>NW_027556098.1:121313541-122591041 GCF_003287225.1 Phascolarctos cinereus | reverse complement strand
GTAGAGTTTGTAATCATACATCTCCTTAGCTTTACCTCAAAAAATGACCATGGTTGGCAATTATCCAAAGGCAGTATAGCATAAGGAAAATAATAAAAATAATAGCAATGCCTAAAATTAATATATAGCACTTAGGGTTTTCTTTTTTAATTTATTTTATTTGAATTTATGGAATACAATATGCATTTCCATAATAGTATAATAAAAAAGATAATTGCACATGAAACTACAAATCTATTATATACAACTTGCTATTCTTTTTAAATACATAATAAAGTCATCATGTAAATTTCTTTTTTTTTACTTCTTTCCCCTCTCCCCCCACACCTTAGAGATGACTACCACTAGACACAAATATATATAAAATTATATATATGTGTATATATATATATATATATATATATATATATATATATATATATATAAAATATATGTAAAATCATTCTATACATACTTCTATTTATCAATTCTTTCTTTGGATGTAGAGAGTGTCATCCTTCATATGGCCTTTGTAGTTAATTTGGGTATTTATAATAGTAAAAATGACTTATTTACTAAAAGTTGTTCTTAAAAAATATTGCTGTAACTGTATACAATGTTTTATTGATTCTGCTCATTTTGCTCTTCGTTATTTCATTTCACTTTCAGGTTTTCAAAGCCTTTCACATATTATGTCCTTTGATCTTAACAAAAATCCTGTAAGGTAGGTATTATCATCATCTCTGTTTTCAGATGAGGAAACTGAGGCAGAAAGAGGTCAAGTGACTTGTCCAAGGCCATGCAGCTAATAAGTATTTGATGCAGGAGTCATACTCAAATCTTTGTATCTCCAAATCTAGTGTTCTATCCCCTAAGCCAACTAGCTGCCATAAAAATTCTGTAAGAGAAGGCTGGGAAAGAGTTCTAGTAGCATCCTTAGCCACTTTGTAAGTCTGTGCCCATTGGCAAGTCATTTAACTTCTGTGGAGTTTGTTTGCCTTATCTATAAAAAATTAGGATAATACCTTATATGAAGGAAGAATGGTTTGAACAACATCTTTAAGCCCCTTCCAGCTTTAAAATCTATGATTCTATAATTGATGGAATATCAAAGAGGACAGTTTTGAATAACTACTGATTATTTAGGGCAGTTAAGTTGTATGTATATCTGGGGTAAGATTGGGCTCAATATCTATATGGTGAAATGACTTTATATGTCTCTTTTAAGATCTTGTGTTCTGTTTAAATGTGCTTTTAAAAGTAAAGTTCAGGTATAAATTGGTTTGGTAAAGCAGATGTTGCAGAAGCAATCTGTATCAAAGAGCAGTTTAGTACCTAATCCTGTGAGTGTGATAGTTGCTAGGGGACCATTCAGGATGTAAATTAATCAGTAAATACCTAGCAGTTAGATATCAGAAAGGAAGGGGGAAGCTTGGAACAAGTTAGTCAGGTGGAGTGAAGGGAAAATTACTCTCTTCTGAGTGTGGAAAAAAAAAAAGAAAGAAAATTGTGGTGTTTCCATGAGGACCAGAAGCATCATGCTCCTGGGTTAAAAAAAAAGAAATTCTCTTCCTGCTTAGCCATGAGGGAAGATGAAGAGGCTGAGAGCAAGGAAATTGGCAAGGTAAATGGAGCCTTTATTCTGATAAATGCTAAGCAAAGAGTTAGAGGTCTTTCACTGAAGACAACAGTAAAGCCTGGAGGAAAACTGTCCATAAGGGTTTTTAGGCTGTGCCCCATTATGACTTAAGTACCAAGAATGCCTCAGAATGAGTTAGAAATAGGTACCCTACTCAAACCTGAGGAGACAATCAAGGCTCAGAAGTGATTAATAATAAATCTTAGCAAGCAAGGTACTAAATTATACCTAAAACTTTGCATTTCTTTAAAACTTACTCTAAATAGTGTCTCACGTAAAGATTTATGCTAATGCTCTTTAGTAAAGGCACAGTTTTAATGTTTTCTTAGGCACACAGTAATATTTGATTATCACCTTGTCATTCATTGTTTTGCAGGGAATAAAGACTACTCCAGAATCCCTAACTGATATTTGACTTCAGGTCTGGAGTCTTTCTGCAGGCTACTGAAGGAGATCTTTTTCCCTTTTTGCTTCATTACTCAACATTCACATTTCATTGGACCTTTAGGTACATATCCATGAAAAATATCAAGAACTTCCTATAGTTTTAGTTTAAAAGCATACTTGAGCAGGAAAGTATGTAAATCTTTTTCTTTTGGTTAACCAAGCTTGATAAACCAGGCTTTTGAATATTGAAGTCATAACCACCATTCTGCCATCCATGTGGTGGCAGTTTGCCCTAATTTCAGACCTAAGAGGAATTTAATTCTATAAACATTTATTGAGCATCTATTTTTGTATTGAAAACTATGGTAACATACTAAATAAAATATGTAGTAAGATTTCATGGATCTTATATTCTATTGGGGGTGTATGGCACATGCACAAACAATATAAGTGTATCTACAATTATAAGTGCATATATAATTATGACAAATAATATAAATGTATAAGGAAGATACAAGAGAAATATTCAAGAAAGTTCAAAGGAGGAAAGGCATTGCCAATTGGGTTGCCACTTCCATTACCCACGGAAGGTTTCCTGGCAGAGGTTTCCTGGATTTTAAAACATAGGTAGGAATTCAGCAGAGATGCAGGGGGCAAGGCTGGAAAGAGGGCAGGGAATTCCAGATATAGAGAATGACATCTACATAGGTACAAAAGCAGGCAAGTGGGCATAAGTACTGAGAACAAGGAGTAGCCCAGTTTGGGTTCAGAGTAGATGATATGGAGAGGAGAAGCAAAAGGTTAGACAAGAAAGTTAGAATGGTGCTAGACTATGAAGGACCTTAGATGCCAATTAAACCCCTCAGCGATTTTAACACACATGCTGGTAACCCCTCTAATATTCTGCCAATACGATTTTTTAACCTTCACATGGAAGAACCCCCCCCCCGCTTTGGCTCTTTGAAGCCAGATATTGGCATGAGCATCCCTTATAGCCTCTTACTTTCAAAAGTGTTGGATCATAGAGTTTGAAGTGGAAAGGGCCTTAGAGGTCAACGCCATAGTCCAACTGACCGCATTCCCCTCTTTTATTTTAAAGATGAAAAAACTGAGGCCCAGAGATGTTCAGCAACTTGCCCAAAGTCACACAGAAAGTAAGTGGCAAAGCCAAGATTGGAACTCGGGTTGTCTAACTCCAAATCCAGCACTCTTTCCACTATACCAGGCTTCCTAGAAATGTCAATTTCCAACCATAATCTCTGATTATTCCATCTCTCTCACTTTCTGAGCATACTAAGCTTGGTCTTCATCCTGATTGTCACCATTTCTGGAATAATCCTTTCTCACCTCTGTTACCTGGCTTTTCTGGATTCCTTTAAGACTCAAGTCAAACCCCATCTTCTGCAAGATAATGTTCTTGAATACCCCTTCTAGCCTTATTCTAGTGCCTCCCATCCGAGATCATTCCCTGTTTATATTGTATGTGTCTTGCATGTCCAGTTATTTTCATTTCACCTCCCCCATTAGAATGAAAGCTCCCTAAGGATGTTGTTGTTGGGCAGTCATTTTTTAGCCATGTCCAACTCTTCATGACCCCATTTGGGGTTTCCTTAGCAAAGATATTGGAGTGGGTTTGCCATTTCTTTCTTATTTTATAGATAAGCAAACTGAGGCAAACAGGGTTGAGTGACTTGCCTAGGGTCACACAGCTAGTTAGTGTCTAAGGACAGATTTGAACTTGGGAAGATGAATCTTCCTAACTTCAGGTCCAGCTCTCTATTCACTGTGCCACCTACCTTGAAAATAGGAATCATATTTTTGCCTTCCTTTGTATCCCTAGCACAATGTATGGCACATGGTAAGCTCTTAATATATGCTTGTTGACCAGTTGTGACAGCTGGTCCCTTGATCCCTCCTGGCTACACTTGTGTCCATCACCATCCTTGACCCCAGTGGTCTGCCGCTTTAACGATTCACTAGCCAAGACCATAGAATTCCTCATGACCCTGACTTTCCATTATTCCCAGCCTACTAATCCACAATACTGGATGACCCCCACCATCTTTTTCCTCTTTTCCTGCTCCC
This sequence comes from Phascolarctos cinereus, assembly GCF_003287225.1. Lineage (NCBI taxonomy): Eukaryota > Metazoa > Chordata > Mammalia > Diprotodontia > Phascolarctidae > Phascolarctos > Phascolarctos cinereus. The sequence goes on along the minus strand of NW_027556098.1, from coordinate 122,586,951 downwards.
AGACTACTGAACATAACTAGAAAAACATCAGTAAGATGTCACTGAATATATATTTACAGTATATGACTTCAGCTGGGCCCTCACTACTTTTAGAAATTCTTTTATTCTTTCCTTTTGTATTCCCTTTCTTATCCCCAAAAAGTGATTGTCCTGAACCTTTTTCTTTTCCCATAAGTCCCCTAGTCACTCCACTATGTCTTACATTGACAGCAGATGACTTAGCTTCCTACTTCACTAAAAAAAAAAAATCAAATCCGCCTAATGAGAGCTTGCAAAATTCACTTTTTCTATTCCTAAAAAATCCCCAGCACCATCATCCACTTTTGTTCCCTCCTTTAAGTCTCAGAAATAGAGAGAACACCATTGTTTAGAAAAACAAATCCCTTTAAGGGTGCTCTTGATCCTATGGCCTGCTCTAATTATCATCTCCTCTTTCTCATATATCTTCAAACTCTCCCATCTGCCTACAAACAACCATATTCAATTCTCCCAAATCCTAAAGAAAAAAAAAATGAAAGGTGAAGTAGCTATTAAAATGGTCAAGGTGGGTGGTAATAAAAGCCTGTCCTGGGCTGATGATGGTGGGAACAGAGAAAGAAAGAGGCAGGTGTAAGAGATAATTATTTGAGCAGTAAAGAAGATAAGACATGGCGACTTGATTTGCTATGAAAGACATGGGAGAGAAAGAGTCAAATAGAAAATAAACAAATAAGGAAATACATGAATAAATAAATGATCGGTGGAAGGCTGATCTTACAAACCCAAATGTATACAATGACAGCAAACATCCCACCCTGAAAGGCCTAGTCAGAGTTGCTCTTTTCCATAACCTGGGAGTTTACTCTTAACCAGAACCAGCTGTCTTGCAAGGGCATACCATTGGTCAAAAGGGGGATCCAGGTGCCCGCGTGCACGTGTGTGTGTGTGTGTGTGTGTGTGTGTGTGTGTGTGTGTGTGTGTGTGTGTGAATTCAAACTCAGTTGAAAGGAACAACTCAAAATGTATACCCTTATACATACACATGTACCATCCATATATATTCATCTTTACATTACTGTTGACCACATTAGGCTCTGGCCTACTCAAATGATGGATAGTGGCAGAAATCAGAGGCTTGAAAAAAGGCAGGTCCAAGATTTAAAGGCTGGAGTTTGTCACCAAAGAAAGGGAAGAGCCTTGGAGAGAGGGCAGTTAGGTGTTACAATGGATAGAACACCAGGCCTGAAATCAGGAAGATGACTCCTCTTCCTCTTGAGTTCAAATCTGGCTTCAGATACTAATTGTATGACCTTGGGCAAGTCACTTAATACTGTTTGCCTCAGTTTCTTCATCTGTAAAATGAGCTGAAGAAGGAAATGACAAACCACTCTAGTATCTTTGCCAAGAAAACTCCAAATGGGGTCATGGAGAGTTGGACACGACTGAGCAATAACAAGTTATAAGAGCCGGGCTCCAGTCCCAGCTCTACAGCCCTTGCTTACCACAAGTCAAGCAACATATTACTGCCTCCCACAACCCTCTGCAAATTAGGCTAGGTTTTTTTTTAATTCTTAAAAAGTATTAAAACCATTCTCATGTCCTGATTGGCTCAGAAGACTAATAGCTCAGGTTGTTGACAATCACTTCCTAATCACCTAAGTTCAAAACAAAATAGCCGGAAGAGTTACAGGTGCTTTCTGATGCTTGGCTGTTGGACCACAGTGGGCAACTCTGAGGCAGGGAGTTTTGTTTGGCTGAATCAGCTCAGGGCACACCATCATGGAATGTCCTTTACTGTCTATGGCTAAGTAAATCTCCTTTCATGAACTGTTGAATGACCTGTGAGTGTTCATTCTGTTAAACAAATGTACATCAGGCTCAATACAGGACAACTTGGAAAAAAAACCACTCAATATTTCTGAACCTCAGTTTCTTCATCTGTATGAAGAGAATACCCACCCTGCCTACCTGACTTATCAGCATAAGCACTTAACAAAAAATTATTGACTGATTGACCTCATGGTGCTATTTCAAGGATGGAAGGAAATAATGTAGGGGCAAACTATTGAGTGGGCTTTATAATAGTAAAATATTAATAGAAGCACCACTAGCAGTTTCCACCTCCTTTCCCTATCTCCGCTCCATGTGCTTTCTGCATTTCACCATAGACCAGCCACTACCTAATGGCACTAAATCAAAATTTTCCCAACTAGCCTAGAAGAGATTGTTCTACCCTACCACTCTGGATGCTGGGTACAATCAAATCTCAGTTACCCTTAGTAACAGCATAGATAAAATCCTGCTGGGATTACAACCACAGGCAACAAGGCACAGATAATTTCAAAACTCATTTTAAGCCAATCACTTCAGCCTACTTCCCCATCAAACCTTGCAGCTGGGAGGAAGACAAAGGGTCCTTTGGCCAGCTTTGAGTCTCTGTCACTCCTGCTCTTTACCCAGTTTTAAGATATGAGGAAAAAACAGAGAAATGGGGAAAATCAAGAGGGAAGAGAACAGCGAGGAACCTGGGCAATTCACGTGCCAGATATTCAGTGCCTGAATCTTAGCGAGTTGCCCATATTGAATCCCATTGCTGCAATCTAATTAAATGACCCCTTAACGCTCTCTAATGATGCTTTGTCTCCAACCATTTTATTGAAACTGTTTCCTCCAGTGTCTCAAATAACCTTTTCTTTGTACTACTTGTTAGATTTCTGTGCCATACTAAACACTCCTGGCCATTGCTTCTTCTCCAAACATTTTCAACTCGAATTTGACAATGGGACACCACCTTGGTCCTGCTCCTACCTGTCTGGCCATGCTTTTGTCACTTTCATTGACTCCTCTTTATGCTCTTATTCCCTAAATATGGACATTCATCAAGGCTCAGTTCTGACCCCTCTATTCTTCACTCTCTCCTTCAGAAAAAGGTCCCTCCTAGTTCAAAACTGTGTTCTCCATGATCTCATCATTCCCATGCTTCAATTACTAGTAGGACGTAATTGACTCTGACCTTTCTGCTGAGCTCCAATGGTGTATCTTTACCTGCCTGCTGGACATTTCCACTTGGATGTCCTGCCCTCATTTTAAAATCAACATGGTAAAATCTAAACTAATCAGCAGCCTCTTCACCCAAACCAGCTCCCATCCTGATTTCATTATTTCTATTAACAGCATCCCCATTCTTTCAATCAGTTGGGGTCAATACTTCAGGGTTGTCTTTCACTCTTTCCTCTCTCTAGCTCTTTGAATCTAATCAGTCACCAGAGTCTGCTTCCCTCTATCTAGAATAGTCTCTACAATCCTTCTCCACTTTCCCACTACTAGTGCTTGTACCATGGTCCAGGGCCTCGTAATCTCATATGTGGATTATTACAGTAGCCACCAAACTTTCCTCACCCTTTCTCCAATTTCTTTTCCTCTCCATCTCATTCTCCTTATCATTGCCAGAATAACCACAATGTTCATCATTTCACTGCTCTGCTCAAGAATCTTCAACAACATCCCATTGTCTAGAAAATTACTTTTAAACTTCCTAACCTAGTACGAGGGGTATTCCATATCCCCTCCTCAATAATTACATAGGGCACAGATTTCTGGATTGAATCAACAGATCAGAGATTTGTACCAGGTGTGAACAAGACCTGGTCATATCTACTGAATCAATCAAAGGCATTGTATTAAATTCAAAGGAGTGGAATACTTCCTAGCTGTTGAGGGAGATGAGATAACACTACACAGGAGGGTGCTGAGATGGCTTGAGGATACTCAGTCACGTCCTGTGGACTCTAGATAAAATAGCAAGCTAGTTCAGAACCTTGGCATTCCCAAGTCTAGCCAGAATAGAAGAGAAAGCAGTTCTAGCCAAGCCCCTAAGAAGGAATCTCTTGAGAGATGGGAAGGAGAAGAATCTCAGTCTCCTTTCCTCCTTCCCCTCGATGGGAGGAGGACCTTATGAATTTCAAAACTAGGTTCATACCGACTTTTCAACCAACAAACATTTTTAAAGCATCTACAATATGCAGAACACTGTGTGAGGAACTGGGGAAAATATGAAGTTTAGTTGCTTATGGCATAGGAGAACTGATGAGACAAAATTCAAATAGCTTCAAAATACACTGCATGAATAGGTTTACTATAGAGTTACAAAATAAAGTGCTACTTCCATTTGAAGGAAAGGCCCAGATGAGCCACCCACCATTCTTCCAATTCAGCCATCACAACCCCTGCTTAGGTACTCCCTAACCCACACCCCTCAGCTCCCCTTTTATGTGTCATTCTCTCCCATTAGAAGGATCCTTGAGGGCAGGAACTGTCTTTTATTTATTCTTTTCCTAGAACTCAGCACAGTGCCTGGCATGTAGTAAGCACTTCATAATTGCTAATTGGCTAACTAACTTACTGGGTTTCCTTCCACCTGCTTTCCTATATAAATATCTTCTCTCTAGTCAAATTGGTTTTCTCACCGGTTTTCACCTTGTCCCCTCATCTTTGTTCACATAAAGTATTCCCTCAACCTGTATTCCCAACCCTTATTTCAGAAGTTCTTAACCTTGGATTCACAGATCCTCAAGGGGTGTCTGAATAGATTTCAGGGGTCCATGTACTTGGATGAAAATGAAATGCATCTTTAGTTTCACTAACCTTTAATTGAAATCTAGTATTTCCCTCAATTATATACATATGTGTGTATGTATATATGATTTTAATTTATTCTGAAAAGAAATCCATAGACTTTACCTTTTTCTACCAAAGGAATCCATCACACACACACACACACACACACACACACACACACACACACAGAGTTAAGAACCTAGCCAAATTTTCCCCATACTTCTAAGGGGATCTCAAGTCCCTTTTCCTTCATGAAGTGGCTTCCCCAGAGATAGGAGAACAAAAAGGAAAGTCAGTATAGGAAGGAATGAAGGTTGAAGAGACCTCAGTTCAGAATATTCAGTAATGGCCTGAATTGGGAATTCCGAGTCATAGTACATATGGAGGGCTAATAGAGTTATGATCTGGTTGTGTCTTCTCCACTCTTGGGTAATTCTCCACCCTAAGCAGGTGCCAGTATGATGTGAGCAATGGTTGTGTCTATTTGCTATGCACCAAAATAGGGGGCATTTGAGATCTCTTGTGGCCTGTTTCAGAAAGAGAGCCTCAGAGGGCCTCTTGAGGTGCATTATATACAGTAGGTGATTGATAACTGTTTGTTGATTATCTACTTTTTGATTTATATTGATTTATCTAGTACTGGGACCTGCGGCTTAGTTCTGCTATGTACCCCTATGACTTTAGGCAAAGTACATCTCTGGGCCTCAATTCCTTCCCCTTTGTAAAAGTGAAGGCATTTGACTAAGAAGTACTCCCAAAGTCCTTTCCAGTGCTGTCTATGATCCTATGATCCCTACACCATGTTCCTCTCAGCCTCCCACTGTAGCTAAAAAGAAAGACAAGGAAAGTTTATGTTGGTTTGGTTTTCTTTCTTTTTCAATGTCCAGTCCAAGGCTCTATCTCATGAGAAGCTAACAGCCAAAGACAGGGAGGGTATACAGCACAGAATTAGCAGCAGCAGCAGCAGCAGCAGAAGTAGCAGCAGGGTGGATTAGAACCAGGCTTCAGGGAAGTCCAGACAAGCCAGAAACAAACAAACCCCAAATCAGCACCCTCAGAAGCTGTGGGGAGGCTAAGTTCAAAGGGTCTGCCTTGATGTGCTAGTAAAATACTAAGAGAAAATCAAGAGCACAATTAACCAAGGCCAGGCTGCTGCTCACAGAGAAGTCCCTTGATGAAGGGAGTTGCAGCGATTCCACATTCCTCTCATTTCTTCCCATGTCCAAAATCGCTTCCCTGGGGGATCTTTTTCAGTGAAGTCAGGAAACTGTTGGGTTTCTCTTTCCCATTCTACACCCCCTCAGATGTCCTTCCAACTCATGGCTGACTTTAAATCATAGCATCCTCCTCTGAGCTCAGCTGCTGACAACAGAATCTTAGCAAGACCAATCCACCCTGTGGCAGTACCAGCCAGAGCAGAAAGGATGATGGAGGCAAAGAGGCTGGGTGTCAGAGAGGAACAGCCTCCAGAGGACACAGGTAATTTGACTCCTTTCAAATGCCACAAATGTCAGCCAGCCCTAAGAAAAACCTCAGGGAGACCCCCAGGACATTAATATGCATAGATAGACCACCAGCACCACCACACAAAAGACGTGTCCAGCCACACTGCTGGTTGTGGAAGGCAGCCAAAGAGAATCGATAGCAGCCAACAGGCAGCCTGGAAGAGCAGAAAGACCACTGGGCCCAGGTTCAGGTACCCTGAAGCTGCCCCCAAGGTCAGCTGCTGAGCTCAGAGGAGGAGGCTAAGATTTGAAGTCAGCTGTGAGCTTGGAAGGACATCTGAGGGGGTGTAGAGTGGGAGAGAGAAACCCAACAGCTTCCTGCTTCTGACACTCGCTGCGTGACCTGGAGCAGGTCAAGGGAGCCTTCTGGGCTTCACTTTCCTCCTCTGTAAAATGAAGATAACGACCCCTCCACTACTGGCCTCACAAGACTGCTGTGGGGAAAATGCTTTGTAAATCCTAAAGCACAATATAAACAGTTCCTGAGAGGAGTTTTCTGCTTGGTGGAGTTGTTGGCTTTGGTTTTGTTTGGTTTGGTTTTCGGTTTGATTTGGGTCCAGACCTGCAATTTTGTGGGTTTAAGAAATTCCCAGAGAAGACGCTCCCTCCATTGATGCAGATGGAGACCTGATGTAGGCTTAGAGTCTCATGACAGGGCACAGAGAGGGTGAATGAGTTGCCCAGGGTCACACAGCCAGTGTGCATCCAAGGGTCCTGGCAACTCATTCACCCTCTCAGTGCCTTGCCCCAAATAACTCTCCACATTTAGAAATTACAGAGAAGATGCTGACCTGCACTGAGAGAGGAAATTCCTCATTGGGAGCTGACTGTGCCACCAATGAAACCACATGCCTGGTAAGCAACAGCCGCAGCAGCAACAGCAACCACAAACAACAACAATTAGTGTTTTGTGTTGTGCTTACATGAATAATGTGTACTAACAATGGTTATTTATAGGTTTATTTAAGATTTGCAAAATGTTTTACATACATTATATCAACTGATCTTTGTAACAACAGTGTGAGGTAGCAACTTTCCTCCCCATTTTATAGTTAAGGAAACAGTCTTAGACTAAGTGACTTTCTCCAAGGCACAGAGCTAGTAAATATTTAAGTCACAACCCACTTGGCCACCCTGCCTTTCCTTAAATGGAAGTGGGAGAGACTATAAATAACACAAAGAATATCAATAGAAAATGGAGAAAGAGAAGGTACAGACGGTAGGATGGGATTATACAGAAGGGCTGTATGAATGCGAACTTGTGGGTTACGTGGACTTTCTTAGCATATAGCTATAATAACCTGTGTGTGGTCCACATTAATAAATGTTTGTTGAATGAATGAAAATCATATAAATGAACCCAGTCCTCAAACTTGGAAACTGCTGTTACAGCAAAATAAGGCATCAAAAGCACTGGACTCATCCTCAGAAGAGTTGCATTTAAATACGAACTAGGTGTTGTTCTTGGGCAAATTATTCAACCTTTCTAGCCCTGGTTTTGTCATCTATAAAATGGGAATAACAAAGTGCCTGACTCCCTAAATTGTTGTGAGGAACAAATGAGTCAGTATATGCAAAATTATCTGTGAGTTATTTTTTATTATTATTATTATGCTTTTCCAGGCTGGTTGGATTATCCAAGTTCTGCTCTTACTTCTCCTTCCTGTCCATTACCTTTTGACAGTTTCACTGCCTTTTTATCATCTCCAATAAGTAACAGGGAAAGGAGGTGAGAGGAGATCAAATTCAAATCTGTCATGTTGGAAACTTATTGCTAGTGATGGCAAAGAAGGTGGACCGGGAGGCAGGGAAAATAGTGGAGGGGACTGAAACCCATGCTATTGGCAAGATTAAAAATGGGGAATTATTGGAAAATTTCATTTCTCCAAGCTGGCCCTGCCTCCTGTGACAATGAATAACAGAGAGCTGATGGTAATTGAAAATGGAAATAACTTTTCTCTCCAAAGTAGCAATGAAAGGTGGTCTGCCTGAGCTAGGGGTTTCTATCTGGCTGAAAGAAACAATCATATCAGCTCTGGAGGAAGATGAGAAAGGAGCTATCCTTCTTTCTCATCTTTCTCTTTAAGTAGTTACAGAGACATAAGCATGGAATGCAGCAATATCTGATACCCCCAAGCATCAGGTAAGCCAATTCATATCAAAATATTTTTCTGTCTTTAAAAATCCTATGTGATCATCTTACAAGTTGCCTGCCCTCAAGGGGTAGCATGTACCACAGGCTCAGTACTCACTACATCAAGGCCCTAGAGTTGCCAAGAGGAAAAAATAGCATGGTCCCTGCCCTTGAGAAGCTTACATTCTGCTTGGCAAAATTCCACTTGAGCAAAATTCTAATTTTGATTGTGCCTAGCACCTTGAATGTGTCCTTGCAGCTGATTTCTGGGTTCAGTTCTTTGGAAGAATGAGTTCCCAAGGTTATGGGAGGAGAAAGGCAAGAGGAGCAAAGAGCTTGGATTATCTAATCATAAATAACTAGTCTCAAAATCAGAACCAAGAGAATAATTGATGACTTCTCAAATGGCTTCTTTATGGTAGGGGAAAGAGAGACAGAGACAAAGAGACTGAGAGAGAGAAAAGAAAGGCAGAGAGAGATGGAAAGACAGATAGAGACAGTGACACAGAGAGAAAGAAAGGGAGGGAGACAGAAAAAGACACACAGAGAAGACAGAGACAGAGATGGAGGATGGAGAAAGAGAGAAGAAAATTAATATTGTTTAAAAAAATTCTGAAAGACTTAAGATCTCTGATCAGTACAATGACCCACCATCATCCTAAAGGATTGTTGATGATCGATGCTACCTACTTTTTCAGAGAGAGGTGATGGTCACAGGATGCAGAAGGAGGCATATGTTGTTGGATCTGGCCAATGTGGACATCTGTTTTGCTAGAGTATGCCTACTCCTTTCATGGGTTTTCTTTTTCTGTGTGTGTGTGTGTGTGTGTGTGTGTGTGTGTGTGTGTGTGTGTGTGTTATGGGGGGAAGGTGAAGGGGAGAGAGGGAGAGAAACGTTCTTAATTGAAAAAACACACATATATACATACATGCATACACATATACCTGTCCTCACACATATACACATTATATATATATGTGTGTGTGTGTGTGTGTGTGTGTATGTGTGCGCACACATATACACATATGTACATACACACACATATACATATACATGCATGCATGTATGCATGTATCTATATATGCAGACAGACAGACAGAGATAGAATGGAGAAAGTCAGGTTTTAGGAGCAATTTCCAAGTTTAGGGCCTGGTATCATTCAGGAAGCAAGCAAATTTTTGCTAAGTGCCTATCATATAAATGAGCATTATCACTACTGTTATAACAACGCAACACATTTTTATGGAGCTTTCAGGTTTAGTATTTTCCCCATTACCCAAGTTCAGGTCCTCTTCACCCCTTACCTGGACTATTGATTGCCCTGACCTTCTTCTTGGTCTCTTCACTTCTCATCCCCTCTAATTCCCTCTAATTCATTCTCCGCACAGCTGCCAAAATAATCTACCTAAAGTCCAGGTCTGAAAACGGCACTCATCCTGCTTAAGAAGCTGCAGCAATTCCCTCTTGCCTCCAGGTTAAAATACAAACTCTTTACTCGGTATTTAAAGTCCTTCCCAGTTGAGGTCCAGCCTACCTTTCCAGACTTATTTCACATCACTCCTCTTTATGAACTCTCTGTTGCAGCCAAACTGACGCATCTGCTGTGCCCTGAGCATTCCACTCTCCTCCTTCCTGACTTTTCAAGGGCTGTCCCTGATGCCTGGAATGTACTCCCTTCCTCACCTCCACCTAAAATGCTCAGTTTTCTTTAAGTCTTAACTGAGGCCACATCTCTCCTATGCCACCTTTCCTGCTCCTCAGACAGACAGTGAGTCAATAAGCATTTATTAAGCTCCTATTTGCTTTTATCTTTGTAAATGTGGTTTCCTTCCCAGAAGACTGTAAGTTATTTAAGGACTTGGACATTACACTTTTATTTCTGTGTCTCTAGTGACCAGCATATAGTAGACACTTAAGAAATGCTTATTGATTGGTTGGTGAATTGCACAGAATTATAGCCATTTTATAGCTGAGAAGCAAAGTGGTTTGCCCAGGGTCATGCAGGTGGCAAAGCGAACACCAAACCAGAGTTTTCTAACCTCAGGTTCAAATCTCTTTCAGGTATTCATAAACCTAAATGCTCTGGAAGATATTCTGGTTTCCACCTTCCCTTTAAGTTCCTGGTCATCCAATCAGCCCTCCTACATTTATGACTATCAATACTACTATGAGACAAATGGGGCAGCAGTAGATAGAGCGCTGGGCTTGGAATCAGGAAGACTTATCTTCCTGAGTTCAAATCTAGCCTCAGACACTATGCTGTGTGACCCTGGGTAAGCCACTTCACCCTGTTGACCTCAGTTTCCTCATCTGTATAATGAGCTGGAGAAAGAAATAGCAAGCCACTCCAGTATCTTTGCCAAGAAGACCCCAAATGGGGTCAGGAAGAGTCAGGCATATTAAATAACAATACTTAATGAACCTTGGACACTTAGCTTTTTTTCATTAGGCCTGTTAACAAGTTTATTCTACTTAGAAGTTTATCTCAGTTCTGCAGGTAATCAGGAAGAACTCATACACATTTCTTCTGTTCTACTTTTACATGCACAAGTATGGCTATTGCCCAAGAAGCCCCTGCATGGTACAAAAGGGTCCTCAAAAGAGGGGCTGTCTTTACAAGAGTAATTTCTGTTTTATGATTACCCAAAAGTGTGAAGGGATTCTTTTTGATATCTATGTTGGAGTATTGGAATACTTAATGCCCAGCATTGCCTAAGCTCAATAAAATTGAACGGGAGATCTTTCTCAACACTAATTCTATAGGCTCACAAAGTTATAGCATACTTCTAGCATAGCCCTTTATCTCTGGGGACAGCCACTTCAAAACTAGCACAGACAGCGGTCGGCCCTAAGCAAATATCCTCAGAGAAGACCAAGTCCTTTGAGCTTCCCATTCCACTTAATTTTTCTCTCTTTTCCTTCTCGGTCTCTATCTCTCCCTTTCTCTCTGTCTCTGTCTCTGTCTCTCTTCCTCCCCCTACCTTAAAGGAATCACTCAAGATGTTTATCACTCAATCAACAGGCATTTATTCAGTACCCATCATATTCATGCAGCCCAGGCCAAACTAGGTCTGCTAAGATTTCATCATCAAAAGAACAAAAGAATTAATGGTTCACCATGAAGCAAATGGCCCAGATTGACCGAGACCCCTTGCTACTCAAATAAATTTCATAAAAATCTAATGAGAAGGCCTCTCTTTTCATCTTTATATAGAATTGAGCCAGCTGATATAGTACAGCCTAGAAATTTTTCATGAAGAAATTGTCTTTTAAATGAGAAATCTCTCCCAGGATGTTACTTTATTATTGTGGTAATATCTTCACACAGGCAGCCATTCTAATGCGACTGTTTCTTCACCACATTTGGGGGAGAAGAAAATCTGATTGAAACATTCAGGTCACTTAAGTGGCTAGTACAGAACAGGGACACATGAAAATGAATCCATCCAAGGAAAACTCAATCTTGGGATTCAGGTGCAAGGACACACACATTCAAGACTATGGAAATCAGAATGAGAATTTGCTCAAAATTTCCTGGTGCAACGTAAGCTAATGAACTTGTCAGGTGGCAGGAGGAAAAAAATTTGTAAAATAACCGCCAAAGAACCACCGGAAGATACAGCCACCTCCTGATGATCCAGCTTATGCAGTTGCCATATTGTCAGGTCTCTCCACTTCTCCTCTTTGTTTCTCCAGACTTCAGTCTTCCCTTGGGCCATTTCTCTGACCAACTTCTGTGGATACATTGGCAGGAGCAGATATTAGGTGAGAAGATTCTATTCCATCTTTACTGGGGAGAAAGGTAAGTGGTTGGGAAAAGGTGGAAGCTTTTGGTATAAATTCTATTTTTGGATTATCTTTGTGTTTCAATTCTCTTGCCATCTTTGTCTAGCACAGGAGTGGGGAACCTGTGGTCTTGAGGCCACATGTGGCCTTCTAGGTCCTTGTGTGTGTCCTTTTGACTGAGTCCAAGTTTCACAGAACAAATACTTTTATTAAGGGGATTTGCTCTGTGAAGTTTGGATTCAGTCAAAGGGCTGCACTTGAGGACCTAGAGGGTCACATGTGGCCTCAAGGGCTGCAGGTTCCCCACCCCTGGTCTAGCATATGGTCTCTGTCTCAGGTTCTAACACCATAGGCATTCAAAAAGCATGGGCAGTGGGCTGGCATCTAGCGGAATGAGCATTACCATTGTCCCTTCCCTTGAGGGAGAATAAGCTAAAGACAAAGGAAAAGGCCAGTGGTACTATTCACCACAGGGAAGGCCATTGCACCCTGGCACACCCAGCCCATACTCTATTCATGACTATGGTGGATATACTTCCTCCCCTTCGTGCCACACCAGGTTGAAATCCTCTGGGGTCTCATGACATTCATGCCTCTCTCTTTGGGTCTGTCTTCCCACTGGACACAAGGCCCCCAGTGTAACACCACCAGGCATGTGAAAGATGATCAGCAGTAAAACAGAAAGAGGCAACTGCCTCTACTATGCTCTCAGTTAACTCGGCCCTAGCCTCCCAAGCTCCTAACTCCTTGTTTCTCTTTCCACTGACTTCTCTAGAATCTTCCTTTATTGTTAATAAGCTCTCTTTCTTCTCAGACCTCTTCTTCTGACATTCCTTCCACCTTCTTGCATTCATTAAAAGTTAGCTTTCTCTTAAAGATGGCATATCTCTCTTGGTATACTCTCTCACAATCTCTGACACACAGGGCCTCAAGGAAAAGATGCCACACTCCTTGAGGCTGACAGTAGTCACCGTGGCTCTACCACCTCACTCAGCAACCAGCCTTGCTCTTTCAAGTTCACTCCTTTCTATCCAGCCCTGTGTGGCTGTCATTTAAGAGCTTCTGAGCCTCTTCCTCCCTAATTATTTCAGTACCTGGTGTGTTAGGGCCAGCTAAGTGACACAGTGGTTAGAGCACCAAGCCTGGAGTTAGGAAGCCCTGAGTTCAAATCTGGCCTCAGACACTTCCTAGTTGTGTGACCCTGGGCAAGTCACTTAACCATATTTGTCACAATTTCTTCATCTGTAAAATGAGCTGGAGAAGGAAATGGCAAAACACTGTAGTATCTCTGCCAAGAAAACCCCACATGGGGTCATAAAGAGTTGGATATGACTGAAAAGAGCTCAACAACCACAACAACCACAACTGGCTCATTGTCTTCTTTTTCACCCCAATCTTTGCTCTCATTAGAACACAATGGCCTCCAATTTCCTAAACATCCTCAACTCAATTCCTCTGACAAATGTTTCTGATTTACCTCAATCACACACACAAGAATAATCATACCTTAGATCCCTCTTACATAACAGAATTTGCCTAAAGTTCTGGAATTTTTTAGCCAGAGAGAGAAAGAAAGGGAGAGAGAGAGAGAGAGAGAGAGAGAGAGAGAGAGAGAGAGAGAGAGAGAGAGAGAAAACAATAGAGAGACAGAGAGAGACAGAAACAGAGACAGAGAGATTCCCATAAGGATACAAGATAAGGACTGGGCCTGTACTTTTATTAATATAGGAAACTCTGAGATGAGGAGACTCCTACTAATGTAAGTCAGCACATTCTCAGCAAGTTATATTCTTAAATAGTTGTCTAGGACAGAGGGGTGAAACATCAGGCCATATCCAACCCTCAACACTCCTCAGAACAGCGCACAATGTACTTTTGTTGCTGTCAGTGTTGTTGATGATGATGATGATGATGATGATATTCAGTCATTTTCACCTATGTCTGACTCTCCATGACCCCATTTGGGGTTTTCTTGGCAAAGATACTGGAGTGGTTTGCCATTTCCTTTTCCAGCTTATTTTACCGATGAGGAAACTGAGGTCAACAGGGTGAAGTGACTTGCCCAGGATCACACAAGTAAGTGACTGAGGCCAGATCTGAACTCAGGAAGGAGCCTTCTTGACTCCAGATCTGGCACTCTATCCACTGTGCTACTTAGCTGCCCATAAAATGCAATTTAACAAAATAAAAATACAATAAAACACATACAATGTTGACATGTAGCTTTCTAAGTCAACTGGCAGCTAGCAGGGATCCTAATGTGTGGATTAGTGATCCCCATTTGTATTTGAGTTTGACACCACTAGCCTAGAGCATTGAAAGGTTAAATGAGTTGCCCAGGGTCACAGAGACATATGTCAAAGTTGGGACTTGAACCTAGGTCTTCTTGACTCTAAGGCCAGCCCCCTCTCCATATTGCCATAATGACTCCCCTGTCCATAGATAACTAACATATGCCCATTCTGAGTCCAGTTTGGCTCAGATACTCCTTCTTGGGGTGTACTCAAACTGTCTCAGGTTCTCAAATGATATTTTCCTCTTTTCTCTTTCAAAATTGCCATCTCAGGGCAGCTGGTTGGCACAGTGGGTAGAGCACCAGCCTTGGAGTCGGGAGGACCTGAGTTCAAATCTGGTCTCAGACCAGGTACTTGACATTTACTAGCTGTGTGACCCTGGGCAAGTCACTTAACCCCAGTTGCCTCGCCAAAAAAAAAAAAATTGCCATCTCACTCGTCTCAAAGTAGAAAAATGTTTCCAATGGACCAATGTTACCAAGATTACATGTACATCCTTCATAGCTATTTTTTCCTTTTATAATATGACTCTCCTTTTTCATTTCTGTGACATCTTTTCTAAAATGCTTCAAGCAACTTCACATGTGGTATCTCCTGTATCCCTACATCAACCTCATGATGATATTAGGAGCAGTGAGCATGAGGCTATCTATGTAGAGAAAGAGAGGCACGGGTATATTGGGTCATTTTCTCAAAGCTACAAATCTCAGAAACAACCAGGCTAAGACTAGCTATCCAGTGTCCTGAATCTCAGTCCATTCAATCTTCTTTGTCCTTAGCTACACTGTCCACCATTTCATCATCAACCAGTGTCTACTGAATGCCTTATGAATGCTAGCAGAAGAGAGTCCAGGACTTTCTGTGGCTCCTTTCTCCTTCTGTAAATTCTATTCTGCAAATTCACAAGAAAAAATGGGTTTCAGTGGATTATTTCCCACATCAACACAAAAGGCCTGCATGGGTATGTCACCTTCCCTGGTACCACATCTCGCTCTTTGACCCTATTCATTTTTATTGAATTAAATACTGTTTTTGGCTGAGAAGGTTGAAAAAAACGATCCAGATAAGTCAGAGTCCCAAGTCCTTATGCCTCATGTTCTCTATACAATGATCATCATGGTATTTAATATTTATTAAGCCCAAGGTGCCTGGATAATGACGAGGATAGATTTAGCAAATTGAAGCGCAGTTGCTGTATATACACTAGGAGTGTCTAATCCAAGGTTGACAGTATTGCTGCCTGACATCAGGAGTCATAGGCCAATAGCTCCCAGAATGGAGACACAGATGGTATTAGACTTGACATACAGGATTCATGAGGGCACTTTTTTTAAGGCCAACCACTGCCACCAAAAAATAAAACCAAGATGGGAAAACCTAAAATCCCCTCTTAGACAACCTCACCTTTATATGTTGGGAAGAAAGAAGGAAAGACCTTTGCCTTACTATCCTATTCTGGTAGCAGAATGACTTGGGCACCCATATTCTTCTGCATAAAGTCAGTCTGAAGCTCGTTGTCTCCCAAGAGGGGTTTACAGAATTGTAGCTATAGAGCTAGAAGGTACTTTAGAGGTCTTTGAGTCTAACTCTCTTATTTTACAAATAGGGAAACTGAGGTATATAGAGGTTAAATGACTTGCCCAGGGTCACATGGTTAATAGTATCTGAGGTGAAGGGTGAAGCTAAATCTTCCTGACTTCAAATTCAATGTCCTGTCCATTAACAAAGATGAGTCCTGATGACTATAGGTTTCCCTTTGCCATTCTTAACATATAGCTCTACCTCAGTAGGTTCTGAGGAGGCTCAGTAGGCCTCCCCAAATCAGTGGTTGTGCCTTTGTTCTCCCAAATAAAGCTGGTAACCCAGCATCTATTTGTTGTGCTCAGCTGAGTGTGAAGGGCCAGAGGGATCATCACATTAAGGATTCATCTTTGTGCCTATGCTGCCTGAGTCTTGTCAGGACCAGCATGAACCTTGATATCTGCCTCAGAAATCTGCTCCCTAGCATGCTGAGTGACAGGGGTCCTACACGCCGCTGCCTACACTGGCTGTCAGCAGCCTGCCTAGTTAGAATATGAAGGTCTTTGGTAAGTTCCCTACAAAGTAGGGGCTTTTCAAGTAGGGGCAGGGGAGGAAGGGTGGAAGAGGAAGAGATCAGAAGGATGTGGAAAAGGCTTCTTTGGCTTTTTAGCTGCCAGTGGTGGGGGGTGAGGGGGCAGGGCAGGAACTTACTCTTCCAGTGCTGCCCAATTACAGAAGGAAACCCCCTGTAAACCAGAGCTGTAAATGCTGCAGAGAAACCACCCAGGCAGAGATGTCCTGATCCAGGGCATTCATCCAGAAAGATAGGCATCTGGATTCTAAGAGGTCCACAATAATCCCCTTTCTCTAAGTGACTACATGCCCCTTTATGCTAGCAGGTCACCAGCTAGATCCCAAAGGATCCTTCAAACACCTTTTCCTTTAGGACCAAGCACTTGCTTAGCAAATGACCCAAAGGCCAGGATGGGCTTACACATGTAGCCTTGTCTGACTAAGTTGTGAGAAGGGTACTGGTACCCCTTAAGTGGAAACATTGAAGTCAGGAGCATAGCATCCTCCAAGGACTAGATCAGGAGAGAGAGAAAGAGAGAGAGAGAGAGAGCAGGGAACTGGCAGCCTTATCCCCCTGCCTGCTCTCTAGTCAACAAAAGGAACCTTTGACAATAGACTAAAATGAAATGAAATTTCATTCATGCTGGAATAGGCCTTGCCCTGCCTCTCTTCCCTGAAATGGCAAGGATATATGGAAATAGGAAAGTGAGAGAGAGAGAAAGTGGGGATATCAGATTAGCATTCAAACACTTCCTCCCCAACCAGCCCTGATAACTCCCTCCCCCCAGACCCTGCATGCCAAAACAGTCCATTCCATCAGAATAGCTGAACTCTGTTCCTGCTCTAGACTACTGGGGAGGGAAAAGGAGGATCAGACGACCTTTCCCTCCCTCTGCCTGCTTCCTCCCAGTTGTCACAGCTCTGGTGGAACAGGCTCTTCCTCGGGCTTCACTTTACCCCTGCTAAGTCCCTAGACCGGTAATTATCCTTTGTGACTGGCCCTTGCTTAGGATCTGCTTTCCTCTGTGGGTATTGAGGCATTAGGCCAGTCATTTGAGCTGTTTGCCCAGGGGTTATCACCAGCTTTGCCTACAGGATTCCCAGGACAAAAACTAACCATAAGAAGAGACAGCGAGATAGTGGCTGAAAAATAGTGGCCACATCCCTCGCACACCGGAGCTGCACGGGAAGGAGCTGTCGTTTGGAATTCTTATTGATTCACTTTTCTGATAATTATGCCACTCTCAACACAATCAAATGACTGTAGCAGGAGACTAGAATCCAGTTAGATTGGTAGAGCTGCATAATGTTGATAGGGTGGGAAAGGAAACCTTCCGGGCAGTAGGGAAATAACTGAATGGTTTTTACTATCTGCCATGCTAGAAATGGAGCTGTTTTAATATTCTGCTGAATATGTTGTTTCATTTAACTCTTGGTGGTAAGGTTTCTATGACAGAGTATAAGCTACTACCTATTAGAAAGGCTCTGGGCAATAGGCAAAGTTTTAGGTGGCAGGCCTGAGAGGGTAGGAGGGGGAGATATCAGGAAGTGGAGGCAAGATTCTTGCCAGGGGATGATGCTAAACCTAAGCCAAGTGACTTGGGCTTAAAGACTCCAGTTCCTGAATTCCAGGCACCTGGGTTTTTGGAATATGAACGAGGAAAAAGCAATGAGTAGGAAAAAAAATGTATGTACACTAAGAGAAAGGAGGATCTCAATGAAAACCACTAGAGACAAGTCAAGATGTCTCTGAACATTTGTTTTCAAAACAATTTCTCCTGCAAAATAACATCTCCCCAGCAAGCATCAGAGGCTCACATACTCAAGTTCATTTCCTTTATTAATAGTAAAATGTCAAATTTGTGTCCCTCTAAAGATCAACATTTCCAGCGCATGCAAAGAACAAAACTGTGATGGAGCCAAAAAAGCATTTTTTTCTGAAAACAACTTCTCTGGTTGTATTATACAGCTAACCCATCCCTCCCAACTAAGATACTGGTAGCATTCAGAAACAGCAATAAAGACAGACCACCAAAAAAGATAATTATAAGTGATTGACATCTGAAGCTGGAGGAAAAGCCAAATCCCCTATCTCAAAATTAGAAATGCATATATCATTTTGGTTTCCTGTCCCTGTCTTAGGGCACCCTTAAGGACCCCTTTACAATTCTTTTTTTCTTAATTACAGTAGGTACTCCCAATCTCTGAGCTTCCAGCCACTTCTCCCTCTGCTTACCGCAGGCAGCATATGTCTCCCTTGCATCCAGCAAATTTTAATAAAGGACCCCTGCAAAGACCACCAGCTGGGGCGATGGGGAAAGACAACAACAAAAAAAATCACGTTCTGAAAAAAAGCGAAGGCTTTCTTTTCACTATTCTGCTCCCCCAGCAACAATGAAAGCAGAGATTTGAAAGGATGGTGCAGTAGTTCTCATCAAAAAGAAAAAGGATTCTTAGCTGTTACTACATCACCCAAAGTATCACTATTAAGTAGAAGAATCGGGCTCTACAAGGGAGGGGAAGGAAGATAAGTGGGCGTAGTTGGCTCAAAAGACCTGGTACCTTTCTTGTCACTTTCAACTCAGGTGTCTGTGTCACAATTCCACAAGCAATAGACAGATTGCAAGCATTCCTTTCAACCCAAGACTTAGCCTAGCAGCCTCATCATTTATTTTCACCAGCCAAATGAAAACTTATTTCATGTTACCAGGAGCTGAACTGGGGAACTTATAAATCTGAATCCAGACAAATGAATGGGAGTGAATCTGTGAGTTGGAGTGGATTAAGAAACACTAGATAAGTGGACCCAATTTTACAGTTTAAAAGAGCTTTTGAAGTTCTCCAGGAGGCTGTTGCTTCCCTTCTTTCTACTAAAGTGAATCACCTTTCTCTTTGAATGGAACCTCCTTGCCTAGAACCCAATTCAGTTTTCCATCCAGTATGATGGACATATAATCAGCCAGGCTCTTTGGACAACGCAGATTTTATTTGGAAAGATTATTGGGAAAGGGAGAGGAGAAAGTAGAGGTTTCTTAAAGGAATCAGACACACATAGGAAACACAGGAAAGATTTTTTTTTTGTTTAATCTCAAGATTCAAGTTAAATATATTCCAAGCAGCTTTCTTCACTTAAAAAAAAAATTAGTCCAGAGGTTATTGCCTGTGCAAAAAGAGACGTTGACAAAAGCCCCCTCACCTAAGATGACTTTCTTTCTCTAGGCAGAAGGAAATAGCTGTGTATGTTTAGACAGATCTAAAAATGCCTCCTCTTCCCCCACTTGAAATGCCTTGCAAAGCTGTTCACTCACCTTACATTACACTAACATGTGAAAAAAAGGAGACACTGCTAGTTTCCTTTAAGGGTGCAGGGGACAAGAAACTCCTAAAACTCACATTCCTCTAAATACAGATTTTCTCTCTTATGAGCTCCCCACCACTGTAAGTCCCAGACAATCTAATATGCCTGCCTTGGCTAACCGCTGAGCGAAGGGCGAGACTTCCCCTCCTCAGCCCAACAGGCAGTTTGTACAACTCTCAGCTCCCAGGAATCTGTCTCTGACCAGCCCCACTCTGGGCTACCTGCTGCTACCTAAATCCACAGGCAGAGGGGCACCACACATCCACTTCCACATCCCCAGTAGAAAGTCAGGAAAGAAAAGCCTTTCTTCTGGTTCTCGTAGTCTCCTGGCTTCGCTAAAGAAAGCTAAGCTATCTCACTAGCTCTGGGAGGAGAGGAGGCACAACAAATTGGAGACAAAAAAGAAAAAGCTAAATGAACAGAAATAGGATTTGGGCGGGGGGGGGGGAGATCCAAAGAAAGGCAAGAAGGAAGGAAGCAAAGGAGGCAGGGAAGACAGAGAGAAAAGGGGTAGGGGAAGGAGGTGGAAGAAGGAGATAAAGAACAAGGGAGCGAAAGAGACATCGCGTCTGCGAATCCCCGGGAGCTGAATTACAGCGCATCTCTTGTTCACATCTCTAACTCAAAAGCATCCCGTTCTCCCCGGAAACCACTCTTCTTTTCTCCAAGCTCGCAGTTTGTGGAATGTAAAGCGAGTACTGCAATGCAGCTCAGTGTCTTCTCCCAGAATGGAGCAGAGAGTTAAGCGACGGTGTGTAGGGGAATGAGGGAGTAGAGAAAAGGAGAAGGAGACTGGGGGGTGGGAGGGTGGAGGGAAGGGAGGCGGTGGGGAGCTGCCTGAGGCAGACCACTCTATATCTGCCATTTTTTAAAAAATCAAAATAAATAATCAAAATAGCACTTGTTCCTTCTATTTAAAAATCGAAATCATATCAATCCACTAGAGTAGCCCAGTCCCTTCTAGGGAAATCAGAATCCTGGGAGTCCCCACCTAAGCCGGCTCCCTTTACCAAAAGGAGAGGAAAAGGACATGCAATTTATATGCCACCGCGAAATAAATCCGGTTACAAAACTTGCTCTTTTTTTTTTCCTTTCTTCCTTTTTTTTTTTTCAGGGATGGGGGAGATATTTTACCTTCCATTGCTGCAACTGCAGATGCCAAGAGGAAAAGCATTAAAGAATCCAGTGCCATCGTAGGTGTCCCCCCCAAAACTGGTTCAGAAGCAAGAGTGGTGGAAATAACTACTTCTCGGGTTGGCACTATTTATTTTCTGTCTTGTGGCTTTTGTTTTTGTATCCGTTAGCACTCCGCTCCGGACAGCGGTCCCCGGTGTTCCGTGTGGATATGTGGGCGTTTGGGTGTGTGTAAGTGTGTGTGTGTGTGTGTGTGTGTGTGTGCGTGTGTGCGAGTGTGCGTGTGGAGGCGAGTCCTGGCGCGGGTGTGTGTGTGTGTGTGTGTGTGTGCGTGTGTGTGTGTGGCTGGGTGGGTGTGTGCGTGCGTGCGTGTGTGTGTGTGAGAGAGCGAGCGAGAGCGAGCGAGAGAATGAGTCTGTATTTTAGTGTAACATTTCGAGCTACAGTAAAGAGTAGGGAGAGATCGGACTCAGCCACTGAGACTGAGCGAGAGGGGGAGAGAGAGAGGGATCCCACTCCCCCCAACCATCAACGCTCTCCCCACCCCCGACACCTCCTGTCCAATCAAGGACTCAAACCTGTAAAATTCCCTCGTCCAATCAGAAATGAGCACCTCCTTACACTAGCATTGTTAGTTTAAGAAAAACTTTTGCATGGAACGATGGTGGAGAATGTAATGGAAATCCATAAGTAGGGAAAAGCGCTCCTCCTAGTGGTGTCTCTGCAAAACTGCGCCTGATGACCATCAGTTCTACTCCAGATCCGTTGCTGAGACAGCAGTAAGTACTATTTGGATCACCATTCTTCCTAAGGTTTAATGATTTTTCCTTCATGTCATTAGGTCTTTCTTTACTTTAAATATTCCCTGGATCCCCTGCCGAGGAGTTGATGGAGCTGTGAAACAGGAGCTACATTTGGAGTCAGAAAACCTACATTCAAATACAGCTTTGACACCTACCACCTTGGGCAAGTCGCTTACTATCTCTAGGCCTCAGTTTCCTCATCTGTAAAATGAGGGAGTTGGACAAGAAGATGTTTAAGGTCAGTTCTAGCTCAGAGTCTATGAATTTCCATTGTAGACTTCATCTTTCTGGATGACACATCCCCTTGCAGTGTCAACCCTATCATTTTTTCCTAATTTTACATGAGATTCCATGAATGTTCTTGATAATAGAGCTGTATTTGGCGTTTTGGGGCAGTTAGGTCACATAGAGCCCTGGGACTTGGAATCCGGAAGACCTAAGTTCAAGTCTGGCCTCAGACACTTACTGGCTGTGTGACCCTGGGCAAGTCACTTAACCCTGTTTGCCTCAGTTTTCTCATCTGTAAAATGACCTGGAGAAGGAAATGATAAAACCACTCCAGCACCTTTGCCAAGAAAACTCCAAAAGGGGGTCATGAAGAGCAGACATGACTGGAAACAACTAAAAAACAAATTTGGGGCTTTTTAAAATAAATATTGAGGCAATGACAAAAAAATTCTCAAGATCCTAAGAAAAGCAATGCCAACTGAATTTCCTCGGAAGGCAGTCTGGCATAGTGATGCTAGTTATGGGCTTAGAAATCAGGGAGGTGTAGGTTCAAATCTCAATTCTGATTTATACTGACTGTGTAACCTTGGGCAAGTCACCTGAGTTTTCCATACCCTCAGACAACTAACACTACGAATTTCAGAACAAAAGCAAATCTGAGTCAATAGAGGGACTTTCCTCCTCACCTCTTCCTCCTAGTTTCCTTGGCTCCCTTCAAATGACCCTTCCAACAGTAAGTCTTTCCTGGCTCTTGTCCTTTCCACTCCACCCGCAACAGCTATTCCCTTCTCTTCTGAAATTACCTTCCACCTGCTCTGCATATATCTTGAATTGTACTTGGTTATTTACATGTCTTCTTCTTAATTAGAATGTAAGCTCCCTGAGGGCAGGAACTGATTTTTGTTCACCTTTCTTTGTATCCCCAGTGCTTAGCATTATTGATGACACATAATAAGAGCCTAATGAATGTTTTTAATTTATTGACCAAAAAAATCATGATTATAACCAGAACCCACCAAAGGGTTGTCTCAGAAGGTAATGAGTCCCTGCCTTTGAGGGAAGTTTGGATGACTCTTTTGGGGAATGCTGTAGAAGGGATTTGTTTACATAAGAGTAGGTGACTTCTGAGGTTCCTTTAAACTTTGAGGTTCTGTCATCATACAGCTCTTGATTATGTATCTAGTGTTTATAGAAAGAATAATTTGGTCAGGATGAGTTTGTTTGTTTGTTTTTCAGGGAGTTTTTAGGCAATTGGGATTAATTGACTTGCCCAGGGTCACACAGCTAGTGAGTGTCAAGTGTTTGGTCTGAGGCCAGATTTGAACTCAGGTCCTCCTGACTTCAGGGCCGGTGCTCTATCCACTTCACCACCTAGCTGACCCCGGGATGAGTTTTAAAGGCAACTGAAAACCACAGATAATTGAAAACTACATTTCAAGTAGCAATTTTTCCTTACTGCGACCATAACCTCTGCCCATTCTACCCCTTCCAATAGCTTTCTACAGAGTAATTGACATACTTCATTGGATCTGTGATCTCATATATTTGGGGACCCCTCTTAAACCATACCTTCTCATCTTGACTGACTCTTGTTCATGTCCTCCTTTGAATACTCTACAAGGGCCCACCCAATATGCTGGGGGCTTTCCTGTAGTTCTTTTTATATCACCTGGGTAGCCGTGCAAGGCATAGACTTACTCCTCCCTCTCTCTCTGTAACCAGCCTGCCTCTTTTGATCTCTTTGTATGTACAGTCTTGAACAGGCAATGCAAATGCACAATGAGCTTGGGCCAAAATTGAACAGGAGGAAGACGATGAGCTAGACTGCATTCAGTACATCATACAGTGCTTTCAATGATCCAAGCTTCTCCCTGAAACAAAAAGCCATTTTTTTAAGCACCATTATTCTTCCAATGATGCCATATGGCTACAATTTATGAAATGTCACCATTTCTGAGGAATCAACATTGTGGCTCACCCAAACAGCAATGGAGACACATATTGGGTGCAAATAGTTTCCAGCATATTAACCAGTAGAAACTTGTACCAAAATAGCATTATATAAATATCATGAAGAAGATTACAGAATGGTTTTACCTCTCTGATTCTCATCTCAAATGAGGAGTTTGGATTCTGAGGTATCAAACTCTTGCTGAGAACAGCAAAACTCCCAAATAGGACCAAACTGGATTAAAATGTAATTGAGAAATGTTTGACAAAGTAAATAAAAATACAATGCAACATAGATAATGCAGATTTGTAGTTTTCTAAGCCAATATGCTTTCATATTTATATTCCATATTCCATGGGGTATTTGATGACTGATTGAATAGATGACTAGTCAAGCCCCCTCTAACTCTAAATCTATAATCCCATGCATGATAGTACATTGAAAAAGATGATAGAATCATAGATTTAGAGCCGGAAGGATCTTCGAGTCTGTCTACTCCAGCTCCTTCACTTTACAAATGTGGAAAGTAAGGCACAAAAAGAAGAAGTACTTTCCCAAGATCACACAGATAGTAAGGGATGGAGGGAGAATTGGAACCCAGATCATCTAACTTCAAAGCCAGGGCTTAATATGTTTTTAAAAGGGAGTAGAGGAGCAACTAATATATTTCCCTTCTTCTGCTGATTTCTGTCCATTTTCTACTCAAGGACATTGAATTGATATTCCAGAGGGACTCAGTCTCTCATCTGTAAAATTAGGATGTTTTGACTAGATGGTCTTCTAGATCTCTTTCAACTCCAAATCCTATTAATCTATGAACTTAGGAAGGCTCAGGGAGAGAGAGAAATCTCAATAAACTTCAGACCATCAGCTGTTGGATAATCAAGTAACTTTTGAAAGTCCAGCTATGCATAAAAGGTATGAAACTTTCTGTAGACATCCCAGGCTTCTGAGCAGTGGGCTGCCAATCAGAAGTGAAATATGCTAGTGTGTGTTAAACACAGCTCCCATCGGTCAGTTCTTCTAACCTAAATTGGTTTGAATCCAGCATACGAATCTGTGGATAAAGTCCTCTGTCAAAAAATCATCATCTGCTCATCACAGAATCATTTTGCTGAGAAGCCAAACTCCTCTGACTAGGTTTTTTTTTCTTCTTTTTTCATCTAGCTCAGTATTCTCTTTCTCCACCTCAATATTTATTGAGGGCTTATTAAGTTCATAGTGATGTACTTAGCCCTTGTGGAAAAAAAACTGCATAGAATTAACCTCAGCCAATTGGCTGCCTCTCAGACTCCTTTTCTGAGGCAGATTGTGCTAGGGTAGAAAACTGGCTGAAAAATATTCAGAGAGTCATATAGATAGTCAGATAGTCATAGATACAAATCTATAATGAAGGACTTTTCCAGTCATTATGGCAGGAGTATTTTTAGATACATGGACAGATCTGTGAACTCAGTGATAAGAATATTCCCTTCACCAGGGAAGATTGTAACTAGTTCATATTTTCACATATTTTGTAGTAGTCTAATCTGTTTTTAGGAAGAGAAGAGGTTCAATTCTTCAATTAGACCTATGGGGCAGCTAGCTGGTGCAGTGGATAGAGCACCAGCCCTGGAGTCAGGAGGATCTGAGTTCAAATCCAGCCTCAGACACTTGACACTTGCTAGCTGTGCGACCCTGGGCAAGTCACTTAACCCCATTGCCTCTCTAAAAAAAATTAGACCTATGATTCCATTGGTATTGGTAAGGAAATTCCCTCTTCCAATGCAGATTGGAAATACTCAACAACTTATTGTCTTAGAGTGCTGCTCAGGGTCAAGATCATACATTGAGCATGGGCCAGAGTCAGGAGAAAGATTCTGTATCGATAGTAAAAATTCTCCAAATGATTCTATTTAGAAGATGGCATTGTGTTAATTGTGTGCATCCTCATGAGGGATATGGAAAAAGGCAATATTTTGTTTATATGTTGTCTCTACCATTAGGTTGTAAGCTTTTTGAGGGCAGGGACTGTCTTTTGCCTTCTTTTGCAATCCCAGCATGTAGCATGGTATTTGACACATAGTAGGCAATTAAGCAACATTGACTGTTGATTGCATTGAGCCTCATCCTGCTACAAAGTCTCATCATTAAGAGTCTTAATTTTCCAAAAGGCATTGTTGGAACTATTCACACTGAAAGAACAAACTGGATGAAAAATACACATTACCAACTTAATCTTATCAAAAATGTACCAATGTCCTTATCAAAAACTTACCATTTTTTTTTACCAAGAAGAAAACACACTATCCTACTAATGCACTTCTCCTTTAAAGTTCTGTGCAAGGTCCCTGCCTCTTCAAGATCCTTGTCTCTGCCATCAACTGATCTGATCCCTCCCTGCACTTTTCTCTGTGCATTTGCTGCCCTCCTCTCCACTCTTTGCCCTGCCATCATCATTAGAGACTTCAGTGTCTATGTACTTACAGATCCTTGAACTTCTCAGCTCCTCTGATCTCCAGTTCCACACCATTGCAGCTGCCAAGGCAGTCTCACCACAAACCTCAGCATCGTTCAGAATTGTTCCACTTCCACAATGCTGGTCTCTGAATTTCCCCTCTCTGACCACACTCTCCTGCTCTCCCATCTTTCCCTCCTGGCTCTTACTCCTGTACCTGTTCTTCACTTTCATCATGACCTTCATTTCTTAATTCCTCCCTATTCTCCCATTCTACCATTTCTGTTCTCACTTTCCTGCTTGCCAAGTCTGCACCATTTGATCAGCCTCTTCAGCAATGGCCTCAGATCTGTGCTTGAGAATCTTGTCAAATTGGCCTTTTTTTTTCTTCCTCATTAACTCTCAACACTGAGCACCTACTATCATTTTACCTTCTCCACTCCCAGTGTCAAAATACTAACCACTGAAGGAAAGAAAATATGAAATCACACTGTAATGTCCTCATAGGTATTTTCTTCCCCCATAAGTATTTTTCTTCTGGCCCTGGGAGAAACTGAGACTAGCAGGAGCTCTGAGAAAGATGGCTTTGGATCATAAGGAGTGGGATAAAGTTCTGCTGGGCTAGGAGTCTATGAACTAAGCATTCAGCAGAGAGAAGAGCAGCTAGTTGGGGCAGCTGGTAGAGCAGTTCGCTGGGTCTGGAGTCAGGACGACCTGAATTCAAATCCAGTCTCAAGTACTTCCTAGCTGTGTGATCCTGGACAAGCAACTTAACTTCAGTCTGCTTCAGGTTCCTTATCTGTAAAATGGGGATAATAATAGCACCTACATTACAAGGTTGTTATGGGGATCAAAGATGATGTGGTTTGTTTGTTTGTTTGTTTGTTTTAAATACACTTAGGGCAATGTCTGGCACATTGTAGCTGATTTATAAACGAAAGTTCCCTTCCCCCAGAAGTCTCTGTAGTAGTGCAAGTTTCAAGCAAGAGAAGACTAAGTCCATTACAAAATCATGTTCCATAACAATTTGATCCTCAATGTTGCATGACAATCCTTTTATTCTCGTCTTTTTGCCTCTCTAGCACATTCCCCAGAGAGGATATTCCAAACCTTCTCTGTTCTCCCAGTTCCATCCCTACTCCCTCAATTTCAACAGATGGTCTTGTTTCCTACTTTACTGAGAAGACTGACCATTCAACAAGACCCTTCCCATCAAGTCCCCTGTTTATTAAATGTTCACTAAACTGCCTATGTCTTCAGTCACTCTCTCCACGTTCCTTCCAGTTGCAAACAAGGTGGTCTCTTTCTCACCCAAGCTAACCCACGCACATGTGCTCACTATCCCATCCCTTCTCATATCCTCTGTGACCTTGCTCCATCATCATCTGTCTCTTTCAGCTTCTTCATCATATTGCTTTCTTTTAGTAATCCCTTCTTCTCAGACTACATGATCCTAAAAAAACCCAAAACATAGCAAATGAAACAAAATAAAACAAACAAAAACAAATAAACAAAAAGAACCCTTTCCTTTCACCCTACTGCCACATCAAACAATCATCCAATATTTCTCTTGCCAAACTTCTAGAATCATCTACGCTGGCCACTGCCATTTTCTAACCATTCATTCTCTAACCCCTTGCAAGTGACATACCCCTGTTTTTCTACAGAATCAGGTTACTAATGACCACCTTATCACTAAATACAATTACCTTTCTTCTGTCTTCATCCTACTTGACTTCTCTGTAGAACCTGATGCTATGGACCAGTTCCTCCTTGTGACATTCTTCTGCCTCAGTTTTTGTAACTCTGCACATTCACACATTTCCTCCTGTCTTTCTTGCTGCTCCTCATCCTCTTTCTTTCCATCCTTTTAAACATGGGTATTCCCCAAAGTCCTGTCCATAATCTCCTTCTCTCTACATATGTCTGGCCATCATGACTTCATCAACTTCAGTGCCTTAAATTATTTTCTCTATTTTCCCAACCGTAAAATGGGGACAATAATAGCCACATAGAAAGAAATGAAGATTCAGTTCTGTATAGTATCCCCTTTTATGTTCTATTCATCTTCTCACCTCTTTTATTCTCTCTCTCCTTTTTTTTTTTGGCATTAAGTCCAAGAAATTTAGAAACAATAAAAGGTGAACACTCCTATTGCTTATCAGATTTGGCACAAAGCTTAAATGTAGCTCACTCTAAAACCCTGAGGGAAGATGAGGACCCAACTCTAGTCTAAAGGAAGATAATTGCATGGGACCTGACTAGAACAGAAGTATTGAGAAAGGCTTGTCCATGGGTGTTCTGTTTCTCTATTTAGCATAACTCTGGATTGATTTGACAGCAGGTGAAGTTGAAATGGAAGCAGTGCTTGGTTCTTTCCTTCTGTCCTGTCTCCTTTGAAAGTAAGAGGGCTCCATTGCCTCTTGTCAAGAAATATCTATCTGGGCCAGGGAGAAGGAAAAAAAAATTCATTCTATCCTATTTACAGGGCTACTGGTTATGTCTGCATTTTAAGGTTACTGTTAAGCATTATTTATCCAATTTATAGAATTTTTATGGATTCTTAAATTTGTACTGGCTTAATAATTTCCCTGAAAGCCCATATATTTACTAGGAAGTCATTAAATGGCTGTCTTCCCAAAGAAATCTTAATGCAACCCTAGACCCTTCTATTAAAAAAAACAACATTCATTACCTACCAAAAGGATGAAATCCTGATCATGGCATTCTATGTCTCCCATAATCTGGCTCCAATATCCCTTCTTTAACTTCAGTTCAGAGTTCTCCCCTTTATCTATTAATGTACATTCTCTATTCTCATCTTACTTCTTTTTTCTGTCTTTATTCAAGCTATCCCTTATATCTGTAACATGACATGAAACTCTCTTTTCCAAGTAGCAAGGTAGTTCAGTGGATAGACTGCTAGGCCGGGAGTCAGGAAGACCTTGGTTCAAATCCAGTTTCAGATACTTAGCTGGGCAAGACATTTAATCTCTGCCTGCCTCAGTTTTGTCAACTATAAAATGGGAATAATAAAAGCCAAATGAAATATTTTCAAAGGGTTTAGCACAGAGCTTACCAGGTATTAAGCATTTAATAAATGTTTATTCCCTTCCCCTTCCTTTCTTATAGCCATGTGTGTCCTTGTTCATTTGGTGACTCCCCTTCTACTTCTAGGTATCCCTTTCTGAATCAGAACTAGGAGGAGCTCGGGAAACTTGATGATTCAGAGATACTGTAAAAACAAAATAGGGTTTAGTAATTTTTTTAAATCACGATTGACTCTGCTGATGTCTCCAGTGCATGGGCTGGAAAACAAGAGGACAAAGGTGCCTTCTTTTCTTTTCTTTACAGCCTCTCAGATGAGGGCACAGCACACAGCCAGGGCTCACCAGCTCAGCAAGTGCTCAGTAGACTTTGAGTCACTTTGTCCTATATGTGCAGACATGAAATGCTCACTCTGAACTTACTCTTTCCAATATCCATCCTACCAATCCTCTCTCCAACACTCCCTCCCAGATATACTTCCTAGGGCAAGCTCTTTCTCACTCTCTTCCATCAAGTCAGAACACTTTCTAAACTCAAATGTGAGTCTTCTATCCTTCATTAGCCAATTTCCAACCTCTCCATAATCATCCATTGCCCTGAAACTGCTTCCTGATGTCTGGATCTCCAGTCAGTAGACCTGAGTTCAAATCTTGCCTCAAATACTTATTAGCTGTGTGCCCCTAAATGAATCACTGTACTTTTCTCAGCCTCAGTTTCCTCACCTATAAAATGGGGGTAATGAACAAAACCTATCTCACAGGGTTGTTGGAAAATATAATGAGATAATGTATATCAAGTGCTTTAAAAATTTAAAGTACTACATAAATGCTGGCTCTTGTTACTTACAGAGGGCTAGGAATTGTGAGAAGCTTTGTTCTCCCCCAAACACTAACACATTTCCTACACACACACACACACACACACACACACACACACACACACACAGCTTTGGACATAGAGCTGCTCCCCCTTTGCCCTTTGGCCCCATACCTTGCTGAAAGTCTGATTGAATAGCCAATCTTCTTTCCATTTGTTGAAATCCTTCTATTCATTATAGGTCTAACTAGGGTACCATGACATTTCCCAGTGAAGATGACTTCTCCCTCCTCATATTTCTCATAGGCTCTTTGACTGACCTCTCCCTTCTTTTTCACACTTTCTCTTCCTTTTAATTTACTCACACTTCCTTGAGTCACAGTTATTTGTACAAATGTCCTTCCCTTTTATTAGTCTGTAAGCTTTTCAAGAGCATGGTTTTATGTCACAATGATTTTTGTATCCTCCAGGACATAATACCTTGCAGACAGTAGGTACGTAATAAATTTATGCTAAATTATGTTGAATTGATTTGAATACAGCCTGAAATTGAATTAGATTTATTGGCTCCAAGATCATAGTGTTGACTTACATTAAGCTTAAAATCTACCAAAATCCATATTTTAAAAAAATATTTATTCTTGTGTTCAGTCATTTCTCAGTCATGTCCAACTCTTCATGACCCTATTTGGGGTTTTCTTGGTAAAGATACTTGGCAAAAGATACTTGCATTTTCTTCTCCAGCTCTGTTTACAGATGAGAAAACTGAGGCAAGTGAGGTTAAGTGACTTGCACAAGACCACGCAGTTAATGTCTGAGGCTGGATTTGACCTCAGGAAAAGGAGTCTTCCTGACTGTAAGTCCAATGCTCTACTGTACCACACCTACCTGCTCTTTTAAAAAATACTAGTCATTTACTAATCAAATCTCCCTCATCCTCTTGTTATGCAAGTGAATTTTTGTACCCCAAAGCAGGACTTTATACTTATTCCTATTAAAATTCATTTGTTAGCTTTGGGTCATTGTTCTAGCATTTCAAAACTTTTTGGGATCCCAATTCTATACACTAGCTCTCCTGCAAAACTTACCACCTCTCAGCTTAAGTGTTAATCTGAAAATTTGATAAATGGGTCATCTATTATTCATCTTAGTGCCTGATAAATATGTTGACCACAGTAGGACACAGCTCTACAGAATTCTGCTAAACACCTTTCGCTACTAAAGACAATGATCCACTCATCAGTCTTCTTTGGGTTCAGACAGTCAACCAGCTCTGAATCCAACTCACTTGCTGCTGTTTGTCCACATGTCTCTACTTTATATATAAAGATATTATGAGAGACTTTATCACATGCCTCTTGAAATCCAGATATGCCACATCTCTATCATTCCCCTAATCTGCCATTCTAGTAATTCTGTCAAGAAAGGAGAGGGGCAGTTTGCCATGACCTTAATAAACCAATGTTGGATGGTAACTTGTAAGAATTTACAAGGGTCAGAGACGAGGAAATAGCTATTCACCCAATTTGACTGACATGTAGTCAGCATGGAGAAGAGTAGTATGAAATGAGGTTCAAATAGTAAGTTACACTGTGGAAAAGCCTTGTATGCCAGACTAGGGAATCTGGACTTTATCTATGGCCAGTGGAGAGACACCATAAATTTTTTTAGCAGGGAGTAACATGTTTGGATTTGTGTAGATTGGTCTGGCAGTTTTTTGAAGGATGGATGGGAGAAGGGAGAAACTGGGATGAGGGAGACCAATTAGAAAGATACTGTTATAGGCCAAGTGAGAGGTGATAAGGGACTGAACTAAGGTGATGGGAAAAGCACTTTTGTTCTATAGAAATGTTATGATAAAATGATTAGGAGACTATTGCAATAGTCTAGGTGAAAAATAATGAGGGCTGAGGTGATAGCACTGTGAAAGGAGAGGAGAATATGGATGTAAGAGGTATTATATTGCAGAAATACGGGGTTGAAAAGGAAGCAGCATCCTACTCAGTGCCAGGTACTGTGCTAAGCACTTCATGTGTATTAGCTCATTTGATCCTCACAATGGTGCTGCTATTATCATTCCCATCCAACAATTGAAGTAACTGAGATGGACAAAGATTGAGTGACTTGCCCAGGGTCACACACCTAGTAAGTATCTGAGGTCACATTTGAACTCAGCACCTACTGGCTTCAGGCCCAGTAATCTATCAACTGTACCACTTAGCTGCCTCTGAGAGGGAGATAATACAAGCCTCATTGACCAGGATGGTGGTAGGGACTTCAACAGAAATAGTATAGGTAAGAGGAGGGGAAATTTGGGGGGGACAGAGTGGAAAATGACTCATTCAGTTTAATCCATGTTAAATTTGAGGTATCAGGAGGTTATGCAGAACTGCTTTCAGGGTAGAGATTAGGGTGGATATAGAGATTTCAGCATCACCTACAAAAAGATGATCATTAAAACAAGAGGATTGGATTAGATCACCAAAGAGAATGTCAAGAGGAAAGAAAGGGTGGTGGATAAAACCTTGGCAACTCATAGTATACCTACAGCTGGGCATGGGAGGAGGAAGGTGACCAACAAAAGAGACAGAAAAGTAATCACTGGACAAGTACAGATCAAGAAGAGAGCAGCAGCATGAAGCCTAGGGAGCAGAGAGGATCCGGAAGGAAGGTGTGAATCCTGACTGATTCCAGAGGCAGGGGAGGAAAAAAAAACACCCTCCTCTCTCTAGAAAGGATTTGGGGCTAGAAATGAAGGCTACATTCTCTATTAGATGTGGTTGTTGGGTAGGTCAATTTTGCATAACTGTTTTTCTTTGTTACAAGGGAGGGAATTGGGTTGGGTTGGGGAGGAGTTGTATACTGAGAAAAGATTTGTGTTTAAAAAAAGACATTACTGTAGTTAAAATAAAATTCAATAGAATGAGACAAAATAAAGCAAGTTGATGCTGACAGCATCAAATATTGGATGGGATGAGTCAGGAGGGAAAAGATGGGGGGGAAGGGGGGAAAGGCTATTATGGCGAAAGTTGGAGATACAAACAAAGAAGGAAATAGCTATGCCCCAAAGGTTGTAGGGGCATGGAGTTCTCTCTAGCTGTCAATTCCTCCACAGGCTTATTTAAGGGTATTAGTTAAATCCATGGTGGAATTGTTTTTATGGAGTGGTTGCAAACTGGTCTGGGTATGACAAGGAAAGGAAAATGGATGGACAGCCAGCGTAGTTATAGAATAAACTTAAAGTGTTTGCATGAGCCAAATGGCATTTGTTGGGGAATGAATGAATCCAAGTGCTAAGCTAAGTACTGGGAATATGAAAAGAAAGAGCAAGATAGTTCCTGTTCCCAGGAAGCTCACATTCTAATTGGAGAAAACATAAAAGAAAATTTGGCTAAAAGGCAAATGGAAAGGTGCCAAAGTCCTAAAGGTGAGATTGTGGGGATGACAAGGCCCAGGGCTCCTTAGATCTGATGATAGTACTGGGTGACTGCAGCACCTGGAGGACCACTTCCCTGAATTAACCATCATGGCAGGTCTCCATAAGCTATGGGAAGAAAATAGTACCCAGGGGAGGCAGGAGGGACCTGGAAGATAGTAAGGCGTGAGGATGGGGGAAGTGGAGCAATGTGGGAAATGACCATGAATGACAGTGGAAAGATGAATTTAATTTGGCAATTAAGGTGTCATTGGAGATCTTATATGACAGTGGAAATGACATCAAGGAAGACACTATTGTGTGCTTTTCCAGTGTGCCCTAAAGATGATGGGACCCTTCCATCTGACTTGTAGATCTTGTCTCCCCATTAGAATGTGAGCTCCCTGAAAACAGAGACTTTTTCCTTTCTTTCTGTATCCGTAGCATTTAACATAGTGGTTTGTTGATAGGAAGGGCCTAATAATTGCTTTCTCATTTATTCATTTACCATGGAGGAAAAAGTTTCTAGCAGAGAGTTGTGGATGGGCGGTCAGGTTACAGGGAGCTGAGAAGAGCATGAGTGGTAAGGAAGGGAAGTAGTGTCTCTCTACTAATAAAACAGAACCCCATAAGTGTTTTTATTCATTTATTTATTCATTCATTCAACACAAATGCCCTCTGAATAAGAATTTATATTGTTGTTGTTCAAGAGTTTTAGTCATGTCCGACTCTTTGTGACCCCGTTTGGGGTTTTGTTGGCAAAGATATTGGAGTGCTTTGCCATCTCTTTCTCCTCATTTTACAGATGAGGAAACTGAGGCAAACAGGGTTAAGTGATTTGCCCAGGGTCACACAGCTAGTAAGTATCTGAGGCTAGATTTGAACTCAGGAAGGTGTCTTCTTGACTTCAGACCTGTCACTCTAACCACTGTGCCACTACCTGCCCTACAACAACATTTACATAGCACTCAAATATTATTTTGTCTTGATAACAACCCTTTGGCTGTTATTTTCCCCATTTTGCAGTTGGAGAAACCATAGCAAACAGAATTTAAGTGACTTGCTCAAGTTCACAGAACAAGCAACTGTCTAAGGCTGATTTTGAACATAAGTTTTCCTGAGTTCAGGTTCAATGTTCTGTCCATGTCACCACCCTGCTGCCTCTGAAATCTTCCAGTTTATTCCACAGCCGTGCTAGTTGTCCATCCACATTCTTTCCTTCACGTCGCTATTCAGGTGACTCAGAATTTTAATAGAGACAGAGAAGACAGAATAACAGCCTGAGGAGGTAATAGTGTATAAGGAAGTATAATTTTTTTAGAATAGGGTAGCCCTGAGCATATTTATAGGAAGTAGGGACGGAGCTAGTCGATAAGAAAGATTGAAGAGGAGCAAAAAAGAGAAGGAATGCTCATTAATTTGGCTGTATAACAGATTAATCTTTTTGTAGTGAAGGATTATGGCTTGTAAAAGCTATTGAGGATAAGATGGGACGGAGAATCCAAGGCTGGCTGCCTGTGCCTGTCTCTCTCAGTCTCTCCATGGCCATTTTTCCTCTTGTGGCAAATCATCATTTATGTTGCTACCTGTTCCCTCAGCTTTTTGGCATTAGTCAATGATATCTCAGGAGGGTCCTATGCACACAGGACATCAAAAGGAGCACCTAAGGGTACATGAGAATGAAAACTGACTAGGCTATTACTCAAAGACTCAGAGAGCCTTGAGGCTGAAAAGAAAATTGGGGAGGTCCCCCTTCCTTTAAGGAAGATTAAACTCAATTGCTCCTGACATGTGAGTGTCCATTCCATCTTAAAATCTCTCCAATCTCTCCAGTCCGGGGACAGAGGACTGAGAGTTAACTGAGTGGTGGAGATGTGGAGGCAGACTATGGCACCTTTTGATCATTGGTTCCACTATTTAACTACTCTTTGGGGAAATTCTTGTTCATCTCCAAGCAAAATTTCTATAGCTGTTGCTGAAACCTGTTCTATTCTTAGTGGGAATAAAAAGCAGATAATTAACAGTCCTAAGGATGGTCACATATGCCCCATACACATAAATATGTTATTCTTCTTATCCCTTGTCTTCCTTTTAAAGATATAGCCACACTGAATAAATGAGGGATTTAATTACATACTCTATGACATGTTACTTTTAACATTATTTCTGAAACATAAAGCGCGTTTCAAAATCATTGTTCTTTGCATGAATACTTTAAGATTTCCTTTTTAAACATTTAACAGTGATAATAGACAAGAGGAGTAATATTGTATGGCAAATAAAGAGATGGCCAGGAAGACCTGGGTTTTTTCCTGCCTCTGATTCATACTAGGCAAGTCTCCTAACCCCTCAGTGTTCTAGGCAACTCTCTTAAACTCTAATAACAAAGAACTGCCAGCCTCTATTGGCAGAGTGAATTTCCTAACCTAGATACTTTCTCTTCTCTAGGTTTTCATGATACTACACATTTCTGGTTAGCCTCCTATCTGTCTGACCACTCTTTCTTAATTTCCTTTCTAGATCTTTCTCTAGGTCACACTCACTAACTGTGGGTGCCCTCCAAGTCACTGTCTTGGGTGTTCTTCTTTTCTTCCTCTTTCTCACTAGGTGTTCCCATAAGCTCCCATGAGTTAAATTATCATCTCCATGTAGATTATTCCAGATCTATATCTCTCCCAAAACTCTCTCCTGAGCTCCCTTATCACGTTAGCAACTGCCTTTTTGAGGTTTACATCAAAAATTCAACATACACAAAAAAAGAAAAAAGTGTTTATTTCACTTAAACCCTCTTAACTTTCTTATTCTTGTCAAGGAAACCACCATCCTCCCAGTCACCTAGACTCACAACCTCAGTGTCATTTTCTACTTCTTTCACTCATTCCACGTATCCAGTCTGTTGTCAAGGCTTGTAATTTCTATCTTTATAACATCTCTTGCACACATCCCCTTCCATCCATTCACACAACTGCCATCCACGTGCAGAAGTCCTCCCCACCTCATGCTTGAACTATTACAATGCTTGCGGGTAATCTTCCTGCTTCAAGCCTCTCCCCACTCCAATCCTCCAATCAGCTGCCAAAGCTATTTTCCTAAAGCTCAAGTCTGACTAGGTCACCCCTTTGATCAATAAATTCCAATGGTTCCCTAAAATCTCTAGGATCAAGTATAAAATGCCCCATTTGGCATTTAAAGCCCTTCACAACCTAAACTTACTTTTTCGGTCTTATTATACTTTAGTCCTCTCTAAGGATGCTACACTATACGTGATATTACTGACTGTCGTTTTCATTGGTGGTCTCCTATACCTGAAATGCTATTCCTACTTGTTTTTGCCTCCTGCTTTCCTTGACTTCCTTCCTGATGCTGCTTAAATTCCACCTTCTACAGAAGACACCCCAACACCCCTCTACTGCCTTCCCTTTCAGATTAACTTCTACAGCTATCCCTTCCACATTGCAACTTTCCCCATTGGGTTTCAATATATCGCAGGTCAGCAGAAGAAATTAAATCGGAATGTTTTTGGAAGTCTTGCAGAAGCCACAGATAACATGAAGGCCAGCAGGCAATACAGAAAAAGTTTAGAAACTTAGAATATGTATAGTATTATATAATATCAACGTATTTTATCTTTTAATACCATAATAATTCAGACTTCTTTTCTGGTATGGTATCCTGGCAAATCAGCAAAGGGAAGAGGATGGCATCAGGGAAGCATAGCCACACACAGAAGACTTAAGTCCTAGAAAGCTTTTGGTTTCAAAGAGTTGGGAAGTAGTTAACAACATCACCAGAAAGTCAAGTTTTGTCGTTGCTTGTTGTTGTTTTAAGGATTCAAATACCAAGATAGAGTTAGGTGTAATCCTCAATTATCTTTCATTTTGACCATTGCCTAATCTACGCTAACTTTAGCACCTCCTATCATTCATACCTCATTCAACTTGATGTCTAAAGACATGGTCTTTGTTCATTGTTCTGCTTCCTGACAAAGACTGTCATATGAAAAAGTGAAAATAATTCTTTGTGGAGAAACTAACTTAAAAGCATCCTGGGGAATAGAGAAGCGGCCCCTCAAAAGCCATTCATTGGCCACAAAGGCTTAGTTATCCTAGATTAAAGTGTGTATTTTTTTTTAACCATAATGCTGTTCTATAGATTCCAGAGAATGAGTTACCCTATTCCTCATCTCAGCCAGGCTGCCAGCTATTGCTGAGACTGATGTCCAGGGATGGAAAAGCTCATTCTCTACTTCTGTCACATATAACCTTCAGTTCCCCAAGTTATCCATCTTGCTTACTGGTACCTTTCAGAAACAGTAAAATTCCACAAAGAAAACCTCACATCATTCTAACAGGACTGTAGGGCCATGGGACACTTTGGAAATGTCTAAGGATATTGTTAGAATCATAGATTCAGAGATGGAAAGAAAATTGGAGATCATTTATTCTAACACCTTCATTTAGCAGAGGAGGACAAGAGGCCCAAGAAAGACAAGTCATTTGCCTAAGGTCACACACAATAAGAGGCAAAGTCAGGATTCAGACCCTGGTCCTTGGAATTCCAGCCCAGAACTCTTTCCACTGCACAGAGAAGACAACTTCCTGGGCATTGTGAGAGAGAGCCCTGTGTTTGCCATCTCCTACCATTCCAAGAGCAGCAAGGAATGGTGACACCCATTTTTCTGAATGGAGTATGTAAAAGGAGAGACAAAGATGAGAGACTGAGAAAGAGTTAGAGAATGAAGAAGAAGGTAAAGACAATGATAAAGAAAAAAAGGAGAAGAAGGAAGAGGAGGAGGTGGAAAAAGAGGAAGGGGGAAGAAGAGGAGATCGAGAAGGGGGAAGAAGAGGAGATGGAGGAGCAGGAAGAGAAGGAGAAGAAGGAGGAGGAGGGAAAGGAGAAAAAGGAGTAAAAGAAGGGGTAAGAGAAGGAGCAAGGAGTGAGAGGAAGGGGGACAAGGAAAGTTATGAGAAAGTAGTTTGGTGCAGTGAAAAGAGCACTGGCTTTGAAGTCAGAAGACTTATATTTAAATTCTGCCTCTGCTGCTTATTTCCTGTGTGACTTTGGTCTAGTCACTTAACTTCTTTTGGCCTCAGTTTCCTAACCTCTAAAATGAAGCAGTTGGACTAAATGGCTTTTGAGGTCTCTACTAGTTCTAGATTTAAGGTCTTATTATCTGATGAGGAAGATAAGAAGAAAAGAAGGGTAAGAAGGAAAGAAAAAAATGGAGACTGAGGAAAAAAAAGGAAGAGAAAAGGAGAGAAAAAAGAAAGGAATCGGGGCCTTCTCTGGCTCTAAGTCAAGTGCCTTCCCCCTAAGTGACTGGCACACTTACAAGGTGTCCTCAGGCCAAATATCTCCCTCACAAACCATTACAGTTTCCCATTATGGCTCACAAACAGAAATCAATCTTCTTAATGCTGCCATGAACAGAAAGGGAAGGCAAGCCAAGCCAGGCAGTCTGAGCCAACACGTATATTGTCGGCACCGTCTGTCTAGCATTATAGAGTCGGATTTCTCTCTTTCACCTCCTTTTCTCTTATACAAAAAGAAGAAAATGGCCATGAACCATCTTCAGGGAGGGAGAGCCAGCAGGGTAGCCCAAACTGACATTTGAAACAGACCTGTCTTGGACACATTTGCTCAAGATAATTTTTCCCTGATTCTAGTCCAAAATCAGTAAGCCTACCCTAGTAGGTGACTGCCCTAATCAAAGAGGAATTCAATCCACTCCTCTTTCTCCTACACATTTAGAAAGATTTAAACTTGCTGGGTATTATAAGCATGAGTCCCTGTGGCCACAATTATCTAGCATCCCAATGGTAAAGACCTGGTCTGTCAGGTATCACTGGGGAAAAAAAAAAAACAATTCTCCCAAGATTAGATA
This sequence comes from Phascolarctos cinereus, assembly GCF_003287225.1. Taxonomy (NCBI): domain Eukaryota; kingdom Metazoa; phylum Chordata; class Mammalia; order Diprotodontia; family Phascolarctidae; genus Phascolarctos; species Phascolarctos cinereus. The sequence continues at coordinate 122,547,467 of NW_027556098.1, read as the reverse complement.
TGTAATACCAAAAGAGGAGCCAAGAGTGCAAGTTTCCTTTTTTTAAAAAAATTACAAAACACTGAATTAGTCCAAATCATCCCATAAAACAATTTGGAATTATGCTAAGAAAGCAACTAAAAAGCCTTGACCCAGAAATCCTACTTCTAGGCATCTACCTGGGGGAGATAAAAGGAAAAAAAGGTCCCAGAAACACAAAAATATTCATAGAAGAACTCGTTTCATGGCAGCAAAGAACTGGAAACAAAGCAGATACCCATTGATTGGGAAAAGGATAAATGGATTGTGGTGCGTGAATGTAATGAAGTATTATTGTTCCATGAGAAATTAATATGAAGAATTCAGAGAAGCTTGAAAAGACTTATATGAACTGATACAGAATGAAAGGGGCACAACAAGGAAAGCAATATACGCTTTGATTACATGTAATCAGAAAACAAAAAAGGGACAATGTTATGTGGTTATAATGAGCAGTCTTAGCTCCAAAGAACAGTTAAGAATATACACATCCTCCCCTTTTTTGCAGAAGTCTTGGGACTACACATATGGAATATTTGCATATGCTGTCAGACATGTGTACTATATAGGCTAGTTGGTTTTGCTGAACTGCTTTTTTTTCCTTTTTTCTCTTTCTTTCTTGTAGCACAGTGGATAGAGAGCCTGACTTGTAGTCAGGAAGGCATGAATTTAAATCCTGCCTTAGACACTTACTAGCTATGTGACCCTGGACAAGTCACTTAATTTCTGAGCCTCAGCTCCTGATCTGTACAATGAGGATAATAATAGTGCCTGCCTTCCAAGGTTGTTTTAAGGATCAAATGAGAAAACATCTTTATAAACCTTAGAGCATTATATAATGTTAGCTATTATCATTATCATCTTGGTGACAAGAGAGGGGTCCCAAGGTAGGGGAGTAGGACATGTATTCAAAAATGTTTATGTGAAAACAAAAGATAAGATTTTAGAAAGAAAATTGCAAAATGCACGCTGTATATGATCAAGGAGGATGGTGCATCTCAAAAAACTTATTCCTGGACATCTACTTTAGGGAGGCCAGTTGTATATTTGTACTATGGTTAGAAGAATCTGCTTCTTTCATTTCTTTACCTTCTACCTGTAGAAGCAAGGAGAGGAAGCCTGGAAATGAGGCACCATGATTAGCAAAACTGAGTCAGGAGTCCATACAGAGACCATGCCTCCCCTCTGCTCAAGAACGTCTAGTGTCTCCCTTTGCTTTGTGGACAAAGTGCCAGCTCCTCTGGTTTCGCATTTGAAGCCTTTGACGATCTTTCTCCTTTGCAGATTTATCATGAATTATCTGCTTTTACACACTCCAGCTCCAAGCAAACTGACTGACTGGGTTTGTACATTATATTTCATCTCTTCCCATGTCAGTGCCTTTCTAGATACCACCCACATGCTCAAAATGTACTCTGCTCATCTCTGTCTCTTAGAACCCTTGCTTCTTCCAGAGCTCAGATCAAACACCATCTCTTACGTGAATCCTTTCCTGGACCACATGATGGATGGTCCCTATCTCCTCACACACAATTATTTTGTAGTTTTGTACTTTGAAGGTATATATTCTGGATTTACTTACATGTTGTTTCCTCTAATAGAATGTATAAGCCCCTTGAGAGCACAGACCATTGTATTTATTGATTTTCTTTCTTTCCCCTGCACTCATTACAGTTCTTAACACATAATAGGCAACTATTATGTATTAGGAACTGTAATGACATGAATGAATGAATGAATGAATGAATGAATGAATGAATGAATGAATTGGAGTCTGTCAGCTCTGAGCTGAAGCTGTTCACCCTACGTTTTAACCCCTGTGGTTCAGGAGGGTAATGCTGCAAGTAGCCAGTAGGGAGCTTCTGAGAGTCGAGGACAAGTAAGGAATTGCTCAATTCAGTTGCCTGGGTCAAGTTCACGCATAATTAGTTTGCCTAAGTCAGAGGACAGTTCAGGTCCAAGGGGTGAAAGTCAACAAGTATGGAAGGCCTCTAGAGGGAACAGAGTCCTAAGAAGGAGCAAAGTATAGAACAGGGAAGCAGATCAGGGGAATGATCAGATTAGCAAAACAACATATATCTTACCGGCAAGCTAGGTGGTACAGTGGATAAAACATTGGGTTCAGACTCAGGAAGACCCATCTTCATGAGTTCAAATCTGGCCTCAGACACTTACTAGCTTGTGTGACCCTGGGTAAGTCACTTAACCCTGTCTGTCCCAAATTCCTCATCTGTAAAATGAGTTGTAGTAGAAAATGGCAAGGGAAGGTTAGAGATGGTACCACTGCTACCTGGAGCAGTAAGGGCTAAGGACTCAGAAATTCCCCCCGAACCTAACAGGCCTGGAGGAAGAGGAATGGTCAGCCTGATACTATGGTCAGCCTGATACTAAAGACCTCCCCTGGTTGTGAGTATTTCTAGGAGGCAGCAAAAGATAGGAAAAAATCTTGGAGGTGCCAGGAATGGCAATAAGGTGATGCCTTATGAACTTCTGTGGCTGCATGCCTTGGGGGCTGAGAGATGCTGTTTCCTGTCTAACTCACAATCCCTACCTCATCTTTTTATTTCTGTTATTCCAGTCACTGGGAGGAAAAAAGCTGTATCCTAAACCCCAGTGAAAACAAAAAAGATAATGCCTCCGGGCTCTGAATAAAATAATAATAATAATACAATCATTAAATTACATGTTTCAACAACCCTGCTTTTATGTGATTCTAGTGAGTGGGAGGTAGCAAGAATGGAGGCTGTTCTTCCTGAGAGAAGAGCAAGCATTAGCCAGTCTCACCTGTTTTCATCCAAATCTACCAAAATAAATCATTCCTTTGCTTATGTATATAGCCAGGAGGACTTGAGTTCAAGTACAGTCTCTGATATATACAAACTGTGCAACTCTGGGCAGGTCATTCAACCTTTTTTCTACTCTACATAATTCTTTAACAGGGCAGAAAGGTGACAACCTGCATTGAAGAAGAAGTTTCTTCACCTGGGAGATCCCTATTCTAGTGAAAGCATAGGTCCAGTCCCTATCCCTATCTATATGACACTAGAACCCTAACATGGCAAATCTGGAGCCAACTATGCTTTGGTCTGTCCATTGCTCCTCACATTCTTGGGATTGTCCCAGTGTTCAGAGATCCAATCATCATGTCGTCAATTTGCATCCATGACCTATCTGCCCAGCTAAAAAGAATTGTCTAAACACTCTACTCTTTTTCACTGGAATGCAGTATTGGTAGGGGAGGATTCATAGGACCAATGGGAGTCACAAGTTCACTTTTCTAAAAAGTCTCCATTCAACATTGATCAAGCACCTGACATATTTAAGGGATTATGACAGTGTCAATAAAGCATAGGCAAAAGTGAAGTAGGTTCTGCCTTCATGGAGCATAGATTTTCCAGGGGGGAAGGGAGACAAATATAGCATGTGCACAGGTAAATATATTGAAATTTATATAATATATAGTTTCATATAATTTTACATGTAATTTCATATTTAAAACAACATATAATTTATATATATATGTATATATAATTTCAGGAGAGACAGAATATTAATAATGTGGACTGAGCGGAGGGTTTATACAAAAGTCTTCCTGTAGGAAGGTGCATCTACATTGAGTCTTGCGTGAAGCAGAGACTCTAAGAGGTACAGGCAAGGGGGAAAAGCATCCTAGGCATGGAGAATGGTGTGTTCAAAGACATGGCAATGGGCAAAGGCATCCTGAGTTTGAGGAGTATCTATTGGGCCACTGTAGCTTGTCTGGAATAAGATGTGTACGGAGGGAAGTAATACAAAATAAGTCCAGAAAAGTAAGTGGTGACCATATTGTGGGAAGCTTTAAATGCCGTGCTGATAAGTTTGGTTTATTCTAACAACAGTAGGGAACTCCTAAAGATTCCTGAGCAGGGGATTGAAGTGTCCAGATGTTGTTATTGTTGTTGGTCCTTCATTCTGAAATAGGACCAGTGATATCAGGAGGATGATGTCTTGACTTACAAGTGAATTGGATTCAAGTGAGGCAGAGCTGTGCAAAGTCATCAGCCTTATTCTCTCCTCCAGGGTCATCAGAGTCCAGTGGCAAGGCCTTGGTCAGGACCACTGGCGATGACCTCCAATGGCCAGATACACATCTTAAGAATGTTAATTTGGCAACTATATGAAAGACGCATTTGGAGAGGTGAAAGACTAGAAGTAATAAAACTAATCAGGGAGCTATTGAAATAGTAAAGGAGAGAAGTGATGAGGTCCTGAAGGGATGGAGAAAAGGAGGTGGATTTGAGCTATATTGGGAAGGTAGAATTGACAAGAATTTGCAATGGACCAGATTTAGGGTGTTAGAGAGAAGGAAGAGTTGAAAGTTACAGTGACTGGTACCCTCACAGAAATAAGTAAGCTTGGCAAAAGGCTATGCTCAGGTATAAGGGTGCAGGGAGGAGGGGAGAAAATTCCCTTTTAGACCTGTCAGTAGGATTTAGTGAAAGTTTTGTAGTGAAAGGTAGTGAAGGTTTTTTAATGTAACAAAGACTTAGATATTTTTATAGGCAGCAAGGAAGATGTCAGGAATTGAAGGAGGAATTGAATTGGAGCGAAAGAATGAGAATAATTAGAAGGAGAAAATAGGAAACAGAGATTCCTTGGATAAGAAAGGAAATGAGGAGAGAATGAGAGATGATGGAGTTGGGTAAGGCTGGAGCCAGGGGAGGAAAGAAAGAACTCATTATGGACAGTCTTTATTTTTTTCAGCAAAGTCGGAGGCGAGATTTCCAGCTAATGACCTTCGGCGGAGGGTAAAGAGAAGGTTTAGAATATGGAGAAGTGACCAAGGGTTAAGCAAGGAAGACTAAAAGGATTGTCACAAAGCAATGTGATTTAGTGTATCCTATTGGTGCCATTTTGTGACATTTCCAAGCAAGTATCCCACGGCACAGGAGCAGAGAATCTCAGTCTTAGAAGGAACCTCAGATGTTTTCTAGTGCAACACGTATCTGAATAAGAACTCATTACAATATCTCCCAAAACTTGTCTTCTAGTTGCCATTTGAGGACCTCTAGTGAGAGGGAATCCATTAACTTTGCAGGCAGCCCATTCCTCTTTCAGGATAGCTGTAATGCAAGTCAAGAAATCATGTGACTAGGGGCAGCTAGGTGGCACAGTGGATAGAGCACCAGTCCTAAGGTCAGGAGGACCTGAGTTCAAATCTGACCTCAAACCAAACACTTGACACTTACTAGCTGTGTGACCCTGGGCAAGTCACTTAACCCCAATTGCTTAAAAAAAAAAGAAAAAAGAAATCTTGTAACTCATGATGTCGTTGATCCTCTTTGAGAATGACAGATAAACAGAAATAACTTTTAGGAAGTTTTTCCCGACTTTAAGCTGGGATCTGCCTCTCTACAACTTCCTCTTTCTTCACCCCACTCTGTAGCTGCTCTTAGTTCTGCCCTTTGGGGCCAAGCAGAACAAGTCCCATCCCTCTTCCGTTATGGAAGCCCTTCATACACATGAAGCAGCTATCATGACCTCCCTCTGTCTTCCTTTCTTCAGGCTAAATGTTCCAAGTTCTCATTTATAGCACAATCTCAAGACCCTTCACCATCCTGATTGCCATCCCCTGGACACTCACAGTTTATCAACGTCCTTCCTAAAATATGGCATTTAGAACTGAACACAATAATTTAGATATGATCTGTCCAGAGTACAATGAAACTATTGTCTCTCTAGTTCTGTAAGTGGGCCTCTATTAATATAGCCTATGATTACACCCGTTGAGGGACAGAAAGATGGCACAGTGGACAGAGTACTGATCATGCAGTTAGGAAGTCTTAAGTTCAAATCTAGTCTCAGATACTTAATAGCTGTGTGACCCTAGGCAAGTCACTTAAGCTTTATTTGCCTTGGTTTCCTCATCTGTAAGATGGGAATAGTAATAGCACCTGCCTCTCAGAGTTGTTGTAAAGATCAAATGATATAATTTCAAAGTGGTTAGCACAGTCTGACACTTAGTAAACACTATTATTATTTGTTTCCAGTTAGGAAAGTCCACCTTCTTTGTAGTCCTGTGTGATGTGGGAAGCAAAGTATGAGTTAAAGGTATGAGGCAGGAGTAGCATAATATAAGGAGGAATGGGTTGTAGTTGGACGACCTGGAATCTAATACTAATTCTGCCATTAACTAATGGTGTGAGCTTGGGCAAACATGCTCCTCAGTTCCCTTCTATGTGGGAGGCATTGAATCTATATGGAAGCATTGGATCCAATTATCTCCCAGACCCTTCTGGCTCTAACCTTTTTATGATTCTGTGCATAAAAAATGTTAATTCCAAAGAAAGCCTTCTATAGGATTATATGTGGATATAGTCAATTCTTAGCCACTGACAATCATTAAGAAGATGAAGAGTATGGAAAAAAAACCCTTAGATTTCTGTTTCAAAAGCCTAAATTTATTTAAATATATTTCAAAAGTCATGTTCTGGTGAGTTTAGATTGTAACTCCAATGAAAAAACAGGTTTTAAATCTAATCCTCAATATGTGATAGTCACTGAGGGAATCAAGAGAATTTGGTATTTTTTTAAGTCAGCAAGACTATAAAATCTAGTTTAATAATAACAGAAATAACTTAGGAGCCAGTTGTTAGAATGGGACCTCAGAAATCATCTAGACAAGTCCCTACATGTCACGTATGAGGAGAAGAAGGTTGCACGTTGAGTTAGAGGTGGCACCTGAAATTTGAACCTAGGATCTCTGACTTTTGTTGTTGTTCAGTCACATCCAATTCTTCGTGACTCCATTTGGGGTTTTCTTGGCAAAGATACTGGCTTGGTTTGTCATTTCCTTCTCCAACTCATTTTACAGATGAGGAAACTGAGGCAAACAGGGTTAAGTGACTTGTCCAGGGTCACTCAGCTAGGAAGTGTGTGAGGCCAGATTTGAATTCAAGAAGATGAGCTTCCTGACTCCAGGCCCAGAGCTCAGTGCACTAACTATGGTGTCACCTAGCTGCCCTGGGTCTCTGACTATAAATCTATTCTTCCTTCCACTGTACCATGCTGTCTCCTTGCTAGCATGTTGACCAGAAGTGAGGGAATCTAGTTATAAAAGAGCTCAGGATAGAATATAATCATGCCTTTAAATAGCTGAGTTTTCTTTTCTTTTCTTTTCTTTTTTCCCTATTTTACCATTAGGGGAATAAAGATACAGTGGAGCCAGAGGAAACATGGCAAAGACCCACTATCTGATGGGGAAAGCTAGGCAGGATGAATGATGTCATCCCTCACATTAGCTCTAAAAATTTAGGCAAAGTGAAAAATGTTGCCAAAGAAATTATCCACCAATAATTTGCTAAATGGATGCCTAAGACATATTTCCTTTATTGATTACATTTAGTATCATGGAAGAGATCCACCATAGATTACAAGTCTGCTCTGGTCAGGTACACTCCTTCTGTAAGTTGAGCAAAGCAAGACTTTTTGCAACCTTAAAGAAACATGATCAAAATATGGGAGGCAGATGCAGGGAGGATAGGGCATTAAAATTAGGTAGATTTAATGTATCTATAGAACTGTTCACATAATTAATTGAAACATTCAAAGAAGGACTACTGAGGCTAGGTAAATTCAGTGGGAGCTTCTTGCATATTAGGAGGAAGGTAAAATATAAATGAAAAATAGATTGTCAGAATTACAGAAGCAGGCAAAGACAGGCTTTTCATTGTTCTGCCTAAAATGACAAGTTCTCCTTGATTTCTTCAGGTTAACAATGCCTAGTTTAACCATAGGTTTTCACAGTAATGCCAATCTCTCCAAAAGTACAACAGAATAGGATGGGTCCAAGTTCTTAAGTCCGCAGAACTGTAAAATATCAGAGGCAAAGGATTTTTAGAGATCATTTAGTTCAGTTCTAGCATAATACAGGTATTGGAGATTTGTTGTTCAGTCATTTCCGTCATGTCTGACTCCTCATGACCCTATCTGGGGTTTTCCTGGCAAAGATACTAGAGTGGTTTGCCATTCCCTTCTCCAGCTCATTTTACACATGAGGAAACTGAGGCAAGCAAGGTTAAGTGACTTGCCCACGGTCACACGGCTAGAAGAGTCTGAGGCCAGATTTTAACTCAGGTCTTCCTGACCCTAGGCTTAGAACTTTATCCACTATACCACCTAGAATCCCAAAGAAAAGTGACATGACTACTAGTTGAAAAAGTTGGGATTAATGTAGTACATTGAAAAGAGCACTGGCTGGGGCAGCTAGATGGCACAGTGGATAGAGCACCAGCCCTGAAAGTCAGGAGGACCTAAGTTCAAATCCAGCCTCAGACCAAACTCTTGACACTTACTAGCTGTGAGACCCTGGGCAAGTCACTTAACCCCAATTGCCTTAAAAAAAAAAAAAGAGTACTGGCTCTGTAATGATATTTGATCTTGAGTGAGTCACTTCTCTGTACTTCAGATTCCTCATCTGTAAAGTGAGGGAATGGGGCTAGAAGGCCTCTGCAGTCTTTTCCAACTCCAGTCGGTCTCTGCTATTGCTTCCTGAGTGGTCTTCACTCCTGTAGCAGATAATAACAACCACCTGAAACTTCTATTAAATGCCTGCAAAGGCAGAGCACTATACTAGACGGTGGAGACCAAAAATAATGGTGAAAAGAAGATGCAATCCTGGTCCCCAAGGAATGTACAGAGAGACATGGTGTGGACAGAGATAAGGATCATTAAAGTTAGGCAACAGGGCAGCTAGGTGACACGGCAGATAAAGCACCGGCCCTGGAGTCAGGAAGACCTGAGTTCAAATCTGGCCTCAGACACTTGACACTAGCTGTGTGACCCTGGGCAAGTCACTTAACCCCGATTGCCTCACCAAAAAGCAAAAACAAAAACAAAAACAAACAAAACCGAAGTGCATCAAGAAAATCTGAGAAGAGAGAGAACACTTCCAGCTGGTAAAGAAAGAGCAAATTCAGGGAAGACTTTCCAGAGAGTCACCTGAGCTGAGCCTTGAAGGATGAGAAGGCTGAGATGAGGAGGTATTACATTTCAGGCATAAGAGACAATCTGTACAAATGCAAAGGCAAGTGACATCTTAATCTGAAAAATAACTAACCAAACAATTAGTTTAGATAGAATGCAGAGAATGTAAAGGCCAATAATGGTGAGAGGTATGGAAAACCACTTAGAAAAATACGTTGCAGTCATTGAGGAAGGACTTAAATGCAGAAGAAGGAATTTATTTTAACCTATAGGCAATAGAGAGCCCCAGAAAGGTTTTGAGCTAGGGAGTAGCTGTCACATTTGTGCCAGGGTAGCTCCATGACAGGACAAGACTTTCTTAATTAAGCCAGTTACATGTCCAGTAGTGTTGCCTGCATAGGACCCATGCCAGAGAAGATTAGGAAATTAAGAGTAGGGTCTATTAAAGCCTAAAGACAGAAGGAGGTAAAATTAAAAATACTGAGATGCATACAATTTAACATAAGTTGGAGAAGAATGAAATAATTTCTAGTTATTTCTAGTTATTTGACTCTTACTCTTAATTACATATCATCTCTAGATATATATTTGTGTGAATTCTTATTAATATTTATACTTAGCAAAGAGAAAAAGGGCCCACATGTACAAAAAAATTAGAGGCAGCTTTTTTTTTGCAGTAACAAAGAATTGGAAACTGAGGGGCTCCCCACCAATGGGGGAATGGCTAAACAAGTTATAGTACATTAATGTGATGAACACTATTTTACTATAAGAAAATAGTAAAGGAGGGGCGGAGCCAAGATGGCGGAGTGAAAGCAGTGACTTGCTTGAGCTCTCCCCCAACCCCTCCAAATACTCATAAAAAATGGCTCTAAACAAATTCTGAAGCAGCAGAACCCATAAAAAGACAGAGTGAAGCAAATTTCCAGCCCAAGACAACCTGGATGATTGATCAGAAAGGTGTATCGCGCTGGACTGGGAGTGCAGCATGGGCGCGCAGGCCACAGCAAACCTGGAGACGGCCTCAGAGGACTGAATCGCAGGCAGCTGTGGAGGTTTCCAGACTCCTCAATCCACAAATGCCAAAGACAACTTAGAAGGTCAGTGGGAAAAGTCTGTTTCTGTCGGTGGTCAGAAAGGAAGGCTCCATTACCCAAGAGGTGGCCCTAAGGGGGGCAGCTGCTCCCCAAGCTTCTGGCCCACAGACTGAGAGGGAATCCAGTGGCTGATCAGAGAGGGACTGCAGGGATCTCTTTGCCAGTGCTGAGGCAGGAATCTCTTGCTTTGCCCGTGTGTGGATCTGGGTCACAGTTCTGGGCAACAGTGCTGGGGTGAGGAGGAGCGCTGGCGTGGTGGAGCTTGTAGTGGCTGTGGAGAGGAACCCCTCCTCACAGTTACAGGACAGAAAGGAATACTTGTGGTCACAGGCCAGGAAAGGAGTAAACACCTCGCCCCTTATCATACCACCTTGGAAGAACTGAAAATTTACAGGTCCCTACAAGTATCTCTGAAAACAGCTACACAAACCCCTGAAGCTTGGGACAGTACACTCTCCACATTGGAAGCAGACTCTTACCTTAACAAAGAGTTTAAAACTCAAGTAATTGGCCAGGATCATGAGCAAGCAGCACAAAAAGAGTCAGACTATATTATCTTACTTTGGTGAAAAAGAAGATCAAAATATACAACCAGAAAAAGACAACAAATCAAAGCTCCTACATCCAAAGCCTCCAAGAAAAATATGAATCAGTCCCAGGCCTTGGAAGAGCTCAAAAGGGATTTTGAGAAGCAAGTAAGGGAAGTAGAGGAAAAACTGGGAAGAGAAATGAGAGTGATGCAAGAAAATCATGAAAAACAAGTCAACAGCTTGCTAAAGGAGACCCAAAAAATACTGAAGAAAATAACACCTTAAAAAACAGCCTAACCCAAATGGCAAAAGAGGTCCAAAAAGCCAATGAGGAGAAAAATGCCCTAAAAAGAAAAATTGGCCAAATGGAAAAGGAAGTCCAAAAGATTACTGAAGAAAATACTTCCTTAAAAATTAGAATAGAGCAATTGGAAGACAGTGACTTTATGAGAAATCAAGACACTGTAAAACAAATCCAAAAGAATGAAAAATTAGAAAACAATGTGAAATATCTCATTGGAAAAACAACTGACCTGGAAAATAGATCCAGGAGAGAGAATTTAAAAATTATTGGACTATCTGAAAGCCATGATCAAAAAAAGAGCCTAGACATCATCTTTCAAGAAATTATCAAGGAAAACTGCCCTGATATTAGAACCAGAGGGCAAAATAGAAATTGAAAGAATCCACAGATCTCCTCCTGAAAGAGATCCCCAAAGGAAAACTCCTAGGAATATTGTAGCCAAATTCCAGAGTTCCCAGGTCAAGGAGAAAATATTACAAGCTGCCAGAAGGAAACAATTCAAGTACTGTGGAAACACAATCAGGATAACACAAGATTTAGCAGCTTCTACATTAAAGGAAGGCAGGGCATGGAATATAATATTCCAGAGGGCAAAGGAGATAGGATTACAACCAAGAATCACCTACCCAGCAAAACTGAGTATAATCCTTCAGGGGAAAAAATGGTCATTCAGTGAAATAGAGGACTTTCAAGCATTCCTGATGAAAAGACCAGAGCTGAATAGAAAATTTGACTTTCAAATACAGGACTCCAGTGGAACATGAAGAGGTAAACAGGAAAGAGAAATCATAAGAGACTTATTAAGATTGAACTGTTTACATTCCTGCATGGAAAGATGATATTTGTAACTCATGAGAACTTTGTCAGTATTAGGGTAGTTGAAGGAAAAAAATTGTATGATGTATATATAGATAGATAGAGGGCACAGGGTGAGTTGAAGATTAAGGGGTCATATCTGGAGAATAAAATTAAGGGATGAGAGAGGATGATACTCGGAGAAGAAAGGGAGAGGTAGAATGGGGTAAATTATCTCAAAAAAAAACAGAAAAGAAAAGTCTCTACAGTGGAGGGGAAACAGGGGAAGGTGAGAGGGAATGAGGGAATCTTATTCTCATAGGATTTGGCTTAAGGAAGAATAACATACACATTCAATTGGGTATGGAAATCTGTCTTACCCTACAGGAAAATAGGGGAGAAGGGGACAAGAGAGCAGGGGGTGATAGAGAGGAGGGCAGATTGGGAAAGAGGGTAATCAGAAGCAAATACTTCTGAGGAGGGACAGGGTCAAAAGAAAGAATAGAATAAATGGGAGGGCAGGATAGGATTCAGGGAAATAGAGTTAGTTTTTCACAACATGTCTACTAAGGAAGTCTTTTGCATAACTGCACATGTACAAGCTATATTGAGTTGCTTGCCTTTTCAATGAGGGTGGGGAGGGAGGAATGGAGAAAATTTGGAACTCAAAGTTTTAAAAACACATGTTTAAAAAAATGTTTTCACATGCAACTGGGAAATAAGAAATACAAGAAATGGGGTACAGAAGTCTATCCTGCTCTACAGGAAAATAGAAGGGGAAGGGAAATAAGAGAAGGGAGCAGGGAGAGATAGAAGAGAAGGCAGACCAGGGGAAGGGGTATTCAGAATGCATGCCATCTTGGGGTGGGGGGAGGGGTGAGAAATTTGGAACTCAAAAACTTGTGGAAGTGAATATTGAAAACTAAAAATAAATAAATTTATATTTAAAAAATAGTAAAGGAGATGGTTTCTTTTTTAAATAATATTTTATTTTCCCCAATTACATGTAAAGACAACTTTTAACATTCATCTTTAATTTTTTTTTAAATTCTAGAGATTCAAATTCTATCCATCCCAACCCCCTCTCTGAGATGGTAAGTAGTTTGATATAGTTATACATGTACAATCGTGCAAAACATATTTCCATATTTGTTATATTATGAAAGAAGACTTAGATAAAAATAATAATAACATGAAAAAATAAAGTAAAAAAAGTGTGCTTAGATCTACATTCAGACTCCATCAGATCCTTCTCTACATGTAGACAGCATTTTTCATCATAAGTCCTTTGGAACTATATTAGATTACTGTATTGCTGCAAATAACTAAATCATTCCCAGTTGATCATTGTATAATATTGTTATTAGTACATACAATGTCCTTCTGGTTTTGCTCACTTCACTTTATATCAGTTTGTGTAAGTCTTTCCAGATTTTTCTGAAATCTGCCTGCTCATCATTTCTTATAGCATGATAATATTCCATTACAATCATATGCCACAACTTGTTCAACTATTCCTTAATTGATTGGTATTGAAGGGGATGGTTTCAGAAAAACTTGGGAAGACTTGTATAAACTGATGAACGTTGAGGTGAACAGAATCAGAGAAAAAATATATACAGCAACAACAGTGTTGTAAAGATAATTGACTCTGAAAGACTTAGTAATTCTGATCAACATAATAGCCAACCACAATTCCAAAGGACTCATGATGCTCATGCTATCTTACCTCCAGAAACAGAACTGATAGACTCAGAATGCAAAGTGAAGCATATTTTCTTCTTTTTCTTTCCTTTGTTTCTTTTCCTTCCTTCTTCCTTTTTTTTTTCTTGGAACATAGCTAGTGAGGAAATTTGTTTGTATTTCTAAATATAATTATAATAGATTTTATTTTTCTTGTCTTCTCAAGGTGGGAGGGAGAGGGAGAAAATTTGGAACTGAAAATAATTTTTTTTAAATAATTGCATTTAGTTTGTATGAGTTCTACTTTCAAGGAACAATAATGACATTTAAGCTTTCACCTATGAGAGCCCTAATTTTTGAAAATAGGAAGCCATATGCTATGCAGCAGTCACCTAGTGACAGGCAGCTTGCCCAAATTTTAGTCATAATGCCTAGATGGAGATAAAATAGTCAATGGAGTAAGAGCCTTACAAACCCACACCTGTAAGTGGTGAGAAATGTCCAGTGTGCTGAAAAAATGTAATGGGGTTATGAAAGCTGAGATTCCAGAGGGAAGACCGTAGTTTGTTTGTTTTTTCCATAGAAAAATAAAAAAAAATATTGAAGATGTTGATTGATTTTATGATGTACATGAATAGGGAATGCCTTGTTCAAAGCTGAAGTGTAAGTCATTTCTGGGAATGCATATTTCAGCCAAGAGATGTTAGTGAATGGAACTGTCCCATGAAGGAATGAACACGAATGATTGGAAGCAAAGTCAATTTAGCTCAAAGAAAGAGGAAAAGGACCCATAAGTACAAAAATATGTATAGCAACTCTTCTTGTGGGGGGCAAAGAACTGGAGATAAAGGGGAACCCATCAATTAGGAAATGGCTGAGCAAATGATAGTATATGAATGTAACAGATCACTGTTAAACTGTAAGAAATTATGAAAGAGGCCATTTCAAAGAAACCTGGAAAGACTTAGATGAACTAATGCAAAGCAAGGGACCAAAACCAGGGGAGCAATTCATAACAACAACATTGTAAAAGTGAACAATTATGAAAGACTTAGGAAAAACTCTGTTCAGTGCAATGATCAGCTATAATTCCAGAGGACCAATGATGAAGAATGCTACGTACCTTCTAGCAGAGAGTTGCCAACTAGACTGAATATGTAAATGAGATACCCATTTTTTGATATGATCAATATAGGAATTTGTTTTGCTTAACTAAGCATATCTGTTAGCAGGGTTTTGATTTCCTTTTTTCTTTTTTTTCTTTTCCAGTGGGGAAGCTGTAGGAGGAAGAAAAAATAAATATTCATTAATTAAAAATAAATTTTAATTTAAAAAGCAAACTCAATTTCTATGCATATCACTGTGCTACATATGCTGTATCAAGCCACTGGATGATGCTGGGAAGTCGAGAACATCTACAAAGGAATTTAACCCGTGGTAGAGCACACAGATGAAAGTCAGATGGAGCTTCAACAACAATATGAATTGGAGAAAAGACAGCCAGTGAAAGATTCTGCACAGAAAGCAGTAGAAGCCACCCAAGGTCACCTCCAAAAGACTTTGACACGTTTTGCCTAGGAAATGACCCCAAACTTTTCTTTGCCGGTATTTGAACAAGCAGCTCAGAAGTTGAATATAAAGTAGGGCAATTACATGAAGTATATTCCTAATTTAATTTAGGGGCACACTAGTAAAGCTGCATAAACTAATCAGAGTGGGAAGGAAGGAGAAGAACAAGAAAAGAGATGCTTCTTATAGCATTGTAGGGGAATGAACTGACTTTAACCAATTAATTTCCTACTACCATCCCCCCCCAATAGTTGATGTAATCAAAGAAAGTAAAGGGGATGGTAACTGACTTAACAAAGTATATTTAAAGAGGTAGTGTTGAAAAGATTTACTTTGGGTTCAGGTCATTTTTAAAGGAATTTGGAACTTTATTGGTTTTCCCAATGATTTTTACCAAATAATGAATTTTTAATCCAAAATCTTAAAGAAAAAGAATTTACATGATAATGTATATTTGAAAGGAATAGCAAGTTGTACATAGTAGATTTGTAGTTTCACATGCAACCATCTTTTTATTGTATTATGTTATGGAAATGCATGTTTTATTACATAAATTAAAAATAAAACAAATTTTCTTGAAAGAAACTTTATAGGATAAGGGAGAGTGTGTCTGACAGAGCTTCATATTCAGGGCCCCACATGTCACTCAAAAAGAGTTAATAGCAAATGTCAAATCAAGTCAGGAAATGCTCCATCTACCTCTCAGTGTAGGATGCTAAGGTATGTCTTTGATTTAATTAGGACATCCATTTTTTCACAAAATTCCTAGGGAAATGAATTTACAAATCAGAGATATGAGCCTATAATAGCAGCCTAAGCATCTTCAAAGGTTCCTGGCTCCCAGGAGACAGAAAAGGGGACTTGATGGTTAGGCACACTTCATCAGGGGAAGAAACACCTGTGGTCCGATAGAATAAGAAATGCCACCCACCTGCACACACCCAAGTTAAAGCAAAAACTCAGCATCCCTGTGGGCAGACAGAGAAGTGGAACAGTGATGTCCTTGGCCATGTTCACCAACCCTAGTCAGCTAATTCTGAGAGATCAGAAGCCTCTGTAATTCACTGCTGTGATGCACACACACACACACACACACACACACACACACACACACACACTCACTCACATGGCGTTTATGTGGGCTTGTGATTAATGTTCAGATAGAAGAGTCATGAGTCCACGGAGCCTGTGGGGATAAAAGAGAGAGGGCCATCCTGGGAATGTAACATAGCAGGCTTCTAGTTTCCCTGATTTCCCTGGTTAAACTCAATGATTACAGAATCCACATTTGAAAGAAAGGCACTAAGATCTTAGATCTAGGGATTCATCTGTATGAAGTTCTAGTCTGTCATATTAACAATAATGTTATAATAATAGCTATCATATATAAAGTGCCTTAAAGTTTGCATAAAGTTTTATAAACATCATCTTATTTGATCCTCAAAACCACCCTGTAAGGCAGGTGTTATTATTCCCATTTTATAGATAAGAAAACTGAAGTAAACAGAGGTTAAATGATTTGCCCAAGATCACACAGCTAGTAAGTGTCTGTGGCCAAATTTGAACTCAGGTCTGATTGATTCTAGGACTAGTGACTGTTGCCTGCTGAGGTCAGAAGGGCCTATATTTAGTGGGTATTTTGTTCAGTCACTTTCAGTTGTGACCAACTCTTCGTGACCCCATCTGGGGTTTTCTTGGCAAAGATACTGGAGTGATTTGCCATTTCCTTCTCCAGCTCATTTTATAGATGAGGAAACTGAGGCAAGCAGGTTAAAGTGAATTGCCAAGGGTCACACAGCTAGTAAGTGTCTGAGCTCACAAAGATGAGTCTTCTTGACTCCAGGCCTGATGTTCTATCCACTGTGCCACCTAGCTGCCCTCTATAGTGCTATCTAATCATGTCAGGAGTTAACTGCCTGAATATCTCTCTTGCTTCATGGAGGAGGAAAGGAGGAATATTACAAAACACTGAGATCTCATGTAGCTCTCACTCCCATTCTGTGTCTGGGGTAATGAAGACAAGGACAAATATAACTCCAGCCTAGAAAGAGGTTTCTGTCCCTGAAAGCACGGGATCCAAGAATTGATTTGTACCTGCTGTCCATCTTACATGAAATTGATGTTTCTGTTATTCACTATACATTTAGTAATATGATTAAACTGTGTATTTGATGTTGAATGAAAGTGAAGGAAAGAAGAAACAATAAGGGAAAGGAAAGGAAAGGGTGTAGATGGACTCAGTGGGGTCCAAGGCAGAAATTGATTGACATATATGCCTAGAGAAGAATCTTGAATGTAACAATTACATAGTAGTGGGAATCCAAGTACTGAGTGATTGACAAGCTGCATGCCCTCAAGGTCTTGACTATTTACAGGACCTAGATTATTTTTTCTTTTGTGTCGATAACTATAATGATCAGAACAAAGAATATGGAAAGAGAAACTGATTTTTCTCATGGGAAGAGTCAAACTAAAAGGATAAGCACACCAAAAAATTGGGTGGATTGTCCCAGAAAAGAAAGAACAAGATATGAGTCTGGAGACTTCCTTTCCAAAGAAAGGGGCATCTTGAATGGCCCTCTTATTTCTCTGTAACTTAGAGGAACAAAAAGAAACTGAGAGAAGTAAAAAACCAACTGCTAAAGCGATATTCTTAAAGCAGTACAAACCTGACCATGTCAAAGAAGAATTGTTAGTGGCTTCCTATTGTGTCTAGCATAGAGTACAAATTTCTCAGTTTATTATTTTAAGCCCATTACAGACTGACTCCATCTATCCTTTCAGACCAATTTGACATTATTCTTCATCATGCTTTCTATATTCCAGTCGAACTAGTCTACTTACTATTTCCCACCCATGATTTGCCAGCTCCTGCCTTTTTGCATAGAATGTCCTCCATGTCTGTAATTCTCTCTCTCACCTTCCCCTCTTGCAGTCTCAGCTCTGGAGCCATATCTCACACGAGACCTTTCCTGATTCCCACTGTTGTCAGGGTTCTGCTCCTAAAAAATACTTAGTATTTCCTTCATATATAGCTTTCTATTTGCTTTTTGGGGGTGCAAGCTCCTTGAGAACAGAGACTTTCTTCTTTGTGCTCGTATCCCAATAGCTAGTGCAAAGCTTGACACGCAGTAGGCAATTAACATATGCTCATTGAATTTAATTTAATTGGATTTTTATTAATGACATAAGAAAAGGGTCATAAAATCATTGAATCAGAATTTTCTTGTTGGGAAAGCCTTAAGGGAATAGCTAGTCAAATCCTTTATTCTATGCAGTAATTCTTTTTATACCATCTCTAACAAGTGGTCATCCAGCCTTTGCTTGAATCCTTTCACTGATGAGGAACTCAGCACCTCCCAGAGCATCCCATTCCATTTGGAGACATCTCTGATTGTTACAAAGTCCTTCCTCAGATTGAGCTGAAATCTGCCTGTCCTGTTCCAGACTTAATATGTGAGTTCATAAAGTAGACTGCAATGTTTAGTTCCGAGAATTTCTTGACAAAAAAGCTTATTGATATTAAAGACTCTGAAGTGTTTAAACAATTCCTTAAGGCCTCAAGACTAGATTCCTTAAAGAAGGAAGCTCTTCATCAAGAAGCCCCATTTGTTCAGTAGTCAGATAACAAGCATTTTTAAGCACTGACTATATGCCAGGCAGGGCAGCTAGGTGGCACAGTGGATAGAGTACTGAGCCTGGAGTCAGGAAGACTCATCTTCCTGAGTTCAAATCTGGAACAAATCAGGCACTTACTAATGTGTGACCCTGGACAAGTCATTTAACCTTGTATGCCTCAGTTTCCTCATCTGTAAAATGAGCTGGAAAAAGAAATGCCAAACCACTCCAATATTTTTGCCAAGAAAACCCCAAATGGAGTTATGAAGAGTTGGACACAACTGAAACAACTGAACAACAGAATGTGCCCAGGTGTTGTGCTAAGCCCTGGGGATACAGAGAGAGGCAAAAGACAGTCTCTGCTCTCAATGAGTTCATAATCTAATGCAGGAGGAAAAGAAATAAGTTGTTAGGGTAGAGGTAGGGATTACAGGGTAGGGATGAATACTTATTTAAAATATTTTGTGGGGGGCAGTTAGGTGACACAGTGGATAGAGCACTGGCCCTGGAGTCAGGAGGACCTGAGTTCAAATCTGGCCTCAGACACAAAACATTCACTAGCAGTGTGACTCTGGGCAAGTCACTTAACCCCAATTGCCTCACCAAAAAAAATTTTTTGCATTATCCTTCTGCAATCCAATGTTGCTTTCCTGATTAAGGAGCCAGATTGTGACATACTAAAGAGGTAATAATGGGATCTGTGCCTAGGGAGATAGCCAATAGAATTAAAACCAACAAGACTCCGTTTAGAACCAAGGTCTTCACAATACAAGTCCCTACATGTCCTCATTCTATGTTCAGTGATTTTGCCCAGGGATAACTATAAGACTTTTAGCAGACAGAGTGTCCCCAAGAAGCCCCACCCCACCCTCTTCCCCAGGTTGAATTTGTGGGATACTCTACCTGGACCTTCATTCCTGTCCTCAGAATAACCAATCAGTTTTATTTCATATAGTGTCTTTTCAGCAGGAATCCTAGAATCATGGAAACCTAGAGCTGGAAGATGCCTTAGAGATACCTGTGTGACCTTGGGCAAGACACTGGTCTTGGTATGCCTCAACTGCCTTATCTATAAAATGAGGTTGGATTAGGTGGCCCTTGAGGGACCTTCTAGTTCCAGATCCAGCTCCCTCCTTTCTCGAATGAGAAAGTAAAACACGGAGAAGTCACCCAGGGTCACTGAGGTGAACTTTCTGCCTCCTTCTTTCTGCATTATACTATCACCTGTGTCTTCTGTGGCACTATCATTCACCTTATGTTGTCCCTCTAGGGGGAACACATGGAACTGTTGGAATTGCTTCATTAATGGGACAATGAATTCTCAGAATAACATCCTAAAACAACAGCTCCATGACACAGAGACTGCTCAGGCAAAGGAACACTGATGTCATTGTTGGAAGCATCATTATTAGAAATTTTAATCATTTCGAATATTTCCTAGACATTAGACTTTGGGCTACAATCATCGCAGAAACCTTTAAATTTACCTGGGGGAGACATACATGGTAACATTCCATTAATTAAAAAGTCACACGTGCCCACTTTCCCCCAAATGCAGGAAAGCGATGAGACTTAATAAGCCTATTCCTTCAGGCCTAGAACACAATCTGGATAATTGGTTAGCAGAGGCCCAGGAAAAGGCTACTTTATATTTATACTAGCCTTGTCTTCTTGTTGGCAAATAATTAAGGAAATTTCACTGATAACTTGATTCATTTGTTTCACTTAAGGCTAATTTGTAACACTTTGAATTAGCTGACCAAACCAGGAAAACAAAATGCCCTGTGAACCGACTTTCTTTTTCAAATTACATATGTAACCATACTTTCAGATTACCCACACTCTCTATACAGAAAATTCCTATCTACTATAATTTCCCAATTAACCAGCCCTGATATACCAGAACTCTCAAACTGGAGGTACAAAGAGGCAAATACAAAAGTAGCCAGGATTGGCTATGCAAATATGAAGGTGCTTCTGAGAGTATATGGTGCCTAGCCAGGGATAAAGGCAAGGAATGAAGATCGTGAGAAATGACCCAAGATCATCAACAGATTTAGAGATGGAAGAAACCTTAGAAGCCATCTAGTCCCATTCACCTTCTTTTACAAATGGAGAAACTGAGGCCCAGAGAGGCAAAGTGAATGGTCTAACATCCCACAAGTAGTAAGTAGCAAGTCAGAGCCAGGATTCAAATCTAGGTCTTCCAACACCAAATCCTGTGCTCTCTACAGTGTAAGAGGCAGCTAGGTTGCACAATGTCTAGATAGAGCCCCAGATTTGAAGTCAAAAAGACCAGAGTTCAAATCCAGCTCCAGACACTTATTAGCTATCTATTATTTAACTTCTGTTTGCTTCATCTATAAAATGGGAATAATAATAGTATTGCTGTGTATTCCATAAAGGGGCTCAAGAACAAGTTAGGAAAAGCTAGGATGTTTGCCCCCTTTATTTATTATTCCCTAAAAAACCTTCAAAGGTTTCAGCTTTGTACTTCTGTGCTTTCTATTTGCAGAAATGTACAGTATTCAAGCATAACTCTAGATTTATTTCTCTAGCAAAGATATATTACTCCTCCTCCCTCCCCCACTCCCATATGAAATCTTCATCTCTTTCCATGGGTCTTTAAACCTGACAGCATTAAGTACTTTCCAATCATCTCCATTGTTTGTTTAGAGCTGTTTCTAATCTAACTTTATTCTTTAATATCTTTCATTTTCTATGAATTTGTGAAGCTTTCTTGGAAGTTTAGGGGGAAGATTTTATTTTTTCCCTTCTAGGTTTAGTTTATTCTGATTAACAAAAGTCATCCATGGCAACTTTAACTTTGCATTGCCAAGAAATCTTTTTCAAAGGTTATTAAGCCTGTGGTTGATGAACTGGAAACTGGACTAATTTTTATCATGGAGATCAATGAAGGACTCCCAGAGGTCACTCCTTTTATAGATGAAAGACTAATATGCAGAGAGGGTAAGGCATTTGCCCAGGGTCCTGCAGGTAGCAAGTAGCAGATCTAAGCACTGACCCTAGGTCCTCTGATTTCAAATGCATCCTTCTTTTCATTGCACTATGTTACCTACCAAGTACTGTATAGAAGACCCAAAGTTACCTTGAAATCATGTAATGAGAAACATTACTTCTGTAGGAAATTATGAGTCGGGAAGCTGTGACCAATATTTGACCATTATTGCTTTCTTGAGTATTGTTATTATTATTATTAAATTATTTATAATATATTGACATACTTTGTTTTTACATAACAAAAATCCCAAAGAAATCTCTTTACAAAATATATTACTCCAAGCATAATTTATCAATTGTTTATCAAATGACTTCTTTTTTATGTTGCTACATTTTGGTTTGACATAAAAATAACTTCCCCCCAAAAAAAAACTAATATGATTGTGACAGACAGCAACACACATAATATTTCTTAGAGTTAATCTGTTTCTTGACAGAAAGAAATCTATTTTAACATTAGTCATCTGGTGCTGATATCGGTCAATGGGTTTGATCCGGATTCTGTTGTCTTTTTGTGCTACCATCATTTAAATTATTCTAGGCACATTGTTCTTTTGGCTCTGCCTTTTTTCTCTTCCTTAATTCATCCATGGCTTTCCATGTTTCTCTGAATTCTTCATATACATCATTTTTCAATGGTTTCCCACTCTGTTTCCAGTTTTTCTTTTTTCTACCAGCCATGTGTTGCTGAGAATGACTGCCTATAAATCTAGTAATGGGATGAACAGCTATCAGCTTTATCCCATAAATCCAATTAGTTTTCCAGAACTAACTTAGCCAACTCACAGCTCAACCAAATAGTATATTATTAGTGTGCCTATCTTTCTACAACCCTTCCAACCCAAATTTCTTCTTGTACTATCTTTGGCCAATTCAATGGTATAAGGTGATACTGAAGTGATGGTTACATTTGCATTTCTTTTGTTTTTAGTGATTTCCAGCATTTTCTCATATGCTTCACCTCCTTCCCTCCTTTTTTTGGGAAAAGCATTCATATCCTTTGACTGTTGGAGATAATCATCTTGTTTCATTAAAAATATATATTTATATACATAGTCCTATGATAGAATTAATAGCTTCATTCAAATCATTACTCAAAGCTTCATGAAATTAAACTTACTCATAACTTCATGAAATTAAAAATTAATAAATTCTTTTATACCAACATATCATACACATGAGATGGGTCATCAACTAATTATATTAGGTCAGTGTTTCTTCTAAGAGCTTCTAGAAGTCCCTGAAAAGAGAGTCTCAGATTTGCAGAGGTGATTCTCTAAACATTTCTAGGTCACTATAAGCTTGGGGAACAGCTAATAAATAAGGCCTCCCTATTGCCCCCTCAAGAAAGGCTGGGAAGGACTTTCCACTCCACCCCCCAAAAAATACCACAACTAAATGCTTGGAGATGGGAAGAGTACTCAGTCAGAAAGAAAGTATTTAAAGGAAAGCAAGAGGGGACCAAACCAAAGATTTTCTACCTAGGGCCAGCCCCTTCCCTTTCTCCTAGACTCCAGACAGGAGACTCACTCCTTTGGAAAGCAGAATCCAAGAAAGAAAGGAGTCCCATTGTTAAACCAATGTTCTGTCCTGGAGAGGAATGTTGAGGAAGAAAAAGGAAGAGGATGATGAAAATAAATTAGTTCGTCTTGCCCCCAAGTAAGATTAGGGCAGCTAGGTGGTGCAGTGGATAGAATACCAGGTTTGAAATCAGGAAAATTCATCATCATGCATTCAAATCTAGCCTCAGATACTTATTAGCTGTGTGATCCTGGGCAAGTCACTTAATCCTGCTTGCCTCAGTTTCCTCATCTGTAAAATGACATGGAGAAAGAAATGGCAAACCACTCTAGTATCTTTACTGAGAAAACCCCAAATGGAGTCACAAAGAGTCAGACACCACTGAAAGGACTCAATAACAATAACAATTGAGATTATCCCACCCACCTATTAAAGGATAATAATAGTTAACATTTATATGGCACTTACCATGTGCTAAGCATTATGCTAAGTGCTTTACAATTATTATCTCATTATATCTTCACAACTACTCTAGAAAGTAAGTGCTAATATTATCCCCATTTTACAGATGAGGAAACACACAGGCAGCTGTTAGTGACTTGCCCAGTCACACAGATAGCAAGATTTGAACCTGTCTTCCTAACTCTAGATCTGGCACTCTAACCATTGTGCCATCTCATTGCCTCAGGACAAGAATATCTTCCGTTCTCTAGAATTCTTGCTTGACTACATTTTATTAATTTCCCTCTCTCTCTGTTCCCTACCTGTCTCAGGGATCAGTCTTCTAGGAAGCCTGTCCAGGAAAGGGCTCAGAATGAGCTGTGCCCATCAAAATAAAGGTGTGTGAAGAGGATGCTTTGGAAGGTGGTTGACTGGGCACACAAGCAGCTCTGAGGGCACATTGCTAGGGGTGAGAAGAGAAGGGCACAAGGAAGGAGGTAGAGCAAGCTTTGCCCTCATCCCAGTCTACAGGCTAAATAGAAAATGGCTTCCCAACACATTTCATTTCAGGTAACAAGGTCTTCTTTCCAAGTGGAAAGAGAGATGGATTTAAATCAGAATACTCTGAATCCAAGTTCTACCATTAATTACCCATGTGACCTTGGGAAGGCGTTTGATCCTTCATCTGTAAAATTAGGAGGCTCCACAAGATGGTCTCTAAAGGCCCTTCTCGGGGCCTAAACTAAAACTCTCTTATTCTGTGAGCCATAATATTGCTTCTCTAGATAGAGACTCCCAATCCCAGTTACTCCAGTATTCTTTAGACAACAGAGCTGGCTAGAGCCCACTGGATAAACAGACTATATTGCTCAAGCTATGAAGAGAATTATTGCATGACTAGTAAGTACATAAACTTTCAGGGAAATTTCTCTTTCAGTATAAACATGCCAATAGAACAAAAATTACTTCTACAAAATGAGAATATTATTCTTAATGGTAACTCTAAAGAAACAGACACATTAGCATTCTTGAAAATAGAAAGGACTTAGATTACCTCTCCAGATAGGTACACTTTGATACAAGGCCGTGAAGGCTCTTCAGATCCAAACCAAGTAAGACACAAAGAGAGACAGAGTCAGAGACAGAAATGTTACCCCTTGTTCCTCTGAACAGCAGAAGGGAGCCAAGAGAGAGAGAGAGAGAGAGAGAGAGAGAGAGAGAGAGAGAGAGAGAAATGGGAGAAAACTCAAAAGACCATTGTATCTTTAAACACTTCCCACTACTGCCGGTCTAATCAGGTCATGTGTAATTATTTTCTTCCTTGCCTATGTTTCCATAGCATGATCCTTACCATCCCTGAGGCTTTAAGGTAACCCTTGGAATTAAATGCTTTCTCAACTCTAACTCTCTCTCTGTCTCCCTCTGTCTTTCTGTCTCTCTCTGTCTCTCTCTCTTCCCTTCTCTTTCTCTACCTCTCTCCCTCCTTCCTTTCTCTCTCTCTCTCTCTCTCTCTCTCTCTCTCTCTCTCTCTCTCTCCTCTCTCTCTCTCTTCTTTCTCTCTCTGTCTCTATTTATCTATCCCTCTCTCCCTCCTCCCTCCTCCCTTCTCTCTCTTCCTCTCTCTATATTCATGTAGCATGTATGTATAACTATATATGCATGTATATAGCTGCATATTACTGTATGATATATCTCTATGTGTGTAAATGTATATGTGTATATGTACATAAACATTTTGCTGCCACACCTGAAGGGCAATGAAGGTGTTGTCCATTCACAAGGTACAAGTCAGTTTGTGAATCCAGAAGCTCTATTAACAGTAGAAAGGCTTCTTTTCTATCCAGTCACATTCCTTACTGCCACTTTTCCCCTAAACCTTTTGTTCTAGCTGGAGTGAAATAGGAGAAAGAACATTTTTTGTGTGTCCCCATCCTCAATTCTAAATAGCAGAATATAAGAAGGCAAAAGCTGATGCTCATGATGCTGTCAAGAATAATCTGGCAAGCGGACTCCTAACATCCTATAAGCCTAAATACCACCCAGGAACATTAAAGCTATCAATCATTTATACCTTTAGCATGGATTGTCGTATCGATTAAACTATAAACCATATCCTCCTGAAATCTTATTGATATAAAATTTGATTTCAGCCTATCATTGATGCTAATGTGAAGTATAACTCTATAACTATGCTGATAGCTGCCCATCTACACACAGACATGTACCATATATCTGGTAGTGTAGCAGCAGGGATAAAGACCTGGCCTGGGTGCACATCAAGCCTCTGACATAGACTGGCTGGAGGACCACTGGCCAATCACTGAGGCTCTCAATAACCTGGGCAGTTCTCTAAAACCAATTGCAGAAAAGATGCTGATGTATAATTGGTAGAGGGAGTTTCCCAGTGGAAATTCCCTATACTAGTGAAATCACAGACCCTGTCCAAAAATGTGTGTGTGTGTGTGTGTGTGTATACACACACATATATAATATACACACACATATATGTAAACAAGTATGTATATGTGTATATATGTGTGTGTGTGTGTGTTTGTGTGTGTGTGTGTGTGTGTGTGTAAGGAAGTTTTGAGGGTAAAAAGAGAACGTTATAATGCCAATATTATACCTTTATGCTAATACCACTTGAACATATTTTACTTTTAAAAGAAATCATATTTTATGAATGTTCCTAGATTATGATGAGGGCAGTGAGGTGGATAGAGTGCAGGACTTGGAATCAGGAAAACTCATCTTCCTGAATTCAAATCTGGCCTCAGACACTTACTAGCTGTGTGACCCTGGGCAAGTCACTTAGCCCTGTTAGCCTAGTTGCCTCATCTGTAAAATGAGCCAGAAATGTACATGTATAGCCTATATCAGATTGCACCCCATCTTGGGAAAAGAGATGGGGAAGGAGGAGAAGGAAAATTTAAAACTAAAAAGCTTATGGAAGTGATTGTTGATAAATCAAAATAAATTAATTAACAAAAAAATTATAAATGAAATTTAAAAAATGAGCCAGAGAAGAAAATGGCAAACTGCTCCAGTGTCTTTGCCAAGAAAATCCCAAATAGGGTCATGTAGAGTTTGACACAACTGAACAACAATATTATGATGAGCATATACAGGCAGCATAGGAAAGTGGAAGCAGTGCTGGATATAGAATTGGAAGCCTTAGGTTCAAATTCTGGTGCTTCCATTTAATGCCTGTGTGACCTTGAGCAAGTCATTTAACTAGGTCTTAATGTCTTTGACTCTAAAATGAGAGGGTAGGACTAGAAGAACTGAAACATCCATTTGACCTCTAAATCTATTATTTCAATCAAATAACCAGATTGCTTAAAATCAAACTAAAAATAAGAATTTTGCTCAGGGAGCAGAAGGAGTGAATCAAAGAAGAAACATTGGCAATTTATATGAAGCTCATATGTATACATTGGGGGCACAAAGGATAGAGGCCTAGAGTCAGGAAGATTCAAGTTCAAATCCAGACTCAGACACTTAGTAGCTGTGTTACCTTGGAAAAGTCACTTAACTGTGTTTGACTTAGTTTCTTTATCTTCCTTATTAAACTTTCCTCATTGCCTTCCTTATTAAATAAGCTGGAAAAGGAAATGGCAAACCACTCTCTGTCAAGAAAACCCCAAATGAGGTCACAAAGAGTTAGACACAACTGAAAAAAATCTAAGCAACAAGTATACATTAATCAGGATAACTCAAACTGTGTAACTGAAAGTCCATCTCTAAAATTGCTGAAATCAATGAATGTAACTGTGCCCATGGGGGAGAAAGTCCTAAGGGTAAATGAGTAGCAAGTCCCCTGACATCTTAATCAGAGCTACCCATGCCCCCGTTGGTTTTGCTGAATGAACAAGTATTGAAATAGGATTTACTCTATGTGTACCTACTGAAAGGGGGTATGAAACCAGAGGAGGAAAGTAAGTTACTGAAATACATTAGCTGTTTTCCTGTTTACCTTTAAGCTCTCCAAATTAACTTTGAATTCATTTAATTAAAAGGTTCTGCCTTGATTATGATCATTAGCAGCCATTAGCAAATAAAAGCTAGGCATTTAATAAATACACATAAATTGTTTGCTCCTTGCATTTTACTTCAGGGATCCAGGCTCAGCCAACATTTTCATGTGCTGATCCCCATGAATATAAGGTCCAGGGTCTGAAATAAACAAATAACTTGCCTTAAAAATGGAAGTGTCATTTGGAAGAATCATTTGCAAATCTGATCGT
The DNA here is from genome assembly GCF_003287225.1 of Phascolarctos cinereus. Lineage (NCBI taxonomy): Eukaryota > Metazoa > Chordata > Mammalia > Diprotodontia > Phascolarctidae > Phascolarctos > Phascolarctos cinereus. The sequence continues at coordinate 122,519,659 of NW_027556098.1, read as the reverse complement.
TATTTCCTGGTTGTGAGCATTACCCAGGGTTGGTTTTTTTAGTCATGACATTCACTCCATTGGCTATTGCCATCAAAGCATTTCTTCAGCTGATGAGAAGGAAACCATTTCTGAATATTAGCTAAAAGCACCAGAGTCTTTTGGTACTGCTTGTAAGTCAAATTAAACTGCTAGTATTAGAGATTTCGGAACACTGTGTAGGGATCCTCCCAAAGAAGGACGTTGCTGAACATCCGCTTCCTCCTGAAATGTGGCTGTAACCTCTAAAGGGCCAAACAGGGTCTATTCTACCAACTATTGATCTCTTTTAAAAATAGCTTAAGGAATTGAGGTGTCACTGCAGAAGAAGAGCTCGGGAGGAAGATGATTCCTCTGTCAGGTGAATCATTTGAACACTAAATTGAAGAGAGAGATGACAAGCAAAGCTAGGTGAGCTGAAGGTTAATTTCATGACTATAGGAAGAGCTGCTGGATCAGTGGTATAGGGGGATAGATTCTATTCCTTTTCAGGATGTGATGAATACTCTTTCCCCCAACTTTATGCGGATTATAACTTGTGCCCCTAATAGAGTTGACCATTAACATTATCTCATAGGTAAATGTGGACACTTGAAAATGACAGGAGCTGACTGACAGGAGTTTGAGAAGGAAAATGACACAGAAATAGCCTGAGGTCAGGCAGGAAGTAGGAACTAGGACAGGCTAGTAGAAGGGTGTGGGGGCAGGGATGAGGAAGAAAAGAACCTGCCTAGAAACAAGGAAAATCAGAAGGAATTAAATTAGTGCCAGAGAAGGAAAAACAGAATAGCTGCTAAAACTTAATCTAGTGGGGTGTGTGTGTGTGCAAATTGAGGGGAGCTGAGTTAGAGATATGTGGGTGTGAGATCAGGAGAAGCAAACCAGGGGCTCAGATCTTTGGACCGTAGAGTTAAAGCTGGAAGGGACCGTTTAGGAATTATCAAGTCCAACTCTTTCATTTTGCAGATGAGGAAACTGAGACAGAGAGTGGGCAAATGACTTCTTTAAAGTCATATACTTTATATGTATCTGAGGCAAGATTTCAACTCAAGTCTTCCTGACTCCAAGTACAATATATTGTCCAACATGCCCCCTAGATCCTGTTAGGAGGTGCCCGCACCTAGGAGATCACAAATCCATAGAGCATAAGAACTGATATATTCAGTAACTGAAATAATTCAGTTATTTATTCCTTTTAAATAAATAAATAATCCTGGATCCAGACCTGGATATTCTAACCATCTAGTGCAACCTCTTCATTTTACAGAAAAGGAAACTGAGACCCAGGGAAGCTAAGTGGCATTCCTAAGAACATATATCAAATTCAGTTCTTCTAGTTTCTATAAATCATGCTCTTTCTATTCTACCTTCTTAACTCAGGTCTAAGGAAAATTGTCTGGTCATCCTAGGTCTGAAACATATTAGAAATAGGATTAAGGTATTTAACTGTGCTGAGCCAACCTCTGTAAACTTGCCATGCACTTCAGAATGACTTACATATTTTCAGTTTGTGTCTTATGATTCCCCATGTTATACTTGAAGGTTAAATTCTTCGTGTGTGTGTGTGTGTGTGTGTGTGTGTGTGTGTGTGTGTGTGTGTGTGTGTGTGTGAGAGAGAGAGAGAGAGAGAGAGAGAGAGAGAGAGAGAGAGAGAGAGAGAGAGAGATGGACACATTTGTTTGGTAGAGTCTTTTTAGAGTACTGCTTTTAAATGAATAAAATACATAGGATTGCAAAAGAAACTATATTGAAATACTTATCAGAATATAAAAACAAACTCACAGACCCCCTGAAATCTCTCTTCAAACTCCCTGGGATCCACAGAACCCAGGTTAAGAACTCATGCTCAAAGTGTGTGGTCAATCACATGGTGTACAGATGACACACTACCAGGACAGGTGCCAAAGAGGACAAAGAATCAAGGATTAGTCCCTAGGTCATTGCCTAACGAATACAATTGTCTTTCTTCTTGGTAGGATTGTGGCAGAAGTGACAAGTGATAAATATGAGAAAACTGCTTTGAGGCTGGGAATTAATGGATGATTAATAGGAAAGAGAAACAAGGAATAAAGACCAGTGTTCTCTAAGCATAAAACCCAATACCAAACATGAGGGAGAAGAACCAGAAGCCAGTGCACAGATTAGAGGACCGATGCAACAGACCCAGATGGAAAAATGTGTTCAGAATTTGGGAGTAAAGAGGTTAAAACCAGGGAGGGAGTTGGCACAGTGTGGAAACAACACACACACAGAGAGGGAGATAAAGCAAAGCAACTGTTTTTTCTCAAAGAATCAGCCTAGGAAAGTGTCTTGGTGGTGGTAGCATACTAACCATACCCCCTACCCTCTCTAGCTTCTATCTCCTTAACTTCCACCCCCACTAACACTGATGAATTGAATCACAGGACCTCAATCAGAAGAGATCTCAGTTGCCAAATAGTCCAAATAAACTGCAATTGGTCAGGGAGCCCCTCAACAACAGCCGACAAGTGTGTATCTAACCTAGATTTGATGACTTCCAGTAGAGAACTCACAATCCTTCAAGGCAACCCCTTCAAATTTTGGACAACTTTAATTATTTGGAAATTGTTTTCCCTCCAACAAAGAGCAGAAATTGGCCTTTCTGCAATTTCTCGTGGTAGTTTCATTCTCTGGGGCTGAGAAAAAAAGAAAAAAAAAATCTTATCCCTCTTCTATAGCCCTTACTTGGGGAGAGCCATTATAATTTTCCTCCTTCAATTAATTGCTTAATTAATGGCAAGGTTCCAAGTTTCCATCACCATTCTGGTCACCTTCCTCTGGACAGACTCCAACTTGTCATCAGTCTTCCCAAAATGTGGCACCTCCTACTGAGAACAATTTCTCTAGATGTGTTCTCAACAAGCATAATATAACAGAACCCTGACAGTGTCTCCTCTCTCTCTGGACACCATGGATTTGCTAGTACAAACTAAGATTTAGTTTGACTGCTTTCCTTCAGCTCAAGTGAATCACTCCACATGGCTGAGCCTATTTCCTCATTTGTTCTTTAAAAAATGCTCACTGGATCCAACCAAACCCAATTGCTGTCATTCTATATCATTCCTCCCCTTCATGGCTAAACCTCTTGAAAGTATCTTCTACAAGCAGTCTCTCCACTTTCTTTGTTCTCATTTCTTCTTAATTCTCTGAAATCTCCTGTCTGATCTCATCATTCAGTTGATACTATTCTCCTGAATTAGCTCTTTCTCACTCAATCTGATGGCCTTTTCTCAATTTTCTTCTTGACCTCTCTGCAGCCTTCAACACTATCGGCATCTTCAGGCACCCTGCCTCCTTCCTGGCTTCTCTGCTGGGTTGTTTGGCCTTAAAATCTCACCAGGAATCTTGGATCCAAAGGTCACCATGGCTCAGATTTGGGTTCTGATGGGAATTACCACCTGTATCTGAAACTGAGAAAGACAAACAAAACAGAACAGAGACCCCAGACCTATTTCTCAGAGCCTGGATAAAAGAGAGGTGAGGGTATATCCATTCTCCCAGTTCAGTTCATGATATTCGTGCTGTGGGTGATCAAAAGAGCAAATAGGAAAAAGTCCATTTTTAAAGATATATCCTATTGTGGCTACACAGTCCATCAAAGGAGATTACTCCCACCCCCATGGTACAAGAAAGCAGAACGAAAGGAGAACCCCTCCTAGGATTAAGGTTTCTCCATGTTAACAGATCTGGGCATGTACAAAGCAAGCCCTATTATACAAGGTTCTTAGCTTAGAGGGTGGGAGGAGAGGAGCCATTGGAGATTTGAAGAGGTGGTTCCAGTGGCTCCTGATTATCATCAGGATCAACTATAAAATCCTCTGAGAGTCATTTAAAGCTCTTCATAACTTGTCTTTTTCCTACTTTTCCAACCTCTTCATACTTTACTCCCCACCATTCATTCTGTGATCCAGTTCACAGCCCTACTTGCAGTTGCTTGAACATGACTTTCCATCTGTACCTATGTGTGCACTGACTGTCCCCCATGACTAAACTATCCTGCCCCCTTATCTCCACCTCTTATTGTCTCTAGCTTCCCTTAAGACTCAGTATTCTGACGTTTAAAAAGTTCGAGAGACATAGTTTCTTGGTAACTAATCATTTTATTAATAATGCTAGCATCTTATTGATACAAGGAATTAATACATTTGGCCATCTTTCTCAGGCCAATGATGACTCACAGCAGTGGGCTCACAGTTTATATGCCCTTGGAAGAGTGAGTGTTCCTGAGGGTGGCAACCAACTCTAATTGGTGTTAACAATTAATGAGAAAATGAATATTATAACTACAGGTGGGCTTATTCCAATGAGGGTCTTGAGGTACATGACACTGAGCACCCAGTCACAGTCAAAAAGACATCAATATCCACATCACCCACCTGACCAAAGGGAGAATCCACATTTTCCCAGACCTGTCTGAGTAAACACAATGAGCAAGAATGTACCCATTGACCTAAATTTAGAATTTCTTTATTTTCTTTGATTAGATCTTAGTTTTCTTACCTGGTTAAGTCTTTGCCCGAGATTTCCCACACTAGCTGATTTCTGGATAAGGAAGTAGAAAAAGGGGGAAAAACCTTGTAATTAGAAATAATCATTGCTCCCAGTTCAAATCCAATTTTCTCCAGAAAGTCCTTCTTGGTGCCTCAGTTGCTAATGTTTTCCCCTTTCTGATTACTTTCATCTATTTCCTCTGCCTGACTTAAATCCAATTAGCGAACAAGTCAAGACATCACCCTGTCATTGGTCATGCAACAATCATGGTCCACTTAGAAAATGAAGGATGAACAACAGCTCCTCTCTCCCTCTCTCTCTCTCTCTCTCTCTCTCTCTCTCTCTCTCTCTCTCTTCTCTCTCTCTCTCTCTCTTTTTCTCTCTGTGTCTCTGTGTCTCTGTGTCTCTGTCTCTCTGTCTCTCTGTCTCTCTCTCTCTCTCTCTCTCTGCCTCTCTGTCTCTCACTCTCTCTCTTTTCTACTGACTGATCATTGGCATCTTATCTCCCCCATTAGATTGCGCTAGATCCCTTCCTGAGAACAAGGATTTTTTGGGGTTCTGTTTTGCTTTCTTGCTTTGCTGTGCATCCTTAGAGCTTAGCACAGTGCTTGGCATGTAGTGAGTGCTTAATAAATGCTTATTAACTCACAGATCTACAGCTGAAAAGAACTTCTGAAGCCAGTTAGTGCAGTCTTCAAATTCAACAGGTGAGGAAACTGAGTCACAAGAAAGTTGAATAACTCTCAGATTTACACAGGTAGCAAACATAAGAAGTAGGATTTGAACTCTCATCCTCTTAGTCCAGGGCCAGTGTTCTTTCTCTATATCACAGTAGTAAGCAGTGATAAAGATTTTAAAACTGACATCCCATCCAAGTTTTATAGAATGTATAGCCCTTATTAAATCCAAGATGAAAATGACAGTGTTTTAGCTCTGGTAGGAAGAAGGAACAGGTAGAGTTAAAGCAAGTACAGTATCAGAGGTAAAATATGGGAGAAATTACCATATTTTCTTCTCAATTACTATGGAGCCTGTAAGCTTGGTAACTAGAAGCTTAAGAAACAGCCGTGGGGGAAAGATGTCTTTTCTGCACCTTTCCTTCCTCCAGGGACACATTTAGTGGAGCAGGGAGGGTTCAGACACATTCCAAGATCCCAAAATTCAGGAGGAAAAAAGATGAAGCAGCAGCATTTTGCAAATGTTGAATTCCCCGACAAATTTGAGGTTATATCATTGATGACAGCTAGATAGAACATCACCATTTGCAAACAGGCAAAACAGGAGTTCAGGTGGTTATACAGAAGTTCACAAGGTCAAAAAAAATCATAGATTTTAGAGCTGAAATGGGACTTTAAAGGGCTTCTGCTTATTCTGACCCACTCATTTTAGGAGAAGGAAACTAAGTTCATTCATTCAGCATTTAATGTACATTTTTAAAGCACCTTCTGTGTGAGAAGTACTGTGCATGGAGTGGAGGGGGGTGGAGGGGACAGAGAAATAAAAGAGATAAAGAAGGCACAGTCGTTGGCCTCCAAATGGGCTATGTCCTCCCCTTCTCCCCTTCCTCCACCCTCCCATGGAGAGAATGGCTTTAGCTGATGAGCATCGTAGCAGAAGTAATCACCAGCAAGCACACCTCCCAACAAAATGGATTTTGCTCAGCACTATTTTAAGGGCATGACAGGAGACATGACCTCCTCTGAGAGCATTGTCCCTAGGAGCTGGAATGGAGCACTGCAGGATATGGCGAGAAGGAATGCTAAGATGTCCCGTTCCTGCCTGCCACTGCTCAGCTGTCACCTTGGAGAAGGATTCTAGAGTTCTCTCCATCTGCACCTCCCATGATACTCTCTCTCCCTCCCCTCATGCCATTTTTCATTCCCATTCTCGTTCATTTTTTCATTTCCATGAAAATGCAAGAAAAAAATAAAAACCCCAAACTGAACATTCAATTTTAGTGGCATGTTGGAAATAATAAATGGAAAGACATCTCGGGCCTGAGGGACATTACTGGATTTGGTGGAATTTGATTTTTTTAAGTGGAAGGAAAAAGGAAATGGAGAGTGAAACCTTCATAGTGACAACAGGGTTTTGTTTTGGTTCTTTTTTTCCTTTGTCTTGACCCAGAGAATACTACTAAATATGCAGGATCTTCAGGAAATATAAACAGCTAAGAATACAATAAAAAATAATAGTTTTACAGGAACAAAAGACTTACATATCTCAGGAAATTTTGTAAGCAGCAGCCTGGAAGTCATTTCTTCCATCCCCCTGCAGCCAAGTAAGGCTATTAAGTATCCAGTCTGATTGGTGTTTAAAACTGTAAAGGATCTTCTTTATTATTTTGTGCACCAGTCTAACTAGTAGGGGAACAAGTGGGCCATTTTGGCTGGAAGTGCATGAGAGGGGATGAAGTAGGATCCCAGCAACCCTGCCCTCTAAGGTTTCTGGATAAAAGCAACTGCTGCTTCTTTTGCAAGATGAAGAACCCCAAACTAATAGCTTGCAGAAGCATATGGTTACTCCCAGCTGTTAGAACACCAGTGTCCAGATCCCCTCAGTCTGACAGTCATGCTGAAGGTTCTCCGACCACAAGCATTCTCCTGAGTTTCTCAGCCCCCTGTAAGAACCCCAGCTAACATAAGCCCCTTGGGTTATCCACACATCTGAACCTGATGGTCATGGAAGGGGCCAACTGGGAGTTCAGCCCCAGGATAATATCACTATTTTTGCTCTTCTTTGTATCTCCAGCTCTTATCATGGTGCCTGGCACAGAATAAATGCTTCTATATGTTTGTTGACTAACTGATGCTTGTCGACTGACATACTGGAATCAGATGTATGGCTGAGCTACTTTCTGAATTTACTCCCAGTGGCCATCTCCTCTGCTTCATGAGAGTATCAGCTCACCACCAAACACAGATTATATATGAAATAAAAGTTTTGGAGCTTGGTTTTCTGTGCATGTCTGGTGCACAAAATAAGAAGTCAATCCATAGAATGACCACTTAGACTAGCTATTTGAGCTGAATTCCCTACCTTGGATTAGGGGCACAATATATAATCAGCTTGGAAAGGTAGTTTGGAGCCAGAATATGAAGGATTTTAAATGTCAAAAGAAAAAAAGAATTTCTATTCTAATCTAGTGACAATAGGGTTAGGGTTAGGTTAGGGTTAGAATCTTCTCCAGCAGGGGGTTGTCATGGTAAGCTCTGAAATTTCCCTGGTAACTATCCTAACAGAGGATCTGGGCTTGTGAGGATAGCATTTCTTCATGGGCTCTCAAACAACCACTTTGGTAGCTGTTGCCAGGTAAAGAGTAGGGCTTTGAATAACTCAGAGATGCTCAGGTTTAGCCTAGACATATGCTAGAATGATAGTGCATGATCTAATTAATTATGGTGGTGGTTCAATAAAAAGAAAACTATTAAATAGCAAATATATTTCATTTCAACAATTTAATCCAAGGAAAATTTATTAAATATCTGCTGTTAAATTAAATATTAAATTTAAAATTTTAATTTAAAAATTAAATATAAAATATCTGACTATGCTAGACCCTGGGAGAGATTCAGGAGAGGGGAACGTATGGCCTTGAGGCTACATGTGGCCTTATAGGTCCTTGGGTGTGGCCATTTGACTGAGTCTAAGTTTCACAGGACAAATCCTTTGATTAAGGGGATTTGTTCTGTGAAGTTTGGATTCAGTCAAACGGCTGCACTTGAAGACCTAGAGGGCCAGATGTAGCCTTGAGGCTGCAGTTTCCCCACCCCTGGACACAGTTTTGTCCTCTTGCAGCTTATACGTAACTATAATGTTCTATATTTAAAACTGTGAGGTACCTCCACTATCATCTAATATTATTCCTTTAATGAGGCCCAGAGATGTAAAGTAACTTGCATACAATTACTTAATTAGGAAGTAGCCAAGATCTGAAACCAGGTCTCTGACTCCAAGCCCAACACTTTGCATCACTAGTGGGGGGATATGTCACATATCTAAATAACTATAATACAAAATAATAGATGATAAATCTAATTGGATTTGTTTCTGAAATCCGAAAGGATAAAGGTTATTACCAACTGAGATAATTATGAACTCATCTCTAATTATTATGGTAGAAAGAGTGCTGAGGAGAAGGTTGGCCAAGGTTAATAACATTAAAGGATAAGGCCTTGTTATGGCATTGAAGATGATACGGAATTAAAACCCTCCCTGATGGACTGTGAACTCTCTTTACCCGGGGTCCCACTGGTCCATTGACACCATATTTAAGGTTCACTTTCTATGCTGAAGCTCTTTCCTTGATAGCCTGTGATCTATCCTTGCCCTGAATACTGTTTGGTTCATTGTCTCCACATTAAGGATAATGACTGGTTCCTAGCCAATTTCAGAGTACACCCTTGGTTTAGACCTTTAAAAAGAGAAGCCAGAGAGAGCTCTTCCTATCTCTAGAAGAAGTAGAGGTCAGACATACAGAGAGGAGAGGAGCTATATACACAGATGCAGAATTGAACTCCTACAAGAGAAGCATGCATATCTTTGAGGCTCCTCCCAAAAAAGATATGGCCCCCGGCAAGAAGAAACCACACAAGCTCAGGACAGGAGGGAGCCACATGGTCCCAGAGATGGTAGAGAATGGAAACAGTGCTAGAGAAATGAGGAGTTCCTGGAGAACCAAACCTCCCGGAGGAATTCCTCATTAGCTCTGTGTTTCTGGACCAAATGGAAGAGACCTTGAACTAAGTAAGCTCTGGAAACAAGAAGCTTCAATGGAAAGAGCTACAGTGTGGAAAAGTAAACCCAGACCTTACTCTCTACTAATACTATCAGCTATTGAGGCTGAAAGAGGGTGACCTAGTGATGCCAAAGAAAAGACATGGAAGCCCCAAATCTAAGTCTGGAAGGCTGCACAAGTCCTTAGGGATTTGGGAGTCCACTGCAGTGGGAAGGAGGGTCAATTTGACTGTTCACCGGCTCAGGTTCAAGTCTTTTGTACTACATATTTTGTTTTGTTCATCCAGTTGAACCCATTCCGTCCTGTACTTTAATAACTAAATATTTGCATGGCAAATCTGGTCTTTTTTGGTAAAGACCTAGACACAAATTATATTCTAATGTTCCCAAGAGAAACCCTGGGTGGAGGCAAAAATGAGACAAATCCTAATGTTCTCCGGGGAACAAGCCAAAAAGAGTTATTTGTGAGACACCACTAAGACTGCACCTGAACACTTTTTTGGACAGTGAGAAATCACCCTTAGTTCCATCAGCCTTCCTTTTCATTGCTGCATTTCAGGATGAAGAGTAATTGCCCTTCATGCAGGCCAACAGCTTCATGACTCCTGAGATTTGCCAAAAATTCCAATGGTTCGCTTTCCATTTGTGAAAAATACTCTCTTCTACTGTCCCAAATTTCCAGCCTTATTATCTGCACTTCAGAATGAGAGTTTCTATAAAACTTACTTTGCATGGAATTGCTTATGAATATTTCTTAACAACCCCTAAGTATCTTCTTGCTCTCTGGATTCTGTTACAGACTTCTTAAAGGGAAAAGTCTTTTTTTTTTCTCTGCTAAGCTTGGAGTAGAAGACTTGAGTAAGAGTCTTGGCTTTGCCTTTTACTAGCTGTTGGGATCATGAGCAAGCTACTTAACGTCTAAGTTAGGTCTCAGTTGCTTTATCTGTAAAATGGAGATGACATATAAGAAAAGCAATCAGTTGGTCAATAAACATTTATTAAGCATATTTATTATTACTATAGAAACTAAGTGCTGGGGATACAAATACAAGAAAGAAAGAAAGAAAGAAAGAAAGAAAGAAAGAAAGAAAGAAAGAAAGAAAGAAAGAAAGAAAGAAAGAAAGAAAGAAAGAAAGAAAGAAAGAAAGAAAGAAAGAAAGAAAGAAAGGAAGGAAAGAAGGAAGGAAGGAAGGAAGGAAGGAAGGAAGGAAGGAAGGAAGGAAGGAAGGAAGGAAGGAAGGAAGGAAGGAATGTCCTTTGCCCTCAAGGAGCTTACATTCTAATGGGGAAGGGAAGCTGAAAGGGAGACAAGGAGGAGAAAGTACCCAACTCAGTAGCAAGGTGGAGAAGTCAGAGAAGTATCTGAGTAGTGCAGTCAGATGAAAAATAGGGAGATGTATGAGCTGGGGTTTCTCCTTAAATGGAAGTCTGGAATTCATGGCCCCACCATCCAATCAGAAAGGCAGGGGATAGTGATGGGGTGGAGTGCCAAGACTTATGAGATTTTCCAGGATGATGAGAATATCCTAAAAATGAGCTTCTTAGATGGAGAAGTCAAAGTAGTGCAGCCAGATGAGAAAAAAATAAAATTAGATAAATTTATGTATTATAAATTTAAGTGCCCATATAAACAGGAGCATCTGAGAAATTTTTCTTAACATATTTGAACAAAACAATTTTTAAACAGAATTATACAGTGGCTTTTCTATATATAGATAAAATCATTTCTCTGTATCTAGCTATAGGCAGACACAGTGTATTTCATTTCAGTGTACACCCAGTGAATTTATTTTCTTAAGGCAAACATTTATACTCAAATCCTAAAGGGCATCATTTTTATTCACTAAAGAAACTAAAGGAACCAAAACTTAACTGAACAATTTTTTGCAATAATCAAACTTCACAAACTTTTTTTTCTTAATGGTATTTTATTTTTTTCCAATTACATGTAAAGATAGTTTCCAACATTCATTTTTGTAACATGTTGAGTTCCCAATTTTTCCCTCCCTTCTCTCTTTCCCCCTTCCCCAAGACAGCAATCTGATATAGGTTATACATGTACAATCATGTTAAACATAGTTCCACATTAGTAATGTTGTGAAAGAAAAATCAGAACAAAAGGGAAAAAATGAGAAAAAAAAAACAACAAAAAAGTGAAAATAGTATGTTTTGATCTGCTTTCAGACTCCATAGTTCTTACTATGGATGTGATTAGCATTTTCCATCACGAGTCTTTTGGAGTTGTCTTGGATCCTTGAGTTGCTGAGAAGACTTATGTCTATCAAAGTCAGTCATTTCACAATGTTGCTGTTACAATGTTCTCCTGGTTCTGCTCACTTCACTTATAAAAAAAAAATTAAATGAGACACAAAGTATCAAAAAAGTTGAAATATTTTCACAGCATGCATGCATTTATTGGATACTCAACTCCCAAAGGATGTTGTTCTTTACTTTTACATTTTACTTTTAAAAAATAAACTTTTAAAAAGAGAAACAAAGTACCCAAAACATTTTTGAGGTAATCCCCCTATATGTATGTAACCTAAATTTATAACATTACAGCTTTATTCCATTTGGTTCTCAGAAGAGATAGGAACAAATCTTCTGTAAGAAAAAAAAATACTCTCTTTCATCATCTTGAGCCCAACTGTACTTTCTTGAATGTTTTTTTGCCCTTGAAACCTAGGTCTTTTCCTTCCCCCCACCTCATAAAAATGAGACATTTTGAAAAAGGATTCAATTAATGAAGGTGAAGTCAAACCAGGCATGTTTCCCTTCTTCCCCTTACAAACACCAGCTTTGTTGGGCTCCTTTCACACCACAGCCCAGTGAGCAGCGATTGGTTGATTTATAATTCAGTAATTCTGTTAGTTCGAAGGAAGGTCTTTCCTCCTTCCTGGTGTATTGTGATTAATTTCCTATTGTCAGGTTGATCAACGGCCTCGTGTGTGTCATCATCAGGCTAGTGTGATGTTTTCTTTCCTGGGATAATTAAGCAGGTGATTATAACTAAGGACCCAAGGATGTCCTTTGCACATGGCTGGTACACAGGAGCACACAAAGACATCTATGCAATCATGATTAGATAGCCCATATAGTGGTGGGCATGGCATCCAACACCCAACAGGTCCAGGCCCAGGTCCTCAGGGAGCCTCCATTCTAAAACAAATGAATAATATAAATGTAAGGGCAGTTATTCTGAACACAGACTGTCACACTTAACAATTACTCTGTACTCCTGTCACCTAGGTAAATTGCTTAACCTCATAGAGCCTCAGTTTTCTCTCCTATAAAAGAAAATGGTTGGGATATATGATTTCTAAGGTCCCTTGAGCTCCATGATTCTGCAATTTATCTGTGATTTGCCTGTCAAGAGTTGGAAACAGGACATACAGGTATACCTAGGATGGTACTTAAAAATGCACTTTCATCTGGAATGGATATTTTGAACCTCTCGGGATATATGTTCTTAAGAATAGTAAGTCATGAGTTTGTTTTGCCAGTTCCCAGTGTAGGAAAACATAGGAACAATTTGCCAGCCTCTGAACAGCTCAGATATAATCCTACGGGAGAAAATGTTGTGGCCTCAGTTTCCTTGCTTGTCAAATGAGGGAATTGGAGCAGGTTCCTAGAATCATACATCTAGAGCTGAAATACATCAGAAGTCATCCAGTCCAAAACTCCCTCTTAGCAACTGAAAAGATTAAGAACAAGAGTCAGGTGGGATTTCAACCCAAAGTTGATTTTGGCTGATTCTAGAGCCAATGCTCTTTTCCCTGAACCATGGTTCCTTAAATGAGCCTTAAAAGCCCCCTTTAGCTTGGGAGTTTTTTGGGGGTCATTTTTCATTCATTCAGGACCCCATTTAGGGTTTCTTGGCAAAGATCCTGGAGGGGTTTGCCATTTCATTCTCCAGCTCATTTTACAGATGAAGAAACTGAGGCAAACAAGGTTAAATGACTTGCCCAGGGTCACATTGGTAGTAAGTGTCTGAGGCCATATTTGAACTCAGAAAGATGAGTCTTCCTGACTCCAGCCCAGGTGCTCTATCCACTGCACCACCTGGTTGCCCAGAAAGGGGCATTAGATATCATCTAATTAACTTCCTCATTCCACAGAGGAAGAAAATGAACCCCAGTGAAGCAGTGGCATGCCCCAAACCACACAGCTAAGTAGTAATAAATGAGTTCCCTAATTCCAACATTGAAGACCCCCCCTACTTTCAGGTCTTGACTAGCACTGAAGCTTTGACCCCAAGTACCATCTAACATGTAAGCATTGTTCCAATAAGGTAGTCCTACTTAGTATCCCTTAAACACATTTTTAGGTCATTGCTTGTGCACCTAGAACCATTTCTTTTACCTAGAAAGCCTCCCTTTTAATGACAACTGATCTATACCAGCCACATTGATTCAGTTTTTCTCTCCAACCTTATCTCCCAATACTCCCTTTTAGAGACCCTACATTTCAGGCAAGCTAAGAGGATCACTGCCCTATTCTATTTCAGCAACTGTACCCTATTAAACTATAAGCTTGAGAGGAGAGAATACAGGGCCAAGCATAGTGTCTAACACTAAATTGGGAGGGTCTGCATGGTACCAGGTTACTAGGTTTGATGCCAGAAGACTGGGTTCAGATCTTGCCTCATTTGTCTATTACCTATGTGACCCTGAGTTAACTACTTAACTTTGCTGACTACGAGTTTCCTCAACGTTAAAACAGAAGTAATAAATAACTTACCCTGTCTATAAAGAAAACGTTTTGTAAGCCTTAAGCAGGTGATTATAACTCAGGACCCAAGGATGTCCTCTGCACATGGCTGGCACATAGGTGCACACAAAGACATTTACGTGATCATTATGTAATTGTGTTGTTGTTTTTATTGTTACTACAAATAATAATAATTTGATGAATGAATATACATTCCTGATGATTTCACTCCCATATTTTGACAACCAGACCAATGCTGATTTTTCCACAAACATCATGATAAAAGAGAAGGAAATAAGTATTTAATAAGTACCTACTACGTGCCAGGCACTGTGCTAAGTGCTCTACAAATCTTATTTCATTTGATCCTCACAAGCTATTATTATCCCCATTTTACAGATGAAGAAACTAAAGACATACAGTAGTAGTAAATGTCTGCGTTCAGATTTGAACTCAGGTCTTCCTGACTCCAGACCAAGATCTCTATCCACCATACTACTTAGTTACTGAGTTTCTAAGTTTTATACCCATGATCTTGTGTGTACCTCCAATGGAATTAAATCATCTTGGCTACAGCTATAAGGCCTGGATACCCAAACAGTTATTTACTCTGGTCCTCTCAGTTGTCACACAATGCCAATTTAATGAGGGTCTGTACTGTGTCACTATATATATATATATATATATATATATATATATATACACACACACACACACACACACACACATATACCTGTACTGCATTATATATTATATATTATATACATATTATACACATAGCATAAATAGAAGAAGGAGGAATGAAGGAAGGAAGGAAAGAAAGAAGGAATGAAGGAAGAATGATAGGAAAGAAGGAAGGGAGGAGAGAAGGAAGGAAGGAAAGAGAAGGAAGGAAAGAAGGAAGGAAGGAAGAATGATAGATAGGAAGGAAGGAAGGAAAGAGAAGGAAGAAAGGAAGGAGAAGGAAGGGAGGAAAGAAGGAAAGAAGGAAGGAAGGAAGGAAGGAAGGAAGGAAGGAAGGAAGGAAGGAAGGAAGGAAGGAAGGAAGGAAGGAAGGAAGGAAGGAAGGAAGGAAGGAAGGAAAGAAAGAAGTCTCAAGGCTATTGTATTAATCCTAATATTAGTCTTACTATTTAGGGACTTTTCTAGTAGCAAGCTATTATGACTGCCAAGTCTCTGGAAGAGTTCAACTTTTAGAATTTCAATAACAGTTTGCAGAGAGTCTCTTTTGGAAAACTATCTGAATAGTGAATGACCATGGGATGTTATTTCCTCCCAGGTCCTTCCTGAATTCAGGAAGTCTAGAATTCAGATATGTAAAGCACTTTTACAGAATGTCCCTCATGGGCCAAGTGAATTTTAAGTCATGCCTGTGGTGGTAAAGGAGAGAAAGCATGGGGAACTTACTGTTGCAATAGATTCCAGACCCTTGAGCTATGGGCAGAATAATGCTCCCTTAAAACCCACCCCCAGAGGGTTCTTCTCCACACTGAAGAAAGCTGTGTTTGCAAGTGGTTCTAAAAGCCTCATTCCTTCACATACAGGATATATAGAGACCTAAATGAACATCTAGCCCAAATCCTTCATCTTATAGGAAACTGAGGCCTAAAGAGGTGAAGTAATTCACTCTTAGTGATAAAGGCAAGTCAGAGAGCCAGGGTTTGTATCCAATCCCTGACTCTCAGGCCATTTTTTTCCATTGTGCCACACTGATTCTCCATACAGAGCTGTCGACCCTACCACCAGAAGAGCGTGAGTGAGCCAATCCCAATGACTGGAAAGAATTCCAATTGATGTGACATCTCAGCAATAGAATATCAGTTTATGATGTGGAACCACTTATTAGTTTGTCTAAACACTGTTGTTGAAAAATACAGATTCAGCAATCCAGGTCAGCCTTCCAAATAGTTCCTTTGATTCCAGAACCAAACATGCGGTCCCTAAATTAAATGCTTGGTTATATAAAAAACAGACTTTATTTTTACTTCCTGAACAGCAGGCATATATGTAGATCTACCTACATAGACATCTATATATTATATATAATGTATATTATACACATGTGTATATTATACATACATGCATGTGTATGTACAATTATTATACACAAGTGTGTATAATACATTATTTGTATGCATTATCTACATGTGTATATACATGCATTATCCACATACATGTATATATTCATGTATTATCTTTAGCTATAATGTATATAATATAGTGTGTTATGCAATTATCATATGTATCTCATATATGTGTGTATTTATTATATATGTATATTGTGTGCATTGATGTATTATATGCATGTGTATTATATGTACACATGTGTTATACTGTATATGTGTGTGTGTACACACACACACACACACACACACACATACACATACACATACACATACATACATAATACAAAGTTAGCATGGCATAGACGACAGAATGCTGGCTTTGGAGTCAGGAAGACCTGAGGTCAATCCTCAACCTTGGCTACATATTGTCTGTGGGACCTTGGGAAGGTCAAATGAGGTAATATTTGTAAAGAGTTTAGCACCATGCTTGACACATAGTAGGTACTTAATAAATGCTTTTTTTCCTTCCTGCCTCCACCACCCCTTAAACTCTCAGTGCCTCTAGTTAACTCTCTAAAACTAGAAGAGACAGAAAATTTGCTATTTTAGACTGATAGAGGAAATTTCCTCCCTGAGAGTTCTCTACATCACATATATCATAAGTCTGGATATACAGGTCTATGGGAAGATCTAGACCTGTGATAACATTGGTATAGGGGACTCCCATATGAGGAAACTCAACTAATGCACCTTCACTGAAACTGTGATCCAAGAACCTTAGAGGCCATAGAATCTAACTTGCTCATTTTACAGATAAGAAAAATGAGGCACAGAGAGATTAAACAACTCACTCAAGGTCACAGATCCAGTGAGTATCTGGGGCAGGATTTGAACTCAAGTCTTTCTTACTCTGAGACTAGTGCCCTATCCACTTTGTCTCTGAATAGACTAAGAGAGCTGCCTGGAGCATTGAGAAATGAAGTGACTTACCCGGAGTCACACAGCCAGCATATGCCATAGGTAGGACTTGAATTCAGGTCTTCCTAGCTGCAATATCAGCTCTCTATTTGTTATCCATCTATCTATCTGCCTACCTATCTTTCTATGCCTACATCTATCGATCTAACTGCCTATCTGTATATCTATTACCTGTCTGTAGTTCAGTCATTTTTTTATCATAGCCAACTCTTCATAACCCTTTTGGGATTTTCTTGGTAAAGATCCTGGAATGGCTTGCCATTTCCTTCTCCAGCTCATTTTTTGAAGATGAGGAAACTGAGGCAAGCAGGGTTAAGTAACTAGCCCAGGGTCACACAGGTAAGAATTTGTCTGAGGCCAGATCTGAACTCAGGAGTCTTCCTCACTCCAGGACAAGCACTCTATCCACTAAACCACCTAGCTGCCCATTATCTATCTATTATCTACTTATCTGTCTTCCTGTCTATACATATGATCTATCTATGTATCTATCTGGCTGTCTATCTCCGTCTGCATCTACTTACAGGAAAAAAAAAAGAAAACTATGTAATGTATGTATACTATATTCTATATGAACATATTTTGAAAAATATCTTTTTATCTATCTTGATCTAGCTAGAATTATGTAGAACAGAGGTACTAGAGTAGAATGAGTAAAACACTGAACTTGGAGTTACAGGTTCTAGTCTTGGCCAGGGCACCAGATTTAGATTGAGAGGCACTAGTATTCAATCTTGGCTCTGCCCCCATACAACTTGAGTGCCTCTAGGCAAGTTGCCCACTCTACCTGGGGCTCAATTTCCAAATCTGTAGAATGAGGATGTTGGACTACGTGATAACCAAGGTCCTTTTTACTCTGATATTCCATGTCTCCACAACCAGCCAAAGAGGAGGCAACAGCTAAAGAACTGAATTCCCAGGGCCACTAGGTGGCGCAGTGGATAGAGCACCGGTCCTGAAGTCAGGAGGCACTGAGTTCAAATGTGATCTCAGACCAAACACTTGACACTCACTAGCTGTGTGACCCTGGGCTAGTCACTTAACCCCAATTGCCCCTGCCAAAAAAAAAAAAAGACCCAAATTCCCTGTTACACCACGTCATGAGCCGGAGTATTCAGGAACAAGTTATTGATCAGCCTGTTGTTCTCTGCCCTCATCAGACCACTTCTGGGGCATTGTACTCAATTGTGGGCACTGTAATTTAGGGGAAAAAATGTTGATAAATTGGAAAGCATCTGGAGGAAGATAACTAGCATGGATAAGGGCTTCAGAAACTGCAAAAAGGAAGGGGAATATTTAATCTGAAGAAGAGGAGATTTAGGGAGGCCAAGCCAGCTGCCTTCAAATATCTAGAGGGCTGTGATACAGAAGAAGGATCAGGCTTGTGTGTCTAGTTGTAGAAGGTAACAATCAGGAACGATGGGGGGGGAGTTGAAAAAAAAGAAAACTTAAGAAAAATATTTCAAAAGTCAGAGTTATTCCAAAGGGAACAAGGTGCCCCTGAAGGTAACAGGCTCCTCTTCGTTGTACAGTTTCAAGAAAACAAAAGCCAAAAGCAAACCAAAAAAGGGGATGTGTGTCTACCTGGGAGGTGTGTTAAAAAAAGAGTTATTTCCAGGGGTGTATTGGATGGTCTCTGGGGTGCCATCTCTGAACTTCTGTTATTCTGGGATTTGCCTGGAACTTTCATTTTCAAAAGGAGAACCTGTTTAATTTAAGCCAGGAGAAACATTGTAAAGAACCGGATCCGATACCTATGGAGTGCGTGGAGCAGTAGTAGTGTCAGTCTGGCTAATCTTCCTCCTATGTGAGGAGATGAGGTAAGGAAGATACCACCACGTTTGCCACCAGCCTCTCAAGTCAAGCTTGTTATTGAATGATACAAGGCTGGATCCATCATTCAGTAATCCTCAGGTTCATGGATCCCTAAATATCAGGATATCCAGTATCCTGTGACACAAATGCCACTGGATCACTCAGCAACCAGTAGATTGCCAGGCACGGTTCAGAACAGATTGTCTAGGTAGTAGTGACTCAGTTGAGTGATTTCAGGTGTAAACTTTTTGTACAGTGCCAAGCAACACGAGTCACAAAAATAAAAAATCTCAACAGCAAGGCACCCCAAGGGTGAGAACAGAAACAGCTTGTGCTGGACAAGTCAAACTGTCACCTCCTTGAGACACAGATAGAAACAGCCCAGGACCTGAACCCCCAAACGTTGGGAGTATCAGCCCTCTACCCCTTCCCCCAGACCACCAGTCCTGCTCCTGGCCCAACCTCCACAACTATCATGTGGGGAAGGTCTTTGCCACCAAGTCCTTGGCACTGTCAAATGTTTCAACATGAGGACTGATATGATTTGATCAGGAGCTATCACATTAAAGATCATGCATTATTTTACCATCTGCTTTGCTGCTGCACCCTAAGAAGCATGGGACCTTCCCATCTGATTTGCAGCTGAAACTTTCTATATATGTTGTCTTCCGTATTAGAATGTATGCTCTTTAGAATAAGAGAAGGGACTGTCTTTTCTATTTTTATACCAAATGCTTAGCACATTGTAAGTGCTTAATAAATGGGTTTTTTTAATTCATTCATTGTTTTATCAATTTACAACTCTAAGGAATAGCTCAAAGGTAATTAAATGTTGTAATATGACCATTCATGGGTAGGCATTAAGATCTGGCCATTCATACAAGGAAAATTAGTCACTATCTATCTAATCAAGGTTTACTGGACTGTTAACTCAGGACATCTGAATCACATTGCATCCAGGAAAATGCAGGTCAGGTGTTTTGGGGAAGATGCTTAAGAAACCTTTATCTGGACT
This sequence comes from Phascolarctos cinereus, assembly GCF_003287225.1. Lineage (NCBI taxonomy): Eukaryota > Metazoa > Chordata > Mammalia > Diprotodontia > Phascolarctidae > Phascolarctos > Phascolarctos cinereus. The sequence goes on along the minus strand of NW_027556098.1, from coordinate 122,499,808 downwards.
GATAAAGTGGACGATTACAGAAAGAAGAGTGCAAGAAGGGGTAGTGTACATCAGTCACAAAAAAAAAATTAGGCTACTGAAATAGAGACAGTCTAAAGAAAGGATTATCATAATCCCTCTTGAGACCTATGTCATCCAGTTCTTCCAGACAGTCACATAGTAGCAATAGACATCACAGATCAACACAAAACAGCCCAAGGTCTAAAGAAAGAGTCATAGATAAAGGGCAAGTCACAAAGAGTATCAGACACTGCTGCAAATCTTTAAGAGTTGACTTGACCTGCTCTCAACATGGAAGAAATTGTTGGTCCACAATGGTCCTTTCAACCATGTCAACATTCACAGAAAAGGACCACTCCCCAAAGCTGCATTTTCCAATACAAATAATAAAAATACAGAAGCTTATCAAGTATTCCCCTAAAGGGCTCCGGACCCTACTAAATGAAATGTGCATTCCAAGACTCGCCACTAGAGGTCAGCTGTGGTTGAACATCTTCAAATTATTTTTTGAGCCCACTTGGTCCAGTGAAGTTCAATCTAGTTATCAGGGTATGAAGAGACGTTAAAAGCCACCTATCATTTAATGGATGAGGAAACTGATCCACAGAGAGGATAAATGACTTGCCTTAGTAATTTATGACTGTGGTCCCACAGCTACCATGTGGTAGAACTAAGCCTAGAACCTTGGTTTCCTAATTCCCAGTCAGTTAATGGCTCTTGCCACAGACTCAACTGAGCACTCACACAAAATGCATTTGCTGAATGCCCATAGACACTGGACATAAAGTAAATATTAAACAACTTGAAAATTTATTATTAAGACAAAATAGAGTATCTCATCTCACCAGATTTAAACATATGACCTTTTAGTAAACCATCCTGAAGAGCAGTGAAGTCAGCCTGAGCAAGAACTGAATAAGGGGGTGGCCCCAGTCATTGAGGCGGGGAAGGAGAGGTAGGAAGGGGGCTGCATTTTATTCCTCAGACTCAGAATCTGTGATCTGATTTATTTTTACTCTCTCGATGGAGAATTTTGAATGCAGTAGCTAGAATAGTGGCAGAAATGGAACACTTAGCACATGAAGAAAGGTTAGGAGAGCTAAATATGTATTCCCTTGGCTAAGAATCAAATCAGCAGAAATAAGGGAGTCTGCAGATATTTTAAGGGAGTAAACAAAGCTACAGGGAGGATCTAGAAACTAGGGGGATGGTATAGAAGCCCACTGGATTTGTCTCTGTAAAAGACAAAGGAGGAACTATTAGCCAACTCTAAAGCCTTCAGAACAAAGGGGGATAAAATAGGCTTGACCAAAGATAGTTCATTACAAAGTAACAGAAACACTAACTCAGTTTCTACAATAGCAAAGTGAAGACATACTACATATTTTGGGGTCAAAATCCCCCTGGAAATCAAAAGTCTTGGTAAATTATTATCAGTGCTTAATTCCAGAATGACTTCACTCTCAAGAAGTTCTGGCAAACATCACTCTTTATTTGCTTATCATAAATGTGGTTTGGTTAGGGAAAGAGTAGGAGGGAGTCCGAGCAACTAGGACAGCAACTCTGGCCCAAGCCAGCAGCTACAGACAACACCAAAAGGGTGGGGGCAGCAAAAGATGGGACAATCCCACTGCTCTCCTCACCCTGGGCTTCCTAGGAAGGTCATGAAACCTCTGCCAAGTCCTTTGGCTCTTAGGTCAGCCAAATGGTCATGTTTTTAGTAAACTGTGAAAAAGAAAAACAAAATACAATCAAATTGGTTCCCTTCCCATGTGCCAAAAGAGGGTTGGAGAAAGACAGAGAGAGATAGAGGGAGAGAGAGGGAGAGGGAGAGGGAGAGACAGACAGACAGACAGACAGAGGGACAGAGACAGAGTAAGACAGACAGAAACAGAGTAAGACAGACAGAGAGAGAAAGAGAGAGAGAGAGAGGGAGAGAGAGAGAGAGAGAGAGAGAGAGAGAGAGAGAGAGAGAGAGAGAGAGAGAGAGAGAGAAAGCTGGATGGAAGAAGGGAGAAAAAGAGGGAGAGATATTGAGTTTGTAATCTGAGGTGCTACCTTTGCATTGTTAAAAATGTCAATTATGGCTTTCTTTTGTTCAATTTACCAAATGGTTATAGCTATAGTAAGGCTCTGAGTGCAAGACTCTATGTTTTTTGGGCCCCTGGTTTGATATACAGATAGTGGGGACCCAGGCCCAAGCACTTCTGCTGGCCTTCATTTTAGCTTCCCCATTCCAGATACCCATGAGCTATGAAGGATCTTTGGCTAACCAAGAATCTATCACAAGACACATAGTATATGGTCAGAGGTTCTAATTCAGGTGCTCTTGGCCAAGGCAAGGCATGCTGGAAGGTCCCAGGGGGAATCAATGATATGGTCCCAGTGGAGAGAGATACTGTCCACAGAAAGAGACAATAAGGGGGAAAGAGAGCTGGGATATATATAGAGAAAGAGAAACTGTAAATAGAGCGATGACAGATGGAAAGGGAGAGAACAGGGATGATCTATATATAGAGATCAACCTAGGGGAGACCATACATAGAAAGATTTACTGAGACTGACAGACAGAAATTCAATTCTCAGAGGTCTCCGTTTGGGGCAACTGCAATAGGTGGGTTGTGTTTGTTTTAATTTGTTATGGAAAAGAAGGAAGGAAATGTTTAAAAGCCTCTTTGTCTCTGACCTCAGTGCCCATTTCTTACCTATGCTCTTAAAAAATGTTTCCCTTCTGGCAGCTGTGCAGGGCCAGCCTCCCTGGCCCTGGCCCAGCTGTGTGCCAGGGCATGGATTGAGGTGGGCTGTGCCATTCCAGGAGAGCATAGCAGGTCAGCTCTGAGCTCAGACAAGGTGGGGGAGGAGGAGAAGCAGCAGCTTCCAACAGCTCAATCCCCAGCACAGTCCACAGGCAATTATTGAAAATCCTTCAGTAGTCAGGCCTGAATTTTAATGTTATTAATGAGGCTTCGTGCAATTTTCTCTCTGGCTAAGGTGCTTCTTGTCTCTGATTTCTCAGCCCCTGTGATCCCGCACCCTCTCTCTGTGCGCACCTTTCCCCTTCCCTGCCCTCCCCTCTCCCCACCATGTGGGGACACCTGGGAATGGAGCTGAATATTATTTCTGCCTCCTTTTTATGATTGTAATTAATTCTTACCAAGGGGAGAGAAATGAGCAAGCTGTCCATGTATCAAATCAGAGTTCAGCCCCCTCAGTCACTCACAAGTGAGCGGAGTTGGCTGCTGTCCATCCATAATGGATGCTTGACAGACATGGGGGTGGGGGAAGCAGGAATGAGGTGTTCCATGGGAGGGAGAAGAGAAATCAGACCAGACATTTGTATCCCAGTTTGGGTACTGGGTTCCATTTTGTCTCATTCTCCTTCCTCCTACATGGATGGGATGATACAGCAATAATTGGGTCAGCAGTGTGGTACAGGGGCTCCGGAGTCAGGGGACTTGGTTGAAACCCCACCTCTTGACTTTCTCTGACCTTGATTTACCCTTCCTCATCCCTAGTTGACTCATCTGTACAATGAGGCAGTTGGACTAAATAGTCCTTGAGATTCTTTCCAACACTAAATCTATGATCCTATGAATTCAGTTTACTTTAATAGGCATTTCTTGATCTGGACAGCTAGGTGACTTAGTGGTTAGGGTGCAGGGCCTGAAGTCAGGAAGACATGAGTTCAAATCCAGCCTCAGACACTTAGCTATGTGACCCTGGGCAAGTCGCTTAACCCTGTTTGCCTCAGTTTCCTCATCTGTAAAATGAGCTGGAGAAGGAAATGGTAAACTAATCCAGCATCTTTGTCAAGAAAACTCTGAATGGGGTCACAGAATCAGAAATGACTAAACAAGTTTATTGAGGTACTATTTGGTAGGTTTTATGGAGCATAAGAAAGCAATAGAAGACACATTTTTGCCTTTAATATGACTGGAGATCTGCCTTAAATACATGAAGTGTAAGGACCTAAAAACAGAGAGAGAGAGAGACAGACAGACAGACATACAGACAGAGAGATGGATGTCATGTCATCTTTTTATAAAGAGACAGACACAGAGATAGAGATACATATCTCTTTCTCTACACCTATATCTGTATGTGTATTTAAATAAGCATAGAAGGGTAGGGGAGACATACCAGAGGGACAGAATATGTAAACCTAAGAAAATAAGAAAAATGAGATTTGCATAAGTTTTATGAAAGACAGGAATAAGTAGATGATGTGCCTAAGTCTGACTCTAAGCAAGGTTCCTGAATTCTTTGCAGCCAAAATTCCTTTTCTATCAATGGGGACAATAATGCATGTCCTATTGGGGAATTGATTAATCCCCAAGACATCATGTCTTTGAAGCTGGTGGTTTAGAGCGGCTTTATAGCGTGATTGAAAGAGATCTGGGGCCATTTTGGTGGTCCAGTGAATACAGCTGGGCCTGAAATCAGGAAGACTTGAGTTTAACTGGCCTCAGACACTTACTTATTGTGTGACCCTGGTCACTTTACCTCTGTTTGCCTCAGTTTCCTTATCTGTAAAATGGGGCTAATAATAGTACCCTGCCTCTCAGGGTTGTTGTGAAGATGAAATTATAATTATAAAACGCTTAGCTTTTGATCTACTATTGGCTAGGTTTTGTGGGACATATGAAAATAATAGAGGACACATCTTTTTTGCCTTTAAGAAGGTTGGAAATCTTCCTTAAATACATGAAGTGTGCTGGTACATAGTAAGCACTATATAAATGCTAGCTATTATTATCTAGATTTGCTTCTAAAACTCCTGGGTTCAAGCCTGCTCCTCAGGGGCATGCTCCCTTGTCTTCATCTTGATTTCATTCAGCTTCTGTGTTCCCATCCTTAATAAATGAAGATAAGTTCTTACAATACCTAACTATCCCCTTCCAAGATTCTTCAATTCAATTAAGCCTGCTTTTACTAAGGGCCTATTTGGTATAAGACATTGTTCTAGGTGCCAGGGATGCAAAGATATTGAAAGATCATTCCTGCCCTCCAGGAGATTACATTCTACTGGGATTCTATCCTGATGTGGAGTATGTTTAACATGCTTTAATGATGAAGCGCCATGTAAATTTAAGCTGTTTGGTTATATTATTGTGGATCTGAAAAGCAGCCTAGCCTAGAGGAGAGAGAGCTGTCCTCATGGTCTATAAGACCTGGATTTAAGCCCTGCCTCTCCCTCATACTGGCTGGGTGACCCTGAATAAGTCACCGAACCTCTCAATGCTATGGGTAACTCTTTAATACAAAAGTTTCGAATAAAGTGCTGATCTACACACTGACAGTGGGCATTTCCTACACCAGTGAAATCACAGCTCAGAATGAAAGAAAAATGAAAATCAATCAAGCTTTACAGCACCAGGTCCTGAAGCAGGAACATGAGCAAAATGAAGAGAAGACAAAAGGTGGGAGGAAGGTAGGCAGTGTGGTACAATAGAATGAGCACAGGGTGTTAATTCTACTAGACCTGGGTCCAAATCCTGCTGATACTTTTTGTCTGTGTGACTCTAGTCAAGTCATTAACTTCTCTGGGCCTCAACTTCCTCACTTTAAAATGAAAGGGTTGGGGGAGCAGCTAGGTGGTGCAGTGCATAGACCACTGGCCCTGGGGTCAGGACGACCTGAGTTCAAATCTGGCCTCAGACACATAATACTTACTAGCTGTGTGCCCCTGGACAAGTCACTTAACCCCAATTGCCTCACCGAAAAAAAGAATGAGAGGGTTGGGTGAAATGGCTTCTGAAGTGTTCTCCAACTACCTTATTTATTCTATGAGTCTAAAAATCCACTATGAAGCTTGAGGTGAAACCTTTCGTGGAAGTGTCCTGGAATTGATGTATAAGGGACCAAGCATGTCATGGAACTATTTCTCCTCCCAAGCATTCTTAACCATTGAGCTGCTGGATGTTATTCAGTTATTTTCAGTTGTCTGACTTTTCATGACCCCATTTCGGGTTTTCTTGGCAAAGATACTGGAGTGGTTTGCCATTTCCTTCTCCAGTTTAATTTATAAATGAGGAACTGAGGCAAACAGGGTTAAGTGACTTGCCCAGGGTCACATTCTGTCTTAGGCCAGATTTGAACTCAGGAAAATGAATCTTTCTTACTCCAGGACTGGCACTCTATCCATGGTACCACCTAGCTACCCTGATAGAAAAGGGCTAGGGTCCCTCAGATGTGGATCTGGCATCCAACTAAATAGGTCCCCCCTAGCCTAGACAAAGACCAGAAGACTGCAGCCTCATTCAGCATCCTGCTTTGGCCTGGGATAAAAATGGCTATAGCAGAAGAAGCCCCAGGGGGAATCATGTTGGGAATGTTGGCCCAAGGAGGATGCTCCAGGCTATTCAAGTCCCAGTGGTTCTCTGGTCTACAGAATTCAGGGAAATTATCTGAAGTTAAGCATGTGAAATTGAAAACCGTTGATAGATTGAACGTGGCTGCACCTGCTTACCATTCCTGCTCCAAATGCTCCCAGCCCTGAGCTGGGCCTGGTGCTGACTGTGGGGTGCTTTAATTAACTGACAATGGAGCTGTCACTGATCACAGAAACTGCCCAATCCATCAGTGTCTCCTTAGCCCAGGCCAACTTTAACCCCACCGGAGGCCTGATCAGCAATTAACTTTCCTGGGCAGTTTTTGCCTGTCTCTCTGGAAAGGCAAGATTTGTCTTCCTCTCTTGCTCTGTGTCTGTTTGCCCCGCCCTTGTTGTCATTGGGCTCTATCTAGGGATTGCATTTGTTCAGTTTATCACCCCACACTATCATCCTTATTGTATTCTTTCCTAGCTTTGGATTCTTCCCTGTCTCTTTTTCATGACGAAGAGAAGAGAGAACAAAAGGGAAGGGAGAAATGAAATGAGGTGGATAGAGGCAGGGTGGGTTGGTGAGGGTAGAGAGTATTGAGAACAGGGCATGGGGGTAGTATTTATTTGCTCAGTCTTTTAAAGCCATCAAATTATTTTAATTGAGAATTTGGTTTGGTAATAAAGACAGCTTGGATTTTTTTTTATATTGTCTTCCCATGAAAACAAGTGAAATCATTTTTACAGGCTTTGAAGCGTCTACCTCACAGGTTTGTTTTGAGGTTCAAATGAGATAATACATGCAAAAGTCTTTGTCAGCTTTAAAGCACTATATGAATGTTAGCTATTACTTTTTTATTGTCTCAGATATCCTAACAACATCCCTGAATGGCAAGAAGGGATAAAACATAAGGATTTTAATTTTACTAAGGAGAAAACCAAGGATGCTATGGGCTTTGCTCAAAACCATTTGGTGAAGACATCACCATCAGACTTGAACTCAGGTCTCTGAATTTCCCCATCTAGGGAACTATCCATCCTACACTCAGCTGCCAAGGGACTTTTTCCAACTCATAAGTGTGACCATATCTCATACACACACACACACACACATACACACACACACACACACACACAGAGTGCCTTTTACCTTCAAGATTTAATACAAAGTTCTATGTTTAGCATTTACAATCCTTCCTAATCTGTACTTCACTCTCTTCCACACACCTCCAGAACCAGCTGCATGCCTGCTTCCAGTTCCTAGAATATGTTACTTCAGCTTCTATCTCTGGGCCCTGTTAGTGGCTCTTCCTGATGCCTGGGATGCTCTGTCCCCTGACCTCCACCCCTATACTTTCCCTGCCTTCCTTCAAAACAGCTTGAATCTCAAATTCTATAGATTTTCCCTGCCCCCCAGCTACTAATGCTTTCCTCTTTTATATTATCTTTATCAGATAGATAGATAGATAGATAGATAGATAGATAGATAGATAGATAGATAGATAGATAATGTATACAGACAGTTCTCACTTCATGTAAATTCACATTATGCAAATTCAACTTTACATAAAGAATTCTGAAAGAAAGATGTTCCTCTTCCTGCTCTGGCTTCTCTGTCCCCCATGTGTCCTTGAACTGTGTGCCCACATCCTCCCTCCACAGGCATGTGGCCCCCTTCCTGCCTCCCTTCCTCCCTTCCCCATATCCCCACATGAATAGAGGTCTGCAGAACAGTCTACTTAATGGAAACCAAGAACAATCGCATATGTATGTGTGTACTGACGTGTGTGTATATCCATACGAGTGTAGGTATATATCCTCTATAACATTTTGCATATAATTATATACAATATATAATATATTTATATGCATTATATCTATATGGTATGTTACTAAATAGATATTTACCTGTTACCTTCCCCATTAGAATGTGAGATCCATGAGGGCACGGATTTTTTTTTTTTGCCTTTCCTTGTATTCCTAGCACTTTGTTGGCTGAGGGGGTTAGGATGGGATGAAAAAATCCACATTTGGGCATCTATTCTGTAGTTGAAGGGAGGGAGAGAAAATTAATGGTGCCTCCAATCCTTTCTTAATAGAACAGAGGAATCTTTTTTTTTTTGAGGCAATCAGGGTTAAATGACTTGCTTATAGTCACATAGCTAGTAAGTGTCTGAGGTTGGATTTGAACTCAGAGCCTCCTGACTCCATGCCTGGTGCTCTCCCCACTTTGCCACCTAGATGCCCCAAAGACAGAGAAGTCTGAATAATAGTTTATATTTTGACTCCCCCTTCTATGTCCACAGATCATCAATTTGGTTACTTTTACCAATGATGGAAATCCCATCCCATCTCATCCTTGTCCATCTTCTTTAATGTCATTTTCACTGATAAAACAATAATTGTTTCTTATATGAAGGCATTCAGCAGCACCGAGTACTTTGGTGTTGAGGACTTTCTTAGCTGGTTCTTTAGTAGCTATGGCTCCTGAGGAGGCAGATGCTGCAGCACCCACAGAGGCAGTTGCTAGGCTGCATCTCCTAAGGGATTGGTTCCTGGGATAGAGACGCAGGGGATGGGCTGGAACTGGTCTGGGGACCATTACCACTCCCAGGGCCCTTGGGCTTACCTGTCCATCAGTGATAAGATTCTCAACTACAGCTGGCAACACAGCCCTCAGGTTTTCTCAATGCAGCTGAGGTGAGACTATGCTGATGGACGGTTTTCCCTTATAGAGGAGGCAAACATGCAAATTAGGAGACCCTTCAACCTGCCTGGCTCATGGGGGTATAACATTATGCATCAGGAGGGAGAAGATGATGAAATTTTAAAAAATGAAAAAGTCTATGAATTGCAAATACCTTATTGAAATCCTTCTTCCTCTACTTCCCAAAATGACATAGTAAAAAGTTTGCCCTAAACTTGTAATCAGTTTGCAGTAGGGATTCATAATCTTACTAATCAGAAAATTCATCTATCAGCTTGACTGACAGTGAACAAGGTGGCTGAAGAATCTGCTTTGCTTTTCATACATTCGTGGGTTTTCGTAAAGGGCCATATGGATTCAAAACCTATTCTGAAGCTCCCAGCACATCTCCCCTCTTCTGTGAACTCTCCCCACCCCCTTGCCCATCCTCTCCAACCCCTGGCAATGTAGATGCCTCCAGATCTCCACTGAGATATGTTCTTTTTTCTCTTTGGGCCTTATTTTCATCTCTCCCCCATCCCAATTATTTACTTTCTTGTGTCCCCTTTCTCCCACTGGCATATACCAAAGGAGGCAAACACTCGTCCCTGATATTCTGATTCTTAGGATCATAGAATTTAGAGCTAGAAAAGACCTTAAAGATCATCTAACTCAACCCCCTCACTTTACAGATTATTAAACTGAGCTAAGAATATGGTCAGCTAGGCGGAGCAGTGCATAGAATGTTGGCCCTAGAGTCAGGAAGACTCACTTTCCTGAGTTCAAATCCAGCCTCAGATACTTACTAACTGTTTGCCTCAGTTTCCTTATCTGCCATGAGCTGCAGAAGGAAATGGCAAACCACTCTAGTGTCTTTGCCAAGAAAACCCCAAATAGGGTCATAAAGAGTTAGACGCACCACACCACTACGATAATTAAATCATGAGGGGATAAATAATAAGAATTAGAAGAAGGAGGAGAGAGTCATCCTCCTCCACCAACTTTGTAGTGCTCATTAGCAAAGCATTCATGATTTATCTATAGACTAGGTTGCTTACTTGATAAAAAGGTTATATGGGGTGGGTAGAGTATTAACTGCAAGTACTCATTCCGGATTTGGGGGAATTGGGGGAAAAAGAGACTCTTATGCTGGACCAGTGAGCATAACATTCTGTCCCTGAGATCTGACAAACGGAAAAAGGGATAGTAAGGAAAGCTTGTCCAACAGGAGGAGAGCAGGGCTTTCTAACAAAAAGTGCTGTTGGAGAGCAGCCACAGAGAAATAATGCTTATGTATGTCTTTGACATAAATGATATATGAGTGCAAACAAAACAGCTCTTACTTCTCTGCCCAGGCAGGGAAACCTTTCTGAGACAAATCGAGGAGTCTTATATGATGAATTAGAACCTACACATTGTTATGTTCCAAGGATATAACCTGTTGGCATCACCTACTGTACCTCAGGGGAGTCTCGGTGAAACTGTAGCTAAGGTGGAGTGATTGGAGATTTGCCCCAGGGTTCCATGGATCACCGGAATGGAACATGTGATTTCTCCCCAGGGTGGTCCTGTGGTGATTCCAAGTGACATGCTTTCCCTTGCTCTAACCTATCTTGAGCTTTGCCTGTCCAAATATGGTGGTTCCCAGCTGGGTTGGTCTACCCTCTTCCCCACACCCACTGAATTTTCCTGGGCACTAGAATTCCTATCTATGTTTCTAAATAAGGTGTAAATGATGATGTAAGCCCTGGCTAAAATGACGATGATGATGATGATGATGATGATGATGATGATGATGATGATGATGATAACCATGATAATTACTCATGTTTATATGCAACTGGAAGAGTGTTTTCCCATCAACTTTATGAGGCAGGTAGTATAAATGTAGAGATTTTTCAGATGAGGGTATCAGAGAGGTGGTGATGACTTACCTAAGATCAAAAGCTAGTTAGTGTCAGAATTGGGGTCACAGTTCAAAATTTGTCCCATTGTTTTAAATCCACATGACCAAAAGCTAAGGTGATGGATGGTACAGTAGATTGGGACAACTATGGAGCTTGGAGTCAGATGGGGTCTGGGCTTATATCTTGCCTCTTAACTTTTATGTGTGATCACTGGTGACTTGTTTAACCCATCTAAGCCTCTGTTCCCACATCTAAAAATGGAGAGAATAATACATGTATGACTTCACTCAGAGAGTTGTAAAGACCAAATTTGATGATGTAGGTAAAAGGCCATATAAATCTCACCCATTAGTAAAAGTAGCAATAATAAATAATAATAATAACATGTGTGTTGTTGTCTAGTTGTTTTCAGTCATTCTGACATTTGGCGGCCCCATTTGGAGTTTCCTTGGCTAAGATACTGGAGTGACTTGCCATTTCTGCCTCCAGCTCATTTTTTACAGATGAGGAAACTGAGGCAAGCAGGGTTACATGACTTGCCCAGTGGCACTCAGCTAGTAAGTGTCTGAGGCCAGATTTGAACTCAGGAAGATGAGTCTTTCTGACTCTAGGCCTTATGGCACTCTATTCACTATTCACCTAGCTGCCCCGTATCACTATTGTAATGATAGTAATAATATAATAGCCCTCATGTACATAGTGCTTTACAGTTTGCAAAGTGCTTTACATATACTATCACATTTGATTCAACAACATTGCAAAGTAGGTTCTGTTAACATCCCCATTTTATAAATGAGCAAATCGAGGCAGGCTCGGGGGATTGACTTACCCAGGGTTACACATTTAGTTAAGAATCTGAGGCTAGATCCAAACCCAGGATCCAAATCAAATGATCTCCCCATCACTACGGATGGGACTGTATCTCTTCCCATAGCATTAGAAAGAACACCAAACCCAAAATGATGACCTGCCAAGGGGTCACGCCTTCCCTTGGTATCTGGCAGATGCACAAACCATAGCTAATCCATGTGCTCATCAAAGGTGGGGCTGCCCACATGGCAGCAGTGCTATAAATAAGCTTGGAGGTGGCTGGCAGCCTCTGGGATGGCCAGGCCCCCAATTGTGCTGGGCTGTTTCCATATAACCAGTGCAAGTAAGCTAATGTCAGGCTGTCTTGGGCATGCCTTCTTTGTCAGACTTCTATTTCCTGCTTATTACTGCTCAGTGTTCATCCCTACCTCTTCCTAGTGTGAGTTTACATGCCATCCCTGAGACGAGGCCTTTTGATCCCTGGCCCTTTATTGAGGCTGTTCCATCCACATCCTTCTGAGACTAGGGCTTCACTGCCTCAGAAGAGCAGCTGGGTGATGCAGTGGATAGAGCGCTGGGCCTAGAGTCAGGAAGACCCCTCTTCCCGAGTTCAAATCTGGCCTCAAGACACTAGCTGTGTGACCCTGGGCAAGTCACTTAACCCTGTTTGCCTCAGCTTCCTCATCTGTAAAGTGACCTAGGGAAGGAAATGGTGAACCATTCCAGCATCTCTTCCAAGAAAACCCTGAAAAGGGTCACAAAGAGTCAGAGACAACGGAACCAATCACAGATAATAGATGATGAAGCTTGGCTTATCAGACTAGCAGTCAGATGACAGAGTTCTAATACCTCTTCTATCGCTTATTAGCTGTGCAACCTTAGGGCAAGGCACTTTTATTTTCTGTCAGTTGGTCAATCAGTCCATAAGCATGTATCAACTGTATACTATGTACCAGGCACTGTGCCAAGCACTGGGCATACAACTAAAGGCAAACACATAGTCTCTGCCCTCAAGGAGCCCACGTTCTAGTGGGGGACAAAATGTACAAACAGTGAAGTACATACGAGATATCTATCACATATCTCATATGTATGTCATTGTTTATGTTATTACATTTATATATTACATATATATTTTATATATGTGCATGCATGTATGTATGCATGTGTGTGTGTGTGTGTGTGTGTGTGTGTGTGTGTGTGTGTGTATAAAAGGTAATCTCAGAGGGAAGGCACTAGTACAAGGGGGTACCTGGAAAGGCCTCTCGCAAGAGGTGAGATTTGAGCTGAAACTTGAAGGAAGCCAAGAAAGCTTCCACATTCATAAAGGAATAAAAAGAAATGAATCATCTAAATGATTTCTGAGTTCCTTCTGGCTCTAGGATTCTAGGAAGGAACTGTATTATTCATTCTGAGAGACAGAAAAAGAAAGACAGACAGAAACAAAGAAAGGGAGAGAAAGAAAGATGAGAGAAGGGAGGAGAGAGAGAGAGAGAGAGAGAGAGAGAGAGAGAGAGAGAGAGAGAGAGAGAGAGAGAGAGAACAAGCTGAAACTAGTGCCTAAGACAGATCTTTTCTGAGATCCTACTTAATTCATAGCCTTTCAGAAAAGAGAAAGTTACCTTCCAATCTGAAATCCTGACCGAAGGGAAACAAGTATTTCTCATAGAATTATGTACTCTTAACTTGAAGAGTTCTCAGCCACCTCATTTTACAGTTGAAAAAACTGAGGCCTGGGAAGGTTAAATGATTCTACTAAGGTCATATAAGTTAGCTTCATAGGTGGGGTTTGAACCCAGGTCCCCTCAGTCTAGAACCACTGTACCACACATAGACCCATGAAATGATCCCTTGAATAGAATGACCACTAATGCCAGGATGTAATTCACCAAGTGACTCTTGTTCTAGCCCGATAGCAACTGTTTCTGCCCAATTCACACCTCCTGTGGGGAGGATCCTGGGAGTGTGGAATGATAGTGCCAGAAATTAGCAGCACTTAACAAGGCTAGAGAAGGAGAAAATGCCCTGAGTGGCAGGAGATGAGAGGATGGGATTGTCTAAGACATGCTCCAAGAGCATAAACAGAGATGAGATGACATCAAACACAGCAGGCCACAGGGCAATTGATCCTGAGAGCCTGGCAGGAGGTGTGAACAGAGTCTTAGAGCAATAAGCCCAAGGTTGGCAAGGGGAGAGTGAAGGAGGTCTTCCAGAAGCAACGTCAGAAAAATATCAGAGGAGGCAGAAGACTGAAATGAAGCTCCACTGCGCGGATGTTTGTCTCAAGTAAGGACAAAGCCTAAAACAGTATCCTTTTATGGTAGTGGTGGGCTAGTCCTGGCCCCTTCTGGCCCAGCGGCTGCCAGGAGGCTCTGGACCCAGACAGTTTGCATCTTAGAAGACAGAACTTGTCAGGCAACATATATATCACACCCTCATGGAAGGGTGAGTTTGTGAGGTCCCATGCCCAAGTTTTTTCTTAAATTTGAAACTAAAGGGGATAAGTGGTGAGACTATGGCTATAGAAAATTGTATGTACTATCAGTCATTGTCGGTCTTGTTAAATTACTTTTTTTTCCCTTTTTTAATCTTTCTCACAAGGAATGGCTTCCTCAGTGGAGAAAGAAGAAAGCATATATTCACATATTAAGGCAATAGAAAAACCAAAAGATATTGAAAAGTTAAAAAATAATTAAAAAGAAGGGTGATTGGGGAATCATCTCGTATACCTCCACCACTACTGCTTGCCTTATTTTCTATTTTTCCTTTCTTCTTTCCTTTCCTTCTTTTCTTTCTTTCTTTATCTCTTTTCCTTTTCTTTTTTAAACTGGATCTCCCTATTTCATTTGATCTGGAAATGCAATGGGCAACTCAAGGGCCCAATCCCACTACTGATCAGCTCAAGAAATTCGACCTGCTCCATTTCTGATCTGGGACTGTTTACTTGCTTTTAGGTAATCTATCATGGCCAGGACTTAAACCCAATTTTCCTGTCTCCAAAGCTACGTCTCTATCCACTTTGCTATTTTGCCTTTCAAAAAAAAAATGAACAAACTTATCATACTAACACCAAAACTTAAGGACAATTCTTTCATCATCACCATTTTTAAGGGTGGGCAAAGCCCCAAACCAATCTAGGTCATTTTCTCTGAGCTAGCTTTGAAGGGTTAGTTAGTGTGAACACAGTAGTATCTCTATCAGATGGAGATTTCTTCTTTACCCTAGGGTGAAAACTCACCTATCTTCAAACACAACTAAAACCAATCTGAATTGAATATACCCCAATGTAGGATCTTTCTGCCCCTTCATTCTCCATACTTGCCAGAGACTTTCTTTTGGGAGACACCTTAAGTCAAAGCACATGGGCGCTGGCCCTAGCTCTACTATAAACCAATGGTAACTTGGAGATTCTCAATTCTCTCATTTGTAAAATGAAAGGATTGAGTTAAATGATGCCAGCTTCAACTAGAAGCCTTTCCTAATCCCTCTTGTTGCTAGTGCCTTTCCTGCATTGATTATCTCCAGTTTATGTCATCTAGGATTACTTTTTACCTAACTGTTTACTTGTCATCCTCCCTTCTCCCCCATTAAATCGTAAGCTCCTTGAGGGCAGGGGCTGTCTTTTGCCTTGCTTTGTAGCCTTAGTCCTTAGCACAGTGCCTGGCACATAGTAATAGGCACTTCAGCTTGTTGACTGAATAACTGATTCCAAGACCGTTCAAATATTGATGAATGGAGTCATAAAGAGGCCAAGGAATGTGAGTCTCCAATACTGTGAACAAGAACAATGAGTGCATAA
Organism: Phascolarctos cinereus; assembly: GCF_003287225.1. Lineage (NCBI taxonomy): Eukaryota > Metazoa > Chordata > Mammalia > Diprotodontia > Phascolarctidae > Phascolarctos > Phascolarctos cinereus. The sequence continues at coordinate 122,484,287 of NW_027556098.1, read as the reverse complement.
ACATAGGGAAATGAAGGCTCAGGGAGAGGTAGGACAGAAATTAGGATCTGATACCCTTCACATGCCCTCTGGAAGCTGACTAGAGTAAGCATGCAGGAAGCAAGAGGCTTCTAGGTAGCATCATAATAGATAGAGCTCTGAGCCTGGAGTCAAGAAGACCTGAATCTTAATCCAGCCTCAGACACTTCCTAGCAGTACGGCCTTAGGTAAGTAACTTAAACTCTGCCTCAGTTTCCTCAACTGTAAAATGGGCATAATAACAGTACCAATCTCACAGGGATGTTGTGAGATAGTATTTGCAAAGTGTTTAACACAGTGCCTGGCACATAAGCTATTAATAAATGCTTGTTCCCCTCCCTGAAAAGGAGTAAACTGAGACTCATATATGACTTAAATAATCTGCCAAGATCACACATGAAGTAGAAGGCAGAGCTTGAATTTGAATCTGGGTCTGCTGACTCCAAACCCAGTATTTTTTCCACAATACAACACTCTATAACTTTTGTTGTTGTTCAGTCATGTTCAGTTATGTGGGACTGACTCTTCATGGCCCCATTTGGGGTTTTCTTAGCAGACATACTGGAGCGGTTTGCCATTTTCTTCTCCAGCTCATTTTACAGATGAGGAAACTGAGTCAAACAGACTTAAGCAACTTGCTCAGAATCACACAGCTAGGAAGTGCCTGAGGCCAGATTAGAATCGAGGGAGATGAGTCTTCCTGATGCCAGTCCAGATGGCACTCTGTCCACTGCACCACCTCTCTGGCCCCCTATATGATTTTAAGAAGAAACAATACCATCAGCTTTGCCCTGAACCCTAAGAACCTTGGGACCTTTCTATATATGACTTGCATTTGAAATCTCACACGTGTTGTCTCCACTATTAGAATGTGAGATCTTTAAAAGTAGGGGCTGTCTCTGCGTTTCTACCTATAGTAAAATTTAATAAATGCTTTTTACTCATATGTGAGGCGGCCAGGAGTATACCGGTCCTGGAGATTTTTCAGACATGTCATATTGTCCTGGAGACCCAGAGATCATTATTCCATCAGCGAATTTCATTTTACTGATGGAGGGATGAGATGCAATTGAAGAATCAGGACTTTAGCTATACATATCATGTTGAGATCAAATCCCATTCTTTCATCTCCCTCATTTTTATCTTGATTGACTTCCTATAGTTTCCTGCTACAAGAATCACCCACAGGTAATTATTCATATCCTGTGTGTGACACAGGAGAATGGCAATCCCTGGGGATTTTTCACTGACCTTTTTTGGTCTGTGACCTATAGAAGTGAGTTGGGAATTCACTAGGGTTTAGATTTAGATACATAAATAGGAATTTACCTATGGAAGGATTTGACCTTTAGTTCTGCAGGCTACTATGTACCTGAAGGAATCTTCTGTGGAATCTCTTTACCATAATTAGAATGCAGGGGAAGTAACATAGGAAACATCAGTTCCATGACATTGTTAGCAAGGAACAACTGCCAGCCCCATGCACCCACCCTCAGTATGGCAGAGAAGCTATTTGATTAGGAGAAGTAGGATTGCAGTCATGGGGAAAGAGGCTGTCTGTCTCTCATGCAGAACTCTCAGAGACACTAATTATCAGATACTGATCTGGAACATTCTAGAAAAAAAGAAATAGTAAAAGGAACCCAGATGGTGCAAGGACCAATCAACTGGCAGCTCCCTCTCTCACCCTAAACCCATTGCCAATCCAAATCAGTGGTTTTCAAGGCTAGCCTAAGAACTAGTAATCGGAGCTGGTCCCTTATCTCATCCATACAAAGTCAGCCATTGTTGAGAGACAAGTTGGGTTCCTCCAGAGCAAAGCCTGAGGGACCAATTATTCAGAAGCTTCCATGTTGGGAGAGTGGATCACTTAACCATTTGAGTTTGGTCTCCATATGACATGTAATATGACATCTGAAAAGGTGGGAAAGACCCTTGTAGATAATATGAAGGTTGCCACCTGCAAGCCGCCTAGATAATCATGTCTGGGAGCTGACTTCCTCCCTAATTAAAAAGAAACCCCATAAAAAATCCCCTGAATGGCGTACATCCTTGCCTCAGAATCTTGGAGCTGGATCTCAAGTTCGTCCACTTTTTGTTGTTTGTTGCTTAGTCATTTCAGCCCTGTCCATTGCTCCCTGACCCGATTTGGGGTTTTCCTTGGCAAAAATAGTAGAGTGGTTTACCATTTCCTTCTCCAGCTCATTTTACAAACGAGGACACTGAGGCAAACAGGATTAAATGATTTGCTGAAAGTCACATAGCTAGTAAGTGTCTGAGGCCAGATTTGAACTCAGGAATTTGAGACTTCCTGACTCCAGGCCCAGCACTCCATCCACTGCACCATCTAGCTTCCCCAGAGCATCCACTACAAAATCTCTAATGACTGGTCATCCGAATTCTTTGAAAAGCCTGACAATAAAGAACCCCCTAGGATTCTAGGAGTCCTCTTCCCAGGCAGCCCATTTCATTTTTGAACAGGTCTAATTGCGAAAAAATATTTTTTTACATCAAAGCTAAGTTTTCCCATTTGTAACTTATACCTATTGTTCCTATTTCTACCCCCTAGGGTCAAGCAGAATCAGTTTAATCCTTCTTCTATATGATGGCCTTTCAAAAACTTGAAGAAAGCAATTATCTTTCCCAAAGTCACAGGGGGAGATAGTGACTTAGAGCTGGAAAGGAACTCACAGATCATCTAACTCAATCTCCTTAATTTTTTAGTTATCATTACTTCTATTTATTCAATTAACAGACATATTTTGAAAGTAATCTGGGCCTCTTGAAACCTCTTCCCCACTGAGCAAAATTTTTAAATGAAAAAAAAAAGCCTCCACTATATTACTGCATAGTCCAATAAAATAAATTTCACACATTACTCATCTCAAAAATGTATGTATCAGTCAGTATTTCAGGTTCATCACCTCTCCCACAGGAGGTGGGTGACATGCTTCACCTTCATTCTTTTGGACTCCTGTGGTATCATCGTTCATCATATTTCTAAAGTTTCTCAAAGTTGCTTTTCTCTATGATGTTGTTATCATTGGATAAATTGTTCTCCTAGTTCTACCCAGTTTCTTCTACATTAGTTCATAAAGGTTTTCCCAGTTATCTCTGAAACTGACCATTGTATTTTTGCTTATCACACATTATCATTTCATTACATTTCTACACCACAATTTATTTAGTCATTCTCCAGTAGGAGGAGATCTCCTTAGTTTCCAATTTCTGGCTAGCACAAAAAGAGCTGCTCTAAATATTTAGTATATATAGGGCTTTTTCTTCTTTCTTTGATTTCTTTGGAGTATAGGCCTAGTAGCTGAGTCAAAGAGTGTGTACACTTTGGTAATTTTCTAGACATAGTTCCAAATTGCTCCACATTGGTCCATAATGACAGGACAATTCACAGCTGCACCAGCAGGGCAAGTAGTGTACATATTTTCCAACAGCCCCTCTGACATTTGTCATTTTCCTCTTTGGTCATTTTTGCCAATCTGATATATGTAAAATTGAACCTTAGAATTATTTTAGTTTGCATTTCTGTAATTATTAGTAATTTAGAGCATTTTTTTTCATGTGATTGCAAAGAACTTGGATTTCTTTCTTTGAAAACTACTCATATCCCTGGCCCATTTATGTATTGGGGAATGACTCTTAGTGTTAAATTTGAATTAGTTCCTTATATATCTTAGATAAGATGACTTTATAAGAGAAACTTGCTGCAAAGATTTTTCCCAGTCACCTGTTTCCCTTCTAGCTTTTACTATACTAGGATTATTTGTATAAAACATTAATTTTATATAATTAAAAATGTCTTTTATCTTATGTCATCTTTTCCATCATTTATTTTGTTGTAAAACGCTCAGTCCTTTCATTAAAAAAAATAGTTGTTTTTGTCTTTTTTTTTTTTTGAGACTGGGCTTCCCTATCTCTCCCAAGGCTAGAAGCCACCAGTCACTCAGGGACCCAATACTAAGACTGATCAGCACAGAACATTTAACCTTCTCTGTTTTCTAGTCCAGTTCAGACCAGTCAGGCAACAACATGGTGAACCCCTAGGAGAAGAGGGACACTAGGCTGCCTAATGCTCACCATATGGTTGCCTGACTTAGTGTCAATATCCAGTCACCTTCAGCCCTACTGTAGCTCAGAATTTCTGAACTCAAGAGATCAACCACCCTAAGTCTTCTCCAGTTCCAAGGATTACAGACATGTGACACTATGCCTGGCTCAACCCCCTCGTTCTAAAGATGAGGAAAATGAGAACCAGATCTTGCCCAAGACCACATAGATAGTAGCAGTAATAGTTGACATTTACACGGCATGTTAAGGTTTGGAAAGAGATTTACGTGGGCCTCACAGCAATCATGTGACAGGTACTACAGGTGTCATCCCAATTTTGTAGAAGTTAAGCAATTTGTCCCTGGTCATAAAGGAAGTGAGTGTCAGGATTTAAGCCTAATTCTTTTAGATTCCAAATCTAAGTCAGTATCCACTATTTGTGGCCAAACACAGTATTTGAACCCAAGCCATCATATTCTAAAAGACAAAGAGAATCGACTAAAATCTAGGGGAAATAATTAATAACTTTAGCAAAGTCACAGGATATAAAATAAGTCATATAAATCACCAGCATTTCTATATATTACCAACAAAGTCTAACAGCAAAAGAAAGAGAAATTCTATTTTAGATAATTGCAGACAGTATAAAACATGTGGGAGTTGGACACCTGCCAAGATAAACCCAGGAACTATATTGCAAATTACAAAACATTTTTCACACAAATGAAGTCAGGTCTAAACAATTGGAAAAATATTAATTGCTCATGAGTAGGACAAGCTAATATAATAAAAATGACAATTCTACCTAAATTAATCTGCTTCTTTAGTGCCATGCCAATAAAATTACAAGAAAAATATTTTATAGGGCTAGAAAAAATAATAACAAAATTTATCTGGAAGAACAAAAGGTCAAGAATAACAAGGGAATCAATGAAAAAACTATGAAGGAAGGTGGTCTAGCCATACCAGATCTCAAACTATATTATAAAGTAGTAATCATCAAAATAATCTGTAAGAAATAGCATGATGGATCAGTGGAATAGATTAGGTATACAATACATTGTAGCAAATAAGCATAGTAATTTAGTGTTTGATAAACCCCAAAATCCAAGCTTTTGGGAAAAAACTCATTATTTGACAAAAAGTGCTGGGAAAACTGGAAAACAGTATGGCAGACCAACATCTCACACTATATACCAAGATAAGGTCAAAATGGGTATGTGATTTAGATATAAAGGGTGATATCATAAGCAGATTAGGAAAGTATGTAATCGATTTTTGGACTAAACAATATATAGAGGGCATTATATAAATGGATAATTTTGACTATATTAAATTTCAAAGTGTTTTGCATAAGCAAAACCAATACAATAAAAATTAGAAAACTAGAGGGAGAATTTATAGCAAGTATCTCTGATAAAGGCCTAATTTCTCAAATATATAGAGAAGTATATCAAATTTATAAGAATACAAGTCAATCCCCAATTGGTAAATGGTCAAAAGATATGAACAGGCAGTTTTCAGACAAAGAAATCAAAACTATCTGTAGTTACATGGAAAAAATGCTCTAAATAACTACTAATCAGAAAAATGCAAAATAAACCACTCTGAGGTATCACTCCATAACTATCAAATTGGCTAATATGACAGAAAAGAAAAATGATAAATGTTGGAAGGGACATAAGAAAACTGGGACACTATTACAGTGTTGGTAGAGTTGTGAGCTGATCCAACCATTCTGTACAGCAATTTGGAACTATGCCCAGAGGGCTATAAAACAGTACATACCCTTTGATCCAGCAATACCACTACTAGATCTGTATCCCAAAAACATGAGGTAAAGAGAGAGAGAGAGAGAGAGAGAGAGAGAGAGGGAGAGAGAGAGAGAGAGAGAAAGAGAGAGAGAGAGAGAGAGAGAGAGAGAGAGAGAGAGAGAGAGAGAGAGAGAACCTATCAGTACAAAAAAAATTATAGCAGCTCTTTTTGTGATGGCTAAGAACTTGAAATTGAGGGGATTTCCATTAATTAGGAAATGGCTGAACAAATTATGATACATTATTTTAATGGAATATAATTGTGCTATAAGAAATGACAATTTCAGAAAAACTTGGAAAGACGTACATGAACTGATGCAGAGTGAAGTGGGTGGAACCAGGAGAACATTATAGACAGTAACAGCAATATTGTATGATTAAGAACTATAAATGACTTAGCTATTCTCAGCAATACAATAATCCAAGACAATCTCAAGGGACTCATGATGAAAAATGCTATCCATCTCCAGAGAAAGAACTGATATCATCTGAATACAGACCAAAGCAGACTATTTTTCACTTTCCTTCTTTCTTCCTTTTTCTTTCTTTCTTACATTCTCTCTCTCTTTTTCTCATTTCCTTTTTAGTTCAAGTTTTCTTTCTTTGACTAATATGGAAATGTTTTACATGATTCTATATATATAACCTATATCAGATTTCTTACCATCTCAAGGAGGGGGGAGGGAAGGGAAGGAAGGATAGAATTTGGAACTCAAAACCAAAAAAAAAAAATGAATGTTAAAAATTGATTTGGGGGCAGCTAGGTGGTGCAGTGGATAGAGCACTGGCCCTGAAATCAGAAGGACCTGAATTCAAATCTGGCCTCAGACCAAACACTTGACACTTACTAGCTGTGTGACCTTGGGCAAGTCACTTAGCCCCTATTGCCAAAAAAAAATGATAAAAAATTGCTTTTACATGTCATTGGGGGGAAAAAATTTAAAAGACAAAACAAATATGTTCAGCAGCTCTTAAATCTGAACCATGAGAAGAAATGGTTAGCAATAGTCTAGCTGCCTTCAATGAATAATAATAACAATAACATAAGAACTAACTTATTATGTGCTAGGCACTGGACTAGGCACTTTACAATTATTATCTCATTTGATTCTCAGAAAAAACCTGGGAGATAGGTTCTATAATTATCCCCATTCCACAGATAAGGATACTGAGGCAAACAGAGGTGAAGTGACTTGCCCAGAGTCACACAGCTAACATATGTCTGAGGCTGGATTTGAATTCAGGTCTTTTCCACTCCAGGCCTGGCATTCGATCCACTGCGCCACCTAGCTTGGACATCCTGAAGCCTCAACCATGAAATAAATTGCTCTACATAGTAAAGTTGTACAGACAAGTTTACTCCTTTAATAACAAAATATATTTTAAATAGATATTTTTCTAAAATAAATTACCTATACCTATCTTCTTAAATATAAGATGATAATGACTATGTTGATGATGATGGTTTTACTCACCATATAAACCATCAGGTTAGTTGATAATTGTCATATAATGCTTTAATGCTCGAAAAATATATATATCAACTTATTTGAGCCTCTCATCTACCCTGTGATGGACTCTACAGGTATTATCTCCATTGGACAGATGAGGAAACTGAGGTTCAGAAGATTAATGGACTTGCAAATGTTCACACAGTTCATAAAGTGTTGGAGGTATGCTGAGAGAGCTGCATATTACTTGGAAAGGACTTGTCTAGGGTCACGTAGTCAGTATACATTACAGGCAGGATTTGAATACAGGTATGTCTCATTATGAGGCCAGTTCTTTATAATCCTATACCATGCTGCCCCTCAGATTACTGTTGCTGAATATGCAAGATATCACATATGCCTGAATCTTTTCTTGAAGATTAAGAATCATTACAGACATCAATTACTATATTGTGATGTGATATTGTGCTTTAGTTATAAAGGATTCTTCTTATTCCCAAATTCTTATTCCCTTACATTTGTTCTCCTAATAGCCAATGCTAGTCAGGTCCAAAGTTTTAACTAAAATGAGGCTGTTCTTCCAGAGCACTTAAATTTAGAAGGTGTAAAAATTTAACAAATGCACTCCTTCAGCAGCTTAGAGACACCCAGTTATTCATTCAGACTTTAGTATCTATTTAGATAGAATAATTGGTTGAAAGAAGAAGCTACCAAATTTCAGACATTGTTAATAACTCCCATCTGTGAGTGAGTATTGTTACAAATTTCCCCTCCTGCAACAGAATTTGTCTTAATTACTTTGTTCGGGTTCGTTGCTGCAACTAAGGGCTTTCTGGAAGAATCAGATGAGCCAATAAGTGCTTTTTATCTGGCATATGTCAGGGAAGACCATATGGCTTAACTGGAGATACCCAATGGAGTACGAAGGGAAAGGTAGGGGCAAGAAGAAATGGCTACCAACCAGGATCACATCAGGGCATCAGCTGATATTTACGAAACTATGGTAGCCCGCTGACCCTCTATATTGGGTCCAGAGCTGAAATCTCTAAAGCCAGGCAGGGAAAGAAATATACAGTTACTCCTTCCACATCACCACTTTCCTCATTCTTCTTGATCTTCATCTTGAACATCTGACAGTGGTGACCACCCTCTCTTCCTGGATACTCTCTCCTCCTTGAATTTTTTTTTTTTGGTGAGGCAGTTGGGGTTAAATGACTTGCCCAGAGTCACACAGCTACTAAGTGTTATGTGTCTGAGGCCGGATTTGAACTCAGGTCCTCCTGAATCCAGGGCCGGTGCTTTATCTACTATGCCACCTAGCTGCCTCTCCTCCTTGATTTTTGTGACACTATTCTTCCTTGGTTCTTCTCCTACCTATCTGATGCCTCCTCAGTCTACTTTGCTGGCCCACCAACCATGCCATGCCTCCTAACTGTGAGTACTGCCTAAGGTTTAGCCTATATCTTCTCCTCTCTTCCTTCTATACATTCTTTTGCTTGATAACTTCATCAGCTTTTGTGTGTTTATCAACTATCTCTAGATAACTCCCAGTCCCAGTCTGTCCCTTTATCTTCAGTGCTTCAGCCCAAATTGCCTATTGTACATTTCATGATGTTCTACAGACATCTTAAACAACACATTTCCAAAATTGAACTCATCCTTCCCCAAAAACCCTCCCTTCTCCCAAACTTCCTTATTAGTATCAAAGACACCACTTTGCTTCCAGTCTCCCAGACTCATAGCCTTAGCATTACTCAGACTCCTCATTCTCCTTTATCCCAAATTATCTAATCAGTTGGTAAATCTTGCCATTCCTATCTTTACAACATTTCTCACCTCCAATTCCTTTTCTTTAGCCACACAGCTACCACCTTGGTTTAGCTCTTCATTACCTTTCACCTAGATTGTTACACTAGCCACCTAATTAGTCTCACCCCAATATGTCTCTCCCCACTCCAGCCCATCCTACACAATGCTACCAAAGTAATTTCTCTTAAACTCGGATCTGGCCACATCACTCCCCTACTCAATCAACTGCAGTGACTTCCTGTTCCCTCTAGGATAAAATATATTCCCTCTTTTGGGATTTTAAGGTCCCTTACACAACCTACCTTTCTAGCTTCATTGTACTATAAATTTGTATTGGCCACTTTGGCTGAATTGTAGGTTATGAGAGGAAGAGGCTATATCTAGACATAAACTTAGACATAGATATGGAGAGAGACAGAGACAGGCACAGAAAGAGCCATAAGTATAAAGACAGAGAGAGAGAGACAGAGATACAGGTAGAGATATCAATGTAGGTAGAGGAATAAGTATATAGGTGGAAAGAGATGGAGGCATACGTATAGAAATAAAGATAGGTATAAGCATAAAGACAGAGAGATAGGTATACATATAAATAGATAAATATAGAGGTATAAATATATAGAGGATGGAGATGGAGTTAGATATATGAAGATATAAATAGAGATGATAGAAATAAAGAGAGATATAGGTATAGAAATGAGGTATATAGACAGAAATATAGATGAGAGGGGTATCAGTATAAAGACAGAGACAGTAATATAGTTAGAGATACAGATATGGGTAGATGTATAAATATGTAGATAGAGACAGAGGTAGAGATATAGCTATAAAGATGAGAGAGAGAGAGAGAGAGAGAGAGAGAGAGAGAGAGAGAGAGACAGAGCCTCTATTTTTCATAACGTATAATCTAACCAAACAATTCTTTTGGCTCTTCACAGATGATTTTCCATCTCTGATCTCCATGTTCTTACCCTGGCTGTCCCCCATACCTACAATGCTTCCTTACCATTGCATCATAGAATCTGTCTCTCCCTTTAAGACACATCCCAAGTACTATCTTCTTCAAGTCTTTCCTAATACCCCTAATTGTTAAATCCCTCTCTCTTAAATAGCCTTGTATTTTGCTACCCTATATATTTTGGTACTAATTCATTTTATATTTGGGCTACATATATTTTTAAATGTACTTGTTTTCTCCCCGACTAGAATGTAAGCTCTTTGCAAGTAGAGATTGTTTCATTCTTTGTAGTTGTATCCCCAGTGCCTAGAACAGTGCCTGGCACATAGACAATGCTTAATAAATGTTTATTACTTATTTGATTTGTATCAGTATCTTGGGTTCTGTCTATTTTCCTGGACTTCACCTGCCTTACTCTGCACCTCTGCAGCTAGGTGGTGCAGAATTTCTCAGTATTTCTAGGTCAATCTTATCCTCTCCTTTTCTGCCACCAGTTTTCACCCCATCCTTCAGGCTCAATTCAATTCCACAATTAAGGACTGTGCTATCAGACAACACGTTAGGTCATGGGGATTCAAGGACAAAAAAACCTAAACAGACAAACAAGAAACCAGTCCCTATTTTATATTCTGTTTGGGACAAGGGGGACTTCTCAACAGATAAATCAATGCAAAATATGAAGTCATCTCAGAGCTCCATTAGGGGCTCTGTTTGGGGAATATTTACCAATTTGGCAGTCTTGTTAAGGTTGGATCAGAGAGGGAACTGGAGGCAGGGAGACCAATTAAGAAGCTGTTATAATTGTTTCTTCTGAAGCTGATAGGTCAGGCCACTCTATGAGACTCTAAAACAGAAAGTGGGTCTCTTAGTAATTAATAATGATATTTTTATTTAATAATAATTACAATTATTGTAATATATAATATAATAATATTTTTAATAACAGCTAGAATTTATATAGTGCCTACCATTTGCTGGGCACTGTGCTAAGTGCTGTACAAGTGTTATGTCATTCGATCCTCACAATAACCCTAGGAGGCAGGTGATATTATTTCCATTTTACAGATGAGGAAGCTATGTGACTTGCCTAGCTAGTGAGTGTCTGAGGCACAATTTGAACTCAAGTCTAAGGCCCAGTGCTCTATCCACAGTGCCACTCAGCTGCCTCAGTGAGTCTCATAAGTAATTACCACTTTATTGACTGACATCCTAGATGGAAGGCTCTTCTCTAACAAAAACCACAGCATGACACATACTCAGGCACTTTACTTCTAAGTGTCCTTCCAACTCACTGCCAAAGAGAGTTTACTCATTGTTTTATTCTCATCCCCAAATGCTAACACATACTTCTTCCTTTTGGCACTATGTCACAGGTTTTCTCTGACACCTGGCTCACTGTGTCTCTGCCTACAATGCCTTTCTTCCCTATTTTCACTTATTGAACTAGTCAACCTTTAAAGTCCATTTCAAATGTCATCTCCACCAGAAAGCCTTCCCTGATCTCACCTTTAATAATCTTTCCCTTAGACTTAACATAACTTCACATAACATGTAACCACCTAGTGTGCTTTGATCAGGACATCTGATCACCCCTGCTATGGCCCTACCACAGAAACAGAATAAGATTTAAAATATTCACAGGTGCATGTGGACAAATAGAGAAACATAAAATAAGCTAACAGTCCATTATACACATTAAACTGCCCTGAAAAGAAGAACCTTTTGGGGACTGCTAAATACATATTTTAATATGTTTTGCTTTAATTTATTTACATGCAACTCCCTCCCACTTCTCCTTCCCCATAGCCTCATTGACCAAGAAAAAAATTAAAAATTCCCATCATAAATATGCATAGTCCAGCAAAACAAATTCTCCCATTGGCTATGTCCAAACACGTATGCCTCCTCCTACATTTTAAGTCCATTACTGCCCAGTCAGGAGATGAGTGGCATGCTCTATCCTGAGTTCCTCTAGTGTCATGGTTTATCATTGTTCAAAAAGACTTTTGACCTCTAATCAATAATAAAATGATTTTATTACTTAGACCTCTAATTAATAATATGTATGGTTCATCACTAATTAGAGTTGCTCTTCTTTGTAATGCCATTATCACTGTATAAATTTTTCTCCTAGTTCTATTCACTTCAGTTCATGGTAGTCTTCCAAGCTTCCTCCAAAAGTGTCAATTTTGTTATTTCTTACGGTGAAGTAACATTCCATTACAGCTAACAGACATTTTTCATTTAACTCTGGCCTGCACATCTGAGAAACTCACAGCTAATATTGTGGAGGGCATGATCCAGCTCTGTCCAGACACGGGAAGACCCTTGGATTGAAGAATCTTCCTTCCTGTTGGAGATTCTGTTCTTCAAGGAGCATTTGGTTAAGGAAAGTTTCTTCCTCAGAGTGTCTAGTGACCAATCTTTGAACTCAGGAACTCTCCAGTTCAGCACTATCCATTACGTAACCCCCAAGGCTGGAAACATCCATTCTCTAGATTGACAGTAACTAATCTGTGCTCAGAAAAGGAAATGAGAAGGCAGAAGAAGGTGACTTGGAGCTGGGATGTCTCAAGTTTGCTTGGGTAGCATATGTGCTTTTTTTCCAAGGCCTGGTTTTCTGCAGCTGTAGTTGGGGGAAGGAGAAATTTCACTGCTTCTTGGTCACTACTGCAGTATAGTCTGGAAACCCAAAGTGAAAAAAGCATCCCCAGAGTCTCAGGGCTCAAAAGAGGAGTGGAGCCTTTTCACACTTCACCATGATAGACCAGAGGGAGGATGATCTCTCTAACAAGAGTTCATCACCTCCCTCAGTCATTAATCATCTTTGAAGCTGCCTTAGTCATTGAGAAGCAATCAAGAGAGGTCATAATTTCCTTTCTAAAAGGGGCTTAGATGCACATCTAACTCCATGAGAGGTGCTCCCTTCTGATAAAAGTCCATGCTCTGCAATCCCATCCAGTTGACTGGAGATTCTCCCAATTATCCTTGCTACTCACTTACCATGCATTCTTATATATGATAGCTCTCCTTGTGGGTGTTATCTGAGTCTGTCTGTCTGTCTGTCTGTCTGTCTCTCTCTCTCTCTCTCTCTCTCTCTCTCTCTCTCTCTCTCTCTCTCTTTCTCTCTGTCTCCCTTTCTTTCTCTTTCCTTCTTTCTTTCTCTCCTTCCATTCCTCTCTCTTTACCTCTTTCCTCCCTCCCTCCTTCTCTCTCTGCCTCTCTCTCTTTCATTCTTTCCCTTCTGCTTCTTTCTTTCCCTCTCACTCCCCCCTTTTTTTCTGTCTCTCTGTCTCTGTCTCTCCCTTTTACATACACACACACACACACACACACACACACACACACAAAGTATAGGCTCATAGGTGATAGGAAAGCTATGTTATCAAAACTTTGTACCTCCCACATGACAAGTGCCTAATGTTTGTTATTGACTTTCACTGACTTTATTATTATATACTTGATTATCTTTTCCATAAAACTTTATGTTCCCTGTATATTATGACTTTCCTATAATCATTTTCCTAAGAGCTATGATTATATGCAAATTCCAACATTTCTCATTTCTTTATCAAGGTATGCTTCCTTTCATCCCCAAAATAGCTTAGCATTTTATCTACATTTGATCTGGTTTTCTGGCTGATATCTTTACCACATTTAATGTTTTCTTAAATGGGGAAAGGGAGAAAAAATACTCCCTCCCTTAAAAATATTTTATTGATCTTTAGTTTTTACATTTACATACATTTTACAATTTACTTCCATCAGCTTCATCTTTGAATATATGCCTTCCCTACACAACAAGCCACCCCTTGTAATGAAGGATAAAAAAGAAGAAAAAATGAAGCTTATCAAAACCAACCATCAGATGAATTGTGAGTCACTTTTTCAAAAGTAATATGGGATTATGTAATAAGAACCACAAAAAAGTTCATTCCCTTTGTTTTGGTGAGCACAACAAGTTTATACCCTAAAACAGTTATTGAAAGAAAAAAAATCTATACAAAAATATTACTAGAAGCACTATTTGTTTTATTTTCTCTTTTTTAAAAAGTTTACCAGTTTTTATTTTTTTTCAATTTTCAAGCAGTTTTTAAAAAAAGAAAAACATCTCTCCCACTATGGGGACAGGAAGAATGAATTAGCTGGTCAGTCAGTCAATAAGCATTTGTTAAATACCTCAGCCAATAAGCTTTTATTAAATATCTACTAGAAGGCAGCTAAAGGTTGTCGTCTAGTAGGAAGTGGATAGAGTGCTAGGCCGTGAGTCGAGAATACTCATCATCTTCCTGAGTTCAAATCCAGCCTCAGATACCTACTAGCTGTGTGACCCTGAGCAAGTCACTTAACCCTGTTTGCCTCAGTTTCCTCATATGTAAAATGAGCTGGAGAAGGAAATGGCAAACCACTCCAGTATCTCTGCCAAGAAAATCCCAAATGAGGTCATGAAGAGTTGGACACAACTGAAATGACACAATAACAACAACAACAAATATGCCAGGCACTGTGCTAACTATGGGGGATACAAAGGTTAAAAAATAGTAATAATAATAATAATAATCCCTGCTCTCAAGGAGCTTAAATGGAGTGGGGAGGATGGGTAGAATAAAGAAAAAGGGAGAGAAAGAAAGAAAAAGAAGTAATAAGGATAGAAAGACAGGAATAAGGATATGTTTATGTATAAAATGTATCTATATACCTTCATTTGTATATAATACAAATTATATATAAAAATAATAAATGGAGTTAGGAGGGAAAAGGGAAGGAGAAGTTCTGCATGTTTGGTTCAGACCTCCAGGCCTAATACTTGTCTCTAATACATTTATCTTTGTCCTCCCACATTATTTTCATCTTTAGCCTTTAACTTGCCTTCTCTACCTTTGCTCCATAAGACTGTTCATCTAATTGTCCCTAAGGTGTTTTTAAACTCACTGCATAGGAATTACCATATGGAAAATTCTAAGGACTCTCTGCACTCGACATACAGTTTACAAGATTTCGGTATCTGCCCTATGATTGTGCCTCCACATTTACGTTACCTGTACAGAAAACTGGGCTTCTTTGTCTTCATCCAGGGTAATTTGCTAGTCATACCATTTGTACTACAGTGGTGGGAGGTGCTGAGGAAGACACCTTTTTGAGGATTTGTTCACAGCAAAGAATTTGCCAAAGTCACCGGAATTTGTGGGAACTAAGAATCATTAATTAATATTTGTGGAGCACAGAAGCTGCCATCCTACAGGCCTCTGGCTTTGCTAACAGATCATACACCTTAATCAGGCTCATAATTCAATGGCATTAACACTGATAAATTTTAATTTATCTTCATTAAATAGGGAGCCTTTAAAGTAAAGGAAAAAAGATAAGGCAGGTTTTGAACTTTCAACAAGTGATTCTCTCCTAAAACCCACCCACCATCTATCACCACCTGCATTTGATTGTAAATTGAGCAGGGAGAATGGGCGGAGTAAAGAGGAGGAGAGAGAAAGAAAGAGGGAATGAAAGAAAAAGAAGTAATCAGGATAGAGAGAGAGGACTAAGGATATCTGTGTATAAACTGTATCTATATACCTTCATTTGTATATAATACAAATTTTATATAAAAATAATAAAGCTAATTTATGAAAATTAATTATATGTAAAGAAAATTATCTTTATATGATATAAAGATGGTATTTAATATTAATTATATACATATATCTATAAAGATCAAACATAAAGTATATATTAACATAGAGGAGGGAGGCTACTTGACTAAATTAGGTATACCCTTCTTTGATATACACATGTGTATACATATATACACATGTATGAATGTTCATATATGTATATAACATATGTGGATGTACCTAGGATACAGCTAGGTAGGTGGCTTAGTGGATAGAACATTATGCCTGGAATCAAGAAGACCTGAGTTCAAATCCAGCCTCAGATTCTTCCTAGCTGTGTGACCCTAGGAAAGTTACTTAACCTTATTTGCCTTAATCTACTGGAGAAGGAAATGGCAAAGCACTCTAGTATCTTTGCCAAGAAAACCCCGTGACAGCAACAACAACATATATGTATGCATGCATATGTATATATGTGTGTATGTAGGTATGTATGTGTGTGTATAAGACAGGTATGCACAAGCTTGAGTTTAGCAAGTGTATAATAAGGAAAAAATGAAATGTAAAAAGTAGTTCAGGTAATTATAGAGCCTGAGAAGCTTAACCACATATGAAAAGGCCATCAAGACAATGAACTTGTCCTGGGGCACAGGCTGTATCAATACCTTTGGCCCAAGTCACTCATCTGAAGAAGACCCAACTGGAATCTGGGAAGTGGAAGCATGCTTACAACCAGTGAGGGTGTAATCCCTCCCTGAGAAAAGTCATCTCTGAACTAGGAAGGATTGTAGAACAAGAGAGGCTAGGCTTCTCCAGTCAAGAGCCTGGAGTTGAAAAGTTGAGAGTCTGAAGGGGTCAAAGAGCAAAGGCTTCTACCAATCCTAGGTTAATGGTCATTGCCCTTGGTGCAAAGAGCATGGTAACACATAGGCTAGTGATAGCTGGCTGACCCAAAGGTTGACGGTGATGAAGAAGGAAGCTAACTGCTCCTTGAAATGCAAGCCCAGGGAGTCCAATGGATTAACCCATCCCACAGAGACACCACACCTTATGAAAAGCCCAACAGCTGAGATGCTTGCCTAGTCCGGCCTGGCAGCAATCACTTAGTGCCTGAGTGACCTACCTGGCCAAGTCTAACAGTAGTGGCCAAATGGCAAGGGGGCCTGTCTGAACCAGTCCAGCAACAGCAGGCCGGTGACTTAATAACTTGCCCCATTCAGTCCAGCAGCAAAGGACTGCGTGGCTCAGCTCAACAGCATCCAAGACTAGCAAGGAGCCATCTCCAAAGCCAAGTGATCTCTCAATCCATCCTAGCAACAGATTGACCCATCCATCTGAAAGGCCATGCCATTTGAGAAGCCCGCCCAGCTGAACAGTGGAGTGACTTGTCTATCAACATCAAATTTCACAGCAAACTTCGCGAAAACCCTCCAGAGAACAAAAGGACATCAAGATCCTTCAGTTCTGGAGTTATGAATCACCTTGCTCACTTGTATTACCTACCCATGGACCTTACTACCATTAAACTTTAAATTCACCTTCACTCTCCCCTGCCCTTATGAACTCTACATATTTGTGCAATAGTGTGCCCCAGGATTGGGAGGAAATTTTTTTAAGCTATTCTCCTTACAATGCCATTTGAGTAAATGCCTTTTCTAAAAAATTAAGTGAGTCTACTGGCTAATTGTTAATAGGAACTACACCAGTGGAGGCTTATGTGCTACAAGGTCAGGAGGATAACCTCTATACAAGGATGCCCCTAGAAGTCAACATAGCCACTTCTCCTGTAGGAAGCCAATCTGCCAGTGAATTGGGAAAGTGAGCTCAAATAGGGTGACATAACAGAGATTAGATAGATAGATAGATAGATAGATAGATAGATAGATAGATAGATAGATAGATAGATGCTTAGTCATTTTTAGCATTTCTGACTCTTCATGACCCCTTTCTGGGGCTTTCTTGACAAAGATACTAGAGCGGTTTGCCATTTCCTTCTCCAGTTCATTTTACAGATGAGGAATTGAGGCAAACAGGGTTAAGTGACTTGCCCAGAGTCATGCAGCTAGTAAGTGTCTGAGGCCAGATTTTAACTCATGAAGAGTCTTCCTGATTCCAAGTCCTGTGTTCTATTCAATACACTACCTAACTGGATGGATAGATAGATAGATAGATAGATAGATAGATAGATAGATAGATAGATAGATAGATAGATAGATGATAGATAGATAGATAGATAGATAGATAGATAGATAGATAGATGATAGATAGATAGATAGATAGATAGATAGATAGATAGATAGATATAGATAGAAAATTGGATTAAGCACTTACTATGTATTAGATATTATGTTATGAGCTGGAAATACAAATACAAAAAAAAGATAGTTCCTGCCTTCAAGAAGCTTACTTTCTAAAAGGGAGAGACAACACATAAAAGGGAGCTGAAAGAGAAGGGAAGGGAATGAAGGCCAAGGTGAAACAGTCCAAGGAATTATGGGCTAAACCAGAACTGGAGTGACCACGGCTTGTGTAGATGCTTCCTCAAATGGATTTTCTGAGGAGGAACTCGCCAAAGGAGAAGGCTGTAGGAGTTGAGGTGTTGCCAGTGTGAGAAGCTGCTGGAATGGAAGTACAAAAAGGTTCTAGGCCAGGTTGGAAATAATTAATACAAATCAAGGAAGGGGGGTGGGTGGAGAAGACTAAAGGAAAAGAGGAGAAAAAGAGAGGAAGAATAGGGGAGAGGGGAAAGAGAAAAAGGGAAAGAAAGAAAAAGGAAAGCAAGAATGAGGGGGAAGGGCAGGGAGGAAAGGAGGAAGAGAGAAGAAAGAAAAAGGAGAGAAGGGAAAGAAAGATAAAAGATGAAGGAAGAAAAAGACACAGAGATGCACACAGAAAATATTAGAGGAATATGTATGCAATGTAGTAAAAGTGTGTTTTCTGTTTCTGTCTTTTAAAAAGAGAAGAAAACTGCTTGCAGAGCCATAACCCCAGCCAGGATGGTAAGAGAGAAGGACATGCTAAACCTTTAAACTATGACTGAGCCAGTTCATGTGCTAATCCCAGTGTGAGCAACAGGAGCTGCGATGAATTTGAGCCATTTGTCTGACTTCAGCATTTGGCACAGAGGGGATGGGGTTGCTGATAAGTAAAAATTATGGACCCTACATAAAGGAGGCAGCAGATTTTTTGAAAGCACAGAACTGGCCAGTAACCACACAAATTCACCTCCCTACACCACAAAAAAAAAAAGAAAAGTTAAATGCCATTTTCTTATTAGAAACCTCCTATATTTCAGGACTTCACAGTAGTTTAATCTTCAATATGGTGGCAGATTAAAGTTTGGAAGGAAGAAAGGAAGGTAAAAGAAATATCTAGAAATTCGGTGAGTTCTCAACTCTGTGTGTGTGTGTGTGTGTGTGTGTGTGTGTAAAACTTCCAGGACTGAAAGATGACAAATGGCTTGTCCCATACATATACATGCCAAGTTAAGGGGGGAACAAGGTGGCTTCTTAAGAAATACTATTAAAAACCTGAAACAAAATACATACTTGCACTAGGTAAATGGGCAGTACTTAGGAAGCCAGCCTCTGGGCAGTTTTTAGGAGTTCTACTTTTGTACAAGGTACATGAAACCAGAGCTGGGTCATCCTCTCTTACAATGGAAAAAGCCAGCGATTGCATGCAGAAGATTACTTCTGTGCCCATGGAACGTGTTTGAAGAAGAATCCATTGAATTAAAATAGATGCGGTCCCAAAATAATTTTGTTTTGGAACATCAGAAATTTTAGGAAGTGGAAAAGGCTATCAATATACTTACCCTTTGAATTTGTTATGATACTTTCTATTTATAAAGCATCTTTCTTCCATGTAGCTTAAAATACTTAACAAACATTATCGCATTAACTCTTACAATCCACCCTCCCGGACCCTTGTCCTTCATCTCCAAAGAGGACACTTCTGATGGTTCTTCCCTATGGGGCCATGTGTGCAGCAGCCCTTTGTTGGCAGGAGGAAAGAATTACCAGAGGAAGAGCCACAGAGCATGTGTGTGTTTCTACTTCTGGCACAAGCGCCTTGTGCTCAGGTCAGCAGCTTTATGAGGCTGTGGTGAACCAGCCTTCTGACCACCACCTCCCTCACCTCAGTATTATGTGCCTGAGTATGGAATTCCCTGTGATGTAAATAGAGAACCAGAGAGTATTAGAGCTAGAATGAACTTTAAAAAGATCATTTACCCCAAAATCTGCATAAAATCTAAATACCCTTTACAAATCACTTGGGCTCTCTGACACTCAGTTTCTTCATCTGTGAAGTGGGAACGATAGTGTTTGCCCTGACTAGGAACTGTTGGGAAGTTAGCAAATTGTAAACCCCAACTAGCTGTATCAATTCTAGCTATTATTGTTGCCTATGTATTTTTGCAGCAATTCAATTCAGTTAAACAAGTATCTATCAAGGTCCTACTTCATATGCACCAGGCACTGTGCTAAGCTCTGGAGATACAAAGATTTTTTTTTAAAAGTTCATTTAATTGAAATGAAATGAAATAGGGGGAAGAACCTATTCTTCCAAATCCTGGACTTCTGAAAGATTATTTTATTATTTGTTTACTTACTGTAGCTTGGGACAATTAAATTTGGGCAATTTTTAATTTTGACAATTAAATTTTAAATTTAAGCAATTAAATTTGGGGGCAAATTTTAAAATTAGGGTACTAATAGACATGTTGGGGAGAGTTAGGGAAGGGCATTTGCTAGGTAAGAAATATATGAAGAGTTCAGAGAAAACCCAGGTTTCCTGCCCCCAGTGAATTAAACATGATTTTTATTTAAAGAAATTCAGATTCACAGAATGTCACCCTAAAGATCATTTAGTCTAGTGGCCTGCTCCCAGCCCCTGTTTTACAGATAAGGATGCTACATTGCCTTCATAACTGGCAAAGGTCTTTTCATATTCAATTAAAATGAATCTTCTGTGTCCTTAGCCCTTAGGTCTTGGTTATAGCATTGGGCACTGTACAAAAAGGGAGGGAAGAGGACAAACACTTATTAAGCATTTACCATGTGCTAAGTGCTTTACAAATATCTCATTTCATCCTCACAGAAACTCTGGTGCTATTATTAGCTCCATTTTACAGATGAGGAAACTGAGGCCAATAGGAATTAAGTGACTTGAGGCAGCTAGGTGGCAAACACTTGACACTAGCTGTGTGACCCTGGACAAGTCACTTAACCCCAGTTGCCTAAAAAAAAAAGAAAAGGAATTAAGTGACTTTTCCAAGATCACACAGCTACTTAAGTGTCTGAGGCTGAAATTCGAACTCAAGTCTTCCTGACTCTAGGACTAGCTCTCTATCTACTAAACTATTTAGCTGCCCAAGAAAACTATTAGTGCTCTTTTGAAGTCAAAACTAACTCAAGGAAATCAAGGAAATGCTATAAAATATATTCTCTCTAGATTCCTTTCAAGTCACTTGATAAAGTCTTTCATGATATCATTGTGGAAAAAATATGGAGACATGTGGACCATATGATAGTACAGTTGGATGGATTTATAACTAGTTAACTGTATCTGAATGCTGCTGATGCATGTCAACCTCAAAGGAGGTCTCTAGAGGGGGGCTCCAGGACTCTGTCTTTGGTCATGACCTATTCAACATTTTTATCAATGACTTAGATGAAGACACTGAAAACATGTTTATCCAGTTTGGAGATGACACAGATCTGAGAGAGATCACTAAAATACAGATGATGGAATCAGGAGGAAGAAAAATCTTAACAGGCTATAACTATCGGCTAAAAATAAGATGAAATTTAATAGGGACACAGCTGAAGTCTTTCATGCAGTTTAAGAAAATCGGCTGCCTAAGTACAGGGTGGGGAGGCTCGACTTAATGACTTTTCCTTCAAATCTGGAGTTTTGGTGGATTGGACACTCCATCTGAGTCAACAGTGGGACATGTTATCCAGAAAAGCAAACGCCAACTTAGGCTTCATGCAGAGTCCAGTGCCCAGATCAAAGGAGGTGATGGTTCTGTTGACCTCTACACTGGGGTCAGCTCTGATGCCAGTCTGACAGGGACTTTGACAAATGAGATTTAGTGGGAATGGAGGAAAGCATGCAGGACAGCAAGAGGGCCTGAAACAACATCACAGAAGAAACAGGTTGGGCTTTGGGAGCAGGACATATAATCACTAATTGCCCCTCCTACAAGAGCAGGTGTAGTAGATATTACCCAACGGGTCAATCCTCTGTTAAGGGTTTGCAGAGCTAAGTCTCAAAGTCTGTTGTAACCTTGATGTGAGCAGTTATTGCTGGACTTTCAATATAGTATTTCATTATTTATTTATTTTATGTAGTCTATATATTATTTATATATTCTATATTTATTATATTTATATTATTTTATTCAATTTATTATTTATCTACTTGTTACTGTTTTAAGCAATTAAATTTGGGCAATTAAATTCAGGCAAAATTAAATTTTGGGACAAATTTTAAAATTAGGGAAGGTGTTGCTCTGAACAGCTCCAGCTCCTAACCACATATACTCCCTCCCCTTAGAGAACTTCTTGGCCTGGGGAACACACAGTTCCCTCAAAACCAGGAGCTAGTTTTTGTTGTTGTTCAGTCATTTTTCAGTCAGGTCTGACTCTTCATGATCCAATTCAATGTTTTCTTGGCAAAGATACTGGAGTGATTTGTCATTTCCTTCTCCAGCTCATTTTACAGATGAGGAAACTGAGGCAAGCAGGATTAAATGACTTGCCCAGGATCACACAGTTAGTAAGTATCTGAGGCCAGATTTCAACTCGGGAAGATGAGTCTTCCTAACTTCAGGCCCACTGTTCTATCTACTGTGCCACCTAGCTGCCCGAGGGCTACTTGGTGCTTGCTAAAATTTGCTTATACTCTGGCTCTGATTGTTAGCCTAGTAACCAGGAAAGCCCAGGACAATGGTAGGGAGCACAAAAATGCCATCACTAGCAACTGTGCCACCATTTTGGCATAGGGAGGCACCATTTACCTGGAGTATTCAAGGAATGAGCAGCTGTGTGGTATAGTAGACAGACTTATTCTTAGAGCCAGAAAGACCAAGGTTCGAGTCCTACCTCTAAACCTCTCAGGGTTCCAGGCAACTCTAGAGTGCTGAACTTAGGAAGAACTTGGTTCAGGCCCTACCTATGTGATTTTAGGCACGAAGCCTGACTTCTCTGAGCCTCAGTTTCCCCATCTGTTTAAAAAAAAAAGGAGGTTGGACTCAGTGATCTCTGAGCTCCTTGCTAGGTCTACATTTATTATCCTATAAATGGTGGGGAAGGTACTGACCTGTATTTGTAGAGGGAATTTTCTTATCTGGGAGTTCCAAATACCAGTGAAATCAGAGATCCAGTCTTTATTTTTATTTAAGGAGAAGGAAGGGTGATTACTATTAAGATTAGCTATAACCCTGTGGTTTGTCAGTTGAAGCCAGAACTGACTCAATAAGGCTGGGGAAGGAAGAAGCTGAAGCATATGTGGGTTGGTTATTGTCCTTTGTTCTTGAAGAGGACCAAAATGGCTTCACTACGCTTGAGTCAAGTTTCAGTGTGTCCGACTGTGGCTGATCAGACCATTACGAGGTTGGAATGCTCTACCAGGTTGGGCACAAATAGTCCCTGCGAACATTTGGAGTGGTTTCTCTAAATTAGTGCATCTTGTGTTTCCTTTGAGATGTTTCATTTCTGCTTTGCTCATAGAGGACAGCACCTTCTCTGTGTGCTGTGCAAAACCTACACCAGCTTCATGGCACTTCCCTTCATTGCAGCCACTCCAGCTCCTATGTCAGTAAGCTAGCCTTCATTTGTCAGCCTTGTTCCACTCAGGGTTGCTACTTTGATGTGATACCTGCTGAGTTCTACTGAAACAAGAGCTGTTCATCTTTCGGGTCTACTGGATTTTGTGTTGTGTTGGGTCTAGGGTGTGTTCAGGGAATAATACCTCTGGTGTGATGGCTGCTGAGCCTTTTTCAGGCCTGCTTTCCACCTTTGGTGTCCTCCTGTTCCACCTAACTCTCACCTGCTGTGTGGAGCCATATACTGGATGATAGAGTCAGAATTCTAAAAAGTGTTGTCAGGGATGGGAAACCTGCAGCCTCGAGGCCACATGTGGCCCTCTAGGTCCTCAAGTGCAGTACTTCGACTGAATCCAAACTCAAAGGGCCGCATGTGAGGATCTAGAGGCCACATGGGTCTTCAAGGCCACAGCTTCCCCACCTGAGGAAGTGGGGGGAGTCCTAGGTCATTGAGCTATATTGGAATAAGGATAAAGTATTATTGTTGTATCCCTTAATAGAGAAAAATGTAAAGTCTTCCACTACACAAGTACAGGATAAGAGAGGCTTAGATAACAGTTCATTTGAAAATGATGTGGGGGGTTAGGTGTAATGCAGGCTCACAAGACTGAATGTGGTAGCCAAGAGAATAACCTCCACCTCAGGTGGCATTGAAAGGCCAATCATTGCCCAGAACAAGAAGACAGGCAATCATCCTAATATACTGTGCTTTACCCTAGGAGTCAGACTACATCAGGAGCATTGTGAACAGTTATAAACGCCACATTTTAGAAAGTGCACTGGATGAGCTAGAAGGGGAAGGACCCCAACTTCATGCATATGAAGACTGGTTAAAGGAACTAGGGGTGTTTAGCTTGGGGAAGAAGACTTAAGTGGAGAGAGGGAGATTTACCTGTCTTCAAATATTTGAAGGGCTATTACATAGTAAAGATATTAAATTACAGCTATCCCTTCCACATCATTCCTTTCCCCAACACAGTTTCAATATATCATGGGTCAGCATAAGAAATTAAATGGGAATTTGGGGGGAGTTTTGCGGAAGCCACAAACAACACGTGAAGGCCAGCAGACAACACAGAGCCTGTGACTAAATACTTAACCCAAATTTTACTGTAAACACCCTAGAAAAGGGAGGCCCAAAAATTTTATACGTATTTTCCAGAATGCACAGGTGCTGTGACCTTAATCCTTACAATTGTGGAAAGGATAACTAGTTCTCTTTGTCCTAGGAGGGTAAAACTAGGAATAATGGGTAGATGTTCCAAAAAGACAAATTCAGATTCAGTGTAAAGAAAAACTTCCCAACCCAGTTATCTAAAAGTGTTGGGTGGTTCAAATCAACTGCTTTAGGAGATAATAAGTTCCTGGTTACTGGAGATTTTTAAGCAAAAGTTACACAACCACTCATTAGGAATGTTGGAGAGAAGATTCTTTTTCAGCAATGGATTAAACTAGATGTCAAACTACAAGTCAATACTCTATTCACTGTCCCACCTAACTCCCTTATGCAAGGGAGGAGGAATGTGATTTCCACTCAAGTCAGTTGATGTAGTCACAGGATTTAGAGTTAATGAGATTTTAAAGTGGTAACAAGGTATTAAATTAACTCTAAAATTAAGACCACACATATAATAGGTAATAGGAGATCTGGGAAAGTGGGTAAGGGATTTCTCTCTTCTCCCCACCCCATCAGCCATAGAGTCTAATAGTTGAATGGACAAACAGTAGTTGGTCCAAAAGAGGTCAAGGCACAACTGATGAAGCAGAGACAATCCAGATAAACATGAAAACAGAAAGGAAAGTCCTTCAAGGGAGAGGGAAGTACCAAAAAATGGGACCCTTGGCAGCAGAGAAAAGAGCTGGCTATATATAGAGTAAACCCTAATGGCTAAGCTAAGCAACTCACCCAGCAGAAATGCTGCACCCAAGGGGAGCTATGTAAGGACTCTACAATAAGATAAAGGAATTCTGGGCACTATGGTACCAGGAAGTATGAGGTGTCTTACCACAAGTATCCTACACTTGTACCTTTCTACTAAGTATCAACCCAATCTTTCCATGGATGTTTGTATTTGTTGGAGGGTGCACTCCAGGCTTTTGACTATAATGTTTTGTAGCTATTAACTTCACTATGCCATCTTAATAAATCTCTTTGCTAAGAAATAATTTTGTCTACCAGCTGGTTATTAATGGAAAGCACATCAAAGGACTATTAAGTATTGGAAGACTGGCCCCAGAGACTACTACTGGAGCCCCAAAGATAACAGCTTCCTTGGGGACTCAACTTGCAAACTTGTGAAAGAAAGTTGCGGAGTAAACCAGATGGGATGCCATACTGATAATGAGAGTTATATAGGCTTCTTTCTGTGGCAGTAAGCTTCCTACCAACTGAAGTTTTCAGGCACAGGATACATTTATGATGCTGCTTCTCTTCCTACCCGTTTGACTTTTCATTCTCAATTTCCCTTGCATGTTCATCATCCATATGACTCCCACTGATGGTGGGTATGCCCAAAATCTCTGTCCTTTTTTTTTCTGTGCACTCTCTCACTTGGTGACCTCATCATCTCCCATGGGTTTAATTATCATCACTATGAAGGTGACTCAAAGTCCTATATATCCAGTTCTAATCTCTCACCTGAGCTTCAGTCTCACATCATCATCCACCCACTAGATATTTCAAACTGGATATATGAGGTGCATCTCAAATTCAACCTGTCCAAAACAGAGTGCATTATTTTTTCTCCCAAATCCACTTCTCTTCTAAACTTCTCTTGCTCTAGAAGTCTCCCAGGTTTGTAATCTCAGCCTTATACTTAATGCCTCACTTTCCCTCACCCCACATATCAAATCATTTATTAAATCATGTCATTTCTACCTCTCCAGTATCTCTCTAATTTTTCCCTTCTCTCTAGAGGAGTTACTAACCTTTTGTGTGCATGTGGTCTTAGACCTCTTTGGCAGAATAGGGAAACCTTTGGAGCCTTTCTCATGATACTGTTTTTAAATGCATAGAATAAAAATACACAGGTTTATAAAAATATTAAAATTAATTTAATTAATCTATATTGAAACATTGATGTATTATTGATTATTAATTATGAAATATTGATTGAATTATATCGAAATAAAGATGTTCCCCCCCCCCATCTAAATCCATGGAACCCTCTGAAATCTCTCCATGGAGCCCTTACCAGATTAAGAACCCTTGCTCTAGGGCCAGCTAGGTGGTACAGTGGATAGAGCAGTGATCCTAGATGCAGGAAAACCTGAGTTCAAATCTGACCTCAGACACATAATATTTACTAGCTGTGTGACCATGGGCAAGTCATTTAACCACATTGCCTAGTCAAAAAAAAAAAAAAAAAGAAAAAGCCCCTACTGTAGACTCACATAGCCACTGTTTTAGTTAAGGCCCCCATCACTCCTTGCCTAGACTACTGCAAAAGGCCTCCCTCCCTGCCTCAAGTCTCTTCCTCTTCCAATCCATCTTCCACACAGTTGCCAAAGTTGCTTTTCCTTAAGCAGAGATCTGACCATGTCAGTCCTCTACTCAATAAACTCCAGTGATTCCTTATTAACTCCTGGACAAAATATAAATGTCTCTGTTGTATTTTAAAGCCTTTCACAACCTGGATCCCAGCCTCTCTTTCGTGCGCATTGTATATGACTTCCCTTCCCAACCCTACAGATCAGCCAAACTGGTCTTCACTATATTCCTCATTCAGGACACCATATCTTCTGTCTCCATGCCTTTGTGTTCTTAGCCTTCTCCCTTTCTTCACCTCTACCTCACAGAAGCCCTCCCACTCTCCTGTCCCTATATTGTATTTAAATTATGTTTATTCTGTGTGCACATGTGCACACATATACACATAACACACATAAAAAAATACACAGATTACATGCATTTAAACATAAGTACAGGGAGTCTCAAAGCCCATAAAGCAATTTTAATAGTATGACCTGCACAAGGTCGCACAACTAATACATTTATTAGGTAAGATTTGAATTAAGTTCTTCCTGAATCCAGAGGGCAGGGGGAGGTATGATTTTTCTCCCTACAATTAAAATTTAATTGTTTAAAATTACACTAAGACTTTTGGAACAATGGATAGAGAAATAGAAAGCCAGACAGAAAGACATAAATGATATAGACATATAGATCTAGATATTGCTATAGACACAGGCATAAGTATAGATATATAAATTCTTCCCCTATAGAATGTAAGTTCCTTAGGAACAGGAATTCTTTCATTAAAAAAAAATTACATCCCTCCTAGCTAGCATAGTACCTAATATCAGAGATTTAATGAATGCTCATTGATTGTTTGATTCATTGATTGTTCAACAAAGAGGAAAGTTGAACTAGTTAACCTCTAAGATCTCTTGCAAGTTTAAGGCTTTCCAATTTATGATCCCCTAGACTTGGAGAATTTATGATTTGTTATCAGTGATGTGGATGGACTAAAGAGCATATAGATAATTAGATAAGCACCAAAAAGAATGAAATTTAATTCAGAAAAACAAAAAGTATAATACCAATAATACCACATGTGAAGCAGTCAAGTGCTGCCCGTGGAGCCATGGACCCTGACTTTGAATCCTAGTATGATGGAATCTTGGGGAAATCATTCCTCTTCCTGGACCTCAGTTTCCTCAGTTGTAAAATAAGGAGCCTTGACTAGGCAGCTTCTAAGATCCCTTCCAGCTCTGAGTTATGACACTATGAACCAATGTAGAAGCTAAAGTGAAGGTGAAAACTATAGAGTGTGAGTAAAGAACATTGTATAAGACTGGGTATCATCTTTTGCTCTTTTCTAATTAGGATTTCTGACTAACCAAACCTAAGGAGAACCTGTAAAGTGATGTAATTGATGATAATATAGAGACAGAGTCAAGAAACTCTCAAGGCCCCCTGACAAATGGTGGCACCAGGGAAGGAACTATTGGAATAGTACCATAAGGGAATTCTCCCCACATTCTTCCACACTTCACCATGGAATAGGTGTATTCTACTGGGTTCTAAAAGGCTATGCCAATGGAATAACACTTCTGGCACACTCTTCTAAGGTACAGAGGTTTCATGTATGGCCAAATGACTGTGGGTACCCTCTGAAGACTAGTGTACTCATCTATGGAGACACTCAATGACAGAAGATTGGTTTCTAGGTTAGGCAAACTTTGGCCATGGTCATTCCTGAAGCAAGAGAAAATGCAAGAAGCCCTAAGTCCTGGGTAGCTCCTTGCTGCCTCAGTGGTGAACTAGTTAGAGTGACAGAAAAGCAGAGAGAGAATGCTAAGAATCATACAGTTCTGAAAGCTTCTACAAAAATTATTGAGCTATTGGTATCCTTAATGCACAATTTTTGCCCAGTGATCAACAAATTGGCACCCTACTGGAGAAACCAGACTGTATATCCATTCTTACATGTGTCTATCATACGTGAACCTAGAAGCCATAAGGAACTTGTAGCTAAATGGAAGGACAACTCACAGGCTCTTTTGGAGAGACAAGTAAAAATGAAGCAGATGGTTCCATCAGGTGTCCAAAGGCAGCAAGAACCATTATTTCCTGGGAGGGACTCTCATTCATTATACCTTGTAGTGCTCAGCATAAACATCAGCAAACAGAACACAATGAAGATAATTTCAGCTTATGAATAGAAATTCCTTGAAGAACTTGACAGGATCTTCCAAAACCAGCTAATTAAGAACTCCAGGGCTTCTTAACCAGGAGTCTGTGGACTTGTTTTGTTTTTCTTTAATACTTTGAGGATTGAATTTCAATACAATTGATTTCCTTTGCAATCCTATATATCATCTTTTATGCATTTAATAACATTTTTCTGAAAAGGGCTCCTAAAATTTCACCCAAATGCCAAAGAGGCACATGGACACAAAGCAAAGTTAAGAAACCCTGATCATTATATTAATATTCAATAACTTTTACCGGGCACACTGAAAGAATGATGACAACTAGGTTGGAAAATATGGCAAGAGGGAAAATTGAAATATTTCTCAAAACTCTGATCAATGCAATAACCAGTCGTGATTTCAGAGGACATAATTAAGCATGAATCCCACATATTGGCAGAGAGGTGACAGGCTAAAGGCAAATAATGATATATACATTTTTATTCATGGCCAGTTGATTTGCTTTTCTTTGCTAATTTGTTACAAGGGAAGCATTCTGTTGGGAAGAAGACAATGAAGCAGTGTACTGCAATGAGCAAAACTCAACTTGAAATTAGGAAGTTTGAGTTCAAATCTCACATCAAATGGTTAGTAGCTGTGTGACCTTTGGCAAGCCACTTAATTTCTCTGATCCTCATTTCCTCATCTGTCCAATGAAGAAGTTGGACTTGGTGACTACTAAAGTCCCTTCAAGCTCTAAAACTAAGCTCCTAGGAATTACTGGGAAAAGATAGCCAATAATTGACCATTAAGTGGTTAAGTAGAACTGGAATGCAAGAGCTCCCCCTAAAATTGAGGGAACCCCATCAGTGGGGGCTGGAACCAATAGCAGAGCACCTAACAATTCCTAAACCCTTTAAAGGATATTGGAGAATTCTGGGGGAAAGTGGAAATATAACTCACCTGGTCTTCAGGCAGTGTGGACCAGAGTAATCACCATTACATTTGTTTTTAATAAAGTTTCTTTTGCAAGCAAGGAAAAAATTATTTAGTAAACTACCTTTTTGATGGAAAAAAAGGAAAAGATTGCCAAAAAGAGAGCATCCATAAAATCTTAAAACACACACAAGAACACAAAAGTAAGTTCAAAGACCACAGTTAAACAAAGCAATTTTGTTACTACTTGTTTAATTTAAAATGTGCTTTTAAAATGAACAATATGTAACTATATGTAATAAACTATATATAATATAGAAGCTCATGGTTTCACATGGTTTCACATAATACTCTGTTTTGTATATTTGAAGTATTTCTATTAGTTAATGATTCAGTGCATAATAAAAAATAAAAACAACAAAAGAAAGAAAATAGATCAGAACCAAGAAATGAAAGAAACCAAGGCCTTGTAGACTACTCAGAGACTCATGTCTGAGATCCCTCAACACTTTCTTAAAGATGAGAGTCAGTTCTTTTTGTGGTGGCAAAGAACTGGAAACTAAGTGGGTACCTATCAATTAGGGAGTGGCTGAACAAATTATGGTATATGAATATGGTGAAATAGTATTGTGCTCTAAGAAAGGTGGAATGGTCTCTCAGAAATCTGGATAAACTTGCATAAATTAGTGCAGAGTGAAAGAAGCATAGGGCAGCTAGGTGGCTCAGTGGACAGAACATCAGGACTAGAGTCAGAAAGACTTCATTCTGAGTTCAAATCTAGCCTCAGACATATATTACTCATGTAACTTTGGGCAAGTCACTTAACTCTGTTTACCTGAGTTCTTTCATCTGTAAAATGAGCTGAGAAGGAAATGGCAAACCACTCCAGTATCTTTGCCAAGAAAATGCCAAATGGGGTCACAAAGACTCAGCCACAAGTCAACAGCAACAACAACAACAGCAACAACAAAAAGGAGCATAACAACAGCATTGCAAAAACTAACAACTTAGGAACTCTGATCAATTCAATGACCAACCACAATTCCAGAGGATGTACGATGCAGCATCCTAACCACTTCTCCTGACAGACAGGTGAGGATTCAGGTAGCAGAACAAGACACACCTTTTGGGGCACGACCAATATGGGAATTTATTTTGTTTGGCTAGGCACTGTTTTGTTTGTTTATTTGTTTTAGTATTTTCTTTTCTTTTTGCTTGTTAATTGAAAAAAATAAAATGTAATCTTTTTTTTAAAGAAGAGACTCAGGACAGCCATAAGCTCTGGCCTGGGGATAGCTTTGTAACCCAAGCCAGACCAGGAAGGGAGCCCCTTGTGATCATGCTGGAGTACTCAAAAGCAGTGCTACTGGTTATAAGCATATGCCTACAACAGCATGCCCGTGACTGAACCATGTGATAGGACACTGTGAGTCATCATGAGCAGAGCTCTCATGTTGGGACTCGCTCTTCATCTTGGCAGACAGGAAAGGCAGAAGTGGTGACAGTAGCCTGTGAAGAAGACATCTTTCACTCTCTGCTCTTCACGATGCAGTTGGAAACACAGGTACAATTTGTTTTCCTGTTAGTGGCATCATAACAAATTGCATAGGAGATCTCTTCCCAGATGAATTTCATTTTGCATAGTTCCATCAGATGTTCCTACAGGAAGCAAGTCTCTAGATTGTTTTCTAACAGTCCTATGTGAGAAACATGTTGCTACACTGTCCATATTCTGCCATCTTCTTGGCATAACGTAGGCATCTAAGAAAACATGGCACAGAGCTACATAGTAGGATAAAGGAGTGCCAATAAAAGTGTTGTTAATATATGTATATATAGGAAGCAGCATGACATAGTGGTTAGAGAGTCCACCTTGGAGTCAGAAAGAATTAGGTTCTAATCCTGTCTCTGACACAAACTGGCTGAGTGGCCCTGGGCCATCCATTCAACCTCTTAGTGCTTCAGGCAACTCTTTAAGGAGGAAGTAGAGAGGGAAGGAAATAAGCATTTGTATAGAGCCTAGTATGGTTTTGCTGTAGTTGTTTGTCCTTCCTTCTGGAAGAGGACCATGACATCAAGGAAGTGATGCCATGGCATTCAAGTGAATTGGATTTAAGTGAGGGAGGGCTGTGAGAAATCACCAGTTTCACTTTCTCATCTGGAGCCATCTGGGTTCTAGGCACCATGCTAATGATAAGCACTTTAAAAACATTAGCTCATTTGATCCTCACAATAACACTGCAAGGTAGGTACCATTAATATAACTATTTTACAATAGAGGAAACTAAAGTAAAGTGACTTTCCCAGGGTCATACAGTTAGTGTCTGAGGCCAGTTTTGAACTGGGTTCTTCCTGACTCCAGACCCAACACTCTATGTACTGTGCCACCTATAATGCTATAATTTACCAAGTAGTTCCTGATGTGTGTTAGAAGGGGAATTTCCTACTCAAATAAAATCCCAAGTCCAGTCAAAAACAAAAATATGTGTATTATGTATACACACATGCAAAAGATCTAGAAAGTGCTGGCTGTGCCAAGGATGCAACATCACAAAAATGAACCTCACTCTGCATCCAAAGGCAATCTCTGTGGAAAGCTTGGACATCTCACTTGCAGTACTCATAAAAAGTGTAAGGAAACAGATAATTATAGCTTATTCTAAACAGGAAATAACTTTATTACTGATAGAGGAGTCATTTCAGAATCATTTGCCTATAGTGTTCTTTCTTCTTTACCCTTGCTCTAATTAGGTATTAATTTTGACCTTTGCCCTAGCCAGTCCATGATCCCATTGACTGAGAACCAGCTAAAGCAATATTCCCAAGAGCACTTATAAATCAAGCTAGAAGGACAGCAAATAGGCGTGAACTGGAGAAGATCTGCTGATGTTTTTCTGCACAACTGTTCTCAACAACAGCAATGAGGGAGTTACCATTTGGACTCTGAGTCATCTTTCTGCCAGATAAATGCATACATGGTAATACGAGGAAAGCGTGAACTCTAGCTAAAACAGAAATTCTTTTTTTTTTTTAAAGCAATTCAGGTTAAGTGACTTGCCCGGGATCACACAACTAGTAAGTGTCAAGTGTTTGATCTGAGGCCAGATTTGAACTCAGGTCCTCCTGACTTCAGGGCCAGTGCTCTATCCACTGTGCCACCTAGCTGCCCCTAAAGCACAAATTCTTAACCTAGGGTTCA
Source organism: Phascolarctos cinereus (assembly GCF_003287225.1). Taxonomy (NCBI): domain Eukaryota; kingdom Metazoa; phylum Chordata; class Mammalia; order Diprotodontia; family Phascolarctidae; genus Phascolarctos; species Phascolarctos cinereus. The sequence goes on along the minus strand of NW_027556098.1, from coordinate 122,450,960 downwards.
TAGACTCACAAGGAAACTGTGGATAGATTTTAGGGTATCTATGAACTTCGATGGGAGAAAAAATTACATCTTTATTTTTACTACTCTAACTGAAATTTAGAATTTCCTTCAATTATGTATGAATGCAACAAACCACAGTTGTATTAGTAGCACCCACCACTTTGTCATCAATAGAAATCACAAAGATTTTCATATCCCACTGTAGTTGTTGCAGATATCTTAAAATATCATTTATGTTCATCACTACTTCAAAATCATTTTAGTTATTAGACCTGTCTCTGAATTGCACATGATTGTATTTCAATGTATCACTGCCTCACCATCACTAGTTATTACACGTGCCTCTAGATTGCACATGACTGAAGACTGCATTTTAATGTGATTGGTTTTCTTTGTGATCCTGTGTGTTTTATTTTTTGAATTTAGAAACATTATTCTGAAATGGGATTCACAGGCTTCACCAGACTGCCAAGAACGTCCATGACCAAAAAGGTTAAGGACCCCCAATACGAAGGAATAAGCAAAGAATGTGGGTGACACGTGAGCTGAGCTTAGAAGGAAAATAGGAACTTTGTTTTAAAAGACTGGGTCTCCCCATCTTGCCCAGGCTGGGACCATAGGAGTTACTCACGGACAAATGTCACTACTGATCAGCAGAGGAGCTTTGACCTGTTTATTTCTGACCTGGGCTAGTTCACTCCCTTTTTAGTCAACCTGGTGGCCCCAAAGTATGGACCCAAAGGGGATTCTGTATTGATGCCCAACCTAGTTTGGACACCCGATCCTCATGAAACCAAGATTTCCAATAGGTGGAGGAGGAGAGGAGAGAATATATTCTAAACACAGAGATAGGAGATGGGAAGTCAAATTTAGAGAACAGCAAATAGTGCTGTTAGGTGGAAACATAGTTTGTTCCCTCCAAATATCTACACAAATCCCTCCTGCTCTGTCCCTGACCTCTCCCATCCCTTCCATCTCCACAACCCACCCTCTCCCTGAAAACTGACATCTCCCTATGGGAGTAATTACCATAGGCAGTACAACCTCAAGTGTCTTGTTATCATCCCACTTTCCAGATCTTGTTCTTTCATCTCCACTTAACCAGCCCATCACCCCCTCAACACCTCCTTCTCCACAATCCCAGAAATAATTGTAACGTAATTGACACTTTGGTGAATCATCTTCCCTGTTAAATTCTCCCGCAGGTCTCTGAACTGCAGTGGCTGTAGCCGCTCATCCCACATGTAGCTTCCTCTCTCAGAATTTCTCTCTGACTGACTAAAGCTTTCCTCAGAGTTTGAAAAGTGTCTATCAGCTTTATCGTTCCCTTTCATCACGTAGCCTCATTCTATTAATGCCACATGGAATTTCTCTCTTCCCCAGTGAGAATATACTCATTTCCTTTTATCTTTCTTCATAAATCAGCTTTTTTGGCTTCTGTGCTGTGTTCATTCTCCAGCACTGGCGTCTTTCTAGTGGCCCCATTCCACGCTAGCACACAGTCTCCTTAGTGAATCTAAGAAATGCTTAAATCGAAACATTATCTCCCCCTCTTAGGCACCTTTCCTCACCTAATTCCCCCTCCTCCTATTTGGCTTGTTGAGGGAGGATTTGACTACATCTCTCCAAGCTCTTTCAAAACGTAGCCAGAGAAGATTCAGAGGACAGCCAAAGGATAATTAAAGGGTTAGAAAATATGGCCTATCAAAAGTGATGTGGGTTTTTTTTCATATATGAAGGAGACATAGAGGAGAGGAGCTAACAAATTTTTTAGCCACTAAAGAAGGAAAAGAAGAGACTTATAGTGAAAAAGGAAGATTAACCTTCACTGTATTCCTATACTGCTAAGATGGCAGAGGAGAGGCAGGAACTCACCTAAACTCTTCCAAATTCCCAAATTTAAAATAATGTCTCAAATCCAGTTCAGGAGTGGCAGAACAGCAAAAGGTCAGGGTGAAACAGTTTTCCAGGCCAAGACAAGGAGGTTGACAGAAAAGGTTCATCACACCAGAGCGGTGATCCAGCCAGGGCGAAGTAGGGCAGCTCAGGCCATGAGGCAGCAAGGCCAGCAGCAGGCCTTGGAGGTAGCTGTAAAAGTAGCAGCAGTACCTTTGGGAGCTCTCAGCCCAGAGATGGTAAAGGGGGTCAGATGACCGGTCAGAAAAAGGACCCTTTGCCGGTGCTGGGTTCAGGACCTTGTCGTATTGCTTATATGCAGTTCTGGGTCATGGTTTCAGGGTAAAGAGAAGTGTTAGCTCTTGCAGCCACAGGGGAACAAGGACCCTGGTCACAGTTCCAGGGCACAGAAGAGTGCTCATGATCACTCACAAGGGAGCAGAAACCCTGGTCTCAGTTCCAATACAGAAAGGAGCTCAAGCACCTGCAGCTTCAGGAGGCCAAGAAAAGCACTAGCACTTGTGTCTAAAGGGGAACAAGGTTCCTTCCTAGGTAAAGACCAGAGCACAGGACAGGAGAGATAAGCAGGGAGACTACATTTTGATAAAAGGCACCATTGACAATGGAATAATATCAGTACTAAACATACATGCATCAAATGGCATAGCATCCAAATTCTTAAAGGAAAAGTTAAATGAGTTATAGGAAGAAATAGACAGTAAAACTATGCCAGCGAGGAAACTCAACTTTACCCTCTCAGAACTAGATAAATCTAGCCATAAAATAAACAAGAAAGAAGTTATGGAGATGAATAGAATTTTAGGAAAGTTTAGGAAAGACATAATAGACCTCTGATGGAAACTGAATAAGAATAGAAAGGAATATACCTTTTTCTCAGCTGTAAGTGGCACCTTCACAAAAAACAACTATGTATTAAGAGATTAAATACATCACAACCAAAAGCAGAAAAGCAGAAATATTAAATGCATCCTTTTGAGACCATGATGCAGGTTGAACTTGTGGGAGCCAAGATGGCAGAGTAAGTGGTAAACTACTGCAACTCTTCCATACTCACCTCCAAACAATCATAAAATAAAGCCCCTAAACAAATCCTGGAATGGCAGAACCAGCAAAAAGGCAGGGTTGAATCAATCTTTTAGGCCAAGAAACTTGGAGGATCAGCAAGAAAGGTCCATCTCACTCAAGTGAAAGGAGAGTGCAGCCCAGGACAGGAAGCATCCCAGCAAACCAGCAGGAGACTCTGAGCCCCAGTGTGGTAAAGCAGGAAGATGCCAACACCAGGACCCCCAATGTGCCTTATTGTAGACAGGGAAACTGGCAGACTCCAGGTCTGGGAACCACCACATGCTTCAGTGTAGCCTCAGGCAGGCAGATGTCTTCCAGTGGCCAGACCTCCGTGTGCTTCAGTGTAGTCCTGGGCAAACAGGTGGACACCTAAGCTATAGGTGCCTAAGCAAATGGGCAGCCACCAGCCAGCACCGCCCTACCATGCTTCAGTGTAGTCCTGGGCAAACAAGCAGCTTCCAGAGAACTGACCACATGTGCTAGAGTGTAGCCACTGGGAAACTCAGAAACACCCCACTGGGTCTCACCACATGCCAGACACCACCACTAGGACCCCAGCTCAGCACCAGGTAAGCTGCCAAACCCCTATGGCCTCCAGCAGCACTAATCAACCCTCTATCTCATCCCTATGTACAGCAGCAGACACAAGGGTTCCTTGTGGGCCCCAGGGTAGCATCAGTGCAGAACAAGGTAAACAGCCAGGTCACAAGAAGCCAGAGACTCTGCTTCCACCCTGGGAGCAGAGCTCAAATTTAAAAGAAAGGGGGAAAGCCCAAAAAAGGGCATAAGCAGAAAACAATAAAAAAAAGGAATCTGACCATAGAAAGTTATTATAGTGATGCAGAAGACTAAGGTACAAATTCAGAAGAGGACAACAATGTCAAAACACCCAAAGAAAAATGGGAAGTGACCCCAAGCCTGGAAAGATCTCATGGAAGAGCTCAAAAAGGAGCTTAAAATCATATAAAAGAGATAGGAAAAATAATTGGGAAAAGAAATGAGAGTGATGCTATTAATTTATGGGAAAAGAGTCAACAGCCTACAAAACTGCTTAAAAAGTAAAATTGGCCAAATGGAAAAGGAGGTAGGAGAATCCATTGAAGAAAACTGCTCCTTAAAGAATACAATTGGCCAAATGGAAAAGAAAGTACAAAAGCTAATCAAGGAAAACAATACCTTAAAAGTTAGAATTGAACAAGTGGAAGCTAATGACTCTATGAGAAATCATGAATCAATCAACCAAATTCAAAAGAATGAAAAAATGGAAGAAAATGTAAAATACCTCATGGGAAAAACAACTAACCTGGAAAATAGATCTGGGAGAGACAATATCAGAATCATTGGACTACCTGAAAGCCATAATTAAAACGAGGACTGGATAGCATCTTTCAAGAAATTATCAAGGAAAACTGCCCTGATGTCCTGGAACCAGAGGGCAAAAATAGGCATTGAAAAAGAATCCACCAATCACCTCAGGAAAGAGATCCCAAAATAAAAACCTCAAAGAATATTATAGCCAAATTTCAGAACTATTAGGTAAGGAAAAATCTATTACAAGTGGCCAGAAAGAAACACTTCAAATATCAGGGAGTCACAATCAGTATCACACAGCACTTGGAAGCTGCAACATTAAAGGACTAGAGATCATGGAACATGATATTCTGGAGGGCAAAGGAGCTAGGACTATAATCAAGAATCACTTACACTGCAAAATTAAGCATAATACATCAAGGGGAAAATGACCACTCAATGAAATAGAAGGATCTTAAGTCTTCATAAGGAGACCAGAACTAAATTAAAAATTTGGCCTCCAATATCAAGACCCAAGAGAAGAATGAGCAGGTAAAAAGGGGGAAAGAAAACATAAGGGATTCAATGGAACTTAACTTTTTATATTCCTACATGGAAAGATGATATTTGTAACTCTTAAAACTGTATCACTAACAGTATAGATTAAATACATAGACAGAGGATATAGGTATAAGGTGAATTTGAGGGAATGACATAAAAAAATTAAGGGGTAAGAAAGAGGAGTACAAAAAGTGCAGAAAGAAGGGAGAAATAGAAAGTGGGTAAATTACCTCACACTAAGAGGTAAGAAAGAAAAGTGGAGGGGAAGATGGGAGGATGGGTAATTGCTCGAACTTTATTCTCATCAGCATTGGCTCAGAGATGGATGGATACACAATCAGTAGAATGTAGAACTCTATCTTACCTGACAGGGAAGTAGGAGGGGGAAGGAGAATAAATAAAGGGTGAGAGGAACTGACATAAGGGAGAGCAGATCAGGGGGAGTAGTAGACAAAAGCAAAACACTGGTGAGGTGAAAAAGGGTGAAAGGAGAGAGAGAGAGGACAAACAGGAGGAAAAATAGGTTGAGAGAAATACATAGGCAGTAATCATAACTGTGAATGTAAATGGTATGAACTCTTCCATAAAACAAAAGCAGATAGCACAGTAGATAAAAAAAAAACCAGAATCTTACAATATGTTACTTACAAGATACACACTTGAAGCAGGTAGACACATACAGAGTAAAGATGAGGGGCTAGAGCAGAATCTATTATGCTTTAGCTGCAGTAAAAGAAAAAAAAAGCAAGGGTAGGGTAGCAATCCTGATCTTAGACAAAATAAAAGCAAAAATATGCCTAATTAAAAGGTACCATAGACAATGAAGCAATCAGATTAGATGACCAAGGAAAAGCCTAGCTGTCAGATCTATGGGGAGGAGAAGAACTCATGACCAAACAAGAGAGAGAGCATTATGAAATATAGAATAAATAATTTTGATAAAATTAAATTAAAAGGCTTTTGTACAAACAAAACCAATGCAACCAAGATTATAAGAAAAGCAGATAGCTGGGAAACAATCTTTATACCAAGTTTCCCTGATAAAGGCCTCATCTCTCACATATATAGAGAACTGAGTCAAGTTTATGGGAATACAAGCCATTCCCCAGTAGATAAATGGTCAAGGGATATGAACAGGCAGTTTTCAGATAAAGAAATCAAAGATATTTATAGACACATGAAGAAGTGCTCTAAATTATTTTTGATTAGAGAAATGCAAATTAAAACAACTGTAAAATACTACCTCACACCAATCAGATTGGCTAATGTGACCAAAAAAGAGGAAAATGATAAATGTTGGAGAGGATGTGGAAAAATTGGGATACTAATGTGCTGTTAGTGGAGTTGTGAAATGATCTGATCACTCTGGAGAGCAATTGGGAACTATGCCCGAAGGGCAACCAAACTGTGAATACTATTTGATCCAGCCATTCCACTCTTATGTCTATATCCCAAAGAAATGATGAAAAAGAGAAAAGGACCTACATATACAAAAATATTTATAGTAGCCCTTTTCATGGTGGCAAATTTTTAGAAAATAAGAAGATGCTAATCAATTGAGGGATGGCTGAACAAACTGTAGAATATGAATGTAATGGAATACTATTGTAGAATAAGAAATGATGAACAGGCAGATTTCAGAAAAACCTGGAAAAACTTGTACAAACTGATACACAGTGAAATGAACAGAACCAGGAATACATTGTACACAGTATCAGCAACATCATATAATGACCACTATGAATAACTCAGCTCTTCTCAGCAACACAATGATCCAAGACAAGTACAAAAGACTCACAAAGAAAAATGCTATCCGTAGCCAAATGAAGAACTGATGGACTCAGAATGCAAATCGAAGCATATCTTTTCACTTACTTTTTCTTTCTCAAAATTTTATTTCTTTTTGATCTATTTCTTCTTCCACAACTGTGACAAATAGGGAAATATGTTTTACATGATAGTACATGTATAAACTATATCAAACTGCCTCAGAAGAGGGGAGGGGAGGGAGTGAGAAAAATTTGGAACTCAAATCTTGCAAAGATGAATGCTAAAAAAAAATTCTCATGTAATTGGGGGAAAATAAAATGCTATTTTTTTAAATTAAATTTTTTAAAATAATTTTTTTAAATTAAAAAGACCACAGTGCAAAAATGTTTTAAAGACCACAGTGCAATAAAAACTATATTCAATAAAGGGCCATGGAAATATAATTTTAAATTATTAAATTAATTGGATTAAAAATTAATTGGAAACAAGAATCTAATCCTAAAAAATGAGTGGGTCAAAAACAAATCATAGAAACAATTGATAACTTCATTAAAGAGAATGACAACAAAAAGACAACATACCAGAATTTATGGGATGCAGCCAAAGCAGTACTTAGGGGAAATTTTATATCGCTAAACACCTACATTAATTAACTAGAGAAATAGCAGATCCATAAATTGGGCATGCAACCAAAAATACTAGAAAAAAAAACAAATTAAAAATCCCCAATTAAAAGCCAAATTGAAGCCCTGAAAGTCAAAGACAAAATTAATAAAATTGAAAGTAAGAAAGCCATTGAGCTAATAAATAAAATTAGGGGCTGTTTTTATGGAGGAAAAACAACAATACAATAGATTAACCATTAATTAATTTGATTTTTAACAAAAGAAAATAAGACAAAAATCAAATTACCTCTATCAAGAATGAAAAGGACAAATATACCACCAAGGAAGATGAAATTAAAACAATTATTAGGAGCTATTTTGTCCAATTATGTGACAATAAATCTAACAGTCTAAGTGAAATGGATGACTATTTATAAAAATTTAAATTGCCCATGTTAACAGAAGAGGAAATAGAATACTTAAATAAGTCTATCTTTGTAAAAAAAATTGAACAAATCATCAATGAGCTCCCTAAGAAAAAAAACATGAGGGCCAGATAGATTCACAAATGAATTCTACCATACAATTAAAGAATAACTAATTCCAACGCTATATAAACTATTTGGAATAGGCAAAAAAGGAATCCTAACAAATTCCTTTTATGACACAAATAGTAGAGCAAAAACAGAGAAAGAAAACTATAGACCAATATCCCTAATGAATATTGATGCAAATTTTTTCAATAAAATGGTAGCAAGAAGATTAAAGCAAAATATCATAAAGACCATACACTATAACCAAATAAGATTTATACCAGGAATCAATTGGTTCAATATTTTAAAAATTATCAGTATAATTCATCATATCAATAACAAAAACAAATACTATATGATTATCTTAACAGATTCAGAAAAAGCTTTTGACAAATTATAATACTCATTCCCATTAACATTAGAAAGCATAGGAATAAATAGAGCCTTCTTTAAAATGATAAATAGTTTCTTTCTAAAACCAGGAGCAAGCATTATGTGTAATGGGGATAAGCTAGTAGCATTTCCAATAAGATCAGGTGTGAAGCAAAGATACCCATTATCACCACTTTATTCAGTATTGTACTAGAAATGCTGACTATAGCAATAAGAGAAAAAAAAGAAACCAAAGGAATTAGAATAGGCAATGAGGAAACAAAACTATTACTCTTTACATGTGATTTGATGGCATATTTAAAGAATCCTGGGGGCAGCTAGGTGGCACAGTGGATAGAGCACTGGCCCTGAAGTCAGGAGGACCTGAGTTCAAATCTGGCCTCAGACCAAACATTTGACACTTACTAGCTACGTGATGCCAGGCAAGTCACTTAACCCCAATTGCCTAACAAAAAAAAAATTAGAGAATCCTAGAAATTCAATCTAAAAATTAGTTGAAATAACTAACTTCCACACCATTGCAGGATATAAAATAAACCCATATAAATTATCAGCATTTCTATGTATTACCAACAAAGCCCAGCAGCAAGAGATAGAAAGAGAAATTCCATTTAAAGTAATCAAAGATAATGTAAAATACTTGGGAGTCTACCTACCAAGACAAACCCAGGAACTTATGAATACAATTACAAAATACTTTTTGTACAAATAAAGTCAAATATAGACAATTGGAGAAATAGCAATTGCTCGTGGATGGGCCAAGCCAATATAATAAAGATACAATCCTATCTAAATTAATTTACTTATTCAGTGCCATGCCAATCCAAGATATTATTTTATAAAACTAGAAAAAATAATTACAAAATTAATCTGGAAAAACAAAAGGTCAAGAATATCAAGGCAATCAGTGAAAAAAAAAATTGTAGGAAGGTGGCCTCCCAGTACCAGATCTCAAATTGCATTACAAAGCAGTAATCATTAAAACAATCTGATACCGGCTAAGAAAAGGAGTGGTGGATCAGTGGAATAGATTAGGCACATAATATACAGTAGTAAAAGACCATAGTAATCTAGTGTTTGATAAACCCAAAGATCTAAGTTTTTGGAACAAGAATGCATCATTTGACAAAAATTGCTCGGAAAACTGGAAAGCAGTTTGATAGAAACTAGGTATAGACCAACACTCACACCATATATTAAGATAAGGTCAAAGTGGGTATATGTTTTACATAAAGGGTGATATGAGCAAATTAGAATAGCATGGAAAATTTTACTTTTTGGATCTATGGATAAGGGAAGAATTTATGACCAAACAAAGGATAGAGAGCATTATGGAATGTAAAATGGATAATTTTGATTACATGAAATTTAAAAGGTTCGACACAAACAAAACCTATGCAGCCAAGATTAGAAGGAAAGAGGAAACTGGGTGAAAATTTTACAGTAAGTTTCTCTGATAAAGGCTTCGTTTCTCAACTATATAGAGAACTGAATCTAATGTATAAGAATACAAGTCATGACTCAATTGATAAATAGTCAAAGAACATGAACAGGCAATTTTCAGATGAAGAAATCAAAGCTATCTCTAATCATATGAAAAAGTGCTCTGAATCACTATTGATTAGAGAAATGCAAATTAAAACAACTCTGAGGTAACACCTCACAACTATCAGGTTGGTTAATATGACAGAAAAGGAAAATGAAAAATGTTGGAAGGGATGTGGAAAAATAGTGACACTAATGTACTGTTGGTAGAGTTGTGAACTGATCCAAGCATTCTAAAGAGCAATTTGGAACTATGCCCAAAGGGCTATAAAACTGTGCATACCCTTTGACTCAGAAATACCACAGCTGGATCTGTGTCCCAAAGAGATCAAAGAAAAAGGAACAAGATCTTTATGTATAAAAGTATTTCTAGCAGCTCTTTTTGTGATGTCAAAGAATTGGAAACTGAGAGGATGTCCATCAACTGGGGAATTGTTGAACATGTTGTGGTATATGATTGTAATTCAATACTATTGTGCTATAAGAAATAATGAGGTGGATGGTTTCAGAAAAACATGGGAAGACTTACGTGAACTGATGCAAAGCGATGTGAGTAGAACCAGGAGAACATTGTTCACAGTAATAACAATCTTATGTGATGAATAACTGTGAACTACTCAGCTATTCTCAGCAATACGATGATCTAAGACAATTTTGAAGGACTCACAGTGAAAAAATGCTATCTATCTTCAGAGAAAGAACTGGTGGAATCTGAATTCAGTTTAAAGTATACTTTTCTTTTTACTTTCTTCATTTTTTTCTTTTGTTTTGTCTGTATTGTCTTTTGCCACATGACTGATATGGAAATTTGTTTTGCATGACTGCATATGTATAATCTTTATTAAATTACTTGCCTTCTCAAAAGAAGGAGAGGGGATGAAGAGAGAAAGGGAGACAATTTGGAACTTCTAATTTTAAAAAAACAGATTTTTTTTTAAATTACATACAATTGAAAAAAATTTAAAAAGAGAGGATTAAAAAATCTACCAGAAAAATAAAATAAAATGCAAGAGTTGGACTAGGTGACCTTTAAGGTCTCTTCAAGCTCTTGATGTATGATCTTGTCATCCTACCAAGCTAAGAAGGCTTCAAGAACAGGCTGACAATCAACTGTCATTCCAAAATCAGCTGAAATTCAAAAAGGTTCATCACAAGGAGGGACAATCAGCTGATGAAGAATCTATACCTATCCATTCACCAAGTCCATTGGCCAAAGAATGGAAAGGTTTAGATCAGTTTCAGGAGAAGGAACATCTGCATGTATGGAAATCATGGATCATTTGAAGTACTGAATTAAGTATGAAGATTTTTATTAGAGAGAAAAAAGAGTCCCTCACAGTGGATATTAACAACAGACCTAACAGGCCCTAGAATGGGATTCTTGGGAAAAGCTGTAGAACAGTGGCTCTTAACCAGGAGTCCATGAACTTTTTAAAAATAGATTTTGATAAGTGTATTTTAATATAATTGGTTTCCATTGTAATCTTATACATTTTATTTTATGCATTTAAAAACATTATTCTGAGATTTGATCCCTCAGCTGTCTAAGGTATCCATGACCCATAACAGATTAAGAACCTCTCCTATACAATTTTCTTCCCCAGGGGCAGGCATTGGGATGTTCTTTACTGAAGAAATTCATCAACCTGGAATGGTCTCAGTGCAGACTTATCTGAGAACAATGGGCTGAATTTGCTAACATGATTCCTGAACCAAAGGTTCTATGGAGTGGATCTCTAAAGGTTCTATGATTCTTTTATATGAGATTATATTAAGGTCATAAATCCCCCATACGAATTTGCTAGTTTTGCTCTGCTTCATTCCTAGAAGCCATATCCCTAACTAACCTTCTCCAGTCATCTAAAAATTTCGTGCCACTGGTCATAAGTGAAACATGGTTAAGGAGTACATATGATTCTTTCTCTTTTCTAAATCCATTTCCACCATTGGAAAAACATCCCAAAATGTTTGTCCTGTACTGTCACTTTTGTGTATGAAGGACAGAATGTTCTTTTGGTTATTAAGTATTTGCCAGGAACATAGAAGAAATCCTGAATTATAAGTTTCATTTCATAGAATTGTAAATCTAGCACTTGAAGGGAGGGTCCTTGCAAGTTATCTAATCCTATCTCTTTATTGTTCAGATGAAGAAACTGAGGCCCAGAGAGGTTAAATGATTTGTCTAAGGTCAAACAGGGAATAAATGGCAGAGTCAGGATTCAAACTCAGGTCCTGTGGTTCCAAGTTCAACTATCTTTCCACTGTACTATGAATTCATTAAATGATTACTAAATGCCTTCTAAAAATAGATTCCCTATTGATAGTGACATTCTTCAAATAGATTCACAGATGATATTCTACCAATTGCATCTGACCCCAAGATACCACAAAGCCTCTTCAGTAAAATACACAGCAATTAAAAAATGCAAAGAAAAAAATCAGATTAGTCTAATTATCCACACTGGAAAACAAAGTACACAACACAGATCGCTCAGACCATGATATGCAACTTGACAGGTAGAGCACTGAGTTAGTTCATAAATATGTGTATGTCAGACAGGAACTGCAGATGAATAATAAACATGGCCTAGAAGGAAGAGATCATCATGCATCTCATTTGGGAAATTGTGTAATACTTTCAATAATCCAAAACTGTTCAGGGCTGTGAAAGCCCATCCTTTCAATATCGATACAGTCCAGAGATCTCCTCCATTTTGTATTACCACCTTTTCAATATGAAGCCTGGAAATGGCTCTGATCTAGCAGTAATAATTAGGAGTGAGGGCTATTTGGGAGAGTGGGAAAAGGGGTTAGGCACAATACAGAAATAACCGTCATAGGAACACTGGGGCTGCCAACTAGAAGGTTCAAAGAATCTTAGGATCCAGAGTTGTAAGAGACCTTAGAAATCATATGATCCAGCTGATAGAACTGGATCCCAGAGAATGAATGTTAGGGATGGTAGGGAAAGAAATGAGCATTTATATAGCACCATATATATTTATAAAAGTGCCAGACTCTGTGCTAAATGCTATTTTACAATTATCTTATTTGATCTTTACCACAACCCTAAGAGGGAAGTGCTATTATTACCCCCATTTTGCAGTTGAGGAACCTAAGGCAAACAGAGATTAAGTGACAGCTAGTAAGTGCCTGAGACCTGACTTGAACTATCCATTGCACCACCAGCTGCCTCTGTATTCAAATCCCTATTTTCTGACTCTAAATCTAGTGTTATTATAACTACTACTGTCTCTAGGGGTGAAGCAACTTCCTGCGATGGATGTCAAACCCCTCACCCACTCCTAGTACAGTTCTGTTCCAAGGTCAAACACAGGAAATCTTTCAGTCTGTCCATCCTTACAAATAGCTTTGGTTCTGTACATCCATGCCCAGTAACAGTCTTTGAAGGGCTATCAGCAAAATCTTAAAAATCATTTTTACCATTTAGTTTATGTAAGTTTGGTTTACACCACACAACAGTAAATTATAACTACTTTCCACTGCTGTACCTAACAATATTTTTAAACAGAGGCAAGCCGCCAATCAACTGATTGATAATGTAAAAATAATGTAAAAAGTAATTAAGACCAACTGAGTTGAATGTGAGAAGAAATTAGTCACAATAATAGCTCATGGATAGGTGTTGTCAACAATGCTGGGATCTACTAGATTCCTATTTTTAACTCATTATGTTGTTAACTTGCCCAAATTTACACAACTAGTAAATAGCAGAGTTACAAATCAAACCCAGATGTCCCAACTGTAAATCCAATGTTTTTTCAGTCAGTCAATAAACTTTATTAAGCACCTACCATACACCAGGCACTTTACTAAGTTCTGGGGATACAAAAGGAAGCAAAAGACCGTTCCTTTTCCAAGAAGCTAATGGGAGAGACAACAAGCAAACAAATAGGAAATAAGAGAGAGAAGGCACTAGAATTAAGAAGGGTTGAATTACAACACACTGCTGCTAGGACTGAGGTAATTTCATGTCATGAATATCTATTCCTCTCCTCCTCCCCTACCTCCCATTATAGTCCTGGTCCAAGGTACTACTTTAGTAATTAGGTATTCTTTATCTGCTAATAGAATGTATATGTGTGTTCAGTTTTTGCCTCCTCAAAATTTAGGTGCCCTTTGACAAAACACTGATCACCTGACCCTACTTGTGGTAGTACTATGTACCAGAGTTCACATTCATTACTTAATTCAGTTTCAAGTTTCTATATCTCTTTCTCTGTCTGCCAGTTGGGTTGGGGCAATGAACTCTACAAATATCACCAAAAGGCCATGGTGAAGTGCTAAAGGCTTTGGAAAGGGATAGATGTTGGTAGAGAGAATCAGCCACTTGACCTCTGAGTCAAATATTGTTAAAGATATCTCCTCTAAATGATTGGAGGACTCCTCTATCCCCAAAGTATTAACAGATCCCTCAAGGAAGTCTATTTCTATTGTAAAATAATGATAAAACCATCATCATTATTGCTGTCATCATCATCATCATCATCATTAAATAATACAGCCAGCAGACCATTAGTGACTAAAGTGAGTTTCAAAATATGGGGTATTTCTAGACTTTGTTTGATGCAGCAATTAATGGGAACTTATACAAAATTAATTCAAATTGATCTGTGCAGTAAATGAAAGCATTGCTACACAAATGGAAAACTACTTGAAGGAGCATAAATTGAGGGCAATGATAAATATGATAAGAGGCAGGGATGCAGTGGGGCATTACTAAAATTGATGTTATTTGTTACAGGAGATTAATAAAAAAAAATGTTCCTGCAACAAAGTCTTTGAAAGAACACCCAATATAAAACATAGCTCTCTAAGTGAGATCTGCTTTTAAGAACTTAATTGAAGGTCTTAAAGGGGGACAGCATCTTAATTAAATGTAAAGATGATGATAAATTGAGAAATGTTGTACATACTAATGTGAACAGAGATCTTAAGCAAAGGGTGCTTGAATCAATATAAATAATGGTGTATAAAAAACAAACATTCCTTAAAGGGAGATATTTGAAAAATATTAATTGCAAACTCTCTCCTCATGGAACTTTCCTCCTTCATTTAGCTTGAGCAAGAAGAGAAGGCTGAGTGTGTATCTGGGGCTTCCAGTGCATGGCAAAACATGAGCTAATGCTCAATAATATCACAAAAACAGAGTTGGATTGGAATCAAAAGAAAATGTAGCCACAAGGGAAGTTGGTGTTTCCACTACTGGATACTTAACAGAGTAGATCAAAGCTTGGAATATTTCAGAGTAGAACTCATCTCCAAATCCTAAAGATTTGATGGGAACAATTATCTGACCTTTGAATCCATAGCCTATCTCTGACTTGGTGGCTCATACTTGGGGTGAGTAATAGCTAGGTACCATGGTAAAGGAGTAATGGTTTATCTCCAAGTCAGCTGAGAAGTTCTGATCACAAGCAATAATACTGTAAATTTAGAAATTCCAGAGTAAGAGATAACTGTGATGTAGGATGGTCTGTAAGCAGAGTGGATTCCATCGTGTCTTGAGGTGTGTCTGCCATTTCATGAATATAATCTTTCTTTCTTTTTAAATTTTCAATTGATTTTTCTCTTATTCTGAACTTACAAACACCAGATAAAATGAGGGTGTCTATATACATTGTGCAACAGAAGGAGGTGATTACATGTGAAATTGTGACTTTCTTACATGCAATATTTGCTATATTCATGAATATAATTTTTCAATAAGATCATAAAAAAGCAAGGCAATATGATATAGTGGCCTCAGAATCAGGAAGACTTACATTCAAGTCCTTCCTCTGATATATATAGATTTATATGAATCTGATCAAATCTCTGAACCTCTCAGTGTTCCCAGGTAACTCCCCAAGACTATAAATTGCAGAACAGCTGGTAATTTGCATTGATAGAGGAAGTTTTCTCACTAGGAGTTTTCCTTCATTAATGAAACAATATGTTTAGTCAAGAAATATCTATATTTTAAAAATGAGAAAGTGGATTTCCTCCATAATATTCAAATATAGCACAGATGCCCTGTCGATAGGCAAGTTCTCCAGATACTCTTCTCTATAAATAATGTGGTGCTAATTACATTGAGCCTAGATCCCTATTAAGTTTCTTCAGTGGGATCCCTGATCACCCAAAAGGGAGTAGTTTAACAACACACAAAGGAAATAACAAATGAATGAAAACTGTATATCGCCCAGATTATGGCAGCTCACTCAATGGGCAGCCCATTATGCTAGTCATAAATCTCAGATGGGTACTATAGATGGACCCAGAACTGACTAGGAGAAGAGAAGTTTGGATAGTGTTGGGAGAGCTGTCTAATTCTTTTGATGATCCTAGGCTATTGTTCCCTGCTTCTGAAGATCTTTTTATCTCCAATGTGTGTCTGTTAACCTCTGATGTGCTTGTGAGACATGAAATTCTTCAATCTCTGAAGACTGAAAAGAAGTAACAAAGTGAGTGATGAAATAAAGTATAATGGGTGTGAGGAGACTTCAATCCATTACAAGTAGGGAATGATAAAGAAATGGAGTAAAGGATTTCCTTTCAAAAATGTGTGAGTAAAAAGATGGCTGGTCATACGGTGAGCATGAGGGTCAATCAACGAAAAGTCTATGTGTTTCACTGATATCCTCATGATATTAGGAAGAATCAAGGAAGACCTCCAGAACATTGGGCTGTCTCCTGTGATCACCCAGAATTCACTGCCATGGATGGGTTGTGGAAGGAGCCACCATCTCCATGAAGTGAAGAGACCTGTAAGATTCATTTGAATCTTAATTTAAATTTTTAAATAAATATTTTACGAATGCCTTGAGAAAAAAAATAAGATCATAGACTAACACAGCTAGAACTGAAAAGAGAAGATCCCATCTGATACATTTCATTGTACAGATGAGGCATCCAAGTCTAGGGAAGTAAAATACTTTCCCAGAGGTCATACAACTAGTTCTAGAGCAGATCCAGTACTAGCATCTAGGCCTTCTAATTTCCATTCCAGAGTTCATAGCCTTGATCTGCGCTAACACAATGAAGCACTGAGTTGCATTGGGCCTGATAGCTTCTCCATTCATCTTTGCTTCTCATTAGTTATCAGCTCTGCTAGGTCCAGATAGATGATAGAGCTGAACCACCCAGAAGATACATGAATCTACGCACTCCAAAGCATCCTAAGAGATCCCTCAGCCCTCCTGCAAAGGGATCAGACGTCATTCAAGCGCTCCTACAGGCAATCATCTTTAGTGCAGTTAGCATAGTGCTTTGACACATAGTTGACAATGAATAAGTGTTGATTGATGGATTAATTGATTAAACTTGGTTCAGACCAGACCCACAGGTTAGGTGTCTTGCCCAGAGTCTCACAGCTAGTAAGTGTCTGAGGCCTGATTTGAACTCAAGAAAGATGAGGCTTCCTGCCTGCAGGCACTGTGCACTATGGCGCCACCTAGCTGCCCCATAACAACAACTGAAATGGATTGATTAAAACTTGGTTCAAATGGATCTACTTTCTATGGGGTCTTTCTTGATTCCCCCAACGTCCAGTGCCCTCCCCTACTTCCCTCTCAAACTACCTTGTATTTAACTGTCTTGTATTTATTTCTAATTATTCTCTTTATGTTCGTTTTGGATATATTTGTAAATGGGGATCTGGTATATGAGCAGAGTGCTCGAGATGGCATTTCTCCATGTAAAGAAGCCAGGAAGCTTGCTTCTGGGAGATGTGTCAGAGAAATGCTTTGTACCAACTGTGAAGCCTACATGGATATGCTGTAAATGGTTCTAATCAGCTGACTGTGTTTTGAAGAGGAGACACTTTGATTGGCTCCACAGGCATTCAGAGAAGCCTGTCAGCTTCAGCTTCTACCTCTTTTGTCTAATGTTTTTCACTGGGTTTCATTTGGTGTCTCCTTAGCTAATGGTGTCTTGTGAGAAACCAGGCTAAGGTAGGCAAAACCTTAGGGACTTTCTCTTCCTCAGAGCCTTTGTGGCCCCCAGGAAACAGGCCTTAATACCAGGCCTTTTTCTTTCTTCTTTTCCATTCCATTTCCATTCTCCATTTCCATTCCATTCTTGGTAAGAGGCATAGAATTTCCAATCCTAGACATTTCAAAAGGTCTGGTGAATAAGTCACAGGAAGCTGGGATTTGGAGTTCGGGCCAGATTTCTTAGCCAGTGTAGCATTGATGCTCCAAGAAACAAGGAGAGAGCTTTGGAGGTGACCTCTGAACCTGGTCCAGAAGAAGCTGAGATAAGAACTCATCTAAGTACCCATGCTACTTTTGAACTCGAACTTAGTATGACTGCTGGTGATGATGATGATGCTGCTGCTGATGATGATGATGATAGCATTCATATAGTACCTGCAATGTTCTAAGTGTTTTACAAATATCTCGTTTGATGGTTAAACATCCCTGGGAAGTAGGTGCTGTTAAGATCAGTGCTATATAGGAAAGAACCTAGTACCCCAGAGATCGAAATGATATAGGGAGAGTATGTCCCAAGGTGTTTGAGAAACCATTTGTACATTTATTATTTCTAGATATATGAAACAGTCAGTGCAATGGATAAAGCATTGCCTGAAGTCGGGAAGATCTGAGTTCAAATCCAGCCTCTGATCCTTACTAGCCATGTGACTCTGAGCAAGTCATTTAACCCTTGTTTGCCTTGGTTTCCTCATCTGTAAAAAGGGGGTAATAATAGCACCTCATCCCAGAGTTATTGTACTGAAAGTTATGTATTGACCCCTACCTACTGTATGTCATCTGGCTTGTTTTCCAGGTAGTGCTTAATTAGTCTGCTGGGGGAGATGACAGTCTTCTTCATATACTTTTGCTCCCTTCCCCTCCTGTTAGTTAGCAGATTGTCACATACACCTCCATCCCATCAGTTGTAGGGGTCAAATGAGTTAAAATTTTTAAAGCACTTAGCACAGTGCCTGGTACGTGGTAAGTTCTATATAAATGTTAGGTATTATTATTATTATATCTTTGTGAAAATTGATCAATGTTCAATGATTCGGTGGAAGTTGGATACTAGTCACCGTCCCCTCAACAATGGGGATAACATATCTTGTTGGCTGACTGGTTGATTAATGAATTGATTGATTGACTGGAAAAACAAAAAAAAAAAGCTTCCAGTTCTTCTGATGAGCTCAGAGAATTCAGGGATTTTGGAATGAGGCCCACACGAAACTGAAAAGGAATTTGAGTACAGGACATCCATCGAAGTATTTCTGTTTTCTGATTTTCTTTTTCACTCAGTTTCTTCTCTAGCCTTTTTCCCTTAGCATCAACCTTCTCAATCATTCCCAAGGCCCACTATCATTCTAGCAAAGATGATGGTAATTAATAAAGCTCAGAGTAATAGAGGCTTGATGTTCCAAAAACTTTCTATTTGATAAACCCATTGTAATTCATTCTATAAACAGTCCCCATTAGAACTGCTAACAGTTCCCACCAGAAACAGGAAGCTAGGGGGTGATGTGGGTAGAGCACCTGGCCTGAAGTAAGGAAAAGCATCATCGTGAGTTCAAATCTGGTCTCAGACACTTACTAGCTGTGTGACCCTGGGCAAGTCACTTAACCCTATTTGCCTTCATGTCCTCATCTGTAAAATGATATAGAAAAGGAAAAAGCAAACTACTTTAGTATCTTTGCCAAGAAAATCCCAAATGGGGTCACAAAGAGTGGAATGGGACTAAAAAATAACTGAACAACAAACAACAAAAATTAGAAGGATTGCTACTTCCAGAATTTGTTGGTAAGTGAACCATGCATGGCCTTTCTCTCATGTAAAGGTTTTAGCTCTATTCTATATATCTCCAAAAGGCACAACTAGGGTCAATAGGGGGAAAGTTGAACTTCCTAACAGGTAATGTTCAAAAACAAAATGGTCTTTCTTGGGAAGTGATGAGTTTCTTGATACAAGAAATGTGCAAGAAAAGAATGGGTAAAAAAGGGAAGGGAAGGGAAGGAGAGGGGAGGGGAGGGGAGGGGAGGGGAGGGGAGGGGAGGAAAAAAAGAGAAGAATGGATGGTCACTTGGAGATGTTTTAGACATGAATTGGGTGTTGTTGTACAAGCTGATTTTTGATGTCCCTTCCAATGCTGAGAATCTTTGCTCTTAGGATTCTGATTAAGTTCTTTAAAAAATAATTTAGCCACATGAGGACCTAACATGGTTTACACATTCTCTTTTCTCAAAATGAGAAAATAACTAGAAGAGCCCCCCTGAATTCTTCCTTCTTTAGTTTTCCAGGAGCTTTCCTAGCTGAAGATGGACCATGAAATGTAGATGCAAATAAGTATCATCCCACGAATACTTTGTATTATCCCAGGGACACATTTCTAATCCTCTGGAAAATGTTTCTGTCTTAGTGTGCTGTGAGCACTCTGCTACTGAAGAATTGTTGAAAGCTGACAAAGGAGGGGCTGCCAAGCCCCAGAATAAGTTATTGAAAGAGGCCATGGTATCACCTTTCCTGGAGGTCTTTAAGAATAGCAGAGCGAGGTTTATGAGTATCAGAGATCGGCTAAATGCGATTCTGCCACAATCAGGACCATTCCAGCCCTGGTAACCTACAGCTCTATGACATGGCCCTGGATGCACTCACCTGGGAATAAAATCAATAGCTAGTCATCATCAGTGGTATGCCATTAGCAGAAAGGTGGCCATTCTGCATTCTTCCCACCCTGACTAGTCATTCTCAAGCACGGACAGGCCTTCATAAATGCTTATTGAATTGAGCCCTACTTATACTTGAGCCCTAAATGAAACTGGGAATTAGATATAGTAGAAAGACACTATAGAAGAAAGAGTCAGAATGATCTTGGCTCTGCCACTTAGGACTATCCCACAATGCTAAGTCATGGGCTTTCTGAGTCCAAATCTCCTCATTTGCAACATGGAGAGAGAATGATATTTATATGATTTATTCCATAGGTCTATGAGGCTCAAATGAACTCATAGGATCATAGATGTAGAACTGAAAAAGACCTTCGAGCCCATTTGGTCCAACCCCTGATTTCACAGGGGATTATAACTATGGCCTAAAGAGCAAATGACTTGCTCGATCCCACAAAGAATACGTAACAGAGCTTGGCTTTTTACTCAGGTCCTCTAAATATAATATTCTAATTCATATAAAATGCTTTGTGAACTGTAGAGTACTATATAAAGTTATAGTTATTATGGTTTAATTTTTAATCTTGCAAATAGCTATCAAGAGGACTTGACTGGGGGATGGCAAGAGTCAGGTGGCTCAAGGCTAGAGGATTCTTTTAGTCCCTACCTACAAAGCTGGCATATCTATGTGCCTATGAGGACCAGCAACAGAATTTATACATCTTTATCTAAAGTAAATGAACCTGTGAATTCACAAGAAAACTGGCCTGAAGGACAGGAAAATAAGTATTTATCAAATACCTAGTATGTTCCAGGCACTGTACTAAGCACTATAAATTTCTATAAATTTCACCTAATTTCTATAAATTTCACCTCATTTGATACTCACAACAAACCTGGGTGGTCAGTGCTGTTATTGTTCCCATTTTACTGCTGAGGAAACTAAGTGTGCAGCAATTAAGTGACACACTCAGGATCACACAGGTAATAAGTGTCTAAAACTGGATTTTAACTCAGGTCCTCCTGGATCCTCCCTGCATCTACCAGGTTCAGATGGTCACCTCCAAACTTGGGTCCTCCTGGCTCCAGGTCCACTGCTTTATCCTCTTTGTATCTACTGGATCATCTAGCAGCCTGAGAGTATGCTGCTGTCAAGACTTACCAAGAATATCCTTACCAAGGTATAGGAGTCCCAACTAAAATTCAATTCAACTCAATAAGCATTTAATTAAACACCTACTATGAGCCAGGCACTGTGCTTACTGTTTGGGATACAAAAAGAGGCAAAAGACAGTCCCTGCCCTCAAAGAGCTTATAGTCTAATGGGGGAGAAGAATCCCAAGCTCTGTAATGGGATGGGGTTCCATGCTTCCTAGCATACACTCCCCTTCCCTGTTCTCAGTCACTAGGGTCCTTGCTACATCAGAGCCCTACTGCACAACTTGACTGGGCTTCCCCTCTTTGGTAACTACCTGATGCTCCAGAACTGTCTAGACAGCCCCCTTACAATGATTATAAAAAATGATCTGTTCTGTGACTCGTATTAAGCAAAGGTTGATTATAAAATGTTTGTTTCAAAACCTCTCATGACACAAGAGGTCCACATATACCTTGGATGATTTTCTTGATTCTTATAACTTTCTGTTTAGAAAAACTGAGAAATTCTGTGCATGGTACTACCCACTGCTTCCTATTCAGAATGAATGAATGAATGAGCATTAAGAGCTTACCATAATAAAGAAGTAAGGCATTCTCAGTTCTCAATCATGAGATTTACAGAACCCTCAGAATGCATCTAACTCATCCCCTTCCCAAATGTGTTGTTGTTCAGTCATTTCACTCATGTCTGACTCTTTGTGACCCCATTTGGGGTTTTCTTGGCAAAGTACTGGAGTGGTTTGCCATTTCCTTTTTTTCAGCTCATTTTATAGGTAAGGAAAGTGAGGCAAACAGTTAAGTAACTTGCCCAGGCTCACACAACTAGTATCTGAGGTCAGATTTGAATTCAGGAAGATGAATCTTTCTGACTTCAGGCTTGGCACTCTACACACTGCCCAAATACTCCCTGTCCAATACCCCTGACAAATGCTAATCCAATCTGTTTGAAGTCTTCCAAGTGATGGGGAACCCTGTAGCATCGAGAGGTAGCTCAATTCACTTCTGGTTAATTCTAATTGTTAGGATGCCCTGCGCTAAGCTGTCATATTACACACACACACACACACACACACACACAGAGAGAGAGAGAGAGAAGAGAGAGAGAGAGAGAGAGAGAGAGAGAGATTTTTTTTAAAGAATGAAACAAAAAAAGGCCTCTGAATAAGGGACTATTCTTCTGAAAGATCTTTACTCATTCCTAGTCTCTTTGAGCCCCAAACATGAGGGCTCATCCAGAGAATTCCTGACCCTCTAGTTGAAGTGTCAAGTTAAGAATGTTGTTAATCATGACTAATGTGAAAATATGTTTAATATGGGGGCAGCTAGGTGGCACAGTGGATAGAGCTCCAGCCTTGGAGTCAAGAGGATCTAAGCTCAAATCTGACCTCAGACACTTGACACTTACTAGCTGACTGACCCTGGGCAAGTCACTTAACCCCAGTCACCTCACCAAAAAGCAAAAAAAAAAAAAAAAGAGTTTAATGTGAATGTATATGTAGGTCCTACATCAGATGCTTGCCATCTGGGGGTAGGGGGAGGGAAAGGAGGGAGAGAAAATTTGGAATTCAAAATATTATGGAAAGTGAATGTTGAAAACTGAAAATAAAAATTTTAAAAAAGAATGTTATTAATCTCTCTGTGTGTGTCTCTCTCTCCCCCATGTGTGTCTCTCTGTCTCCTGACTCTGTCTCAGTCTTTCCGAGTATGTCTCTCCCTGTCTCTGCTTCTGTGTCTCTGTCTCTCTATTTCTCTGGGTCTCTCTGTCTGTCTGTCTGTGTCTGTCTCCTTCTGTGTCTCGGTGCTTCTCTCTTAGTCTCTCACTTACCAGCCCTACTCCCCTATCCTCCTTCATGGATGCCTTTGATCAACAGTAGTGGAAGAAGGAAGGGGGAGGGCACCCCAAACATCTGCTGTTTTATTATCACTGATAATGGAATGTGTATTGGACATTTCTGGCTTAACCAGCAAACTGATCTATATTAAAGGACTAATGGATGCTAATGAGCTCATTTGTTACCCCCTCCCAGGTAACCTATTTGCATTTTACAGCCCTTCTCCCTCCCCACCTTCACATTCACTTTCCCAAAACTACACCCTAAACAGAAGGAATGCCTAGCTAGACTCTGCATTTACCAAAATATATGCAACACTAGAAGTGCCCTCCAACTCAGGCCACATAAATGTCTGACTATTCTGCCTATGCATGAAAATGACTCCTGCAAACAAGAGTCATTGATGGTATTTAGTTGTGCATGAATCCAAAGGAGTAAACGGGAAAGTCTATCTGAATTCAGGATTTCTGTGCTAACAGGGGCTCAGAAATAATTGTCAGACTTATATAACAATGTATGGGAAGAGACCTGCACTCGATTTTTCTCTCCACGAATGGGAGTGAGGGAGAGACTCCAGGCTAAGTGATCAGTCAGCATCAGCCCAACTTAATATAGTTTTTGCTGATTCTTATCCCACCGCTAGCTACATTAAAGTTGATTGACAGCTTAGCTGTTCCTGGACAGAGGATGAAAGAATGATGGAGGATATTATCCTTTTCCCTGCCTATTCCTCCATTCCTTTGACATAAGAAGATACCAGGCAGCAGTCAGAACAGCTCACATTTCAACAACCCAAGGATGTTGATTTGGAACAAAAAGAGACACCCTTCTCCCCATTTTACTGAGGAGGAAGGCAATGTAGCTGTAAGAGCTTCATTCCTTTATTTTGCAGATAAGAGTCAGCTGTGGTGTAAGTGTAGTGGACAGAGAATGGCTTCAGAAGCAGGAAGATCTGAGTTCAAGTCCCATCTATGGCCCATACTGCCTGTATGATGCTGGGCAATTATTAAATCATTCAATGTCCTCCAAGCGACTCTCCAAGCCAATGAGAAGACAATGGGACAGTACAAAAAGCGCTGTCTCTGGAGTCAGGAAATCTGGGTTCAAAACTCCTGCATTACTACTGTGTTACTATAGGCAAAGCACTTAACCTCTCTAGGCCTCAGTTTCCTCATCTGTAAAATGAGAAGGATGGACTAGATATCCTCTAAGGTCCTTTCTAGCTCTGGATCTACGGTCATGTGAAGCCAACCTATGGTTTAAGTTGCAGAGTAGTTGCTAACCTGTTCCCTACTTGAGTAAAATCATAGATTTGGTTATATTTTTAGTTTTTAAGTTTTACTTTATTTTCACAGGTAAGGAAATTGGACCTTTCTATACCAATGAAATCACAGGTTTCTTTTTTTTTTCAGATGAGAAAGTGAAGTTCAGAAACTTAAGTGAGTTGCCCCAAATCATGTTGTCGTTAAGTTTCTGAACTGGCTTCTATTCCAATGCTTTTCCCACCATGCCAGACTGGCTGCATAGTATGGCTCCAAAGACGCTGGGGATCAACTATATTATTCCTTACAACTGTTGTGGCTTAGTCACCACCAACAGCCACCACCTCCCCTTAGGTGAATGGATGGGGTGGGGGGGAGGGGGGAAGAGCAGGACTCTCCAGCTGAGGCCTTGGCCTGTCTCCAAGAGCACTAGTGTGCTTATGGCCTTGAGCTGAACTATAATTAATTGCCATTAATGTAAATGAACGTAGTCACTTTTCAGGTACTTTAATATAGTATCTTCATTGGGAGAATATTTCTTTCATTGACAATAAGAAAAGCCTCTGTACAGCGTTATATTATGGCTCAGTCTAAATGTACAATCTATGCCTAATAGACACTCTAAATATAACTCTCCACACCACAGGGATCAGTTTTAGAGGGGAAAGTGGAAGTGGAACCAGATGCTGATTTAAGTGAAATATCCTTAAACACTCATTCCCCTCCACCTACAGCAGCAGAGAAATTTAGGTAGGGAAAAGAAGGAGGCAAGCTTTTTTTCTTTTTTCTTTTAAAATCATTTTTAAGAACTAGCTTTTCCCAGGCATAATGCAGATTAGCTGCAGACTTAAAAATGGCCAACCCACAGTGGGATGTCTAACCCTGGTCTGTATGTTGAATGGAAGGTGCTAAACATGAGCTCTCACAGAGGGGAATCACTGAGTCCACAGCAGGTTGAAAGAGGCCTCACATTGGAAATGTCCCATTCTATTCAATTAGACAAAGCACCTACTATATATAAGGAAAGGAGGCTTTGAGAAGTAGTGGAATGAGAAGCACTCTCAATACAGGGAGAACTGGGTTCAAGTCCCACCAGTGACATATGTTGGCAGTGTGACCCTATGCAAGTCCCTTGACCTCTCAGTTCTCAGGCAATTCACAAAGGCCCCAAGCTGCAGAGCAGATGTTGGTCTACCTTGAAAAAAAAAAAGGAATTTTCTCACTCTCCATTTAAATTAAATTACGTATTCAAAAAATTGTTCAAGGCACTGAGCTAGGTGTTGGGGATACAAAGACAAAAATATGAACAGTACCTGCCCTCAAAGAGCTTCCATTCCACTAAGGAATATGTGCACAATTAAGAAGATTAAAATTATAAACAGAATAATGCAAAGTAAATCCAAAAAGAAGGAAGCTCTAATAAGTGGGGAATGGAGAAGAGAGTGTGTGATATATAAAAATATTGAGAGATAATTTCTGGGTAATTAATCATTTCATTAATTATGGCTAGCAAATAATTAATAAAAAGATGGTCATTTGGCCGTCTCTAATAAACCAAAAGATGAAACATAACATGCCTCTCAATGCTTATGTGGAAGAGTGGGTCCTGACAGGCAGCAATCAGTTCTGATTGGTTAACAATCAATGAGATAATGAATATTATAATGAGAGGTGGTCTTATTTTAATGAGGCACTGGGGGACATGATTCTGATCACTCAGTCCTGGACACAGAGACTTGTCTCTTCCCAAACCACCCCAGTCTAGGGCAATCTAGACAAAAGGTGAATCCACTGCCGCTCAGAACTGTCTGACCAAAACACAACAGGCCAGAATTCACCAATTCACCTAGACTAGAATTTCCTTACCTTTTGATCAGGTCTCAACTTTCCCAGTTGGGTAAGTCTCACCCAAGATTTCATCTCATTATCAGCTCTGCACTTCAAAGGCTGGCTGAATAATCTACAGAGGCTGATTTCTAAATGAGTAAGTACAAAGAGGAAAAACTTTAGTCCTAATTCAATAATTGGTTATTAATATGAGAAATAATCATTTCTTTCAAGTGGAAGACTTAATGTAAGAGTTAGACCTTGAACTGGACTTTGAAGGAAGATATGTATCTTAAGAAGTGGAGATGAGGAGAAAGGGCACTCCTGACATAGGGGACCACTTGTATACAACAATATGGAGGCAGGAGGTAGAGTGTTATACACCAGGGTCAGCCAGCAGGCTAGTTTGACTGAGAAAGCAGATGTGGGAAATCATACCAGAAAGCTTTAAATAACACACTGAAGGTTTTATCCTTAAAGTAACACAGAGCTATGGAAATTTTTCTTCTTTTTTTTTTATTCTGAACTTAAGAAATAAAACAAAAATTTCCATAACAAAAGCAGAATAGAAAAAAAAAGAGGATTGCACATGAAACTGCAAAACTATTATGTACAACTTACTTTTTCCTTTTACATATGTAATAAATTTATCATGTAACTGCTATTGAAAAAGTTTGATAGGCAAAGGAAAGTTCCATGTGACATGGTCTGTATTTGAGAAATTTCATTTTGGCATCTATGTGGAAAATGGATTGGAGAAGGAAGATATTGTAGACAGAGATGCCAATTAGGAGGCTATTTCAATAATCCAGAGGAGAGGTGGTGAGGGCGTGGAGACTACGTAAGCAGAAAGAAAGGAATGGATAAAAGAGATGGTTGTACAAGCGGAATCAACATAGCCTGACAACTGATTGGGAATGGGAATGGACTAAGGGAAGAGAAAAATTAATGTATGTTTCTGGGTTATGAACCTGGGAGACTGGCAGGATTGTGATATTGTCAACAGATAGGAGGAAGTTTGGAGAAGGGATGGGTTTGGGGGGAATAATAGTGAGTTCTATTTTAGACATATTGAATTTTAACTATCTACAATCCCTCCAGTTAGAGGCGTCTGTCAGGCAGCTAGAAGTACAGGAATGGAGTTTGTGAGAAAAATTAGGACTGGACATGTAGATTGGTATATCATCTACATAGAGCTGACGAGCTCACCAAGGGAGAGTGTGGGTTCTTAACTTGGGGACTATGAACTTTTTATTTTAATATTTTGATAACTATATTTCAATGTTATTGGTTTCTATTATAGTCTTGTGTATTTTATGCATTTAAAAATATTATTCTGGAGAGTCCTTGGGCTACATCACACTGCCAAAGGTGCCCAAGACAGAAAAAAAGGGTTAAGATTTACCCCTAGTAAAGAGGGGAAAGAGAGCCTAGGACAGAGCCTTGGGAGATTCTTAATGAATTGGAATTACAAAAAGAAGAAACGTTCTATTCTCTAAGATCCCAGTTTCTTTCTCATTGACAGCAGACAAGAAGACCTGCCCATTCTGGAGGTGCCCTCCTCCCTTTATTTCCCCTTTCACCGTAGCTGCTTTATTGCTCACAGGAAATAGGAGCTAACAACTCCATTTTTTTCAATGAGTTGAAAGAATACCAAGTCTTATTATATGCCAGGCCACTTCCTCCTATGGTCCCCAGGCCTTGCTTTCTGCCCGTTCTCTATCCCTTGAAATGCCCAGCACTGTCATCTGACCTTCTTAGGTTACCTAAGGATCTCTGGACCTTGCCATGTACTCTACCACTGCCCCTTTAGCACACCAGGGCCTTTCCATCTACCCTGAAACTAAACTTTCCTCTGTGTGTTCTCTTTCCCAATTAGAGTACAAACTCCTTGTACCCCTAGTGCTTATCACAGTGTTTAGCATATAGTAATCACTTAATAAATGCTTTTTAATTCATTTAGCCCAACAAAGAACATTGAACTTGGAGTCAAGAAGACCTCCTAGATTAATGTTCTTCCTCTGGCTTAACTTAAAAGCTATGTGACCATGAACAAATCGCTTAACTAAAGGCTTATAAGTGACTTATGACTAATCGACTAACTAAGACTTATTGACACTGATCCCTTAGATGTTGAGCTATTCTTACTGATGGTACAGAGGCAGACATGAGGTTTTCAGTATTTACAAGGCATTTATTGTTGCAGTAAACAAACACAACATTGTTCAGATAGCCATATTTTCTTCATGAAAAGTGTGAGATGTCATTTAGGCACTGGCAAGGTTAACAGAGAGAGACAGGTGGCTCAGTTGATAGAGCACTTGGTCTGGAGTCAGGAAGACCTGAGTTCAAATCCAGCCTCAGACACTTACTGGCTAAGTGACCCTGGGAAAGTCACTTAACCCTGCATGCTTTAATCCACTGGAAAAGGAAATGGCAAACCACTACAGTATCTTTGCCAAGAAAATCCCATAGACAGTATTGGTATAACTTGTCATAAGGAGTTGGGCACAAATGAACAACAGCAAAGTTAAAGAAAGAAATGGCATCCATGAAAATATTCAGTGGCTTCCAAAAGTTAAGTTCATTAGAACAGATGAATGAAAAGAGTGTTGGCCCCAGGAGTTAAGAACACATCTATAACTAAGTATTCCAGTGTCTGGAACGAACTCAGTTAGATTGGAGTTGAGGGGGGTGAGGTATAGGATCAGTGTCCCAAGGTATTGCTATTCTTGTTTATGGTTGAAGTGATGGGAGTTAAGAAAAACAACGAACTTTTATTTCAAGGTGTTCTAAAGGACAGGAGCTGAGATAGAGGATAAAATTGTGAGCTACATACTGAGCTTTTTCAGGAGGCAGGAGAGTGACCTGGAGATACATCATTGACAGCAACAAGAATCAAGAGAGGCTAGAGTGAGCTTCAAAACAGAAAATTTATTTGCTGAGTAACAGTAGCAGAGGGAGGGTCTGAAAACAGCAGTGAGCAGCAAGGTGCATGCAGACTTTCCTCTTGCTCCCATGAGTCAGGGGATGTGAGAGAAGGAGCTGAGCCAGAATTGGAGAGGAAGCCGAAGGGACACCTGTATCTTCAGGTGAAAGCTCAGTTTCGGTAAGCACCAGAAGATGGAAGGAATATGAAAGAAAGAAATTTAAGATGAAGGAGGGTCTGTTAACAATGGAAGGAGGATCCAGAAAGCATAGCAGAAAGGGAGAGATAAGAATAAGGACTGGAGAAAGTTTGAGGGGGCTTGGGTAGCCACTGTGGGCTGCCTTTGCAGATGACTCCATTGCCAATCCCAGGTGTTCTGTGTGACATGGGTCCCCAGACCCAGCTTTCTGCATCCATGAAAAGTCAGGATCTGGGGACAGGGATGTTATGGGTTTGATGATCATGGGACCTGAGGGGTGGCATGTCAGAGGTGAGATAGATGGTTGACTAAAAGAGAGCAGGGAAGGAATGTATTCCCAGTAGATGCTGGTGCCTGAGGTAAACCCCAAGTCCCACCAGAAACTCTTGAGAGTTTCAATTCTGACCAGAACATCTGAATTCTAGTTCCAGCTCTGTCATAAAGTAGTTGGCTGTTCTTGGGCCCATGACTTTTCTTTTTTTTTTCCTTTTTTTAAATTTTTAGGCAATTGGGATTGAGTGACTTGCCGAGGGTCACACAGCTAGTAAGTGTTAAATGTTTGGTCTGAGGCCGGATTTGAACTCAGGTCCTCCTGACTTCAGGGCCAGTGCTCTATCCATTGTGTCAACTATTTGAACCTATTTGTCAACTTATAAAGGTCTATGATTTCATCAGTATATGTACTTTCCACAGTGATGTAAATTGCAACTCCTCCACACCTTAGTAGATGGTTTCATAAGTAATAGTAGTCAAAAACATCTACCATCTATGGCCAGCCCTCCTGCAATGAGCCTCTCCAAATGTGGCTAGGGTTGGTCCTCAGGCCACAGACATATAATTCATTGCCAACCTCATGTTCAAAGCCTTTCCATCTTGGTAGTATCTTCCCCTGATCTAGTCTTTGACAAGTGAGAGCCACCTATAGAAAGGTAGAGTTTTAAGAATTTAACATTGGACTTTGAGTCAAGAAGACCTGAGTGCAAGCCCTGCCTCTGATATTTCCAGGCTTTGTATCCTTGGGCAAGTTACTGAATCCCTCTGGGCCTCTTTCCCGATCTGTAAAATGGGAATAATAATAGGACCTACCTCATAAAGTCATTGTGAGGGTCAAATGAGATAATGTATGTAAAACATTTTGTAAACCTTAAAGCATCATATAAATACAGTCAAATGATGATGATGATGATGGGATTGGACCTGATGACCTCAAAGGCCCCTTCCAGCTCTGAATCTGTGTTAGTCTGACCTTCTCCCAAAGATGATAGAGCAGAGGGGGATTTCAATGGGGACCTTTGATTTTTATCTAAGAGAAATTGAAAAAAAAAAAAAAGACCTGACTTCACTTTTCTAGTTCTTTATTTCATTTTCTTGGGAATGGGTGCCCTTGGGAACAAACACTGAGTATTTGCATCAGGTAAAATGTTCACCAATAGTGGGGCTGGTACTAGAGCCTCTCTCTCTAAATCCATTGATCTTCCCACTAGGACCAAGTTAGATACA
Source organism: Phascolarctos cinereus (assembly GCF_003287225.1). Classification (NCBI taxonomy): domain Eukaryota; kingdom Metazoa; phylum Chordata; class Mammalia; order Diprotodontia; family Phascolarctidae; genus Phascolarctos; species Phascolarctos cinereus. The sequence goes on along the minus strand of NW_027556098.1, from coordinate 122,419,940 downwards.
AGATCCTGCTGCTTTAGAAATTCTGGAGGAGCAATGAACCTATAAGATTCCCCAGCCTCTGCCTAGTATCTGTGAAAACCCTCATAAGTACCTGGGGTGATTGGGAGCAGGCAAGCAGGGAGAGCAAAGAGAGTAAGAGCTTGCTACAGGAATGGCAGTGATGTTAATAATGACAGCAATGGATAGAGCATGGAACGTGGAGTCAGGAAAACCCACATTTGAATCAGATGCTAGTTGGGTGTGTGAGACTCTGGGCAAATCACTTAACCTCTGTCTGCCTCAGTTTCCTCATGTGTAAACCAGGATGAGAGTAGCATCTACCTCACAAGATTATTGTGAGGATCAAATGAGTTAACATATGCAAAAGTACTTTGCGAACCTTAAAACACTCTATAAATGTTAGCTCTCATTAATTACGGCAGGGCCAATGCAATTTTTATAGGCCACATAAGTTTCTGAAATAATTACGGTAGTACTCAGAGAGCTGGAAGAGCCATGATCAGTTTATTGCTCCTCTCCTGTTCTTTCTTCTCCTCTCCATGGTGAGTTTAACAAGGAATAGGAAGCTCAGCCCTCAGAGTGAGCACTTAAGCTCATAGCAGGGGCATGTGCTTCATCTCTGGGAACCCCCTGCTTTTCCAGCCTACTGGGTGGGGAACTATTTTCAGATACCCTGGGTATGTAGGCAAGTCCTAGCTTGCATAGCTGGTCCAAATAAAATCCTGAGAACTGGTGATGGTGGATTGGTTTACATAGCCAGACAAGACAGAAAGAAGAGACATGCTAATTGAGGGTTTGATGGCAGGCTCGTTCTGGATATAGAGGATGCTATTTAGTAACTGGCTCTCAAACAGCAGGAGAGGTCTAATGAAAATGTCCCATGTTTAGAGGCTTGGAATAGGAACTCTCCATAAAAACTCAAAGTTCCCCTCCTATTCCCAGAGGAAATCAACACTAGTGACTCCATGTGGAGCCAGCCATCAAGGCGAATAGCTTTTTAAAAAATTAATTTTTTTTTAAATTTAGAGCTGATAGGATCCAACAAATAAGCTAAAAGGAGCCCCTGGGACTAACACACCATGCTCATCAACACTGTAAAACAATTCTCTCTTTCCAAAGCCAGGCTCCCCAAACCAGCTCCATGCTGCTCAAATAGAACTATCCCAGGGGAGCTTTGCTGGAGCAGGAACTCTCCTCAAGGTCAAATCACTTGCTCATTGGATCACAGGATCTGAGCATAGAGCTGGAAGGAACTCAGAGGCCATCTAGTGCAACCATCTTCATTTACAAATAAAGAAATCGAGGATCAGAGAAGTTAAATCACTTTCCTGAGGTCATACAGGTAAAGTGGCAAAGCAGAGATTTGAACCCGTGGTTATACATTGATCTTTCAAAATGACATTGCACTTTTTGTGGTGGCAAAGAGTTATAAACAAAGTAGGTTTAATGTACTTTGACTAGGTGATAGCTCAACAAATTGCAGTAGTGTGTAAAGGAATTATTATGAAGAATGATATACGTGAAAAATTCAGAAAAGCCTAAGAAGACATGAACTGATGCAGAGTGAAACAAGTGGAAGTGAGAAAACAATGTACACAATGACTAAAACAATGGAAGTAGAAAAACAAATGTTCTCTAATTATAATGGAGCTTGACCCAAATAAGAAAGAGAAAAAATGCATCTCTCTTCTTCGCAGATGTGGGACACTGTGGAAGTAGGACATTTTATATATGTCAAATGTAGTTTATATATTGGTTAGCTCTAATAAATACCTTTTTTTTTCCCCTTCTTTTTTAAATTTCTTGTTACAAGGGATGGTAGGGAAGGATTATGGGATATATTCGGAAATGAAAGTGATATAAAAACAAAAGATATTAAACATTTTAAAAATTGTATTGCTGACTTGTCAAAGACAGGGGAGGAAGAATAGGGGAAGTAGGGTAGAGCAAGTTTTCCCCTTTAAATGGCAATCCCTTTAAGACTTTGTTGGGTGGAGGCCTTACTGGACACCTGTTCAGATGCCAGACTGTAAACTAGACAGCTGTAGCCCTCCTCTCTGATTGTCGTCCAACATCATCATCAAAGACTTAATCACCCAAGCAACCACTCTGGGGGAGCTCCAGGAGCTCCCAGTTAGCTGCCCAAGGGGATCTCAAGTCATCCCAAGATCTATGACACAGCCAGAGGGGCCCACACACACAGCACAGAGAGACAACAAGCTGGAAGGATTTTTGCCATCGCACTTCTGCCTGATGGTGCTCAAAGAAGCCCTTCATATTAAGGAATAGATGAGACTCTTGTGTTTTTGCTTTCCTTTGAGTCTGTGCCATGTTGGGTCCTTATGGCCTCTTCTCTGTCATTTGTTCTGTCTCTGTCTGTCCTGGATTTCCAAGATCCCCCTCTCCCAGCCTAGGCCCACACCCATGCCTCTTTCCAGATTGGGAATCTACATTCCTCCTGGTTCCCAAATCTATTCAGCCTTAAAAGAAAATCACTCTAGAGTACTTTTGGTCAAGTCTTACAGCTATGAATGAATGGGACACCACAAAGATGAATGTCTATAAAGTGAAACTTTCTAAACCTGATTATGGATTAGATGTCTTGGGTTGTGGGGGAACAGGGGAGTTATAGAAGATGGAGAATTTGCAGAAATTTTTGTATGAAAGACATTGTGACAAGGTGTAGTGGGTGGCACATGCCCCTAATCCTAGCTATTGGAGAATCAAAGGCTAGATGATCTCTTAAACTGGAGTTATTATCAATCAGGCATCTTCATTAAGTCAACATCAATGTGGTGAGCCTCTGTGTCTAAGGAGGGGCAAACTGATCCAGGTCTGAAAAGGAGCAGGTCAAAGTTCCCATATGAATCAGTAGTGGGATCAGGCCTGGGAGAAGCCCCTGCACTTCAAGCTTGGGCAATTTGGAGAAACAAGGAAGGAAAGAAGGAAGGAAGGAAGGAAGGAAGGAAGGAAGGAAGGAAGGAAGGAAGGAAGGAAGGAATGGAAGGAGGGAGGGAGGGAAGGAGTGTAGGTAAATAAAAAATTGTTCTCTATTTTAGATGTAATATTTGTCTACTATTTGATAGATAGTAGATTTATATGCAATACCTTCTAGCTGGATAGTGGTGTGAATTTGACCAAGTGAACTTCCTTATCTATAACTGCCTAGATCCCAATTTGAATGAGGTTAGTCTAAGTTCCATCCAGATGGTGCTGGAGGAGTCATTTAGAAGCTTCTTTGTTGAGTCTTCCCCTTGCCACTGAGGGTGGGGGACAGAAATGAGCTTATCTTCATTCCATAAAAGTTCATTTTGCTTCCAGGATGTGTTTCTCACTATTCTGACAATCTCACGACTTGAACCCAGATCCTCTGAGCAGTATGAGCACCATAAATCATGTCCCCTTGATTGCAAAAACTCACAGTTTGAGCCAAAAAATACTCTTGCTTTTGCTTCTGGGTTGTTTCTTTTTTTTTTTTATTCTTTGGTGGCAGGAGAACTTTGGCAGTGCAATGCTTTGGAAAGAACATTAGATTGAATGGTGAAAGAACTGGGTTTGAAAGTAGGTGCCATTGAGGAATGGCTAAACAAATTGTGGTACTTGAATCTAATGTACTATTACCACATAGGAAGAAATCCTAAATACAAAACATTCAGAGAAAAAGGAGGAAAACTTGAGGGCAGCCTAGTGTGTGGCGCAATGAATAGAGCACTCAACTTGGAATCAGGAAGACTTGAGTTCAAATCTCACTTCAGATTCTTACCAGTTAAATGACCCTGGGAAGGTCATTTAGCCTCTGCATGTCTCAGTTTCCTCAACTGTAAAATGGAAATAATAAGAGCACCTACTTCACAGGTTGGCGGTGAGATTCAAATGAGATAGTACTTGTAAAGCACTTAGTACAGTGCCTGACTCATATTAAGTGCTTAATAAACGTTTGTCTTCTTCCTTCCTAGTTTCATGAATAGATAGCAGACCTGGAAGCCAAGAAGCCCTGAGATCTAACACACAGTGGTGGTGTGACCCTAGGCAAGCAACCTGACTTCAGTGCATGAGGCAATTCCCTAAAGCTCAAAGTAGTAGTACAAGTAACACTCAGCATTGGCAAAGGAGATGTTCAATGATGAAATGATAAGCCTAAAATTAAAAAAAAGAAGAAGAAGAAGAAAATCTTTCTAAGATAAGGAAATTGGTTTGGTATTCAAGATACATAGACAACAGAAATCTATAAAACCAAAAGCCATTCCCCCAACAGATATATGGTCAAAGGACCATGAGAACTGTTAACAAATAGTTAACAGGGGCAGTTAGGTGGTGTTCTTGGGGCCTATTCTCTGTCATTTGTTCTGTCTCTATCTGTGCTGGATCTCCAAGATCCCCAGTCTCCCAACCTAGGCCCACACCCATGCCTCTTAGAGGAGTGGCCCAGGAGTCATGAGGACCTAAGTTCAAATCAGACCAGAGGCTTGACACTTACTAGCTGTGTGACCCTGGGCAAGTCATTTAACCCCAATTGCCTCACCAAAAACCAACCAAACAAACAAAACCAAAAAACAAATAGTTAACAAAAGCCAAGAAAATAACATGCACAATGACCATAACAATTTTAGTTAAAAGAAAAATAACACAAAACCACCAAAAACTTAGTATTCAAAATTACAAAACCAAATTTGGCTACTTTGTAGAGAGGTCAGAGGTCTGTTTATAAGTGAGGAACACTGCAAGTGTTGTCCAATTTTTTTCCACCATATTGATTAATTTTGCTAATTTTTAAATCTTCTTCTTTTTCTTTTCAAATCTTTTTTATACATGTCCACTCTCTGGGAGGATGGGGACAGAAAAGAGGGGAAATTTTAGGTAATGAAAGAAGTTTTCCATAAAAAATTATTTTTTAAAAGTGGGAAGGTTTATGTGAAATGATCTAGAGCAGAGGTAGGGAACCTGAGGCCAAGAGGCCACATGCAACCTTCTAGGTCCTTGGGTGCAACCTTTTGACTGAGTCCAAGTTTTACAGAACAAATCCTTTAAGGAGGTTTGGATTCCGTCAAAGGGCCGTACCCAAGGACCTAGAAGGCCACATGTGGCCTTGAGGCCACAGGTTCCCCAACCCTGATCTAGAATAATGCAAGCAGAAACAGGGAAACATTCAATCAAATGATGACAGCAAGGTAAACAGAATATAAAATAAGATTAACTAAAACTCAGTATTTAAAAATTATGATCAAGCTTGGCCCTGGAGATGAGATGAGATGAATACATGCACCATCCTCTGAGAGGCTACGTATGACAGTAAGTTGAAATCTTCTCTCTGATACTGATTAGTTCTATGACCTTAAGTAAGTCACATTGTCTCTGAGATTTAGTTTCCCCCCTATAAAATGAAGGAATTAGACTAGATGGTCTCTGGGATCCCTTCCAGATCTAAATTTATGATCTCTTCCATTATCACAAAAGTGGAAGACTACAGCTGTGGCACAGCATATACAGTTAATGTGCCGATCAGTTTTGTCTTTCTTTTTCTTTTTAAATCTTGGTTACAAAGGATAGCTCTCTGAGTAGATGAAAAGGAGCTATATATTTGGAAACTGTATTAAAATGAAAGACATCGATTTTTTTTTAAAGACCTGGATGCTGGTGTTGCTTCATTGAGCAAATCATTTCATTGGTTTGGGCCTCAATTTTCTCACCTGCCAAATGTGGGAGTTAGATTAAATTACTGTTAAGGTCCCTTCTAGCTCTATATCCTATGATATCCTATGAAATCACTGACTGAGACCTTACTACAACATATGGGAAATCAAAGATTCTCTCTGGACTGCAGAGGGATGGCCCAGACACTATCAGTCAGGCAAATCATTTGTCTATTTCAACCAGATGTCCACTCCTTCTCTGCTAGGTCATTTTCCCTCCTCTAATCTCCCAGGAAGCAGAAGTGAGGATTTACTAATTAGACTTTACCACTGAAGTATGAGTCCCACAAAAAAAGTAGTCCAGTCAAATCCTATTCATATTAAACCAACTAAAACAGAATTCATGATGCTTCCAAGGAGGCTGGCCAGAAATTCACCTCTGCAGTCTTCAAGGAAGAAGGAATGGATTGCATCGACACAGATGAATAGTATGATCAAGACCTTAAAGGACATGTTCAGTCTTCTGAAGAGACAAATGACTTTTGAGCACTCTGGAACAAGGAAAAACCTGTTTATCACAAGCTACTGATCAATGTCAAAGCCTAGCCATTTTAGAAAAAGGTTATACAAAATCATAGGATTGTAGAATTAAAGATAGAAGGCATGTCAAAACCACCTCCATGTTATAGAAGGAGAAAATGGGGCCCAAAGAAGTTAATTAACTTGCCCGAGGTCACACAGGTAGCAAAAGGTAGTACTGGGATTTGAACCAGAGCTAGGAATTAGACCAAAGTTCTTTTGACTCTGAATCTAGTGTCCTTTATTTCCACTATGCAATATACAATAAACAATACTTTGTTTAAGAAATACTATATAAAAACTAACAAACACACACACACAAAAAAAGATTCTTCATATTTCACTAAGTCCAAGTAGCCAGGGAAAGGGACAGAATGTTATACAAAGAGCTGGGTCAATGGTAGTGAGGAAGAAGCGATGGTAGTATTAGTTCATATTGGTGTTGAAAGGCCTCTTTTGGGCTATGCTCTTGGGGTCTGTATAACCCAGTCTTCTTCAGCCTAGGGAAGTGTAGCCCAGCTCTCTAAGACTTGTCCTCTTTGACCTGATTTGACAATAGTGGCCAGCATCAAGGGTGATGTTATTCATTGTTTGCCTTTCATTTTCAAAGAAGACAAATGACATCACAGGGTGATGTCTTGACTCCTGCGTGAATTGGATTTAAGTGAGGCAGAGCTGAACACAGTTGTCAGCCTCACTTTCTCTTCCAGAGTCATTGATCCAGTGGCAAGACAAAAGTCAAAATGACTGGGAATGGCCCGGGATGCAGTGGATGACCTTGGTGTCTTTTGATGTCTGACCAAGCTCTAACCCCACACACCCCCCCACCAGCCTACTTTAGCTGCCTTCAGGTCACTGGAACAAATGGTTCTCACCTGTCCATTCCACCAGGGGAAGTCTTCACGTGCTTGGGGTAAACACCCCATTAACTCACCAACAGGTTTGAGGCCTCTTGGTTACTCTCAACCTGGTTTAGCCCATCTGCTGAGAGGATTTATCAGGTTGTGGCTGCTAAGCGTGCCACAGCTTCTTAGAGCCACGGGTCAAAGTTGAGTGCCAGACACCAAAAGTGGATAAGCAGCCCTGAAAAGGACTCAGCAAGCCCTCACACTAGAGGTGCTAGACCCTCCCCCAAGAAGTTGAGAGTGTCTCCCTTCTGCAAGTCACAGAGTCCACAAGTAACTTTCCAATTCAACTAGAATTGAGTTAGAGGGGGAGGTGACTGGCCATTTTCTTTTACTCCCTTTTCTCCTTCCTATCCTTTTCCCTTTTCCTCTTCCATTTTCTTCCCACTCCTTCATCTTTGTGGGAAGGAGTGGGGTATAGTGGAAAAAGTATTAAACATAGAATAAGGAGATATTTAGATTCATACCTGACTTCCGATACTAATTAGCTGTGTGACCAAGAGCAAATCACTTAACCTCTCTGAGACTCAGTTTTCTTATCTATAAGTAGAACTAATAATATCTTAAGCATCCACTCTACTTTGCATATGTTGCTCTGCCTGGTTTCAGCTCCATGGAACATAATGTTCCTCCCAGGACAAGCTCATGCCCTCTAAACTGGAGGCCACGCTGCTAACTCAAGCCTTGACTCATATCCTTCCCTCTGCCTTCTCTCCCCTCTGATTGGATGACTGGAAGGTAGAGTGCTACACACCTCCCAAACCCTTCCGTTATAGAGGGCAGAAACTGGACTTAACCCAGCTCACTCTACTTTGCATCTGCTGCCTTGCCTGGTTTCAACTCCATAAAACAAGATGGCCCCACACAGGATGTCTCTCCCAGTCTCCCCACTAACCTTGCCCTCCCATTTTCCTGCCTCCTTTTGTGTATTATCTTCCACTTTTGATTGGAAGTTCATTGAGGTCAAGGACTGTGTTTCTTTTTATTAATTATAAACTCAAATCTTAGTACAGTGTCTAGCACAGAGCAGGTGCTTAATAAATCTTTATTGGATTGGAAGGACTTTTCCTTGTAATGTTACCATGATGGTCAAATGAAATAATGCATGGAAAGCCCTTTGGAAATCTTAAAATGACTCAAAAATCTCAACAATTATATTTAGTCACCAGTCAACAAGCATTTATTAAATTTTTACAATGTTCCAGGCCCTCATATCTATTAGTATTATCTCCTTCCTTGTCTTTCATTTTCCTCTTTCTTTTTCTTACCTCTGCTTGCCCTCTTCTTCCTCTCTACTTCTCTCCCACTCTGCTTCTGAGTGACTTCAGGAGAACTATTCAATTCAATTCAACAAGCATTTATTAACCACCTGTCCCTACCCTGAAGGTCTTTACTGAGGGAAACTACTCTGTACAGACAAAAGTATCAGGCCCCAGAGGCCCCAGAAATCCAAAAGAAATTAAAGCAGGGGTCCATCTCTAGCCTCTTGGTTTCTTTTGTTTAAAAAGCAAATGCAAAGTAATTTATGAGAAGGAAAGAAAGCACTGCCAATTGGGAGGCTCAGGAAAAGACCTCTTTGGGAGGCATCACCTTGAAGAATGCTCAGGATTCCAAGAGGCTGAAAGGGAGAGAGTGAGCAAGCATTCCAGGATGGGGCCAGTCTGCAAAAAGGCAACGAAACAGGAGATGACATCTCATGTATGGGGAACAGCTAGTGGATCCATTTGGCCGGAATGTAGAATGTGTGATGGAGAGTAATGGGAAATCCATTTGGAAAGATAGGTTGGAGTCAGATTGTGAAGGGCTTTAAATGCCAAACAGAGGAATTTGTATTACATCCTAGAAGTAATAGAGAGATGCTGCGGCTTTTTGGGCAGCAGAATGACCCAGTCAGCTCTGTGTCTTAGGAGTATCACCGAGAGTCCCATATGGTGAATAATGATATTTATACTAGTTAACCACAAGGTTATTTGAGAAAATTACTTCACATACTTTAAAATGGTATACAAATATGCGCTGTTATTGCTTTAGAATTTGTTTAAATTTGTCTAAAAAAATGATTTTCCCACATGGAAGTTTAGGTTTAAAATGGACTGTCTCACAGAAGAATCAGTACTCAATAACCCAGTATTTGATAGTCTTCAAAACACAAATGACCTAGGAAAGAAATCACTATTTGCTAAAGACTGTGAGAAAAACTGGAGAGCACTCTGGCAGAAATTAAGCTTAGACCAACATAATATACTATATTACACAATAAATTCAAAATAGATGTGACCTGAATATTAGAGATCATAACATTTAAAAAATTACATGAGAAACAGATCATGTTCTATTCATAGCTAAACACAGGGGATGAATTGAACAAGGGATAGAGGCTATTCAAAAGATAAAATAGCCAATTTTGATTACAGGAAACGAAAAAGCTTTTGCACAAACAAAATTAATGCAACTAGAATTAGAGAAGTAGTCAGACAGGGCTTGATATGCAAGACATATAGTCAACTGACAAAATATGTGAGACCAAAAGTCACTCCCTAATAAATGGTCAAAAGATTTGAACAAACAGTTCTCAGAGGTATTGCAAAATATTGACAATTATATGCAAGAGTGTTCTAAATCACTACTGATGAGAAAAATACAAATCAACACAACCCTAAAGTTTTACCTCACTTCTAACAAATTGGTAAAGATAGGGGTAGTTGATGTTGCAAGGGTTGTGGACTGGTACAACCATTCTGGAAAGCAATTTGGAACTATGCAAATATTTATAACCACTTTTTGTGATAACATAGAACTGGAAACAAAGAAGATGCCCAGCCAAAAGGGAATACCAAAATTATAGTATATGAATGCAATAGAATATTACTGTGCTGTGAAAAACAATGAACACCATGAAGTTTAAGTCTTATCAATTTAAATGTTGAAGAAGATGTGGGAAAATTGGAACACTAATGTATTGTTGGTGGAGTTATGAAATGATCCAACCATTTTAAAGAGCAATTTGGAACTATGTCCAAAGGGCTATAAAAATGTGCATACCCTTTGACCCAGCAATAGCACTTCTACAGCCATATCCCAGAGAGATCACACAAATGGGAAAAGGACCCACATGTACAAAAATATACATAGCAGCTCTTTTTGTGGTGGCAAAGAATTGGAAATTGAGAGGATGCCCATCAATTGGGGAATGGCTGAGCAAGTTGTGGTATGTGAATGTAATGGAGTATTATTGTGATATAAGAAATGATGAGCAGGCTGACTTTAGAAAAACCTGAAAAGACCTGTGTGGTCTGATGCTGAGTAAAGTGAGCAAAACCAGGAGAACATTGTACACAATAACAGCCACATTGCGTGATGACTAATATCGATAAACTTAACCCTTCTCAGCAATGCAAGGATCTAAGACACCTCCAAAGGCCTTGTGATAGAAAATGCTATCCACAAAGAAGAAAGAACTATGGAGTTTGAATGCAGATCAAAGCACACTATTTGTTATTTTTTTCTTCTGTTGTGTTTTGTTTCCTCTTTCTGGTGGTTCCTCCTATTGGTTCTAATTCTTCCTAACAACATCACTAATATGAAAATATGTGTAGTAGGAATGTACATGTATAGCCTATATCCAATTGTGTGCTGTCTTGGGAGGAAGGTGGGGAGGAAGAAAAAATTTAAAACAAAACCTTATGTAAGTGATTGTTGATAATTCAAAATAAATTAAGAAAAATAAATAAATAAAAATAAAAAAGAAGACTCATCAGTTGATCAACAGAGTGAAGTAAGCAAAGCTAAGAAAATATAACTACATAATTACTGCAAAACAATTGAAACTGAATATTGTGAAATTATAAAGACTAAGCTTTGCCCTAAAGAAGAAATATCAGAAGGCACTTCCCCTTATTCTTTCAAAGAAGCATAGGACCACAGGGGTAGAATATTTCACATAACATTAGATTCTTTTCTGGTGTATTGATTGGTTTAACTGAAATTTCTTTTGGTCTCTTCCTCTTTTTAAAAAAGAATTACAGGGAATGACTCTCTGAAAAGGAACAAGGGAGGGATAAGGGAGGAAATGTAAGTAATGGAAAAAAAAACAAAAGATATCGATAAAAATTTATTTTTTAAAAATGTATTGTCAACCAAACTTCAGTATCTCAAAAATTCTGTGATTTCTTCGGTGTTTGTATTTGCTCCAATATCTCTATGCCTAAGTAAATGGATGAGTTCCTGGGGCTAATGTAAATCAGGTAACCAAACCTCTGATAATGAACCCCTTTGCATATGGCTAGGCTAGTCCTCAGATGACAAACCATAAGATTCATGATTGGCCCATATCAAAGCCTTTTCAACTTGGTAAAACCAACCAGAGTTTGTCTTCCATAGACATAGCTTCCAAGAGCTCAACATTATCTTCATAAAACATCAGAGTGGGACAGCTAGGTGGTGCAGCAGGTAGAGCTCTGATCTTGGAGTCAGGAGAACCTGAGTTCAAATCCGGCCTCAGACACTTGAAACTTATTAGCTGTGTGACCCTGGACAAATCACTTAACCCCAATTGCCTCACAAGCAAACAAACAAAAAAAAAGACATCAGAGTAGAAATTTAGAGGAAGGTCTCAACTAATAGCAAGGGAAAATTAGACACTGTTTTTCCCCAATGGCCTGCTTGGTAGAATAAACATTTTATATGCATTTATTGAGTGAGGAGATTAAGCAGCAATAATCATAGAATTTTAAATAATAATATAAGAAACAATTATCAAAAACAACTGAAATTTTAATAGTGCCTGAAAGTTTACAAAGTTATATGTGATACACATCTATGAAACACATATAGAATACGTACATTTAAATATATACGTCTTCCCATCCTGAAAAAACCTTCACCAAATCCTTCCAAGCCCACTATCATCTTATATCTCTTCTGCCTTTTGTAGCTTAACTCCTCAAAAAAGCCATCTACAGTGGGTGCCTCCACTTTCTCTCATCTCACTCTCTTTTTAACCCTTTACAGTCTGGCTTCTGACCTTTTCATTCCATTGAAATTGCTCTCCAAAGTTACCAATCAGCTTTTAGTTGCCTCTGCAGCCACTGACACTGTTGCTCAGTCTCTCCTCCCTGACACTCTTCTCTCTCTAGGTTTTCAGAACACCATTCTCTCCCAGTTTTCCTCTTACCTATCTGACCTTTCCTTCTCTGTCTCCTTTTCTGGATCCTTCTCCAGATCATGTCTTCTAATCACAGGTGTGCCTCAGGGCTCTAACCTGGGCCCTTCTCTTCTCCTTATGTACTACTTCACTGGTGATCTCATCAGCTCTCGTGGATTTAATTTATTTTAAAATTATATCTTGTTCAGGTCTCTCAGACCACCACCACCCCTTCTAGTCAGTATAGTAAGTAAATTTATAAGTAGCCAGTATAAAGTAACAATAGTAGGAAGTAAGATTGAAAAGGGGAAGCTACAAGTCATGTACAAACTGCCCCAAAGATCAAAGGAGCATAATTTACAAATTATATTATATATTAATGAAAAATCATGTCCTGGTAATATGTGCTGAATCAAGAGAAGCCATCTAGACTTTGCTGTCAAGGACTTTTGGTCCTATGTGTAAATTTCAGACAAGTCCTTAGAACACCAAATGGTGCTGATAACATTGAGATGACATGGATATATTAACTTTAAAGTTTTACTAACAACTTTGAGATGATTTGAGTATGTTACTGAACTAACCTCAAAATGGCACAGATAAGAGTCTGTTCCCCAAAAAAAACTATAAAAATTAGACCTCAAATTCCTGCCTCCCAAGCAATCTTCCATCTCTGTTGCATCCATGGCTGCCTTTATCTCCAACTCTAATCCATGGCATGAGTGATACTCTGCCTCTCTCCCTCCCCTCCACTTCCTCACGCTGGCTACCTGCCTTCACTACCCCACTATACCATCTGACTCTGTACCTCTTTTTGTGGTCTACCTCTGTAATATCTGTGCCTTTTGCCCCAATGCCCTCTGTGCCTTATTAAAGTATAATTGCAGCCCCACTTCCCACTGCCATCGTAGCCTTTCCCAGAGAGAACCTAAAGAATTAGGTGTGCCTGCCCTACTTCATAATTTTATAAATTATCAATTCAATTTTCAAATCTACCTTTCCTGCCCCCAATCGCTCTGCTGACCTCCAATCTCACATCTCCAACTGTCTTTCAAATATCTTAAACTGGACATCCAATAGCCGTCTGAAACTCAATATATCCAAAACAGAACTCATTATCTTCCCCCCTAAACCTTTCCTCACCTCCTAGCTTCTCTCTTAGTGTAGTGGGCAACACTATCCTCCCAATTTCCCAGGATCACAACATAGGAGTCATCCTGGATTCCTCATTATCTCTTACAACCTCCCCTGCATATTCTAGCTGTTGCTAAGGCCTCTCAATTTCACCTTTTCAACATCTCTCAAATACACCTCCTTCTCTCCTCTGGCACTGCCAGCACTCTGGTGCAAGCCCTCATCACCTTATGCCAGGACTATCACAATAGCCTGCTGGTGTGTCTACCTGCCTCAAGTCTCTCTCCACTCCTATCCATCCTCTATGCAGCCACCAAAATGGTTTCCTCAAATGCAGGTCAGATCACATTTTCCCCATCTCAACAGACTCCAGTGGCTTCCTATCGCCTACAGGAGCAAATATAAAATGCTCTATTTGGCATTCAAAGCCCTTCATAACTTAGCCCCCTCCTATCTGTCCAATCTTCTTATACCTTATTCCCCAACATATGCTCTTCAATCCAATGACATTGACCTAACTGTTACATGAACAAGAATCTCCATCTCTCAGTTCTGGGCATTTTTTATGACTGTGACCCATGTCTTGATTGGCCAACAATAGGTCCCAGCCCAAACCTCATTTAATCATTGTCTGAGCTCTGATGGCTTAAACTGAGCATAAATAGCAATTGTTTCTGTTTTGGCCAGAAACCCTGAGTGTCTTCCCCTCCCAGATTGATTTTTTTTTTTTGATTAGGTAAAAGAGGTAATTCTTTGCTTCATTTCTTCTTACCTAGCCTTAATCACAGAATGGGCATTACCCTGGATGAACTGAGACCTGGCTAAGACCTAAGCCCAGGCAGCTAGGTGGTCCAGTGGATAGAGCACTGGCCCTGAAGTCAAGAGGACCTGAGTTTAAATCCAGTCTCAGACCAAACACTTGACACTCACTAGCTGTGTGACCCTGGGCAAGTCACTTATCCCCAATTGCCTTAAAAAAAAAAGACCTTAACCAAAGGCCGAGGTCTCCCATTGCATCTGGGGCCATCTCCAGTCATCCTGGTCTATATATTGCCACTGGATCCAAATGGCTCTGGAGGAGAGAGTAAGGCTGGTGACTTTGCACAGCCCTCTCTCACTTAAATCTAATTCACTTGCAAGTCATGATATCACCTTCCAGATGTCATTGGTCCTTTTCCAGAATGAAGGACAAACAACAACCCCTGTGTCTAGAATGTTCTCCCTCCTCCACTCGAACTGACCTCCCTGGCTTCCTTTAAGTCCCAACCTTCTTCAAGAAGTCTTTTCCAACTTCTCTTCATTCCAGTGCTTTTCCTGTTTTAATTACTTCCTATTTGTCCTACACATAGCTTGCTTTGTATACATTTGTTTGTAAGTTCCTTGAGGGTTTTTTGCCTCTTTTTGTATCCCCAGCACTTAGCACAGAACCTGACACACAATATGCACTTAATAAATGCTTAGTGAATGAATGAAAGAATGAATGAATGTGAATACGTGTATATATATATAAACATATAATTGGACCTATGATGTCATTAACATAAAGAACTCTCTCTACTAATGCAAGTTATTGCCTTCTCTGAAACTTATTGTCTTAGAAGGTTACCCAGGGGTGCTGAGAAGTTAAATGACTTGCTTATGATCATACAGCCTAAATGTGTCAGAAATAGGGTTTAAACTGAGATCTTCCAGCTTTAATGCCAATTCTTTACCACAATGCCAAATATGTATGTATGTATATGTACGTGTATTATACAAAGACACATATATTTGTCTGTGTTGTATGTGTGTGAGGTGGGGGTAGAGTTGTTTACCTGTGTATGTACAGGTTGTCCCAAAAGTCTTAGTGCAAGGGAGCAAACTGAGTCTTAAAGAAGTTGAATATCTTGCATAAAAATGAGGAGAACATAAGAGCTAAAAGGGGTCGTATAAATTATCTAGTTTAACCATTTTGTTTTATAGTAAGAAAATGAAAAGATTCAGACAAAATGAGATAAGGAAATTTGAGGAGTACAGGGTCTGCTTCAGCCAGGGGTAGTAAGGAAGGACTTCTTAGAGGAGTTGGCACCTGAGGTAGGCCCTGAAAGGAAAGGTGAAATTATTAGCCGAAGCTCACATGATGTGTCATCCATGAAGATGTACTTACTGAACCAGCACCCTGAGAGTTTACCTCAGTAGGAAGAAGGACATGTTCAGCTAGCAATTAGCTAGTGAACCATCTAGAAAGGTTCAGGCGACACTCACCTGGAGGCAGCCAACTGGACTGAATAATCAAGTCAGGATTATTACAGTGAAGTCTTTGGAATTAAGACCCCAGGCCAGCTCCAGGATATGCCTTGAGCTGCCCCAATTACAGGCCGGAGATGACAGATTATTGAGAATTCTATACTCAGCACTGAGTTGAAAAATAGCCTTCCTAAATGTCAGTTTGTGGGTAGTTTTCTTTCTTTTTGTTTTTAACTTTTACACTGATAAACCGTCTTTAGTCTGAACTGCCCCCATTTCAAAGGCTATGAGGAAAATTGCTCCAGATCAAGATCAATGCTGAAGCTCCAGATGAGCTCTTTGCTAGGACTTGGGCTCCCAGCCAGTCCTTAGCCAAATTGTGAAGTACATGGTTTCTCTGTAGTCTTATTTCTGCTCTTTCTCATGGTGGCCCTTCCCAGAATCCTGCACCCCAAACGCTTCTTTCTCCCTCTTTTCTGATCAAAACCTGTTGTCAGGACAGGAGTCTTTATATCTAAGTGTGAATTTAATTCAATATATCCCTTTTCTCAGGGTAAGTATCAGAAATTCCACTGCAGGATTTCCTGGGACACTTGGAGCTGAGAGCAGGGGGGGTCACAACCACAGCACCAAGCTCCCATAAATTTTCCATCTCCTGCTACCAAACATCCAATCACCTCAGGCTAGGATCATGCTGACCAGCACAGCTTTCAAGAGGAAGAAAAACAGCAAGGGTCTTCTACTCTCTTGAGAGTCCATTGGAGGTCTTATATAAGTAATGCTGGATCTATTCCATTGTTAGGCAATCACTCTTTTTTAAATTATTGGTGATGAGTAAACAGAAACATAGTTAGGTTTAGCTATGTTATCACTAATAAAATTTGAGACAAAGAATATTAAAGCTCCAAGGACTGGCCAGCCACTGAAAATACGAGCAGATATACAGAGGAAAGTATCACAACATAAGGAGCTAACGTCCTGCTGCTGGCTACTATGCTTTCAGGAACAAACAGCAATGTCCTTGTCCTGAAAGACATGGGAAAGAAAGTGAGTTGATGTTATTCCTGTGGCATCCAGACACTTGGAACAGAGAGAGGGGAGGAGGGAAAGAAAAGGATGGGAGAGGAAAAAGAAAAGGAAGGGAGAGGGGAGAAGGAGTGAAAAGGGAGAGAGGGGTAAAGTAAGGGGAAGAGAGGGGGAAGAGGGAAGGGGGAGGAGGAGGGACAAGGGAGGGACAAAGGGAAAAAAGAGGGGAAGATAAGGAGGGGAGAAGAAGAAGGAGAAGGGGAGAAGGAGGAGGGAAAGAGGGAGGAAGAAAGAGAGAAAAAGGTGGAGAGGGGAGAGAGAAAGAGGGAGGGAGAGGTGGGAGGAGGACAGTAGAGGAAGGGAGGGAGAGAGACAAGGAAAGAGAGACAGGGGGAAGAAGGAGTCAAAGAGGGAAGGATTTTAGAGAGGGAGAGGAAGGGGTTCAGAGAGGAAGAGGGGAGAAGGAATATGGGAGGGGAGAAGGAATATGGGAGGGGAGAAGGAGAGTGAGGAAGGAAGGGCAGAAAGGAGAAAGGCTAAAGGGAGCAGATTAGGAAACAAAGGTAGAAGAGGCAATATACAGGACTTTGTATGGGATGCACTGGAGACTTTGTTTCATGCTGGGCTATGAGGAAATAGTTGAGACAAAGTATAGGTTAACAGCTTTAAATGCTTCTACCTTGGGAGAGGAGGCAGTGGGACAGAATGGAGAATGCTGGGATTGGAGTCAGGAAGACCTAGATTCAAATCTTGCCTTTGAAACTTACTAGAATCTGGTAAGTACAGACAAAGTACAAAACTAATTTTCCATTGTCTATTTATGGTTTCCAGGATCAAATACAAATGTCTCTGTTTAGCAGTTACAAAGCTTGGCACAGTGTATCCTTAGAAGGTAATGTGTTAATGTGGGAAGTATACTGGTTCTGGAGGAAAAGACTCTGGTAGGGCACAAGAGGAGCTGGCAGTCTCCATCATGTCCCTATTTCCAGTTTGCTACTGTAGAGACTTCCAGGAGCTTCCCCTTGTGTGAGATCTAAGACCTTCTCTCTTGGTTGAGCTGAGTTACCTCACTCCCAATGGAAAAACTCCTTTACTCTATATTATCTGGTATATATTCTCCTAGTGTACCTTCTCTGATTCTGTTCTGCTTTTATTTTTGTTATAAATGGGTCTCTGCTATTTACTGTGTATGTTGGAACTGGCATTAGGTGAGGAAGAGGTCAAGCTTTAAATATAGAGTTTGGGATCTCCCTTCCTCTCAAATGGTCAGAAGTTACATGGATCCCAATCATCTTCCTTAGACAAACAATATTTAAGGGAGCCCATAGATGCACTTTTAACATGGTACCCCCCCCCCGAGAGCAGAGTAGCAACCTCCCTCCCCAACCACTTATGGAGCTTTTCTCCACATGTGGAGCCTCTTTCCTTACACATGGAGGCACTCTGCTTGTAGGAATATAATTTATAAAGAAGAATGACCCAGGTCTTGCCCTCAAATAGAGCACAGAGAAATAGAGAGGATATTACATAAGCACAGATAAGTACAATACAAGGTAGAATGTGATAAGAGCAGAGAAGAGATCCAGACAAAATTAGATTAAAAAAATCGACAAGTATAAGGTCAACTTCAGCCAAAGGTAATAAAGGAAGAGTCCATGGAGTACTTGGTATCTGATATAGGCCTTGAAAAAAGAGGAAAAAATTTGCAAAGTTTTCATGAAGCAAACATTAATGAGGAGGGATTGCATTGAAGGCTTGGGGGCTGGCCTGCCTAAAGTTATATAAGCAGGAGAGGTCAAAATAAAACCAAGAAGCATCTAGAAGCCTACTTTGGCTTGTTTGTTGCTTGTCCTTTATTCTCAAAGAGGACCAATGACATCAACAGGGTGATGTCTTGACTTGCAAGTGAATTGGATTTAAAAGAGGCAGAACTGTGCAAAGTCATCAGCCTCACTCTCTCCTCCAGAGTCAACAGAATCCAGTAGCAAGATATAGGTCAAGATGGTTGACAATAGTCCCAGATGCACAGGGAGAGCTTGGCCTTTTTAAGCTAAAGTCTTTTCCAGGTCTCAGTTTTTGTGAGGCAATGCCCATTCAGTCACTAAAGGCTAGGTAAGAATTGAGGCAAAAGATGGCCTAGTTTGCCATTTATGAATAAAAGAATCAGTCTAGGAAGGGAAGACCCTCAGAGTTTCTCATTTTGGCTATAAAGTACCTTTTAAGAATAAGACTGGAAAGGAAAAGTGGAACCAAGTTGTGGAGGATCTTTGAGATGAATCCAAGGAGTTTGTATTTTATCATATAGGCAGTATAGGGAATCATTGAAAGTTATTGAGCAGTCTTTTAGTAATTAGTGAGTATTTGCTCTATGCCAAGTATTGGGTTAAGAGCTGGGGATGTAAAGAAAAGCAAAAACAGTCCCTGCCCTCAAGAAGCTCCCATTCTAATGGGCAAGAGGAGGAACCAACACGTTCAAACCTGTGCTTTGGGAAGACAATTTGTACAAAGGTCACACTGGAAAGAGGAGAGACTGGAGTTCAAGGAGACTCTTTAGGAGGCTATTACAAGCGATGAGGACCTGAACTGGGATCATGGGAGTACTAATAGAGATAAAGGAGCAGGTGGTGAGAGATATTGTGAAGGTAGTATTGTTAGACTTGGAAATTCATGAGGTGAGGATGCAAGAAGAGTTAGAGTTACCTCTGAGGTTTCAAGACTGGAAAGATAGTGGTGGCATCAAAAGAAACAAGGAATTTGGAAGGAGGAGCAGGTTTGGGGAAAAAGATAATGAGTTGCATTTTGAACATTTGAGTCTTAGATGTTGGCAGGAGGTCTGAGTGGAAATAAGAGGCCATTGAAAATCTGGAGGTAATCATCAGAGGAGGGATCAGGGCTGCATATACAGATTTGGGAGTAATCTTCATAGAAGTGAAAATGGAAGAAATGGAAGTAGATGAGATGTTCAAGAAATAGAGTGTAGACAAAAGAGAACATGCAGGAGAGAACCTTCAAGGATATATAAGGGCAGTAGAAGATGAACTTGCAAAGGAGACCAAAAAGGAGTAATCAATCTGGTAGGAAGAGAATCATGAATGTGCAATGTCACCAAAGTCAAGAAAAGAATGAGGAGGCTCTCCACATTCCCTAATGCTATATAAAAGTCAAGGAAGATTGGATTCAGGAGGAAAAAAATGGGTTTGGCACGGCAATGGACATAAGGGCAATTCCCATAAAGTGATGGGAATGAAAGACAGATTGTAGGGAAATGAAGAGTGAATGAATGGGTGGTGGGGAAATGCAGGCAGTGAATGCAGATTATTCTTTCTAGAATTCTAGCAGTGATAGGAAGGAGAGAGCCTAGACATTAGGACAGTAGTTTAGAGAGCAGCAAAATCAAGGGAAGCTTGTTTAATTATTTGGGAATAGGAGAGACCTGGGCATGTTTTTAGCCAGAGAGGAAGAGAACAGTGGAAAGATTGGGAGGATCAACAGATATTGCTTTGGAGATTTTGGCCATACAGAATTTGGGGACAGTCAATGTCATCTCCTTAAAAATGCTACATAAAAAGACCAGAGGTTTATTCCTTCCTAACCAATCATGGATGACCAAAGAGCAAGGGTCACTATTAATAGTTTGTTGTATAATTTTAAAGGGTCAATTTAGAGTAAAAGAGTAGTCTTCCTATGACTTATTGATTGTTTCATCATTGCAGAATCAGAAAAGCTCAGAAGTAGAGGAGAACCTCAGGAACTTTCTAGTCTAACTTGAATATAAATAGGAGTGTCTTCCAAGTATCCCATATTAGTTTTATCTGACTTCTATTTGAGGGCAGCTAGGTGGTGCAGTGTTTGCCTTTGTTTGCCTCACTTTCCTCATCTGTAAAATGGGCTGGAGAAGGAAATGGCAAACCACACCAGTATCTTTGCCAAGAAAACCACAAATGGGGTCACAGAGAGTTGAACACAATTGATACAACTGAACAACAGAACAACCGCTACTTGAACACCTGCAGTGATGAGGCGGCCATTCATTACCATAGCGTTACAGGTTGGAGCAGCTCTAATTGTGAAGATACTTCCCATTATATTAGACCAAAATCTATCTTTGCAACTTCCACATTTTGTTTTTATTTTTTTCTTCTAGCCAAATGGGCAGGTCTAAATGTCTTGTAGGATTTCAACGACTCTGGAGGAGAGGGGGAAGCTGATGACTTTGCTGAAGACATCACCCTCTTGAAGTCATTAATCTTTGAGAGCAAAGGACAAACAACAACAACAACAAAGCTTCTGCTTGAGCCCTTTCCACAGAGAGAAGGACTTCCAGAGCAGGGCTTGTGAGTTCAATCCTTGTCACACACATTTCTTACACATGTGCCTCACTACTATTATGGTCTAAGTATAAGCTTACTCCTCCCTTGAATGCTGTGTGTATTTATGGAAAGGAGTGAGCCAAGTTCTTTTAGAAGAATGTTTTGTATTAACTGCTTTACTATGTTATCTGAAAGTAGTAGCTGTCCTCTGGACACTCAACCTGCCAAGGTGAGCAGAAGTTGGGGAATGCTGCTTCCTCAACCTGCCAAGGTGAGCAGAAGTTGGGGAATGCTGCTTCCTCCTCCTCCTCCTCATTCTCCTTTTCTTTCTTTCTTTTTTCTTTCTTTCTTTCTTTCTTTCTTTCTTTCTTCTTCTTTTTCTTGTTCTACTTCTACTTCTTCTTCTACTTCTTCTACTTCTTCTTCTTCTTCTTCTTCTTCTTCTTCTTCTTCTTCTTAATAGACTTTAGTACTGTAAAACTATTCTAAAAGCATTGCATAGGTTTCCTTTAAATATCCCTTGGTCTTTTAAATGATCATCTTTTATCAAGGTTCATAGGCCTTTACCGTCCTGGTTCCCCTTCCCTGAACCTGTTCAGGTTTGTCAATGTCCTTCCTAAAATGTAATGCCTAGAACTGAACACAGTATTAAAAATCTGGTCTAAACAGAGTGGAGTCAACAGAACTATGCATTCCCTTGTCTGGAAATTGTGCTTCTCTCAATTAAGCTGAAGATTGTGGGGCCCATTGTGGCTGCTACATCACACTGCTGAACTTGCAGTCCACCAAAACCCCAGATTTTTTTCACATGAACTATTATCTAGGCCATAATTCCATCATCCTATATTTATACCATTGATTAAAGAGTCAGGTTTTGTTCAAAAAATGGCAGCTCCCTTCCCTTGTATTCACTTATTACCCAGAAGTCTCTGTTCTCTTAGAATTTCTGCTAAAAAATCACAATCTCACAGGCAATAACTTTAAAATAGATTTTATGTTCAACGTAGTAGACATATTTCTGTTTTACATTTTCTCTCTAATTGTGGGGCAGAAAGCTTTATTCACTGTTGGAAAAATTCCAGGCATAATGAGTTAAATGAAGTATAACACTAAGATTCTATTGGGGACACTCTTCAGAGATTAAATCTATTGAGACTGCATAATCCTGGGAATCCTATGTCCCTTATGGTGGAGCATGTTAGTCTTGGAAGCAGGAGATGTGGGTTCTAATCCTGGTCCCAATACATCCTAGCCCAGCTGGCACAATGAGCAATTAACTGTGCTATCCCAAATAAGTCAATTAAATTCTTTGGGCTTTGGTTTCTTCATCTGCAAAATGATGAGATTGGAGCATATGACTACTGTGGTCTTTGTCAGTTTTAAATTCTATGAATCTATAATTCTCCAGGAACTAGATCATTTGGTTTGGTGCAAAGAAGACCAAAGGAAGAGAGTACATCGTCAGCAGTGATGATAACAGTGAAAATGTCACCTTCTTCATTATCTGATCCCCAAATCTTCAAGGGGGCTACTGTCCCACAAAGTGATGGCCTGAGATCCTAAAGGTTAAAGGACTGGTTTTATACTATTATATCATTGCTATGAGTGAATTTTGTTCTATCCATCAATATATTGTTTGTGTTTTTTAATGTAGAGAAAGCAGTGACTTTGAAACTGTCAAGGAAATAATAAAGATAGTAGCCCCTTTCAGTCTTGGGCCAATGAGGAAAGATTTGCCTAGAACATGACTGGCTTCATGGGAGCAAAAAGGAATTGAAAGGGATTTTTCCACTCTAAATCACATAAAATACTGAAATCACAGAATGACAAGCAAGATAGAATCACAGAAGTTCAAAAGACAAATTTAACCTAAGCCTAGGGGTTTCTGCTAGCTGGCTGATGGCTATGGCTATGGTTTGGGGATTGACAATCACAAAAGAGAAAGGTAGCCCCTGAGGCTACTAGCTAAAAAAAACTGAAAACTCCCCATTACAGGAATAGAAGAAGCCAGATAGCAGCAGTCATTCTACAGAAGACCAGCAAGTACTAGCAGAGAGTAGAAGATGCCCCACAAAGTTCAGTCCAGGCTTACTGGACCAGCCAAGTAGATGGTTAAGTAGTGGAGACATAAAACCCAATAGTTCAGCCACACATCACAGCCCACAGTTTGACATCACCAGCCCAGGTAGATAGCATCAATAGCTCTGAAGAGGGAATAGCCAGAAGCAGCATCACGGGAAGAGCATGAATTACCCTGGCTACACATGTTGCTTGTTCATGCATGTACCTTGCCTATGTGTTCTCTCCCACAATTATTGTCTTGACTATATACTCTACTGTGGGTGTGCCATGTCCATACACATACTCTCTTCACCACTTTACTGCAATCTATGAAGCAGTGCATCCTATGTACAAAGTGAGTGAAGGATCAGTGGAAGAGGTGTGGAGGGGAGGATTTCTTTTGCCATTTGCTGTTGCTTTAAAACCAATATTTCTTTTACCAGACATTAATATGTCCTCTAGTTGATCTGGTAAAAGGAACTTTAATGGGGGCTCATGAGCTATGGTTACAAATAGTCATTGACTCAAAACATACCATGAACCTGGCTTTTAGGAGGGCTATGATTGAAAGTGGCCTTGACTACATTAAATAAATGCTACCTCTTCATTTCTAGACCTTAAGGTCACAAAATCTCCCTCATTGGTGTTCAATTAAAGGTTTCATGGAACAAAAATTGGCAGTCCTGACCTAGGGACCATTTCCAGAATATAGAGGTAGGTTGCTAGAATTGATTGCATCTATAATCAGTTTTCATTCTGTAATCATTTTCAAGGAAAATCAAGGTGCTAAGAGTTGAAGTGAGAGACATTGCCTTTTCTGACCGTATTATTGTATAATAATGTGTAGTAGCATACCAGTTAATTTTACAGGAGTCAGGAAACTTGGCAAAGGAATGTGAAGCTCAGCAAATTCATCTTAGAGAATGAAAATACTAAAAGTATCATAAGAGCCATCAAAGGACTGGAGACTCTGTTCCCTTTTTAGAATGTCAGGCAGTGATGAAATGTGTTGAATAGGCATATAAATAAGGCAGTAAAATAAAAAGAGTAAAGCAAATTTCTATAAAGAATAAAATAATCTATGACTACAAAAATAGCTAGTGGATCTCATGGACAAAAGAAATAATCAAGAAAGTTATGAAGCAAAAGTAGCAAAATAATGTTAATACTTACTACCTAGGTGACCTTGGACAACTCATTTTCCTCTGTAGACCTCAGTTTTCCACATATGTAAAATGAAGGGATTGAATGAGAAGACCACTAAGTTCCCTTTAGTAAATTTGCACTGTTACAAGAGGGGATAAGAAAGAGGACAAATAAGGAGAAAAAGGATGTCCGTAGGTTTGAAAGCAAAAAGTTTTTAAAATTTCAGATAGAACTTGGGGAAATTGATAATGAACTAATGAACCAGTAGTGGATATTTCCTAAGTGATAGCTAATCTGTTTCAGGAACAAAAGGACAGTGAGTAAATGACAAAAGATAAAGAAAAGAGCCCTCCAATGCATAGGAGGTTTGATAATATTCTAAAGAAGAGGAAGTCATAAGGGCCCACAGACCTCTCTGTGATATTCTCCAGAGGCCCCAAAGATTAGGTAAAGTTCCATACAAAGTCTTTAAGGAAATATGGAAAGGGAGGGTTTCAATCAATTCATCAACAACTGTTTATTGTGTTTATTTATATTATATTTATTATAATTTAAATAATCAAATTACTAATCAGTATATGAAGAAAAGAGCCAAGAGTTGAGGAGAGGGGTTTTGCTCATCATATCTGAAGAGAAACATTAGGAAATGAAACTCTAGCAAAATTTATGTCCATACTGTGACATCTTTGTAGCAAATAGGTTAGAATAATTTTTGTTAAGGTATTTGATAGAATATATAAGCTACTAGAGGGCAAGTACTGTTTCATTCTTGTTTTATATCCCCAAAATCTAGTCCAGGGGTGACACAAAGTAGGTGTTTAATTAATAATTGTTGATTGAATGGTTCATTGACTGATTGATGACAGATGAGGAATAAAGGTATTCAGTGAGGGAAAGATACTAGCAGCTGTCTGGTCAGATTAGAAAAAATCAATGAGTAGCTAGTGAGGAAAAATGGAAAGGCTATTTGGTCTGTCTGTGCAGGAGAAACTTATTGACTAAACCAGCCAGGATTTCTTTTCTGGGATCCATGATATTACTGAATAATGAGACAGTCTGTGCATGTTTGTGTATGGGGGTGGGGTGAAGGGAATGGTGTGTGGGAGTTAAAGAGAGGAACCAAGAAAAATATATATGTAATTGACAAAGGAGAGGAGGGACAGGGCTGTTCATGTAATCTATTCTTTTGTGTGTGGTCAGTAGACTAACTAATAAGGCAATGAATATGAAAATGAAATGCAGCACAGTGTGATTAGGTGGCGCAGTGGATAGAGTGCCATGCCTGGAGTCATGAAGACTCATCTTCCTGAGTTCAGATCTGTCTTCAGACACTTACTAGCTGTGTGACCCTGGGCAAGTCACTTAACCCTGTTTACTTCAGTTTCCTTATCTGTAAAATGAGCTGAAGAAGGCAATGGCAAACTACTCTGATATTCTTGCCAAGAAAACTCCAAATAGCGTCACAAAGAGTCAAACACCATTGAAAGATGATTGAACGAAGTGAAAGGGTAAAAAGGAGTTTTGGTAAGCCCTTATGGTGAGGGTATCCTCTTCTGCAGCAAGGAGAGTGAAGAGATCAAGAGAAATAGGTTGTCAGAAAGAAGCGTATGTAAAATGCATAAAGAGCATAGAGATGAAGGAAATGGTAGGATCAGTGCAGTAGATGTGGAAGATCAACCCCTCTAAGAGATTACCATATCTCTTTCTCTAATATTATCAATTTGAAACCTCTTTCTAGTGTGGTTCCCCCCACTGTTAATCACCAGTGATTAGCAATCCAGTTCTACTTAAGCAATTAAAATCAACTAGCTTTGGGCAGAAGAACATTTACTTCAATGATTTAACAACAATAGAAATACAAAATCCCCCTCCCCCAACATTGTGGGTGCATATTCTCCCCTATAACACCTTGGATTCTGGGAAAAGTGGGCTTAGGTTTAATTCAATTTTCAAATAGTATTGTTTTCACTAACTTCACATCCAAATGCAGAATTATAACCAGATGAGCCCTTGTCTTAGCTAACACTGGGCGGAGTCCGAAAGACCATTCCCCTTGAGCCCTGAGAGTTAGACCAGGTGTCTACAAAGCCTTTCATAGACTCCATTCCTAAACCTCCAAGTGGTTTGCTCTCATGATCTGAAAGTTCACAAAGTCATAATTGTTTCCATTCCCTTCACCTAAAATGAAACAACAAATGTTGAGGCAAAGAACCAGAGCCCATATTCATGGGCCACATGTCAGCCTCAGATGGAGAGGGGTTGCAAGAGGCTCCATTCCTTAGAGCACTATCTCTGCTCTCACCAGAATCATGTCAGAAGTCAGGCAAAGAGAAGGATGAGGTTCTGGTCAGCTAGACCTTTTCTGAAAGTACTCCCAGGCACAGTGACACATCAAAGATTCTATTTACTACATGGTTAACAGACGGGAACCAATCACAGAATGTCTTCACGTGCTCCAAAATTCAAAGGGGAAAGGTATCAGCTGAGCTTTACACACATAGTCATAGAGACTGGTCTCATTGGCTTGTACCTTATAACCCTCACCATGTACTTTCAGTTTCAGGTCCCCATCTTACATAGTCTTTTGTGTATGTGTCTTCATTCTTCTGGTAGAGTGTGAATTCCATTAGGAGAGGAATGTGCCATCTTTCTACCTCCTGCAGGACCTAGAACAGTCCCCCACACAAAGTAGATGTCTAATTGAATTGTACTAAACAATATTTTATTTTTCCACCTCCCTGCTACAGTTACATTATTTTCTTTTTTTGTTCCTAGCTAGCTCCCAAAAATGAAGAGGTGAGCTCATCTAAAAGAACAAAGCCAAGTTTTAGGGTATAAGAAAGTTTTTAGTTTAGGCTATGCTTCAATTGACACTTTCCCCCTCCCATCAGAACCCTTTTGTATATTGCCGATGGTTGAACTGGTTGAACTAGTTTTTAAAAAATTTACCACAAAGATGCAGTCTGAGCCCAAAATGCATTTCATCAAACTTTTAATCAGGCAGTCTTCTAATACATGGGCTCTTAGTCTTCTGTTAGTGACTAGCTAACTCTCAAGTGTTTAAAGATGAGTTGTCCTCAATATTATCTGTCTTAGTTAGAAGGGATACTGAGTTAGTCACTTAATTTCCTCATCTGTTTAAAAAAAAATGAAGGGATTGGTTTCTATGATATCCAAGGACCTTTCCAGTTTGAATTCTATACTTCTATGACCATGGTATCTGAAATTAAAGGACCTCATTCCAAATCCTACCATTGCCACTGGTTACCTGAGTCATCTTGGCCAAGTTACTTAAAACCTCTCTGGGTCTCAGTTTCCTTATCTATAAAATAAAAGACTTAGATTAAATGCCTTTGGAAATCCCTTCTAGCTGTAAACTATGATCCTATGAATGGAAATGAACTGCCTCCAAATTACTCAGATACTTAGTAGAAGAGTTTGAAGAAAAAACCCATACCCACCAATCTTCCTGTCTAGTGCTCCCATCATGTCACATCACACTGGCTCTGTCTGTTAAGCAGGACTAACCCTCTTTTATTTCTAACTTTCTCAGTGCTGATTTGTGATTCCCACCAGAAGGACACCTAGTATCCCTAATGCAGATTATTCTGACAACCTTGCCAACTAACACAACCAGAGGGCAATTTGGCCACTAACAGAGGGTGGGTTGAAACAGGAACCGTAGAAATGGTTCACATTTAATATTTACATACTCTCACATTATAAAATACAGATACAAGCAAGAGGCAGCATGGTGTAGTGAGAAGAAAGCTGGCCTCAGAGTCCCAGAAAGAACTGGAATGAAAACCAGCCTCTGACATTTAACAGACCTGTGACAAGTCACTGAACTTTGACACTGAACCTTTAGTGTCCTCAAGCAACTCTGGGAAACTCTAAGTTGCAGGATGTTTGCCAATCTCCATTTGGGGTGGGGGGGTGAGGGAGGAGGGGCATACTGACATAGGGGGAGGGGCATGAGGAGAGGCAGGGAGAGAGAGAGAGAGAGAGAGAGAGAGAGAGAGAGAGAGAGAGAGAGAGAGAGAGAGAAACTAGGGCAAAGGTTTTGAATAAAATCAGAGTTTAAGAAATGTTCCTTGATTTGAATTTCATCATAGGTCGCAGGACCTTAGACAATATGATAATAATTCAGATCCTAGTAAGTATAGGACTGTTAGGTTTTCAATATGCTTTGTTCACAGCATTCACAGGAATGGCTTAGTTTAAGTGTTATTATCTCCATTTTATAAATTAGAAAACAAACTCAGAGAGGTAAACCAGGGTCACACACCTAGTAAATATTAGAGCTGGTAGTCAAAATCTGGCCTCCTCCTTTCCCTACAGCATGCTTCCTCCCATGGAACGTGATGGATCACCTAGTTTTGTTGCTTTTCATTCGCTTCAGTCGTGTCCAACTCTTCGTGACCTTTTCTGGAGTTTTCCTGGCAAAGATACTGGAGTGGTTTGCCTAGTTTGAGCTTCTCATTTTACATGTAGCTCCTGGGGCACCCCCTCACTTGTGAGGCCCCCCCGAAGAACTTTCCCAAGTGCAAGATATTGTTTGGATCCACAACCACTCAAAGCAGTAGTTCACAAGCCCTGACCAATGGGTTCATTTTTTTTTTCTCTAGACAGTCAGAGGACACAATCAATTTAAAGCAAAGGCATGTAATAATATAGCTTATTTTTTAAAAATCACAATAAAAATACATTAAAAACCACATAAAAAATCTCCATCCCATCAACCTACCCCATACTCTCCTACAAGTATATATACTGTCAATGGGAAGAAAAGCACACTAAGGAATCATAGATGAGGGGAACATATGTGGAGAACACGCTTGGAGGGACAAGTCGCATCTCTGACTTTTTCTTGGTTATGAGTACATAGTTTCCTCCTGGGCCATGATGACTGCTGAGCTCATGGTCTCAGGGGGAGAGTGGCTCTGCTGGTCTCATGCCATCTCTGCTGGGCTCATAGCCTCTGCTGGGTGTTGCTCCCAGCTGCTACTTCATGGAGTCATCTATTGGGACCACCTAAACCACCTCAGCTCCATTCTGCTAGAACATACCCCTCCCTCCCTGCCAAAGTTGGGTCCTGAAGAGATAAGCCCACAACATAGAAGTTGGATATTTATAGAATGGAGAGTTAGACTGAATGATTCAAAACAAAAGGAAGGAAACAAGCATTTATTAAGAGTCTCTTATGGTGCAGTGGCTAGAGCACCAGCCCTAGAGTCAGGAGGACCTGAGTTCAAATTTAGCCTCAGACATTTGATATTTACTAGCTGTGTGACTGTGGGCAAGCCACTTAATCTTGATTGACTCAAAAAAAAAAGTCTATTACGTATCAATTGTTTAGTAAACATTATCTCATTTGATCCTTACAACTACTCTGGGAAGTAGATGCTATAATGATCTGAATTCTACAATGAATAAAACTGAGGAAAACAAAAAATAAGTGACTTGCTCAGGGTCACACAGCTGGTAAGTATGTGAGGCCAGATCTGAACTCAGATCTTCCTGACTCCAGGCCCAGTGCTGTAACCACTGTGTCATGTAACTGCCCCTAAAAAAATTTTAGATTAATAGAAAAGGAAGAGTTTGTTAACAAAAAGAAAAAGAATGTATAGTAATGGTGATGTCCCTCACCCAGTGAGTTATTGGTCAAACCCAATATAAAATATGAAGTGGTAAGACAAACGGACTTGCCAAGAGAATGGGATAGGAGCCTGGAGCTCACATTGAAAGGCTACAGAAGGATTTTGGATACAAGTGATATAAGCACAAGGATTAAGATACTAAGAAACCACAAATATAAGGAAAAGGCATTTGAGGATATTTGGAAAGGCGAGGAAAGTAAGGGTCTAAGGGAAATCTGGAGGGGAAATGGTATGTGAGACTGATTTCTCATTTTCTGTTGTGTGGGAACATGAACTACATTTAAAAAGAAAAAAAACACATATACATTATAGGATCAAAGGAGAGAATTATTTCTGCTTGAAATATGTCTTAAAGCAGAGCTCAGAAACCTGCTCTTTCTAACCAGGGCCAATCTCCTATAGGAAGAAATCAATCAGGGGTCCAGCCAAAGTAAAAATCAAATTAATTTAGAATTTTTAAAGAGAAAAATGTTAGATTTCACTCATTCACTTCTTAAATTAAGAATAAGGGCATAAAAACTATTTAATACGTGCAGTTATAACACTGTGGTTCTATATTCTGCACAGTGAAGGTAGTGGCATTGGGGAAAGGGCCCTTCGACCAAAAGAAGGAGAGGTAGGAAATGAAAAGAAGGGGCAAAGGAAGGAAAAAGATGAAAGACAAAGAAAGAGAGGAAATGAGAAAACAAAGTGACAGAAAAATAGAGAGAGAGAGAAACATAGCAACAAAGAGACATATAGACTAACAAAAAGGAGAAAGAAACAGAGAACCAGAGGAAGGGGAAAAGTTGTAGGAAGATATACTGACAAAGACAGACACAGTGACACAAGCAGAAAGAAACACAGAGAGATAGAGACGCACATTTGTAGAAAGAGCTTAAATGAGAGAGAAAAAAAGAGGGAGAGAGGTGGGTTAGGAGATAGCAAGGATGGACAGCTAGGTGGCACTGTGGATAGAGCACGGGCTTTGGATTCAGGAGGACCTAAGTTCAAATCCGGCCTCAGACACATAACTCTTACTAGCTGTGTGACCCTGAGCAAGTCACTTAACCCCATTGCCTAACCCCCCCAAAAAAAAAAAGAAAAAAAAAAGGAGACACCAGGGGTGGGGAACCTATGGCCTCAATGTGACACGTAGAGGGCCACACTTGAGGACCTAGAGACCCACAAGTGGCCTTGAGGCCCCAGGTTCCGCACCCTGGGGAATGCTCTGAAGTATTTTGTGATGTGTTCAGAGTACACTATTGCCAGCTATGTTGTAGACATCAGGGTAAGTTATCCACTTTGTGACTTGTGGTACTTTATAAATTGGAGGATCATAAAATTTAGATCTGGAAGAGACCTCATTTTACAGATGAGAAAACTTACATTCAGACAAGTTTGTTTGCTCGTTTGTTTGTTTTGGTAGGGGAGGGTTGTCCAATAACACACAAAGCTAAGATTTGAACCCTAAATCATCCTGGCCTAAACCCAGTGTTTCCATTACACTACATATGACCTTTCTGAGTTGACATGTCGGAAGGTGCTATTTCCTCTTAGATACTTATTATGAAATTAGGATAAATTGACTGTGGTGTTGAGTCTATGGCCCTCTGTGCTCTAAATAGGAAGCCTCCTTCCCCACAGGCATGATTAAAGAAATCAAAGGGGGAAAAAAATCAATTACACCTTTAAAAACAAAACTATAACCCTAGATTAAAATGAATACAAACATCTATTTTAATTTCTAAAGTTAAATAGATAATATACCATTTTGAACATGATTTTTAAATTTTTAAAAATTATATACAGTTAAGCAACTCCTTTATCTTTAGTTAAGTTAAGATTATATACAGTTAAGATCTCCTTTATCTTTAGTTTTTCCTTGATTTGTCTGCCCTGATTTTCTCCAGCTTCAAGTGTAATTAACTTACACTGAATTTTTCTGGGCTTGTTCAGAAACTTTCTAAGGACTCTTAAGATCTCTAGGCAGCTTGTCCAGGAGTTAAAAGCCCCTGAAGCTTTTCTTCTGCTAGAGACTTCCCCCTTTGCTTTGACCTGCTCTCTGGCAAGAAATTGAACTCTCAGAATATTTACTTGGTTCTGCTCATTTCACTCTCCATTATTTTATGCAAGTCTTTCCATGTTTTTCTAAGATCACAGCAATACTGTTTTAAGACTGACTTTGAGTGAATAAGTCATTTTGACTATTATGAATGCCCAAATTAACTACAAAGGACATATGAAGAAAGGCACTATCTGCATCCAAAGAAAGAACTGATAAATAGAGGTATGTATAGAATGGTTTTACATACATTTATCTATCTATCTGTCTATCTGTCTATTTATACATATTTGTGTCTAATGGTAGCCATCTCTAGGTTGGGGGGTGAAGAAAAAAAAGAAGGGGAAAAAAAGAAATTTACATCATAACTTTATTATATATTTAAAGGGAACAGCAAGTTGTACATAATAGATTTGTAATTTAACATGCAAAAAATGGGAGGGAGAGAGAGAGAGAAGGAGGGAGGGAGGAAGGGGGAGAGAGAGAGAGAGAAAGAGAGAGAGAGAGAGAGAGAGAGAGAGAGAGAGAGAGAGAGAGAGAGAGGGAGAGAGAGAGAATACTTCCTTGGGTCTCTTTCATGTACTTGTTCATATTCTATTTTGCTTAAGAAGCCACACTACTCAGAGTTAGAAGGAACCTCCAAGCAAGAGCAGCAGTCTCCTCTAAGAGACCTTTTACTGGGCACCCTTTCCACTTTTGGAAAGGGAAAGGGAACAATCATTTATTAAGTTCCCACTATGTGCCAGGCATTG
This sequence comes from Phascolarctos cinereus, assembly GCF_003287225.1. NCBI lineage: Eukaryota > Metazoa > Chordata > Mammalia > Diprotodontia > Phascolarctidae > Phascolarctos > Phascolarctos cinereus. Next base: position 122,387,324 of record NW_027556098.1, on the reverse strand, counting down.
TACTCAGTGCTTTACAGATATTACTTCATTCCACACCAATTTGATCTCATTTTGGACAGCAAATATAACTGTAAAAATAGCAAGCTCTCTGCAGTTTTCACATTGCACCTAGTTCTTTCTTCTGGGGCCAAGCAAAACAAATTTGATTGCTCTTCCATCCTGTAAACTTTCAAATATGAAAAGATGGTTGTCACATTCCCTGCTCCGGTCTTCTCTCCTCTAGACTGAAAAGCCTCAATTTCTCCAGCAGAGGCTCATAGGATGTGGTCTCCATTTTGCCCTTGTCTGACTTCTCTCCAATTGGTCAATGTTCTTCGTAAAAGGGGGTACCCAGAACCAAACACAATATTTAATCTGATGTGATGTGACTGGAGCCATCACCTCCCTAATCCTGGATACTGTGCTTCTTTTAATGCAGGCTAAAACGGCAGTATAATCTTTGATTATCATTCTAGATGTTGACTCATACTGACTTCGTAGTCCACTAAAACCCCTGGATCTTTTTCAGAGTAATTGTTACCAGCCAAATTTGCCCTGCCTTTTATCTAGGGGAAGTATGGCTGGTGTTTGTGAATTACCCACATATACTTGTGAAGTATGGCAGGTGTATTTGTGAAGCCAATTATTTTTTAACCCAAGTGTAAGATTTTACATTTATCCTTTTAAAATTTCATCTTTTATCTTATTAGATATGAGTCAATGTGCCTGCTGATCAAGCCATCTTGGAATTCTTAATCTGGCATCCAATGAGGCACTTGGTGGTATAGTTCAGAAACGTCAAACTCAAGGCCCAGCAAAACTCCTACCTGGATCCAGAACCAGATTTAAATATAATCGGGAAAATATAATTTAAACATAATTGTTTAACAAAATAAATAAATAGAAAATAGAAAAAAATAAATAAAAATACAATAGAACATAGATAATGTTAACTTGTGGCTTTCCAAGTCAATATACTGCCCACAGAGATAAGTTTGACAACACTGTTATAGTGGATAGAGCATTGGGCCTTTAGAGACTCCACTAAGAAGCACCGCTAGGTAATGCAGCCAATAAGAGCACTAGGCCTGGAGTCAGGAAGATCTGAGTTCAAATACAGCCTCAGACTAGCTGTAAGTCCCTGGACAAATAATTTCATCTCTATTAGCCTCAATTTCCTCATCTGTAAAATAGGAATAATAATATCACCTACCTCCCAAGGTTGTTGTAAGGATCAAATGAAATAATAATCGTAAACACTTAGCACAGTGACTGGCACATAGTAAGCAAGATGTAAGTGTCTGCTATAATGGATGATTATATATAGCTTGAGCTGCATTAACTCATTCAACAATCTATATCCTAAGAATCTACTTTGTGAATGTACCATATAGGGCGCTGGGAGTCACTTACCATTAAGTATCCTTCTCAGTAGCCTTAATAGACATCTAACAGATGTGTGATTAATCTATTCTGGAAAGAGACTGACCTGTTTTAAAGAGAAGATTCCCATTTTGACAAAGTCTAACTTTAAAATTTTAAATTGATAGAATTTAGTAACCTCTCAAAACTATATATGAAATTATCTTCTCATCACCATCCTCTCAAATGTTGATGAACTGCTCAGTATTATAACCCACTTATTTCTGAAGAGTGTGTTTTGTTTTGTTCTTTAATTATTGTCATTGCTTTTACAATTGTTTTCAATTCTTTTTTTTTTTACTTTTGGGTCTTAACAACCAAAAAAAATTTATTTGATTCAAAAAGAAAGTTCAGAACAAGGAAATAAATGTTGGTTTCAAATAGCAATTTTCATACATTGTAGAATAAGGCAGAGTTAATCTCTCCAAGAATGAGATGGGCAATCAGGCGGCCTTTCAATAATAAAGCAATCTTCAGGCCCCAGCCAGTAAGTTGGCCTACCCTTCTAAGTTTCTGAGGAAAATGGCTAAAACCTTAATCATTCCATCCACAAAGGCAAGAACTTTCAGAATCCCATAGGAAAATAAACCCTTCCTTCAAAAATAAACTTTGAAGTTTGGAAATAAGAGCAGAAAAATTGTCTCCCAGGGAAAAAAGAGCTGGTTTAAATAGTGTTCACAGCTCTCCTACTGCTTTTATCAAAGTGTCAATCTGCAGTGAGTGATATAACCTGAACAGCTCTGCAGTGGAGGTAGGTGGATGGGGATAATTATTCCTTCGTATCAATAAAAGGAAGGCAGAAAGCAAAGGAATCACCCTGGTCAAAGAACCAGCGCCTTTGGGTGTTTACCCTGCATTTGGCTCTATCTCACAGACCAGGGCTTCTCTACCCCTTTCTTATAACGTAAATATTTTTATGTGATGACAACAACTTTGTATTGTTTAGAGGCACCATCTTGTAAAATAGGACAGCTAAGTGGCATAGTGGATAAAGCACTGGGCTGAGAATCAGGAAGCCTCATCTTCCTGAGTTCAAATCTGGCCTCAGACATTACAATCTGTGTGACCCTGGGCAAGTCACTTGACCCTGTTTGCCTCAGTTTCCTCCTCTGTAAAATGAGCCAGAGAAGGAAATGGCAAACCACTCCAGTACCTTTGACAAGAACGCCACAAATGGGGTCACAAACAATCAGATATGACTGAAAATGACTCAACAACAACATGGTAGTGCAAAGTACTCTAGACTTGGCATCAGGAGACTTAGTCTTGAATCCCAGTTCACATACTTACCAATTGTGAGACGATGGTCATTTCACTGTCAAGTGACATTGTACAGAAACACTGTAAAATAACAGCAATGTTCACATTCTCTACTTCATAGAGCTGTATGTATGTTGTAAATAATCTAGAGCTGATGTAACTGTTAGTTGTAATGCATAATGTTTTATTATTTTAAGGTCCTTTTAACTTACATTATCTCATTTGATTTTCACAAAAGCCCTGCTTGTTATGACAAGACAGGCATGATCACCCTCATTTTACATATAAGGAAACTGAGGCTGAGAGTTTATGTGACTAATGATTTATCCAAGTTCACACAATAAATGGAAGAGAAGAAACTTAAACTAATTCAAATTTTTCACTGTATCATTTGTTATTGTTCAGGCCTGGAGTCAGGAAGACATGAGTTTAAATCCAGCCTCAGACACTTGCTAGTTGGGTGACCCTGGACCAGTCACTTAACCTCTGTCTGCCTCAGTTTCCTTTACTGTAAAAAGGGATCATAATCGCACCTAACTCCCACTTAATAAATGCGAAATTTATTGACCTCTCTGGCTTCCTTTAAGCCCCAACTAAAAATCTCAGCTTCTGCAGGAGTCTTTCTCACACTTCTTATTTCAAGTGCCTTCCCTCCATTAATTATTTCATATATGTGTATGTATGTATGTATGTATGTGTATATATATGTATGTATGTATGTATATATATATATATATATATATATATATATAATTCCTATATTCATACATATAGATAGCTTGCTTTGTATATTTTGTTTGTATATTATGTCCCCCCAACAGATTATTTTTGTTGTTGTTGTTATTGAGGATCCTTCATTCTCAAAAAGGACCAGTGGGAGATGTCTAGCCTCATCAATGAATTGGATATGTATGGGGCAGCCTTATTTTTCCTCCAGTCGTCCAAGTTCAGTAGCAAGACAAAAGTCAAGACAACTGGCAATAGCCTCTATTCCACAATTTACAAATGGTCAAAGTATATGAATATGTAGTTTGGGGATGAAGAAATGAAAGCCATATGGAGTCATACAAAAAAATACTCTAAATCATTATTGATTAGAGAAATGCAAATTAAAACAACTCTGAGGTACCAATCTATAAGATTAGCTAAATAAACTCCTTGAAGGCAGGAACTATCTTTTGCTTCTTTTTGTATCCCCAGTGCTTAGCACAGTGCCTGGAGCATAATAAATATTTATTGACTGATTGATATGTATTCCAGCCCTTTATTCACTATGCCACACTGCTTCTCATATCTATGTATACATATATGTACATATAAATGCATACTTACACACATAAATACACACACATTCTGCAATCAAAAAGACCATAGATGTAAAGTTGTATTAGTGGAAAGAATTTCCTTACCCAGAATTTTCAGTTCTGTGATTTCACTACATATTTGTGAATAGGTACGTATATAATATCATAATATATATATATGTATATATGTGTGTGTGTGTGTGTGTGTGTGTGTGTGTGTAATATGTTAATATACATACTCTGTGTAGCTACATACACACAGACTTCTATATGTGTGTATGTGTAGCACATTTTGGGAGGAAGGCCACTAAAGAATTGGAGTGGATACTGGAAAACCTCGCAAGAGAAGAGAGAGGAAGAGCATCTTTTTTAAAAAATATAAATTTATTTATTTTTAGTTTTCAATATTTACTTCCACAAGATTTTGAGTTCCAAATTTTCACCCCATCTCACCCCTCCCCCCACCCCAAGATGGCATGCATTCTCAATATCCCTTCCCCTAGTCTGTCCTCTCTTCTTTCTCTTTCCCCCTTCTCTTATCCTCTTCCCCTTCTATTTTCCTGTAGGGCAGGATGACTTCTGTACCCATTTCCTGTATTTCTTATTTCCCAGTAGCATGTGAAAACATTTTTTTAAACATATGTTTTTAAAACTTTAGGTTTCAAATTTTCTCTCTTCCTCCTCACACCCTCATTGAAAAGGCAAGCAACTCAATATAGGTTATATGTGCAGTTATGCAAAACACTTCCATAGTAGACATGTTGTGAAAAACTAACTCTATTTCCCTTAATCCTATCCTGCCCTCCCATTTATTCTATTCTTTCTTTTGACCCTGTCCTTCAGAAGTATTTGCTTCTGATTACCCCTTTCCAATCTGCCCTCCTCTCTATCATCCCCCTGCTCTCTTGTCCCCTTCTCCCCTATTTTCCTTAGGGTAAGACAGATTTCCATACCAATTGAATGTGTATGTTATTCCCTCCTAAGCCAAATCCTATGAGAATAAGATTCATCATTCCCTCTCACCTTCCCCATTTCCCCTCCACTAAGAGCTTTTCTTTTCTGTTTTTTTTGTGAGATAATTTACCCCATTCTACCTCTCCCTTTCTTCTTCTGAGTATAATCTCTCTCATCCCTTAATTTTATTCTCCAGATATGACCCCTTAATCTTCAGCTCACCCTATGCCCTCTTTCTATCTATCTATCCATCTATCTATCTATCTATCTATCTATCTATCTATCTATCTATACATACATACATATAATTTTTTTCCTCCAACTACCCTAATACTGACAAAGGTCTCATGAGTTATAAATATCATCTTTCCATGCAGGAATGTAAACATTTCAACTTTAATAAGTCTCTTATGATTTCTCTTTCCTATTTACCTCTTCATGTTCCACTTGAGTCTTGTGTTTGAAAGTCAAATTTTCTATTCAGCTCTGGTCTTTTCATCAAGAATGCTTGAAAGTCCTCTATTTCACTGAATGACCATTTTTTCCCCTGGAAGGATTATACTCAGTTTTGCTGGGTAGGTGATTCTTGGTTGTAATCCTATCTCCTTTGCCCTCTGGAATATTATATTCCATGCCTTGCCTTCCTTTAATGTAGAAGCTGCTAAATCTTGTGTTATCCTGATTGTGTTTCCACAGTACTTGAATTGTTTCTTTCTGGCAGCTTGTAATATTTTCTCCTTGACCTGGGAACTCTGGAATTTGGCTATAATATTCCTAGGAGTTTTCCTTTGGGGATCTCTTTCAGGAGGAGATCAGTGGATTCTTTCAATTTCTATTTTGCCCTCGGGTTCTAATGTATCAGGGCAGTTTTCCTTGATAATTTCTTGAAAGATGATGTCTAGGCTCTTTTTTTTGATCATGGCTTTCAGATAGTCCAATAATTTTTAAATTCTCTCTCCTGGATCTATTTTCCAGGTCAGTTGTTTTTCCAATGAGATATTTCACATTGTTTTCTAATTTTTCATTCTTTTGGATTTGTTTTACAGTGTCTTGATTTCTCATAAAGTCACTAGCTTCCAATTGCTCTATTCTAATTTTTAAGGAAGTATTTTCTTCAGTAATCTTTTGGACTTCCTTTTCCATTTGGCCAATTTTTCTTTTAGGGCATTTTTCTCCTCATTGGCTTTTTGGACCTCTTTTGCCATTTGGGTTAGGCTATTTTTTAAGGTGTTATTTTCTTCAGTATTTTTTGGGTCTCCTTTAGCAAGCTGTTGACTTGTTTTTCATGATTTTCTTGCATCACTCTCATTTCTCTTCCCAGTTTTTCCTCTACTTCCCTTACTTGCTTCTCAAAATCCCTTTTGAGCTCTTCCAAGGCCTGGGACTGATTCATATTTTTCTTGGAGGCTTTGGATATAGGAGCTTTGACTTTGTTGTCTTCTTCTGGTTGTATATTTTGATCTTCTTTTTCACCAAAGTAAGATAATATAGTCTGACTCTTTTTGTGCTGCTTGCTCATGATCCTGGCCAATTACTTGAGTTTTAAACTCTTTGTTAAGGTAAGAGTCTGCTTCCAGTGTGGAGAGTGTACTGTCCCAAGCTTCAGGGGTTTGTACAGCTATTTTCAGAGATGCTTGTAGGGACCTGCAAATTTTCAGTTCTTTCCAAGGTGGTATGATAAGGTACTCCTTTCCTGACCTGTGACCACAAGTACTCCTTTCTGTCCTGTAACTGTGAGGAGGGTTTTCTCTCCACAGCCACTACAAGCTGCACCAAGCCAGTGCTCCTCCTCACCCCAGCACCACTGCCCAGAACTGTGACCCAGATCCAAGCACGGGCAAAGCAAGAGATTCCTGCCTCAGCACTGGCGAAGAGATCCCTGCAATCCCTCTCTGATCAGCCACTGGATTCCCCCTCAGTCTATGGGCCGGAAGCTGGGGAAGCAGCTGCCCCCACCAGGGCCACGCTCTTTGGGAATGGAACTGAGACCCCGCATTCTTCTCTCAGCACCGCAGAAACAGATTTTTCCCACTGACCTTCGAAGTTGTCTGTGGGATTCATGGAATGAGGAGTCTGGAAACTGCCACAGCTGCCCTGGATTCAGTCCTCTGAGACCTGTGCTAGGTTCAGTGCAGCCTGCGTGCCCACACCACATTGTGCTCCGCTACCAGCCTGGCACAATATGCCTTTCTGATCAATCATCCAGGTTGTCTTGGGCTGGAAATTTGTTTCACTCTGTCTTTTTGTGGGTTCTACTGCTTTAGAATTTGTTTAGAGCCATTTTTTATGAGTATTTGGAGGGGTTTGGGGGAGAGCTCAGGCAAGTCACTGCTTTCACTCCACCATCTTGGCTCCGCCCCTGAGAGAAGGAGCGTCTTGAGAAGCATTCAAGAGCAGTGCCAGCAGAAGGGTGAAGAATCTACCTTAGGAAGAGAAGCCAGCACTGTTCTCTCAGTCAGATGGAGCTGGAGCTGCTGCTGGAACCAGGGCAGGGCAGTCAGAGCTGCTGCAACAGAAGAGAGACAGCAGGCTGAGTACCAGGAAGAGGGGGACACTGAGGCACCCAAAAGAGGCTGTGTGATCAGGGAATTGAGGGCATGGCACAGAGCTGATGCAAGAGCACCATATTCATAGCACTGCTGAGAACACAGATGATTATCCCTGTTCTTGTTCTCTATTTCTTTCTACAATCAGATTCCTTTCAGGGAGAGATGAATCTGTTTTTTTTTTCTAACCTTTATTTTTGAAAAATTAGTTCTGGTGTTGTTCATCATTTAGTTTAAAAAGAAACCAGCTTCTCTTAGAAGACATGGTCGTTCATTAAAGAAATTGTCTGATTTGTCACTGGTTGCTTGTAGCAACAAAAGAGATTTTATTGATATATATTTTGTAGAACCCCAAAGTAGAGAAAATACATGAATCCAGACCTGTCCTAGATAAATGAGTGCAGTAATAGCCACTTTGGTTGGTGGGGAGGCTGTGTTTGCTACTCAAGGTGGCACCTCAGACATTTTCCCCTTTCCCATTGTTCATTCCAATGTCAGATTTAAAAGGAAATGTACCAATCCAGAGACAGAGCCAACAGCATTGATATGAGAAAGTAATAGCTCTAAGGGAAGAACTAGGGAAGAGAAAAACCATCTGTAGGGAATTAGGGACCACAGAGAAGGAGTAAATAGCTCTGGTCATCAACCTTCCACCTTCCATGTTGCCCTCTACATGGAAGCATACCACCATGACTGCCAGGTATATAGACATGGGTACATAGATGTATGAATATGTATAGGGTTTCCCAAAATTCTTAGTGCTTTTATACATATGTATATATACATAGATACATATTAGGGCAGTGAGGTGGTGCAGTGGCTAGAGCATGGGGCCTGAGGTCAGGAAGACATCTTACTAAGTTCAAATCTAGCCTCAGACACTTACTAGCTGGGTGACTCTGGTCAAGTCGCTTAATCTTGTTTGCCTTAGTTTCTTCATCTGTAAAATGAGCTGGAGAAGGAAATGGCAAACCACTCCAGTATCTTTGCCAAGAAAACCCCAAAGGAATAGGCAGACATGACTGAAACAACTGAACTGTAGCAACAACCTCCAGAGTAGCTGAAGGTAATTTGGAAAGGAAAGATATTAGCAACTGGGAGGACAAGGAAAGGCCTCCTGAATAAAGGCTGTTGAACTGAATCTTGAAAGAAGTCAGGAAAACTAAGAGTCAGAGGTGAGGGGGCAGGGCTTTCCAGACATCAGGAAAGACCAGGGCAAAGACACCATGATGAGAGATGGAGCAATAGTAAGCCATTCTGTGCAGCTAGATTATAGAATGTGATGGAGGGGAGAAAAGTGTAAGAAGGGAAAGGGGGAGAAGGGGAAGGGAAAAAGCCTTTTTAAAGAACCTACAATGTGCCAGGCACTGTGCTAAGCACTTTACAAAAATAGGCAATGGGTCAGATTATGAAGTGTTTTGAATGACAAACAGGATTTTCACATGGTTTTCGTGGAGAAACTATTTTTGCAATGTTTTCACATTCAGCAGAAGTTTAGAAACAAGCTTTTTCCAATCTCTTCTGACAAGAAGGCAGTCAAATCTGTACCAGCAAATGTTTGTAGTGTTGGCTGGTAGTTCCTGACCTTCTGATCCTATCTGTATGGAAATGGGCATTGGATGGCCAAAACAAAGTGAGAGGCAGCCCTGAGCAGGCATGTGTTTTAAATCTCCTACCTGGTGCCTCCCACACCTCCATTCACTTTGGCAGCAAGAGGAGACTTGGCAGTGGAAATAGACCCATTTGGCTGAGTGTCGTGGGTTCTGGCACCACAAGCTGGCTCAATGTTGGCTTTGCATGCAAAAAGGAGGTCCCTGTGCAGTGAATATAGACTCTTCTAGAAGCTGCTACCCTGACTGGACAGCTTGAGGAGAATTCTGTCTGTCCTCTTTTTAATTCTGTATTATAAGGGATAACTATCTGGGAAGAGGGGTAGCTAGGTGGTATAGTGAATAGAGCTCCAGACCTGGAGTCAGGAAGCTCTTCAGTTCAAATCTGCCCTCAGACATTTACCAGCTGTATGACCCTGGGCAAGTCACTTAATCCTGTTTGCCTCAGTTTCCTCATCTGCAAAATGAGCTGAAAAAGGAAATGGCAAACCACTCCAGTATCTTTGCCAAAAAACAACAACAACAACAACAACAACAACCAGGAAGTGTCAGATACAACTGAAAAACCACTAAACTACAATAATAACTTTGGGAGGAAGTGAAAAGAGGGATATAATAGGAAATATAAGTGCTGCAAAAGAAAAAAAACTTACTGGTTTCTAAGGCCCCTTCTGGCTCTAAATCCATGATCCAATGATCTATAATTCTGTGATTGCTTAGAAATCCCCTCAACTTCCCCAATTGATAAATGGTTAAAGGATATGAACAGTCAGTTTTCAGATGAAGAAATTAAAGCTATCTATAGTCATATGAAAAATGCTCTAAATCACCATTGAATAGAGAAATGCAAATCAAAAAGACTCTGAGGTACCACATTCCACCTATCAGATTGGCTCACATGACAAAATGGGAAAATGATAAATGTTGGAGAAGATGTGGGAAAATTGGAACACTAATGCATTCTTGGTGGAGTTCGAACTGATCCAACTATTTTGGAAAACAATTTGGAGCTATGCCGAAAGGGCTATAAAAATGTGCATACCCTTTGACCTAGCAATAGCACTTCTAGGGCTGTATCTTAAAGAGATTATACAAATGGGAAAAGGACCCACATGTACAAAAATACTTACAGCAGCCCTTTTTGTGGTGGCAAAAAATTGAAAATTGAGGGAATGCCCATCAATTAGGGAATGGTTGAACAAGTTGTGGCATATGAATGTAATGGAATACTATTGTGCTATGAGAAATCATGAGCAAGCAGATTTCAGAAAAACCTAGATAGACTTGTATGGACTGTTGCTGAGTAAAGTGAGAAGAACCAAGAGAACACTGTACATAGTAACAGCCACATTGTGCTATCACTAACATTGATAGACTTAGCCCTTCTCAGCAATGCAAACATCTAAGACTTCTCCAAAGGTCTCATGATGGAAAACAAGAGATATGGGGACATGTATTCTAAGAGAGAACTATCTGAGTTCTAGAACTATAAGAGAGTCAATAGGCTCCTTCTTTCACTGAACTTATCGTTCAACAAGAGCTAAGTGTTTTCCATCTCCCAGTTTGGACACCAAGGCTAATGCATTTTCAGGCCTTTCCAATCAGGTGTTGTTTCCAATAGGTCTCTTGCAAGAGGGGGAGGGGGGAGGGGAATGTGCAGTCTGAAAGGAAATGGAATTTCCCCTTCGATATTCTTCTTGTAGGACATTGGCCTGATTGGGATCACAGCACAGTGAACATGCTGCATTTGAGATCATGGGTCTGGGAAAATCATGCTCCAGTTGTTCATTCTGTTTGTAGCATTTGGCATGTGCTCTCATCCACCTGGAGCACAGATTGTCACAGCAATCAGCCTGGTTAACATTGGTCATGGTTGCCTATCCATCCTAGGCTTTCTGAGCGATTTCTTCCTCCTCTGAACTGACAAAACTTTGTACTTTTCCCATCATACTCTCACATTCTGTCTTGCATTATAGTTTTTGTGTTATGTCTTGACTACCCTACCAAACCACAAGCTTCATGAAGCAGGAACAGTTCCATTTTTCTATGTATCTCTTAACATACTTTGTCTTAACATATCTAAATATTGGTTGAGGGGCAGCCAAGTGGGTAGAGCACTAGCTGTGGAGTCAATAGGACCTGAGTTAAAATCCAGCCTCAGACATTAGCTGTGTGACCCTGGGCAAATCACTTAACTCCAATTACTAGGAAAGAAAGAAAGAAAGAAAGAAAGAAAGAAAGAAAGAAAGAAAGAAAGAAAGAAAGAAAGAAAGAAAGAAAGAAAGAAAGAAAGAAAGAAAGAAAGAAAGAAAGAAAGAAAGAAAAAAGAAAGAAAGAACAGGAAGGAAGGAAAGAAAGAAGGAAGGAAGGAAAGAAAGAAAGAAGGAAGGAAAGAAAGAAAGAAGGAAGGAAGGAAAGAAGGAAGGAATATTTGTTGAATGAATTAATTAGTTATGTGAATTCTAGACAAAGTCATGGCTAAATCAGCTGTACAAAACATTATTAAATATCATATCCTCACCATCATAATGTGACATTTCTCTTCTACTGGCTCGGTTCAGATTCTCAAAGAAAAAAGACACAATCATATACTTTTCTTATCTAGCTATTGTCCTCTAAGGTTATCTTCTATCTACTTTCTATGCATCTTGTACATAATTATTTATGTTTTCTCCATCACTAGAATGTAAGCTAATTGAGGGCAAAGATTGTTTTTGATTTTTTTTTCTTGTATCCTCAGCATTTAACATAGTGTTTGGCACATAGCAAGTACTTTACAAATTATTGTTGATTGTTTGATACAGAGTTTATTTATAACACAGAAACCACTGGTAGAATACTTACAAGAAAAAAAAGAGGAAGGAAGGACGGAAGGAAGGAAGGAAGGAAAGAAGGGAGGGAGGGAGGGAGAAAGGGAGAAAGGGAGAGAAAGAGGGAGGGAGCTTGAGAGGGAGGGAGGGAGAAATGAAGGAAGGGTGGAAGGGAAGAAAAAGTGAAGGAAGGAGGGAGGAAGAAAATACAAGGAGATTTCTGTGCTTTGCTTCTACAACATAGCAATACCACACATAACCATGACCCAGGAGACCATCTCTGCTCAGAATTGTAGACTGATTTGAGGCAGTTCAAGATGATTAAGTCTAACATTTTTTACACTCAGAAGGAAAAGGGGAGCTGGGACTTTAGTACATACATAAATTTAGGGTCAGCAAAACACCCAGTCAAATCAAATCCACAAACATTTATTAAGTTCCTACTGTGTTCCAGGCTCTATGCTAAACAATAGAAAAAAATAAAGAAAAAGCAAAAACCACATATCTTTTGATATATCAGTCATGAATAGGAAAGATAAGGATAAGCACAGGTACTAGTAGAATTTATTTGTTGTCAGAGAGTACACTTTTTGATTCTCAGTCATTCAAGCTACTCCAAGGTCAGACATTCTACTTTTGAACAAGAAGAAAGGAACATTTATTAAGCACCTACTATGTATCAAGAAATAAACCAAGTTCTTTACAATAATTACCTCAGTTGATCCTAACACAACCCTGGGAGGTAAATGCTATTATTATCCCATTTTATAGTTGAGAAAACTGAAGCAAATAGAAATTAAGTGACTTGCCCAGGGTCATGTAGGTAGTATGTATTTAAATTGGATTTGAATTCAACCTTTCCTGACTCTAGGCCTAGGGCTTTATCCACTCCTACTTGTAAATGTTAGGAAGTTTTTCCTTTTATGAAACTGTATGATAGTAGCCAGAGTAGGAATGTGACCTATGACTCCACAGAGACTATAAACTGCCTTGAGTAAATGTAAACAACAAAATAAGCTCCAACTGTCCCATGGGAATGTCCCTGGGCCATCCCTGGCACTATACTTTCTTTGTTCTGCCTCTATATATCTGACCTGGCCTGGGGTTGGTGTGGAGATCCATTACACCTTTCTGTCCTTCTGCCACCAAGGACTGGGTCTTATGAGTAAACTCCCTTAAACAACCTAATTAACCTAACAAACTCCACTAAGTCTATATATATTTACTCCCAAGCCAGCATGGGCCCATCTTTCCTCAGTATCTCAGTATTGTCTCGGAGGGTCTGCTTCCTTACAATCGGCATGTCAGAACAGAGCAGATTTGCCCTCCTTACGTTTGACCTTACAACTGGCATAGTCGGCAGGATAGTCTGCTCCTCTACAAACCTTGTGTCCTTACACAAACTAGTCTTCCTCTTTGCAGTTTTCAGCTTTTTTCCCCCATGGTCCTGATCATTATACCTCTGTTAATTCAGTCTAAGACTTCCTTAGCTTTCTCAAATGCAATATCATACTGTGGAGTCATATTGAGAATACCTTCAAATGAACTACTTTCTAGGCCAGGCCTGAGCAACCTGCGACTGACAGGCCACATGCAGCACGTCAAAGGATTTCAGGCAGCCCGTGAAAAATGTAAAGAAAAACATCCTTTGTACATAGAGAAATCCTGTGGTGTGCTTTAAGTGGCCTATTGGCCACAGGTTGTGCAGGCCTGGTCTCGTCGTATGCCAAATCTTTTATTTGTGATGACGATTTTTCGAGCTGAAATATAACATTTTGCATTTAACCCTACTTAAATTTGGTCCAACATTTACCCTGTCAAAATAATTTTTTTTCAGATCTTGGCTCTAACATCCAACACATTAATTTTCTCTTTTCTCTGCAGCCCCCAAGGGCCAGAGTATGAATATTGATTCCTTTTTATTTTGTTGTGAAGCCCAGGAATAGATACTTTCAGTTCAAATACCTTCCGTTATATTAAACTGTTTGGTAATTCTGAACCCTCTCCCAAAACCAGATGGAAAAAAGATGGAAGTATTTTGCTTCTTAGTTGTATCATTTCCATTATCAGCTATCTGATAAACAATGAAGTCCAATGACTCAAGCCACTGATTAAAAAAAAAATTTAAAAGGATAGGATGAAATTATTAGAGCTCTCCTTTGAAAATGACATCAAATTTTTGTGGATTAATCTTTGGGTCCAGTCATCCAACCAGCTCTGATGCCACTTAACTATACTAATGTCTAGCATACGTCCCTTCAGTTCATATACTACTACTACTACTAATAATAATAAAACCAACTCATGTTTATATAGTGCTTACTATGAGCCAGGCACTGTAAGAAGAACTTTATAGTTATTATCTCATTTGATCTTCACAACAATTGTGGGAGGTAGGTGCTATTATTGTCCCCATTTTATAGATGAGGAAACTGAGATGAACAGGTAAAATAACTTGCCTAAGGTCACAAAGCTAGTAAATGTCTGAGGCTAGATTTGAACTCAGGTTTTCTGACTCCAGATTACAGGAATAGTATGGTAGAATTTGTCAAACTTTTCATAAATGATATTAACCACATTTCCCTGATTTACCAGTCTAGCAACTCTGCCAAAAAGGAAAGAGATTATTCTGACGTGATAGGCCTTTGATGAAGCCATGGTGGTTTTTTTGTGATCACTGGTCTTTTCTAGATGTTAATAACCAATCTCTTTTAAGAATTTCACCAGAAATAAAGAATCAAGGTGACAGAACTATAATTTACAGACCCCATTCTCTTTCCTTTCTTGAAAATTGGGATAACATTTTCCTTTCTCCAATCCCATGCCTCCCTTCCATGGTTTTTCAAAGATCCCTGACAGGAACTCGGCAATCCCCTCTGGCAGGTCTGTCAGGCTCCCTGGGAAGTATTTCCATAGACCTGATGACTTGAACTCATCAAGAAATACTAAATCCTTCTTATCTCCCTATTTTATCTTGAGTTTCAACTCCCTGTTAGCTATTGCTGTTTTGTTCTTTACAGTTAAAAGGACATTCTCCTTGTCATTCTTTCTTCCCTCTGTGTTCTGTTATCATTGCCCCACAGTCATCCTCTCCTTTCTTTGATGTTCCTCTCTTCACCATCATAGATATAAACCCCATTTTGGGGGTCCTTGGCATTCTTCACCAGCCATAGACAGCCCTCCAAATACTTAAAATGTAAAAATAATATTTCTGACCCTTGATGCGTGCTTTTGTACCTTCTACCTAAAAGCATCCAGGAAAGTCTACCAGAAGCCAGAGAGCTGGCCTGACCTAAGTCATCTGCCACATATAATGAAAACCAAACCTCAAGCGAGCTGAACTTAAATTGCCACCTCTCTCAGCCCCTTTTTTTGTTTGATTTTCATAAAATTCTCTGTCTGTTGGGGACTCATGAGTGATGGAGGTAGGCAGACATTTATATTCTCTTAACTTCACTCAGAGGTGAAGACCTTTTTCTTTTAAGGGTTGCTGACCCAGAAGGGAAAGATAAAATATCCATCAGGGAACAGACAAAACTAAAAAGCAATTAACTTAGTTTCTATAAAAGAGAAATATGGAATATTCCATCCTTAGCTTTTAAAATTAAGATCAGGGTCCATTATTAAATGAATACAATGAAGAATATTATATATATACACTGCAGTTCTATATTATGGTTAGTTAACTGAGGGAGACAGACAAAAAGAGAGGAGGGAGAAAAATACAGGAAAGGGCAGAGGCATAACCATATGGAGACAGACAAATAGAGAGACAGAGGAGGGTAGACATAGAAACATTGAAAGAAGAGGAGCAGAAAGAGAGTCAGCAAGCTAAGAGGCAGAGTTGGAACTTGAAACAAATATAAGGGAAATTCAGTATAGGCCAAAGTGTGTATATTAGACATATATCAGAGATAATGCTCTAGTGATAATGATTTGTGTAATGAGGAGCACCACATGCGAAGAGGGGCCATGTGTTGTGAGGGCTATCCCCTCTGTGGTAGTGTGGAGGTGTCATAGTATGTCTTGAAGGAAAGCAGAGTAGATGTCTTGGGGTTTTTTTTTTGTTTTCTTTTTAAGCAATTGGGGTTAAGTGGCTTGCCCAGGGTCACACAGCTAGTAAGTGTCAAGTGTTTGGTCTGAGGTTCGATTTGAACTCAGGTCCTCCTGACTTCAGGGCCAGTGCTCTATCCAATGTGCCATCTAGCTGCCCTAGAGTAGACATCTTCAGCTTCTTCTCTACCCACCCTCTCTAAGGGAGACTTTAATTCCTGCCAGGAAGAGAAGCAAGAAGTTTGGGGTAGGAGGCCACTCTGCTCTCCCCAGAGAGAGGGGTTTGTTGTTGTTCAGTCTTTTTAGTCATTCATGACCCCATTTGGGGTTTTCTTGGCAAAGATACTAGAGTGCTTTGCCATTTCCTTCTCCAGCTCATTTTATAGATAAGGAAACTGAGATAAACAGGATTAAGTGACTTGCCCAGGGTCACACAGCTAGTAAGTGTCTGAAGCCAGATCTGAACTCAGGAAGATGAGTCTTCCTGACTCCAGGCCCAGCACTCTATTCACTGTGCCACCTAGCTGCCCCTAAAGAGGACTGGGCTAGAATCATATCTATCTGTTCCCTTAAATATTATTAGTCTAGAAGATATGACAGGTTTAATCCAACTTCTGATTTCAATGTCATTATTAAGTACGACTCTAAGCTCTATATACAAATCCTGACCCCTTTCCCACCCGTGGTAGTTCCACAATGAGCACATGTAACAAATAGCAAAGGATAGCCTGTGCTGAGGTACAAAGGTGGGAAACAAAATGGCTTGTATGAGCAGTAGCTAGGAAGCTGGTTTGGCCTATTTGGAACATAGAGGGCATATATAAGAACAATGTAAAATAAAGATAGATTGGAGCCAAATTGTGGAGGGCCTTAAATGCTAAAAGAGTTTGTATTTTGTTTTAGAAGTGGTAGAGAGACAATGAAGCTTCTTTAGTAGGGAAGTGACGTAGTCGGATGCATGCTTTAGGAAAATCAATGTGAGAGATGTGTGGAATAGTGATCAGACAGGAGAGAGACTGGAAGTAGGGAGACCAATTAAGAGGCTATTGTAGCAGGCCAGGTGATAAATGATAAGGATCTGAACTAGACTGGTAGCCATGGGAGTAGAAAGAAGTGGACAGACATAAGAAATGTTCTGGAGTTGAAATCGATAAGACTTGGCAATTGGTTGGATATGGAAGGTCAGTAAGAGTGAAGAGTTGAGAATGATTCCAAAACTTTGAATCTGAGTGACTAAAGGGATGGTGGTAGGAAGGAGGGAAAGCAATAAGCATTTATATGGTGCTGGTTAGGTGCCAGGTACAGTGCTAAGTGCTTTACAAACATTATCTTATTTGGTGGTACCACAATAGAAGGAGAAATAGAAAAAGGGATGAGCTGCAGAGAGAGAGAGATAATCACTTCTGTTTTGAATATGTTGAGTTTGAGTTGCTAATGGGACATCCAGATAAAGATATCCAACAAGTGATTGGTGACATGAGATTAGAGTTCAGGAGAGAGATGAAGGCTGGATGTGTAGATTTGGAAGCCATTTGTCTAGAGAAGATAACTGAAACCATGGAAGCTGATGAGATCACCAACAGAATATGTAGAGAGAGAGGAGGAGAGAATCTTGCAGTCCATCCCTAGTTGGAGGATGGGACACAGAGATTGCAAAGTAGTCAGGAAGATTAAAAGACAATGGAGAGCAGTAACAAAAATCCAAGGAGGAGAGAGAATCCAGGAGGAAATGCCAATCAACAATATCAAACCTTGAACAGAAATTAAAGCTGAAAGACTATAAAAATCCAAACGGATTTAAAAATTAAGAGATCGTTGGTTCCTTTAGAGAGAGTAGGTTCAGTGGGCTCAAAAGCTCAGACTGCAAAGGGTTGAGAAGTAAGTAGGAAGTGAGAAAGTGTGACAATGAGGGTAGAAATGTTTTTTTGAAGAGTTTGGCTGTGACAGACAAAAAGGATATAGAATGATAGAAGGAAAAAATGGCAAGAAAACTTCAAACGAAGGGAGTTTTGTTTATTTATTTTAAGGATAGAAAACATTTTGATGTTACATGTGGCAAGAAAAGAACCAAGTAGAGTGAGAGATGGAAGAAGGGGGTAAAAAATACAAAGAAACAGATAAACAGATGACAGACAGACCAAGACACAGGGATTAAGTGAAAAGAAATTTGTTAGCCATAGGCTAAATTGTCACAGCCTTCCCACTAAGCAACAGTAACTGTCCTCAGGTCTCAGTTCAGATATTTATTTGATTTTCTTCCCTTGGATTGAAGATTGGGCTTGGGTCCTAGGTGACTTGGACTGATTCTTTTCCAATGTTATTGGCTCCAGCCCCTAGTTTCAGCTATGCAGCCAATCAAAGAGGTTCCACAACATAGCTAGCAGACTAAAAAAATTTATAGAATATCTGTGCATGTTCCAAACCTCTCCAAACCACTTCCATGACCTCATCATAGCTCTCCAGAAGCAGACTCTCTGCCTGTTCATCACAGGGCACTGCACCAACCAAGCGCTCTTCATATACTTATAAGGACTGGGCTCGCTGGCCATTCCTCCATATCATATTTGTTTTGGCTTTCTTCTCACTCAAAATGAGAAAGGACTTGAACCTCATTGTATATGTTTTTAGCTTTTGCTTGCATGCTGCTGAATGCCTCTGGAAGAAATTACACAATGGTTCCAACTGAGTCAGCTATGAACTTGTTTTCTCCAATCTCACTGAAGCCCCATGGTCCTATCCCCCTCGTTGACTCTCTGTTACACTTTCTACGATGTCTGTTCCAAACTTTCTTTTCTCTTCTCAAAACTGCTACATATCCCCCACCCACCCCACCCCAAACCCTTTCTCAGCAGAAGTCTAACTTTATCCTAAAAATTAAAGCCACACATCATGAGCTCCTTTTCTCTCCAATTCTACACTTCAGATCCTGTCAACATGCCCCATCTCTCCCTGTTTGCTATGAGGAAGAAACAGCCTTTCTCCTGGCTAATGACATTTCCTCTGTAGGTGTCCTTGATTTCATCACTTCTTATCTCCTTGGGAAGCTTGGCCCTTTGATTATCTTTTCTCTGATTATCTCTATCTGTGTCTCTACCTCCGTCTCTGTCTCTCTGTCTCTGTCTGTCTTTCTGTCTCTCTTTTGCGCGTGCGCACACACACACACCCTTTCTCTCTGATTCTCTCTTCTCTCTCTCTCTCTTCTCTCTTCTGTCTTGCTTTTTCTGTCTCCTCCTCTTTCTGTCTCTATCTTTCTCCCCCTATTTCTCTGGTTCCTTCAATGTGTCTCAAACCATCCCTTTAATCTATTGTTCTATATCCCTCCTCCCTTTCACAGGTGGAGGGCCTTGAGTCTAGGGCCCTTAATGATTATGGAAGGCTAAGGTCTGAGGAAAGTTATGAAGCCTCCCTCCTTGGAAAGATCAGCTCAACCCCAGGCCACCACTCACATATTGACTGGATTTTCACCCTTGTGAGGGAGAAAAGGGTCTGGTCCTGCGCCTAGGAAGCCAAGTGGCTTGATGGTAAGGGACTGGCCAACGTGGCCAGAAAGTGAGAGTCAGGCCACAATATCAGTAGATTCCAAAGCAGTAGGTTGGGCAGGTAGGGAGTGTGGAGAAAAGAGCCGAGGGCATCTTCCCATAGTCCTGACTCTCCCCAGCAGTGCTCACAGAACCAATCCTTACTAGAAGTAGAGAGGTATAGCAGTGATACAGTAGTTAGAGAGCTGATCTGGAAGCCAAGAGGACTTGAGTATGACATTGGACAAATCACTTCACTTCTCTTCAAGACTATTAATTGCAGAGAAGGTGCTGACCTGCTTATAGAGGGAGTTTACTCTTCTTGGAGTTCCCTTCACCAGTGAAATCAATAGTTCAAATGAAAATGATAATAATAATAAAATGTAAATATCATTATCCCCATTTTGCACATAAGAAAAGTGGGGCTGTATACTTAAGGTCAGACAGATAACATCAAAAGGTGGTCTTTTAACTCTGGGTGTTAGTTTTTTTTCTGCTATACCATAATTGCCTATACTATTTAAACTGTGCATATTATAATTTGTCATCAGTCATTGCCTTTTAAAATTCTGATTAGTCACATCCCCCAGCATCCCCTTTTAGAAATATAGTATATCTAGATGTAAAACTATATCTCAGGAAGCGTAGTACTTTTGTGTTTATTGTCTATGTTTCCATAGCAGTTAGGGAAACAGCTAGTAGGATGGTGCAGTGGAGAGAACACTGGGCCGGGAATCAGGAAGACCTGAGTTCAAATTTGACTTCAAGTATTTACCAGCTGTGTGACCCTGGAAAATTCACTTGAGCTTTGTCTGCCTCAACTTTCCCATCTGTAAAATGTGGATAATAATAATAGTACCTCCTTCTCAAGGTAAATGAGATAATATTTTTAAAGCACTTTGTAAATCTTAAAGTGCTATATAAAGGCTGGCTATTACTTTCAGTAATCACTGCATGGTTGTCAGGAGACCTGAATTCTAGTTCTAGATCTATAACTAGCTAATTATGTGACCAAGTCATTTCACCTCATTCAGCATTCTTGCCTGTAAAACTGGGATAACAATACTTGCTCTGCCTAACCTGCTCAGTTTCCCTCACAATGGCTCCTAGCTCAAATATTCTGCGATGCCTTCAGGTGTAAGGGTAGCAATTCATTGATTAGCCTACCACATTTAAAAGCAATTAGCTCTGTAAGGTAAGAACACTCTTTATATAATCAATCAGATCAAGGTCTGGACACCTCTTTTAATCAATCAAAGACATTTCAATTCAGTGCAACAAGAAGTCTGTTCAAATTAATGAGATTTGGTCACACCCTGAGAAGCTTGTGTTAAAGCAGGATCTGTATCCAAATGGGGGAGAGATCCAAGGATCTAGCAGTGGAGGATAAGGGGTAGGGACATTAAGAGTTAAGCCACAAAGAATTTGCCTTCTAGGGGTAATTGGTAAAGAAAAAAGAAAAATTAGGAATGAATGTAGCAGAGAAGGGAGAGATTGAGAAAAGTCATTGGGTCTACAGATGTCTAGGATCAGCACAATCTGGACTCAGGGAAATTCCAAGAAAAGATCTATTCTCTCTCCAACTTTCCCTCCCAATGCCTATTAACAGACATTGTTGCTCAACTGTTTCTTTACATAAATATTTCCAACAAACTGAATTTTGCCTTGACCATAAAGAGGCCAGAAATTAGATAGAGATAGACAAATGTAAATTAAGGCAGAAAGCCAAACCTCTGCCTAAATATTAGGAATTTTCCTAAGTGGGGGCTCAGAGCAACTGTGATTGTACTCCTAATTTTTCATTTACAATAAACTCCCTGTAGTAGCAAAAGAGGGAACCTGGACCTGAGGAGCCATTATATCGTCCTATGTTTAAAATGAGCTATCATAATGAAAGGTTGCTACATTATGATTCTATTGAGTAGCATGGTCAGTTCTCCCCAGCTTGTCCATCCTCAGAGCTGAAGCCTGCTTTCTGCAGTCCTTTAGGACCCATGAGTTCTTTCCTTAGCTGGAAACAGCTTTCTGCTTTTATTTCCCAATTGCCTATTTTATTTTAGAAGTAGAGATCTATTTTCTCATGGAAAGTGGATAATCTTCCACAATTGTTAATGAAGAAGCCAGACTTTGGAATCTCAGAGATATTCAATTTTGCTAGCTATGCCTGATTTTCACAGGCTGTCATTTTGCCTTAACTTATGTTGAGCAATTGTGGTTGACTCATTCTATAATACTTGAAAGGGATATTGAAACCCGAAACTTCATTGTTCTGGGCTATTTTTTAATGTGGCTTTTTCTAGGTGGGCCCTAATGAAAAGAACACATAGAGGGAATCCCAAAGCAAACAAAAACATACCCACACCAGGTCCCAAAGTGTTTTTCCCCTGAAATCAAGAATAAAGTGGCTTAAATACTATTCATAGCTCTCTAATTGCATCATTAAACTTTCAAAGGTTTTACTTGGAATGGGATTGCCATAGAAGTACACTGGCATACATTCTGTCCATGGAGAATAGCTTACCTTAGTTTACCTCAGCACAGTGCCTAGTACATAGCAGGTGCTTAATAGATATTTATTAACTGACCTTCTCTTAATTGCCCCAGGCAATTGAATGCACCAGAAAGAATGAAAGATGAGGAGTCTGGAGACCAGAGTTCTATGAGCTTTGCCACTCACTTGCTAAGTAACCTTAGAAAGGTCATTTTCATTCCTTTCTCTTTCTATCAGTTTCCTTATCTGGCCCTCAATTTATTCATCTTCAAAATAAAAAGATGATAGCTAGCATTTATATAGTACTTCAAATCTTCCAAAGTACCTTATAAATATGATCTCATTTGAACCTCACAGCAGCCCTGGGAGGTAGATACTATTATTATCCTCATTTTACAGATGAAGAAACTGAGATACAGAGTGGTTAAATGACTTGACCAGCGTCACACAACTAGTAAGTGTCTAAGGCTGGATTTGAACTCAGGTTTTCTTGACTCCAAGACCTATTTTCTATTCATTGTACCACCTAGCTGCCTATATATGGTCTCTATGATCCCTTCTGGTGCCAATTTGCTGGCAGTATTCTGCAAATTTAAGGTGAAATGAAATAATACTGAAGTCTAGAAGTTCCCCATCTTTCTTCTAGCTAATGACAATAATAAATAGCTGATATTTATACAGTGCTATAGTTTGCAATGTATTTTACATGACTTATCTTATCAGATCCCCACACCAACTCTATAAGCTAAGTGCCATTATATCACCATTTAAAAAAAATTGAGAGTAAGTGACTTACTCAAAGTCAATAATTGTCTGAGTTAAGATCTGAACCCAGGTCTTCAAGACTCATGAAGTGATCTTTCTACTTCCCCATGTTGCCTTAGTAGATGGTGAGAATGACAGGGTTTCAACAAATATGAATGGGAAGGAGGTGACTCTCCCAGGCATGTAAAGATTTCAGTATTCTGAGTGACATCTGAAAACAACTTGTAGGACTGAGTTTGCATGTTTAACTCCTGACATTCACGGGAGGGAAGGGTAGGAAAGATGCCCCACTAGCTATCATTTTCTCATTTCTTCCCCAGTTTAAGAATATGCTTTTCTCTCCCAACAACTGGCACTAGATGCATCCTCAATGAAAAGTCGGCTGACCTAGGTGGTGATAGAGTAGGCCTTTTGCGCTCCTAATGTTCTAACTCCTTTTCCCTACTTAGTTTCCAGGGATAAGACTTCAAGGCAGGTCAGAACAGAGGTCTACCACTCAGGCTAGCTTTCAGCCAAGAAATAACTTGGCACACTGGTTTCTTGGCCTGCTGTGTGCATAGCAGGGCCCCCTGAATGATCAGAATCCATATTGCTCTGAAAAAGAAATGTGTTTATTACAGTAATAGTTCTTGTACTAACTTTGTCAGCTTATCTCCAGAGAATTCATAGGATTTAGAGTTGGAAGGGACCCTAGAGATTATCTAGTCCAACCACCACATTTTGAAAGTGAAGTAATTGAAGCCCAGAGAAATGAAATGATCCGTGTAAGACCACACAGGTAGTTAAAAGTAGAGTTGAGATTCAAACCCATATCTTCTGACTCTGAATCTGGTGCTTTTTTCCCCATTGTATCACATGAAAAGACTGTCAGGAAAGCTATTATAATTATAATTATATAATTATATGTCATATAATTATATAATATTATATATAATTATATAATTATTATAATTATTAATTAATAACAGCTAACATTTATATAGACTTACTATGTGCCAGGCACTGTGCTAAGTGTTTTACAATTATCTCTTTGGAGCCTCACAACATCTGTGGGAGGTAGGGGCTATTAGTATCTCGTTTTATAGATGAGGAAACTGAGGCAAACACAGGTGAAGTGATGTGTCCAGGGTCACACATCTTACTGAATCCAGGCCAGGCGCTCTATTCACTGTACTAATTCATCACTTTCTGCTTATTCAGGACCTTTGTTTTCCCCTTCTAATGCACCTTTAATAATGGTGACTGCCTTTTATGTGCAGCTTTAAAGTTTAAAAAATATTAACATGCTCTTTCATTTGAGCTTTATGCCAGCACTGAAGGGTAGATTTATTGTTGTTCAGTTGTCTGACTCTTCGTGACCCCCTTTAGGGGTTTCTTAGCAGAGATACTGGAGTGGTTTGCCATTTCCTTCTCCAGCTCATTTTACAGATGAGGAAACTGAGGCAAACAGGGTTAAGTGACTTGCCCAAAGTCAAAAGTATTAACCTGATTTTACCAATGAGAAAACTGAGGTTTAGGTTAAGTACCTGTTATACTATAGTTAGTAGTTGCCAAAGGCAGGATTAGAACCCAGGTATTCCTCATCCCAAAGCCAACAATTCTATACACAATCGCTTTCTCTCTGTTATAAGAATTATCTAGATCAAATTGATGGGTAGTTCAGCTGCTCCTTTGGAAATCAATGAAATTTCAAGAGAATTAGGAAACACCCCCCCACCCCAGCAAATTGGGTGGATCCTCTTATCCCCCATATTTTGCTGGATTTATGAGAGGACATGAACAAGACTGTGTCTAGCAAATATTAATCATTCAAGAAGTGCTTTTTTATTCATTCATTCACTCACTGAAGGTACACAGGATGAATAAGAATAAGCAGGTTATGGTCTTCACTGTTATAGGGAATAGAATATCTGTCAATCCACACAGAATCCCCAGCAGCACTGAAATATAATCCCTTTAATGGTCATTACCATTGTCCTCATAATCATTATTGTGTGGACCTTTTTTGTATTAGTATAGGGAACTCCTGGTGCTGAAGCTTCCTTCCACCATAGATTAGCCACTCTTCCAGAACTTCTGTTTTTACATAGTTGTCTGGGGGCACTGAGACATTGAAGGACTTGCTTTTGGTCACACACAACATTGTCACCTTTGAAAGGCAAGAAGGGGACATGGAGGAAGATGATGCTTGAATTGTTAAGCCTGGCTCCAAGGTAGTCATTTTGATTAAAAAAGATCATGGTACAGTGAAAAAAGAGAGCTAGCTTTGGAGTCAGAAAACTGGGGTTCAAATTCTACCACTGGTGCTTTACCTATGCACCCTTCGGCAAACTACTAGGGCTCTGGTGCCCTCATCCTTATGATAAGGGAGGGGGAACTGGATGGTTCTCTGAAGTTCCTTCCAGCCCTAGAGAAAAAAGCCTATGATTTTAAGGGGAAGAGATTGAAGCTACTGTCTCAAGCATAGTTTGGGATTCTGGTTGATTTGCAATTGTTTGTGGTTTCCTTTCCTTTATGGCCATAGATATTCAAGGGTTGGTCATACTTGGGTCAGTTTAGTTTCTAAGGCTGTAGCAGATGGGTCTGGCAGATTTGCCCTGAGCACATGGCATATGGGTCAGATGTAATTTTGGAAAATATACCAGAAGGAGTGGAGAAATAGAGGTGCACTGAAGGAGAGAGTCAACAGATGAAGATGGTAAATTTATGAAGAGCACTCAAAAGGGACATGAGGGTGCTGGCTCCCAAATGCAAACAAAATTCTGAAGTTGGGAGAATTATTTGGGGGTTGGGGGAGGTGGAGGGCAGGGGAGTTGTCCTTCAATCATTGCTTGGAGTCCTTTTTCTTGGAACTACACACTGCCCCTTGAGTTGACCAGTATCATTCTTTTTTTTCTCCTTGACTGCTTGGGATTCCTCACAGTGATGCACCATGAGAGTCTATATTCCTTGTCTCTGGGTTTCATGTTCCTAGCTATTCCTGACCCATAATCACCTATCTTTTGCCCTATTTTGTCAGGGCTATGCTAGGCTACTAGCTAGCATTCATTTTTCAAATAACATATTCACATTTTTATAACGGTCTTAAATATCTTAACCAAAATGCCTGAGGAAAGGTAGAGGTTCTCAGGACTATGGCATGCCAAGAGAGGTTTCTTTGGAAGGGAGCATCCCTTAAAACACACCACATAGAACTCCATATCCCTTTTATTGTTGGATCAACCTTGCTTAGCTATTTCCTGGAACTAACAACCAAAAATAAAAATTGTATAGAATCACACAATATTAAAGTCATAGACTAGGGCTGCCAGAGACTTTATAGATCATTCTAATCCAACTCCCTCATTTTACGAAGTGGATGAAGTGACTCACCCAAGTCCATAAGTCTAGTTAATAGCAAAGTTTAAATCAAACCCAAATCTCCCGACTTCTAATTTAGTGTTCATTCCACCATAATAACACACTGACCTCCCTTACTTGGAACATTCACTGTCACTCTGTAAGTCTAAATTTGTAAACCTAGCAATCAGGAGGACACTGTTTATTTTCTCTAAGTACCTAGAGCAGCTAGTACAATATATTGTAGTATTGCCAAGGAGTAAGCAATAGTACCTTAGTTATGTGAGTTCCAACTAGCCAGACCTTCTTTAGTCATGATGTGATTTTCTGATCAATTATGCTTTATTAAAAATAACAGTCATCTATTAATATAACTTCAATAACATCTTAACCAATATTACAGTATTATTATAATATTATATATATTATAATACTACAATATTATTATACTATATATAACATTACAATACTACAGTATTATTATAATAATTATACTTAAATTCAATATAATTCATATATAATATCTTGACCAATATTACTAATTACTATATTTAAATACAACATAACCACATATAATACCTTGACCAATATTACTAATTGCTTTTTCTTAAATTCAATATGCAGTCAGAGCAGAATTTAAAGAAATACAAGTCCCTTGGTACAATTCAATCCCATTGTTGTAAATTCTTAGCCACTTTCAATCACTGCTTCATCTATAATCCTAGTTTTTCTTAGATTGAGAAGAATGTTGTGATGAATCTTTCTACAGTCATGCCCAATTTACAAATGAGCTGGTCATATTCTAAAAACTAATTTGTGAAGTTTCTCCTCATTCCAATCCATCTTTCATACAGCTACCAAGTGAACCTCCTAAAATAAAGGTCTAATCATGTCACTCCCTTATTCAACAAACTCCAGTGACTCCTTATTGCTTTAAAACCAAATACAGGGGGTCCCTATAGTCTTGGTGCAGCTTTAAGCTACTCAAGTTTAGTAGCTTAAGGCTCTGGGCCTGCTGTATATAAACTTTTCTGCTTGGCATTTAAAGTTCTTTATCCCCTGGCCTCTTCCTGTCTTCTTACATTTTCCTCTTCTCCTTGAATGTGTATTTGAGTTATCATGGCTGCTCTATCTCCCATCTTCGTGCCTTTGCTCCTCATGCTTAGAGTCTACCCCCTCCTCTCCTCCACCTCACCCTCTGCAAGAAGCCTTTCCAGGTCCTTTAGCTGTTAGCACAACCCATCCCCAAATTATCATCTTTTCATTTTGTATATAGTCTGTCTATATTTCTATGTGCACTTGTCTTCTCAGTTAGAAGGTAAGCTCTTTGATGGCAGAAACTATTTCATTTCTATCAATGTATTCCCAGCATTTAACCCAGTGCCTTGCACATAGCAAGCAATTAATAAATAAATGAACAAATAAATAAATAAATTGACTAATAAAAGTAACTAAACAAAACAGAAAAACATCAAAATCAAGTTATACCTAGCTTTTATTTTATCTTCAGAATTTATGCTTGAGGAAAAGAAGGTTTAATTAGAGAGGGGAATAGTCATTCCTGTGAAAATTCTAGAGGGGATCTCTGGAAATTTTCAGAGGCTTTAGAGGTTTTTCGAACTTATTCTTTACTATGTCTAATTTCACTTAAATTTTTTTACTTTCTTCTTTTTGATTCAAATATACCATAAGCATGAACTGATTTATCAGTCATGATTAGAGTCATTCTCTGTTCACAAATATAAGCTGTTACATAGAGAAAAGGAGTAAGAAAATGAATGAGAATGAATAGATGAATGAATGAAGCATTTATTAAGTGTTTACTGTGTGCAAAGCACAAGAGATACAATTATGAAAGTGAAGACAGTTCCTACTCTCAAGAAGCTCACATTCCATTGGGGAAGACAACACATATGGAAGGTTTCAGCTCCAAATCTGATGGATTCACTGGTCCTTAGGATACAGCAACACCGCAGATGGTAATGCCTCTTCTTTAGTGTCATTTTCACTGATAAAAATCCTGTTTCTGATGTTGAATCATTTGACACCAGACTTGCTATTCCAACTGCTGTTGAGTTCAAGGTCCTAGGCTGTCTCCCTCAGAGTCTGAAGGGAGAGGTTGTCCAGGTGTTGGTGATTTGACCTGCTTGACACCTGCTTGTTCCTCTGTCTCCCTCAGCATTCACTGATGCTTCAATGAAGCTGGTTAGCCTGCCCTGTGAGTTAACAGTTCACTGTTATTGAGAATAGCTAGCCCTTTGCCCAGATAATTAATGGGTGCAAAGGCTAGGCCTGAAGCAGAACTGGTAGTCCAGGGGGTACAGGAGGGCTCCTGTACTTATCTGCCCATTGATGATAGCTGACCAGCAGCTCATTGCTTGTGGTGAAATGGAAATTGGGCCCATTTTCCACAATGATTTTTCCTCTCAAGGATGGCAGTAAGGGCTGAGTTGGAAGCAGGTCCAGTGACCTGAGGGACACCACTATTCCTCTGGTTCTTAGGTCAGGGTCCTGGTCTCTCTTCCTCAAGGTCTAAGGGTATATGGTGGTCACGATAGTGGTGGATAGGAGTAAAAAGGAGAAATAAAGGAGGCAGTTTGAAAGATAGAATGGCAGGGGGTAGCTAGGTGGCACAGTGGATAGAGCACTGGCCCTGGACTCAGGAGGACCTGAGTTCAAGGCAGCCTCAGACACATAACACTTACTATCTGTGTGACTCTAGGCAAGTCACTTTAACCCCAATTACCTCACACACACACACACACACACACACACACACACATACAAAAAGATAGAATGGGAGCAAATAAAGGTGTTAATGGGTGTATGTTTGTATAAAATAGATTGTCTGTGGTAGAATTAACAGTTATGGAACACAGAGGGAAAGGCAGAAGTACTTTCCCCCAAAGAGGAGGTGGGGAAGACAATAAGTCAGACACTTTGGCTGCTGCCACCAGGTAACTCCTTCAGCACAAGATAGCTTGGTTGCTGCCTATTGAAAAGGAAGGGAAAAGGAGGAAGCAGAGGGAGAATAACCTCAGGAAGAAAGGAAAGCGTGAAAGCAACTTTTAAAATTATATTTATTTTAGTATGTATAGAACATTCATGTGATAACTATCTAAAACTTACATAGTGCCTGTACTGAGTACAAAAGTCTCTGGAAGTTGTGTTCACAGCTTTGGTGGGTCAAAAGCCTTAACTAGTAGCTTTCCTTGATGGAGAAGAAAAAGGCAAACCACTGCCATGTCTTTGCCTAGAAAATCCCAGATGTGGTCACAAAGAGTCGGACGTGACTGAAAATGATTGAACAACAACATGTAGCCTTCTTCATTTACAGGAGATAACTCCTACAGTCAGCACTGTAAATCTCTGTACCTTCTCTCTACCAGGGCAGAAGTCAAAAGATGAAGGGGGAAGGGGAGAACTCATAGAGGGTTTCTGCATTTGCTGCATAAAATCCCATCATTGGTTAATTTCCATAAGAAAGGAATAATTTTCCTTTCTCTTCACCTTGGTACTTTGTCCTTTAAAACCAGGAATTGGTGTTACTCCTAATCTATATTGAATAGTTTCTTAGCAACCTTCAAACTCACAGGATTAGGTAGAAAACTGGTGTGTGTGTGTGTGTGTGTGTGTGTGTGTGTGTGTGTGTGTGTGTGTGTGTTAAGCCTAGAGTCACAGAAATAAGCTTGCCAGAGCATAACTTTTTAAAATCCATTTAAGCAGAACTTAACTAGGTTTTTAATCCGTTGACAGAAATTACAAATTAAGTATCCTTTTCACTTCTGGAACCTGAAACAAATGTCTAATACAAGTGTTGCCATATGCTGCACTCTATTACCTGAAAATATCAGCTCCTCCTCTCTTCAAAACAACTGTGTTCATTTTTATCTTTATGTATATTACCTTGCATTATTTTATTTTACATACCACCTCCTACCCTTTTGGAAGAAAGCAAGGGCATAAATATTCAATAAAATCAGGTCAGAAGGAAAAATCATTTTTTTCAATACAAAATGTTTCTACGTAGAACCTATCATACCACTACTCAAATCCCTTCAAGGGCTCTTTATGACCCTGTGTACCATCCGCAAGCTCCTGCCCCTGAGCTCTCAAGCCTTTTATCATCTCTCTGCTCTTGTCTCCCAAGAGATGCTTATTTCAGCCTCAGTATACATTGGAGAATTGACACCAGAGAGATAGAAGTGTACTGTTGCTTTGCTTATCTGTTTAATATCTGAGGAGGATGTAATCCCTGCTTCTCAAATTTCCATAACACCTTCTGTGTTTGCTACTCATATGGCACTTAGGAGTCATGTTTTAGTGGAAGGAGCAAGGGACTAAGAAATAGCAGGAGTCCAGGCCTAATTCTGTCCCTTATTAACTGTGTGACCTTGAGTGAATCCCATAACCTTCCCCAGTGCCAATTTCTTCATCAATATAAGAGAAAAAACAATATTTGACCTGCCTTGTTTACATCGCAGTGTTATTAATAATAACGATTGATACTGGTAGCTGCAGTAAA
Source organism: Phascolarctos cinereus (assembly GCF_003287225.1). NCBI lineage: Eukaryota > Metazoa > Chordata > Mammalia > Diprotodontia > Phascolarctidae > Phascolarctos > Phascolarctos cinereus. Next base: position 122,356,748 of record NW_027556098.1, on the reverse strand, counting down.
GTTTACAAAGCACTTTATTTACGCTACACTGAGCTTCACAACAGCCTTGGGATGTGTGTAGCAAGGTGGCTCAATGTCTAGAGCATAGGGCCTGGAGTCAGGAAGACCTGACTTTAAATCCTGCCTTAAACATTTATTAGCTTTAGGATCTTGGGTTAAGTTACTTAACTGCTCCCTGCCTCAGTTTTTGGAGGAAAATAATAACCCCAACTTCATAAGGCTGTTGTGGAAATCAAATGAGATAACATATGTAAAATGCTTTGCAAACCTTAAAGCTCTCTATAAATACTACTACTATTATTACAGATAATAGCATCCCCCTTTTACATATGAGATACTTGAGACCCAGAGAGGTTAAAAGAGGCAGACTGGCTTAGTGAACAGAGCACTGAACTGGCAACAAGGAAGACTTGGGTTTGATTCCTGCAGCACTTTTACATAGGTTACCTTCCTTATTCTTCTCAATAGAAGTGGCATAACCTTTGGATATGGTGTCAAGGAAGACTTGGGTGCATAACTAGCTGGTTGACCTTGGATACATCACTTAACCTGCCTCATCTAAGATTTCTTCATCTAAAGAAGCAGAAGACTGGTTTAAATGGCCTCTGGGGGCCCTTCTACTTTTGTTGTTATTAACTGACTTGGCTGTGGTCCCAAAGCTTCTAAGTATCCGAGGTGGGATATGAACCCAGGTTGTTCTGACTCCAGCTCCAACATTTAGTCCCTTATGCCTCTGTTGGAATGTGCTCTGTGAAGAGCCTCTAGGAAAGTGCTGTGGTGACCCACAAAATACCAAACAAATGTAAGGAGTTATTTGCTATCTTTTTGTACATTTGCAGTTTATCTCCCCAGCTAGATTGTAAGCTGGGGGCAAGGACCTTGAAGAAAATGACCATTTCTTACATTCCTTATCTGTTCTCTGCAAAGCTATAACTAAACACTTGCACGGTCAATAGTTGTTGATTGGCTGACTGTGCTAGATGAGTGTATTGGAATTGTGAATTTGAAAAGGAGAAAAAAATTAAATTTGAGAAACAGCTTTTTATTACTACCACTGTAAGGGGTGCCCTAGATTTCTTAAACTATATAGGTTCTCCTAAGAGTCATCTAGTCCAAAACTGGCCCCTTCCCGCTGCATGTTATTGCCCTGATTAGAGTGTGAACTTCTTGGGGGAAAAAATGGCATGTTTTTCTTTGTAACCGCAGTGCCTAGCACAGTGCCTGGCACATAGTAAGCACTTCATAAATGCCTGTAGATGTAATTGAGAAAAAAATAAAAATTAAATGCTACGAAAATAAAAAATAAAATAAATGTTTGTTGATGAAACAAATGAGCATCTGTTCTCTTTTGAAGCTATCCAGGAAAGCTTCCCTTGTCATCAGTCATATTCATTGGCACTAGGCCTCCTTCTTGGATTGGATGTCAGTTGACCCAAACAGTATCACAAGACACTTGTTAGAAAAACAATGCTTATGGTGCTTATCCAGACTTATTTCCCAGTAATAAAATCTTGGGATAACTTCGCAGTTCGCAAAGCAATCTCACATATATTATCGCACTTATTCCATACGATAATCCTGAGAGATAGGTAGTGTCAGTGTAATTATTCCCATTTCACAGAAGAGACAGCTGAGTCTCTGAGTTTATGATTTGCTCATAGTCACAGACTTAGTTAGTGGCAGAGCCAGGATAGGACTCAGATCATCTGACTCAGAGTTCAGCTGTTTTTCCACTGTGCCAATTTACTTTAAAGAATTCCTTGGGGCAGCTAGGTGGCTCAGTGGATAGAGCACTGGCCCTGAAGTCAGGAGGACCTGTGTTCAAATCCGGCCTCAGAAACCTAACACTTACTAGCTGTGTGACCTTGGGCAAGTCGCTTAACCCCATTGCCTAGCCAAAAAAAAAAAAAAAGAATTCCTGGACATCATATGTTGTCTATATGGGTATTATATTCTTTAGTGCCATTTCTACTGCCTCTAACATCACATTGAGGACCATTGCAATAGGTTCTGACTATGATGGTCCCATAATTCCTTGATGGACCAAAACAAGTTTTTTAAGTAGGTAGGGTTTTTTTGGCGACTCTTTTCCTTTTTCCATCTATTTTGTAGTCTTTCTTCCATTTCTATCTTTGAATGTCCATGAGATAATTTTGCTTAGCTAGATATCTTACCAAATCTTTCTTCAATCAATCAATAAGTTTTTAATTAAGTACCTAATATATGCCAAGCACAGTGCTATGTGCTGGGGATTCAAGTACAGTGAAATAGTCCCCACTGACAAAGAGATTATATTCTAATGGGAGAGACAATAAGTACGTATAAAAAGATAGACAGCACAAATGTAATATGTGTATGTATGTGAGTCTTGTATATAAATGTGTGTCCCATAAGTCTTAATGCAGTTTTAAGCTATTAAAGGCATTTAGTGTCCCCAGAGCTTAGCACAGAGTCTGGCACATAATAGGTATTTAATAAGTGGTTGTTGACTATTGGGTCACAGTCCTTCCACTGTACAATTTTGTCTCAATCTTTCTATTAAAAGTATTTCATACTTAAAACTGCCCTAAGATTTTGGCCATACCCTGAGTGTGTTTGTGTGCATATGGGGATACTTATATTTAACTACTTTGTACTTTATAAATCTCTCTCTCTCTCTCTCCCCCATATATATATATATATATATATATATATACACATATATATATATATATACACACACACAGAGTAGTGTATATATACATATATACACATTACATATACATACACATATTATATATACATAATATCTATCCACAAAGTTGTATGTGTGTGTGTGTGTATATATACATGCATACACATAAATGGACATACATATATACATAAACACAAAAAGTAAGAAAATAGAAATATATATATGTACACACGGTATCTCAAAAGTGTATATTCTCTGTGTATATACACACACACATATACATGTATGTATGTATGTATGTATGTATGTATGCATGCACACATTTTATATATTTTTATATATACTTATATATATGGGTATATGGGTATATGTGTGTGTATATATGTTGTTGCTGTTGTTCTGTTGTTTCAGTCACGTCTGAGTCTTTGTGACCCCATTTGGGGTTTTCTTGGCAAAGACACTAGAGTGATTTGCCATCTCCTTCTCCAATTCATTTGACAGATGAGGAAACTGATGCAAACAGGATTAAGTGACTTGCCCAGGGTCATGAAGCTACTAAGTGTTTGAGGCTGGATTTGAACTCAGGAAGATGAGTCTTCCTGATTCCAGGCTCAGGACTCTATTCACTGAGCCAGTATATATACACAAAATATAGATAGTAAGTATACTATTCACAAAGTAATATATATGTAGTATGTATATGTATGTACATGTGTATGTATACATAAGAAATCTCATTTGAGCCTCAACACCCCTGTTCCTCCCCCAATTAGTCGTTATACATTCATGAATCCATGGCACCCCTATTTCTTTTACGTCTTTGTGTTTATTATTTCCTGATATTAGATGAATTGAGTATTGGAGACAGAACAGGACAAGCTACAAGCTTGTAAGTTTTGGAAGGTTAGATGAACTCCTCCCCCTCCCCTCAACATCCAGTAATTGGAGCTTCTTAGAGAAGGGAGAGAGAGACAGAGGCAGAGACAGAGGGAGGGAGGGAGAGAGAGTTTGAGAAAGAGAGAGAGAGATTGAGAGAGGAAGGGGGAGAGAGAGAGAGAGAGAGAGAGAGAGAGAGAGAGAGAGAGAGAGAGAGAGATACACAAAGCATTAAAATATAAATATATACAGAGTATCCCCAAAGTGTGTGTAGATAGACAAATGGATACATATATATACACATTTGAATATATATACACATATAGTACATATGTACACAAAGTTGTTAAATATAAGTTATAGTTAAATAGCTAAATGTATATATATATGCATATAATGTATACAGTATATATATACTATATAGAGAGTTAACTATATACACAAAGTAGTTAAAGGTTAAATAAGTTCTTTTCTTTAGAGTGTCATCTCCACCTTCCCTTGCTCTTCACCTTAGTTCCCTGGATTGCCCAGCATTCCCTCTGCCCATCCACTCTTGGCTCCAGCTTCCAACATTGGGTCAGGGTCTCATTTCCCAAGACCCAGCTGTTCTTTAGCTTCACTGACAAGCGCTAGTCCTTGGCTAACGCCCCTGTTGGAACTTTCAGCACAGGGTGGAAGAAAGGAACAAATTAAAGCCCTGGACTTAAAAGACATCAGACACATCAGACGAGGACATTCAGAAGACGAGGAATGAAGTGTGTGTTTCAAAGGGACAGCCAAAGTCATTCTAAGGCTGGCTGTCACCAGAGAGAGCAAGCTGACAGTTACAGGATGTTTCAAGCTCTCTTCTGATTTATCCACCAATTGGGAGTCTGTAAAGGGACTCTGTAGTCAGATCAACTGTATTTTACATTCAGATTCATGTCACAGATCATCCTTATATTAACATATTTTCTTATCGAGGAATCATAAAGACCCAAAGAGTTTAAGTGATTTTCCCAAGATGGTTATAAAGATAGAACTAGAACCCAAGTATAGTATTTTGACAAATCCCTTCTACAAGAGGTCTTTCCCTATCCTGTCCTTTTCTGCCCTGCCCAGCCCCTCTACCGCTGCTGTCTTCCTCAGACAATACTTTTCATTTACACTATATATATCTTGTTCATATATAGTTATTTGTATGTAGTCTCCCCAATTAGAATGTGAGCTCCTTGGGAGCAGGAACTGTGCTTATATTTTTCTCTGTGTGCATAGAGCCATGCCTGGAACATAGTAGGCATTTAATAAATGTTTATTGGCAGACTGACTGACTTGGTATCCTCAGGGCTGAGCACAGTGCCTAGCACATAGTTGGAGTTTAATAAATGCTTGTTAATTGACTGAACCATTGTCCTTTCCACTATGCAATTTTGCCTCATTCTTTCTATTCCTACAGGACCCATTAGAATGAGGTGCAGCCTTTTTGGAAGCCAAAGTAAAGAGTGATATGTCTTTTTTCCTCTTTAACCATTGTTATGTTATGTTATGTTATGTTATGTTATGTTATGTTATGTTATGTTATGTTATGTTATGTTATAGGATCACAGAAACTTAAAAATGAAAGAAATTTCAGAGGTTGTTTAGTCTAACCCATACTTCACCAAGATAGACCTCACTACAATATACCTGACAAGGGGTCATCCAGCCTTTGCCTGAAGACCTGTAGTAAGGGGGAACCCATTCCTCCCAGAGGCAGCCCATTCCACTTATTCTCATTTCAGTCATGTACTGACTCTTCATGACCCCATTTGGGGTTTTCTTGGCAGAGATACTGGAGTGGTTTGCCATTTCTTTCTCCAGCTCATTTTATAGGTGAGGAAACTGAGGCAAACAGGATGAAGTGACTTGCCCAGGATCACACAGCTAGGAAGTATCTGAGGGCAGATTTGAACTCAAGAAAGTGAGCCTTCTTGACTCCAGGCCCATCATTCTATCCACTGTACCATCTAGCTGTCCACTCATGGACTACTCCAATTGTTAGAAAGATTCTCCTGTATCCAATTGAAATTAACTTCTCTTATAGATTCATCATATTGCTACTAATTCAGCTCCCTGGGGCAAAATAAAGCAAGTCTAATAATCCCTCTTCCACATTACTTAGCCCTTCAAATACTTGAAGGCAGTTATCATGTCCTCCCTAACTTTCTCTTTCCCAGTATAAACATCCTGGTTCCTTCAACTAATCCTTATATGACATGATGTTGAGGCATTACTATCCTCATTGCACAGTTCAAGCCACTCTCCAGATATCCCATGTCCCTTCCTAAAATGTGATGCCCATAATTGAGCCCCAGGACTCTACAGATCATGAATTCAGAGCTGGAAGTAACCTTGCAGACTGTCCCAAGATCTCATTTTATAGATGAAAAACTGAGGCCAAGAAAAGTTAAGTGCCTTGCCCAAGGTCATACAGGTAATAAGGAACAGTGGTGGGAGTTGAACTAGGTGTCACATCTCCAAGTCCAACACACTTTACACTGTAACAAAACAGAGTAGAGTAGAACTAACATCTCCCTAGTTCTAAAACTATGCTTCTTTTAATGTAGTCTAAGATCACATTAGCCTTTTTTGGCTGTCATATCACACTCTTGACTGTGAGCTGAAGCTCACAGATGGCCTTTGGAGAAAGTAATACCTCAAAGAAATGATAGTGAGACATGTGAAAACCCCAAGAGACAGAATTCCTGGGGTAATTAATAATCAATTTATTAATTAAACTAGCTGGCAATCAATAAATTGATGATCAATGGTTTCTCTAGGTAACCAAAGGAGAAATACTCTAAAATGCCTTCAATATCTTCCAAAAAGGAGCTCCTCTGACAAGTGAAAATCAACCCTGATTGGTGGACATTTTATAAGGAGGTAGGCTAACGTGTCTTGATCATGAGACTCAGAGGAAGCCATTTCCATCTAGACCTCTGGCTAGTTTTCTTCTTCATGAGTTGGGTTTCTCTAAACTCTAATGAAGAGAATGGGGGGGGGGGGGTTCTGTCCCCAGGCTAAAGATCTCCCAGACTGGATTCTATTTACACTCTAAACAGAAATTGTGTATCCCATTTGGGTGGGGTCCAACCCACCTAATTAAAGAGAATGTGCATTGAGGGCTAGGAGCACATCACTCAGCCATGCCCTTCAGAGAGTGACCTTTTCAGGAATTGGGTTTTAACAGAAATAAAAGGAAAAGGGTCAATCACAAATTAATAATTAATTATTAATATAATAGCATAATTTTAATTTCTCTCATAGGGAGGATTTGCATAGGCAAAGGGCAAGAGTACTTCTAAGTATGAGGAGCAACATAAGGAGAGGTTTAAGTGAAAAGTTAATGGATGTGTGGGAGTGGTCAGTCCGGGATCTTGTAGACAAAGTTGAATGGATAGAGTGGGACTAAAATATTGGAGAACTTTGAACGCTTGACAGAAAACAATTTGAACATTAACCTTTAGGCAATGGGGAGCCATTGAAAATTTTTGAATAATGAAATAATATGATAAAATTGATGTTTTAGGAAGATTACTCTAACAGGGGAATGCAGGATAAATTGTTGAGGAGAGAGTTTGGAAGCCAGTTTGGAAGCTATTATAATAATCCAGGCATAAGGGCCAAGATTCAAGTATGTCAAAGGAAACTAATGAGACAGATGTGAGACAGTTTTTTTTAATAAAAAAACAAATTTATGGACTTGATAAACATAAAAACATAAAAAAAAGATATTCCATATAGGAGCAAGAAATAGGATTGTGTGTGAAAATATGAATTTATTAAGTATAATTTGCTTTTTTAAGCACATAGCACAGAGTTTCACTCTCTACTACATAGCTAAGGGACTAGTTGCTCCTGTGTTTGCAGGACATGGGGTCTTGGCTACACTGATGAGCTGAGTCAAATAGGTCATTCCTCAGTGCTGGTTCTTTCCTAAATTCTGCTTTTGGAGACTCTATTAAAGACATCAATTGCTGAACATTGGGTGGTTCTTCTGGTCTTTCACAGCTTACAAGTTTGTAACTTATTCTGTTCCATATCCAATATTCAGTCCCCTAGTACCAGGAAGTGAATGAACACAAATGGGGTACCATGTACTAGATGTTTAGCAACTAGACCTTAAAGAATTACATAGAGGCAGTGAGGGGGTACAGTGGATAGAATGCCCAGCCTGGAGTCAGGAAGACTCATCTTCTTGAGTTCAAATCTAGCCTCAAGACACTTACTAATTGTGTGATCCTGGGAAGTCCCTTTACCTTGTTTGCCTCAGTTTGCCCATATGTAAAATGAGCTGGAATGGGAAATGGCAAATCACTCCAGTATCTTTGACAGGGTCAAATGGGGTCATGAAGAGTCAGGCACAACTGAAAATGACTGAACAACAACAAAGAACTACATAAATGCCAGCTATCATCATCATCATCATCGTCATCATCATCATCATCTAGGGTCACTAGGTCTCCAGTCTTGTTGCATTAGATATTGATCTTCCTGAGAGTGGGAATTGTCTCCTTTTGGTATCCCCAGTGCTTAGAACAATGCCTAGCACATAATAACTGCTTAATAAATGTTTATTCATTGATTGACTGATGATGACTCCATTCCCTCAGACTTCTATAGCATTCCTGCTGAGCTCAAGCAATATTTATAGAGCAATATAGTGATGTGCTGGTAAATGTGTATCTCTGGAGGAAAAAAATTATGTGCATGTACTTTAAAGTTTAATCCGCATTATTAACACTTCCTTAAGTCTAGACAATCAACAAAACAATAAATCATGCCCTGATTTACATCAAGAAACATCAGCAATGCAGCCATTTCTGATTTCTGAGGTACAAATGCTCACAGTGAAAAATGTAACAGTTGACCTCTAGCAAGCAGGTTAGAGCTGGCTTCAGCACACTTCTGATGAAGAGTTTCCCCTATGTGGCAGCTCACAGAAATTCTTGCCTTGCTGGACACCAAGGAAAAGAGAAATTTCAACTGTTCAAGCCTTTTGTATGCACATTCAATTCAAGCTCAACAGATACTTATTTTTTACCTTTCTTAAATTAATTAATTTTTAGTTTTTAACCTTTGCTTCCACAAGATTTTGAGTTCCAAATTTTCTCCCCATCTCTCCCCTCCCCCACCCCAAGATGGCAAGCATTCTGAATATCCCTTCCCTCAATCTGCGCTCCCTTTTATCATCCCTCTCTTCTCTTATTCCCTTCCTCTTCAATTTTCCTGTAGGGCGGGATAGATTTCTATATCCCTTTGCCTGTATAATCTTATTTCCTAGTTGCAAGTAAAAACAATTTGTAACATTTGTTTTTAGAACTTTGAGTTCCTAATTCTCTTGCTTTCCCCCTCCTCACCCACTCTTATTGAGAAGGCAAGCAATTCGATATAGATATACATGTGTAGTCATGCAAAACACTTCCATAATAGTCATGGTGTGAAAAGCTAACTATATTTCCCTCCATCTTATCCTACCCCCCGCATTTTTTCTGTTCTCTCCTTTGACCTTGTCACTCCTCAAAAGTGTTTGCTTCAGATTACCCCTCCCCTAATCTTCCCTTCCTTCTATCATTCCCCCCTTCTCTTGTCCCCTTCCCCCCTCTTTTCCTGTAGAGTAAGATAGACTTCCATACCCAGTTGAGTATGTATGTTATTCCCTCCTTAAGCCAAGTCTGATGAGAATAAGATTCACTCATTCCTTCTCACCTCTCACCTCTTCCCCACTACTGTAAAAGCTTTTTCTTGCCTCTTTTATGTGAGGCAATTTACCCCATTCTACCTCTCCCTTTCTCCTTCTCCCAATACAATCCTCTCTCATCCCTTAATTTTATTTTTTTCGATATTATCCCTTCATATTCAACTCACCCTGTGCCCTCTGTCTATATTCCCTCCAACTATCCTAATACTGAGAAAGGTCTCATGAGTTACAAATATCATCTTTCCATGTAAGAGTATAAACAGTTCAACTTTAATAAGTCCCTTCTGATTTCTCTTTTCTGTTTACCTTTTACATGCTTCAATATCAGTCTTCTGGACCTAGGATTAGTCAATGCATTAGTCAGAGTTATTAAGTCTTTCAAAATTGTTTTCCTTTATAATATTGTAGTTGTTGTTTTGATGGTTCTGCTCAGTTCTGTATCAGTTCATACATGTCTTTCCAGGTTTATCGGAATCCATCTCTTTTATCATTTCTTGCAATATATTAATGTTCCATTACATTTACACACAATAATTTATTCAACCATCCTACAATTGATTGGCACCCATTTTGTTGTCAGTTCTTTACTACAACAGAAAGAGCTGATATAGATAGATGGATAGATTTTAAATAGTGTGTCATTTCTCTTTGCCTTTGATCTGGTATTTCTCAGCCAAAGGGCACACACAGTTTAATGACTTCTTGAATATAGTGCTAAATTGTGTTCCAGAATGGCTGGACCAATTCATGGCGTCACCTACAGTGCATTAGTGTACCTGTCCTCTGACAGCCTCTACAACAATTGTCACTTTCCATCTTTGCCATTTTTGTTAATCTAATGTGTGTCAGGTGGAAACTCAGAGTTGTTTTCATTTGAATTTCTCTCATTTTAGTGATTGAGTGTGTTTTTTCATATTGTTGTTGGTAACCAGCATTTCTTCTTTTTAGAACTGCCATCTGTATCCTTTGCTCAGTGGAATGACTCTTTTTCTTATATGTTTGTATCAATAGAAGATAAGAATCATTTCAAAGGAGGAAGGAGCAGATTTTAGTTACTTGGGTATAGTCAAAGAATACTGATTAGAAATGGCAGTACCACTAACTAAATTAGGCAAGAACATTGACAGAGAATTCTAGTTTGCAGGATAAGATGGAGTGACTGCACATGTATAACCAATGTCAAATTCTTAATGAAGGAGGGAGGGGAGGGGAGAGAGACAGAGAATTTGAAATACAAAAAAAAATTAATATTGCAAGTAATTTTTTACTTGATTCTCTAGGATTCTCTAGATATACCATCACATCATTTGCAAAGAGTAATAGCTTTGTTTCTTCTTTGCCTATTCTAATTCTTTAAATTTCTTTTTCTTCTCTATTGCTAAACTAACATTTCTAGTACAATATTGAGTAAGAGTGGTGATAACGGAAATCCTTGTTTCACCCCTGATCTTATTAGAAATGCTTCTAGCTTATCCCCATTATGTATAATGCTTGCCAATGGTTTTAGATAGATATTGCTTATCATTTTAAGGAATACTCCATTTATTCTTATGCTTTCTAGTGTTTTAATAGGAATGGGTGTTGTATTTTGTCAAATGCTTTTTCTGCATCTATTGAGATAATCATAATTTTTGTTAGTTTTGTCATTGATATTGCCAATTATGCTGATAGTTTTCCTAATATTGAACCAGCTCTGCATTCCTGGTATAAATCCTACCTGGTCGTAGTGTGTTATGCTCAAGGTAAGCTGCTGTAATCTCTTTGCTAATATTTTATTTAAAATTTTTGCATCTATATTCATTAGGGAAGTCAATCTATAATTTTCTTTTTCTGTTTTGGCTCTTTCTAGTTTAGGTATCAATACCATATTTGCATCATAAAAAGAATTTGGTAAAACTCCTTCCTCACCTATTTTCCCAAGTAGTTTATATAGTATTGGAATTAGTTGTTCTTTAAATGTTTGATGGAATTCACTTGTAAATCCATCTAGCCCTGGAGTTTTTCTCTTAGGGAGTTCATTAATGGCTTGTTCAATTTCTTTTTCTGAAATGGGGATAAGTATTTTATTTCCTCTTCTGTTAATCTGGGCAATTTATATTTTTTTGTAAATATTCATCCATTTCAATAAGATTGTCAAATTTCTTGGCATGCAGTTGAGCAAAATAGCTCATAATTATTGTTTTGATTTTCTCTTCATTGGTGGCATGAATCTACCTTTTTCATTTTTGATACTGGTAATTTGGTTTTCTTCTTTCTTTTTGTTTTATCAAATTATCCAAAGGTTTATCTATTTTATTGTTTTTTTCATAAAACTAGATATTAATTTTATTAGTTCAATAATTTTCTTAATTTCAAATTTATTAATCTCTCTTTTGTTTTTCAGAATTTCTCATTTGGTATTTAGTTGGGAATCTTTAATTTGTTCTTTTTCTAGCTTTTTTAGTTGTGTGCCCAATTCATTGATTTCTTCTTTCTCTATTTTATTTATGTAAACATTTAGAAATATAAAACTTCTCCTAAGAATCACTTTCACTGCATCCCATAAATTCTGGTTATTGTTATTATTTCTCATTATTATGTCTTATTATTGTTATTCTCTTTGATGAAGTTATTTATTCTTTCTATGATTATTGTTTGACCCATTCATTATTTAGTTTCCAATTAATTTTTAGTCTATCTTTCCATGGCCCTTCATTACATGTAATTTTTATTGCATCATGATCTGGAAAGGATGCATTTAATATTTCTGCCTTTCTGCATTAGATTGTGAGGTTTTTATGTCCTAATACATGGTCAATTTTTGTGTAGGTTCCATATACTGGTAAGAAAAAAGTGTATTCCTTTCTATTCCTATTCAGTCTTCTCCAGGGGTCAACCATATCTAACTTTTCTAAAATTCCATTCATCTCTTTAACTTCTTTCTTGTTTATTTTGTGGTTATATTTATCTAGTTCTTAGAGGGGGAGAATGAGGTTCCCTACTAGTAAAGTTTTGTTACCTATTTCTTCCTGTAACACCCTTAACATCTCCTCTAAGAATTTGGATGCCAGACCACTTGGTGCATATATGTTTACTAATGATATTACTTCATTGTCTATGGCATCTTTTAGCAGGATATAGTTTCCTTCCTTGTCTCTTTTAATTAGATCTATTTTTGCTTTTGCTTTGTCTGAAATCAGGATTGCTTCCCCTGCTTTATTTTTTTTTTGCTTCAGCTGAAGCATAATATATTCTACTCTAGCCTTTTACCTTTACTCTGAGCATATCCCTCTGCTTCAAATGTGTTTCTTGTAAACAACATACTGTAAGATTATGGTTCTTAATCCACTCTGTTATCCACTTCCATTTTATGGGAGAGTTCATCCCATTCACATTCACAGTTATGATTACTGTCTGTGTCTTTTTCTCCATTCTATTTTCTTCCGTTTATGCTTTTCTTTCTCCTTTCTCCTTTTCCATCCTCACTAGAATTTTGCTTTCAACCACCACCTCCTTCAGTCTTCCCTCCCTTTTATGACCTCTTCCCTTTTCTTCCCATTTACCCTTACTGCTTCTTCCCTCCCTTCTATCCACCTCCTCCCTCTTCTTTCCCCTTTCCCCTCCTACTTCCTATAGGATAGGTTAGATTTCTATACCTAACTGATTATGTCATTCCTTCTTTGAGACAAATCTGATGATAGTAAGGTTCAAATAATGTTCATCTCCCTCCCTTCTTTCCCTCTACTGTAATAGGTTTTTGTGCCTTCTTATATGATGTAATTTACCCTTGTCTGGCTCCTCCTTTCTTCTTCTCCTAGTACAATCCCTTTTCATCACTCAATTAGATTTTTTTATCATCACATCAAAGTCAACTTATACTCATGCCCTCTGTCTATGTATATCCCTTTTAAATGGTTTTATAACAATACAATTCTCAAGAGTTACAAGTGTCAACTTCCCTTGTTGGGTTATAAACAGTTTTCCCTTATTAATAACATGGTTTTTTTTTCTTTCCTGTTTACCTTTTTATGCCTTTCTTGAGTCTTGTATTTAAAGATCAAATTTTCCACTGAACACTGGTCTTTTCATCAGGAAGGTTTAGAAGTCCCCTATTTCATTGAATGTCCATCTCCTCCCCTGAAAGATTATGTTCAATTTCACTGAGTAGTTGATCTTTGGTTGTAATTCAAGCTCCTTTGCCTTACAGAATATCATATTCCATGCCTTCTGGTCTTTTAATGTAGAAACTACAAAGTCCTGCATAATCCTGACTGCTTCCATGATATTTAAATTGTTTCTTTCTGGCTGCTTGCAGTACTTCTTCTTTGACCTGGTAATTTTTTAATTTGGCTACAATATTCCTTGGTGTTTTCAATTTAGGATCTCTTTCAGGAGGTGATTGGTGGATTCTTTCAATAACTATTTTACCTTCTGGTTCTAGGACCTCAGGGAAGTTTTCCTTGACGATTTCCTGAAAGATGATGTCCAAGCATTTTTTTTATCATGATTTTCAAGTAGACCAATTATTTTTAAATTGTCTCTTCCGGATCGATTTTCCAGGTCAATTGTTTTACCAGTGAGGCATTTTACATTTTCATCTATTTTTTCATTCTTCTGTTTCTGTTTGACTAATTCTTGATATCTCATGGAATCATTAGCTTCCACTTGTCCAATTCTAATTTTTAACAAATTGTTTTCTTCTCTTAGATTTTGTACCTCCTTCTTCATTTGGCCCTTATTTACTTTTTAAGGAGTTCTCCTCTTCACTATGTTTTGGTGCCTCCTTTTCCATTTGGCCAATTCTACTTTTTAAGGACTTGTTTTCCACAGTCAATTTTTGTCCTTCCTTTTCCAGGCTATTGACTCTCTCTTGCATGTTTCTCATTTCTTTTCCCATTTTTTTCCTCTACTTCCCTTAATTGATTTTTAAAATCCTTCTTGAGCTCTTCCAAGAAGACTTTTTTAGACTTGAACCCAGTTTATTTTCCCCTTTGAGGTTTCAGATGTGGGCATATTGACAATACTGTCCTCTGCTGAATTTATGCCTTGATCTTCTTTGTCCCCATAACAAGAATCCATGGTCATTGTATGTTTTCACTTTTTGCTCATGGTGTTTGCCTAATTCCTGGCTTTTGGAGTTGATCTCTCCTGCTGGAGTGCAGGCAGCACTAATTCAAGCTTCTTGTACCTGGGACCTGGTCACTGGTTTTGTGTGCTGGTGCCTCAGTTGCTGGCAGTTTAACTGGTGGTGAGCAGGGGTCAGCAACACTGGAGCTGTTGCGGTGGGAGCAGGCAGTCTGGCGCCCGGAAGATGTCTGCTCTCTCCAATATTTTTGCCAAGAAAGGCCCAAAGAGGTCACAAAGAGTCAGGCACAAAAAGATTTCTTAGAACAAGTTTTCTTCCTACTGTACAACCATGTCTCCCTAAGTACTAGACTAAGCTGTTGAGATAATCCCTGGGAGCCATTAAAAGGCTATTAAATTTGAAGGGATAAGTATCCACATTTCCAAATGAAAATAAGCAATAAGAAGTAGGTAAGATGGTCTATGAGGTCCTTTCCAACTCTGCACCTATGATATGAAAGATATGAGACCAGACCTAGGTGAAATGGTCAAGGATAGAAGTATAGTCATGTGAATCATGACCAGAGAGGCTAAAGTCATGAAAGAGAATAAGTTCTCTTAAGAAGTGAGTATGTGAATGATCCAAGATAATTCCAAAGGACTTGTGATAAAAATGCTATCCACATCCGGAGAAAGAACTGACGGAGTCTGAACGCAGATTGAAGCATACTATTTTTCACTTTCTTTATTTTTTGTGGTTTCTCCTTTTGGTCTGTTTCTTCTTTCACAACACCACTAATATGGAAAATGTTTTACATGATTGCACATGTATAACCTATATCAAATTATTCACCATTTTGGGGAGAGGGGAGGCAGGGGAGAGAAGGAGAAAATTTGGAACTTAAATTTTTTTAAATAAATGTTTTAAATCATCCTTATATGTAACTGAGGTAAAAAATAAAATATATTTTTTAAAAGAAGTAAGTATATGGAGAAAAAAATAAAGATCCAAGGCCCAAAGCAAGTTTGCATCTAGAAGGCTGAACAAACTGCAAATTCAATATGTATCAACCAACTGTGTGGTACAACAGCCAAGGAAGTTAATGCTGTAGAAAACTAAGATAGGCACAATGTTCAGGAAGGGGAAGGTGATAGTCCTGCTGCATTCTGCTCTTGTCTGATCACATGTATTCAATTTTGGGTGCCACATTTTAGCAAGGTCATTGATGAGTTGGAACATATCCAGGAGAAAGTAACCAGGACAGTGATAGGCCTGAAAACTCTGCCATGAGTGCATTGGTTCAAGGAATTGATGTATTTAGCATGGACAAGAGAAGTCTTAGCGAGGACCTGACAGCAGTTGTGCAGAAAGGAGATTGAACTTGCTTGTTTGGTCCTAGAATGTGGAACTAGAGACAGCTGAGTAAATTAATTAATCAGTGGATCAAGTGCTAGATCTGAAGTCAAGAGCACCTAAGTTTAAATCTAGACTCAAACACATTGTAACCATGGAACCATGAATAAGTCACTCAACTCCTTTCTGCCTCAGTTTCCTTATCAATAAAATGGGGATAATATTAGCACCCACCTCCCAGAGTTGTTGTGAGGAACAAACAAAATGACAGGCATAAAGTGCTTTGTAAATGTTAAGGGATTATACAAATGCTAGTCATTATTACTACTACTACTACTACAGAATAGTGAGCAGAACTTGCAGAGAGTCTGTTTTTAGAATGATGTAAGAAAAAATTACTTGGCAAAAGTTTAATGGGCTAACCTAGCCTGAGAAGGTGATGGGTTCCTCCTCTTTAGGGGTCCTCTGAGTATAGGCTGGATGACCAACCACTTGCAAACTATAAGGCTATATTAGAAGGGCATTCAAATTCAAGTATAGTTTGGACTCAGAAAGTCTGTGATTCTATTATGGGAACATGTTCAAAAAGGGATTCATAATCAAGTATAGTTTAGACCCAGAGAGTCTATGATTTTATAAACATATAGACCTAAGCCCTAGCTTGATTCTCCTAAGCAGCTCAGTCCATGAGTTCTTAACAGCAATGGAATCAGCATTCTTTTAAAATTAGAATAACATCTGCGAAGGAGATCAGACTGAATTAATGAATACTCTGAAATTTAGAAGACAAAGAATTTAGCTTTTTAGTAGCCCAAGAAAAAGTTGTAAATCAAGAGGACTTGATTTGGATTCTTTTTATTCTCCAACTTGCTGTTTTGGGACTCTTCTCCCCACCCAAGAACCTATGCCATATTTAATTCCTGCCAGAGCTGACTCCCAGCCAGCTATCATAATTACCCCCAAATTGTTCATTGCTTTATCATGGTACCATGGGATAGTTTCATTTTAATTTTGGACTCTTTCAAGATCCAAACAACTGTCAAAGGATTTATTTGCATGTGGTTTCCTCACTAGAATGAAAGCTCCTTGAGGACAGGACTATTTTTTGTCTTTTTTTCTAGCCCTAGGATTTAATACAGTATCTGATACATAATAAATATTAATAAATGCTTCTTAATTGACTAAAAGAGTAGAATTTCAGGACAGCTAACTAGCAATGCAAGGGATATTTCTGGTTGTGGGAGGCTGCTCAGCTCCCTACAGATCTTAACTAGTCATTCAGTTCCTTTCAACAAACTACTGTGTGCAGAGCACTGCACTAGTTACTGGAGCTAGTTTACATAAGATAGAGTTACTGCTTTCTTAGAACTTATTATAGTCTCATGGAGCGGTAGGGGCGGGTTTGAGAGAGAAGAAACCTAAATACCTATAAAATACATTATGTAAGTGAATCAGGTGCAAAACAAACACAGCTTTTCCCAGGGGAAAAAATGTGACCTCAGGGAGAAATCAATCAATCAACAAACATTTATTAAGCCCCTACAAATGCCAAGAATTGAGCTGGACCAGGGAAGAACTTTAAGAAAAAAGTGTCATTTGATTTGGGTTTTAAAGGAAGGGTTAGGATTCAAGAGGCAAAGAAAAAAAGAAAGAAATGATATGAGAAACAGCCTGGGCAAAGGTATGGAGGTGATAAAATGTAGAATCTGTTATAAGCAAAGAGTAATCCAATTTGACTGGAACCCCGAGTATTTGTAGGAGATAGTCATGGTGTCTTACATTAGTATATCATTTCAAGGTTTAAAAAGTACTTTCCACATATCATCTAATTTGATTTTTACCATAATCTTGCAAGGGTGAGAGGTATCAATATTCTTGTTTTTCAGATGAAGAAACTGTGATTCAGAATTTTGTTATTTACCAAAGGTGACATAGCTTACCAGTGGTAGGATCAGGATTTGAACCTTTGAAGAAATCTAATGCTTTTTTTTTTCGCTTTTTAATTATGCCTCAGTGAGGTAGGGTGGTGTCAAATTTTATAGGGCCTTGAATGTCAGGCAAAGAAGTTTGAACTTTACTCAGTAGACAGCAAGGACTAACTGAAGACTTTTGTGAAGGAAGGTGAGGAAGGTTTCTTTCAGTGGTATGAAGAATGGATTGGCAAAGGGAGGTAGTAAGAATAGGAGCACCTGTTAGAAGATAAGTAAGTCTGGTCCTGCTCCTGAGACCACAAGAAAAGAGAACTAACATTTGAGGTGACCTATAGATTCTGTAAGTGCTATGATAGGTGGTATGGTTCAATGGCTAGAGACTTGACCTTGGAGTCAGGCAGATACAGATTTGTTTTTAAAAGGTGGGTAATGGTTACATTTGGCAAAGAGACTGCCCTCTGCAGCTCTTTCCTTTCCCTCCCCCGGCAATCCCCATGCTCTCCTCTATCACCTATGTCAATTTAAGAATTGTACCATGAGGTTAAAAAAAAAGACCTCCTAGGATTATTTCATTTCAGTTAAGAACGTATAAAAGTGAATACAAACAATTCAAAAAACTTCAGAAAGTCTGTAGTGATCTGGAATGTTTTTTTTAATAGTCTTGCTTTGCTTTCTTAAGTGTTTTTTTTCCTATTCTAATGAATGACCTTTCTAACATTTTCTAGCTCTATCTTTATTTATGATCTAACCAAAAACCAAGGCACCCTGGTAGTTTAAACACCATGTGATGATGACTAAATATATTCAACCATCAAGGGAAATCACCAGTAAACTCTATCAATTAACATTCATTGAATTGTAGTTTTCCCAAGTCCCTTCTGGGTAATGAATGAGCAGATTATCAGGTGGCCAGATTCCCATTTGGAATATGCAGGACAGGCAGTGTCAGGCCTGGAGGGTGATGGTGGGAGGCTACTGAGTGAAAGAGTGGAAACAATTGAGATAAAAGGAAAGGTCTGATAAATTCTCCACTTGCCAGGCTGATGGTTTCATCTCTCCCAGAGCAGAATAAGCTACAAGATAAACTTCCTCTGGCCTAATCCCAATCAACCAGGAAAAAAAGTGGTTAGCAGAATCATAATTAACCAATTGATCAAATCAATCGACAAGCATTTATGAAGCACTTATTGTATGCTATCGATTTCGCTTTTGTGACATCTCTCCAATATGCCCCTTTCTGTCCTCTGACACTGCCACCCGCCTGGTGCAGGCCCTCCTCTACTCAAGCCTTGACTATTGCAATAACCTGCTGGTGGCTGTGCCTGCCTCAAGTATCTCCCCACTCCAGTCCATCCTCCATTCAGCCACCAAATTGATATTCCCACAGGTCCAACCCTGTCAACTACCCCCCAACCCCGACTCCAGTGGCTCCCTAGCACCTTCAACCTAAAATATAAAGTCCTCTGTTTGTCACTCAAAGCCCTTCATAACCTGGCCCCTCATCCCTACCTTTCCAGTCTTCTTAGAGAAGGGAGACTTACAGCTGGGGCTGTTGAGCAAAGACCTCATACAGAAGACGAAGCTTAAGTCATAGCTAGCATAGGAGGGAGCAGGGCTTTGTCGTCAGATGCTGATATCCCAAATGCACGCTTTCTTGGGGAATACATTTTAAGGCTTCATCCGTATAGGTACAAGAGTCCACAGGTCTTTCCTTGTAGTCTTCTGGAGACTAAGGGCACAAGCATCCCAATAAGGCTTAGCTATCCATCCCACTGCTAACTTCACTAGCAAACCGATGAAGCACCACTCCCCCTTCTCTACCCAGTAGCCCTCCTCACTGTCCTCGATCCCTTGATTCAACCTAACTTGAACCAAGCAGTGTTTCAATTGCTTCAATCTCTATCCTTTGGTCCTGCAGAAGTGCCAAAGTCCTTGGGAGGAAATGCCCATGCCATCCCTATGTGTATTCATAATACTGAGAAAAGAGAACACTAGCACGAGCCAGACATATAGACCAGATTTTAGGAAAGCAAATTTTTAAAAGGTTAAAAAGCAGATAAGAATGGTTTCATGGGTAGAGTCTCCACAGAGTTGTAACTTGGGCAACTGCAGCTAGGTGGCTCAGTGGATAGAGCACTGGGCTTGGAATCAGGAAGACTCATCCCCATGAGTTCAAATGCAGCCTCAGATGCTTACTAGCTGTGTGACCCTGGGCAAGTCGCTTAACCCTGTTTACCTCAGTTTCCTCTTCTGTAAAATGAGCTGGAGAAGAAATAGCAAACCATTCCATTATCTTTGCCAAGAAAACCCTACAGGGAACATGACCAAAATGACACAGAAACAGCAAAACAGTTAGGCAAGACTGCTGGTCTGTTGTTCCAGGGCACTGATACATAGAAAGTATAGAGATCACTTATTGCTCCCTAACAACATAGAAATAAATGAGCTTAGCGCCTAGCTAGTAAGAATAACACGGTAAAATCCAAAGATAACAATTCTTCCTCTCCCAGGTTCCACTCTCTTGACAAGCTCTTCTCTCCTCCAAGCATCAGTGGTGTCCTGTGGCCCCTGTCTGCACCCCCAACTGAATTTGCATTTAAAAGTTGATATAACACATATTATGCTGTTTGCTCCAGAAGTGAAAGTTATTAGTTACAACTCTGATCATGGGGAATGGAGTGGGAGTTCTAGTTATTATTATCTCCTCCCCACCCCACCATAAAAATCTGACCATACAAATTCTTCTTTAAAAAAAAATCTTTATTAATGTCTCTTGTTTTTGCATCAACATTTCCTTCTGTATTCCTCCTCTAATTTCCCCCAAAGAGCCATCAATTATAACAAATAATAAGAGGAAGAGAAATCAGTGAGCAAAACCAATAAACATATTTTAAAAAATCTGATGTGATATACAATGTTCTACACCTATGGACCACCCCTCCCCATCTCCACAAGGCTGTAGGAATGGGGGTGGAAGAGAGCTTACTTCTCATACCTCATCTTCAGGTCCAAGATTGGGCTTTATAATTTCATAGCATTCAATTTCAATTGTTTTGTGTTGGTTATTCTTTCCACTTACATTGCCATACTCACTATGTATACAGTTTCTTGGCTCTGTTTACTTCACTTAATCACACACATGCCTTCTAAGTAAAAAGGAAAGAGGCATACAACCAAAAGAAAGAAAGAAAGAAAAAAGATGATTTCATAATTTTCTTTTTAAAAATAAATTGTATTAATGTTTTGTTTTACATCATCTACCTGCTCAAAGTATGCTTCCCTCTCCCCCTCCTAGAGAGCCATTCATTCTTTATTTAATTCCAATCCCAAAACCCACTGATACAGGATTCTCTCCTCATTGATGGAGAGTACCTGTGTAAGGGGCAGGCAGGAGTTGTAAAGAGTGAGAGATCTCTTCAGTCCCCTAGTGTCTAGTCATCAAGTCTCTTCAGACTTCACGCACTTCTGGCAGCCAGCTTCAAGAGAGAAGATGGAAGAAGCCAATCCCACTCCAAGCTGATGAAGAAAAAGAATCTGGGAAGAAGTGAGAGGAACTGGTGGTCTCTAAGACCTCCCTATCCCCAGCTCATTGCTTCGAAGTCTTTGGGGAGCTTCCCCTTTAGTGAGATCCAAGACTCTCTCTTGGTTGAGCAGAGTTACTTCCTTCCTAATGAGAGAGTTCCTTCACTCTGTATTGTCTGGTATGTATTCTTCTAGTATACCATCTCTAATTTCTGTTTCCTATAATTTGGATAAATGGGTTGTTATGAATGTTCTTTGTGAAACTGGCATGTGGCGAAAAGGGAGTCAAGCCTTAGATACAAAGCTTGGGGTCCTTCTGCTTTCCCCAATAATGACACAATGATCACAAGTTAGTTTGAATCTGATCGCATTCCTTAGACTAATAATATTTGAGGGAATAGATAGATATAACTCTAGCCCATACCTTTCTCTCTGAGGAGAGGATGGTGGTGGCTTCTGGTCCCAACTTCCTGCTTTCCTTCCTGGTAGAAATTAAAGTCTTCCTTAGACAATGAGGATGAGGAGAAAAGGCTAGAAATGTCTATTCTGTCTCCCTTCTAGATATTCAATGACATCCCACAAGCTATATGTGGAAGACAGCCCCTCACAACACATAGGGCCTCATTATATTTAAAACAAAGAATAAAAGAGGGGAAAAACAGTTTAGCAGCACTTAACATGGACATAGTAAATACTTAATAAATCCTTCTGTACTAATGCCATATACAGTGTTCCATAGCTCCCCATCTCTGCAGAAAAACAGAATGAAGCCTTCTCATCCCTCCTTTGGTCATTATGATTTCCTGGTATACAGTTTCAACCGTTTTGTTACGGTGGTCATTGTTCTTTCCATTTGCATTATTCATTTTCCCCCTAGTTCTGCCTTATGTCATTTCAAATCAATTTCTGTAAGACTTCCCCATGCTTTTCTGGATTAATCATATTCATCTTTTCTTTATAACACAGTAAGATCCCATTGCATTCACGTATGGCCAACTTCAGCCACTCTTTTTTAGTACAGAAAATGTGGCTACAAGAATTTTTAGAGGGCTTCCTGGTGAGGTCAGATTGAAAAGGACAGTACAGGACATAAGAGGAGTGAAAAATAACCAAAGATGAATACAAAAGAACCTGAAGAAAGAGTAAGAAAGGCTTAAATCCAGAATGAGTTGAAACCCTGAAAAATCCAGAACAAAGGGGTTTTCAGTATAACTGGTTCCCTCAATGATCCTATGTATTTAGTTTTATGCATTTAAAAATATAATTCTGAGAAGGGGTTCAAAGACTTTGCCAGACTGCCAAAGGGGTCCATAACACACAAAAAAAGAAAAAGTACCCGTGGCCTAGATACTGAAAAGATACAAAGCTTAGATTTGGCATGGTCCCTGCCCTCCTAGAATTTAGAGGAATAAACTCTAGTAGCAGGGTTACAGCTCTGCTCATAAGCTATATTTCCTGCTGGAGAGTCTCACTGTAAACAATTAACATGAATATGAAATATATCATGCATATGCATAACATATTAGCATGTGCAACATTACATGGTACATCCACTAGAGAGTTGTGTAAGCTGTAAAACAAAGTGCTTTGTGAGATTGTAGATTTAGAGTTAGAAGGAAGCTCAGACCCCTCCAGGCCCACTCCTCATTTTACAATGAAGCCCTTGAGGCCCAGAGGGTGCAAATGATTTGCTCAAGGTCACACAAGAAGTAACAGGGCCAAGACTCAAACACAGATCCTCCACCTCCAAACCCAGTGAGAGCTCTTTCTACTTTGCACTAGGCTGACCCAAGAGAAGACTGGCCTTGGATATCTTTTAAAAGCCTACCACTTGATTTTTCCTATGTCCTGGGGTCAGGCTGATCTCTCAGCTGCCAGATGGGTTGAATTCTTTCCTTTGGAAAAAAAATGATAATAATATAGCATTCATTTCTGAAAGGAATTTGATTCATGCAGACTCTTTGTTAGGCATGAACGGAGGCTGAACAAACCCTGTTGGATAGATTTGTGTCTTCTAACACACTTGCAATCTGAGGCTTCAAAGGCCAAATGAGCTCCTTTGCAGAGTTATTTATCTTTGGTTACCCTAAGCCCCAGCTTCCCGTGGCATGCCCTGCTCTTTATAGAAGCCACTGGACTGACAGAGCAGAGAGCAGATGGCCTTAATGACTTGGCCTGGAGCCCCTGTCAGCACAGAGACCCCTCCCGCTTCACATTTTCAGAACAGCCACCTGGGGAGTATAAACTGTCCTGCCACAAAAGTGAGCCTTGCTGTCACTACCTCCGTCCATGGCCTGACCCAAAGGCCTGAACTGTGTGCTCTCATGTGTGGCCCTGCTCACTCAGGGGTGTTCAAAAGCCCAAACCACTGCTGCCCTGTGCCTGGCTGGGAGAGCCGGGGCTTGGGGGAGAGGGGAGGCAGACACCCATAATAAGAGGTTAACCTAGGCAAAAATGAGCTCTACTGACTGTGATTAAAAACATAGTAATAATTACTCTTTCCATGACAAGAAACTCAGCAAACTAATCTAGCCCTCAAGATTTCTTGCAAAGCTGTGTTTCCCAGTCAGGCAATTTGGTCTAGCCTGGGAGACAAGTTGGTCA
This sequence comes from Phascolarctos cinereus, assembly GCF_003287225.1. NCBI lineage: Eukaryota > Metazoa > Chordata > Mammalia > Diprotodontia > Phascolarctidae > Phascolarctos > Phascolarctos cinereus. The sequence continues at coordinate 122,333,025 of NW_027556098.1, read as the reverse complement.
AAACTTCAAACCCTCAGGGAAGTGAATAGGTCTGCAAAATTGGTGTGGGCTTCACTTATTTTTACTGTTCATCTTTCTCTCAACCTCCCCTCTCTTTCAGCCTAGGCACAAAATCTCAGAGTTGGAAGGGACCTCAGAGGTCTTCAAGTTCCTGCCCTTACTTGAATAAGAATTCCTAATATGACATACCAACCAGTGGTCAGCCATTCTCCTGCTTCTACCCCTATGACTAAGTAAATCAGGGATTCTTAACCTAAGGTCCATGAACTTGTTTTTGTTTTTTTTTTAATATTTTTATAACTGTATTTCAATATATTTGGTTTCCTTTATAATCCTATTCATTTAAAAATATTCTTCTGTGAAGGGGCCCATAGGCTTCACCAGACTGCCCAAGGAGTCCTTGACACACAAAAAGGCTGAGACCTGATATAAAGACACCACAATATTCCACACAGGCAACATAACATAGAGCCTCAGAGTTCCATTCCTCACATCCTCTTAGCTCCCAGGCCACAGATTCCCTTAACCAAACAAAGGAGGAAGAAATAGTAAAGACAAGAATGATTACAATTCCTAACAGTTCCTTGTGTGATGCCTTTCAGGCTTGGCATTTGTGGGCACAATGCTAAACTGAGCAGCTGACCTAAGGTAGTAGAATGTCCTAGTTATACTGTAATACCTGAGGGCACTATTCATTGGGGAATACCTGGGCCTTAACCGGAAAGTCTCCTCAATCTATCTCCCCTTCTAGTTGCTTGCTAGATGATAGAGAAACAAAGACAGAGAGAGAGAGAGGGAGAGAGAGAGAGAGAGAGAGAGAGAGAAAGAGAGAGAGAGAAAGTTAATTGAAATATTGTTAAGCAATAACTTGAGGATTAAAGACTCCCAGCTCTAAAAGAAAAATCATCTGACCCAACCCCTTCATTTTAAAGGAAATTGAGCTCTAAAAGTAAAATGGTGGATCAGGGTCACAAGGTCCAGTCATGTATTAGAAAACCAGGGTTTACCCGGGAATGTTGCTATCTGCCCTGATATTACCCTTCTCTCCATCTAGAACAGCAGACCTCCAGAGGCCATGACTTGCCCTTACAAAGTGACTTTGGAACTCCATCCTCAGAGGCTAAGCTATCCTAACTGAAGGGTAGGTACAAACTCACCTAACCTACAACTGATGGGATCTAGACCAGGAGTTCTTAATCTTTTGTCATGGACCCCTTTGACAATCTCATAAAACCTGTAGACTCTTCAGAATAATGTTTTTAAATATATAGAACAAAACATGTAGAATTACAAAGGAAACAAATTCTATTTAACTACAATTAATATTTTTTTAAGTTCATGGACCCCAGGTTGAGAACCTTGCTAGATGATGCTTCTCATCCCAACCAGCCATCCATCAAAAACCTAAGACATACTTCCGTATTTAGCTATCTGCTTTGACTTTATGGGATCTGTTCTCCTTCTCCAACTCTTGTTCTAAAGACAATAATCCAATCAATTCTACGGTTGTTAATGAGAAAGACTTGACTCTCACTGTGGTCTTAGGGCTCTACTCACTATCCCTGTGATTTCCTGAATCAAAACTTTCTTCCTTGGCTACCACTCTTCTATTTGTGTTCTCTCCTCTTATTTGACTCTAAGTCACTTTACTTCCTAAAACTCATTTTCCATATCTGTAGAATAATGGGGTTGGAGTAGAGGACCTTGCAAATTCCCCCCAGCTTCAAATTCCATAATGATGTGATCCTGATATCAGGCCACTAAGTAAAAAGTCCTACTTGAGATTGTTCTACATGATGGTAGCCCTGGTATCATGTATCCATAACACTCAGAGCCTTAGAAACGGTACTAATATCAGGAGCCATGCCTCTAAAGTTTATGTCCTGAGTCTGATCTGATCATTGTCACTGACATGTCTACATGATTATTACTCTAAGGAAAATTTTCTGTAAAGTTTAAAGATCTGTATTAATATGGCATTACTATTATCAATGTTATCTTGTCCTCATCTTTTTTATGAAGTTTAGATAGAAACGATCCAAGGACAATTAATGATCCTGTTATTATTCTTACACATTGAACATTCTATGGACTGTTGCAAAAGATGGATACATCAAAGATCGAACAATTCTTGGTAATTGAATAAGAGTGTTGGGATGCCAGTTCTTCTTCTGTAGGCTCACTTAAACCATTTTCAAGACAACAATAGTAATGGACAGGATAATGTAGGTGATAAATTCCACCTCCTGTTCCCATATGGTTTGGATTTCTTCTGCCAAGTCTATGCGTCAAAAGCTTTTTGTTCTAAGAAGTTTAGAGATTATGAGTATTTGGTATGGCAACATCTGTTAAAAAGGTTGTTCTTGAGTTCTAGTGAATCAATGTCACGTCCAGCAAATTGTGGGCCACAGTTTGGTCTGTGATCATTGTCCTGTTCCAGTACAGTTTAATGGCTGTGTTTCAAGGATATTTTGTAGTCCTTTTTTGTAGGGTGGGAATTTGTCATCTGTCCCTCCATGAAAGATAGTAAACTTCTGATACATAGAATTCTAGTCACTGGGTCACATTTTGCTAAGTATTCAGTATTGCTCCAATGTCCTTCTGGCTTCTGGAGAATGGAATTCATTGTCCATCTTTCAGAGAATGCACCCTAATTGTTCAGGGCTAACAAATTATTGCCACCAGTTATTCTTTAAATTTCCGTCGTTAGATACTGAGCAGGGATAAGCCCTTTGTTTTGGTCCATCAGGATATGTACACCACAACATCTCTCGAATATGCTACCTTCTGTCCTCTGACACTGCTACCACTCTGGTGTAATCAATTAGCACCTCTCACCTGGACTATTCAATAGCTTGATGGTGAGTCTGCCTGCCCCAAGTCTTTCCCCACTCCAATCCATCCTCCATTCATCCACTACCTGGGGCAGAATATGAATTGTCTTCTTCTTATTATTATTATAAGTAATTTTCCTAAAGCAAAGGTCTAACTATATTCCTGCCCTCCCACCACTCATTCAGTTCTACAAGCTCCCTATCACCTCCAGGATCAAATACAAAATCTTCTGTTTGACGTTCAAAGCTTTCCATAACTGGCTTTCCCCCTGCCTCACTTTTCCAGTGTTCTTACATTCTATACCCCAACACCCTCATATACTCTCCTAACCAGCGACACTGCCCTCCTAGCTATTCCTCAAATAAAACACTCCATTTCTGGGCTCCAGGCATTTTCACTGACTCTCCTTCATGCCAAGAATACTCTCCCTCCTCATCTTCACCTGTTGACTTCCCTGGCTTCCTTCAAGTCCGAGCTAAAATCCCACATTGCACAAGAAGTCTTTCCCAATCTCTCTTAATGCTAGTGCCTTCCCACTATCAATGATTTCTTATTTATCCTGCATACAGCTTGTGCACACATATTGTCATCACCCCCATTAGAGTGAAAGTTTCTTGAGGGCAAGGACCATTTTGTTGTTGTTGTTTGGGTGTTGGTTTGGGGTTTTTTTGGTTGTTTGTTTAGTTTTGTTTTGCCTTTCTTCACATCCCCAGAGCTTAACTTAGTACCTCACATAGTAGGCTTTGGGAAAGCTAGATAGCTTACTGGACAGAGTGCTGGGCCCAGAATCAGGAAGACCTGCATTCAATATCAGCCTCAGATATTTACTAACTACATGATGCTGGACAAGTCACTTAACCTCCGTTTGCCTCAATCTATTGAAGAAGAAAATGGCTAACTACCCCAGTACCTTCACCAAGAAACCCAATGAACAGTATGGTCCATGAAGTCACAAAGAGTCAGACGCAACTGAACAACAACATAGTAGGCTTAATAAATGCTTATCCACTGATTGACTGATCACCATTCATCTCATATGAAGCTGAATTCCAGGAGCATTCTGAGGGATACATGCTTTTATGGCCTTTATTCACTTAGAAAGGGGAAGAGGGGAAATGTTACACAGAACATAAATGCGTAATTAAGCAAGTGAACAGTCAATCAATTTTCCTTGAAAATCATCTCAGTCACTGACCATCAACAAAAGGTGTATTTTGATTTCTTTGGCCAGCAGCATGAAAGGCATGCTGCTTTGGTAAAAAGAGTCCCCACACTGGGAGTTCCAACACCAAAGACATCTCAGGTCCTCGAGTATCTAATAGCATAGGTTTGCAGCTGCTCGGCTGAGAAATCATTCACATTCTCTTGCCAACCCCCCTGATGTGGTAGGAATTTGTGAGAGGACTGGCCAGGGCAGAGTCTGTGGCAGTGGATACAGCTGTATTAAGAGCTGGGCAGAAGGTGTGGTTGCACAAGGCCTGCCATCCCAGCTGCTGGCTGTAGCCCCACACATAGGAAAGAGTTTCTGAGGCAGCAAATAGGAGAGGCCTCACTGATTTATAGTTTGATCTGTATCAGGAACTAGTACTTTGGCCTAACTTCAAGCATTTAAAAACACGGAGGCCTCTCTCTCTCCCTCTGCTGTTCAGGCTCAGATCAAACTAGAGACTATTTTCTTACCCTTTGCAATAGTAGAGAGGAGAGACGACAGGAAGGAAATGTGTATCTTTTAGTCAGTGAACTTATCATTTATTTATTTTTAGCTTTTTTTAAATTTTGAGTTCTAAATTCTCTCCCTCCCTCCCACCTCTCTCCCACCCATAGAGAAGGCGAGTATTACGATATCAATTATATATGTGAAATCATGCAAAGCATATTCAACAAAAGTTTATTAAATACTTACTATATGCCAGGTACTATGTAAGAGTTGGTGAGCTAAAGAAAGGCAAAAACCAGCATCTTCCACCCTAATGGAATACAGTCTAACAGGTGAGACAACACGCAGACAGTAACGTACATATACAATCTGCAGGGGAAATGAATTGTAATATCAGAGAGAAGGAACTAGCATTGAGGGGGTAGAAGGAACTGAGAAAAGCCTCCTGCAAAAGGTGGGATTTGAAGAGTTGGGGGAGAGTGAGAAAAGGGGTCAGTGTGGACAGGTCTCCATTCTCAACCTCTTCTCCCTTCCCTTACCTTGGGGTCTCTTAAATATCTAAGAAGTATGCCACAGACATTTAAAATTTAAAATTTGACTTTGCCTGCCTGATGCCCAATACAATCTTGCCCAGGAACCCCAGTGCCTATCAGTGCCTTAATGAAGCTCAAGGATGTGGAGAAGAATTTATTTGTACAAAGATAAGAGTCTACTGGGAGCCTAACCTCATATCTTCTCTTCTTTTCACTGGTATCCCATACCCAGAATGAATTTCCTCCTCACATCTACCTAGTAGACATAGCTCAACCACCATGAAGCTTTTCTTGACATCCTCCTCCCAACTGGTTGTGCATTTCCTCCTAAATTATCTTATATTTAATTCGGTTTATATTTATTTGTATTTATTCTCTCAATATTTGTTCTGCATATACCCATGCATCTACTCATCACCCTAATTAGAATATAAGCTCTTTGAGAAAAGGAATTGTTTCATTCTTTGCATTTGTATTCCAGGCATCTAGCAATAGCAATAGCTTAAATGCTTGTTAACTGATTGATTGATTGATTGAACTCTGGTTCCATTCATGTTCTTCCTTAAGCAATTGGCCCAGACATAAATCCATATGTACTAATAGAAAGAGGTCACCTCCTCATGCAGAGTGAGAAGCAAGGAAGCCCCTTTTTTGCCTCCAATCCAGTAAAGTTCTGAGTTAAGATTCTTCTCTGATGCCTCTCACTTCTCAAAGATTGTTTGCAATGGCTAAGAGCTCTGGCAGACCCTCCTTCTAACCAGAAAAACTTCATTTGGACCCCAGGACAGATGTCCCTGTGGTCAGGCCACATCTGGAGTACTGTATTCAATTTTGTGCACTGTATTCTAGGAAAAACATGGACAGTCTGGATCACATCCAGAAGGGACTGAACAAGATGGTGGGAGGATTGGGGGATTGATTTGAGGATCACCTAAAAGGAGCTTGGGATGTTTAGCCTGAAGAAGAGAAGGCCTAGAGAAGGCATGATAGATGTCTTCAAGATGTCTTGAAGAATTATCACTTATAAGAGATGAGATTTGGAAAAAATAAGTAGGATCATTGGGTGGAAGTAGTAGAGAGCTAGATTTTGGTTGGATATAAGGACAAACTCCCAATAATTAGAACTGCCTAAAAGTGGAATATGTTGCCTTGGGAGGGGTTAAGTTACCCTTCACTAGAAACTTTTAGCAGAAGTTAGATGACTTCCTGCCAGTGATAACATAGAGATGAATCTTAGATTGGTATGGGTTGGCCTAGATGGTCTCTGAGATCAGTCCCTTCTACCTCTGAGATTCTGTGGAATTTTTTTTATAATATTTCTATATTTCTGATTATTGGTAAGCCCACCTAGATAAATTCAGAGAGGTTTAGAATCATGGCCATAAATTTTTCAGCCATAGCAGCTCTCCAAGAGGGGATAAGCCAAACAGGGGTTATAATCTGCATCAGTGACAAGAGTATGCATGCTGAAGAAATCTCAAATCCCAGATGTGTTGTAATGTTAAAAGAAGTTAGAAGGATCATAGGTCTAGAGCTAGGAGGAACCTGAGAGATCATCTTGATCAACCCCCTCATTTTACGTATAAGGAAACTGAAGCCCAGACAGGTTAAGTGACTTTCTAAAGTAGTAAATAGCAGAGCCCCTTTAACATAAGACACAAACCAAGACATATTAACATTAGTACATACTGCTTTCTGGTATGTTTACTTGTTTTCCACTCCATTTTATTGCTTATAGCCCATTAGGGCAGCTAGGTGGCAGAGTGGATAGAGTGCCAAGCCTAGAGTCAGGAAGACTCATCTTCCTGAGTTCAAATCTGGCCTACACACTTAGTAGCTGTGTGACCTTGGGCGAATCACTTAACCCTGTTTGCCTCAGTTTCCTCACCTGTAAATTGAGCTGGAGAAGGAAATGGCAAACCACTCCAGTACCTTTGCCAAGAAAACCCCAAACAGGGTCACAAAGAGTCAGAGACAACTGAAACAACTCAATAGCAACTTAACATATTGGGGATAGGGATGCACTTCACCTCTGCTTGATCATGGGAGATTTCCTGAAGGAAGTGAACATCTAGATATTTTTAGGATAAAGGGGATAACACAGTAGGAACTGTGGAACCACAAGAAAAAAGCAGGAATTTAGAAAGGGCAAGTTCAAAAGAGGTGGAGAGGAGAGAAGTTTTGCCTGGCAGTGGGCAGGAGAGATGGACTCGACAAGGGCATCTCAATGCCCTTGGGTGCCCTGAGGGAGCTACTGGCAAAAAGAATGCATGCAGTCAGAAACAGCCACGCAATTTCCAAGCTCCAAGGTCTCATAGAAATGTGTGACCTGCTACTGCTGGAAAAGACTGAGGGGGGACAGAGGCTGGGTATCTTTCCCAGTGCCTGTCCTTTTTCTGTCCCTAGCCTTTTCAGCTCAGATAGCAGGATGGAGTGGGAGGTAGCCCAGCTCATATTTCTCTCCTTTCTTCCTGGCAGAGATCACATGGCTAGTGAAAGAGGAGGACAGCTGGGCTGGCAGGTGGGACTTTGCCTACTGCCTGGGAGAAAGGACAGTGGGAGGTTACTGAGGCCTGAAGGCAGTTATGCTGCCCAGTTGCTTTCCCCAAGCACCCTTCACAGGGCCCCAGCACTCTAATTTCACATTCCTATGGAGCTGATGATGGAAGCCCCATCACTGAAGACCCTTTCCTTTCCATCAACCACTCTTTCTCAGCTTGTGTATGTGGGGTCTTCCATTCTCTAGGGCGATAGAAGTTAATCAGTTTCCCTGACAAGCCGGCAACACTACAAAGAAAGCACATGCTTTGGATAGTAAGTAGGAGGGCTCACACAAAGATAAGAGCTGTGAGGCTCAGGATTCTCCTATTTCAACCCACTCTAATGTCTAAGACCAAACCAGCTAAAAGACCCTCAAGAGCAACCTTGACAAACATTGATTAAGATGCAGTATGACAGTAAAAAGAGCATCAGCTCTGGATTCAGAAGGCCTTGGTCCAGATTCCCACCTCTGCGTGCTCATGGATAAATCACATAGCCTTGCTGAGCCTAAGTTTCCCCATCTGTAAAATGAGGATGTCAGATTGGTTGGCCTTGGAGGTCCCTTCCCTTCCTAGATCTATGATCTGATGTGCATGGCACCATTCTAGATGATGGAGTACAAAGAGGAGCAAGACAGTTCCTCAAGATACAGGGGTGGGGAACCTGTGGCCTCAAAACCACATGTGGCCCTCTAGGTCCTCAAGTGTGGCTCTTTGGCTGAATCCAAACTTCACAGAGTAAATTCCCTTCATAAAAGGATTTGTTCTGTAAAACTTGGACTCAGTTAAAAGGCCAAACCTGAGGACCTAGAAGGCCACATGTGGCCTGAAGGTCACAAGTCCCCCCACCCACTGCTGGAGAAGTTTATAATCTAATAGGGGAATAGGACAAGTTCACAAATAAGTATGAAACAAATTAGAACATAAGTACATAAAATGAGCACTGCAGTAGCCTCCCCATTGGTATTCCTGCCTCAAGTTACTCTCTTCTCCAATCCAGTCTCCACACAGCTGCCAAATGAATTGTCCCCAAAGTCCAGGCCTTACAACACACTCTCTTCCTCAATAAACCCCAGTGGCTTCTTTCTCTCTAAGATGGAAGCACCTCTGTTTAGCCCCTCACAACCTGGCTCCAACCTCTTTCTTTGTTCCTCCTCTTCCTACCCTCTAAGATCCAGCCAGACTGCCTTCTGCTCTTCTCCCAGAACATCTTACCTCCTACTTCATTGTCTTTGCGATGGCTGTACTGAATGCTTGGAATGTGTTCCCACCTCATTGGTGTGTCTTAGCATCCCCTGTTTTCAGCAAAGCTGTGCTCCAGAGAGACTTTCTATGGAAGCTTTTCTTGATGCACCCAAATGCTAGTGACCTGCCCCCAAACAAGAAAAAAAAACCCTCATATGTATTTGCATGTATGTACTTGTTTTTGTATGTGTTCCCTCTCCTAAAGAATACCAGCTCTTTGAGAAGAGGGGCATTTTTTTCTTTGTATCTTCAGCACAGTGCCTGGCACAGAGTAGGGTAGTAAATGCTTGTTCATTGACTGATTGATACAAAGTGCCATGAGAACGGAAGAGGAAGAGATCCCTTGTAATTGGGAGAGCAAAGATGACTTTTTGAAAGAGGTGGCATGTGGACTGAACCTTGATGGACAGGTAGAATGTCAGTAGGCAGAAATAAGGGAGAGATTAGAATGCATTTCAGGGATAGTAAGTAGCATGAGCAAAGATATAAAGGTGGGAGAATGGAGGATATGTTCAGAAAAATGGTGAGTAGTTCAATTTTTTGTTGTTCAGTCATGTCTGACTCTTTATGACCCCATTTGGGGTTTTCTTGGCAAAGATACTGGAGTGGTTCACCTTTTCCTCTCCCTCTCATTTTACAGATGAGGAAACTGAGATAAACAGGGTTAAGTGACTTACCCAGGGTCACACAGCTAGTAAGTGTCAGGCTGAATTTGAACTCAGGAAAATGAATATTACTGACTTCAGGCTTGCTGGTCTGTCCATTGTGCCACCTAGCTATCCAATTTAGCTTGAGTGAAAAAGTAACTTAAAGTCAGATTATGGAAACATCAAGAAGCTGAGACTTTATCCAGTAGCTAATTAGAGACAACTAAATAATACAGGCTCATAGAGTTAGAGCCAGCTTGGCTGGCTTCTGCTCCAACCTTCCTTCCCATTTTCCAGATGAGGAAACTGAGCTCAGAAAGATTGAGCAACTTACCCCAAGGCTACAGAGCTAGCAAATAGAAGAAAGGATTTTAGTCTCCCTCTTCTGATTCCCAATCCATTGCTCTTTCCACTCTGCACCACCTTGACCCTCTAGCACAGAGCCATGTATCAGGAATATTTACCAGGCAGTGATTTATAACATGTAATGGAGTTAAGGGGACCAGAGAGGAGGATGTTGCAATAGTCCAGGGATGAGTCAGTCAGTCCATAAACACTTATTAAGTGTTTCCTATGTGTGAGACCCTAGACTAGGTTAGTGGAATTGAGAACTGATGGAAATGGGTGGGCCACAAGTTTTAATTGTGGATAACGGGAAAAGCAGCCTCAGCTTTTTGTGTGCCCTCAAATCAGGGAAACTGCCTGCTCTAAGAGATATCACACAGGACACAATCCATCCTTCAAATGCACCTCCCCAGAAGCTCTGCTCAGAAACTGAACACCTTGGGAATGTGTCAAGCTGGTGTGGGCAGAGGCTGTCCCACCCTCACCTTAGCTGCACTAACGAGGCTGACTTGGTTTTCCGTCTTGCCAGAGAACAGGCAGTCCTGTAGTCAGGGTGATATGGTGTCAGATGCTGATTGGCTAGGGTGGCACTTTGGAGGTTAACTGCATGCACATTAATGAGCTTGATCGTGCCATGCAATTTATCCTGTGCCCAAGGCTTAGAGGCGATCAGGCAGTGAGCCTAGAAGAAATTGAGTCAGATTTATCTCTCTTCCCTTTTCCCTTACTTAGATTTTCATGGGATTCTAACAAAGGAAGATCTCCTGGACTAGAAAAGACATGCTAAGAATGGAAATAATTAGACTATGAAAAAGAACAAACCAACAGTCACAATACCTTATATGTGCCTATATTCCTGCATTCACATATGGTATCTTACTGGTGCATTGCAACATCCCTTGGAGATTGGGAAGACATAAGTTATACATTCTTTGGTGAGTATCCACAGCTTCCCCACCCTCCCCCTGAGAAATCTGCCAGCTCCTGGATCATCCCGAGGCAGCTAGATGGCACAGTAGATAGCGCATTGGGTTTGTTATATGGAAGACCTGAGTTCATATCTGATTTCAGACATTAGGAAGATACCATACTAAAGGAGGTCATGAGGGCCCAGATTTTGTCAAATAATACCTGACATTTAATTTACAAAGCGTTTTACTCCCCTTCTCCCATTTTATATTTTCAACAACTCCATGAGGTAGATGCTATGCTATCCCCATTTCACGGATGAGAAAACTGAGACTTAGGAAAGTCACATCACACAATTAGTGTCTAAGGCAGGAAGACCCGGTCTTCCTGACTCCAAGTGAGGGTGGTTGTTGTTGTTGTTGTTGTTGTTGTTGTTGTTGTTAGACTTCTTTCTCAGAGAAGACCAATGACACCATGAGCATAATGTCTGGACTTGCAAATGAATTGGATTTAAGTGAGGCAGCAGAGCTAAGACATCAGCCTCACTCTCTCCTCCCTGGTCATCGAAGTGAGGGTAAGCTCCCTACACTTAAGGCAGGTTTGCCTGCACTCAGTTCAGACAGTTGCCACATTTAGGGAGGTGGCAGCAGAAAAAACCATTCCTAACTCTGTACTTCAGACACCAGCAAGAGGACTGACTCCAAACTGCCTTTCAAGTTTCTCTTGCTCCTAATGGAATGCTATTGTGCTATAAGAAATGATGAACAGGCTGACTTCAGAAAAACCTGGAAAGACTTATACGGTCTGATGCTGAGTGAAGTGAGCAGAACCAAGAGGATTTTGTACACAATAACAGCCACGTTATGCAATGACTAAGATTGTTAAACTGAACCTTTTCAGCATTACGAGGACCTAAGACATCTCCAGAGGCCTCGGGATGGAAAATGCTGTCCACATCCAAAGAAAGAACTATGGAAGTCGAATCACTATCACTTATTTTTACCTTCTGTTGAGTTTTGTTTCGTCTTTCCGATGGTTCCTCCTATTGGTTTTAATTTTTACTTACAACTTCACTAATGTGAAAATATGTTTAATGGATATGTAAATGTAAAGCCTATATCAAGATTGTGAGCTGTCTTGGGGAGGGGGGGAGGAAGGGGGAGAAAAATTTTCAACTCAAAAGCATATGGAAGTGATTGTTGATAAATCAAAATAAATTAATAAAATTTAAAAAAAAGTTTCTCTTGCTCCCAGCTTAGCTCAGGCTAAGTGAGGGACTGATTGCTCAAAGGTTAGAAGCCTGAGGATACCCCCATATAGTACATGCATGCATTCACACAGGGTACACACGTGTAAGCAAAGGGGACTCCTGAGCATAGTGCAGCGCTGGTCCTAAGCTGCCCCCATTTAAAATTTAGGTCAAGATCTGCAGCATGATATAAATGTTGTGAAAAGAGCACGGAGTTCTAGGTACAATGTGTGACCTTGAACAAATAGCTTGCCCTATTTGGGCTTCAGCGTCCTGATCTAGAAAATAAAGTAGAAGAGGGAGAGGGAGAAGGTACTGTAGTTTCTCATGTCTCTCCCATCTCTAGCAGTCCATGATTGAGGCAGTGCAATAAAGTAAAACCCACTGAGTTCAGAGTCAAAACTCCTGAGTTCAAGTTCTAGCACTGATTTTCTAGGTGACCTTTCTCATCACTTAACTTTCCTGGTTCAGCTTCCTGAACCAGGAAAGTTGACAAGGGTGAACTAAGATGACAAGGGTGAACTAAATGCCCTCTGAGGGCCTTCTGAGATCAAAATGTCCTGCGACTGTGATTCTCTGGTTTATTTTTTTTCCATTAGAGATCAGAAACTTGGTCATTTGGCATTCAAGTGTACCTTTTCCCACAGGAAACAGGCTTAGGCATGGCTGGTTTTCATTTGCTAGCTCCAGAGAAAGTCCTGAGCTGGAAACCTCCTCCTTCCTGTTTTCTGGAGACCATCCTGGGTGGTGCGGTATTCAAGCCCCAAACACCATAGCCACAAATTGGTTTCATGCAGAAAAGGAGCCTGATTCTGGGGGAGGGTGAGAGGGCACACACACCATCCCACCCCTCAATGAAAATGTGCTCTACTTTCTAGTTTCTGTGTCCAGGTTTGTGCATGTGAGTAACCATCTTGACCTCAATCTTTCTCCATGAATTATGGACAGTGAAAATGAAGTATGTGGGAAAAAAATGCCAATGTACTTCCCCTCTGCATTAATTTGGTCCTGGCAAGCTTACTCAGGGCCCTAGCTTATTAACTGTTCTCCTGCTGATTTGTATAGATCTCTACCTGCAAATGCATGAATAAAAATATCAATCTTTTCTATTAAAGACAAAGACCCTAGGGACAAAGAAACACCCAAATGAATTGGATACAATACAGCATCAGAATTATGGCTAAGTTTTATATAGTACTATGGAATTCAAGCCATCTGGTCCATCCCCCTACCTTAAGGCAGAACTGCATAGGGGATCTTGATAGCCTATATCCTTGAGGACAGAAAACAGCTCTCAACTTACTGTTCTTAAAATAAATAAAAACTGATACAGTTTCTTTTTAATAAAGCTTGCCAAAAGCTTCTCCACCAAGTACCCTGGGCATGTCACTTATCTTACAATTCAGTTGTTTCATCAACTGGAAAATGAGGACAATGATATTTCTTCTACCTGACTGCCTCCTAGGGTTCTCACAGTCATGGAATTTCTGAGTTGGAAGGGACCTCAGTGGACATTAAGCTCTACCTATATCCCCTACAACACACATAATTAGCAAACTAGCCTCCACCTGAGTAGATGAACTAATGACTGATTGAATGTATGAATGAAAAGGCATTTATTAAGCATTTATCACACACTAGGCATTGAGTTACAAGCCACAAATTTATAGTACAAGACGGTCCCTAACCTCCAAGAGCTTATGTTCTAATGAGTTAAGACAACACATAGAAATGATCCAACCATTTTGGAGAGCAATTTGGAACTATGCCCGAAGGGCTATAAAAATGTGCATACCCTTTGACCCAGCAAGAGCACTTCTAGGGCTGAATTCCAAAGAGATCACAAAAATGGGGAAAGGACCCACATGTACAAAAATACTTATAGCAGCTCTTTCTGTGGTGGCAAAGAATTGGAAATTGAGAGGATGCCCATCAATTGGGGAATGGCTGGGCAAGTTGTGGTATATGAACATAATGGAATACTATTGTGCTATAAGAAATGATGAGCTGGAGGACTTCAGAAAAACCTGGAAAGACTTGTATGGACTGATGCTGAGTGAAATGAGCAGAACCAGGAGAACATTGTACACAGTAACAGCCACATTGTGCAATGACTAACTTTGATAGGTTTAGCCCTTGTCAGCAATGCAAGGATCTAAGACATCTTCAAGTCTCAGGATGGAAAATGCTATCCACATACAAAGAAAGAACTATAGAGTTTGAATGCAGATTGAAGCATACTGTTTGCTTTTTTCTTCTTCTGTTTTGCTTTGTTTCTTCTTTCTTGTGTTTCCTTCTATTGGTTCTAATTCTTCCTAACAACATGACCAATGTAAAATTATGTTTAGTAGAAATATGTATGTATAGCTTATATCAGATTATAAGCCATCTTGGGGGGTGGGGAGGAAGGGAGAGAAAAATTAAAAACTCTAAAGCTTATGGAAGTGATTATTGATAAATCAAAATAAATTAATTTTTAAAAAAAAGACAACACATATAGGGGACTGATCACTAATCCAGGGAGGAATATTCCAAGAAGTCACAGGGGATGGTTAGTGGAGTCACAGGGAAAGTGGTTGATATGTACTTTCCAGGAATGGTAGTGATGATATGATGATTGTTCCCAGACTCAAGGGTGGAAAGAGGAGACCTCTGGCAAGGGGCAATGGCAATCTTCTCAGTCAGCCCTGTTCATGTATGGACAGCTCCAAATGCCAAAAAAAAAAAAAGTTCTTTACATAAAGCCTAAATTTGCTTCCTTGCCATTTCCACCCAGTGCCCCTAGATCGGCCTTTTGGGGACAAACAAAATGAACCTAATCTTACTTCCCTGGGGCAATCTCTCCAGTATTTGAAACCAGCCATTATGTCCCCTCCTCTGCCTTCTCCCATCATGGATCTGAGGCCTTTCACCCAGAGTGTTGAGACAAACGATGTAAAGCACTTTGAAAACCTTAAGCCTATAGAAATGCCAGTTATTATGATTCTCAGCCTAGAGTCATCAGGCCTCCAATTTGGGATGACTTCAGCCTTCCACTGTGCTTCTACTGAGCTCAAGCAATGCTTATAGAGCAATACAGGGGTATGCTGGTAAATGGTTGACAAACAGGTTCTCCAGAAAGAAATATATATATATATATATTATATAATATATATATATATATATATATATATATGTTATATATATATATATATATATATATATGCATATATATATATATATATATTCATTCATTTTAAATTTAATCTACATTATTAATACTTTATTAAGTCTAGATAATCAACAAAATAATCAAACCCTGATTGCCAATTTCTGATGTATAAATGTTCATACCAAAAATTTAACAATGGGCTTTCTCACAAGCCGCTCCAGCTGTCCCTCGTCCTTCGTAAAACATGGTACTCAGAGCCGAACAGAAACCAGATCATTCACATCAATGTGGTTTGTGGGATATTTGTTGTTCAGTCATTTCAATCAAGTAAATTGTTTGTGACCTCATTTTGGATTTTCTTGGCAAAAATACTGGAGTGGTTTGCCATTTCCTTCTTCAGCTCATTTTGCAGATGAACAGAATGAGACAAATAGGATTAAATGACTTGCCCAAAGTTAGATAGTGTGTGTTTGAGGTCACATTTGAACTCAGGTCTTCCTGACTGCAGGCCTGGCACTCTATCCATTGAGGTCACCTCACTGCCTAACTGTACTGTATAAGAGCATATATAAAAATAAGGGGGTTTTGACCATTATCATCTACACTAATGAAGGAGAAGAATGTTGCTGATAATCCGAAATATGGATAACCTCCAAATCCTTAAGGTTTTGTTGGGGAGGGCATTATTACTCTTACATTTGCATAGAGGTACATCTGATATCTCAGAATTCATCCTTGTTGCAGCCTGTTGTTCAGTCATAGCTGACTCTTGGTGACCCCATTTGGGGTTTTCTTGACAAAGATACTGGGGTGGTTTGCCATTTCCTTCTCCAGCTCATTTGACAGATGAGGAAACTGAGGCAAACAGGGTGAAGTGACTTGCCCAGAGGTCATACAGCTAATAAATGTCTAAGGCTAGATTTGAACTCAGGTTTTCTGACTCCAGGCTGGGCATTCTATTCAGTGCACCACCTAGCTTATTATGCTTACTATATACCATGCTTAAAAAATTATTGTAGCCACACTGTGATGACCCAGTTCAGAAGACAGGAAATTATCAACCCTGCCTCCCTAATTCAATTCCTTTTCAGGTACCTTTTTCATGCAAAAATGAGCAGTATGACTATAAGATTCATACTAAGCATGAATTTTAAATCAATCTGATCTGATCTCTCTCTCTCTCTCTCTCTCTCTCTCTCTCTCTCTCTCTCTCTCTCTCTTTCTCTTCTCCCCTGTCTCTCTTTTTTCCTCTCTTCCCCTCCATCAGCATCCCCATCCTTCCTTACCTTAATAACCTTTTGGCTCTTGCCTTCCTGGGTTTGGGGGAAGCAATTATATATTTTGGCTTAGAAAGTCCTCTCAGCTTTGGTGTGCTGGAGTAAACAGAGATTTAGATTATCTCAAGATTTAATGAAATGAAATAAATGAGGGTTTTGTTTTTTTAAGCCAACAACAACTTTACAGCAAGATTTGTTACAGATAAACTCTGTTGTGAATAACTGACTGCCAGTATCCATTAGTATAGAAAACTGTAGAATGACAGAGCCAGAAAGGACCTTAGTATAACCTTTCACTTGACTGATGAGGAAACTGAGCCCCAGAGTCAGAATGTCATTTATCTCAAGTCACATGGACAGTTAACACTGAGCCCAAACTACAGAGTCCAAATCTCCTAAGAGGCCAGTGTCCTTTCCACCATATCACAGTGAATAATGACAACGCTGACCTTAAAATCAATCACCTGTTTGGTAGATGCCTACTCCATGTCTAGCAGTGTGTTAGATGCTATGATAGATACAAAGTCATAAATCCTACCTTTAAGTTGATTATAGTTTACTTAAGAAGGCAAGATTCAAACAATGTGTGGTGTAGAGCTAAATACAACTGTGATGAGAACTCATTACCTCTAGAACAGAAAGTGTCCTTAGAAGTCATCTAGAACATTCTTCTCCTTTTACAGATGAAGAAACTGGGGCTTAAAGAAATTAAGTGACTTGCCCGAGGCAACACAGGAAACAAATAGCAGAGTTGGGATCCAAGCTCAGGTCATCTGATGATCAATCCTTTATACTTTCCATTATATCATGCTGCCTTGCCAGAGGGGAAAGGCAACATGGAGGCGCAGAGTAAAGTCATGTTTGTTAACTTTATATCTATCTATATCTATATCTATATCTATATCTATATCTATATCTATATCTATATCTATATCTATATCCATATCTATATCTATATCTGATATAGATATAGATAGTGATAGATATAGATATAGATAGTGCCTAGTACATAGAGGGTACTTAATAAATACTTGTTGATTTATTGATTTATGGAGATGGTATACAAATTATGGGAGAAGCATGTTGGTATAGGGCAGCAGTTTCCATTTAGTGGTCAGCAAAATCCTTGGAGGTTTATAACAATTTACACACTAAAGGTTCATTAATAGTGCCTTAAGTAATAAATAATTGCAGAATGTTATGAATAGCATATTAAATTATCTTGAGACATCACAACACATTTTTTGTCAAAAATTATTTATGAAATAAAAAATGTTGGAAACCACTGACACAGTGTATGAGTATAAGAGTAAGGATCAGGAAACCTGGGTTTAAGGAAGTAACTCTATCATTAGCTGACTGTCTTCTTAAATAAGTCACTTCTGTGCTCCAAACTTGACTCATCTGTAATATGAGAGGTTAGAGAAGATGATCCCAAATATCCCTTTTGGTTCTAACATGCAATGGTTCTTTGGCTGTCTGGATCTGGGTAGATGGAAAAGTTATGGGGCTAAGAAGAATCTCACAATATGGGGGTAGCACAAACCAAAACAAAGAAGCCAACTATGGGAAATGCATGTAGGGCATAAAGGCCCTCAGGTTGGGGTGTACACATGCATAAGGGCAGTGGGCATCCATCAATAGAAGTAAAGTACCAAAGCGAGGAAGCCATGAAGATAAGAGCAATGTTTGGGTGAAGTGTTATGCAGAAAGACACAGAAACTGGAACAAGTAAATGCACATGCCCCAAAAGTTTGAACCAACCCCAAGCTTCATGAGGCAAGGATTTTAGTAAAGAGTGATCATGAGTCTGTAAAGTCTCTAAAAGTCCAAAGATGAGCCAGACTGAAGTTCCCAGGAGAAATCCTAGGTGCAGGAGTCTAAACCATCAAAATTATTATTAGAGGGATGCCATCCAAATTAAACCTAATCAGTGATGCAAGAGGTCAGCACTAGGAAAACATGTGGAAGACTCGTCCCAGGTTGCTGATTTTTTTTGGAGGTGAGTCTTAAGCTATCTACCCTCACAGTGCATAAATTAGAGCAGACCCCCATAAGCACCAAAATAGCTATGAGCCAACAGAACATTACATTATTGTTCGTTGGGGTGAGTGACCACCACAAGCTACATAGCATATGGGAGGGACTCGTGCAGGGATCAATCCTCATCAAGAGGTCGTGATTCCAATGGGCTATGAAGAGAACACCATTGGAAGGGTTTTGCACATACTTCTATGGATTCTTTGTGAGGCTTGGAAAGGGAATAAGGTATCAGAGAAGACATTCTTTAAGAATTGGGTCATCGAAGTTACTACCTTGTGTAAACTGCCTAAAACAT
Organism: Phascolarctos cinereus; assembly: GCF_003287225.1. NCBI lineage: Eukaryota > Metazoa > Chordata > Mammalia > Diprotodontia > Phascolarctidae > Phascolarctos > Phascolarctos cinereus. The sequence goes on along the minus strand of NW_027556098.1, from coordinate 122,314,299 downwards.
GCCCCCAAAACAATCAATCCACAAATATTAAATACTTAGCACATATGAGACATTATGCTGAGCCCCAGGAACAAAAAGAAAAGTAAAAAGAGAAAGAAACTCATTAAAAGAGTTCCTTGTAGATTGGTTACTAAACTCTTTACTTCTGGTCAGGACTCATTAAGCAAGATTTTAAAAGACTAGAAGGATTAAGGAAGAAAGTACAGGAAAAACAAAGAAAACAGAGAAGAGTAGAGTGTCTATTCCATTTGCAGGGATGTCCAGATACTTTGTTAAGAGTAATCTCATAGGGGCAACTAGGTGGTGTGCAGGATACAGCACCAGCCCTGGAGTCAGGAGGACCTGAGTTCAAATCCGACCTCAGACACTTGATATTTACTAGCTCTGTGACCCAGGTTGCCTTGCCAAAAAAAAAAAAAGAAGCCAGAGCAAGGAAGCAGTGCAACTCCCAAGAGTATCCTGGTGTGAAGTAGAGAGGAGCCTAATTTGAGAGTGGAGTTACTCCCCAATAAACCCTGTTCCTGTGTCAAAGGGATTTATGCAGATCAAAAACCCGAAAAAAACAGATTCTGTCTCTAAAGTTCTTTGAGTTCTTTATGTATAACTGCTTAAGTAACCTGAAGATATAGATAAGGAACTCAAAGCATTTTACAGATGGAATCTGATTTTTCTGTTTATGATCTCAAGTGAAAGACAACATCTCTAAGAATTAGAAAACAACCTGATGTAAAATGGCTGGACCAAAGACATATAATAAAACATGATCAAAAATTGACTGCATAGGACGCCAAGCACTGCTCTGGGTTTTAAAGAACTGAAGAAAGCTGACAACAGAAGGCAGAATCCTTCATTTTGGACACTTACATTTTCCCTCAGCTAAATAATCTTTGAAGCTTCAGGAACTATTTCTGAGCCCATCAGGTATTTATGAACTCAAGGAAGATTAGGATATATAAGATCTCTAGTGGAGGCTCTTAACCTTTTTTTTTTCTTTTTTGGAGCCATGGAACACCTTGGCAGTCTGGCAAAAGGCTATGGACTCCTTTTCAGAATAATGTTTTTAAAGAGATAAAATAGAATAGCATACACAGGATTACAAAAGAAATCAACTATATTGAAATAATTATGAATATATATATGCATATATATTAAAGTTCATGAACCTCAGGTTAAGAACCCTTGATCTACAGAATCAGAGGACCCAAGGTCAAGAATAGATCTCTAGAGGTCTTCTGGTGCTTCCCCCTTGGCTCTAGGCAGGACCATGCCTAACTCATTTCTCCCCACATGAGGGTCTCTGATTTGTAAAGCAAATTGCACATGCTTCCAAAACAGTCCTTCTAATTTTAATACTCATTAAATCAGGCATTTTTTCCTTCAGTCTAACCAAAATCAATCTTTACCTTTTAATCTGTCTTCTTCAGAGATAGAAACCAAATGGTCACTAATTCTCTAGTGACCCAACGAGCATTATTAAGCACCCCCTACCACTCAAGTTTCAATGCTCAGGATGAAACTACATGTTTAAGCTACTCTGGAAATATTTTTTGCATCCTTGAGACAGAAGGATCAAGGAATATGCTAGGGGCATTTCAATATGACTGTAATAAACACTTGTGAATCTGGGAGATGTAATATCTCCATGGGCTTTAATGTGCCACTGGATATCTCTCCTGGCTTTGCCTGAGATATTTTGGAAATGGTGGTGAGAGACAAATTGATTTTCATCATCTTTATACACAGTTAAAGTCAGAGAATGCCACAGAGTATATTGTCTGCAAAATTAAACTATCTGAAATGATACGTACACAAACCAGTAAGTGCAAAGCAAAGTGAGTTTAATGAGCTATTGATAGAAAAAGACAGAATGCCAAATGAGATGGTGTTGACAGAAATACTATGGGAAAGGGGAGAAACCTGACAAGCCACGAGTCTACACATTGGAAAAGGGTAGAGGAAAGCAAATGTATTTAGCAGAGAGAGTCATGGGGTTGCAGTCCCTACTGAGAAAAGACATGCTATATTTTCTGCATAACTATGCCTTACCCAAATACACATTGCCATTAGGAGTTTACAGACAATTTGAAAAGTTACCTTTAAGACCATTAGTAAAGATGTCTTCCTACCTGAACTCAATTTTCTCACTCCCTTCCCTCCCACTCCTCATGATCTTAGGCAAAAAAAAATAAAATGCTCAATGAGAATCATAATTGAGGAGTGGGAGTTGTTAATGGTATCTGTATGTGCTGCTTCTAATGAATAGAATGTAAACTCCTGGAGAGCAAAGACTATTTAATTTTTGTCTTTGTATTCCTAGCAAACAGTGCTGTGCCTGACACAGAGGAGGCAATTAAAAATATTGATTGATTGGTCAGATTGCTTCCCAATAGACTCACCTGCTTCTATTCTCTCCCATCTCTTGGAATGAAATGTCCTTGAAGGCAGGGGCAATTTCTTTTGGATCTTTGTATCCACAGTGCCCAGCATGATGTCATATACGGGTTAACACAATGGGCTTACATAGTGTCTTATTGGTAGCACAATATGAAATGCTTAATAAATTCTTGTTGAAGCCTCCCTCCAAGTAAAACTTAAGTCCCCTGAGAGTGAGGACTGTTTTGTTTTAGTTTTGTATCCTTGGGACCTAACATGGAACATAGCACAAAATAGGGACTTAATAAACATTTTTTAATTTTAGTTTAGTAAAATTTAGTAAAATGGAATGTCCAGATGTAACTAGCCTCTTGTTCTACCTGGATAATTTATAGGTTGCTGGGGATTTCAAGAATTGATTCAGACCAATGGAATATTATTTCATTCCAGCTGGAATAGCATAGCCAAGGTTGCCATTTACCAAGTAGAAAAGATCAGAGTTCGGGTTATTGTCTTTTCTCCGCTAAGACAAAAATGTCTCTCCTGAAGAGCCAGTAATTCCTCCCTAAGCTACTTCAAAGTAGTAAGACTCAATTGATTAGGTCTAAGGACAAAAATGTATCTTGGGAGATCTAGTTTTCAACCACTCAGTAGAATCTACCATCATGCCATTTTGCTTCATTACTCCTTATACAGAGAGTGGGCAGTGTGGGGGGAGGGAGAAAATGTGTATAGTAAGTCAGAGTAACCTTTCCAATTCAGGACACAAAAAAATGTACTTGAGAGTTTACTGCTGTCATGAAAACACAGGCCAAAGCTCAGAGTCTGAGGAAATTATCTTACCATGTTGCTTGTCAATATTCAAGAAATCCAGAGAAGTATTTGGTAATTGGAGCGTGAAATGATGCATCCTGAGGGCAAGCAGAGAAATGAGAGAAGCTCAAGGTAGGAGGAGTTAATGGAAAGAGAGAGAGAATGAGAGAGAGAGAGAGAGAGAGAGAGAGAGAGAGAGAGAGAGAGAGAGATGGGAAGAGGGAAAAGTCGGTGGCAATTTTGAAATAGTTTGAAGTGTAAATTTGGAAGGAAAGTATAGATGGGGGAATGTATACAAATGGAGCATAAGACAACTTGCTGATGGCAGGGATTCTAACCTCTCCTATTTGTCAGCTTCCTGCTCATGAATGGAGGAAGGTTAAGAATGTCGGCCTTATACTCCCCTAAGTTTTACTTTTATCCAATTCTGAGACCTCATAAATAAATAAATAAACAAACAAACAAACAAACAAATAAATAAATAAATAAATAAATAAAATAACCTATAAACCTGATCATATGTGGCCACCAGCAGGGGGCAGCAATGCATGCTGGGATGCTGGGTTCCCCCAATTTCATGGTAGCTCCCACCCACACCACCCCCACTTAGAAGTGTTACCTTAGGGTGAGAGAGGCAAACACAAGCAAGCATCAGTGAGGCAGAAAGTTGGTCATATGTAAGATATGAAAAAAATGCCTTTTTAGTCTCAAGTGCTCTATGTAGGTAATAGGGTCAGAGCAGACTGGACTGAGCACTCTTAGATTGCATTTTTCAAAGACTCACCAACTCAGAGACTTCTGCCTGATTAGTCCTCTAGTCCATCAGACAAAGCAGAGAAGAAACTTTGAGTTCTACCTAATCATCAAAAGACACCATTTATTACCTACTACTGAAGGTACTTCCCTAAGTATTCATTCATTCATTCATTCAATTCAACAACAAAGAAAAAAAGTACTTAAGCATTTCTTAGGTGTCTTCCAGGTGTAAAACACTGTCCAACATCCTGAAGGATATATGAAGATAAGTCTAAGAGAGTCCCTGCTCTCAAGGAACTTATTATCTAGTACTCATAGACTAAGTGTCCCATTATATGATTTATATAATTTAGATTAAAATTTTAAGAGCATAACCCTTAAACAAAAACATGGCTTGGCTCTTCAAATGGAAAGTGCTGAATTAACACAAAGCATTATGAATGCTGCATCTTATTTTTTTTAAGTTATGAGCAGATAATCATTTTACATGAGCAACCATGACAACTAAGCATATGGAGAACGGAGTTTAGTGTTGTCACTAAATAAAACTTACAAAAAAGTTAGTCTGTCACATACTTTCAATGATTTTCATAATCATCTTTGTACTGCATGGTAATTAGGAACAAATGGTAATTCATTTAATGTCTGTAATTAGCATTACTTTAACATAAATAAACCAAGTGTGCCTGGGATCAGAGGGAGGAAGGGGAAGAAGAACTCGGGAAGACCATGGAGTTGTTCTAAGACTCCACTGAGTATTCCTAGATGGCAACGCTGGTTCCCCTTGCCTTCTCCCATGCCCATCAGGAACAGGAGCAGATGCTAGGGCCACAGGACATTATGGGAATTGAGAACTGGAAGGCACCATAAGGATTATCTAGTCCACAGCCTTATTTTATAGATGAAGAAACTGGGACCTACAGAGCAGGAGACACTTTGTCCAGGGTTATAAAACTAGTAAGCTGCAGAGCAAAGATTTCAACTCAGATTCGTTGAATCCAAATATAGAGTAGTTCATAGAAGAGGAAGGCTCTGAGTGCTCCAGATTCCTAAACCTGGCAGGGAAACAAGCCGTAGAATGCATTTTCCCTTCTCTCCCCCACCCCACTTACTCTAGGATTATCCCCTTAATCATGGTTTGGAAATTCAGGGATCCTTTGAGAACTCCCAAAAATCTTCCTGGATTTTCCAGGTCTCCCTTTCCCCAAGTTAGATGGAGAAAACTGAAGTCCACAAAGGCTCCTTTTCCCAATCCGCTGACCAAGGTACCCCAAGAGCAAGAAGAACAAATGGTATGTTTAAGGGGACTTCCCTGCGCTCATGCTCAAGTCCTGACATTCCACTAACTAGAGATGGCTGGTTAAAGAGCACACTACATCCCTGTGAGTGTTAAAGATTTAATGACAGTGGGTGCTGGAAGTCACACCTCTCCTGTTATTTCACTTGGGTGAGGAACTCCCCCCACTAATGAAGGCCTGTTACTGTTTTGCAATTTGGTCACAGAGAGCTGCTTGTAGATGCTAAGATGTTCCCATAACTTTCCAAAACTCATACAGTCCATATGCGTCAGAGGGTAAGAGTTGAGTCCAAGTCTTTCTGATTCTTAGCCTCAATTCTCTAACCTCTATACCATGGTTACCTCTCTACTATAAATTAGTTCGATTATATTGCTTTCTCCTGACAGAAAAATTGTTAATACAATGACACAAAATTGTTAATATAATAACCGAAAAAGTGTTAATGATCCTACATCAGAACCCTTTTAATGATCCTACATCAGAATTCCAGTAATGTCTTTACCTTCCTACTTTTAAGATATTTTTGATTAGGTTGAATTGAGCCACCTTAGGACCCTTCCTTATAAACAAAGCCAGCTTGAGTCTAACTCCCAAAGTAGCTTCTGATGTCCTTACCCCCTTCCCTTGGGGTTCTTGGCATGAAGAGCAAAATGAAGTGGTTTTCCTCACTCAGACTGCCAAGGGTGGTCTGGCATTTCATGAGTATGCCTTGCTACCTAATGTGACCCCCTCCTTCTTTTCTCCTAAAAGCATAAGAACCTTTCCTGTAGGTCTCCTGGTGGGACAACCCCCAGGGTGGCAGGTTTGCTACCCTGTTATCTCAATTAAAGATGCTTTATTCTTCCACTTAGGAGCTTGATTTATTTTGGACTTGGCATTCCTAACATCTCACTGAGGTATACAAACAAAAGGAATTCAAGATTTGATAAAGAGCTGCTGTGAATCAGGTAATTTTGGAGTCTGGGTACCTAAAGGAGAGCTAGACTGTGCAAAGATGTGTGTGTGTGTGTGTGTGTGTGTGTGTGTGTGTGTGTGTGTGTGTGTGTATTAGGAGAGGTAGTGTCATAGTTCATTAGGTTTATGAAAACAGTGTAAACACATCTTATGACATCGGGTGTACTAGGAGAAATGCAAGGATAGAAAAGAGTGTTTTGCCAGAGAAACAAGGCAGCCACTGATACCAAATGCAGATTATATAGAATCTCAAGATTGATGTTTTAGGTGCTAAACTTTAAAATGTATGAGTAAGGCAATAGAATGGTCAGAATCTATTCCTGTGAAGCCATGAACCTCCAATTCAACACTTTCTACAAAGCGGGGTAGGGGCAAAGACATACACACACAGTTCTTAGTCAGAGAAAGCATCTGAGAAGAGCATGGAAAGGTGCCAGGAACTGCAGTCAAAGAGTGGATAGATACAACAAAGCAGTGATTCCCAATGAAAACTATCCCGCAGACCAGGAAAATACCTACATTCTGTCCTGAGGCCTGATGGACTTTCTATAGCCCAGAACAGTAGCTCTAAGCAGCTTAGGCGGTGGTCTGGAACAGCACTTCTTAAATTGTGGTTCTCAACCCCATATGAGGTCAAGAAAAATTTGGCAATGGTAAAAGGTTTCTGAAAAAATCAAACACCTAATGAATCTGAGGTGTGTGCTTGCCTGTGTTGTATCGAGCAACTTCATTGTGGCCTTAGTTCAGAACACAAAGCATGCACACTTTGCACTGGGCATGCCCCCGGGCCATGCAAAGCCCACGAAAGAAAAGGGATCGATGTCTAGAAGGGAACTAAAGGTGGAAAGGACAAGACACAGGGAGATAAAGAAGGAAGAATCAGCTTCTTAAATGTATAGGTTTTAAGAAGCAAGGTCTTTCACTAGCAAATGTTTTGCAGGCAGAAAACTCTTTGCAATCTCTGACCAACTAGTCAAGAAAATTCCTCTTCAGGAGTCTTTCCAAGAGATGCCCAAGAGGCTTCTGTGACCTTTTAAAGTAGCATATGAGCCTGCCCCAGTCTCTAAAGATTAAAAGAATGGAAAGAGCCCTTGCTTTCAATACAAAGTAATACAATAAACATTTATAAGTATCTGCTAAGCACCAAGTATGACCCAGGGGTGGGGAACCTGCAGGCCTCGAAGCTACATGTGGCCCTATGGGTCTTCAAGGGCCTATGAAGGGCTGCACTTAAGGACCTAGAGGGATACATGTGGCCTCAAGGCAGCAGGTTCCCCACCCCTGTATGTGGTAATCACTGCAGATACAAGTAAGAAAAGAAAAGACAGCTTGCCCTCCAGGAGTTTACAATGTTTTGGGGAAGACAATACATGAAAGGGGGAAAGCAGGAGGTTACCTGACTCTGGTCATGATGACAGTTGAATTGAAACCAAACAGGGCTGATGGGAAATGAAGAGTTGGAGAGGAAATCTGAGCCTTTTATAAAGTGAGGCTATAGCAGGAGTTCTGCACTCCAATCAGTCGGGCAGAGGCAGGAACTGAAGGCAAAGATGAAGTGTGAGTACCAAAGCTGCAGCAATCTCCATGAGTTTCCTGGTGATGAGATTATGGGGGGGGGGGGGAGGCCCCATGGGCAGAGGAGGGGGAGGGGTATGATGATGGTGAAGTTGAAACCAAGTAAAGTAGTTGGTGGGAAAAATGACTATCAGCATCCTCTGGCAAAAGAAGCTTCTCTGGATAGATGGTAGATCCCAATGGAAATAACCAAACGTCCCTGGACTTGACTTGAGTCCTATCAACCACACTCTATCCTCTCTTAATCATATCACTGTCATAATCTTTTTAGTCTCACCTAACATTTCTGCTAGGAATGAGTCCCTCTCAGCATTCCTAACCTAGACTGATTCACATTCACTAAAACCTGGACACCTAACCCGGTTTATGATTACTCAGCTTTTACAATTGAATGTCTAGACTAGCCCTAGCTTAGCCCTGCCCTTACAATTGCTAAATGACATGGTCTGTTTACCTTTCCCAGGAAAGCACTTCAGTCAGTGCGTTCCCTCAAGCAGGTATTTACATCTTAAGCCTCTTTTCTCTCTTGGTGGAATGGAAAGTTTTGTCTCTTCTGAAAGGATTTTAAGGCACCTTTAAACAGATGGGGAGTTCTTTGGTGTGCAACTAGAGCTCCTGAATCACACAAGAATCAGAAGAATTTGTTGTTGTTTCAGTTGTGTCTGATTCTTTGTGATCCCGTTTGGGGTTTTCTTGGCAAAGATACTGGAGTGGTCTTTCTCCAGCTCATTGTACAGATGAGGACACTGAGGCAACTTGAGTGACTTGCCCAGGGTTACACAGCTAGTAAGTGTCTGAGGCCAGATTTGAACTCAAGAAGATGAGTCTTCCTGACTCCGGAGCTGGCATTTTATCCACTGTGCCACCTAGCTGACCCTAGTCCTTAGAGACTTTAACCTTTTGTGTATCATAGACCCCTTTGGCACTCTGATGAAACCAATGGACCCCTTCTCAGAATAATGTTTTATAGGCTACATTCATAATTGAAGGAAATGCTAAATTTCAGTTAGAAGTTAATGAAAAGAAAGATGGATTTTTTTTTCCATTCCAAGTGTATGGACTCCCTGAAATGAATACGTGGACGTCTTGGCTGTCTATGAATCCAAGGTTAAGAAACCCTGGAGTAGGTGGACTCTGCCCTCCCTTGCAATTTTGAATTCATCATCCAATCAATTACCTGAAAGGTACACAATATGGGTAACAGATGAGAAAATGGAGGCTTAACAATAGAAGGATCAAGTGGGTTAATTGACTTAGAAATAAAACTTTTTTTTGCTCTGAAATTAAAACTTTCATCCTATTATCTCTATTTTCTTTGCCTCATAGATTAAAGAAATGCCCTGCATCAGTTAATGAAGCTTATTCCTTTGAGGTATTCTTAAATTCCTACCCTTCTTTTAAGAGACAAAGGTGCTCAAATCAGTTAACTAGCATTCATTAAGAAGGTACTATATGCCTGGTACTATGCTAATGGCTGAAGATACAAAGAAAAGCACAAAAGAGTCCCTGCCCTTAAGGGGCTTACAGTCTACTGGGGGAGAGAACATGCAAACAGCTAGGTACAAACAAGCTATAATGCAGGATAAACTAGAAATAATCAACAGAGGGAAGAGGAATTGGGAAAGACTTCCTGTAGAAGGTAGGATTTTAGGTGAGACTTGAAGGGCGGCTAGGAAGCAGAGGTAAAGAAGAGTATTCAGGACTGGGAGACAGAAAGTAAAAGTGCCCAGAGTCTAAAGACGGAGGACCTTTTCTGAGGAAGAACAAAAAAGCCAGTGTCATTGGATCAAAGAGCATTTGCCCATGGTGAGTCACACTACCAATGTGAGTGAAAACCAGGTTCTAAACTCAAGGGTTCAAATTCTCTTTTGACTACGGCATGTTGTATCCTTATAGCTTTGCTGTTGTCCTGATGTCTTTCTACCTCTAGTGATGATGTTCCTGAGAAGTGCATTGTTGGACCATCATATCTTTATTAGTAAATGTGTTACTGTTAAATGTGTAGGCCTGGCCAAGTGTTCAGCTCTCAGACTCGCTTTCAGATCCATAATGGGAATGGACAGCATTGCCTCTCAGAAGGAATCAAAGGATCTTTCTCAAGCAATATTTCCCTTAGCTGTTTCAGGCCTTCTTGGGAACTGAGAAAGGTTTTCTGTACTCTTTAAAGCCTATTCCAGTTCCTCCTGAGCTAGAGTAAACAAATATGTTGTTTATGTCAAAGGACTGAATTAAGCAGACTAAGTGACAATGTCATCCAGAGTTTGCAAGCAAGCTTTTGGTTCTACAGCCCACCCATGAATAATTGAGAATTGGCTGAATCTTTCTATTTATTTCTCTACAAAATGGTCCTTGCTGAATTTGAGTTACTTTCCAAATGACCAGGATAATGGCTTAGCTTTGCAGGTAGCATGCCAAAGCATGCCAAAATAATTTGAGTTGTAATGATGACTGTCATCTTTATTTTTAAAAGTAAATTCTTTTTGACATCTTTTGCTTTTATATCACCTACATTCCCTAAATCTCTCCCCATTCCCCCTTCAGAGAACCATCCTTCATAGGCATTAATGCAGTTAAGATACTACTTTAGGGGCAGCTAGGTGGCAAAGTAGATAGAACACCAGCCCTAAAGTCAGGAGGACCTGAGTTCAAATGCATACTCAGGCCAAACACTTGACACTTACTAGCTGTGTGGTCAAGTCACTTAACCCCAATTGCCTTAAAAAAAAAAAAAAGACAGTACTTTAAGTGAATATTAATTAATTGCTATTAAATATATATATATATATATATATATATATAATTAAATGCTATATAAATGTAAGCTAGTACTATTATTGAGCACATTGCCTTTGGCATCACAGATGCTCAATAGGTATTTGTTGGTGTATTGGATCTGGCCATACTTCGAGAATGCAGGACCGACCACAACACACACACACAACCATGATATAGGTATGCTAAACTATGCTAAACAGAACAGGTTGAAAAAATTCATATGGAAACAGATTAGAAAAAAATTACTCTGTGGTTCCAGTTAGAATCTTAGAGCTAGAAACCAGTTCTACCAACTTTTATTTTACAGATTAAAGAAACTTAAGGCATGTAGAATTTCAGTGACATCCAAAATATTAGTAGCTAATCTCTTTTTGTTATATCAAAGAAGTGGACACTAAGAAGATATCCATCAATTGGGGGATAAGCTGAACAAAAGATGGTATATGAATGAAAGTGAATATTATTGGGCTGTAAGAAAGAAAGAACAAAAGGGACAGATTCAGAGAAATTTAGGAAAATTGTAAGAACTAGTGCCAAGTGAAGTGAGCAGAGCGAGGAAAAGCATTTATACATGTAACATGTGTGTATACATACATACATACATACATACATACATACATACATACATACATACATACATACATTATGTAATCTAAGTCCCAAAGCCCATTGATATGGGACTCTCTTCCCAATGGAGAGAATCTCATACTAATGGAGAAGGACAATTCAGTATTAGATACTTCAAGTCCTCATAGGAAAAGATCTCAAAAATTACTGAAAAATAGAGGAAAGAGAGAGAGAGAGAGAGAGAGAGAGAGAGAGAGAGAGAGAGAGAGAAGAGAGAGAAGGAAGGAAGGAAGGAAGGAAGGAAGGAAGGAAGGAAGGAAGGAAGGAGAAAGAGAGAGAGAGAGAGAGAGAAAGAAAGAAAGAAAAAAGAAAGAAAGAAAGAAGGAAGGAAAGAAAGAAAAGAAAACTCTAGTCCCAAATTTGGTCCCTAGGATTAACATAGCTAGTTCTGAAACTCCAAGTCCCCCACTCCTGCTGGCTACATTTTTCCATTTCAACCTTTTCTGTGCCCTGACTCAAACTATTCCTGGGAGCCTAATCCCTGGAAGCTGCTCTGTGGAGGCTTCAGTTCGCAGAAATTTTCCCTGTTAGTTCAACAGGTGTTAAGTGACCCTGTATCAACCCTAGATCTCTATTACATATGGATATATGTGTGTGTGTGTGTGTGTGTGTGTGTGTGTGTGTGTGTGTGTGTGTAATATATAGTATTTATCATTTATTAATTTATTTATTTATTTATTTATTTATTTATTTATTTATTTATAATAGAAAGTATCTATAATGCTAACTATTGCCTGGGGATCATTTCTCTGTGCCCTCCATCCTTAATCAACCCAAATTTCAAAGCATATGTTTTGATTATCTCTATATAATTACCTTAACTTCCCTGGTGAAGAGTGTTGTCAATGACTGCGGTCTGTAATGGAGAGTGTAGTGGAAGAACTGAGAAGATTTCATTAAGCCTTTCATAATGCAACTGAGTCCTATTAACTATATTGCTGCTCAATATGAGAGTTGGAATGAATCATTTGTGCAACTGATTATGCCTCAGATCTCCTTGTATTTCATTTTATTGATGCAACATAAATGGTGGGTTGACCACAGACAGAGTAGGACAAAAACCCAACACCACAAAATTCCACTTACTGCTTTCAGTCTGAGGCACTTAGGCAGTCCCCAACATTTTCCTAATGCACTGACTCAATACTACCTTCTGACTTCTGGATGACTTTAATTACTCATTCCACTTTCCGAAGATATCTGCAGTATATGGCCTTATGGAAAGAACACTTGTTTGAGATTCAGAGAACTTGGGTTTAAATCTTGTCTCTGACACTTACTACCTATGTGACCTTGGACAAATCTCTTAACCTCCCTAGGGCTTGGTTTCTTCATTTATAAAATGAGAAGGTTGTACTCAGAGGCTCTTAACCTTGTGTCCATGAACTTATTTTTAAAAACATTTTGCTGGTGGCAAAGAATTGGAAATCGAGGGGGTGCCTATCAATTGGGGAATGGCTGAACAAGTTGTGGTATGTGAATGTAATGTAATACTATTGTTCTGTAAGAAATGATGAGCAGGCAGATTTCAGAAAAACCTGGAAAGACTTATATGAATGGCTATTGAGAGAAAAGAGTAGAACCAGGAGAACACTGTATACAGTAACAGCTACATTGTTCAAAGACTAACTTTGATAGACTTAGCTCTTCTCAGCAATGCAATGATCTAAGACAATTACAAAAGACACATGATTGAAAATGCTAACCATATCCAGAGAAAGAACTATGGAGTCTGGATGCAGATCGAAGCACACTATTTTCTCTTTTTTTGTTGTTTTTGTTTGTTTTTTCTTTCTCATGGTTTTCCTTTTTCCTTCTGATTCTTCTTTAACAACGTGACTAATGTGGAAATATATTTAATATGATTGTACATGTATAGCCTATATCAGATTGCTTGCTGTCTTGAGGAGGAGGGGAGAGGGGGAGAAATTTAGAATCCGAAATCTTATAAAAGTGAATGTTGAAAACTGAAAATAAATTAATTTTTAAAACTACATAAAAATATTTTGCTGACTGTATTTCAATATAATTGGTTTCCTCTGTAATTCTATGGATTTTATTTCATGAATTTTAAAAATATTCTGAGAAGAGATACATAGTCTTCACCAGACTGCCAGAGGGGGGCAGGATCCCTGGACTACATGGTCTTGAAGGCCCTTTCTAGCTTTTTATATATATGACCCTACAAAAAGGCAATAGAGAGCCCAAGAGCAGGAAGGATTGGAACCACAGGGTCTTAGAGGTAGAAGGCACCTCAGAGGCCAACCGGTCCAACCTCATCACTTTACAGAAGAGGAAACTGAAGCCCAGAGAAGTGACTTGTCCTTGGTCACACAACAAATAGTTGAGCCAGAATTAAAACTAAGGTCTCCCACCTTTTATCCAGGGCTCTTTTCCCTAGATTATTTTGACTCCCCAGTGCAGAATGCTGCCTGCCTTTGAATGAATGAAGAATCATTTATTAAACCTTTGTTATGTATAAAGTAGGGGCAGCTAGGTGGCTCAGTGGATAGAGCACCAGACCTGGAGCTGGGAAGACCTGAGTTCAAATGTGGCCTCAGATATTTACTAGTTGTGCAATTCTGAGTAAGTCATTTAACCCTGTTTGCCTCAATTTCCTCAACTGTAAAATGAGCTGGAGAAGGAAATGGCAAACCATTCCAGTATCTTTGCCAAGAAACTCCTAAATGGGGTCAAGATGAATCAGACACAACTGAAACAACTGAGCAACAAAAATCTATAAAGAACCATGAGCTGGTTACCAACAAAGCCCAACAGCAAGAGATAGAAAGAGAAATCCCATTTAAACTTACTGTAGACATTATAAAATATTTAGGAGTCTACCTCCCAAAACAAACCCAGGAACTCTATGAACACAATTACAAAACACTTTTCACACAAATAAAATCAGATCTAAATAATTGGAAAAACATCAGTTGCTCATGGGTAGGCTGAGCTAATATAATAAAAATGACAATCCTACCTAAGCTAATTTACTTATTCAGTGCCATACCAATCAAACTACCAAAAAATTATTTTATAGAGTTAGAAAAAATAAAAAGATTCATTTGGAAAAACAAAAGGTCCAGAATATCAAAGGAACTAATGAAAAGAAATGCAGGGAAGGTGGCCTAGCAATTCCAGATCTTAAATTGTATTATAAAGCAGCAATCATCAAAACTGCTTGGTACTGGCTAAGAAATAGGGAGGTGGATCAGTGGAATAGGTTAAATATGCAAGACACAGTAGTCAATGACTATAGTAATCTATTATTTGATAAACCCAAAGACCCCAGCTTCTGGGATAAGAACCCACTCTTTGAAAAAAACTGCTGGGAAAACTGGAAAAGAGTATGGCAGAAACTAGGCATAGACCCAAATCTCACACCATATACCAAAATAAAGTCAAAATGGGTTCATGACTTAGATATAAAGGCTGATACCATAAGTAAACTGGGAGAACAAGGAATAGTTTACCTATCAGATCTATGGAGAACAGAAGAATTCATGACCAAACAGGAGATAGAGAACATTATGAAAAGCAAAATGGATAATTTTGATTACATTAAATTGAAAAGTTTTTGCACAAACAAAGCCAATGCAACTAAGATTAGAAGGAAGGTAGAAAATTGGGAAAGAATTTTTACAACCAGTCTCTCTGATAAAGGCCTCATTTCTAAAATATATAGAGAATTAAGACAAATTTATAAGAACACAAGCCATTCCCCAATTGATAAATGGTCAAAGGATATGAACAGACAGTTCTCAGATGAAGAAATTAAAGCCATCTATAGTCATATGAAAAAATGCTCTAAATTTATTGATTAGAGAAATGTAAATCAAAACAACTCTGAGGTACCACATCACACCTATCAGATTGGCCAACATGACAAAACAGGAAAATGATAAATGTTGGAGAAGATGTGGGAAAATTGGAACACTAATACATTGTTGGTGGAGTTGTGAAATGATCCAACCATTTTGGAGAACAATTTGGAACTATGCCCAAAGGGCTACAAAAATGTGCATACCCTTTGATCCAGCAATAGCACTTCTAGGGCTATATCCCAAAGAGATCAAACAAATGGGAAAAGGACCCACATGTACAAAAATATTCATAGCAGCTCTTTTTGTGGTGGCAAAGAATTGGAAATTGAGAGGATGCCCATCAATTGGGGAATGGCTGAGCAAGTTGTGGTATATAAATGTAATGGAATACTATTGTGCTATAAGAAATGATGAACAGGCTGACTTCAGAAAAACCTGGAAAGACTTATATGGTCTGATGCTGAGTGAAGTGAGTAGAACCAAGAGGACTTTGTACACAATAACAGCCATGTTATGCAATGACTAAGATTGTTAAACTGAACCTTTCTCAGCATTATGAGGATCTAAGACATTTCAAGAGGCCTCAGGATGGATAATGCTGTCCATATCCAAAGAAAGAACTATGGAAGTCGAATCGCTATCACTTATTTTTACCTTCTGTTGAGTTTTGTTTCATCTTTCTGATGGTTCCTCGTATTGGTTTTAATTTTTACTTACAACTTCACTAATGTGAAAATATGTTTAATGGGTATGTAAATGTAAAGCCTATATCAGATTGTGCGCCATCATGGGGCAGGTGGGGGGGAGGAAAAGGGAGAAAAACTTTCAACTCAAAAGCATATGGAAAAAATAAAAAAAATTTAAATTAAAAAGAACCATGAGCTGGGAATACAAACAGAAAAACAAGGCAGTTCCCTCTTCCAAGAAGCTCACCTTCTAATGAGGAATGGGAGAAGGGGGACATATATAGAAGAAGTCTTCAGCTGCAAATGCATTGGAAAGGCCTAACCACTAACTATTGTATGGCATGGCAATTCCATGAATTGCTCTGGATCTCAGTTTTGTGAAACTGTTGGTCTGCAAGGTCCCTTCCAGTTCTAAGTTTCCATGTTCTTATATCAAGAAGTTTGTATGTTCTTATTTCTATATTTAATTGAGGTTGCACTTCTCCCTCAAAGCAGATTTCAATCTGTTTATATCTTATAAGCAGCTAGGTGGCTCAGTGGATAGAGCACTGGCCCCAGAATCAGGAAGACCTGAGTTCAAATCCAGCCTCAGATACTGTGTGACCCTAGGCAAGTCACGTAACTTCTGTTTACTCAACTGTCAGGAGATAATAACAGCATCTACCTCCCAAGGTTGTTGTGAGGATAAAATGAGATAATATTTGTGAAGTACTCAGCATGGTGCCTGGTACATAGTAGGTGCTTAATAAATGTTTCCTTTCTTCCTTCCATCTAGTCTAAATGACTTCAGAAAAGTCAAATGACTTGCTTAGCCACCAGATGGATAGGGTAGGACAAAGGAAGGGAATTAAAAAATTTAACATCCTGCACTTTCTATAATTTAGTCACAATTGGGCTTTTAACTGGATGAAATAAGGGTAAGGCTAAAGCATGGTCATGTACAAGGGTTACATAGACTATTAGAGCTGGGAGAAACCTGACAGGTCCTCTGGCCTAATCTCCTCATTACATAGATGCATTTTACCCCCCAAAATGCAGTGACTCGACAAGAGTCACATAGCTATTTAGTAGCTGACCGATGACTCAGTTAGATTTTTCTACCTCCAAGACCAAGGCTCTTTCTATTACATGGTATTGTCAAGGTTACAGATGGGGAAATGCCAGAGGACAAGGTCCAAGAAGCAGACTAAGCAGAAGCTGGGCTGTGGTCTGATATGAAGCCTAAGATAACTCCCAAGAAGCCTGGTTGCTCTGACAGAGGCAAGTAGCTGGCTGAGGCCACTGATTTAGAGCATCTCATTAGCCTTACTGCAGGCACGGTCATTCTCATCTTCTTACATTTTCCATTTTACACCTTTTTTTCTTTCTCTACTTTTTTATGCTTTCATCCTTTCCATGAACTATATGATCCACTATACTGACCTACTTCTTGTTCCTCAGATACATCTCGTGTATATTTCATAGCTGAAATGCTCTCTCTCCTTATCTCTACCTTTTAGAATCCCTGGTATCCTTCAAGACCCAGCTCAAATTCTACCTTCTGTAGGAGGCCTTTTCTGGTCCTCTCATTTGCCAGAGTCTTGCCTTCAAAGACCACCTTCTATCTATTCCATATGAATCTTGTATGTGGAAAGTACTGCCCTCATTTCATGATGTGAATAGGTTGGATACTCAAAGGAGTGGAAAAAGAATGTTTGTGTAAGAAAAATGATGAAATCAATTTGCAAAGAAACATAATCTAATTAGACTATTGAGGAGAGACAAAGACTGTCCAGAAGACCAGACAAATCTAGATAAAGAACTAATCCCCAGATGAATTATTGAGAAGACTGGTTTGAAGGCAGTGCAAGTAATGAGATGACAATGGTTACAGAGAATTAAGATCCATCAGTTCATTTGCATTTGACTGTTTTTAGAGATTTAAGGGATGCAATTAACAAAATTATTAACCAAATAACTCTTTGGCAAATATGCAAAAATTATATTAGAAGGCCCAGATTCTGGACTAGGCCCTCTTTTCTTTCTATACTATCTCACTTGGTGATCTCATCAATTCTCATGAGTTCAAATATCATCACAATGCAAATGATTGCCAGATTTATATATCTAGCCATAGTTTCTTTCCTGAGCTTCAGCCTTGCACCATTAACTGGCTATTAGATGTTCTGTACAAGATGTCCTTTAGACATGTAAAGTTCGACATGGTGGCCTAGTCGTTCTTCCTCAAACACAGCACTCCTTCTCCTGTCTCTTTGCTTTGCATTGGCTGTCCCTCATTCCTGGAATGCTCCTCCTCCTCCTAGAATTACTGATCCCCTTCAAGACTCATCTCAAATCCCACCTTTGGCAAAAGGTCTTGCCTGATCTCCAGCTGCAAAAGCTTTTCCCTCTAAAATTGTCTTCATCTGTTCTGTATGTACCTTGGATGTCCTTATTTATACACATGTTGTCTCTCTATTAGACTGTAAGCTCCTTGAGGGCACAAACTATTTTTGAGTCTTCTTTGTATCCCTGATGTCTGGCATATAATAAATGTTTAATAAATGCTTGACTGATTAATCATCAACTAATTATCAATTAATCATCAATTAATTATCTTTCAGGTGACAATGATCACATTGTACCCTTATTCCCTCTTCCCTTGTTCCCCATCCTCAAGGCCATCTGAGTGTCTGAAATTAAATATCTCCCTTTGTGTGAGATGAAACATAATTTAATAAAAGGCCTGAGGGATAGCATGACATGATGGATAACTTCCTGACCTTAGAATCCGGATGCCCTAGATTCAAGTCCTGTCTCACATACAAGCTGTGTGACCCTGGCAATTAACATCTCAGTGCTTCTAAGTAACTCTCTAACACCATAAATGACTGCTGAGTTGACAATCTTCATTGTATAGACATATGCTATTTTATCACATAAATATATCTTCTGGGCCCTCTTGAAGGCAGCATGGCAAGGCATTAAGAGCATTGGACCCAGAATTGGGAGAAATCTCAGTTTAAATCCTGACTCTGACACTTTCTTCTATACTGTACCATCCTTTCTCTCAAATCTCTTTCTCCCTCTTCTTAACATCTCAATACTTCTATCCAGTTCTCCTGTCACTATCTTCCCCTTCCCATTGATATTGCAGGGAAGAGGGGCTTGAGTAGAGCTATCTTTAGACAAAGTGACCTTGGGGAAGTCACTTTATCACTAGGAGCTTAAGCTTCCCCATCTGATATACGGAGATAATATTTACACTAACTACACAAAAGCTAGCCGGTAAGGTTGTTCTGAGGAAAGCATTTTGCAAATATTGAAGTTCTATACAAATGTACGTTATTATTATTGTTTTAGAAACATTAATATTACCTGAATCTCTCCTTGTATATCCATCCAACTCACAGAGCATAATTATGACCGTGCCTGTCTCCAGGACAAGGCTGCCCTCGGGCTAATAAGCGGTTGTTACCAAACCGCCTGGCACAATGGAGAAAAGCAATGGATTTGAAGTCAGAGGAGCCTTTTAACAAGTCACTTAAGCTCTAAGCCCCAATTTCTTCATCTGTAAAATGAAGAAGACAACCTAGATGGCCTCTGAGGTCCCTTCCATCTCTAAATCCAAGTTGCATCTGTAGCAGGCACAGGAAAGGGGAGGGAAGAGAAGGCCTACATTTCCCAGGATGCTTAGAGCAGGCAACACCAAGTTGCACCAATTCCCAGAATGACTGTGTCCAGAGTGCAAACATTCATTAGGAAGATAGGAAATCCAATTCCTATGAAGTATATTTGCCCACAGCACAGGTTGTTTGCATTGAGAGGACTGAGGGGAGAAAGAAACAAGACAAAGAAAGTGGAACTGGATTTGTGACCACTGAAGTGTGTGGGGCTTTTGAGACTGAGCAGTGTCAATAACAGGTTTGGGGGGTTGTTTTGTTATTGGATTCAACATAAAGTTGGGAGATGACATGTCCCAGCTGTGCAAAAGTTGGAAAACTGCAACCCTGACTGAGAAGCACAAATAGCGTCTGGGGTAAAGCAGTCCAAGCAGAATCTGTACAAGAAATGGTGTCAACCAGAAAGCAGATGATTAGTTAGAGAGAAACTTGACCCTTCACTGAGGTGAAGGCAAGCTACCACCTATCCAGAAGAACAATCAGGCTGCTGAGACTGTCTATGCCTTCCCTATGAGATCTGTGAGTTGTAGGCAAAGCTTAGTTGCTTCTACTCTAGGGAGAAAGTGGAAGGAAGCTATGCATTCAGGAACCTGCCTGAGATTATTTTCTGTTGCTTTATTATTCATTTCTATTCTGATGAAATGGTTTACTACTTCAATCCTTACCTGGATCTGTTAGGCTGGTGAGCAACTGTATACTTAAACATGAGTTATTTTCAGAATTTCCCATTTTTCTAAGTAAGAGCAAAAGAAACCATAGATAAGCTACCAAAGTCTTCATGATTAGAACCCAATTCCATGATAGTTCATAGATGGAAAGATTAAGGATTACAAAACCTTTATACTTTCTTCTATATTATTCTTCTTCTCAATCTTCCTTCTCCCTCTTCCTAACATCTCAATACTTCTATCCAGTTCTCCTGTCATTATCTTCCCCTTCCCACTGATATTGTAGGGACTAGGGCGGGAGTGGGGAACCTGTGGCCTCGAGGCCACATGTGGTCTTCAAGGTCCTTAGGGGCAGCTTTTTGACTGAGTCCAAATTTTACAGAACAAATCCTTTTATTAAGTGGATTTGTTCTATGAAGTTTGGATTCAGTCAAAGGAGGGCCACATGTGGCCTTGAGGCTGCAAGTTCCTCACCCCTGAACCAAGGGCTTAGGTAGAGCTAACTTTAGACAAAAAGGGGGACTGAGTATGTGTGTTGTGGTAGGGAGAAGCTTTCTACCCTCACTCTTCCTGACCATAACCAGTATTTTCGCACTAGAACATGATTTGGAGATAGATGCACAAGACAGGACAGAGATAAGATGTTTTGATTGACTGTCTATTTTGGAGAGGCTCTGGAGAGAAACGCCTTGTACAGGTCAAAATCAGGACATAAAGAGAATGAAGCATCTGCCAGATTCCTTCTGAGAATAGCTGTGAGCTTTGCTTCCCCATTCGTATATATTTGCCTTAAATGATTATTTTTCAGTGAGGTAATCTAGAGAAACAGGGCCATGTCAAGAGACTCTCTTTCATCCCTTTTTCTCAGTCTTCTCTCTCTCCCTCCCTCCCTCTCTTTCTCTCTGCAGGCTGCCACCTCCTTGGAGTCTTCATTTTGTCACTTTTTTCTTTCTTCTCTATCCACTCTATGTCATCCTCTCATTCCTCCAGGGCCAGCCTTTGAGAATTTGGTTCTCATTGTAAAAGATCACCTAGGAATGGCTGTGCTGTGCTTTTCACACTGTCAGGAATCTGTATGAAGAGGAAAAAGGAATAACAAAAAAATAGAGTGAAGTTCCATTGCTCTGTTTCCCATCCGAAGTCCTCAACTCCCTGTTAACCACGGAGGAGACCTTGACCTTCTGAGTCTGGCTCATCAAACTAGTTTATGCCTGTCTGGAATTGGGATTGGGCAGAGCTGAAAACACACTCCAGGGGTTGTATTCATGCTATAGTTCCTGTATATTTCTCTAACACACAGAACATAACACTAATTGTGCATGTCCCCATGCCAGAGCTGCCTCCAGGCTAATAGGAGTTCTACAGAACTGCCTGGCACAATGAAAAAAGCAACGAATTTGGATTCAGAGTATCCAGGTTTAAATCTCACCTCTGCTACCTGTGAGCTTTTGACAATCCATTTAACCCTACTGGATCTCAATTTCCCCATCTATAAAATGGATGGGGGAGGTCAGACTAGATGGTTTGTGGGTTCCCTTCCATCTCCAAGTCTAAGATCATGTAAGAATTCCCTGAAATTACAGCCTTCCATTCTAAAGCAGTGTGATGCAATGGAAAACTCAACAGATTTTTTTAAGTCAGAAGATAAAGGTTCAAATTCTACTTCTGCCACTTCTGGCCCCTTAGATAAGTCATTATAGAATGAAGGGGTTGGATTAGATGGCCTCGGGAACAGTTAGGTAGTGTAGTGGATAGAGTATCAGGCTTGGAGTCAGGAAGATCTGAGTTCAAATTTGATTTCAGACAACTACAAGCTGTGCGATCCTGGTCAAGTAATTTAACCCCTATTTGCCTCAGTTCCTCATCTGTAAAATAGGGACATACTGGAGAAGGACATGGCAAATCACTCCAGCATCTTCCCCAAGAAAAACCTCATGTATGGGGTAGCTAGGTGGAAGAGTGGATAGAGCACTCACTGGTCCTGGAGCAAGAAGACCTGAGTTCAAATTTGACTTCAGACACTTACTAGTTGGCTGACCCTGGGAAAGTCACTTAACCCCGACTGCCTCCAAAAAAGGAAAAGAAAACCCCATATACAAAAGTCATGGGGTCAAGTACAGTAGGACATGACTGAACAATAACAATGGTCCTTTCTAGTTCTGAACATATGATTCTATAAAAGCTCAGGACTCAGCCTGCACCTCTGTTTATCCAATGGTAAATCTGGTTCTGAATTCACAGCATATAGAACGCTAGATAATTAGAACAGGAAGGGACCTTGGCAGTCACCTAGTCTAACCTCTTCACCTTACAAGTTAGGGGACAGACTCCAGAGAAGCGAAGTGAGCTGTTCGAGGGCACACAGAAAGCTGGCAGAGTGTCAGAGCTGTGAATAGACTAAAGATCTGCTAACTTTGAGCCTAGAGCTTCTCTCACTCACCCAAACTCATTCCTGAAAGTCCTGCACTAATCACTCCTTTGTATTGACATTTAAGGAGCTGTTAAAATTGTCTATCTTCTCCTTGAAGCCCCAGCTCAAAGGGCATCAAATCCAAGAAACTTTCCATGCTGTGATTCCCTACCTCTGAATTGGTAAGGGCTGTTAAGGGGTCCCCTGAACTTGTCATTTTGAGTTGCCATATTTTCCAGAAACACTGGATCCAGAGCATGCAGAGGACCCTGAATGTGTCAAGGATGAGTCCCCACCCCACCCCCCAGCTGACATAATATGTTGTTTGCACCCCAAGCAGGATTTCCTGTGTGTCCTTAGGAAGCAAGACAGGCGCCAGCCAGCCTGTGCCAGGTGGGGGAAAATGCTTGTGCAGCTGGGGTCCTTTGTAGATAAGCGGACCCTCCTATCTTCATAGTCTAAAGGTTCCCAAGGGAAAACAATGTGGCTTTTGCCATTGCCTTGCTTCTCCCCTTCGGGAGGGCTTTTGTCCTTTTCCGCACCTTTATCGCACCTGTCCCCTCCCCTGCCACACCCTGTTTTCTCCTCCTTTTGTTGTGCTCTCATAAGTATACAAACTTCTCTAAGGATTGTGAACTCTTTGGGTTCCACATGCATGTTCATTTCTGTTGTAATAAACCTGGTTTTCAAGTGCCATTGTGATTGCCTGTTAACAGAACTAACACAGCACTTTGAGCATCTCTTATTTATTATACTTTTTTTCTTTGTTTTTAGATTGCTTCTCACTATCTCACCCAGGAGGTGCAGAGTCAACTTGGAAACCCAATCCTACTCTGATTGACATGGGAGTTTTGACTTACACCATTTCTGACCAAGGCTGGTTTGCCCCTCCTTAGGCAACCTGGTGGTCTTGCCCTCTACCTGTGCCCCTGGAGCTTACCATATTGATGACAGACTTAGTGTGGATACCCTATTGGCTTTGCTCACAGAAGCTCAGAATTCCTGAGCTCACATAAGCCACTAGCCTCAAACTCTCTGGTAGTAGGGACTAGCTCTTATTACACTTTCACACTAGTTTGATATTTCAAAAGACTTTAGCTGAGTCTTGTAGGAAGAAAGGAATACCAGGGGCAGCTAGGTGGTGCAGTGAATAGAGCACCAGCCCAGGAGTCAAGAGGACCTGAGTTCAAATCTGAACTCAGACACTAGCTGTGTGACCCTGGACAAGTCACTTAACCCCATTGCCTAGCCCCGCCCCCCCCAAAAAAGCAAAAACAAAAACAAAAAACAGAAAGGGATTCCAAAAGTTAGAGGTGAAGAGGTAGACCATTCTAGGCATGGGGAACAGCCATGGCAAAAGTGTGGCAATGGGAGATAGAGTGCTATGTGAGGGGAACAGCAAGAAAGCCAGTCTTGATGGAACATACAGTGTGTGGAGGGTAGTAACACGTAACAAAGTTAGAAAGATAGGACAGAGCCATGTTGTGAAGAGTTAAATGCCAAACTGAGGAATTTATATTTTATTCTGGAGGTTTGATAGCTATTTGTGTATGTATATGTCTACTAGACTCTAAGATCCATGAGGGCAGCTAAGAATATAGTGAACAGAGTGCTAAGCCTGGAGTCAGGAAGACCTGAGTTCAAATCCAGCCTTGGACCCTAACTGTGTGAACCTGGGCAACTTAACACTGTTTGCCTCAGTTTCCTCTTCTATAAAATGAGCAGGAGTAGGAAATAGCAAACCATTCCCAGTATCTTTGGCAAGAAAATCTCCAAAGGGGTCATGAAGAGTGGGACAAAACTGAAAACCACTGAACAACAACATAATGCCAAGCACAGCTACTTGTACAAAGTAGGCATATAGAGTGAAGGGATAATACATTAAACCATTTTCCTCTTTCACATTTTAGATTGTATTAATTCCCTATAAAAAGCATGGCTGCCAAAGAACAAGATGCAGTTTAAGTTGGAGGAGGTGAGAAGTTCTGGAAAGGTTAGGGGGAAAATTACTATTCATATTTATATAACACTTTAAGATTTACAAGGCATTCTGCTTACATTCTACTTCTGTTTGATATGTGAAGTATGGGGTCCAAGTATTATTCCCACTCTATGGATAAGGAAACTCAGACTTAGGATACACAAATTACTCAAGGCCACAGGTTTAATGATAGAAATGAGATCTGAACCAAATGTCCCCAAATCAAATGTTCATTCCACTACACCACACCTCCTCTAAGGGAGCCCATCTGATTCAAATGAACTTGACTAGGACTTTACACCGAAAGCACTCTGGTTTTCATTGAATACCCAGTAGCAGTTTCCTCCCCCCATCCCACCCCCACCCCCCAACTCCATGAGCCTTGGTGGCTCACTGTTTAGGTTTTATGGCTTAGAATTAATGTAAATAGCAATCATTTTCTATTCAGGCCGAAAACTCTAAAGGTCTTCCCCTGTCATAGTTAACATTTTTAGGATGGTAAATTGGGCCATCTTTTGTCTCACTTCTTACCTAGCCCTTAGTCATTAAGGTGGGTATTGCCTCAGACAAACTTAGAACTGGGAAAGACTTTATTTTAGAAAGGCCAAGATCACATACTCTATCCTGGGCCATGGACAATCCTTTTGACTTTCATCTTGCCACTGGTCTTCAATGATTCTGGAGGAGGGAGTGAGGCTAATAATTTTGTGTAGCTCGGCCTCCCTTAAATCCAAGTCATGCAAGTCAAGACATCACCCTGTGATGTTCTTCTAGAACGAAGGACGGCAACAAAGGAGAACTCAGTGTTGCCCACCCCAGTGAGACACAGCCATGGATATGATTAGCACAAGAGGTCTCAGTGATTATTTGGACAGGATGAGAGAGGAATAGCTGAAGGAACAAGGAATAGAGCAAAGAGCCCTGTGGGCCAATTTTGTCATCTACTTTGCCAGTTTAGAACACTCCTCTGCCTTCTTGGAGTGGTAGCAGAGAGAATGTCAAGTTGAATCCATTGGACTGGGCATGAAAACTGCAGGACTAACCCCCATGGCAATCTTTTACCGCATTGTAAGTACAGGCATATCTCCTTTTATTGTGCTTCGATGATATTTGATTTTTCACAATTAAAGGTTTGTGATGACCCTGCCTTGAGCAAGTCTATCAGTGCCACTTTTCCAGCATTGTGTGCTCAAATTGTATCTCTGTGTCACATTTTGGTAATTCTCACCATATTTAAAACATTTTCATTATTATTTTATCTGTTACAATGATCTGTAATCATCAGTCTTTGATATTACTATTGTTGTTGTTCGTCCCTCGTTCTCAGAAAGGGCTGGGGAGCCAACCACCACTCCCTTATAAAATGGAAACTTAACCTATAAATGTTGTATGTGTTCTGACTGTTGTACCGACTGGCTATTCTCCATCTCTTTCCCTCTCCTGGGGCCCTAAGACACAACAACATTTAAATGAGGCCAATTAACTACCCTACAATGGCCTCTAAGTGCTTGGGTAAAAGAGTCTGATTGATGC
Organism: Phascolarctos cinereus; assembly: GCF_003287225.1. NCBI lineage: Eukaryota > Metazoa > Chordata > Mammalia > Diprotodontia > Phascolarctidae > Phascolarctos > Phascolarctos cinereus. The sequence goes on along the minus strand of NW_027556098.1, from coordinate 122,288,361 downwards.
AAACTTCATTGGAGTCTTATTTTAAGAAGCTGCCAGCAACCTTCAGCTACAACCACCCTGATAAGCAGCCAACGACATCGAGGCAAGACCCTCCACCAGCAAGATTATGACTCACTGAAGGCTCAGATGATGGTTAGCATTTTTTAGCAATAAAGTATTTTTAAATTAAAGTATGCACATTGGTTTTTCTTTAGACATAATACTATTGTACACTTAATAGACTACAGTATAGTGTAAACATAACTTTTATATGCACTGGGAAACCAAAAAATCCACATAACTCTCTTTATTGCAATATTTGTTTTATTGTGGTGTTCTGGAACTGAACCTGCAATATCTCTGAGGTATGCTTGTAAATGGATTCAATTCCCTGTTTTCTAACCCCTAGCCCAATACGTACACAATACCTCAAGTCTTCCAGACAACAGTGACTCATGACCTAAGCTGCAGTATAGGAGGTAGAGCCTAGGGAAGAGAACTGAGGTCTGAGGGACAGGTAGAATCCCATAGGACTAAGTCAGTCCTACAGCAACCATCAAAGAACCTTAGGTGACCTGTACCAAGGTGGGGGGGGAGGGGAGAGAGCTAGTAGGGAGAGAGGTAGAAAGGGGTAAATTTCAGATATTATTATTTCATTCTTGTCTAAGTTTGATGGAGTTTGGATAGAAGTGGTCCTAGGAGAGGTCCTATCCGGCATTATCTTTTTATATTTCATGAACACTATCACATGAATGGATAACATGACTACTTTTTATAATTCAATAAAAGTATGGGGATGTAAACTCGTCTTTATTCATACATTTCTATTGTTGTTGTTGGAAGAGGAAGAGGCAGGGTAACATAGCAAACAGAAAGCTAGCCTTAGTTGGAAGACCTAGGTTGAAATCCTATTTCTGACACATACTGATGTGTGACCTTGGGCAAGTCACTTAACCTCAATGTTCAATGCAACTCTCCAAGTTGCAAAGAAGTTTTCAACTATATTACTAGAAGAAGTTTCCTCCTTTGGGAGTTCCCTATACCAGTGCAAATTCTGTTCCAACCCCTACCCCTACTACAGGGAGTATGGCACTACCTTTCATGCTCCTGAGGACCAAATACAACCTCTCAGGGCTCCCTGTATGGTCAACTGTCAGTCTGAGAGATTAACAATTCGCAGGACATTTCTTGGAGTTTTAGATTCAGGGAAAGAATCCTTAGTGTAAAAATGAGGGTCTGAAGTGACAGGCCTGAGAGAGGGAACAAATGCCTGTTAAGGGGTTAGTTTTAATAACTGTGTGATCTCAAACAAGGACTTGGACCCCAGGTTGAGGTGGCATACATCCTATGCATGACGAATGAGTTTTCTAAGCATGTGGAAGCATAGAATCACACTGCCAAGGCCTGTCACCCACAGGTGTTAACATTCCCCTAGGGACCACCAGCCAAATGTCTTGCAGCTACCAGCTCTGTGACAGGATAGGAGCCTGAGATAAAATTAGAAAGGATTTCTCAGCTCAAGCCTTCTCCAAATCTCAGTGGCCAGCTAAACAGGGTCCCTCCTAATTGCTAAATCTTACTGTTCCCTCTCTGTCTCATGGCTAGCCTATTTGAAAGGCAGGAGGGAGTGAGAGAGAGAAGATGGGGAGGGGGATAGGCATGAGGGGTGGAGGGGAGAACAGACTTTTAAGGGAGAAAGGATTTTCAAAACTTTCAGTCTACATTACTGTGGGCTGTCACTTAAACACCCAGGAGATCCTATTACCCAATCTGACTAGTGTGAAAATCAATTGCCTGCAGAGATCTCTCCTTCTCTCAATCTCTCTCTCACTCTCCCTCATTCCCCACCCCCTGCAAACAACTTTATTTACCCTTCTTCTCCAGTAGATTAATAAATATATCTATGTGTATATATGTGTGTATGTATATTTAGCCTCTCTCATATGTATAAGTATACATGTATAAATACATATGTGTGATATATATATACACATATCCATATATGTATCCAAATACATATATATATATATATATATGAGAGGGGCTATATACACAGATATACATGTATATTTAGATTCACATACATGACACATATACATAATATATGTTACATTTGGATACATATGAGAGGGACTGGGCTACATGAGGGTGCAAAAGAGAAATATCTGATCACTGTCATTTCTTGCAGCTTATTCAGAAAAGCTCTGTTGCTCCTCATTTTCTGCTTTTTTTCAATTAAATTCAATTTTCAATTTCAATTAAATTTTTTTCAGTAAGTTTTTGCCTAAGTTGTAAGATTTCCACATCAGACTAGACCTGGGAGACAGGAGAGAGGAAAATCCTCCTTTTCTCTGCAAGAAAGAAGCTTTAAAGCTTCCAGAGAGAAGCCAGCCAAGCCTAAACTAGTTCTGAGAAAAGTATTAATACAGAAGGCAAGTGGTCAAAATGAAAAGGGCAGGAAGGCAAACAGAACTTGGGGGAAGAGAGAGGGAAAAGGGAGGGGGCGGGGGCAGAGGGAGAGGCCCTTGTGAAACTAGAACTCTTCTTTCCAAGCGCTCTCCTTCCTCCACTGTGGGTAATGGATCCGCGCCGGGATTTCCTTTCAAAGGTGACTTATAACCTCTTCATTAGGGTAGATCTCTCCTGGGCACTAATGGCGTGTTTGGCAGAGTCAGCGAAATGCTGTTTGTGTGTTCGTTTTGAGTGAGGGGGAGCTCTCAGCTCAAAGGGAGGAAAATAAACAGTGTCATTCGCTGCAAGACGCCGCATCGGGGACGACAGCCGGCGGCCGCCGCTGCTGCAGCTGCGTGTGGGGCGGGCAGTGAGGGCCAATGCGCATAGCTAACAGGTGCCATGGAGTTGAAAAAGGAAAACTGTGAAATAACCATAGATATGCTCCTTATAGTTCACCCCGAGAAGAGACGGACTGTGCAGAGGGACAGACAGACGGATCCTGCTGCTTCGCTGCAATGCCGAGGTAACAAACAAACAAGCAAGCATTGCTAGTTTCAGTGTCCTGAAAGGGGCGGGGAAGGTGCCCCTAAGGTCGGTCTCTCTAGGGTGCCCAGTCCCAGGGTGGGTGCCCGAGACTGCAGGACGCGGAACGATTGCACCGGACGGAGGGCACAGGCGCGGGGCGATGGGGTTCAAGCAGAAGTCTGATGCAGGGTCCGTTTCTTGCTCCCCGCCAGCAGTGGGGTCGAAGCCCGTACTGCTACATAGTGGCAGCCGCTGCCCTCCACCGGATTCCGCGGCCACTTAAAATCATTACTTCGTTTCCCACCTGTTTCTTAATAGATTTCTGCAAGGCCGGGCGCCCCTGGGACTGCAGATGTACAGCCCGATATTAGACCGGTGTTTCAGCCAGACGCCGTTCCCAGATGGGCAATCGATGGGGACCAATGTTACTCAGTCTCTTGCTAGGGCTGTTTGAACTTTGTCCAGTCTCAAGGAAGCTGGCTAGGGAAGGAAACCGGGGACCCTTAGGTGCTGCAGCCATTGGAGGGCTTGATCAGAAGGAGAAATTGGATGAGTTCATTTCCCTGGCCACGTCTCTGTTCATCACCTCTGTCAATAAGAACAGTAATACAATCTCCCCACTAGCCCCTCTATTAATCCTGCTGATCAGAAAGGCAAGTTTAAAGATGCTGATGCTAAAAGCAGCCTAGGTTTTCACTTGCCTGGTTCATTAGAACCCAGAAAGCAACTTTGTGTAGCTCTGGGCCCAGCTTTCCACACTGAGCAGAAATTTAGGTTCCAATGATACAAGCTTGCCCAAGATTGACTTTGTGGCCTAAGGGGATGACCTTCTTGGTGCCTCAGTTTCCCAAGAGTTGAAACTCCCTGACTTAAATTACAGGGGATGTTTCTTAGAGGGAAGAATTGAAAGATGAGAAATAGATTTGATTTCTGGAAGGAAGGTGTTACCATGTTATATCAGGAGAGGAATAAAATTATACAATCACAGAATATTGCAGTTTGAGGAAACTCAGGGCATCATCTAGCTAAATCCTCTCATTGTACAGATGAGGAAACTCAGACCCAGAGAAGGGAAATGATCATAACTAGTCAGTAGCCAAGCCAGGACTAGAATAGGAGACTCCTTATTCCCAAATATAATGACCTAATTTGCTTTCCATCCTGAAGGCTTCCTTTGGGAGGTGGCAGACAAAGACTTGGGACTACTTACAAAGCTATTCTTTAAGAAAAAAAAAGTTAGGGATTGTTTCTTTGGTTTTGGCATTATACATAATATATAAATATATGTGTGTATTTTATATGTGGGTGTATATATTCATTAATGATGAGTCTTCATATTTCCAGCCCTTAACATAGTGTGACACATAGTAAGAGCTTAATAATGCTTGCTATTTACTTGAAATGATAATGATGATGATGAAGGAGTCCATTCTTAAGCATTTGAGGGCCATTAGTTATCAATAAATAGACTATTTCATCAACAAGAGAAGCTACTTATCCACTGAGTTAATGATAAGTGGGTACTCTTTTGACTAAGCTTTCTTTCTTTGAGAACAAGACCTAATTGAAGTTCTGTGAAATGCATTGTGTGACTTCCTTTTAGCCTCCTACACTAAAACTGTTTATATTTTTTGCTGCTACTCTCTGCCTCTGGCTCCAATTCTGTCCCTAGAGCTCTTGAGCACATTTAATTTCCACTCCTACCTGCCCACCTGAAGTGATGGCACTGAAGATGTCTTTGTCCCTGTCAATTACAGCTGAAGAGCCTCTGAAAGCCTCCTGGGAGCTAGCCTAGACACTGCACACGGGCAAGGAAAATAAATAGATTCAGGAGTTCTGGGAATACCGACAGGTGTCCTGGACTCAGAAGGGACATGGGGGCCAAAGGCAATTCTCTGAGATTCTCTAGGTGGGAGGGATAGCAGTAAACTAGTGAGAGAGCTTGGAAGCTTTGGGTTAAAATAATCAGGCAATTAGTGGAGGTAATAGGATCCTGATTAAGAAATTATACCTTATCCATTCTGTCTCTTGTTATTGAGATGTGCTCTATAATCCTGTAACACAAGGTCCTTCAAATAGCATTTCAGCATTTCAGAACCTAAGAGGCCACATCAAGATTTTGGTGGTCTTTGGTGAACTCCTATCTGCATCACCTCATTTATTCCCTGGCATCGTCTGTGGCTACTGCTGTATATTTCTTTCTTGAAAGATCTGGTACTAACGAGAGTAGGTGAAAGAATACAGAAAACCCCCAAAATTAGAAAATTAGAATAGAAGTAACAGTGGTTTGGCTTTACAAATGCCCGAAAATAGACTGAATAGACAATTCATAAATTCACCTGTGTTTCTCCTAACGTTACAATTCATGCACCTGAACATGACCTTGGAGAAATCCTGGTACACACTGAAGCCAGAGAATATTCTTTCTACTTAAACTGTTTTTTTAAAAAAATTCTTTCTTCAAATGTTTTACTAGTGGATTCTAAAGTCATCTTGTGATTTAAAAGAAAAATAGGAAGTGTTTTCCATTGGAATGCCTCCCTTGACCACCTCAGAAATAAGTAATTACTGGCATATCAAACAATTATTTAATTTAGTGAGTGTGTATATGGGAATGGAAGGGGAATTGGTCAGGCCCAACATTTAATTAAACAGGTGGGTGGGCTCAGTCAGAATGATTGAGCTGTAGTTCTATTTGGATAACCCAAATCCTGCATGGAGAGAAGATACTGAACATATCTAAAATGTCAGAGAAGGAATTAAGGGGCCTAAATGAATATGAGAAGATCAGAAAGGAACAAAGTGTCTTCCTTTCCGTTTGCCTTATGGTAGAGAAAGGGACACCACTGTTGGAAAAATCCCCTTTTTGTCCTGCATCCGCTCTCCAGGGAGCCAGAATGAGAAAGTAGGCCCTCAGTCTAGTGGACTTCATAGCAGAGAACACCAAGGCATTTTCTCTATCCAGATGTCAGATGATTGAGGGAATTTGTTAATAATTTGTTAATAGTAGAACAGAGTTTCCAAACAGTTCAGGAGAGATAAGTCTGAGGTGGGTGGGGATAAGGGAGCAGAAAGGAGTAGCAACAGAAGAGAGTTTTTGCCTACATAGCCCACTACTCTGAATCATAGGAAGGGAGAAAGAGTGAAGTGGAAGTTTGCTAGATATAATACTGGGATGTACCATGTGATTGCGTCTCTGACTCTCATGGGCCTTGTGATAATGAGAGCAGAGGTCATTAGTTTTCTTTCAAATACAAGAAAAGAAGGGAGATCAGATCCGGCATCTGGGTCAGTAAATATCTGGTGAGTGAATCTGCAGGGGGTATGACTGAACAGGAAAAAGAGGTGCCGTAATCGGAAGAGGCCCAGCATTTGGAGCATGTTCTTGGGTGCTAGTATGGCTGAGTGTCTGAGGTACTGGTCCTAGGTAGCATGTTATGGATGAAAGGCCTGGTGGCTCAGGCTCTGATGAAAGTCTGTCTGAGGGTCCCGGTCAGAGGGAATCAATAGAAGATACCTCAGGCATCATCTAATCCAGGGATAGGGATTCGAAGCTATCACTGTATCAAAATAGGGAATTCCCAGATGAAGAAACTACCTCTGCCACTTACCTCCTCTGCAATTATAATGATGACTTGACCAGAGTCACACAGCCAGTACATAGAGGAGGTGGGATGTGAATTTAGGTCTTTGTTTCCAGCACAGCTCTCTATGCACTCTGCCAGGCTGTCATATAGCTAACCCCATATCTAATCTCTTAATTTAACAGAAGAGGAACACACACATACACACCCCCAAAACATATCCCTACCCAGATAGTCAGCCCAGTGGCTAGAGTGTTGGGCCTGGAGTCAGGAGAACTCACTTGCAAGGCACTTAGCTGCTGCCTAACTCAGCTTCCTCAGCTATAAAATGAGGGTAATAATAGCAGTTACCTCCTATGGTTGTTGTGAGGATCAGATGAGGTAATGTTTGTAAAATGTTTAGCACAGTGCATGGCATGCAGTAGGTACTTAATAAATGCTTGTTTCCTTCCTTCCCTCCCCCTCCAAAGAGAACCATAGACTCAGAAAACTTCAGATATAGAATTAGAAGGTACTTCAAAGGCCCATCTAGGATTCCCCTCTCCCCATTTTACAGGTGATGAGAGTCCTAATGAGGTTAAGTGACATTTAGTAAGCATCAGAAGTGAGATTTAAGCCCAGGTCACCTGGCTCCAGAGCCCTTGTTCCTTCTTCTGCAAGTTGCCTAAGGGACTGGATCAGGTGATCTCCAGCCTCCCCCGAGGTCCCCTTCTCCTGTCCCCCAGACTTTCAGATCCTAAGATTCCTGCCCCAATGCTCTTGCTACCACAAGATATTTTCACTCAATTGAAATGACTCTAGGAATAAGGGGAAGAAATAACTATAGGTCAAATAAAGGAATCATTCACAAAAGTGCTCCTTATTTGCAGTCTGGTTCACAAGCCTTCCTTTAGAGGTAAGCAGCCATGTTTTGTAAGGAAGAAAAACCTGAGGGCTACAGGAAGCCACTTGCTTTCCCTTTACCCATTAGTCATAAGACTGACTGTCCTCATCTGCCATGATGTCATTCGCTGTTCAAGTGGAATATAGTGCCCTAGATCAAAGGTGTCAACCACATGGCCAGCAACACTTCAGAATGTGGTCAGAACCAGATTAAAATATAATTGGGAAATATTTAACAAAATAAAATTTAGAATACTGTAAAGCATAGACAACATTGCATTTTAAAACTGAGTCAATATGCAGGATCTTATGTGTAAAGTCCCCCCTCTGAATTTGACTCAACTGCCCTAGATAAATCTTCAACTAGAAAACTGCTGAAGGCATCCCATGGGAAAAGCAGGTGAGCAACAAGCATTTACTAAGTGCGTACTATGTGCCAGGCACTGTGTTTAGCACCGGGGATACAAATACAAGCAAAAAGATAGATAGTCCCTGCCCTCAAGGAGGTGACATTCTAATGAGAAGTCAGCACATGAAAGGAAGCTGAAAAAGGAAGGGGGTTGGAGAAGTACCAGGTGCAGGGTATCCAGGCCTAGCACGGACTCTAGAGTCAGAAAACCTGGGTTCAAATCCCACCTTACACACTTATTACCTGTGGGACCTAGGAAAACTCACTTCCATGGATCTCAGTTTCTTCATCTGTAAAATTTATGGATAGAAATAGGTGGCCACCAAGGTTCCTTCTGACTCTAGAGCTATGATCTTTTGGATTATCCCTCATCCCTGGAATGTTCTCTCTCCTGCTGATCTGTCTGACTTCTGCTAAGGCCCAACTAAAATCCCCTCTTCTGCAGGAAGCCTTCCTTAACTATTCTTGATTCCAGTGCTTTCCCTCATTTATTTCTTATTTATCCTGTATCTAGCTTACTTTGTATGTATTTATTTGCATGTTGTCTTACTCATTAGATTGTAAGTTCCTTGAGGGCATGGGCTATCTTTTGCTCTTTTTGTATCACTAGTGCTTTGCCCAGTGCCTGGCACATAGTATAGACACTTAATAAATGTTTATTGAATAAATGAATTAATGAAAAAAATTCATGAACTAGTATGACAAGAAAATGCCAGCACCAAATCGGCATGCATATCTACTTTGACAATAGATGAGGAAAATATACAAGCAACACGAGTGTTAATAGGACAAACAAGGCAATGGAAAGGAATACAGCTGTCAAATATAGGTGATGTTAGAAATACCTGTGGACTTAAAGTCTATTATAAACTTAGTTGTAAATGTAAACTTACTTGCATTTGTTATTGTTTAAAGTTAAGTTCACAATAAATTTTTTATTCAAAGTTTTAAAAATCACTAAACTGAATGTCTTACTACTCTGGCATGTCTCATGCCAACTCATTGTTTTGTAGGCTTCCAGGGAATCGGAAATGGAAACCGAAGGCGGCAAAAATTTGAAGGAAACGAACTTCGAGGTAAATATCTGGGAGGAGGTCATGGAGGGTGATGGAATGTTAGAGCTGGAAGGAGCCTGAGCAATAGATCAACCTAGTCTAATCCTTTATTTTATATGGAGGAAACTGAAACCCCAATCTCATTCACCTCTTTTCTTTTCTTTCTTTCTTTTAACTATCTGGGAATTCAGTCTTCCTGAAAAGGAATGAGAGCAACTGAAGTTGGCCCAGGCTTGCAGACTGGTTCTGAAATACCTGTCAGCTCCAAATGTTCTATCTGTGACACAAGGTCAAGGTGACGTTGTTCCTCTTTCAGCCTGGAGTGTCCAGAGACTGTACTAAATGATTCCTGAGGTCTTTTTCAGCTCCTTGGAGCTAAGGAAGGCAGGCCAAATGTATTGGACTGCCAGGAAGGATTTTCTGCCTTAAAATGGTCTCCTCTATGAAACCTGATTACGTTTAGGTTTTGGACAAAATTACCTGCAGAGACTGGCCAAGAATTCTGTGATTCCATAATGAGCTAGGAGCAAAGAACATGATAAAGTGTTATTTTAGTCTGGGAAAGATTCTGAAGCCCTCTGTTCTGTGATTCAATCCATGTAACCATTCAATTCAGATGCAACCCACTACTTACTTCTATTTCAATCCAAGGGTAATCTCTCTAAGAATGGAATCTGTAAGCCAACTCAAATGGGCCAGATCCTGGGCTACTTTGGTAACAGTCACTAACAACCCATTTGTGTGTGTGTGTGTGTGTGTGTTTTATATTTTGAAGACTAGCTTTATAAAGTTCCTTCAAATTCTAGGAATTTGTGTCTTTCCTAACCGTCTTAACCTTGGAAGAGAAATGATGCGTTAGAGGTACAGAATGAGGCACAGATTTTTAGACTTAGGCCAATGTGCTGATTTTGTTTCGCTTAGCTGTTTGTTACAAGAGAGGGTCCTTATTGGGATGGGGGAGATGGTGAAAAAGTAGAAAGTAATAGAGATGGAAAAGAAAGAAGAAAAGAATATCAATAAAATATAAATTGTTTTATTAGGTAGCTAGGAGGCATCATGGGTAGAATACTAAATGACTTACACTCAAGAAAGCCTGAATTTAAATCCTGCCTCAGATACTTAATTAGCTATATGATCCCAGACAAGTCACATCTTCTCTCCTGGCCTTGATTTTCTCATCTGTAAAAAATGGAGATAATAATAGTCCATACAATATTATATACATATGTGTGTGTGTGTGTATAAATGTGAATTATTACTATATGATGATAATGATTATCAAGTCCTGTGTCCTTTCAGAGACCCTCTTAATTCTGCTAATGGAGGTTAAACCATCCAGCTGACATTCCAACTAAAGCAACCCTGAACAACAGAATCAAACCCTGAGAAATCAGGCTAATCCTAAAAGAAAATGGACTGTGAGCAAGAAAAATCAGCGCTAAGTTTGCCACAGATCTGCTTGAGTGTCTCAGTTAGGATTTAGGTGCTGGATAAAAGTTGGCCTCAAGACTGCCTCTGTTTTTCTGTGGGATTTGTCAAGAAGGGAGGTGCAGAGGGTATACTGAAAAGAACAGTGTAAAAAGCACTGGAGAGAAGCCAGTAGTGGGAAGAGAAGTCCAGTTGGCTTTGGAGTTAACAAAGTCTGGGTTCAAAACCTTCCTCCTACACATACTAGCTATGTGACCCTGAGCAAGTAACCCAATGTCTGATTGCCCCCAGCCAAATCTCTTAAGTCTGGAACAGTTGAGGATTTATTGGTGATTTTTTCACTAGGAGCTCTCTAAATTGATGAAATCAGAGGTCCAAATTCCTCCCCCACACTCCCCACAGCCTCCCCTCCCCCTTTACTCCCCCACCCAAAAAGAATCCTAAACCAGGAGTTACAAGCCATAGGTCAGAATCCTGCTTTGCCACTGAAGACCTGTGTGATCCTGGACAAGCAGCTATGCCCTCGTGTTCTTCGTTTGTAAAGAGAAGGGGTGGACTAGATATTCTCTGAGGTTGCTTTGAGCTCCAGTGATCTCTGCATCTCAGAATCCCATGATATTTTTAAACAAAGAACCAGGACTGGCCGATGGATATGGACCACTTTTTCCTCTCTGTCAGTAGCAGCAATTCCTTGGGTGAGCCAAAGATTCCCGTCTGTGCTGGTACATCAGCCTCTCTGTTATCACTCGCAGGATACCTTTTCCAGACAGGTTCCAAGGCGCTGTTAGCTGTGAAAAGATTTACTGTCTTCTACGTGTTCCTAAGTCTTTTCCATTTAACAGAAGCCCAACACAAAGATTTAGAAGTGGTGAAAGCCAGTGCCAGCATCAGGTCAGCCCTGATGGAACACTTTCCAATTTTTAAATTCCAATTCTTTATCTATTGCCAAGAGGTCCGGTGGAAAGATTGCTAGATCTCAAGTTAGCTTCTTCATACCTGTGTAACTTGGGCAAGCTACTTCTCTGAGCTTCAGTTTCCTCATCTAGAAAATGAAAGGGTTGGTCTCTATGACCTTTAGATTCCTTCCAACTTTAAATCTATGGGCCTGTGCCTGAGTTCTCTCAGGTTAATCTAATGGCTTTCTAGCCAAGTCATGACTAGAAGCTAGGTGAAAACTGCTGACTTTTGCTTTTACTCCATGTGTGCCCTGGGGAGATGGTGAGCTGGGGAAGTGGCAAGCTAGTCTCCTGCTGGTGTACTTATTTGGAAATACAGACTCATCTATCATTCCCTTCCTTTTTCATTTATTTAACACTTACTTATTGAGTGCCTGTGATACACAGGCCACCCTTTCTAGAATGAATTTCATTTTTTGAAAGACCTTTCTGGTTTCATGGTTTATTTTTATCCTCACAGCAATCCCAAGAGATCTCCCTTAGATAGATGAGAAAAATGAGGGACAGAGAATTGAAGTGAGTTTTAGAAAGATGCAAAAGTTCCCATTTCTCTACTACTTTATAATTCTTAACACTTTCTTTACACCAACCCTGAAAGGCAGATAATTAAAATATTATTCTTCCTATTTTATAGATGAGAAAACTAAGACCCAGAACAGTTGTAACCACTGTGATGATATGCTTGATAAACAGCCAATATGGAATTCTAATTCAGGGCTCATGACTTCTTGTCCTATGCTTATTTAACCAGATTAGTTTTATGAAACTTCAAACATTTCCTCTAGGTCAGTGTTCTCAAACTTTTTGGAATCAGGACTCCTTGATACTCTTAAAAATTATTAAAGGCCCCAAAGAACTTTTGTTTGTGTGGGTTATACGTTAATATTTTCTGCATTGAAAATTAAAACTGATAAAACTTTTAAATACTTATTCTTTTAAAATAACAATAATAAATTCATTACCTGTTATCATAAATAACATCTTATGAAAAATAACTATTGTCCAAAGCAAAAAAAAATGTAGCAAGAAGAGTGACGTTGTTTTATGTATTTTTACAAATCTCCTTCATATCTGGCTTAATAGAGGACAGGTTCTATCTCTTCTTATGCACTCAGTTTGTTGTGATATATTATTTTAGTTGAAGTCTTTGAAGAAAATCTGGCCTCACACAGATAAATAAATTGGAAAAGGAGGAGTATTTTAACAGACAAACAATGTCTTAGTATTATTATGAAAATAGTTTTGACCTCAAAGACCCTTTGAAAGGGTCTCAAGGATGCCAAAGGTCCATAGATCACACTCTGAGAACCATTGCTCTAGGTTCAAACAATAGTTTGAGGTGGGCTAAGGTAGATCTAATAATAGAATGCTTACTCGAATGGCCAAAAATTGAGGGTAGCAGGGAAATAAGCCAACCATCATCATATATCATTTTTTTAAAGCTAGGATTTTGTTGGAAATTTTCGAATTGATATTTATGGATGGTATTAGCCTATACTTCCTATTCTTTGCTTTATGCTTCTCTGGTTTAGGTTCTAGGACTATTTGTCTCATAAAAGTAGTTTGCCAAAACTTTTTTTTTCTAATTCTTTGGTAATAATTTGTATAATATAGGTATTAATTGTTCTTTAAAAGTGTAATGAATTCTCCCCTAAATCCATCTGGAGCAATGTATTCCCCCCACCTTAGTAGTTTCTTTCCAGATACTTCAATTTGCTTTTCTGAAATTGGATTATTTAATATCTTTATTTGCTGTTATGTTCATCTAGGTCTTTTACATTTTTTGTAGATAATTCTCTTATTCCTGTCAAATTTTCAGTTTTGCTACATATAATTGGATAGAGGTTCTGGCCATTTAAAAAAAATTTATCCTCTGCTTGTTATGATTTCACTTTGTACCCCATAGAATTTCTAAAGGCAGAGCCAGTATAACAAATTGTTGAGACACTCAGCCTGGCAACACTGTCATCCAACCGGCTGTGCTCAGGATGGAGCCATGCCCGCTTTCCTGGCTCTGTGTTCCTCTGTGTTTCTATTCGCTGTTCCCCAGTCTCTCAGTGAACTCTACCTAGCAGCACTGTACAGCTCTGTTGTTACATATGGAAATCAACTGTACAGTCATGTCTATAAATACCAATCGTCCATCAGTGCCAGCCAATCCTCCTCCTCGAGGATTCCCTTCCCCAGGATCTGGTTTCCTCAACCCCCCACCTCCCAGGAGAGACAACCAGCTGTCCTATGCAGAAACTCAGCCTTCCTGTCTTCAGGCCTCAGGGTTTGAGGATCAGAGATTCCCACTGAGCACAGTGTTTTATTGAGTTGTTGGTAGACTCAGGGACAAATCAGTCTTAAAGAGAATTGGAGGAAGAGAGGATGGGAGGCACTAGAAGGAAGCTACTACATGCCCACGGGAGACTGCTTTAAGGCCAGTTCCCTGCTCTGGGCTTGGTTTTGGCCTTAAATGATGGGAAATAATGAGATGCTGCTAGAGGATGCTAAATCTCTAGAACTGAAGAACCAGCCTGGTGTATGTAGCAAAAAGAGAAGTAGAAATAACCACAAAACATGCAAAAATGAATGTTGCGAAATTACAAAGAATAGGTTTGACTCCAAAGAAGAGATGCAGGTAGTTACTTACCCTCACTTCTTTGCAGAGGTGGAGAAGGATGTCCAGGTGTCCCTGGTTGGGAACATTTCATGTATTGTCAATTTTTTCAACATATTGATTGATTTTTACATATATCTTTTTCTCTTCTTTTTTTTTAAAGTATTCTTTTCTATATGGAATGGCTCTCTGGGAGGGGGAAAGGGAAGGGATACAGATAAAAGGAAAAAAGTGCATTTAAAGAAAAGAAAGAGAAAGAGATTTGGAGTTAGAGGACATAGATTTGAATACTAGCTCTGCTACTCACTATCTGCATGACCTTGAGAGATGAAAAAAATGAAGGGGAAAAAAGCATTTATTAAGTGGTTAGTATGCACCAAACATTGTACTAACTCTGAGAATAAAAATGCAAAGCAACAGAGTCTCTGCTGTCAAAGAGTTGAGAGAGAGAGAGAGAGAGAGAGAGAGAGAGAGAGAGAGAGAGAGAGAGAGAGAGAGAGAGAGAGAGAAAGAGAAACACATAGTATTGTGGCCAAGGTAAGGTGGTTTGGTCTGGGAAGTTGCAGGGAGGGGGAGGGGGACAATAGGTTAATCGATTGACAAGCCTTTCCAGGTGCAATGTTAGCGTTAATTTGATTATAGTTCTCCAAGCAAGAAGTGGAAAAGGGGATGGGGAAGGAGCACTATCCCCATTGAGGGAGAAGTAGAAAATGGCCAGAAAAGGCGTGATCCCAGGAAATTCCAAGTGGAGTACCTTAGTTCCTCTCATGTGTAGTCTTGGAAAATAGAGCTTAGAATATGGCACTCTCTTTCTGGGTCTCTGGAACTTAATTTCTATAAAATGAGAAAGTTAGACTAGTTAATCTCTAAGGTCCCTGACAGCTCAATATTCTTTGATTCTACAACCTTGAACAAAGGAGAAAGAAGAAAGGATAAGCTTAGACTTCCCTTTTTGGTGGCATCAGAAAGAGGAATTAGGGACCATGCAGAAGTCACCCAAATCAGTTCAAGGACAAAAAGAAATCGGAATTTAGGTAAAGCAAGAAATGAAACAAAAGCTGAAAGTAGCCTCCTCGGTACTATTGTCTACAACTTTGGTAGGACACTAGGAAAGTGGATTTGTAAAATTAAACCTACCTCCAAGGGTGTATTGTATATGAAGAAGCACCTTGATGCCTATGTGTGTGTTGGGGGGTGGGGGAAAGGAATGAACATTGACCTTGGAGTCAAAAGATTTGTATGTGGATATGGGTGACCCTACTCATCCCCTCTGAGCCCCCATTTCCTCATCTGTAAAATAGATATGTTATTATTTGCACTACCTACCTCACAGGTTTATTGTGAAATAGTATGTAAATGTGAGCATGTGTTAATATCTGCTTGATCCCACCATTCCCTACTTTTAAAGAACCCTTTCTTTGCCTCATTAGGATTTAAGGCAGTAAAGATGTTCCAGTGAAGTAGTATAGAGGGCAGATGGTCAAAGGTGGAGGGCAGGAGGAAAGACTGATGAGTTCAGTACCATAACGCCAATGCCCCCTGCTGCCAGCATCCTGATTCCCCTCTTCCCCAACCCCCTTGCTCAGTTAACAGAATCACAGCATGAGGGATTCTGAATCAAAGAATACCAGAGATGGAAGGAACCACAGAAATCATCTAGTCCACCCTCATCATTTTGCAGATTTATTTTGGCGGGGATTCCTTTCATTTATGGGTTAGGGGAGATGCCTACTAAAGTCCCTTCCAATCACATTCAGTGATTCGGTAAATCTGGGGCTCAGGGAAGGGAAGTGTCTTGCCCAAAGTCATTCATGGTACAGAGTTCAATAGCAGGATTAGTAGGATGACTACTTACTTCCCTGTTCTAGACTATCTCCTTGGAGAGGGAGAGCTAAGGGGAGCTAGGGTGAGACAGAACTGTCATTCAAAGTGTAGACAGTAAGTAGATAGAAGTTGTTACACAAAAAGTTACACAATCATTTAAGTTCCCCCCAGGAGATGCAGCAATTTTGTATTCCTTTGAAGGTTATAAATTAGAGTGTGCACCTTTGAAAAAGATGCCTCAGTTTTTGAATGCAACAAAATCAAGCCACCTGCACCAATCGTGGGCAGGGCTGAGGTGGAGGTGGGAAATGGTTCTCTAGGGCAGTGATTTACAAGGGACAAAGGCCTCCTTCCCCAGCGGGCACAAAAGGCTTCCTGACTCTGTGCCCTCCCTTCTAAGCTTAGGATCAGCTCTTTGGTAATGAAGGAAACTCAATCTGTTTTGGGACACTGATGAAAGGTCTCCCCCTGCTGAGCTGGACCTTGGTGTGGGAGGGAGAACGAAGGGGAGGGAGGAGATGTTGGCAGCCTTTGGATAACCAGCCTCTGCTGAAGGCATATGCATGCATCTCCTTACTCTGCCCTGAGAGAAATTCCACCCCAGTCCCAATGGTCACTGCAGTATTTTCTCTCTTACTTAAATAGGAAACGTGGCCCAGACACAGCACCATCAGCAGACGCAAGTCATCACGTCCTATGACAACGAAGGTATGTGATTAGCTGGTCCATGCTGGTTTTCCCCTAGCAGTATTCTCTGTCTGCTGCTCAGGAGCTAGTAGACAGACACAAGAGCTCCCTCAGCTTCAAAGGGGCCAGAGATCATTCAAAGGGTCTGGAGTGTGTAAAGACTGTGTTAAACATGGAGGGAAGATACAGAGATACAGCTCCTGCCCTCGTGGAGTTTATAGTTTACTGGGAGTTAAATATAGCTAGTCTTGTTTGTTGTGTTATTGTTTGTTTGTTTTTTGCTAAGCAATGGGGTGAAGTGACTTGCCCAGGGTCACACAGCTAGTGTCAAGTGTCTGAGGCTGGATTTGAGCTCCTGACTCCAGGTCCAGCACTCTATCCACTGCATCACTTAGCTGCCCCTAAAATATAGCTAGTCTCAAAGAATCAGTGATCTTGTCAGGGTGGGGGACCCTCTGCCAATGTACGTCACAACCCTTCTGTTATTTAACAGTTGATCTTTGTGAAGGGGCATGGATGAAAAATCCACCTTGAAGATAATCTGGTGATGGGACTCTGAAGTTACTGCAGCTAGGCTGCCTCTTGAATAGAAGACACAGTCCGTGACAAAAACTTGGGAAGGCTTTCCAACCTGGTAAAACTAACTGAAACTTTAGTTCTGCCAGCCTTGCCTTCAGAAGGGCCTGAGGTCATGTTATATCTAACTCATTATGAAGACTTCCTCCAAGAAAAGAATTGTCAGGCACTGGGCATATGAATAAATAATAATAATAACATTTATAGAGTAATAATAGCATTTATAGAGTGCTTTCAAGTTTGTGAAATGTTTTACATGTGTGTACATCTGTAAAATAGGTATAATAATAGTAGTACCTACTTCTTGGGGCTATTGTGATGTTTAAATGAGATAATGTATATAAATATACATATATACACATATGCTTATGCATATATAAACACACATATACATAAATATATATATATACATATATATATACATATATATACACACATATACAGATAAAGAAATTTTTTTTACAGATGAAGAAATTGGGGCTGAGAGAGGTTAAGTGACTTGCCCCAGGTCACATACCTGGGAAGTATATAAGGATTTGAACTCCGGTTTTCCTGACTCGAAGTCCAGCATACTAGTCACTGCGCCACCTAGTTGACAGCTAAATGGTGAGCTCTAAATGATGCTGTAAAGACTAGAATAGATTTCATTTTAAAAGACAGTAAAAGATTTTGTATTATGACTTTATAATGCAGAATAAGGCATGAAAAGCACACCAGAGTTGCAAGTGGGAAAATATATTTACTGTCTAATAGGCAACATGGCATGACATGATGGACCTGGAGATAGGGAGATCTGGATTCAAATACCATCTGGGGCCCTTCCTGGTTTTTTGACTCTGCACAAGTCATTTAACCTCTCTTGGACTTATTGCCTCATTGGTAAAAGTAGGAGATTGGTCTAAGTGACCTCTAAGGTACCTTCCGTCCAGCTGTAAAAAAATCTATGGTACTATGACTAGATGGTATGAGCAAAGGCTTCATGGAGGATGTGGCATTTAAATTGGGATTTAAATAAAGAATAAAACTCAGTAGGCAGAGGGAGGAAGAATACTCTAGGCTGGGGAAACATGGAGACAGGAAAGTTCAGAGTTTGTTCAGAGAATATAAAGTAGTTTGGTTTGGCTACAGTACGTGATAGGCTATAGTATGAGATAAGATGGGGAAAACAGGATAACACTACTAGACTTTGGAGAGCATTGAATGCCAGGCAAAAGACTTTAAACTTCATTCAATAGACAATAGGTAGCCTCTGTCTTTGCTCACTATTTTTTCCATATTTTTTTCCATTTTTTCACCATATTTTTCCATGTTCCATGTAAATTTCAGTATTGAGATTTTTCCCTCCCTCTGCCTGTTGGGTTTTTTTCATAATTTAAAATTCAATTTTTTGAGCAGAGGAGAGAATGGCTAGATGCATAGTCCCATTGAGGGAATACTAAATTTGGAGTCAAAAGCCTGAATTCAAATCCTGTTTCCAGTACTTACTACCTTTGTAATCTCAAGCAAGTCACTAAACCTCCCTGATACTTAGTTTCTTCATCTTCCCACTCTAAATCAATTATCTAATGTATAAGGAAGATCTCCATATAAGGTGGATATG
The DNA here is from genome assembly GCF_003287225.1 of Phascolarctos cinereus. Classification (NCBI taxonomy): domain Eukaryota; kingdom Metazoa; phylum Chordata; class Mammalia; order Diprotodontia; family Phascolarctidae; genus Phascolarctos; species Phascolarctos cinereus. The sequence goes on along the minus strand of NW_027556098.1, from coordinate 122,269,797 downwards.
AAGGATGGATTGTAAGTATGAGAAAGAAGACTTATGGGAAGGTAGTTGAAATAATCCAAGAAGAAGGTAATGAAACTCCTCTTTTAGGGTAATGGCAGTGGAATAGAGAGAAGAGAGTAGTATTATGGAGGAAGCCTAAAAGGGACTGGTCTCCTTCTTGTTCCTACACTCTATTTCTCTTCACCATGCCTTTGCACCGGCTATTGTTCATGCCTGGAATGTTCTGCTCACCTCCACTCCCATCCCCATCCCCCCAACCCCACCATCTCCCTGGCGCTTCCTTCAAGACTCAGTTCAGATCTCACCTCCTACAACAGACCTTTCCCAGTTCCCCCAGCTGCCTTCTTTTCTTTGAATACATTCTGTCTTTAAGAAGGCAAACTAGGCCATCTTTTGCCTCAGTTCTTACCTAGCCTTTAATTACTGAATGAGTATTGACTCAAATAAACTGAGACCTGGGAAATACTTAGTTTAAAAAAAAAACCAAGGTCTCCCACTGCATGCAGGGTCATCACCAGTCTTCTTGACCTGTGTCTTGCCACTGGATTCCATTGGCTCTGGAGGAGAGAATGAGGCTGATGACTTTGCACAGCTCTGCCTCACTTAAATCCAATTCACTTGCAAGTCAAGACATCGTCTTCCTGATGTCACTGGTCCTCTACCAGAACGGACAGATAGAACAACAACAAACAAACAACATTCTGTCTACTCTCGGCTACCTCTGGTCTGTACATAATTATGTAAATGTTGCCTTTCATTAGAATGCAAACTCTCTGAGGGCAAGGATGGTGTTTCCCCCTCCCCTTTCTTTGTATCCCCAGTAATTAGCACAGTGCCTGGATCTTAATATTGTTGTTCAATCGTTTATCAGTCATGTGGCAAGCCCATTTTGAGGGTTTTCTTGTCAAATACTGCAGTGGTTTGCCATTTCCTTTTACGACTCATTTTACAGACAAGGAAACTGAGGCAAATAGGTTAAGTGACATGTTTGGGAAGTAACACAGATACTGTGTCTATGGCCAGATTCAAATTCAGGTCTTCCTAACTCCAGGCTCATCGCTCTATCCACTGCTTCCCCCTAGTTGGCCAGCTCATAATATAGGTGCTTAGTAAATACTGGTTGACTGACTAGAGTGGTAACTGATTAGATATGAGGGAAGAATCAAACATAATATCCAGGTTTCAAATATGGGAGATTACGTTAAATAGCCACACCATTAACAAAATAACTAAGGCAGGAGGAGGAGGAAGAGGAGCATTGGGGAAAGATAGTAAGCTTGATTTTGGCCATGCTGAGTTAGAAGTTTAAATGGAAAACAGGCTTGTAGAAAGACTGAGGGAGGGGTGTGTGTGTGTGTGTGTGTGTGTGTGTGTGTGTGTGTGTGTGTGTGTCTGTGGAGATTAAAACAAAAGGTCAAGGCTGGAGATACAGAATTAGGAGTCATCTGCATAGAAGTGATGGTTGAAACCATGAGAATGAGTAAGTAAGACTGCCTAGGGAGAGACTGTAGGGAGAAAGGACGAGAGACCAAGGAAAGTTTCTCCTTGGGAAATACACTTAACCTTGAAAGGTTTGGAAGTGTAAAGAGCCATGGAAGAAGACAGAAGCAATGGTGAGAGAAGTAGGAAGACAACTGTTGTAATATGGTGTCTCTGAAGCCAAAGGAAGAGAGAATATCCAGAAAGATGGAAGTGGTCAACAGTATTGGGCATTATGGAAAAACCAACAGTGATGAGAAATGAACATGGAGATTGAATATGGCAATTAGAAGGTCATAGGGACTTCTGGGGCACTAGTTTCAGTATAATGGTGGGGGAGGAAGACAGACTCGAAAGGGTTGAGAAAAGAGAGAATGGTGAGCCTCTTGGGAGACTTTGGACATAGACAATTTTTTAAAGAAGTTTGGCAATAAAAGAAAGAATATGACAAACTGGCAGCCAGATCAGATGAGACTCAGGGAATTTTTTATTTTGTTTTGTTTAGGATCAGAGACACCTGAGCATGTTAGCAAGCAAATGAGAAAGAATTCACGAAAAATCAGAGATTAAAGCTACATGAGAAGGAAAGACATTTGCTGAAGAGAAGGAAAAAGGCAATGGGAGCCTTAGTAAGGAGCAAGGATACTCATTCCTCTGTGACCAGAGAGAAGGAAGGGGGAAAGTGGAGAATGAATCAGAGAAGTTCTGAGGAATTCTCGTACTTTTTAGAAAGGCTCCCATTCAAGTCAGAGGTTTGTAATTGGCCTTTAATCTCACCAGTCTGGTGTAAGGCAGCCAAAGTACAGGTGTGTGCTGCCCATAGGATTTAGATTTAGATCGAATCCAGTTTTTTCATTCTACAGATGAGGAAAATGAGGCCCAGTGACGTAAAATGATTTGCCTAGGATCCCAAATAAGCAGCAGAGGCAGGAACTTCTTGACCCCCAATTCCCAGACTCCATCCACTTCTCTTGAATCCACTATACCAGACACAGCCTTTTTTGTTCCTTTATTTACTTGTTTTTGCATAAAATCCCCGGGCTGGAAGAGCCATCTGGAAGTCATATTGCCCTAACTTCCAATGGGAGTGCTCCGGCACAATTTTTGTAATACATAGGTTTCTATTTCATTTTTAAAGATCTACACAACTTGTCCTCCTTTCTTATATATAGCTTAAATTAGAGCAGTGGTGTGGTGGATGATGTGCTGGGCTTGGAGTCAGGAAAATCTGTGTTCTGATCACACCTCTGACAATAGCTATGTGATTTTGGAAAAGTCACTTTTGGCTGACCTGAGCCTCAGTTTCCTCATAATGACAATGACAACCACTCAAGCAATAAGCATTTATTAAGCTCCTACTATGTACCAGTCAAGGGCAGCTAGGTGGCACAGTGGATAGAGCACCGGGCTTAGAATCAGGAAGATTCATCTTTATGAGTTCAACTCCAGTCTTAGACACCTACCTAGTAGCTGTGTGACCCTGGGCGAGTCACTTCACCCTGTTTGCCTCAGTTTCCTCAACTGTAAAATGAGCTGGAGAAGGAAATGGCAAACCTCTCTAGTATCTTTGCCAAGAAAACCCCAAACAGAGTCATGAAGAGTCAGACACAACTGAAGATGACTTAACAACAACAACATGTGTCAGGCATCATTCTAGGTGCTAGGGCTACAAGTACAAAGAATGAGACAATCTGTACTCCACAATCTCTACTTGCAAGGAATTTACATTGTGAAGTAGGAGGAGAAGAAGAAACAACAGCACCTATAAATATATGTGCTTAAATATAAAGGTGGGAACTACAAAAATATATACAAAGTAGTCAAATGCAAATAAAAAAATAAGCAAACTAATCCTGAACAAATATGTTATGAAGAAAAAATAGAAAATTTATGGAATAATTTAAACTCCTTAGAAAAAAGGAAATTATATACATTCACAGAATTATTCATTTCTAAAGCAAAGAAACCAATTCAACTACCACCTTCAGCTAAGAGTACTGGACCTGGAGTTAAGAAAACCTGAGTTCAAATCATGCCTCTGATACTTCCTAGCTGTGAGACCCTGTGGGCAAGACACTTAGCCTCAGTTTCTTCCCCTGTAAAACGGGGATAATAATAGCACTTAACTCACAGGGTGGTTGTGAGGATAGAATGAGATCACTGCTTTGCAAACCTTGAAGTGATCTATAAATGCAGTCTTTTGTTATTACCTGCCTCACAGGGCTGTTATGAAGTACAAATGAGATCATGTATGTAAAGTGATTTGTTAACCTTAAAGTGCTACATAAATACTGTCATCGTCATGCTCTCATTGTTCCCATCGTTTTCAATGGGGTTCAGATAGAAATGGCCCTGGAAGAAGTTGCTATCTTGTGATTATTCTTTTTCACTTACTGTTCTATCACTTTCTCATTTATTATTCTGTTGACCAGACCTGGGATTTCATTAGTATAAGGAACTCCCAGCAAGGAAGCTTCCTCTATAAATCCAGGTCAGAAACTGTTCTGCAACTTAAAAGTCTTGAAGTCTTATCGTTAAATTTCTCTTGCTCTTTTTGTTCTTTCCTCAATAAAAATGGAGTGTCTTCTAAACCTCTGTGGGCCTGAAGAGAGTTAAGTCACTAACTCCTCAGCCAACCGTATCTTCTCCAGTACAAGCAATCCTTCCTGCATTCTGCTTGAGATCCTCTGTGAGAGGGGACATTGCAGCTTCAGCTGATGCTGAATTAAAACACACACACAAGCACACAACAACAACCAGATCCTGTTTTCTGTTCTGGTCTGCACTTAATAGTTCCCAGTTTGCCAGGACCCATTTTGAAAGCTTGTGGGTAAAAATGAGGTCTTTAACACCATTCTCTCTTGTGCTTCTTTGACCCTTTCTTTGGAAAAACTAGACAGTCCTTTCAGAAAATAACAGGGGAGGGAATGGGGGCATCACAATGAATTCTTTTCAAAGCTGTGGCTGAAGAAGAGGCTTAGGTTAAATTCATTTCATTTTACTTGTAGCCTACTCTTCTTTAAAGAATAATAACGCTGATGGCTAAAAGCTTTTCCAGCACTTGATATGATTAGGCTGTTGGGCTCAACTGGATGACCTTCCAACCTTTACACTCAGAATTGATTTTCTAATACATTAAGGAGATTAGTCATCCAGGAGAGGCCTGGAAGACGCTACTGAAGTTGAAGGCTTCAGACAACCTCTGAAGGAATTCAGTGCCCCTCAGTAAAGTTTCGAAGATTAGATGAGACACTTTTTAATTAAGTTCCTCTCAAGTACATGAATCTGACTTTCCTCTTTTGTAAAGAGCATTCAGCATCTCCTGCAGTGTCTGTACCCACCTCCTTTTGGTGGGAGAGAGAGTCCCTGAAAGCTGGGCAATGGGGTGGTAGGGCAGGGGCATTAGACCCAGGTGGCACTTCTCCAACCTAATTGTCTGCTCCAAGAGCAAGGCTTCCAATCCCCTCCTGGCAGTCTCATGCCCATTTCTCATGGTATTGGAATGCTGTCTGGGCAAGGACTATTGACAGTTCCATTCAGGGTCAGTGTATTTAAGAGAAGGATTGGGGGGGGAGGGTCAGAGAGTCAGTAGAATTTGGTCCCCATCTCCCATATGGTATAACACTTGGAAATTCATTTAACTACTCTAAGTTTCTTCATCTGTGAAATAATTGAAATGACAACACACCTGTAAAAAATAGGAATAATAACATGGCACCCCTGGCTTCCCAGGGAATACTAAGAAATGTATGGGAAATGGAGACTCTTTTGGGTCACTAGAATAATACATAGCAAATGACTTTCCAACTATACCAAATGGTACTCTCTTGACTGGCCATTATGAGTAGTGCCTCTGGCAGAGGTGAGAAGCTTACTCTCTACTGTCTTCTCACACCAGTCTCAGAGCCTTTGGATTCTGGAGGATTGCTAAGAAAACACAAGGGAGGAGAAAGAAGAGGAGAGAAAGTGTAGGAGAACCCACTATGGTGTTGGTGTCCAGGCATGAGAATAATAGGCACATTGCAAGATTTGCAGGTTATAGCAAGAAAGATCCCGTACATAGTGAAAGGTCAATAAGGCACAGGGTGAACACCTCAAGATAGCAAAAGCTATGGAATAAATAGCTGAGTGTGTTTCAGCCATGCTGCCTCATGGATCACGCTGTGAATTGGGATTATTTGAGCCTTTGTGAATGAGATTACACAAGACTCTTGGCTTGAATTGGCTAGCACACTATCTGACACATAGCAGGTGCTTTACAAGTGTTGGTGATTGATTGATGAAGATGAGTTTTCCCTACTTAATTTTCTTCATGAAAATGTGTAGAATTATAGAACATACCAAGAGGTTTTAATTATACATAGAATTCTCTAAGATCTCCTAGGGTCCCACAGAGTAGAGTGGCTAGTATGAGGCTGGGTGCAGAACAGGTATCCTGGCAATACTTGCCAGTGTGCTTGAGAGGAAGTTTCAGGCTCACATTCCTATGGTAGTGGGAAGGGTTCTGTCCTGGGTATCAGAAGATCCTGGGTTCTAGTCCCAGCTCTGATGCTGGACTTATCATATGATGGCCATGAAAGAGCACTGAACATGGGGTCAGGAAGACCTGGGTTTAAATGCAGCCTCAGAAACTTACTAGTTTTGTGACCCTGGGCAAATCACTTAACTTCTGTCTCAGTTTCCTCATCAGTAAAATGGGGATAATATTAGCTTCTACCTCCCAGAGTTGAAAGGCTCAAAGGAGAGAATATTTGTAAAATACTTTGCAAGGCTTAGGGACAGCTAGATGGCACAGTGGATAAAGCACCAGCCCTAGAGTCAGAAGGACCCGAGTTCAAATCCAGTCTCTGACACTTACTAGATGCGTGACCCTGAAGTCATTTAACCATAATTGTCTCAAAAAAAAAACACTTTGAAAGGCTTAAAATGCTATATAAATTATTGCTATTATTATGATGAGTATGCAAGTAATTTCTTTCTGAGTCTCAGTTTCATCTATAAAATGGGGTTGGCTTAGATCGGAGGCTCTTAGTCTGTGGTCTGTGGACTTCCAAGGGGTCTGTGGATCAATTTCAGCGGGTCATTGAACTTGGAAGGGAAAAAATACATCTTTGTTTCAAATTAATTGGTTTCCTTTGTAGTCTTATACATTTTATTTTATGCATTTAAAATATTATTTTGAGAAGGGGTCCAGAGGGTTCATCAGAATGCTGGAGGGGGCCATGACACACAAAAAATGTAGGAACTCTCAGCCTATAGATAATGAAGTGGAGAAAATAGAGTGCTAAGCCTGAGTCAGGAAGACCTGAGTTCAAATCCAGCCTCAGACACTTCCCAACTGTGTGAAGCTGGTAGGTCAATTCAACACTATCTGCCTCAGTTTCCTCATCTATAAAATGGGGTTAATATTAGCACTTTCCTCCCAGGGTTGATTTGAAGATCAAATGAGATAACATTTGTGAAGTGCTTAGCACAGCACCTGGCATATACTAGGCACTTAATAAATATTCATCTTCTTTCTTCCTAGATGGTCTCTAAGTCATCTTCTTGCTCTTATATGTATCCCATATAGCATTACTATCACTAATCATGGTGATAAGTCAACAATCATAGGAACATAGCTCTAGAGCTAGAAGGGACATCAGGAGCTGTTGACCTTAACCTCCTGATATGACATATGAGGAAACTGAAGCAAACAGAGGTTAAGTGACTTGCCTAAGGTGACATAGCTAGTAAATGTCTGAGGCTGAATATGAATTTATTACACTAGCTAGCTGCCTCGAATGGTAAGTGTCAGAGCTGCCATTCAAACCCAGGCCTTGACTCCAAATTAAGTGCTTCTCCCCCATGCTGCATTGCCATAGGTATATCTTTTCTCACCAGCTGGACTGTAAAGCATCTTGAGGGTATGATTATGTTTCAAATTTATTCTATATCTCCCATGAAACCTAGCACAAATGTCTGCTAGTACATAGCATGCACTTGCCTAATTTAGTGATAAATGCAAAGAGAAATGAAATTTAGGAACTAGGTCCATAATCCTGTCATTGACTGTAATGTGTTCTGGTTTAAATCCACAGATTTGAATCAAGTCTAAAAGATGGATAAGATTAAACCAGAGGTGAATGGGGAAGACGGGAGCAAAATGGTGGAATGGGGTCCTTCCTGATGTATTTGAGAACCATGACATAATTATTTTGGCTAAAGAATAGGATACACATAGAAGAGAATTAGGAGATAAGGTTGGAAGGATACATAAAGGCTAGGCTGTGGAGTTCCTGATTCCTGGGTCAAAGAGTTTAGATTTTAGCCATAGTCATTGTTGTCCAGTCTTTCAGGCCCTTTGTGACCCCATTTGAGGTTTTCTTGGCAAAGATACTGGAGTGGTTTGCATTTCCTTCCCCAGCTCATTTGATAGATGAGGAAACTGAGGCAAACAGGGTGAAGTGACTTTCCCAGGGTCACGCAGCTAATAAGTGTCCAAGGCCAGATTTGAACTCAGGAAGATGAGTCTTTCTGCCTTCAGATCTGGTGCTCTGTGCCACCTAGCTGTCCATAGTCAGTGGAGAATTACTGAAAGATTTTGAACAAAGGATTGTTTTTGGAAGATTAGTATCAATGTACAAAATGGACTGGAGCAGACAGAAAGAATAGAAGATCAGTCCCTTCTGGGGGGAAGGTGCTAGCATTTTGGGGCATCAGGAAGGGATCTATATGTCTTTAATTGCAGTTTAGCTCTCACAGATGCTTGCCTGACAATGGTACAGATGGGTTGTGTCTATTGAAGCTCCCCAGCATACCTGGCCACCACAGAAATATGTACCAACCATATCACTACAGTTGTCATTGCTAGAAGAAGCATGGAAGAATGTAAAAAGTTAGATGGCTCTGTCGTGTACGTTTCAGGTGGTATGGCCCTGTGGGGACAGCATTGGACTGGGGGCCAGAAGGTCTCAATTGTAATCTTGCCTCTGCAATTTATGAATAGTGGGACAAGATGCTATCCCATTTCTGGGTTTTAGTTTCCATATATGTCAAATGAGGGTCTCATGTGCCTTGCCTGCCTCACAGAACTTTGAAGTTCTATGATAATTAAGATAATTAAAATAATTTTAAAAAATTGAACTTCACCCACAAGGCAAGAGAGTCACTAAAGGTTTTGAAAGAGAAATGACTTGATATATGTATTAGAAAAGTAATCTGACAAAGGTATGAAGAATAGATTGGAATAATTAAAAATAAGATAATTTATTAGTAGAATGAAGTAAAAACTCTTATGTTTAACATTTAAAGCCCTTTACAATCTGGCTCCTCCCTAGTTTTCCAAACTGATGACTGCTTCTCACTCACCATACAACACTGGCCACTATTCCAGAATATTCCATCTCCTGCCCATATGCCTTTCCCCAAGCTTCCTCTCATGCCTGGCAGGTGCTACCTCTGCACCTCTACTTCTTGGAGCTCCTCTCAAGGGTCAGCTCAAGGGCCACCTCCAACATGAGGCCCTTATTGATCTAGCCCAGTGGTCAGCTTCTTCCCTCCTCTTCCTCTTCTCTCCATTTTGTTTTTATTTTTTAATTTTGACTATATTTTTATTTATTTATCTGTGTGGATTCTGTTTCCTTTCAGTAGAAGGTAAATTCTTTGGGGTAAGGGATTATTTTGTTTTCCTCTTTGTATTTCTAGCACCTAATGTAGAGCCTGACAAATTGTAAGTGTCTAAGAAATTTCTTCTGAATTGAAAGAGCTGGACCATGGCCTCAGAGACAAGAGACTTGAGTTCAAATTTTTTTTTTTTTGCTTTTTGGTGAGGTGATTGGGGTTAAGTGACTTGCCCAGCCAGGGTCACACAGCTAGTTAAGTGTTGAGTGTCTGAGGCTGGATTTGTACTCAGGTCCTTCTGATTCCAAGGCCAGAACTCCATTCTCTGTGCCACCTAGCTGCCCCGAGTTCAAATTTTAATGCAAGCCTTTTCACCAACTAACTCTGTGATCTTAGGCAAGTTACTTCACTATTCTGGGTCTGTTTCTTCATATGTTAAATACGAGGGAACTGATTCAAGAGATCTTGGCAAAATTAAATGCATGGGACTTGGTAATAAAGACAAAGGTAGGTATCAGTTTTCAAAACTGGGTGACTGAGTGTTGGTACCACTGACAGGAATAATGAAGTCAGAATGAAGAGCAGGTTTAGGGGAAAGGAGGCTGGACTAAATTCTCTCTAAGCTTCTACTTAGTTTTAAATTCTAGGAAAAAATTCTATGATTCTGTGAAGAACTTGAAGAAAACCTAAACCAAGCAAGATTTTCCCATTTTCATACAACCAGGTACTATGAGAACCAGAAGATAGTTCCTATCCATATTTATTTATCTGTCATTTATTAACAAGATGGAAAACAAATTATTGTGTGAGTCCAAGTGAAGAAGGGAGTCCAGGGAAGGCTTTGTGAAAGAGGTAGATTCTAAAGAATAGGTAGGAATATGAATAATAAGGCAAGGCAGAGAAGTCATTGGGCATAGGGAATAGAACAGTGTGAGGAAAAGTATGGAAGATGGATAACATAGGGCACATTTGAGGAGCAAGGGGTAATCCAGTTTGGGTGCAGCAAAAAGTGAATAGAGTGCTTGAAAGGTGGCACCAGATGGTAGAATACTTTGAATGCACAAGCAAAAAAAAAAATTGAACTTCACCCAGAAGGCAATAGAAAGTCACTAAAGGTTTTGAAAGAGAAATGACTTGATGTATGCATTAGAAAAGTAATCTGACAAAGATATGAAGAAAAGATTGGAAGAGAGAAGAAAGTAAAATTGAGAAGACCAATTAGGAGGCTGTTGTTATGGTCTAGATAAGTGGAAGGGGGAATGTATCAAAATGGTAACAGTGGAAATAGAGAGAAGGAAACAGATTTGAAATATCTTGGCAAAATTAAATGTATATGACTTGGTAATGTAGTCAAAGATTGCTAATTAGTTTTCAAAATTGGGTAACTGAGTATTGGTGATACTGAGAGGAAGTATGAAGTCAGAATGAAGAGCAGGTTTAGGGGAAATTTTACTAAGTTCAAGATTGGGAGCTTAAGATGGGAATGAATTGAATTGGTAAGAGAGAAGAGAAAGGGTCAAGGTCAGAACATTTTAGAGTGCCCAACTTGGAGGATCTGGAGAGGAACAAGTAATAAGTGAAGGAGACAGAAAAGCAGTGGTTAAAGAAGTAGATGAAGAACCTAGAATGTGCAGTGTCTCTTAAGGAGAGAGTATATAGTAGGAGAGGGTGGAAGATAATGTCTAATGCTATAAAGTAGTCAAGAAGGATAAGGACTAGAGAAATTTGACATTGAATTTGACAATTTGGAGTTTGTTACTGACTTTTCAAGAGATTGGTGGCAGCAGAGTTGGGGCATGGGGTGATGGAAACAGATTAACAGGGGTTTGAAGTAAGAGTGAGTAGTGAGGAAGTGAAGGAATATGGTGTACTATAGACAATTTGTTCAAGAAATTGGACAGTGAAGGCAAAAAGAGTGACTATGGCAGCTGTATAATGTAGAAGGACCAAGAGAAAGCCTTTTTTTGGGACCTGGAGGACTTGGTTGCATTTGTGAAGGAAGTGGCACCATTATCATTACTATCTCTGACTTGGACAAATCATTCAACTTCTCTGGGACTCAGTTTCTTCATCTGCAAAATCAGACCTCTAAGGGCCTTTCTAGCTCTAAATATATGATTCTACAAATTCAGTGGCAAAGGAAAATTGAAGATATATGAAAGAGCCTGAATGACTGCCAGATCCAATGTGCTAGAGGAGGTGGGAGGGAACAGGGTCAAGGGTGCAAAGAAAGCTAATCTCTCCTCCTACTGTCTTAGACAATGGGAAGGGATATAATCATGAGCTCAGACAGCAGAACTGTTGCTGTAAAGACATATGAGATACCGTGAGCACAACCTGTATCCAGCATTACTACTGGGCTATAATCTTGATATCTGCACTAATAATTTCTGCAATGGTTCCCCAACGTTTTGTGCCCCATCCCAGTCCACCAGAGGTGAAGGGGAAGTCAGCTTCATGGCATACTATCTGGACTGTCCAAAGTCCAATGACCATTGGCAGAGATATACCCTTAGGGTAGATGAGTGATTCTATGAGATCACTCCCAAACTCTTCAAATGTGTCCACATCTTGGCTTTTGAGTGCATTTGCAAATGTTCATGTGCATATATATGTAATAATAAAGGAGCTGCATGTATGCACCTTCCTTTTCTAATGACTCAATCTAGGAATAATGTCTGCAACAAGAGGCACAATTTGCAGCTTGATTAATTAGGGCCTGCTAAAACTTCTAATTACTTGTTTGTTTTAAATGAGGTGTTTTGTTCTCATTAAAATCATTAATGCTACTCAGGAAATGATAATGTGTTTTTAATATGTATGTTTGAATTTGAACCCCTTCATTTTATAAATAGGAACTTAAGCCTAATCAATATGTTCTCATACTGACAACTGTATTTGTTGGATAAGAACATACTTAAGCCATCAAACAGTGCTTGCTTATAATGTTAAACCAAAACAGAAAGATCTGTTCCCAACTCTAGTTGAAAAATGATAACATTAGCCAAGCATCTGATTATATCATCAGCTGGTTAAATACAGAACAGCTTACTTACTGGACACCTATAACCTGTGAATATGTCCGATGTCAATATTAAACAGCCAGATGATGTCAATAGTAACTATCATTCAGACATTAGTCATAATACAGAAACCCAGTTGTCTTCCTTGTTAAAGATGATGCTATTAATATATTACTACACACATAACTGAAAGGCAATAGGGGAAAGAGCAGTGGATTTGGAATCAGTGAGACCTGAGTTCAAGGGTGTGCTGGAGCTGGCTCAAACTGCCTCCCAAGAACCAATTGTTAAGATATTCAGTATTAACATTTACACCTTGGAGATGGACAGATGCTACAATTCAGGGCATGATTTCTTGTTTTGTTGGTTGCCTGGACTTTAGAATGTAACAGAGAAGATGTTTATGATGCTGCTTAAACTTAAAAGTGTATAGCTTTTCAGAGCCAGTTGTTAAACATTTATTAGCATATTATTATTGACTGGGTTCAAATCCTGGCTTTATTTCTTACTTTGTAAGCAATCTTGGGCAAGTCACTTCTTCTTATTTGTAAATGAAAGATTTTAACTAAATGGCCTCTAAGGTTCCCTCTATCTCTAAATTCTGTGATCTTTTTAGTATTTTCAAAGATAAAGAATTCACCTACAATAGCCCCTGCTGGAAATGCCAAGGCAGTGCTCCATCCTCCAGGCAGCTTTGCTCAATAACCACAGGGTAAAGGAAGCACATCTCTCTCTCTTGTGCTGTATGTGCCCCCATTTGTTCTCTTCAGGTTTGTAGCCCCATGGCACTTCTTTTGATAGAGAACAAGCACTCTATCAGGGAGTGGGAAGCCAGGGGAGAAACCAAGATGCCAGAGGTATGGGAGAAAATAGGCACAAATATCAAGGCATAGATCGAAGCACGTCTAGTCATCAGTCAGAAATATGGACAGGAAGAAGTCAAGAGCCAGGACAAGAGTGAACAAGCAGGAACCAAAGAATCAGCTAGGTTTGCAGGAAGTTCAGGGAAAGGAGACAGCTTGCTGCACAATGGGCATGTGGCTCTGCTCAATTCCTTTTAATCTGACAGTGAAAATAGCACCAATAATTAACATTTACATAGCACTTACTATGTTCCAGACACTGTGTTAAGCACTTTACAATTGTCTCATGTGATTCTTCCAACAATTCTAAGAGCCAGATGCCATTATTATCCTCATTTTACAGATGAGGAAACTGAGGCAAACAAAATTTAAGAGACTTGGTCAGAGTCACACAGCAAGCAAGTGTCTGAGGCCAGATTTGAACTCAGGACTTCCTACTCCAGGCCCAGTACTCTATCCACCATGCCATTTAGCTGATAGATAATATAGTTAAGAAAACAGTCTTGTGAAAAGTAGAAACTGCATTTACCTCGCCATCCATTGCCAAGGAGAGCCTTGGCTATTGAATTGCCACCTTCCTAAAGCATTCTAACAGCTTCTCAAAAGGTCTTTTCACATTCTCTCCTACCCAATCCATCCTTCATCTATTTGTCAGACTGATCTTTCTTATGCAGAGATCTAGTTGTGGCTCACACTACTCAAAAATCTTCAATGGCTCCCAATTTCCTACTAAGATCATATTCTTTTGCCTGAAACTTAGGGCACTATACCATCTGGTACCGCTTGACCTTTTCAACATTGTCTCACATTATTTCCTCCTATATACTCTTTCCTCTAGCCAAAGTAAACTACCCTTTTTCCTCAAAATGTGCCCTCAACTATCTCAGCTCCGCATCTTTGTTCACACTGCTCCCAATGCCTAGAAAGCTTTTCCTTTTCTTGTTCCCTATTAAATTCCTACCCTCCATTTAAAGCCCAGGTCAAATGGTACCTCCTCCATAAAGCCTTCCTTGATTCCCCTTGTTGGTAACATCCTTGCATCGTCTGTGGTACTTTGTTCTGCATTCCTCTAAAATAATTATAATTGGATTATTGTATATTCTACATATCAGTGTGTGTGTGTCAGTTTCTTAAGATCAGGGACTATGTCCTATTTCAATTTTATATCTCTCACAGCACTTAACACAGTGTTCTGCAAAGAACAGATGATTAATAAATGTTTGTGGGATCTAATTTTAAAAGCTTCTTTCACCAGAGTAATTAAAAGTAAAAAAAGAAGAAAGACTGCAGGATTAATATCCAGTGGAACCGACTGTGGGGGCTCCCTCTGAACTGCAGGAGAGCCATAGACAAGCAAAGAGAGACCCCCAAATGAGTTAAATCTCTTCAGGTGTGGGGGGTGGTAGTGGCAAAATTTAGCCATGATCATTAATTGTTAAGAGTTAGTGAGAAAGGTATCTGCATTTGTATTTCAATGTTTCTATTTCTTGCTGAGTTCCTTAAATCTTGTTCTAAACAGCACATTTAAAAAATATGGTCATTAGAGTAGTAATCATAATGTTCGAATTTAGAGTCCCATTTTAATTGAATTCTGTAATTGAATGGGAAAACATGCTAAGTTCCTTTAGATATACAGAGCTAGGGGAAATCTTTCTGTTCAGACCCTGTGGTCACCATATGCCATGTCACATCTGCTTGGCTTCTAAAGCCCTTTATAACCTGGCGCCTTCCTACCTTTCCAGTCTTCATACACTTTATCCTCCTCCATGAACTCTGTGATCCAGAGATGCTGGCTTTCCTGCTATCCCTCACACACAACACTTCATTCTCTGAGTCTGTGTTTTTTCCCTGGCTGTCCTGATGCCTGTAATGCTCTTCCTCCTCACTTTCATCTCCTGGCTTCCTCAAGACTGAGCTCAAAGCTCAATCTTCTGCAGGAAACCTTTTTTCTGGCTTCCTCCTCCTCCTCACCCTCTACCCACCCAGCCAGTGCCTTTTATACTGTTTTGTTGTTTGTCCTACATTCTCAAAGAGGACCATCACAAGGGGTGATGTCTTGACTGTGCATGAATTGAATTTAGGTGAGAAAGAGTTGTGCAGTCCTCAGCCTCACTCTGTTCTCTTATACTGTATGCATCTAGTATGTACCTAGCTTGTTTGCATATTGTCTCTCCCATTAGAATATGAGCTCCTTGAATAAAGGGAGCTTGTTTTGTTTTGTTTCTTTTACTTCTTTTTGTAACCCCAATGTTTAACATACTACCTAGTACATACTAAGCACTTGATAAGAATTTATTGACTGACTGACTGACTACCCACCATGCCACCCACCACCACTTGGTAGCCATTTACCTGAAGTATAGGCATATTACCCAGGAAGAAATCAACTTTAGGGATGGCTTGGAAAAATAAACCCCATTAAAAAAAAAAAGATTAATGTCATAATATGTTACAGTTTTAGTAAAACTAGGAAAATGAAGATTATCATTCCTTGGGGAGCTCAGATTCTGAGATGGCATTGGGAACTTAAGGTCTAAAAGGGAACAAGACTAGAGATTGAGGAGGAGACTCTGCAGAACCATGAGGTGGTCCTGGCAGCTCTCTCAGAGTACATGACAAGTCCTGAGTGTATCACCTCTGTATCACATTTGAGAGAGATGAGTCAAGGTTGGAGGGATTAGGGACTCTAGGACTTCCACATAGAGATAGTTTGGGAGACATCCTCTTGGGACCAGAAACAAAGATACTAAACTCGCCAGTACTACCCACTTGGCTGTTCCTCTTGTTGAGGGTTGAGAACCAGTATGGCCCTTATCAATGTAAGCAAAGTGGAAAAGGCAGTGGAGAGCAAGCAAGGGTCAGAACAAGCCTCTGCCAAGACTCAAGTCCCATCTGGCTTATGAGATCCCTTCTAGACTCTTAAGAGACTGTGAGTCTGATCTCCAAAGGTCTCATGATGGAAGATACTATCCACATCCAGAGAAAGAACTAGGGACCCACACATACAAAAATATTTATAGCAGCTCTTTCTGTGGTGGCAAAGAATTTGAAATTGAGAAGAGCCCATCAAATGGGGAATGGCTGAACAAGTTGTGCTATATGAATGTATTGGAATACTATTGTGCTATAAGAAATGATGAGCAGGTGGACTTCAGAAAAACCTGGAAAGACTTGTATGGTTTGATGCTGAGTGAAATGAACAGAACCAGAAGAACGTCGTACACAGTAACAGCCATGTTGTGTGATGACTAACTTTGATAGACTCAGCTCTTCTCAGCAATGCAAGGATCTAAGACAACTCCAAAAGTCTCATGATGGAAAATGCTATCCACATCCAGATAAAGAACTATGGAGTCTGAATGCAGATTGAAGCATACTATTTGTTCTTTTTTTTTCTTCTGTTTTGTTTTGTTTCTTCTTTTTTTGGTTCCTCCTATTGGTTCTAATTCTTCTTTACAGCATGACTAATGTGAAAATATGTTTAATAAGAAAGTATATGTAGAGCCTATATCAGATTGTGTGCTGTCTTGGGCAGAGAGGTGGGGAGAGAGGGGGACAAAATGTAAAACTCAAAAGCTTATGGAAGTGAATGTTGAAAACTAAAAATAAATTAAAAAAAAACAAACCAAAAATCCCTGTTACAAACATGAATAGTCAAGCAAAATAAATTTCTGCATCAGACACCCAAAACAAAACAAAAAAGAGTCTGTGAGTCTGTTTTCTTTGTGCTTTGGTAAGGACTCATAGGAAAGGCACAGAAGATAAACTGTTCCTAACTACACAACCAAATTCTAATAATATCATTCCAAGTGTGACCTTAGAGAGAGAGGGTAATGATTTCTTAGAATGATAGGAACCTGACATTTTAGAGAAGGCATCTACACTACGAAGAGCCGGCATAGCGTAATGGATAGTAATGTGGCCTCAGAGTCAGGAAGAGCTGAGTTCAATTCCTCCTCTGACACACACTGGCTGTGTCACCTTGAGCAACCCACTTAACCCCTCAGTGCTCCCAGGAAGTCTCTAAGATTGTAATCTCAGAGCATTTGCTGATTTGTATTGATAATGGGAGATTTCTTCACTGAGGTGTCCCTATACCACTGAAAACATAAAGCTGGGGTGGGGAGGGAGGGAGGGGAGAAAGGGGTGGGGAGAGCGAGACAGAGAGAGAGAGAGAGAGAGAGAGAGAGAGAGAGAGAGAGAGAGAGAGAGAGAGAGAGAGAGAGAGAGAGAGAGAGAGAGAGAGAGAGAGAGAGAGAGAGAGAGAGAGAGAGAGAGTTTCATCAGCTTTACCCCAGGGTAGAAAATTAGCCAGACTCCACTATTTACCATTTTTATCCATATTTCACATTTTCCCGATAAGGTTGTATGGATGGCAAAAACAAGCACAATATCTTTTTTTAAAATCCTTGGTGCCTAGAATAGTTGTGTGTGTGTGTGTGTGTGTGTGTGTGTGTGTGTGTGTGTGTGTAGTGGATGTTTTGTTGCTGTTCAGTTGTTTCAGTCGTATTCGACTCTCTGTGACCCCATTTTTGGGTTATCTTGACAAAATACTGGAGTGATTTTCCATTTCCTTCTCCAGCTCATTTTACAGATGAGGAAACTGAGGCAAACAAGGTTAAGTGTCTTGCCCAGAGTCACCCAGCTAGGAAGCATCTGAGGCCAGATTTGAACTCAGGAAGATGAGTCTTCCTGACTCCTGGCCTGGCACTCTATCCACTGCATCACACACACACACATACACACACACCCCAATATCATTAATTACCTTGTTTTGTACACAAAGTGATCTAATTTGCCAGATTTAGCCCAAAATTATTTTTGGCTATCTTTCTTACAAGTCAAATCCTCATCAAAGAATAGAAATTGGACACCACTGAGGACACAATGATGTGAGCAGTAGCAGCACACTGGAATAAATGTTCTGGGATCATAGATTAGGAGCCAGAATAGACTTTAGAGTCCAACTGATCCACAATGAAGGGAGGCAGAGGTCTACAGATCTGTGAAGTGAATTACCCAAAGTCACACATATCCTCTCATGTCAAATACAGCGTTCTTTCTACTATACCATGCTGTAGCTTCCCAAAAGGTTTTGAAGATTCATGCAGAATATAATGATCACGAATCTCTAATTTCCAGCTGTCTTGCTGCCCAGCACACTAGTGTGCTCCTGTCAGTGCATGGTACAATTCTTTGTTCATATGAGGCCATTATTAAGTGTTTGTTGAATCAATGATTTCTGGTATACATGTTAAAAATGTTATATTCCTTTCTGATAGAATGTAAGCTCCTTGAGGGCAGGAACTATTTCATTTTCCTGTCTTTGTATCCCCACAACACCTAATACAGTGCCAGGTATAGAGTTGGCACTTAATAAATACTTCTTCATGGATACTTTATATTTGACAGACCCTGTCCTGCAGTTGCTTATACTCTCAACACCTCTTCCTTTCTAGGAACTCATTTAACTGTGGAGATACACCCTCGGAACAAAACACCACAGCTACTTAAGAAATTCTCCTTTGACAAACGTAAGTATCCATTTGCATATGTTTGCTGAATCCCCAGGGGTACTGACTGTATCTGTCTGATGTGTTCAGGAATGTTAAGGAAATTCAGGAGAGAGGGGAATAGACCTAGAGCCCAGGAGATGCCATTCTGGGCCCCTGGAGTCTATACACAGTCCTCTATTCTTTTTGGAGAAACAGGAAAACTATATAGAGCACCTTAGCCTGAGCTCAGCTGCATCCAAAGCCTTGCATTGGGAAGGGCCCGGATCTCTGGAATGCCGATGACTCCTATTTCCTTCTCAGTAGTCAGTTGACTGGAACGGTTCCCCATACTCACTATACCTGCTCCTTTTAATTTTCTATTTATTTGTGGGGAATTCATATCATTTGGGTGGGAGGAATGTATTACATCCCAAAATCTGTCTCACAGACTGGTGAGTGGGAGTCTCATCTGGCTGCATCACTTGTCTGGGTCTTTCTGTACAGACGTATTTGGTGCTCAGGAAAGAGATTACTCCAGTCTCAGAAGGAAGTGTCAGCTGAGAAAGAGCTGAATTCCTCAGCCACTTCCTGTATTGACACAACTCTTTCCCTGAAACAAACACTGAGAAAAGAATAAAGCCAATTGCAGGATAGCCTTGAAAATAAGATCTAGTGTTCAAATCTACCCTTATCTTCTTTCCAGAGGGAAAAATGAAAATATTAACAAAGTTGTACAATACCTTCCTCTGTCTTCAGTCAGTGCTACGCCTAAAAATGAAGACTGGTTTTATTCATTTTTAAAACCGTCTCCTCCCTAGCCCCAAATAAAAAGGAGAAAAATCACAATTCTTTTAACACATAAGCATAGCCAAGCAAACCAAATCCAACTCATACGCCATGTCCAAAATTGCACATCTCACTTGATACCTGGGGTCCATCCCCTCTATGGCAGGAGGTGGGAGGTGGGTAACATTGCTTCATCATCAGTCCTCTGGAATCATGGTTGGTTATTGCTTCCATCAGAATTCTTTACAATGTGGTCATTAACGTACAGAAACTGTTCCCCTGGTTCTGCTCACTTCACTCACTTCATACAAGCCTTCCCAGATTTCTCTGAAACCAGTCCCTTTCTTGTATCTTTTTTAAATAGAGCCTTCCATTTTCTTTTATTTTAGCATTAATTTTTCAAATTCTCAGCTCCAGATTAGCTCCTGCCTGCCTGCCTGCCCCTCCCCCACCCATTGAGAAAGCAAGCAATATGATACCCATTATATATCTTATATCTTTTGATAGAAGAATTCTCCAGTGGATGAAAACTCTTCTTGTTTCCAGTTCTTTGCTTCAACAACAAAAATCTGTTATAAATATGTTTGCACATATGGGTCTTTTCCTATTTTTTTTTAATATCTTGGGACATAAGCCTAGTAGTCATACCACTGGATGTAAGGGCGGGGGGGGGGGGTTAGTTCTAAATCGCTTTCCAGAATAGATGAGTCAATTCACAGCTCCACCCACAGTGCACCAGCATGTATCTGCAGCAGTTATCGTTTTCCTTTTTAGTCATCTTTGCCAATCTGATAAGTAGAAGGTAGAACCTCAGAGTTATTTTAATTTGTATTTCCCAAACTATTAGTGATTTAGGGTATCTTGGAGTTTGGATCCCCTTCTTTGAGAACTGCCTCTTCTTTAACCTTTTATCTATTGGGGGGATGGCTGTCATTCTTATATATTTGAATCAGTTTCTTATATATCTTAAATATCTTAAATAAATATTTTATCGGAGAAACTTGTTGCAAAGATTTTTTCCCCAGTGAACTGCTTTCCTGCTAAGTTTATGTTTATCCTATTTTTAAAGCCTAGCAGAAAAGAATTTACAAACTCCTTTAACATCCCTTCCAATAATTGTGAGGACCCTGCCAAAAGTTTTTGCATCTAACTTAAATAACTTATGTTGCTCCTTAAACATTTTTTGCCTTATTTAGCCCCTCAGTAAGGTGAGGAACAGCTGGTCATTTCCCTTAGTGCAAAAGCCTTTAATATATAGTATTTGAAAAAAGAATTATTAAGCTTCCCTTTGATTTTCATATTTTCTTCATCTTTTCCTTTTCCTTTATTCCCTTTGCTCCTTTCCTTTCCCTGTCCTCTTCCTTTTCATTTTTGCTCATGGTCAGCTCTGTTAAAGACTTTAGCTTGAAAAGGCCAAGGATCCCCACTGCACCTGGGGCCATCTCCATTTGTCCCAATCTATATCTGGCCACTGGACCCAGATGGCTCTGGAGGAGAAAGTGAGGCTGGTGACTTTGCACAGCTCTCTCTCACTTAAATCCAATTCACTTGCACATCATGGCATCACCCCCCTGACATCATGGTCCTCTTCGAGAATGAAGGACAAACAACAACAGCTCATGGTCAATTCTTAGAGCACCTATTCAATCCAACGAAAATGTGTGAGTACCTACTAAGAGCCAAGACAATATGCTAAGCCCCATCTGAAATTTAGAGATTAATGGGGCACTGTCCCTGTCATCAACATTCCTGGAGTCTAGTTGACAATATAGAATGCTAAAATCAAAGCCACTTATCACAAATAATCTCTGATCACCCACTGAATAAATCCTTCCACCTTCTTCCCCATTCATTCCCCTTCACCCAACCCAGGAGGAGTCAAGAAGTAGGGAATTGAAAAACAATTTCAACTGTTTTTTCTTCATTTGTTCTAATGAAGAGACTTGGGCCAAGGGGCAAAGTATAGAGAGAAACCAGAAGCAAGCATATGTGTTAATAGAGTAGCTAAGAATTGTTTATACTTGACTCAACGACATTTGAAATTTTGTAGGTTTTCAAGGCGATCGGAATGGAAACACAAGACCACAGCAGCCAGGAGGGAAAGATGCCCATGGTAAATATTGGTCAAGTTGTACAGCATTCATTCATAATGTTCAATTTGCCAAGCATTTAGTAAGTGTCTACTGTCTATGACACATTGTGTGTTCTAAGTTCTGGGGGAAAATACAAGCATAAAGAAGATATGATTTCTTCCTTTGAGAAGCATATAGTCCACTAGGGGTGATAAGTCATGTCCAAATGACTACAGTGCATGGAATCCCATAAGTGAATGAATAAATGAAGCAAATGCATGAAGTACAAAATGCTATTATATCAGATAAAGGAAGTTTCATATTTGACTGGGACATCAGGAAAAAATTATGGAAGCATTCTCACTTGAGCTGGACCTTATAGGATAAGTAGGAGTCCAAAAGATAGGGAAGGGTAATAGGATAGGAAGGCAGTCAACGTATAGGAAAAAACAAAAGCAATGCCCCAGAGGTGGGAAAACATAACGATTGTAATTGTTGCTTTGTTGCTGTTCAGTCATTTTAGTCTGACTCTTCATAACCCCATTTGGGGTTTCCCTTGGCAAAGATCCTGGAATGGTTGGCCATTTCCTTCTCTAGTTCATTTTACAGATGAGGAAACTGAGGCAAACAGGGTGAAGTGACTTGCCCAGGGTCACACAGCTAGTAAGTGTCTGAGGCCAGATTTAACTCATGAAGACGAGTATAACTTCAGGCTCTATCCGTTGTTCCACCTGTCTGCCAGTTCTGTTTAACTGTAGCATGAACTGTCAAGATATGATAAGGCTAGAAGGATCAGTTGGAACTCCTGTGTAGAGGGCCTTGAGTGCCAAGGCTAAAGAAGGTAGACTTTATTCTGAAGTGATAAGAGACCGTTAAAGGCGTCTGAGCGTCAAAGTGATACAACAGCATCTGAGAATAAGAAAGATTAATACAAGAATCGAGCAACGTATGGGATGACTTGGAGGAAAGACTAATCTGAGTGAGAGCAAATGAATTCCCAAACTAGGTACAGTCCCATTATGGAAAATACATTTGAAACAGTAGCAACATAAAAGTGCCTGGTTTCTGGACCCGTATTTCGATGGTTATGAAAATAATTATGTTAAATTTTAAAGGCACTATTAAATAGTTTTAAATATATTACTAAACATTGACTATATAAATATACCATGGTTTAGAAGGTAAGCTAAGAAAGCAATGGAAAAAATGCCAGACTGAGAGCCAGAAGGGCTGGCCCTGTTGCCTAGGCTCTCCCACTGGCCCGCTGGGCAATTCCCTTTCCCTCTGTGGATCTCAGTTTCCTCACCTATAAAGGGAGGGAAATCAACTCTGTTAGAGATTCTCTAAGGCTTCTCCCAGTGCTAGCTTTCTGTGATTCTCTGTGTTAAATATAGTTAGCTTTATTCCATGTATTTTCTATGATTTGAAATCAGATCAACTTGGTTAATGCCACAGATATTTTAAATGCATTTATGCACAACATATTTGGATAGGGGTGCTATGCCTCTGAGCCTTATATAATCTGTACAAAGGGGAGATTTAATGAGGCATAAATCATTATAGGGTTTTAAAATATGCAGATATTATGAAATGGAATGGAGAAAGAGTGAAGCTAGAAACAGTGTTTTCAACCTCATTTTAGAAATGTCATCCTTCTTCCAAATGGAAGGGGAAAAAAATCCCTCATTTTCAGAGCTATATTGAGCAGAAACCTGTTAAATGTGTAAATCCACTTTCCATCCATTTAGGTCAATGCAATGGCCCTTGTCAGAGAAAACCTGATAGATGTTGAGTATAGATAACAAAAAGCTGTTAAAGAGGGAAGGGGTGAGGGGAAGGTAAAGCAAGTAGGTTTCATTTCCCTGGGGTTTCCAGGACATGCACGACTTTAGCTCTTCTGGCTATACAGCAGGTGCTGCCCATATACTGATTGGCCAATTTGTGGAAGCATTTTGAGGATCTGAGAATAACAACAACAATTAATAAATAATCACTCACATTAATGTAGCATTTGGTGGTTTATATAGCACTTCCTTTATAATAGCCTTGTAAGGTAGGTAAGACAGGGGGTTGTTATCTCTATTTTACAGATGAGGAAACTGAACTCACCAAAATTAGTTGAGTTACCCAAAGTCAAAGCATGTAGTAATATCCCCATTGCACGTATAAAGAAACTGAGGCTCAAAGATATGAATTTGCACGTGGTCGCACAGTTAGTAAATGTCAGAGCCCGTAGCTTGAACTCTTGACTCAGTAAGCAAGTTGAGTGCTTGCTTTTTCTATACCAGGGATTTGGATTCAGTCGAAAGGCCCCACTTAAGGATTTAAAAGGCCACATGAGCTCTTAAGGCCACAGGTTCCCCACCCCCGCTATAACACGTTTCCTTTCCCTTGTATTCGTATTGCATTACAGTTTACAAAGTTACTTTCACCCCCAATATTCAACCAAGCAATCAGCAAACATTTATGAAATATTTCCTGTGCGCCAAGTTGAAACTATCCTTGCTCTCAGGAAGCTTACAGTCTAGCCGATGGAGGCAACATGTACATATATAGCATCGTACAACACAGACACATGATGACTTTGAAGGGGAGGTGCTAGTGCTAGGAGAATCGTGACCTTCACCCTCCTGCGGAAGGAGACGCTTCAGCTGAGCAAGGTGGATAGCTGAGGCAAATGGACAGAGGCAGGAGGGAGGAGAGGCCACAATAATGCCAATTTGGCTAGACTGAAGTAGGCCTGAAGGGGAATCAGTTATTCCAATTGTTTCTTTTGTTTTCTTTTGTGAGGCAATTGGGGTTTAAGTGACTTGCCCAGGGTTACACAGCTAGTAAGTGTCAGAGGCCGCATTTGAACTCAAATCCTCCTGACTCCTAGGCTGGAGCTCTATCCACTGCACCACCTAGCTGCCCCATTCCAATTGTTTCTTACAGTAGCCTTAGAGATAAACAAGGCCTGTAGTTAATAATTTAAAGATGGGTAAGCCAAGGCTGAGAGAGGTCACATGGCTAATGATTGGGCCAATAGGTCCTCACACCCAGGTCTCCTAATTTCTTATTCATGCCTTTTCTATTCCATCAGAGTTTCCTCTTATAGTGAAGACCTGGAGTGATCCCAGCCTAGGTTTATGAGAATTACATCCACCTCCTCAGACAGCTGAGGAATGAAACTATGAAATCAGAAGGGCAAGTACGTCACCAGTAGTAATACCTTAAATAATAAGTCCATGAGACTCCTTCCATTGTTTCAAAAGGGAAAAAAAAAACAGTATACACACACAGAAAAAGAGTATTCTATAAGGCTGCTTCTCCTGTCTGCAGATCTTCCATTTTACTGTCTTGAGAAGTAGACAACTTGGACCTTAAGTGTGCTCTTTAGGTCATGGACAGAGCTTGACCTTGACCTAGCACTGGCTTGATTCTCTACAACCCCTCACTGAAAGAAGGCTTTAGGGCTGATAGTGGGTGTGCTGTACCCTGAAATTCAGTGATATCATCCCAAGAGGAAAGGGAAAGAGATGATCATCTCAGTTCAGGGCCATCTGTGGACTTTTGTACCAGTGAAGCCCCAGAAATGCTTATGGGACACAGACACAGAATCACAGAATGTTAAAGCTGAAGAGAACTTTAGACATCACGTAGACTGACCCCTCTCATTTTTTTAGAGGAAGAAACCAAGGTTCAGAAATGGGGAGGAAACAGGCCCAAATTTACACAGCTAGTAGTTGGCAGAGCCAAAAGAGAAATGTTGACTGAGTTATAAACCAGCATCACACTGGCCAGTGATAGACATCTAGTCATGAGGAGCTCACTAGCTGCTGAGCCAAAGTATTTCATTTTTAGATAGTTCTAGTTATTTGGAAGTCCTTTTTATTGAACTAAAATCTCCCTCTGTATAACTTCGAGGGGCAGCTAGTACAGAGTGCTGGACCTCAAGTCTGGAAGATTCATCTTCCGAGTTCAAAACTGGCCTCAGACACTTACTAGCTGTATGACCCTGGGCAAGTCACTTCACCCTGTTTGCCTCAGTTTCCTTAGCGGTAAAATAAGCTAGAGAAGGAAATAGCAAACCACGCTAATACCTTTGCCAAGAAAATCCCAAATGGGGTCACGAAGAGTCAGATATGACTGAAAAGCAACTCAACAGAAAAGCAACTTCTACCCACTGGTACTACTCTTGTCCTCTAGGGCCAAGTGGAAAAAGACTAATTTGGATGCTAATTGTCAGTACAGTCAGACACTGATGAAAGAAGCAAGAAATCTTGAGTTTATTGGAATGCATTCTCCCCTTTCCTTTCTCCTCTTCTTCTACTGCTTCAGCACAGGAAGACTGTCTCAGGCAATAGTCAGAGAAAGCAAAGTGTGTCCTGTAGATCAGGAAACTAAGGAGCAGTTGATTACTGAGTCCTCAGGCTTAGGCTTAATGTCTGTCTCACCATGGGAGGAAATTTCCTGCTGGCCCACGTGTCTCCAAGTGGAACAATGTCCTCAAATGACTCAGTGTCACCCTGTCCAGAGTCCTACTCCAGGGAAGGTCTCTAAACTGGAGTCTCTGGGAAAACAAGCACTAGCGATAGGAGAAAGGGGCCTACCCTCTGAGAATCTGGACATTTCTCCAAGGAGCGAACAAAAATAATTCAAAATTAAGTAGGAAGATGGAAGCTGGTTCCTTTCTAAATGGCTGGGATTTATGGAAAGACCAGGGTAGGAAGTAGTCAGGGAAATCCCAGTGGCCAGAGTTTGTCTATTTTTTTGATCCAGATGTGATTTCATGCGTGAAAGGAGCACCCCAACAAAGAAACTTCTAACAGTGTAAGTCAGCATGTGTTCTACAGCTTACAACCCCAGGACAGGGGGTCTTAATCTGCTCTTGTGTCATGGAAGCTTTGGCTGTTTACTGAAGCATAGGAACCCCTTCTCAGAATGATATTTTTACATGCATAAAATAAAATACATAGGATTACAAAGGAAACTAATTATATTGAAATTCTGTTGTCTAGCTTAAACAAAAACAAATTTTTGGAGCCCAGGTTAAGAACCCCTGCCTTAGGGAGTTCCCTGGGATATTTAGAGCTTAAGCACTTGCTTTGCGTGTCAGAGGTGGTACTCAAACCCAGGTCTTCCTGATTCTAAGGTCCCTCTTTCAACCATATCAACCATGCCTATCACCCAACACACCATGACTAAGATACCTGGATATGAAGCCTTGACTAAAGGCAACTTGATGGTCTGGATTTGGAGCAGTTCTATAAAAAAAAAATGAGGCATTGATCTCACTACTGTCCATTTCCATCAAAGAGAGAAGTACTTTATCCCAAAGGGTGGCTCTCCCTTCCCCGACTGCCACCCCTAGTTTCTGATATTATCACAGTAATTCCAGGCATGATTTTAAGTATGTCAGAAGATTCATAGACACTTTCAGATTTTACAGCGTGTGGAAAAGATGTCACCTGTACCCTCACCCTCATTCACCCTCATTCATTCACTCAACAAATGCTGAGCACCTGTTATATTCATACACAGACACTGGGGTTTTGGGTTCTAGTTCAGACTCAGCCAGCATCTGTGTGACTATGGGTAAATCACTTCACTCTGAAACTCTACTCCTTGACTTCTATAAAATGAGGGGGTGGGCCCAGAGGATCTCTGGGCTCTAACATTCTATGACTCTGTGATTGATTCTATCATTCAGTCTGTAGACACTCCATAAATACTTGCTGACTGATCTGTCTGGAATAGTATAGGGGCGGACCTACCTGGAAACAGGAAGATGAATGCTATAATCTTTCAATCTCTTGCTCCTTTTCTTCAACCCTCCCACATCCAGCCCTCCAAAAGAAATAATAAATCTAGAAAGAAAGTGCTTTGTACTCCTATGCAATCTGGTTTCCAGGGCCTTCGGATCTCTTCACAAACATTAATTAGATTCTCTCCATGTCTCTGTGAAATATGACCATCTAGTATTCTCCATTTTGGAGATGGATGGACTAAGATCTAAAAAAAGTGAAATCCCTTGCTTACTGTGGATGGATAGACAGTGTGGAGAAGAAGAGTGTTAGCCCACATCTTTCTGCAACCCTGTAATTACCCACTTGTCCATAAGTCTTAGGGGCTAATGATCAGAAAGTTGGTTCCCCAATCCTACCTCCCTTAAGCATTTGGCCCACTTTTTGGATACTTTTGGAGCAGCATGCACTGACCTTGGCAATTCCAATCTCTGTTTGTGGCCATGCAATTATACTTGCCCTCTTTGCAATCTCCCAAGCTAGAATGTTGGGGATAGGAAGGAAGAGAGCTATTAGTCAGCTCACTGCTTCCTTCTCTTACCATCTACTCCTCAAGAAGTGTCTGGAGCAGGAGAGTAATGGAAAAGTAAAAAAGGAGAATAATAACCATACCATTACCTCCTTTCATCCCTACCCTGTAGTCTCAGAAGGCAGTCCCTTGCTCTAGGTCACAGTTGCTGAGGGATGGGGCCAGGAAAAAGCCCTGTTTTCTTGAATCCCAGCCAAATTTTCTCTTCACTTCCCTCTGCCTCAGTAGGATGCAAAGATCTCTCAAGGGTATCATGGATGAAAAGATCTCTTGTTCAGGACCCTGTGTCTGAGAGTAGTAACTCTTGAAATGGAAGGTATGTGAGATATGAGCTAAAGGGCATGTGAACCGGACAGTGCTGGTCTGGTGATCAGAAGAAAGTCACAACTTTCCATTCCCAGGACTAAGCCCTTCGGAAGGGTTGGAGCCCCTTGGCAATGGCACTCCCAGCACTGGAGTTTTCCTACTTTACTGCCAAGTAATCCCACAGTGTCACAATGGACCACAGTGACCATCCTCCCTTCCCGCTGTTGTCTGCTAAGCTAATCAGCAGTTGCCAAAGGTCTTTGTTCAATGACAATTCCCAGGGTGTTTGCCGGTATTTATGATTTAAGCAAAAAAAGCACAAAATCTAATATTCCATGTTTTCTCCCATGCCTTCTCTCCCTGTCCTCCTGCCTTGGCTGGCATCTCTATTCTCCTGGTCACTTTGTGCTGATCACAGCACTAAAGGGCATCCTCAAAGAGGCCTTCTCCCTGAATCATCAGGACGAAGCACTTCTGGGGTCAGGGTCCCTGTCAATGGCCATCCTAAAGTGCTTGGCAGTGATAAATTAAAATGCCCAGGTTCTTCTTAACATCAAATTATTCTTTCATAGTGGTAGGAAGTTCAGCTTGCAACATTAGAAAATATTTCTGATGAAACAATTCAGCTCATTTCAACTCAGTTTAAATATAGTGACCATCTACTAAGCACCATAGCCCCAGGGAGAGATACAATGATGACCTAAGAGATTTCCACTGCCCTCATGGAGATTACCATTAAATAGGAGATAATTTTTCAAAGCTTGAGTTCACATTAGTAATATTCTTTCACTTACTGTCTTCATCTTGCAAACTAGGTAATAAAATTGTGTGGATAGCCAAGTCTCATTATTCAAGGGTCCATTACTTAACTGGTCAAGTATCTAGGACTCCTTTGACTTATAACCTCCTTGGGCTGCTTACTTTCTGACCTTTTCCTGCATCATTAAGAGTTCAGTCAAAGTCAGTTCATTCTACTCCTTTTTAAATAGTTCCATCCCTCTCTTCTTCCCTCCCTCCATCTATCCAATGAACATTAATTGAGCACCTGCCATGGGAAATGCAGGGTAAAAGCTTTAATAGGGGACAAAGGGAATTCTGGATAAAATTATAATAAGGATATTTTCTCTTGTATCCTACCATACTACTACCAAAGTTAGTGCCCTTTTTCACTCTGCCTCCCTCTAGATGCTTTACGTAGTGGTTCATCACCCACCCAGTTTTACCCATATACCAATCTCAGTCCCAAAGCCCTAGACCTCTTTCTTTTTCCTCCGTTAAGGAAATTTCTTTTGTATCTCACTATCTTAGAGTTGCTCCAGAAAATCTATCAGTTTGGAAATGATCTGATAAGCTGATTCATGTTGTTCAGTCATTTTCATTCATGTTTGACTCTTTGTCACCCCATTTGGGGTTTCCTTGGCAAAGATACTGTAGTGGTTTGACATTTCCCTCTACAGCTCATTTTACAGATGGGATAACTGAGGCAAACAGGGTTAAGTGACTTGCCCAGGGTCACACAGCTAGTAAGTATCTGAAGCCAGATTTGAACTCAGGAAGATGAGTCTTCCTGACTCCAGGCCCAGCACTACATCCACAGTACTACCTAGCTGCCCCTAAGCCAATATATACTAATTAATACTAAGTTGTTAATAACTCAATAATGAACCACTTAATCAAGAAGGTAGAAGGGACCTCAAGGGTCATCAAGTTCAATCTACACCCACAAATAGTCTTTGCTAAAATATTCTTAGAAAATGATTTCCAGCCTTTGCTGGAAGACCTCCAATGAGTGGAAACCCACTACCCTCCAAGGCAAATCATTTCACATTTGGATAGCATTAATTGTTAAGAAGTTTATTTACCTCAAGCCAAAATATGCCTCTGATTTCTACCCCTTTCCTCCTAATTCTGCAATTTGGGGCTAAGAATAATCAATGCTTCCACAAAACAGCCCTTCAAATACTTAAAGATAGCTGTCGACTCCCCTTTGAATCTTCTCCTTTCTAGCCTAAATATCCCTACTTCTTTTAAATGATCATTATCTGACTTGTCCTCTAGTTCCCTTACCATTAAGGTCAACCTCTGCTGGAAGCACTCCATCTTGTCTTCAAATATGGTGCCCAGAACAAAAACACAACATTCAAAATATGGCCTGACCAGAGTGGGATAATTCAGTCATGTCTGAATCTTCCGTGATCCCTTTTGGGGTTTCCTTTGGCAAAGCTATTGAAGTGGCTTGCCATTTCCTTCTGTAGCTCATTTTACAGATGACAAACAGGGTTAAATGAGTTCCCCAGAGTCACACAGCTAGTGTACGTCTGAGGTCAAATTTGAACTCAGGTCTTCTTGACTCCAGGCCAGTGCACTGTCCACTGCACCACCTAGCTGCCCCAGAGTAGAGTAAAGCAGAGCTATTATATCCCTTGTCCAGGCCATTATGCCTTTCTTAATGCACACTAGAATAACAGTAGCTTTTTTGGCTGTCATGTGATACTGTTGACTCATATTAGATTTGTAGTTCAACATCTCCCACCACTATCTCCCATCTTTTTCACGGGAAGCACAGTCTAGACATACTAACTGTATCCTATATTTGTGTTGTAGATTTTTTTAACCCAGATGTGGAACTTTATCTTTTTAAAAGTCCATCTTGTCTTATTCCTTAAAGCATGTAGAGGTATACATGTGCATAGATTACATATATCTGTGCATATATTGCATGTATACAAATATGTGGCAGCTAGGTGGTGCCGTGGATAGAGCATCAAGCCTGACTCATCTCCCTGAGTTCAAATCTGGCCTTGGACACTTACTAGCTGTGTGAACCTGGGCAAGTCACTTCACCCTGTTTGCCTCAGTTTCCTCAGTTGTAAAATGAGCTGGAGAAGGAAATGGCAAACCACTGCAGTATCTCTGCCAAGAAAACCTCAAATGAGGTCACGAAGAGTTGGACCCAACTGAAGTGACAGAATAGCAACAACAAATACATACACACACACACACACACATATGTGTGTGTGTGTGTGTGTGTCTTAGGAATAAGGGTGTGTTTGTATATGCATACAAAATACAAACTGGATTTTGTGTGTGTGTGTGTGTGTGTTGTTCTGGGCCTATGATTTCACTAGTATAGTAAACCCCTCATGAGAAAACTTCCTCTACCAGTGCAAATCATCAACTGATCCAAAACTTAGTCTTTGAGGGTTTCCTGGGGCACTGAGAGGGTTAAATGACTTGCCCAGGGTCACATGGCAGGTGTGTGCCAGAAGAAGGACTTAAACCCAGGTCTTCCTGCTCCTGAGGCTTACTCTCTATCCTCAGTGCCAGCATGCTTCTCAATAAATATATTACCCCCTGTAAAATGTCATCTTTCAGTCCTTGAAGGAAGGTTTATATTTTAAAAAGTGACAGTGCCAGTAATGACTGATAAGCTAAGAGAATGAACCTATACATAGTGTAAACCGATGGGGGGTTTTTAAATAATTTGTTGAGGAGGGAAGATATTTTGGATCAGAAGTTTCTGAAGTGCCCTCCAAATTGCACCACTTGGGTCCCATATACCCTGCCTTACACATGAGGCTGATCCATGGCCAGGACAGAGGATACAGAGCTTGAAATAACTGGATGCTATGAGATAATGGATTATTTGTAGGTTTTAGTGCCTCACCTCATCTCCTATGACTATAGATAGCTGAGAGTTAGTTGTATCCTGTTTCTCTATAGACATACTTATTATAGATGGAGAAACTGAAGTAGCCAGCATCTAAATGATACCTACATTTACAAAAATCCACTTGACTGGGAGAGATTGATTTATGCTAAGTAATAATAAATTATGTTGACTTTGTTTATCTTATTCATAGTATCACAGAACATTAGAGTTGGAAGAATATTTATCCTAATCCATTCTCACTCTCTCCCTCCTCTCTCTCTCTCTCTCGCTCTCTCTCTCTCTCTCTCACACACACACACACACACACACACACACACACACACAATTTTAAGGTGAGGAAACTGAGGCCCACAGACTTGTCCAGCTAGTAAATGACAGAACCAAGAATAATACTCAAATCTCTTGAGAGAGTCTCTGAGAAGAAGACAGAGAAAAAGCATTTCTATTACGTGAACACTTTTTTGCCTGTAAGGTTAGAACTGTTCCAACTAGTCTGTGCCAAAAGCCCACTTTGGTTATAATTCCCCATATCTCCATTTATCTGGCTTTAGCTCACTAGACATTGCAATTCCTAGAATGAGCAACACTATTAAGAGTTACCTTCATGACTGAGAAAGTTCTCTTGGTGTTTTCCAGCCTACCCTTGGGATCGGTCTAGTCTGAAGTCCATGCCATTAGACCTACGGCAGTTTGAAAAATTGGATGCATATGCCTCCAAGGTAAGATATCCACCATGGTGCTGTGCTTGCCTCTGATTCTCAGAGAGAAAGACCCTCTCAGGGTATGGGTTAGCATACTAACCAAAGTCCAGCTTCTCAGAGCTCCTCTAGAATATTGAAAACTTACCCAAGCTCAAACAAACTCCTCTAAAGGTGGTCTGCATCCACATTGACATACAGACTATGGGAAATGCCTACTGTTGCCAGCTTCCCTGCCCCTCCATTCCTATGTATTTTTTCTGGCTAAAATGAACTCAGAGCAAGGATGAGTTAATTCATCACCTTCACTCTTCTTAGTTCTGTTGCTCTTTTTGACCACCCTCCCCACCTCCAGGTGATGAACCCCACTAACATAGACCTTTCTGCTAAAACCATTCTTAGCTGACCTCCTTGGACCTTCTCCCTTGTCTGCTAAGACCAGTGTTATCCTATTGAGTTGTTCTTCTGGTCCTGGAACCTCTTGGCCATCCCTGATTCATTGCTGCCCCAACCCCGATATTACACATCCCCCCCAATAATAAAACAACTTAGTTTCAATTGCAAAACTGGCAGGAGTTTGGGGGAAGAGGAAGTAAGAGGTGTAGCATTTATATTCTGATCCCTCAAAAACTCTAGTGGCTAGAAGAATGATGAGTAAAAGAAAAGGGAAACCATAAACTAAGGGCAAAAGAAGAGGGGGTTTAAGGTCAGGTCAGTACTGGCCAGATCAGTTCTTGCCATGAGTCACACTTGGCTATTGCATTGGCCCCCTCTATCCTCCACACTTCAGTCAACATCGGATCTTTTATTCCACAGTTGTCCTCTTTCTGACGCATAGTGTTCCTTTCCAAACAGGTGGAGGTCAAATCTGGTTTGGAAGAACTGGTGAAAGACTTGCTCCAGGAAGCTCATACAGACCTGGAGAAAGTCAGAGCCATTTGGGTATGGATATGCCATCACATAGGTAGGTTATACAACATAGACAAACAATCAGCTCTGGGCTAGTGGTAATAGTAATAGCAAATTAATTATAAATAACTAGCGTTATATAGCCCTTTAAGGTTTGCAAAGCTCTCTACTGTCATTTCCCTTGATCCTCATAACCTGGTGAGGGAGGTGATATTATTTTGCCCATTTTGCAGATGAGAAAACTGAAACTGAGGGAGGTCAAGTAACCCGCCCAGAGCCACAGAGCAAATAAGTGTTTGAATAGAGATTTGAATGCTGGTCTTTTTAACTTCAAGTCCGGACCTCTCACGCATTGAGACACCTTGCTGTCTCTAGTCCACTGTAGAATCCATAACTCATTACCTCTCTTCAAAAGAGAGCAGTTTAAATTACAGGAGCTCAGTCTTGAATTGGTCTATTTTATTCCTTGATGGTACCTTTAGTAAAGAGTTTTGTGGAAGGGATTAAAAGTAGACCCTATGTGAGGGATTGAGAAATCATGGAAGATTTGATATGTGATTCTTAGGCTGAAGCTTCAGGTCATGTCATTAACACTCAGATCCTGTATTATATGAACTCTGTTCCATCTCCAGAGCATCACAGGGCCCAACCATGGACCCTACCTAGATACCCAGGGAACACAAGCCCATCACATAAGTCTTTGACTTCCTTTCCTTGAAGTACAGCAGTCAAAACCACAAACACACCACCACCACCGAAGGAGTTGGGAAGGAAAACATAGAAGGCCTCAGCCAAACCGCTATAAACTTCTCAGAGCACTCCCCTGATTCCTCACTACCCTACTATGAATCCCACAAAAGTGAAGCTAGTCTAACATTGGTACAGGGCAGCTGGGTGGCGCAGTGGATAGAGTGCCCAGCCTGAAGTCAAAAAAACTCATCTTTCTGAGTTCAAATCCGGCCTCGGACGCTTAGTAACCATGTGATCCTGGGCAAATCACTTAACCCAGCTTGTCTTAGTTTCTTCTTCTGTAAAACGAGCTAGAAAAAGAAATGGCAAACCAATCCAATATCTTTACCAAGAAAACCCCAAATGGAGTCATGAAGGTTCAAACATGACTGAAAACTACCAGCACACCAGCACTAGATGGAGCTGGTTTAAATCCTCTTTCTCTATGCCCAGTATGAGTAAGCCTACAACTCCTCACTGGGTCCTTCCCCTGGTTGTATTATTCTTCCATGACACCTATTGCTAACAGACATAAAAGCCTATTTTGTAAGCCAGTCATTTGGAATGATTTTCCCATAAAAACAATGGGGTAGCATGCTTTTTGTTAATAGCTACCTCCCATCCTGGTCATGATGTATGTTCTTTCTAACAAGAAGTTTAAATGTCCTTCCAAACCTAGAGTCTCCAGTATAGAAAATGATTGTGGCTTCTAGTAGGTGTTTTATTACTCTAACAAGGGAATTAGGTTCCCAGGCCAGCCTACAAAGGCCTACTTAATCCATGATAGAACTCAGTACTTTCCTCACAACAACCTTTGTTAGGTAGCTGATACATGTATTTTTATCCCCAGAATAGTCATCAGTGGTGTCAGCTTGGAGAAAGGTCTGCAGTAAAATGCATCTGAATCTGTCTTAGGTCTTTGTTTACGTTTTTATCAGTGACTTAGATAAAGGCATTTGAGGCCATGCTTATGAAATTTGTTTCATTTGTAAATGAAGGTAAGGGGGATAGCTATCACAAAATAACAGAGTCAGGCTTCAAAGGATCTCACTCCAGAGCTAACTCTCAGTATGCCCTTTAGCCAAATGTTCAATCAACCTGAGCTGAGCCATCTCCAGTAGTCCTGATCTATATCTGGCCACTGGACCCAGACGGCTCCAGAGGAGAAAGTGAGTGACTTTGCACGGCCCTGCCTCACTTAAATCCAACTCACTTTCACGTCATGGCATCATTCTCCTGATGTCATGGTCCCCTTCGAGAACAAAAGATAAAGAACAACAATAATCAATCTGAGTTGGTTTCTCCATCTGTATCTGCCCTTATATCCTTTGTAAGGACAACAAAATCATAATCATAGCTCATATTTCTGTATCACGATGCTGTTTGCAAAGTGAACTCTCATGCATTATTGGAGGCAGCTAGGTAGCACAGTGGATAGAGTGCTGGGCCTAGAGTAAGACCTGAGTTCAAAATTCTCCATCAGACAGATACAAGCTATGTGACCCTGGGCAAGTCACTTAGTCTCCCCACTGTCTGCCTCAAAGGTAAAATCAAGATAATCATAGCACTTCTTTCCCAAGGTTGTTGTGAGTATCAAATTAAATAGTATTTGCAAAGTGCTCAGCTCAATACCTGGTACATAAATGCTTGTTTCCTTCCTCCTGTTATATCAAATGATCTTCACAATACCCCTGCAAGGTAGTTAGCAGATTCCTTGCTGTCCTCAACTGAACAAACAAAGTAACTCAGGTTCAGAGAAGTGAGGGGATTTGGCCAAGGTGACTGGAAGCCTCCTAACCTAGTGCCCTTACCACTGTGTGTTGCCTCATTCATAGGAATGATTTAAGAGTGTTACAACTAAGTTAATAATAATAGCAAATATTTATATAATGCTTTAAGAGTTGTAATGCACAAAACTCTATATCTATCTATTTATCTGTGTAGATAGACATAGATATACACTCCCCATGAGGAAGATGCTATTATTATGGCCATTTTCTAGATGAGGAAACTGAGGCTTGGAGATTTGCCCACGGTCACTGAGCTAATGAGTTTCCAAAGCAGGATTCAGATTCATTTGCTATGCTGTATCAAGGTCTAGCATTATTTCCCCAACTCCACCTAGCCAACTCCAAGTAGAGTTATTCCTTATACAAAAACATGAACAACATGGAACACCTTAACTGACTTCAATATCACTGGTCTTTTTACTTAAACCAGGCTTTAAGGATTTAAATTATGTCAGATGGCATTATTTGGATTGGTAGGCTAATCCAAATGATGCTAAATAGAAGGGGACTGCTCACCTGGTACAGGTACAAGGTTACACAACCCACAATACCATCTGCTTCCATAGATTCCTCTTATCTTCCCCCATTCCCCTGCTCTGCCAGGCTGTGAGCGCCTCAAGAACAGGGTCTGTTTTGTGCCTTTCTTTGTATCCCCATCACTTAGCACAGTGCCTGGCACATAGTGGGTACTTAATAAATGTTTATTGTCTGACTGCGGTCCAACCCAACAACAGCTAGTTAACACAAAAACATGTATGTGTGTGCTTACTGTTTATACACACATACACACACATATATAATGGACACTAATATATGTATTAACTCATAAATTATAGTAAAATAGCTGTTGTTCACATTGCATTTTGTCATTTGCAAAGTATACTTTACAACCATTATTTCATTTGAGTCTCACAAAACCCCATGAGGGAAGCATTCAGAGTCCTCATTTTACAGATGAGGTTGAGTGTTTTGCTCACAGTCATTCAGTTAATAGATGTCAGAAGTGGGATTTGAACCCAGGTTTTCCTGACTCCAGGCCCAGCCCTCTTTTCCATTCTATTGTGTGACCCTGGGCAAGTCACTTAACCTGTTTGGGTCTATTTTTTTATCCCTAAAATGGAACTAATAGCAGCACCTATCTCTCCGGGTTGTTGTAAGGATTAAATGAGGTAATAATTGTAAGGCATTTAGCACAGTGCCTGGCACATAGTACAGAGTAAGCCCTATGTAAATATTAGCTGCTGCCGCTGCTGTTACCATTCTTCCTCCCATGCAAGTGCACAGATAGACACATATCTTGACTTACACATTTACCAGCCATGTGACCCTGGACAAGTCATTTAACCCTGTGCCTCAGTTTCCTCATCTGTAAAATGAGCCAGAGGAGGAAATGGCAATCCATTCCAGTATAAAGATATCAAAAAGAGGGGCAGCTAGGTGGTGCAGTGGATAGAGCACCGGTCCTGATTTGAACTCTGGCCTCAGACACATAATATTTCCTAGCTGTGTGACTCTGGGCAAGTCATTTAACCCCAATTGCCTCACTAAAAAAAAAGATATTGAAAAGAAAACCCAAATGGGGTCTTGAAAAGTCAGACACAACTGAGAATAACTGAACAACAACAATTGATATACACATACAGAGACAGAGACTGGACCTGAGATTTGTATGGTATAGGAAACTCCCGCATGAGTAAGTGCCCTTTACCAATACATGGCAGCACCTTCTCTGCAATATAGAGTCTTAAAGAGTTGGACCTGTGCAGGGTGACACAGGCTGCTAGATACCTAATGGTTAGAGCAC
The DNA here is from genome assembly GCF_003287225.1 of Phascolarctos cinereus. Taxonomy (NCBI): domain Eukaryota; kingdom Metazoa; phylum Chordata; class Mammalia; order Diprotodontia; family Phascolarctidae; genus Phascolarctos; species Phascolarctos cinereus. The sequence continues at coordinate 122,232,253 of NW_027556098.1, read as the reverse complement.
CAGACCTGGAGTTAGAAGACCTGTGTTCAAATTTGGCTTCAGACACTTACTAGCATTGTGTGACTCTGGGGAAGTAAGTCACTTGCCCTTGGTCTGCCTCAGTTATACCAACTGTAAAATGGGGATAATGATAGTACCTACCTCCCTAAGTTATTAAGAGGGTCAAATGAGGTCATACTTGTAAAGAGCTTACACAGTGCCTGACATATAGTAAGTGCCTTTCCCCTCCTTTCCGTTATGTTTCAAAAGCAGGACTTAAACCCCAATCTTTCTCTCTCCAAGACCAGTTCTCTACTATGCCAAGTTGCCCCCATACACACATATATATACACATGCATGTATATGAATAGATGCTCATATACCCAGTGATATATAAGCATACACATTCAAAAACACAGACACAATATGCTGTCATATATATATATATATATATGTATACTTGTGTATACACACACATTAATACACATGCATTTACACTCATACATATGCCTGCCTTCACAGCCAGATCTCTTCTTACACATTCACACATACACTTTTACATATACTTACATGCACACAAATATGCACCCTCACTTACACATAGACCCTTATCTATAGGTACATTCATATATATGTGTATGTGTGTGTATGTATAATGTAACTGTATACATATACATATGCATATGCATATACACATATAGATGCACATATGTGTATTCATTCAAATATGCCTGCATATAAAGTCACACTCATGCATGTTCTTATAGACATTTATATATAATACACATGTATATGTATATATGTGTATATGTATATATGCATATATACATATACATATATGTGTGTATGTGAATATATATATCACACACCTGTCCTTCCCAGTGATTCCTTCTACACATCAGTTAATTGTAGTGTCTCCTGGAGGATAGACTTTGCCCTTATGACGAGAGTGTCACTTTTAAAAACAGATCACCAGGACCTCTGATCTTGGCACAGGACCAGTGCTATAAGCCATTCATCCAATAAAAGCATTTCCTGGCACACTGAACTATGTTCCAACGAACCCCTGATCACTTAGATATTCCATTCAGGGGCAGATTTCTCCCTCTGTTTGGAAATTATGAGGATTCTACTATTCAACTGCCCTCATGACAGCGAGCATAAAATGGTAGGAATCAATCTCTTGGTGTGGCGGCTAATAACAGAGCAGCAGCACTTTGGTCCCCAGGCTTCAACTTTCATAGCTTGATTGGCATTCCTTGTGAGTCTATTTTTCCTTCCTCTGACATCCATTCAGAAACCCTCAGCTGAAGACAGTGGGTACAGGCCCCAGGAGCTAATGCAATGCTACCCATCCAGCCCAGAGATCCCTCCCTCCCCTTTGTTTCAGTCTAATAGGACGTGAGTCTCTTTATAGACTTTACCACCCCCAGTAGGCCTGGCTTCTTGAAAAGTGTGCATAGGAATTGATTTTCTGGATTATTGTCGTTGTTCAGCCATTTCAGTCATGTCCGGCTCTCTGTGACCCCATTTGGGATTCTTGGCAAAGATACTGGAGTGGTTTGCCATTTCCTTCTCTAGCTCATTTCACAGATAAGGGAATTGATGCAAACAGGGTTAAGTGACTTGCCCAGGGTCACACAGCTAGTAAGTGTCTGAAGTCCAATTTGAACTCAGGTCTTCCTGACCCCAGGCCTGGCGCTCTATCAGCAGTGCCACCTAGCTGCCAGCTTCAGATTTTACATGCTTGGGAGGTTTGGGAGAGCAAGCAGGTGTAACTGAAATCTACAGTCTCTAAATTCTATTTTAACCTTCTTCCCCCTCCAAACTTTACTGAAAGTACTCATAAAAAGACTGTCCCAAATTGCCTTTACCTCTTTTACATCTGCCTCCACTCTGGTGAATGTGCTAATCACAGCATAGTGGCCTCCCAGATCCAGGTTCCCCTGGAAACCAATCCAAATGGAAACAGAAAGAAGAGGAGTTTATGAAATATGTTTCAGGTCCAGTGCCTCATTTTCATAGGGCCTACTTTCAATTTTTTTTAAATACAAAGCTATTTATGAGCCAGTGTTATACATGGTAATGATGATCAGGAGAGATGTTATGGATCCAGAGAGTCAGCATGACCTACATTCAAGACCCCCTACTGACACAAATTGGTTGTGTGACCCCGGGCATGTCACTCACAGTTCTCAATGCCCCAGCTATCCCTCTAAGTTTATAAATTGCATAGCTGAGGACTACCTACATTGGGTGAGGGAGCCTCCACACCAGCAGTTCCTTATGCCCATGAAATCACAAGTTCAAGACCCAGCGATTATCAGATAATTGGAGCTGTCCTAATGGAAACAGTTTCCTTCTGTTCTGCCATTTTCCTCTTTGGGGAGGAGCATGCCCTCCATCCTCTTATGTTTTCTTCTCCACCTTTGTCCCTCCAGAGTATGATATCGTGGCTGCCCAGGAGAAGGACCGCCGGTCCTACAAGCCCACTGACATTCTGCAGAGCCAGAAGAGTAACTGTGATGGGTATGCCGAGCTCTTTGAGAAAATGTGCAGGTAAGTGAAAAGCCAAGCAAAATCCAGGGCCCAAGAGAGGACTCTGAGAGCTACTAACCCTATCCTCAGCTGCCTCTTGTAAATCACTGTGTGCCTTGGTGCCAAGCTTGAAACTTTAGTTTGCAAACTCGGCTTTGGAATCTGAACGAGTCCTGAAAAGGTCAATTTCTCTCTCTTTCTCTCTCTCCCTCTCTTTTTTTTTTCCAGCAGCATAATTTACTTTGTGCCATCTGCTGAGCTTCACATTGCATTAACATAATGGCAGATGAATACACAGAGATAATTTGGTTATAAAAGGCTTTTTTTCCCCCTCCTTCTCTGGGCCTCTATGGAGCTGAAGGTTAAAAGAATGGCAGGTCTGGGAATGAGAGAGCCGGTATCTGCAGACAGCCAAAGCCTAGTGTGAAAAGCTGTCCTCTGTTCTGGCCCAGTGGCCCTGGGGAAACAAAAGGTCCCCTACCTGGAAAGCTTTGGCAGTGGGGAAAGGTGAATAATGAGAAATGGGGCTCTCTTTCAAAGCCTCTTTGGTTGCATTTTAAAAGGCCCGGGAAAGAGCTCTCTGCGTCTTAGTCTGGGGTACAAACAAGGAGCACTGAATGGATGGAAAGCCTATCTCATATACCTAACCCCCCCCCATGAGGTTGATTTGGGCTGGTTAAAGTGAGCAAGAACCCATGCTTAGGATGGTAAATCTTGGTACTGTGTTTATAAGATTGATTCGTAAAAAAAAAAAAACATTTCTAGCCAATGCGATCTAAATAATTTTCCATCTATCCAGTGATTTCTTATTAAGTAAAACTGTGGGCCCTGACTGTTGCCACTATTATTATTGCTGCAACGTTCAATGGGTCATTACCCCTCACTAGACCTCGTTTGTCTCATCTGTAAAATTTGAAGGTTGAATTCTAATTCCCTCCCTCCCACCCCAAAGCCTTTCTATATCATTTTGTTGTTGTTGTTGTTGAATCATTTCAGTTGTTTCTGACTCTCTGTGATGCCATTTTAGATTTTTTTTTGTGAGGCAATTGAGGCTAAATGATTTGCCCAGGGTCACACACATAGTGAATGTTATGTGTCTGAGGTCAGATTTGAACTCAGGTCCTTCTGACTCCGATGCTCTATCCACTGCACCATATTAGATTTTCTTAGCAAAGATAGTAGAGTGGTTTGCCATTTCCTTCTCCAGATCATTTTACAGATGAGGAAACTGAGGCAAACAGGGTCAAGTCACTTGTCCAGGGTCACACAGCTAGTTAAGTGTTTGAGGCCAGATTTTAATAGGAAGAGGAGTCTTCCTGACTCTAGGCCCAGAACTGTCCACTGCACCACCTAGCCGCCCTTTCTATATCAACCTACCTTTAAAATTTCATTATGAAACACTATCCTGGATCTACTTAATGACTCCCCAACATACCCAGCACATTCCTGACTCCTCACCGTTATTTACATTCGTCTCCCCCTTCCCTCCTTTACTGCCTATCCAATTCCTACCCACAATTCAATGTTCCACTCTAGTCCCATATCCTCCGTGAAGCCTTCTGTACAGAAGCTCTGCACACCACATTGATCTCTCTTGCCTGTGAAATTACATGGAATTTAAATTCCTTTTCCACTTATTTGTCACTTGTTGCTGCCTTGGGGCAGCTAAGTAGTACAATGGTTACCGCACCAGGCCTGAAGTCAGGAAGACTCAGCTTCCTGAGTTAAAAATCCAGCCTCAGACGCTTACTAGCCAGTTACTTAACTCTGTTTGCCTCAGTTTCCTTATCTAGAACAGGGCTTCTTAAACTTTTTCCACTCTTGACCCCTTTTCCCATCATTGGCATTGCATGGCCTGAGGGCATGCACAGTGCAAAGTAGACATGTTTTGTGTTCAGAACCAAGGCTACAGTGAAGTCTTTGGATGCAACTTGGGCATGAGCAGTGACAGAAACACCTCGGATTCATTGTGTGTTTGATATTTAATTAATTTTTGGTCATCGCATGTTCAGAAACCTTTTACTATTGCTGAATTTTATGGGGTCGTGGTACACATTTTAAGAAGTGTTGATCTATAATATGACCTGAAGAAGGAAATGGCAAACCACTCCAGTATCTCTGCCCCTAAAAAAACCCAAATGGGGTCATGGAGAGTCAGAAACAACTCAATAACAGCAACCGCAATAACCACAACAACAACTCACTGTCTTGTGTTATTATTTGACTAGGTGCGTTAACCTTAGCTCCCCACCTGGACTAGAGGCTCCAGGGCAGCATCTTGTACTCGCCTTGTATCTCCCACAGCGCGTAGAAGTGCCTAACACGGAGTAACCACTTATTAGATGAGTGATTATTGAATATCACAATGTATTGCTGCTCATCCTCTCTGCAGCCACACCAGCTTGTTAGATCAAATAGTGTGTGCCCATGTGTACTGAGGACTCCCAGCCTGTGTTACATGCCTTGTGCCTGTAGTGCACTGTGACTTTTGTGACTTTTCATTGGAGCTTGCTTATTTGAAAACATTGAGTTTTAATAAACAGTCTTAGAAGATAACCTTCCGTATCTAATATTGACTTTCTACCTTCCTATCCTAGATAGTATATGTTCTATATTTAGTTGCTATTGGCCTTTTCTGTAAGATTGCATAAAAACCGGTGGAGATTAAATGCTTCTCTGCCTCCTACTTTCATCTGCTGTTGATTACCCCTCGCCAGCTAATACAAGGGGGAATTTTTGTCTTGGCCCTTTTGCCCTATGTATTGAAAGAATGCTTCTGGGTGTCATTTAGGATTCTAGAATGAATCTTTGTGGGAGGACTTTGGAATTCCAGATGTATATGTATGTATACATGCATGTATATAAACATACATACATACATGTGTGTATAGATATGTATGTATGTGTGTGTATAAAATCTTAAATGATTTCTTAAAATTCATGAATGGAAACCTCTACGTAGAATCTTTGGAAGGGACCTCAGAGATCTTGAGACTTAGTGTCCACCTACCTTAGCAATGATCCCAAGAGTGATTTATTCAGCCTCGATTTGAATACTCCACCTCCCACCCCAAAGATGTGGTACTTGCTACTTTCCAAGACAGAGCATTCCATTCTTTAACAGTTTTAATGACTCAAAAGTTCCTCCCTATGTCCAGCCAAAATCCTCGTCTCCACAACAGGCATTTTTCTCCTCGTTCTGTTTTGCAGACCCACACAGAACACGTCTGATCCGATACCCATGTGACAGCCCCTCACATAGACTATAGATGGCTATGTTCCAACCCACCCTCAAATTTTCTCTTCTTCAAGCTAATTTTCTCATTGTAGAAGATTCCGATTTGAGCCTTAAACATTCTTTATGTGACTTTCTTAGCCAATCTGGCTCCAAATTACCTTGCATATTCTTATTGGGCATTTGGCTACATTTTGCTCAATAATTCTTTTGTGCTCAAAAAATAGTTAACGATCCAAAAGGAATGGAAATTTACTTTCTTGCCTCTATTTGGCCAACTACAGTAGCTCCCTATTGGCTCTAGGATCAAATATAAACTCCTCTGTTTAGCTTTTAAAGCCCCACTTGACCAGCCCTGACTCATCTTTCTAACCTCACTGTATTACTCTGCCTCCTGCACTCTGTGATCCAGCCAAACTGACCTTCACCCTGCCCCTTGTCCAGGGAACTCCATCTCCTGAACCATGGCTTTGTTGTAGCCACCCTCCACACCATGCCTGGAACACCGCCCATCTTAGCTTCTTCCTCACAGAGCTTCTCTTTTTCTTTAAGATGCAGCATAGGCACCATTTTCTGCTTGAAACCTATTCTAATTCCAGCAGTTGCTGGTGTCTTCCCCTTTCATTTAATCACTTTGTACATATTTGTATTTATTAACTTTGTATTTATGTGGTATTTGTTTTATATGCACTTCTCGTCTCACTCATTAAAGTGTAAGACTCTAGGGGTGGTTTTGAAGAGGTCTAGGACTTTTGGGGTCCCTGCTGAATGAATTCAACTCAAATCTTCTTCAGCCAGAGGAAAAGTTTATTAGTGATAAATCACAGAGGCCAGGTGACACCCCTGTAGGGACAGGAGGGATGAGAAAGGCTCAGCCTTTGGGGCACAAGAGATTCTCAGCTGGGTCGCCAGTAAAGATTAGTGGGCATGAGAGGTTCTTAGCCTTCTGGGCCTGAGATTCTCAGCATCTGAATGAGGGCCAAGGTGGATCTTAAATACTAAAGTAACTTTGGGTGGTCAGAGAAGGGGGTTGGGAAAAGGGTCTAGGTAAGAATTCTAATTGATGAGGTCAGAGAGATTGAATAGACAATGGGAATAGATAATGGAGGGAACAGGAAGGCAGAAGTTTGAAAGGCATCTGCACAAAATCAAGGTGGGGCTAGGACTTTCAAAAGGAGACAAAGGAAGGCCTTTCTGGGGCCTATAGACAAAAGGGAGCCAGATTCTTTTAGGGCGTACATCTGAATAAGATTAAAAGGTAAGGCTAAGGTTTTCAAAGGGAGATGAGGGTCTGGGGCTTGTGAGTCAGATTCCCTTTGGGGCAAAGGGTGAAGATCTTGGCTTGGGCCCCGCCCCCATCAGTTTTATTCTTTGTGCCTGTATCCAGCACCTAGCACACAGTGCCTGACAGAGAGTAAGTGCTTAATAAATACTTGTTGATTGATTCATTGATTGATTCCCTGGACCAAAAGCTTGACAATGGAGCCATTTTTATCTAGAGGATTTCTTTTTTTATTTTTTTTTAAGCTAGGCAATGGAGTTAAGTGACTTGCCCAAGGTCACATAGCTAGTAAGTGTTATGTGTCTGAGGTCAGATTTGAACTCAGGTCCTCCTGACTCCAGGGCCGGTGTGCTATCCACCACTCCACTTAGCTGCCCCTGGAGCCATTTTTGTCAATAAATTACCATCAAATGAAGGGAAAGGGAAAGAGGAAGAAATGTTTTATACAGCACTTACTATGTGCCAGGCACTGTGCTAGGTACTTTTTACAAATATCGTATTTGATGATAAACTATTTTATTATTTTTCATCCTTTAAAATTAAGTTTTCTGCTTATAGTTACCATAGGGATGATAGATTTAGGGCTAAAAGAGACAGATCTCAAGATCTTCAAATCCAAACCTTTGTTTGACAGATGAGAAAACTGAGGTCTAGATAGACACGTGTCAAAGTCACATAGGTGAGGGACAGCGAGGTGGCACAGTGGATAGAGCACCAGCCCCCAAGTCAGGAGGACCTGAGTTCAAATCTGACCTCAGACCAAATACTTGACACTCACTAGCTGTTTGACCCTGGGCAAGTCACTTAACCCCAATTGCCAAAAAATAAAATAAAAATAACAAAGTCCCACAGGTGGTAAGGATCAGAGATGGAATTTGAATGCAGGTCCATCAGACTCCAGGAAATCTAGCACTCTTTCCACCACCCCACCCATGGAGGATTATAAACATTTTGCTTGTCTTAAGGTCAGCACATTGTTACTAGGCTCCCTCCTTTGTTTCATAGCTCAATACCACCTGTCGTTTTCTCCCCCTATTTATGCATCACCTCCTTCCTTCTTTTTTCCTTTAAAACAACTGCCAGAGGTTTGGCAAATTCGTCAGCTGATCCTTTAATAAACCTGAGATACATACATAATCCTGATCAGCTGATTTGTCTCAGCTCCACGGCCAAAGTAGCCTTTCAGCAGAAGTTGTATTTACAAGGCCATCATTACTTCTTAATGGTCCTACCTGCATTTTCTCATTAAAGCCTGACTTCATGAAGCACTTCGGTGGAGAATTCAGATATTCCAGCAACATCATTCATTTTGTCATCTTCCTTTTCAAATAATAAATGTGCTTTCTGTTACTTCTTTTGTCTTCAACTGCCGGGCCACATTTGTTCATATTCTCAGCTGTCAAGTTTTAATTCCTTCCATTTTGCCTCTGTTGCCCACAGTCGTAATTGATTCTGTCTAGTTCCCCGTCCAGAGCCTCACTTAATTCCCTTCGGCCTCCTGTCATTTTGATTCAGTTTTCACAGCATTCTCTTCACCTCTTAATGTTTCTCTAGCCCCATGAGCTACTGAGATTTTCCAACATAACTTTCCATAAATCCATGATGTTTACTACTAATAGGCCAAGTTCTATGTGCTTCCTGGGAGTTCGTGTTACCACAGTCAGATTCTGCTCCCATTATTCCATGAGCCTAAAGCTGTTTACATGGCTAATAGTATAAACAGCCACAGTACCAAGGCTCTAGGATTTCATCATTGTGGTTCTTCCTGCCACTTGTACCAAGCACACCTCTTGCAGACCTTTAGGAGACAATCAACATAAGCTGCCAATGGGGAAAAAAGTTGCCCCCTTGGCCAGTCCTGTAGGGATAAGCTTCTCCAGACTGAGCTAGACCAGTATCAAGTCCGTTGCCAGTGGGCAATATACAGGTCTCAAACCTTTCCCGCTTGCTATAACCCCACAGAGTTTGTGCAGGAACACCTCCATCCCAAGTATGATTTTTGTGGAGAACTGTTTTCTTCTGTGGGGCAATTAGGTGGCACAGCGGATAGAGCACTGGATCTGGAGTCAGGAAGATCTGAGTTCAAATCCGGCCTTGGATACTTACCAGCTATTTGCCTAGGCAAGTAACTTCATCCTGTTTGCCTCAGTTTCCTCATCTATAAAATGAGCTGTAGAAGGAAATGGCAAACCACTCCAGTATCTTTGCCAAGAAAACTCCAAATAGGGTCACAAAGAGTCAGACATAACTAACAACAACGAAATTTTCTTCTGGGTGGGGAGAAATAGGAGAGATCCTCAGATACCTTGGTATGGAGAGCTGCTAGAAAGAAAATCCTCTTTACCACTGTAGGTAAACATGTTCTCTATAACTTATAGTCTTAGAACTGTGGCTCTTCACCTGGGATCCACACACCCCCTAAAAGAGGGCTATGCCTAGATTTCAGGAAGGTACATGGACTTAAATGGGAAAAAAAACAAAACTACATCTTTATCTTCACAAACCTCTAACTGAAATTTAGCATTTCCTTCAACTGTTTAAAAACATTATTCTGAGAAAGGTCCAAAGGCCCCACCAGATTCTTAGAGGGGTCTGTGACTCAAAAAAGGTTAACAACTCGTATCTTTGAGAGGTGCCCAGGGTTACACATCCAGTATGTGTCAGAGGTGGGACTTGATTCTAGATGTTCCTAACACCGAAGCCAGATCCCTGTCCACTATGTGGTAGTGGTGCTGCTGCTGCTGTCATCATCATCATTGTCATTTAAATTCAATAAGCATTTATTAAGCATCTACTCAGTAACCAGGCACTACCCAACAGCCCGAGGTGTTGAGAGAGTCAAAGACAAAAATGAAACCACTTCTACACTCAAGGAGTTTATACTGTGGTAGAAGATAACATATACATAGATAAGTAAATAAATGGCTAACACATTCAGGCTAAATAAGGGAACACAGAGAAGCATTAACCATAGGAGGATTAGGAAAGTCCTCATCTCAGGATGGGGCACTAGAGTTCTGCTCTGAAGGGAGGGAGGGATTTGAAAAAGTAGAAGTGAGAAAGGAGGACATTCCAGGAATGGGAGACAATCTGTTCAAAGACACAAAATGGGAATGACGTATACAGGAAGGAGCAGGTAGGGCAGTTTGACTGAAATATAGAAGCAAAAAGAGAGAATAATGTGAAACAAATCTAAAAAGACAAGTTGGGGCCAAATTATGAAATGTCAAATAAAGGAGTTTGTAAGGTCATCAGCATGGTATAGGGAAAGAGTGACTGATTTGGAGTCAGAAAACCTGGGCTTCATCCCCACTTAGTCCCCGTGTATCCTTAGACCAGTTACAAAACCTCTCTGGACCTCAGTTTCCTCATCTGTAGAATATGGGTTTGGATTAAATGGACTCCAAGCTTTCTTCTACCTCTATGGTTAGGATTTTTAAAATCTTCTTTGTCTTACAATTAATTTGTAGCCACTTCATCTTCATGAGTGGGAGAGTAACATAGTCATACCTCGCTTTAATACTAATGGCCACTAACCTCAGCAGACAGCTTGGTTTTAAAGACACTGAAGTTGGATTTCAATTCTCTTCTCTTCTGAGATGGTTCAGAATTCATGGCAATATTTCAATTCTAAAATCTTATTGTCAACCAACATAACTATAAAAGGGGTCTCCAATTGTCACTCTCCATTCCCGGCATGGTGATTAAAACACAAAACTAAACAATCAAGATGGCAATCAGTCCTATTTAGCTCTTTCTTTATCAGAACCACTAATCTGTTTGATGCTTTGACCCGCCTAGCAATGATTTGAACTTCTTAACATCACAGTGGCAATGACTACAACATTATTAAGGCAAAAGCTCCATAAGAGCAGGGACTGTCTGTGGGCTTTATTGCCTCACTCAGGTGCTTGGTCATTACTCAGCGCAGTAAATACTTGATGACAAGCAGTACAAAATTATAGTTGCACTCATAAACAGATCTTTTCTAAGACCAACATACATATAATATCTTCATCTGAAAAATGGAGATTCAATTCAAGTCAACAATCATTAAATTCCTGCTAAGTACAAGGCACTGGGGATACAAAGATGGTATAAGACATGGTTCTTGCCCTCAGGAAGCTTATAATCTTAAGAAGATGGAGTTAATACCTGTTCACAAATAACTATAATACAGGAAGAATGCAAGAGAGGGTTTGAAGAGGGAGAAGTCATTTTCAGCTGGGAGGGGGGAAAGAGATTAAAGAAGGCTTCATAGATAAAGAGGGGTTTAAAGAGGGCTTCATAGATAGGTCAGACCAGAGTTGGTCCTTCAAAAGAGGGTTTGCAATGTGCATATAGGGAGAGAAGTCCATGAGACAAAGGATGGGGACTTGAAGAGGGTGAAAGACAAAAAGTCAGGGAAAGAGGAAAGGGCAGGATAAGAATCCAGGTAACGAGTAATCCAGTTTGGCTGCAATACAGGCCATACAAAGGGGAAGAGATTGAAGTAAGGTAGAATGGAAATATTGGTAGGCTTTCAATGACAGATTAAGAAATCCACACTTGATTTATCTGGCAAGAAGGAGCTGCTGATGTTTTTTGAGTCAAAGAGTAACACAATCAGAACATTGCTTTAAGATTACTCAGCGGAGATACAAAGATAAATATGAAGTGATTCCTTGCCCTCGGCACGCTTGCGTTCTGCTAGAGGCATATGTCACATACACAAAGAAGGAAATATAAGATAATTTGGGGAACAAGAGAACTCCTCCCTTCCTTCATATCCCTCTTGCTGAAATAAGTGTGAAATAGGCCATTTAATGGCCTTCTTCCCAATAAGGTGGGAAGATGAGAGAAAAATTTACAGAGGAAGCAACACTTGGTTTGAGGCTTGAAAGAAAATAAAGGATGAGTAAACTCAAGACCTGGCAGGGAGAGGGGCATGGAGAAATTGTAAAGATGCCCTGAGGCAAGGATGGAGTGTTAAGTTTGGTGAATTAGTATTAATCTAGTTCTGCTGGAATGTAGAGTGTATAAAAGGTAGTAATCTGAACTATAACTTAGTTCCAATTAATGTGAATAATGAATCTTGTGAAGCGGTTGCATTATTAATATTTTCATTGCGTATTTTCATTGGGCTGGGACCAGTTACGATATTTTTAGGTAATTATATTTCACATAACACGATTGCAAATAGTACTATTCTCACTAATTGGAACCTAATTGGCTACAAAAGTTGGCTACAGCCAGATCTTGGAGGGCCTTAAATGCCAGGCCTCAGACGTTTCCTAGATGTGTGACTCTGGGCAAGTCACTTAACCCTGTTTGCCTCAGTTTGCTCATCTGTAAAATGAGCTGGAGAAGGATATGGCAAACCACTCCACTATCTTTACCAAGAGAACCCCACACAGAGTCATGAAGAGTCCACTGTGACTGAAAAATGAAACAACAAAAATGCCAGGCTGAGGAATTTGTATTTTATCCTAGAAATAATAGGGAATCACGAGATAGAATGTCACAGTGGACAGTAATGCCACCGAATCAAAAAGACCTGAGTTCAAGTCTTGCCTCTGAAATATACTGGATGTGTGACCTTGGGTAGGTCACTAAACTTCTTGCTCCAACGCAGCTCTTGGGGACTGTTAGTTCCAAGGTAGTCACTGATGTTTCTTGATAGAGGAAGTTACCTCACTGAAAGTTCCCTACACCTAAGAAATTAGAGCTCTTGGTACAAATGCATACATTCACACACACACACATACATACACATACATATCCAGTATTTTTGCCAAGAAAACCCCAAATGGGGTCATTAAGAGCTGGCCATGACTGAAACAACTACAACTGAACAACAGCAACAGCAACATGTTGTGTGTGCGTGTATTTGGCAATGAAGTAAATATAAATGTGTGTGCATGTGTGTGTATCAGAACTCTGATTTATTTGGTATAGGGACACACATACACATATACATATATGCAGCTAGGTGGTACAGAGGATAGAGCACTAGGCCTGGAGCAGGGGACTTGAGTTCAAATCCTGCCTAAGACACTTATTAACTGTGTGGTGCTGGGCAATTTATTTAACTTCTGTTGGCCTCAGTTTCCTCATCTGTAAAACACAGATAATAATAGCACCTACCTGTCAGCACAGGCACATGGCAAGTGCTATGTAAATAGTGCTAAATAAAGGTTAGCTAATATATTTATATATAAAAGACATATTTCTATAATATATAAATATGTAACAAAATATAAAATATATTTAAAATTATATCTCATATTTATCATATATATCAACATACACATGTGTATATATGTATACCTACACATATATATCATGTACATGTATATTTTTGTTCTTGTTAGGTAGTTGTTCAATCTTGTCCTACTCTTCATAACCCTGTTTTGGGGTTTTCTTGGCAGAGATACTAGAGTGGTTTGCTATTTCCTTCTCAGCTCATGTTATAGATGAGGAAACTGAGGCAAACAGGGTTAAATGACTTGCCCAGGGTCATATAACTAGTAAGTGTCGGAGGCCAGATTTAAACGCAGGCCCTCCTGACTCCAGGCCCAGTGTTCTATCCCCTGTGCCACACACTTGTATGCGTACACATAGCAAGCCACTGAAAGTTTCTGAGCAAAAGTTTACTTTGGCAGCTCTTCAGACAGTGGGTTGGAAAGGAGAGAGGTTATAAGGAGGGGTACCAAGTAGAAGTCTACTGCTGTAGCCCAGATGAGAGGTGATGTGGGAGCTATGTAAGTCAAAAGGCAGAAACAGATATTAGATGTTTTGAAAGTTAAACAGACAAGATTTGGCAACTGATCAAATATGGGGACTAAAGGGGAGGGATGATTCTGCTGTACCAAGCTGGGTGACTAGGAGCATGGTATAGTGGGTAGAGTGTGGGCATAGAGTCCAAAAGACCAAATTACCGAATGTATCTAAAGTGCTTTGCAAGCATTAACCCAATAGCACCACAAAGAGGAATAGAAAAGTTAATGGCAGGGGAAAGCTTCTGAGGCACAGGCAGGGAGATTATGAGTTCCGTTTTAAAATGTTGAATATAAGATTGTTGCAGAATACGTAGGTGATGATACCCACCAGGCACTTGGAAATACAGGATGGAAGCCTTGGGGAAACACTGGGGATGGAGTAGAATGTAAATTCCTTGAAGGCAAGGATTACTTCATTTTTATCTTCTCATTCCTGACCCCAGTTACAGGGAGGAGCACATAGTAAATGCTTAATCGATTCTTACTTAATTGAAATTACATATGAATTTCAGTCACCCGACAAAGATGATCAACAAGTACAAATTGTCTTGGTCTAGATTTGGAAAGGTTCAAGATACAAAGGCCCAGTATAAGGAAACATGGTGTACGCAAGACAGTAAAGCACGCCAGCTTTATTGAGGGGACATTTGGGCCATTGAGGGAAGTCAGGGAGCATGATGGAAACATCATCACTGGCTTGGACCTCGATGGTATTGGGAACCCTGGGGACCCTGAAAGGAATGGGGCACCCCCACCAGTAAAGTCTGGTGGGGTTTTGTAGGGTTCCTGTCTGACAAACAAGGAGCCTGGAGATAGTGCTGACTCATTGTAGGGTGGGGGTAAGACTGCTGGGACATTGGCAGTTAATTGGTATTCAGACTCTCCTCCTGCAGGAATGGGACTTTGGCCATTACCACTGGTCTTACTCTGACAGGGTAACTCAGATATTTTGAGATTCCCTGGGGCTTCTCCACTTAGCAGGGTAAGAAGGCTACTACCAGGGTCATTACACAAATGTAGCCAGAGAAGGGAAGGCAGCCAAGGACAGAACCATTGGGGGCACCCATGCACTGTTAACAGCTTCCCTCCCCATCTCATAGGGTGGTTATGAAGATAATATGAGAGCAGACATGATTTCACTATATAAATATGAGCAGTTATTAGTTTCTGAAGTTATCATTTTACACTAAGTGGTTAAACCAGCTAATTATATCTGAAGTGCCCCTTCATGTTTAAGAATCAGATATTGAACTGTAAACGTGTTTCATGATTGCTTTTAGTCAACCACAGCCAAAATACTAGAGAATTTCTTTTTAATTTTCCACTTGTGAAACAGTGACCCACACCAGCCAAACAATGTTCTCTATTAATATTACAGAAACTCCAAACCAAAACATGTGTCTTATCATTTCTTTCTTGAAATCTCATGAACTATTCAGCTCTTCAAGGGTGAGGCCATAATGCCCAATGCTAGATTAGGAGGCAGTATGGGACAGTGGAAGGAGCACTGAAATGAAGTCAGAGCACCTGGGTCCAACCCTACCTCTAATAATACCCCGGTGACCTTGGACAGGTCATACCTTCCCTGGGCCTCCATTTCCTCACACTGAAAATGAAAGAGTTCCACCAGATGGTCTCCAATATCCCTTCTAAGTTTAGATCTATGATCCTATAATGCTAGAAGATGGTGACCTTTAGAGAATAGATTGGGTTAAGTGAGCCATCAACTCAGTGACTTAACCTATAACAGTAAGCCTAAATACATGCTGCTTCTGAGTTCAGATTACCTGATGGCTGTGTTGCCATGATTAATGGTTTTAGTAACAAGAATAATTCTTTAGAACATCAAAGCTATGTGATTGATTATTTAATGTAGTTCTTCCAATGCTGTAGATCACAGCCCTTCCCTTTATACCTTTACTAAACTGTCTTCATAAGTTATTGTGGCTGAAAAAAAAATCCATCATCATCTAGTAGCCAATCTTCTGATGAGAAGCCATTCTGAATTGAATTAGCCTAGTCCCCAGATACTAAATACACCATCCACTGCTGAGCTCATACTCAAAGTCTTTCCCACTTTAGTGGGACCCACCTACCAGAAATTGGGTTCTCCTGGCATAGTTTTCAAGAACCCAAGGTTTTCTCCATGTCTCCACAATTAGATATCCTAGTGGGGCTTTAATGGAATAAAAGTCATTATGCCACTGTGAGTAGTATTTGGAATGAAGATTTCTTGAATTTAGTCCTCACCATGAAATACTGCAGACCAAAATCTTCCTGACCTAGAACCTTAAAGTACTATGGGACATGAACTTTGTCCCTGCAACTTTGTCCCTGTACCATAACTGTGACCAACTGCCATCTAATATTTTGCTGATCACTTCTGGTGATAGATAGCTCACCATCTCACAAAACATCCTTTCTATTTTTTTTCAGCTAGACCTATGATCTCTTTGGTGCAGGAAATTGCTGGTGAAGAAACTCCCTCTATCAATGCAGACCAGCAACTGCTCTGCAAATTATAAGCCTAGAGGCTGCCAGGTGGCACAATCAATAGAGTGCTGGACATGTAATTGGGAAAACCTGAGTTTAAATCCTGCCTCTGATACATACTAGCTGTGTGACCCTAGGCAAATCACCTAACCTTTCTCAAACTCAGTTTCCTCATCTGTAAAATGGGGATAATAATAGCCCCTATCTGAAAGGGCTGTGGTGAGATCAAGCAAGATAACTTATGTAAAGTGCTTTATAAACCTTAAAGTATTATATATTTTCTAGCTATCATTATTATCGTTATTGTTTTAATTGTTGTTCTTGTTATTAATAATTATTGAGTTGCTTTGGCACTTAGGAATTCAGAGACTTGTCCAGGGGTACTCAACCAATATAGGTAAGAGGCAAGATTTGAACCCAAATCTTCTTGGCTCCAAGGCAAGTTCTCTGTCATAATTCATAGAAACCTTGGCTGGAGCCTAATGCTGCCTTCCTCTAGCTTCTATCCAGTGGCCCTAGTTTCACCTTCTAGAGTCACACAGAATATTTCTAATCCCACTTTCATATGAGAGTGCTTCAGGTATCTGCAGATACCTATCTTGTCCCTCAAAAGCATCTTCTCTAGGCTAAACCTTCAGCATTACTTCTTCCCTTCCTCATATGACATGGTTTCCAACCTCCTCACCATCTTGCCATTTTGGTTTCTTTCCTTTGGATAACCCCAGAATGAAGCACAGTACCCCAAATGTGATCTCTAATTGTTCTGTGGGGATATCGCCTCTCTTCATCCAGACACTGTACTCTTATTAAAACAACAGAACAATGTGACCCATTCCATTGGATTGTGAGCTCCTTGAGGGCGGGGACCCTCTTTTGTCTTTCTATGTATCACCAGCTCTTAATATAGTGCCTGACGCTTAGTAGGCATTTAATCCATGCTTGTTGCCTGACTGACAGTTTGAAGTCAAACTCAAGTACTTCATCATTGTTAGGAGGTGACTCTGGATCCCAGAAATCTGCTACAGTGGAGCCAAAGCTCTTACACACCCTATTAAGATATGTGTACAACCCACTATCAGTGATGTATCTATCTCTCTCCCGAGGACCATGTAGGTGAATTTGAAGAAGTTATTATTAATCGGTTGGCCACCAAGTGACAAGTATTTTCAATCATAGCTCATGGAAATTGTTTGTTAAGGCATAGAGAGGCTTCAGTCTGTACTTGGAAGAAATAACCACACTGATATAGCCATGGATTCTTGAAGAAGCCAAGTGTTAAAGGCGAGACTGTTAGCTATTCAAGCAGCCCAGCTAAAGTATTGATCGTGAAGGGAGAAAACATAAACGTTCCAATCAAAACTCTTTGTTCTTGATACGAGCATTTATTCTCTCAGTATAGAAAGTATAGTTATCCCTTCCATATCAAGAGGGTTAGGAGTACAGAGCCCCCCATCATCTGGAAAATCCACATAAAATTTTTTGGCCCTCCCTTCATAAAAGAAAAGTCTAATTTTTTTTCTTTTTATTTTAGGGGGTGTTTACAGTACCTTATTGTAAATTTTGGGTTAAGTATTTGGCCATAGTCTCTGGGTCATGTGCTGGCCTTCGCAGGTCATCTGCGGCTTCCACAAAACTCTCCCAAAATTCCCATTTAATTTCTTATGTCAACCCCAACATATCAAAACAGTGATGGGAAAAGTTGCCATGTAGAAGGGATAGCTATGTTGTGAGGTCAAAAGAGAGGAGACTAAAATAGAATATGGAAAGGTGATGTTCAAGTGTAACATAAACAAACAACACCAGCCATTTCTGCCATCCTTCTGGGAAAAAAGAGCAGTGCATTCTCAATCTAACTCATGGCCCTTCCATCTGTGAGATCACAAGGGGTTAAGGCTACGAACAATTGGGCCACACCCCATTCATTTTACAGATGAAGAAACTGAGATCCACAAAAGTAAAATTGCTTGCGCAAGGTCTCACACAGCAGCAGAACCCAGACCAAGTGCCTGATTCCCCAATCCAAGGCTCACTCCATTACATCTCAGTCTCTCTTACATACAGAATACTGAATTTGCTGATGAGATGTTTCTGTCACTAGACTCCATCATCTTCTCACTGTCTCACTAGGGAGGCCCCTGGGGGTCCCTGGACATCTTCTGTTGTCCTGTTTCTTTTGTTTTCAACCACCCTCGATTAGCATAATCTGAGTTTATCATCTGGAACTAACTCCCAGTGGATGCTGCCTGCTTTCCTCTACTCTCAGCTGCAACCTAACTTCACTGCTGCTCAGTGCTGTTGTAAATTCAGACAGAATCTGGGCCAGCTGTTGCTGCCAAAGCAAGTGTCAGCTCTGTTGTTCCTACGTGCCTGGAAATCTCTTAATCCCTCCATGAGAAGAATAAATTTGGTTCCTCCTTCCTTCCTTGAGACCAGTTGGCCCCCAAGCAGAGAAACCATCTTGGATTCACATGCCTTGATGGGCAAGCCCATTGGTACTGAAATTGGTTATTTATTATCATTGTTCTTTGTCCTTATATCATCATTCAACATCATATTTGAAGTTGATATGTACAGAAATCAAAGATAGGTTAAGGGTTCATAACAGGATTAATGGTACTACTCTCAATAGAAACAAGGAAGCCAGGAGGTAGAATTGATTCGGAGACAGAATTGAGTTTGATTTTGTGTAAGGTGAGTTTTGAAGGATGGTAGGATGTCTGACTATAGTCATCCAGAAAACAATTGTAATTCTATGGAGACAGTTTGACAGTGGAAAGTGGGCTAACTCTGGAGCCTTGGGTTCTAATCCTGCCTCTGACACTCGGACCTTGGGTAAGTAACTTAATTTTCTTATTTCAGTTTTCTTATCTATAAAATGAGAGTATTTAACCATTTGGCCTCTGAAGTCCCTTCTGACTCTAGACCTATCATCCTGCTCAGTTATTTAACTTGTGGATTTTACGTGTAGAGAATTTTTAAATGCCAGGACGGTATCCCCTGTCTCTCAGCACACTCCCAGGAAGCCTTCTTAGACTTCCATCTGGTGTGTCCTTATAGGGTAAGTAAGGAAACTTCTATGACTAAAAAGGAAGTACTACCCTGAATGTCAGCAGCCTCTAAATAGGGTACTCAGAATGTTTGGCTGGCACGGTGCATGGAATTGAAAAACAATTGCACCACAATAGAATAGGCAGCTAGATGGTACATCAGATAAAGTGCTGGGCCTAAAGTCAGGAAGACCTGAGTTCAAACCTGGCCTCAGATACCTACCAATCTGTGGCCCTGGGCAAGTCTCTTAATCACCATTTACCTCAGTTTCCTCAGCTATAAAATGAGGATAACAGCACCTACCTCACAGGGTCGTTGTGAGAATCAAATGAGAAAATATTGGTTTAAAAAAGGTGCTTAGCATAGTCCTTGGCACATGGTAGGCACCATATAAATGGCTATTCCAGGGATGGGGAACCTGCAGCCTCGAGGCCACATGTGGCCCTCTAGGTCCTTGGGGGCTGCCTTTTATCTGAGCCCAAGTTTTACAGAACAAATCCCCTTAATAAAGGGATTTTACTGTAAAACTTGGGCTCAGTCAAAAGGCAGCCCCCAAGAACCTAGAGGGCCACGTGTGGTCTCAAGGGCGCGGGTTCTGCATCCCTGGTTCGCTTCCCCTTTCAATGGGGTAGAGAATTTTTACAAAGTTCCTAAAGGAGGATTCATCAGAAGGGATGCTAGTGATTTTGAACCAAGTCCACCATCATTCTGCAGCAGCAGTGACAGGGGAGCTGAATGTTGGGAGCACAAGAGGTGGGCTCAGGGAGGAGCCACGTAGGGGATAGAGGCTCTTCCATACCATATGCCAGCATGGTCTCCACAGCCATAAAGGATTCTTTTCTTCTTCCTCTTATCTGTTTTTGTGGTTCAATAGGTAATTGAACGGACTCAACTAGCCACTAAGAAGTCATGTTAGGCAAGTTATTTAACCTCTTTGTACCTCAGTTTCCTCATCTGTAAAAGGTGGTGGGGGGAGGAGGGAGAAGGTAGCTAGGTGGCACAGAGCACAGAGTGCTGGGCCTGGTGTCAGGAAGACTCATCTACATTAGTTAAACTCTGGCCTCAGACACTTGCTCTGTGACCTTAGGTAAGTCACTTAACCCTGTTTGCCTCAGTTTCTCCATCTGCAAAATGACCTGGAGAAGGAAATGGCAAACCACTGCAGTATCTTTGCCAAGGATACCCCAAATGGGGTCACAAAGAGTTAAAAATAACTGAGAAATGACTGAACAACAGCAAAAACAATAGGAAGGGATTGGGTTCAATAGCCTCTAAGGTCCCTCCCAGTTCTAAGCCTATGGTCCCAGCATTCTCTCTTTCTGCCCCCACCCCCTTGGAAAACTGACTCCTTAAGGTGACACTGGGTATGTCCCTCCAGAAATAAAAACAAAATTGGCACAAAGAACAAGGACATTAATGTGTCCAGGTGACTATGCCAATGATTAAAAATGTTCTGCCCCATTTTGGTAGAAGGAAAGAGGATTGTATCTGGAACAAAAGACTTACCTTTGAATAATGGCTGTGGCCCTCACTGTGACTTTGAGCAAATAACTTCTCTGGACCTCAGTTTCCTTATCTGAAAAATAACAATTTTAACTTCATACTTCACAAAGTTATTATGAGGAAAACACTTTTTAAACCTTTAAAAGCTACATAAATGTAAGTTGGCCAGACCTCTAATTTCACTAGTGTTGCAAATTCCTAGGGAGGAAACTCTCTCAGTGTCTCAATGCAGATCAACAATTGTTCTGCATATTATAGTCTCTGCTTTAAGAGTTGGCTGGGGGCACCAAACAGTTAAGTGATATCCTCTGGGTCATATAGCCAGTCTCTTATTCCAAGGCTGGCTCTCTATTCACTGTTCCATGCTGCTTAATAGAATGATGATGATGATGATGATGGTGGTGGTGGTGGTGATGGTGGTGGTGATGATGGTGGGAGTGATGATGATGATGGTGGTGGTGGTGGTAATGATGGGGGTGGTGATGATGATGGTGGTGGTGGTGGTGGTGATGATGGTGGGAGTGATGATGATGATGGTGGTGGTGGTGGTGGTGGTGATGATGATGGTGGTGGGAGTGATGATGATGATGGTAGTGGTGATGGTGGTAAAAGTGATGATGTTGATGATGATGGTGGTGGTGGCAGTGATGATGATGATGATGGTGTTGATGATCACATCATGGCAAGTTTAGAGAGCCAAACTGATTGAGATAGAAAATAGAGCCAGCCTTAGAATCAAGAAGACCTGGGTTCAAGCCCTATCTCTTATACTAGCTGTGGGACCCTGAATAAGCTTTCATGCCCCAGCCAACTCTCTAAAACTATAGGTTGCAGAAAAGGTGCCAGCCTGCATTGGTAGATGGAGTTTCCTCACCTGGGAGTTCCCTATCCCAGTGAAATCACAGATCCAGTCCCTATCTCTACCACTATTATTTTCAAATATTTTTGTTTATTGGCTACAGAGCTGGCCCTTGGAGATCAGCCCTCAGCATACTCTTTGGCCTGTACTTGAAACCTTTCCATCCCTGCCAGTGTTTTTGCTCCCTCATCCATGGCATTCAAGAACTCAGAGTCACCTCCACACCATGGTGATTAGGTTAGTGGAGGAGTGAGGGGATATTCGCTTTTATCTGGGATATATTCACTTAAGCAAAACCTAATCAGGAAGGAAAATGGCTTCTTGATGTCATCATTTACGGTATCCTGAAGACAAACACAAAATAACTTTTTGTGCTCTCTGCCCAGTACGAGCAGGAGCTGATGGGTGGGACAAGTCTGCAGATGCTGCTGATTGCAGTTCCGCAGAAGGGCATCCTCCATGGCAGGAGCAGGCAGATGACACAGTAGCTGGTAATTAGAGGGCTTGGTGATGACTTGATCAAAGCCAGGAGAGGGATAAAACTACAGTCTGAAAAACTTGTCAGGATCAGACAAGCCAAGAAAATGCTAAGTTACTGCAATGGGCATGACTTAGCTTACTACAAAATAAATTGGATTTGGAAACAATGGCCACTCTCAGGAGGGACACAGATGAGCTATGTTGATGGCATCTAATTGAGGAGTTCAGGTATTGGACACAGTGGCTGAGCACTAGCCAGCCCGTCCCAAGCCTACCTTTCCAGGGCCTCTGGCTTCGTTAGAATGATATCTTCACTTAAATAATTCCCACATAAATGACTGGGAAACTTGCTTAAATCTGAAACTCCCCAAAAGAGACAGAACTAAGGATAGATAAAATAGACCTAGTATGTAACATGATGGAGGTGGAAAAGGCCAGTTTTTAATTGGTTTTGTATAGATGCATATATTTTCATGCCTCCAAAATTCTGGGGTTTTATGGCATATAATTATTTCAGGACAAGTCAAATCATATATATTAGGATAGGAGGGAAAGAGGGACTAGGGATAAGGTAGTTAAAAAGTAAAAGAAGGCCATTGAAGTATTTTTAATTGTAGAAGAGAACAGAAGTTATATAACCTATATCTTGTTGCTGGCCATCTTGGAGAAGGAGAGAGAAAAATTTGGAACCTAAAATCTTTCAAAAAATGAATGTTGAAAATTGTATTTACATATAATGGGGAAAAATAAAATACCATTAATTAAAAAAAGAGGATGGAAGTAAGTAAAAAAAAAAGAATAGACAAGCAGGATGGCTTTGAAGGTATGTATTGAATTTATTATCTTTTTAAAAAGAAAAGCAAGTTGTGCATAATAGAGATTCACAGTTTCATATACAATCCCCTTTTTCTGTTCTACTATTCTCATGTTATTTAGTGTGCATTAAGTTCAGAATTTTTTTAAAAATCAGATCGTATGTGCCAACAAAGACTCAAAGTTTCCAGTGCATAGTAACATACAAAGGATGCAATTTTCAAATGCAAGAAGGGCCAGCCACAATTTTTAAACTTTGCCTAGCATTCTCAATGCCTTAGACTGATTTTGCTACCCAGGTCATAAAGAAAGTAACCCTCTGCATCTTAAGGGTCCTTGTTGTTCACTTTGACACTCAATAGAGACCTTGATGAGGGAAGAGAACCCCAGCCCTGATAATATCCATTGCTTTGACATGTCATAAAAGCTTAATAAAATGCTTGTTGACTGAGTTTGTATCATCCACATGATTGTACCCCTCTATTGATGCGGTATGTCCTGTCACAAAGCTTGACTCTAATGCTTCACTGAGGCCTGGATGTGACCCTGGGTTCTCAAAGACAGACTCTGGCAGATTATATCATTTTGGAAAGGCTTTAAGTATGATCCTAACAGACTGTGTTTGCTTTCTGAGGACCAGGCTAGCCAAGTACAGAAAGTCTAATCACAAAGAGACTAACCATTTGGTGATAAATTATTTGGCCATGAAACAGACTGGCCCTCAGTTTTGAGTGACCCCCTTCCACTTCTACAGTGACAGTGGCAAAAAGACAGAAGGAGGGGGCAAGGGTGATTTTTAAAAATCACATTATTTTTGGACAATTTATAAATATTAACTGCTGGAGCTCTAAATATGAAATCCTTCTGAGACCAACAAATACACATAGTACTTGGACAAAAGCAATTCATATTAATCTTGTAATTCTTCCTACAAATTAAGTGAGAAGACAAAAGAAATTTTGGCTAAATAGAAAGCTGGTTCTCAAGCTCTCTTTGGAGAAGCAGACAGAGATATTGGCCAAGTTGGTTTTTTCTTGGACTATAAGAGAACAGAAAAACATTACTTGATGGCATGCTTGGCCCATTGGCTTGCAATACTCATTGTGAGCATAAGCAAAAAAGACAACCATGATGATATTTGCAACTTATGCACCATCTGTTGCAAAAGATAGAGAAGTAGAAATATTCTATGAAGAACTTGACAAGAAACTCCAAACCAAAGTAAACCTATACTTTGATATTATTGATTTTAATGCAATGGTGGACACTGGTTAAGGTTTTATGAACAAGGAATCAAATGTTTATAGACTACTCAGAAGCCTCATGCCTTTATGACATGAATTCTTCCATGAAGAATAAAGTCAAAAGCACGGGACATGGTAAATACTGAACAACAGCACAAAGAATGGAAGTGATTATATCTGAATAAACAAAAAAAAATGAGTGGGATGGGAGAAGGAATCATATCAGAACTGTTGTCTGCTGTATTCAGACCATTAACTAGTTATGGCAAAAAGTCTAAATCAATATAAAATTAGAAGAAATGTTAAAAATGAGATGACACTAAAAAATTGCAGTAACTTCAGCCTGACCTATTCAAACAAGCCATTGATGCCAAAAATTAGGAAATAGAAAGAGGCAAAGATGTTAACCTTGATCATCAATATTTCTGGGGTGAAATTTATAATGTAAAACCATTGCTATAATGAGACCAAAAGAGCCTAGAAACCACCTTATCCAGTAAACATTTGAGAGAGATGGGATATGAAAGCAACACTAGAAAGGAATATGAATTCATTTACAAAATGCTGCAGAGGAAAATGACAAAAGATTGTGAGTGGTATTGCCTTTTAAAAGAATGAAAAGCAATGAAAGTAAAAACAAGTCTAGAGAAGGCTGTATCTGAGAGCCTAGTAAGCTATATTATCTCTAGAGAATTCACAGATGAAATCAGCAGGAAGTTAACAAATGGTCATAAAATGGAACAGATTGGTCAGTGTTGATGTTACAATATATATGAAAAAGAAACAGATGCTACCCTCAGTGAGCTTACATTCTACTGAGAAATCAATGTGCATATCTGTAGAAGGATTGTATCTTTATGCAGGTGCAAATGAAAGAGTTGAGGTATGACTTTGGCTTAGAAATGATAACACTCTTAAACCATCACATTCATCAACCTAGTGCTTTGTCTACCAGAGAAAAACTAAGAAACTGTCTCCCAAGGCAAATAGAGTCTTGGCTACACCTATAATTCATAAGCAATTATTTTCTCTCCCTTTTCCTAATCTAAGTATTTGAAGTGGGTAAATTTGGATTGCGTCAGCAGCAGAACGGTGTTAAGTAAAAGAACAAACATATTACAAGTAACATCATAATGCATAGGGTAGAGAGTACCTTTTTTTATGCAGCTATTCTAACTTTGTCCCTGTGTAAATTCCAAGTGGCTACCCACTGTTGCAGCCCTAATTTTCTACAGGGTGAAAGAAAGGGAGAGACAGAGGCATGTAGAGAGACAGAGAGATATGAGAGACAGAGAAAAGATGAAAGAAAAGGGATGAGGAGAGAAACAGAGAACAAAGTGGAGAGAGAAGAAGAAGAAGAAGAAGAAGAAGAAGAAGAAGAAGAAGAAGAAGAAGAAGAAGAAGAAGAAGAAGAGAAAAGGAGGGGAGAGAGAGAAAGGAAGAGGGGAGAGAGAAAGAAAAAGAGAGAGGGAAGGGTGACAGAGACAAAGACAGAGAGGTTGCCTCTTGGCATATTTGCTACTAATTGTTCTCAAGCCAGCCAATTTTGAATTTGGAGAGACAACAGATCCCCAGATCTGGCCTTTCTACCCCCACAGAACCACAAATTTAAAAAACCCTACTTACTTGTATTTGTATAATATATTGCAGTTTTCAAAGTACTTTAGTTACATTATCTCACTTGATGATAATTGTAGCAAACATTTATCTAGAGCATTAAGATTTACAAAGTACTTTACATCCATTATCTCATTTGGTCCTCATAACCACATGAGGAAACTTAATGGGATAGTATATGGTATAGTGGAATAGTTGGACTTGAAATCAGAAAAAGACTTGAGTTTAAATCTCACCTCCCACATTTTTGGTCATGTGATCCTAGGCAGGTCATGTAACTACCCAGAGCCTCAATTGCCTATGAAATCAGGTTAGTAACAGCAACTAGTTCTCAGGGTTGTGCTGAAGATTAAATGAAAGAATGTCTATAAGGTACTTTCCAAACCTTGAAGTGCTAGATGAGTTCGTTGTTGTTGTTGTTTGTTGTTGTTGTTGTTGTTGTTATGATGATGATGATGATGATGATGATGATGATGATGATGATGATGATGTAAATACATTGGGCAAGTATTACCACACCCATTTTACTGATGGAGAAGCTGTGGCTTAAAAAGTTTAAGTGTCTTCTCCTATGTCACACAGATGGTAAATGCCAGACCATTATATTTGGGGTTTAAAGTAGGAAAGGATCTTAACTGGAAGGGAATGTCTAATTCAGTGCTCTCATTTGACAAATGAGGAGATTGGAGCCCAGAAAGGGGAAGAGATTTATCCAAAGTCACATAGGTAGTAAATAACCTGGTTTGGATTCAAACCCAAGTTTTTCTATTCTTTTTTTTTTTAATTTGGTTAGGCAATGGGGTTAAGTGACTTGTCCAGGGTCACACCACTAGTAAGTGTTATGTGTCTGAGGCAGGATTTGAACTCAGGTCCTCCTGAATCCAGGGCTGGTGCTCTATCCACTGTGCCACTTTTTATTCTAATTCTAATACCCTTTTACGGTATATCCCATTTGACTCTCATAACAACTCTCCAGTGTGCAGGGGTTCTTAATCTATTTGTATGTGAACTTTAAAAAAATATTTTGATAAACATATTTCAATAGAATTAGTTTCCTTGGCAATCCTATGCATTTTATTTTATGCATTTGAAAGTATTATTCCAAGATGGAGTCCTTGGGGTTTTTACCAGGTGGCCAGAGGGCACTGTAACACAGGAACCTCTGCTGTAGGACTAGGAGAAAGAGGTATCACCTAGCTCCATTTTGCAGATGAAAAATCTGAGACATGAAAAAGTTACAACTTCCCTAATGTCACAGAGCTAGTTAGTAACAGAGCCGGGCCTAGCCCTGAATCTCTAACACATAGTCCAGAGCTCATGCATTGTGCCTCAGTGAATGCAACTGGTAATGTCTAGGAGAAAGGGATCATGGGATTATTGACATAGTTATGAGGGGACAGCATAGTACAGAGAACCTCAGAGCTAGAAAGGACATAGATTCCATCAAGTTTAATCCATTCATCTTGCAGATAAGAAAACTGAGGATCAGAGGTTAAATGATTTTGTCTAAGCTAGAATCACACAGCAACGTGTTAGTAGCCAACTATTCACACTGTGACATATGGCAGAGACTGACACAAAGCTAAACAGAAAGAGTCGGAGAGAAAAGAACAAAGAGGTGGGGGACAAGTGAGAAAGACACAAAGACAAGGGGGAGGAGGAGAAAGGAGGGGCTCGGAGGGGCTCAGGGAGGGGGGGAAACAAAAAAAATAGTGACCTAGAGAAGTTTTCCTTTTACAGAAAGAGAAAGCAGAAAAATCTCATTGAAAATTCCAAAGGACTCATGATGAAAAATGCTATCCACCTCCAGAGAAAGAACTGATGGGGTCTGAATGCAGATGGAAGCAAACTTTTTTTAACTTTCTTTATTATTCTTGGGTTTTTCAGTCTGCGTTTTCTTCTGCAACATGGCTAATATGGAAATGTTTTGCATGACTGCACATGTACAATCTATATCAGACTGCTTGCCCTTCTCAAGGAGGGGGAAGGGAAGGGAGGGAGGGAAAGAATGTAGAAGTCAAAAAAAATTGTTTAAATGTTTAAAATTTCTTGTTTCCAGGTAATAGAGAAAAAATATAAAATAAAAATCAAATGTTAAAAAAACATAGAAAAACCAAATATAAAATGACATTGAGCTTTCCTGGAGAAATAAATGATAGCAATAATAAGCCTGAGGTGATGATGTGGCAGCTAGAGGACAATGCAGTCTATTTCAATCTTGCATCTTCTGCTGCTCTTGCCACCTCTGGCATCACAGGTTATGTCCCTTTGAGAGCACTGGAGTGGATGAGAGACAGGCTTTCTGCATAGGAGGTGCTGTTCATTCATTCTCTCCTTCCTCACAGACTTGCGGGGGTGCATTGCATGACAGTGGCTGGATACTCCAAGGGCTATGGCTACCAAACTGGACAGAGCTTTTCAGGGGAATATGACCATGCCTGGAATGCTGTTTACCTGGAAGGAAGATGGCATCTATTGGACAGCACGTGGGGAAGTGGCCTGGTAGATCCTGCTACCACCAAATTCACCTTCATGTAGGTACCCTTCCTCATTCCCATTGAGTTTGGAGAAATGGGAGGAAAAGGAAGCAGGAAGCTCTCTGGGTCAAATAGAAATGGAGAGAGCTTCTTTCCCATTTGCACACTCCCACAAAAGCACACATTATAGATTATTGTCACAAGCTACCTTGCAGATGGGCACATCAAGGTGCCAGAGTTCTAGCAGTTCCCGTATAGGTTTACCAGAACCACACCCTACCCCTTAATTAAATTCTACAGTTTCCCCATCACTAACCTAAGAAAGCATTGGCCTATAGCAAAAATATTCAGAGTTTCCCACTTCCAGACCCCATAGTTCACCCCTCTGCCCTATACGTTTGCCCCAAACACAAGTTCTCATTTTTAAAAAAGTGAAATCAGAATAGCAAGGAGAAGCCAAGTTTCTTATATCTCTTTTGATTTATCTTAGGACTTAGGCATATAAGCACAGATTCCATATGGCTTACTAAAATCCAGAGACAATAACCCTGTGAAATCCAAAGTAGTTTCAGATAGGTGGATAAGGCATTGGTCTTAGAATCAGGAAGACTTGGGGCAGCTAGCTGGCATAATGGACAGAGCTCCAGCCTTGGAGTCAGGAGGACCTGAGTTCAAATGTGGCCTCAGACACATAACACTTACTAGCTGTGTGACCCTGGGCAAGTCACTTAACCCCAAATGCCTCACCAAAAAAGAAAAAAAAAAGAATCAGGAAGACTTGGGTTCAAATAATGCTTCATACATTCATCTTTCTGTGTGGTCAAGACATTTACTGTCACTTTGTCTCAGTTTACTAGTCTGTGAAATAATTTACTAGTCTGTGAAATAAGAGGAAAGAATGACCTCTAAGGTCCCTTCCACCTATAAATCTATGACCGTGTGGTGCTCTGTAGTCACAGTGTCTGCCTACATATGTAGCCTGCTTAAGTAGAGGATTAATGTTGCCCTGCTTTATACTGTCTGGGGTCATATCCCTGAAGCTATATAGTCATAGCCTTTCACTCAGGGGTGGAGGGAGACTCTGAGGACACTGGCTACAGAGAGATACTTGTGTTCACTCTAGTCTGTTGAGATGAGGAACAGTAAGAAAAATACTGTAAGAAACAACAAGCTTTCTAATCATGTGTATTTTTGAGGAAGACACATTCCACAGGGAAAGTAATGTCAGTAGAACTAACATGATCCATATACTACCATATATAGCCTTCTAACCCTCTTGCACTCAACCAAACACTAGCCCTTTTCTCCTGATACCACCCCCTCATTCCCAATGAAATTCCACTATCCTAGGTTACCTGAGTCCAGCCTAGTGGCCATGCATGTCCCAGTCCAAACAAAGACTTGCTAATACAGCAGCATACTCTTGTCACAGAAAATCAAAGTTCGCACTCCTTTGAAACAGATTTGTGACCCCTGCCATCAGGCTGGAGCAGCCAGGTGGCACACCGATAGAGCGCTGGGCCTGGAATCAGGAAGACCTGAGTAAAATCCAATCTTAGACTTTGACTAGCTATGTGACCCTGGCCAAGTCACTTAACCCTGTTTGCCTCAGTTTCCTCATCTGTAAAATGGGCAGAAGAAGGAAACAGTAAACCACTCCAGTTTGAAGAGTTGGACACTACCGAAATGACTGATCAACATCTGTGGGACCCAGTGAATTTCATAGCATACACCCAACATTAGAATCACAGAAGAACACAGCCACAGAACTGGAAGGGATCTCTGTGGTCACCCATTCCACCCTGTGGTTTCAGCAGGAATCCCCTCTGCAATATTCTCTACAGAGAAACATTGTGGAGGGGAGCTTCAAGCTCATTCCACTTTGAGGCAGCTTTAATTGGAAGGTTTTTTCCCCATGAATTAAGCCAAAATCTATGTCACTTTAACTCCCACCCATTACTTCTAGTTCTGCCCTCTGGGACCAATTAAAACAAGTCTAATAATCTCTGTTCTCTATGGCAGTCAAATAGTTTTAGGATCATAGATTCAGAGCTGGAAGGGAGCTTAGAAACCCTCTGGTCCAATCCCTTACTTTACAGATGAGGGAACTGAGGCCAACCAAGTTTACATGACTCGTCCAAAGTTAAACAGCCCGTCAGCGGCACAGCCAGGATTCTAACTCTGGTCTGCCCACTCCACTCAAACCCAGCACTCTCTCCATTGTGCCATGATACTTTCCTAATTAAAGGAAGTGATTGCATCCCTCTCTACCTCTATTCTACTCCAGGCTAACCATCCCCCATCCCTTTCACTCATCCTCAGCTGGGGCATTTTCCAGTGCCCTCACCATCCTGATCACCTTCCCCTGGACATGCGCCAGCTGTCGATGACCTTCCTAAAATGGGATATCCAGAACTCAGTGATACAGATATGATAAAACATAGCAAGCCTTTCCCCTCCATCATTCTGCTATTCCATCAATGCAGCCTAAGCTCAGCCTGGATTCTCTGGCATTTTTTTCCTGCTCTATCACATTGTTGACCCATATTAAGCATTAACACTCCCCCACCCCTTTTCACACATACAGTGGACTAACCATGTTTCCCCCTACCTCGTTCTTGTACCACTGGTATTTTGAATTCAAGTATAGAATTTTACATTTTTACCTATTACATTTCTTTTTATCAGAATCAGCCCATATTTCCAGTCTGTCGAGATCTCTTTGGATTGTAATTCTTCCATCTAACATGTTAACTATCTCTCCTGGTTTTGTATGAGCAACAAATTCAACAAACATCCCACCTATTGTTTCATCTTAGTCATCAATAAAAATGGTGAATGAAATAAGGGCAAAGACTGATCCCTGGGCCCCTCCCTGGGCCCTTTCTTCATCATGACATTGATCCATTGAGCATTGTTTTTTGTATCTAGATACTAAAGCAGTTCTAAATCCCCCTAACTATACTATCATCAAGTTCACACTGTCTGTCTTATCTATAAGAATATCATAAGAGCCCTTTGTAAAATTTCTTGCTCAAGTCCAGGTATATGTAAGGGATTTTCCAAATCTGCCATCTTAATCACTCTGTCAAAAAAGAATATAAGATTGCCCTGGTATTACTTGCCTGATGAGCCCATGCTAGCTCATAATAATCACTGTTTCCTTTTCTACATACTCACAAACTACCCCTTTAATAAATGGTGGTTCTAATTCTATTATTTTGCCAGAAATCAAAGTTAAGATCACTACGCCATAATTTGGAGAGTCTACCTTCTCCCCTTTTCAAAAGTCAGGACATTTGCCTTTCTCCAGTCCTACAGCTTCTCTCCCTTTCTTATAGATTTTTTTCCCCCAAGATCACTAACCTATTCATGAATTCTTTTATCACAGTGGGATGTAGTTAATCCAAACATGGTAGAATGAATTTATTAAGATGATCTGTTAGAACCTCCTCACTTATCTTCACTTTTGATTCTATTTTTGTCTTATACATTCCAGCCCAAAGACTATGACTTGTACATAATGTGACTAGAGACAGCACAAATCAGGATGGTCGATGAAAGTTTTCACTGGCTCCAGCTCAGTCTGTGGCATTGACTGAACTTTGTGCAGAGCTCTGTAATAAGTGCCACATTCAATCCCTCTCCCAATATCCCTATTACCATCATTCTTCCAGTCACCTATAGACTTATCTTCTGTATTTGTTTTCAGATGTATCATTTCTTGTTTTGTTTAGCCATTTCATGGGTTTGTGTCTGCTCATCAAGTATGAAAGCTCCTTGAAGGCAGACATGTCTCATCCATGTCTGAATTCTCCACATTAACTAGCAGAGATCTGGGGCTCTCCCATAAGGTCACATGAATTTCATCTCTCCCCTTTTGTTTCTGCAAAACTTCTTGGAACAAAAGTGGAATATTAGGCTAGAAGGCCATCGATATGCTAATGGACTAGAATAAAGCATATCTTTTCTTCATCAGATCCAATCTCAAAGGTCTCATTATTCACCCAGTGCACTGGCCCAGGGCAAGGAGCCTACATAATGATCTATAAGATGTGTTTCCAACTCTCATTCTTTTTTTTTTATTTGATAGGGGAAAAAAAAATCCCTCTGCTTTTAAAAATTGAAATCTTAACAAACCTGTCTCCTTCCCAATATATTATCCTTCAACCTCTAGTTTATAATTATGGTTATATAAATTGCTTGCCTTTATTAGAGTAAGAGGGCATTTTCCTCTCATCTCAGGGGTAAGAAAAAAGCTGTCTACCACTGCCTGTGGTCCCCATGAGCCAGTCTTTAATTGTCCTACAAGACAATTCTAAACAAGGATAACCCAGCATTGAACCAGCCTTCCAGTGTCTCCTGGGCTGCAGGATCATCAATTTGAACTCAAAGGGACTTAGAGGTCATCTAGTCCAAATCCCTTATTTATAGATTAGGAAATGTAAAAGCCCAGAGAAGTTAGGTAACTTTGTTGAGGTCACACTGGGATTGAACCAAGGTCCTCTGACTTCCACTTCAGCCCTGTCTGCTCAGCATCATGCTGCCTCCACTCCCCACAAATGATGGCGTGTCTGTGTGCGGTGTTGGCTTTCTTATTAATGTGGTGTCCTGAAAAGCCTGTGGGGATGAGACTCTGGTAATAAATATATTTTTTAGTGTGTCACTGCAAAGCTGAGTTAAATAGCCTCATAATGAAGCAGCTGAAGAGCAGTCTAGAGGGGGAACAAAAGTATTCTCCATTTCCATTCACTCCCTACCCCAACAGCACCACCCCCCTCCCTGGCCTGAACGTTTGCTGTCTGGCTTGAGTTTTGAGCTTTTGCTCTTTTTGCTCTTAAAAATAAAACTCCTAGCTAACCATTTGTCTAATGGATGCCCTAAGCATGATAAATCTGCAAATAAATGCAGGTCATATCCATCGCATCAAAGGAATGTCACATCAAAGACATGTGATGGAATACACATTATGACTTATGAAACAAGCTCTGCTGTGAAATTGGTGGACCCCAGCATAAGGATTTTAAAATTTGTTTTTTCCGGATTAGAATGGTTCCTGTGCCAGTCATGCCCCCATCCTGACGATAGTATAGTATGATGGAAAGAACAATGACTTTGGAGTCAGAGAACCTGGATTTAAATCTTAGCTCTGTTACTTAATGCCTGTGTGATCTTGTGCAAATCATGCCATGTTCCTGGGCCTCAGTTTCCTCATCTATAAAATAAGGGGTTTGAAGTAGCCAGCTTCTGAAGTTCCTTGTTGCTCCATTTTCACGATCCCATAATCTCCTATTGCAGAAAAGGCGGTTAACCCAAGAAAAGATAGTACTGTAAATATCCCCAAAGTGATCCCAGATGCTGATGGGAACATAGCATCTTTTTAGGCTGACCTTTGCGCAGGGCTGCCCTTCCTCCACACCATGCTGTCCCTGACTCTGTTTTTCCCTTTGCTGCAGATACAATGAATTCTATTTCCTCACCCACCCTGCCCTGTTCATCGAGGACCACTTCCCAGACAATAAGAACTGGCAACTGCTGAAACCTGTCCAGTCTCTGAGACAATTTGAGACCAATATGTACCATAAGAGTGAATTTTACAACAAGGGGATGCTGTCAGCCCATCCAGAGACATCAGTCATCAAAACAGGTAAAAGAAGGCTCTGGGCCAGGTGAACAAACAGTGGTTCTCCAGTACAGAATATTTTCTCTCTCTAAGGAGCCTGTTTTAATCATGTATGTCAGTTGTTCCTCCACAGGTTAAGACAGTTTCTTCTCCACAAGGGCCTCAGAGTGTAGAAATTTAGGTTAGATAGCAAGACTTTCTAAATTACTGTCATGATATGTGAAAAAACAGAGCTCTCTGGGTCAGTCAGCAGTACTTACTACATATACATCACATGGAAAACATTGCCCTGAGCACTAAGATTCTTCGATGGGTCATATCCCCATCAGTCTAGAGATAGGAGACATGATACTTTTGAGTCAACCCATTTACTTGGCCAACATTTATTGAGCACGTGCTGTCTGCTAGTTGCTGTAATAATAGAGACAATAATAGATTGAGGCACATATGGTCCCTGAATTTAAGGAGTTTATAACTGGCTACCAGGGACAGCTAGGTGGTACAGTAGATAGAGCCTGGAGTCAGGAAGACCTGAGTTCAGATCCATCCTCAGACACTCGCTGTGTGACCCTGGGCAAGTCACTTAACCCTGTTTGTCTCAGTTTTTTCACCTGGAGAAGGAAATGGCAAACCACTCCAGTATCTCTGCCAAGAAAACCCCAAATGGGGTCATGAAGAGTCAGACATGACTGTAGTGACTGAACAGCAGCAACAAATCAAGTATAAGGATACAATTAACTATAAATCAAATAAAAAATATGGCAAGGGCATAAAGGTCATTCACAATGCCATGAGCAGGGAAGGTCTGGTAGGGAGATCAAGACATGTTTCATGAAGATTTATTGATATGGAAAGGATTTCAGTAGCAGAGATAGAAGGAGGAGAACAATGCAGATAGAACACCATGCACAAAGGCATGGAAATGAGGAAGCTTCAAAAATATTTGGGAAACATCAAGGAATCTGGACTAAATTCGGTAGGTAGAGTGGAGCTTCTGAAGGTTTTGATTGGGACGTGACATGCTTAGAGTGCTTAGAATAGAGTGGAGAGAGGAGAGATTAGGGGCAGTCAAATAACTCAGTGAAAGAGTTGTTAGCAATAGGAGAGGCAAGGAATAATGTGGCTTCAAAAAGGGCTTATGAATGGAGGAGGGGAGAGACGGGTGCTAGAGGTGCTGGGAAGGTGGTCTTTGTATTCCCGTTGCTGCTTCTCTGAGAGCTAGGGAGTTTAGGTCATCAGATTCTCTTGGCCAACATGGAAAACAAGTCATAGTAGAAATGTATGATCTAATTACAGCACACAACAGAAAGGACAGACATAGATCTTAGATCTCCAGAATAACAATATTGCATGTGTAGAATGACTTCCAACTTACAGGCTAAAGAGTATAGTATGTATTTTATCATATAGGGAATAGGGAGCCATTGAGGGTTTTTGAGCAGGGAAATTAAATGATGGCATGATGTTATATGGATTAATTTGGCAGTTCTACAAAGGATTGTTCAGAGAGAAAAGGTATCAAGGGCAGGCAGATCATCTAAGAGACAGTCTTCCAGGTAAGGGATGATGAGGACTCAAACAAGAATGGTGGCGATGGAGGTATGTTTGGAGAGACCCAGGGAATGAATGTCAGAGATATTAGGTAGATAGATTAGGTAGGTAGATAGGTAAGTAGATTGCTAGAATTTGGCAATTAGTGGTTAAGGAGAGGAAGGAATCAGACATGACTGAGGTTTAAAGCCTGAGTGACTTGGGGGATTCTGTTGCCATCAGCAGAAATAAGAAAGTTGAAGAGAAGGACAAGTTTTGGATAAAAGATGAATTCCCTTTTTAAATATGCTGAGTTTGAGATGCTAGTGAGGTATTCAGGTAAAGATGCCTCGCAGAGAATTCTAAAAGTGAGACTGAAGCTCAGAGGACAGACAGAGACTGGAAATGTAGATTTTCAACTCATCTGCATAGACTGTGATGGCTTTAGGCAGAACTGCACCTAATTAGTCCTAGACAGATGGATATATTTCTTATACTTAACTATTCTTTTTCGTAACTTTTCTCAATAAGCCTGAGAATTTTTTTCCTTATGTCTAACCTAAATCCACATATCTACACTTATGGCCAGTTTTTCCCTGTTCTACTCTTAGTGGTGATGGACAATATCTGATCCCCACACAGTTATCTTTTGTTATCTTTTGTCTACTTGATGACTATTAATAAAAATAATTAGCATTATACAGTATGTGGTTTTACATTATGTAAGTTTACAAAGTACTTTACAAATATCCCTTTTATCCTTATGACAACTCTGGGAGGTAGATACTATTATTATCCTCATTTTACAGATAAGGAAGCTGAAGCAGAGGTTAAGTGACTTGCCCAGGTTCCTACAGCCAGGAAGTGATTGAGGCAGGATTTGAATTCAGGTCTTCCTGATAACAAGTCCAGTGCTCTAGCCACTGCAGCACCTAGCTGTCTCCTGCTAAGCTCAAGTGCTACCTCCAACATGAGTCTTTTCCTCATCCTCCCCAGCTGCTAGTACCTCCCTGCTAAACTATATTTGTTTGTGTATATATACTTATATGTGTTTATCTCCCCACCCCTTCCACTTTCTAGATAGAAGGTAAATTTCCTGAAGGTAGAGACTGTTTCATTTTGTAGCCCTAGCACCTAGCAAATTACTTGGTATACAGTAAGCAATTAATAAATGTTTGCTTAATGGGTTATATTACAACCCTGAATCCAAAAAGGGCCTCTTTTTGCCAGAATTATGACATTATTTGAAATCAAAGGTATAGAAGTGATATATACATACATACATGTATGAGCCTACTTGTTGGCCTTGTCTGCTAATGGAGGGGATTCCATATCAATAACAGAGCAATGAAATCCAAGTTCAGACATAGAAAGAGACAGTAGAGAGAATTCAGGAAATGACCTTTCCACCTAATGCAATCCATATCTAAGGTAGGAATCCTCTAAATAATTATATACAAATGGCTGTCCAGCTTCTGTTGGAAGACCTCCAAATGTCTAGCTCCTAGAGAAGTAGCAATGGGAATACAAAGACTACCTTCACAGCATCTCTTGCACCCATCCATCTCTTTCTTACTACTTCCACAGCCCTTTTCCAGTCCCTGTTACTCCTTGCCTATATAGACTCCTGCAACAACTCCTTAACCCGACTCCCTGTCCCAATCTTTCCTCTTTCCATTCTATCCCTTTCACTTTAAGCAATTCTAATTGTTAGGAAGCAATGTTTGTTTGCTTGCTTTTTAACGAAGCTGAAATTGGTGCTTCTCTACAATGGGTATTGGTTCCAGGGTTGCCCATCATAAGTGGCAATCTCCCTTTTGCAAAAGTTCCCTTCTGATATTTCATAATGAAATTTATGTGTTCTCCATAGCCACACCAATGAAACACCCTCTAAAGAAGTCTCCACCATACTAGAAAGGTTCTCAATTTGGACCTACTTAGATTCTAGATTTCGACATGGAAGGAGCTTTAGACATTATGAAGTCCAAGAGTTATTAACATGGAAGCCCATGATAAAAAAAAATACTTAACTATATTTTAATCTAATTGGTTTCCTTCATAATCTTATATATTTAATGCATTTTACAATCTGAGAAAAAGTCCATAGGCTTCACCAGACTGCCAGAGGGACCTATGAAACAAAAAAAGGGTTAAGAACCTCTGATCTAGAACCCTAATTTTACAACAGAGAGGCTGACTCACCCAAAGCCAACAGCATGTTGCACTTCACTTAGAGAAAACAGACCTTGGTTTGACACCTGGCTACCA
This sequence comes from Phascolarctos cinereus, assembly GCF_003287225.1. Classification (NCBI taxonomy): domain Eukaryota; kingdom Metazoa; phylum Chordata; class Mammalia; order Diprotodontia; family Phascolarctidae; genus Phascolarctos; species Phascolarctos cinereus. The sequence continues at coordinate 122,194,503 of NW_027556098.1, read as the reverse complement.
TTGTAACTCACTGTATGCCTACGCAAATCACTTCACTGCCTCAGTTTCTTTATCTATAAAATGGGAATAAAAAAATCTACACTCTACCTCACAGAGCATGTCATTTATAAGTTGTAAGACATATAAATACAAACCATTATTGTTACATATAATAACATTATGTAAATACAAGAGACAGTGTAGGGACTTAGGATCTAGGCCTCCTGCCTCCTGAGTCCGGTGTTTCTACAACACCAAGACCACATAACCACAACCATCTGTGTATCACTCAGAAAATCCAACTCATCACCCTGACCCTGCTAACAGAGTCTCTGAGGTCGAAGTGTAAATGTTTCATGCTTGAAGAGCAGAAGGTCCTGAGTCCCACCTCTCATGCCCAGTAACTGGCAACTGTGAATTGTTTGTAGCACCCAGATTTGTTCCGAATGACCTGCCCTTTTTAGCTGGTGTTAGTTTCTTTAAACAGGTTGTGCTGCTCTCACTTACTTTTTAAAAAGCTATAAATATCTGACAACTCCAGCTGCTAAAATAACAGGGTAAGAGTGCTTGCTTTTGCATTGCCAGATCAGAGGTAGAGAGCCTTTTTTTCTATTGAGAACTATTGACACTCGGGAGAAAAAAAAATCAATCAAGGATCACATAGACATAAAAAGCAATTTGGTTTAATTAGAGTTTGTCTGTAGAACCTCTGAGTTAAAAAAGTTGGAAAGGGTACTTGATTAGGAGTCACAGAACCCGGTTCAAATCCTGGTTCTACTACCCACTAGCTATTTGACTTCAAGGAAGTCACTTAATGTCTTTCAGCCTCAGTTTCCTAATCTGTATATTGAGGAAATTGTACTAGATTATCTCCAAGGTTCTTTTCAGTTGTTTTTCAGCCATGTCTTACCCTTCATGATCCCATTTGGGGTTTTCTTGGCAAAGATAGCGGAGTGGTTTGCCGTTTCTTTCTTCAGTTCATTTGACAGAGGAGGAAACTGAGGCAAACAGGGTTAAGTGACTCGCCCAAGGTCACACAGCTAGTAAGTGTCTGAAGCCAGATTTGAACTCAAGTTTTTAGCCCAGTGTTCTATCCACTAGATAGCTTCCCAAGATTCTTGCCAGTTTAAAATCTTATTTGGTCTGTGGTCCTGATTATGAATTCCTTTATGACATTTCAGTGATGGCTTATAGCTCTAAAGGAGGGATTTTTCACCATTTTCCATATCATAGGCCCTCTCTGGCCATCTGGCAAAGTCTATTGACCCCTCTTCAAAATAATATTTTTAAATACATAAAATAAAATACATAGCATTATATAGGAAACTGATTATGTTGAATAGTTATCTATATATTTTTTTAAATTTAGTATTATTTATCATTTTATATATTTTTTTATTTTTTTATTTATTCATTTATTCATTCATTCATTCATTCATTTATTTAATTATTTATTTTATTTATTTATTTTATTTAGATATTTAGATTAAGAACTCCTGAAGGACTCCAGAAGCTATGTAGTGCAGCCCTCCATTTTACAAGCTGGAAACTGAGACCCATGAAGGCTGTGAATTATCCACGGACACACAGACAATACGTATCAGGGCTAGAATTCAAATCCAGGTCACCCACCTACAGAGCTAGAGCCTTTTTTATTGTATCATAGAGAATACATTGCTTCCTTAGGCAGTTCTGTCTGCTTTTCCAAAGCTCTAATTAAGAATGGTTTCCTCATTTGGAGCTGAAATTTCTTTGTTTGCGAATTATACCCACTTTTCCCAATTCTCCCTATGGGATGAAGAAAAACAAGAATGACCCTTCTTTCTCATGATAGCCTTGCAAATAATTGAAAACAACTATTGCATCCCCTCTAGTTTTCTCAGATACTCACAATCTTATAACTAGCATTTACATAGCACTTTAAAGATTGCAAAGCACTTTACACATATTATTTCATTTGATACTCAAAACAATTCTAGGAAATTGGGTGCTATTATTATCCCCATTTTACATATGAGGAAACTGAGGCAGATAGAGGTTAAATGATATTGTTCTTTCTGCAGTCACATAGCTAGTACATTTCTTAGACCTTCCTGCCTCCAGGTCCAGCACTGTATCTACTGTCCCACTTAGCTACCCACTGACTTAATTACCTCTTGACATAAGCAGGGCAAGTATTATTATCCATTTTTAAGCAGATGAAAAATCAGTCACAGAATCCCAGAATTGAAGGAGGCCTCTGGTATAACCCATACCTAAAGCATTAATTCCCCTATTCTATCCCCTTAACAAGTGGTTATTCACCTTCGATTTGAAAACCTCCATCCACTGAAGAAGCATCTTCTATTTTGAGACTGCTTCAAATGTTAGGAACTTTATCCCTTTATGCAAATGTAGAAGGACCATGATTTCTTCCAGGTAAGGAATTCCTGGGTGAATAATCTTCTTCCACCAAAATTTTACATGAGTCAGTAGTTAAGTTTTAGGGAAGAATTCTGGCCTAAAGCCTAAAGATGCCCCCAAGGTCACATAGCTACTAAGTGTCAGAAGCAGGATTTGAATCCAAGTCTTTCTAACTCTAACCCCAGTACTCTGCCTACTGTGTGCCATGCTACTTCTTTTCCTTAGAGAAAATTGAAATCTTCCTCCCAGTAACTTCAAACTTCTTTTTCCTCCACAAGCAGTCTCAGTTGTACCCTTTTGTAGGGGAGTTAGGGGAGAGGGAAGGAGAGAAACAGAACAAGTTTAACCCCCCCCCTTCCCCAACACAAGAGCACTGACTTTGGAATCAGAGGTCTTAAGGTCAAATCTTGACTACACCACTTATTACCTTGTGTCCTTGGGGAAGTAATTTACCCTCACTGGGTCTCAGTAGCCTCATCTTTAAAATATGGGTTGGTTAGGGCAGCTAGGTGGCTCAGTGGATAGAGCATCAGCCCTGGAGTCAGGAGGACCTGAGTTCAAATGTGACCTCAGACACCTAACACTCACTAGCTGTGTGACTCTGGGCAAGTCACTTAACCCCAATTGCCTCACCAAAAAAAAAAGATATACATCAGTGGAGTAGATCCAATGATTCCCTCCACCCTGTCTCCCAATTCTTTTATTCTCCTTGCTAAAACATCCCTTTTTCCCTCCTCTGGACACACTAGTTTTTCAATCTCTTGCTCAAAATGTAATATAGCACCTCAAAAATAGGAGGCACATAGGCATTGTTAGTTGTGCTGACCTGAATAGAACAGAGTACCCAAGATTTGTTTTGGCCCAGGGAAATTGCAACAGCCCTGTGACTGCCATCCATCCTGCTTTTTGAGAAGGAAGCAAATAATTCCAAGGCTAAATTCACCTGAGTCTTTATGGACAAAGGAACAAACCTTTATGCAAAATAATAATTATTATTATAATTATCAATTGCATATTATTATCAATGAGGAGTTGGAGTAAGGGTAGGAAGAAAAAGAAAGAAATGAAGAAGGGGAAAGAAAAACAACAGGCATACAAACTGAGAGAAGACAGACTGATAAAGAGGGAAAGGTAGAGAGACAGAGTGAGAGAAATAAAGAGAAGTCTAAGGGACCAGTAAAAAGGCAGAAAGGGGTAGAGAGACAGAGGGAGTGTGGGGGGGAAAAAAAGATTGGTGCTTACATGAGGGAGGGGAGGAGGAATCATTTGATTTTGCTCTGTCCATCAAACTGTACACCTTGCAGTTCTTGTGTGTTTCAAATGCTTATTAGCTGTTTAACTGCTGTTCATTACTCTTTCACCCAGAAAGTTAAGTCAAGTGCCAGAGTCCCCACTCTGCCAACCATCCTCACTCCTGGTTCTACACTACTGTTTCCACAGAAATACTTATTAAGTGCTTACCATTGTAAACCATACTATTTCAAATGAACTCTATCTTTCCTTTTCTCATCCCTCCTACCCTCAAAAAAGGAAAGATCTCTTTGGTTTTGTTGTTATTATTGTTTTCCCTTCTGTGGCTTGTAGTTCTGTAATTCTACTCCACAAGAAGAATCATAGACTATTCCCACATCAGTGCTAGAAAGACTCAAGAAGTCATCTGGCCCACTCTCTTCATTTTGCTTTTTTTTTTTTTTGGCTAGGCAATAGGGGTAAGTGACTTGCCCAGGGTCACACAGCTAGTAAGTGTCGAGTGTCTGAGGCCGGATTTGAACTCATGTCCCCTGACCTTAGGGCCAGTGCTCTATCCACTGGGCCACCTAGCTGTCCCATTTTACTCACTTTAAAATGGAATAAAGTGGCTGGCCTAATTTCATACAGGGAGCTCCTGGCAAAGCTGTACCTAGAGCCCTGGACTCCTGACTTCCCCTTTAAAAATCCTTGGCATTTTTCTCTCTCAAACCATCCATCTAGAAGAGTTTGTAGAATCAGAGTTGGAAGGAAACCCAAGAGCCATCTGCTGTGGCCCATACCTATCACAATCCCCATAAACATCATGATATACCCAACACACATTTATTCAGCATCTGCTTGAAGACTTCTAATGACAGGGAACTCACTACATCACAGTCCAGTTCTAATGTTAGGAATTATTTCTTTATATAGAACCAAAACATGCCTCTCTGGGACTTCTGTCCTCTGCTCCTACTAGGACTAAGCAGCCTAAGCCTAGATCCTCTTCCATGTGACAAATATTGATATATCTGAAGGTAGCTATCATGTGTCCCTTCTATTTTCACTTTTCCAGGCTGACCATCCTCAGCTACTTTATTTTTACTTATTTGTTTGGGTTTTGTTTTGTTTTGTTTTGGGGTTTTTGGTGAGGCAATGGGGTTAAGCGGCTTACCCAGGGTCATGCAGCTAGTAAATGTCAAGTATCTGAGGGAAGATTTGAACTCAGGTCTTCCTGAATCCAGGACTAGTGCTCAATCCATTGTGCCATCTAGCTGCCCCTATCCTCAGCTACTTTAACCAATCCTCATGAAGCATGATTTTAGGACTTCTTATCACCTTCCTTTGGATCTGTTTCAGATTATCAATGTTGTTCCTGAAATGTGGCATGTTAAATTGGATGCAATATTCTAGATGTGGCAGCTGGTGGCCCAATGAATGGAATGATGGGCCTGGAGTCAGATCTGGCCTCAGATTGGGCCATATGGCCCTATACAAGTCACTTAACCTTGTTTGCCTCTTTCTTCACCTGTAAAATGAGCTAGAGAAGGAAATGACAAACCACTCCTTTATCTTTGCCAAGAAAACCCCAAATGGGCTCACAAAGAATTGGACACAACTAATCAACAAAAAAAAAACAATCTAGATATGGTCTGGCCAAACCATTTTTAACCGTAATTGATAAGGTCAATTGAAAAAAAGAGAAGTAGCCTTCCAATGATATAGAAATTAAAGTTCAAAATTTATCTTGTTCAGATACAGCAAAACACAGGTGTCACTGGGAATAAGATCCAAAAGTCCTAATCCTTAGGTCATAGGCTGCCTGTTCAACCATCTGCTTCCCAGAAGGAATGAATATATCTAATGTTTCAGTTATTGAGCTTATAACATTTCCCTCTGATCTTCTCTAGAGATAATAGGGAGCCACTGGAGTTTATTGAATAGGGGGTGATGTGGTCAGACCTTCTCTTTAGGAAGATTAATTTAATAGGTTATCAGTAGGTGGTCTGGAATGAGGAGCAATTTAAGGTAAGGATTCCAACCAGCAGGCTATTGGAATATTCCAAAAGTGAGGTGAGGAGGGCCCGCACCAAAGGTGTTACAGTGTCAGAGAAGAGGACATATACTAGAGATGTTACCAAGGTAAAATTAATAAGCCTTAGCAACTGATTGATATGGGGGACTTGGTGGAGGGAATGTGAGAGACAGTAAGGAATAGAGGATACACCTAGGTCGTGAGTCTGAGTGACTGGGAGGATGGCAGTGCCCTCCATAGTAATAGGGAAGTTTGGAAGAGGTGGAGGAGGGGGGAGGAAGAAGATAATGAATTGAGCTTCGTAGATGCTGAGTTCGAGATTTCTAATAGGCAGTTGGGGATATAAGACTGGATGTCAGAAGAAAGATTAGGACTGGATAAATAGATCTGCAAATCATCAGCTTAGAGGCAATAGTTAAATCCATGAGAACTTATGAGATCACCAAGTGAAATAGTATAGAAGGAGAAGAGAAGAGGGCTCAGGACAGAACCCTGGGGGACACCCACAGTTATTAGGTGTGACCTAGATGAAGATCCAGCAAAGGAGATTGTAATGTGGCTGAACAAATAGGAGGATAGACAGGATATAGTTGTGTCACAGAAGTCTAGAGAAAAGATGGTTGACAGTATCAAAGAGGGGGTCAAAAAGAAAGAGAATTGAGAAAATCCCATTAGATTTGGCAATTAATAAATCATTGGTAACACTGCAGAGGGTATTTTCAGTTGAATGAAGTTGGAAGTTAGACTATAGAGAGTTAAGAAGAGAGTGAGAGGAAAGGAAATAGAGGCATCTATTGTAGACATCCTTCTGAAGAAGTACAACCACAGAAGAGAAGAGAACTATAGGATGATGGCTAGCAAGGATGGACGGATCAAGTGAGGGGTTTTTGAAGGTGGAAGAAACATGGATTTGTTTGTTTGTAGGCAGTAGGGAAGCATCCAGCAAACAAAGAAAGATTGAATATAAATCAGAGAGTGGGAATAATAGAGGGGGCAATGTGCTGGAGAAGATGGGGTAGAATGGAGGCATTTGCCTTGACTTGGAGAAGGGCCACCTTTTCATGTGAAACAGGGCTGAAGGATAAGATAGTGGCAGAAGTTTTCTGAGTGATGAGTAAGGAGGAAAGAATAAGGAGCTCTCAGAAAATGGCTTCAATTTTTTTTTCAGTAAAATGAGGCAAAATTCTTAGCTGAAAGGATTAGGGGAACAGGAACCACTGAAGGTTTGAAAAGAGGTGAAAATGGAATGGTCACTATGATGAATGGGATAATGAGTCAATCAGAGATATATAAAAAGATTGCCTTGCTGCAGTGAGGGCCCAGTTCAAAATTACATAATATAAATATGTAGTGGACCCAGTGAGCATGGTTTTATGATTTTCTCCATCTTTTTTCAACAGTATATAAATAGGAGTGAAAACAATAGATAGTGAGAGTAATCCAAGGCTGAGCCTTGGCAGGGCAAGAATATAAAGTATAAGACTGAGTTCTTGCTCTTAGGGAGTTTATAGTTTAATTGGAGACATAAGACAGATAAACACAGAAGAAAAAGCAAATAACTAGAAAAGTATGGGTATGATAGTCAGATGAATCATACTGATGGTAAGTACCAGAATAGTTGAGGTGGTAGAGTTATCACTGTGGGTTGGATTAGTCAGAGAAGGTTCATGTAGAAAATGGTACTTCAGCTAGGCTTTGAAAAAAGGGTCTGGATAGAGAAAAGGAAGGGGCAAGGCATTCCAGAAGGGGGAAACAAATGAACAAGGCAAATATTTGTGGTAAATATGGGTGGAGGAGTGAGTCAAGGAAATAGTGGGAATTCTGGTTTTAAATGGTAGGTTAGGATGATTCCAGAGGACTGATGAGGAAGTATACCACCCTCCTGATAGAGAGTTGATGAACTTGAGGTTCAGAATTAGACGTATATTTTTTGATTTGGCAAGTGTGTAGATTTGTTTTGCTAGATTCTGCTTATTTGTTATAAGGATTGTAGGGCTTTGGGGGGGAGGGGATTTTGAGTGAGGGTTAAGTGTGGCAGTAGTTACTTCTGTGTTTATCTGTCTTATGTCTCCAATTAAACTATAAACTCCCTAAGAGCAAGAACTCAGTCTTATACTTTATATTCTTGCCCTGCCAAGGCTCAGCCTTGGATTACTCTCACCATCTATTGTTTTCACTCCTATTTATATACTGTTGAAAAAAGATGGAGAAAATCATAAAACCATGCTCACTGGGTCCACTACATATTTATATTACATAATTTTGATAGGGTTACCAAAAAAAAAAGAAGAAAAAGAAGAGGTTCATTAAAATATTTTTAAATGCACAAAAGATACCAAGAAAAAGTTCAGAGGGAAACACAGACAAGCAGGACAGCTTTGAAAGTGACATTGGATTTATTATATCCCTTTTTAAAAAAACAAGTTGTATATAACAGAGCTTGCAATTTTCACATATAAAAAAGATATATTAGGGTCAGATTTTGACAGATCTTGAATTTGTAACTTTGTCTTATAGGCTATAGAAAGTCATTAAATTTTTCTGAGCATCATGAAGGTGAAGTTTGGTTGTAATGTGAAGAATGAGTGGAAGAGGCTGGAAGCAGGGAAATACTTAGCAGGCCATCACAGTAATCCAGGCATCACCAAGTTGTTTCAGGGTCATAGTAAGGAGAATGAAAAGGAAAATGGACAGAATAGACATTAAGATGGAATAACTGATGATTGAATGGATATGATGGGCAAGGAAGGTTGTCAAAGATGCCTTTGATGTTTGATATGTAGCAAGCTAAATTTGAAATAACAATCCAAGTAGAAGTACCTAGCACAGTAGCTGGAGACATAGCTCAAGAGAGAGGTTCGGCTGGAATTTAGGAGTCATCAGCAGAATGGTGGTATTTGAAGCCATAAGAGTGAATAAGGTCTCCAAGGAAGAGTGCAGAAAGAGAAAGGCTAGAGACTATGAACCTTAGAGAATGCCCACAATTGCAAAGTGGGAAGGAAAGCAAAAGAGCAGAGGAAGACTAGTCCGAGAAGTAGAATCCCAACCAATATAGTACAATGTGGCAGAAGCCAAGAGAGAAGAGATACCCAAGAGGGAGGGCCAGAGACTTCAGTGAGATTACAGAGGATGTGGTCTGAGAAAAGGTCATTGGATTTGATGATTAAAAGATGACCTTTGAAAGACCAGCTTCAGTAGAGGAGTGGAGGCAGAATCTATATTACAAGATATCAATAGATGTCATAGGTTTTGATCATTTATTTGAATAGTTTGTGAATAAAAGAAGGAGAGAAACAGGACAAGGTTGTCTGGAGCCAGCAACTGGATTGTTGGATTTGGATTATGTGTGTTTTAAATTGAGGGACCATGCATGTGTTAAGAAAGGGAAGGGGAAAGAAGCAGAAAAGATGTTTTCTATAACAATATTTTCTGTTTTGACCCTTCCCCTGCAGTTTGCTTTGCCCTGAAATTACAGAGAATAGTTCAAAGTGAAAATCAAAGCAGTCAAAGGGCCTGTGTGGTCCCTTCCAATTCTTAACATTCTAGATTTAAGAAAACCCATTGACAAGAAAAAAGGGAATGTGGGATTCTTGAAAAGGGCATGAAGTTACCTTCTTATAATACTTTAAATACATCAGTAAATAGGGCTAATAAAGTTGAATTAGATCAAATAAAAGTGCTAAGCATAGGTATAAAAGATAAAAAACCCAATACAACAACACTGAAGAGAGTTCACCTGAATGTGTCAACATAGTGTAGGAAAGAGGGATAGATGGAAATCAGAGGATCCGACAGCAAGTCTCTTATCTGATACTTACTATCTATGTGACCTTGGACAAGCCACTTGGACCACGAAGGTCCCTCCTACCTCTAAATCTATGATGCTTCATGTGTACAGGATTTTGAGGTTTACAAACCACAGACAGCAAGTTCTCATTTATCTGTTGCTATCAGGAGGGGCAGGAAAACTGGATAAATGAAATTCCTCTACCTCAGTTTTGCCACTAGTTTCAACCTCCTCTTCCACTAAGACTTTGAAAAGAGCTAAAATGTACTGACTTGAATCTTCCCCGATTGCTAGGGAAATGAACCCAAAAAAGAGAAAATGAACACATAAAAAGAGAGGAAGAACAAAAGAGCCCAAATAAAACATGTGCTGATGACAGAATAAGACAATAGGCTTTTGATATGGAAAGGACCATAGAAATAATCCAATCCACTCTCCATGTTTTACAATTGAGGAAACTCAGGCCCAAAGAAATATACTGATTTATGCAAGGTCACTCAAGTAGGTTGTTAAAAAAAAAAAAGCTGGGATTTTTAATCTAGCTTATCTGACTCTAACTTTAATTACATTTTCCCTATACTGTCCGCTTTACTGGAACCACACTGCCAGCCTCTAGGTCAAGGGTTCTCCACCTTTTTGTGTGTTATGGACCCCTTTGGAAGCCTAGTGAAGCCTATGGATGCCTCAGAATAATGGGGGGGTTTTTTCCATCATAATTGAAATGTTAAATTTTCATTAGAGCTGAGTGAAAAGAAAGATGTATTGTTTCTGTCCAAGTTCACAAACACCCTAAAATCCATCCAAAGATCTTTTTGGGGTCCATGGGCCTCAAGTTAAGAACTCTTGCTCTGAGTAACAGAGAAGTGCTTGACTAGGTTAATGAATGAAATCTTCCAGCACAGTACTTTGAACTCAATAGGAACTTGATAAATGAATGTTGAAGAAATGGGTGAATGATCAGGATGTTACCATGTATAGCAGAGGCTCAGCTTCACATATAAACCACTTCCTATCTTCTAGATCAATCCAGAGCAGTATTTTGTACTCAGTCAATTCAATTTGACAGCCGTTTATTTATGAAGTGCCTACTATGTGGTAGGTACTGTGCTAGATGCTGTGGTTATGGAAAAAAAAGTAGTTGCAGGCCTCAGGGAGCCTACATTCTATTGAGGGAGATAAGGGAAGCTTCTAACAAGGTCTTTGGCTTTCTTTCCCTACAGTAGATGGAAAAGCCACCATTTCCATTGAGAGCTGTTCTCCAACACTCTTCATGTTCATGCTCAATGGAAAACAAGAAAATGGCATAATGACTTTCAAGAAGAATGGGATGAAGCTGGAGGTATACCCCCAGACCACTGGCACCCACAAGTTACAGATCTTTGCTAAAGGCACCTCAGACCTCTACAGCTCTGTGCTGGAATATACCCTGGAGTGCAACTCAGTGGATAGGAGCATTCAACTTCCATCTGAACTCCACCAGCCCGTGGGCCCCAGCTGGTTCTCTGAGCAAGCAGGCATTCTGAAGCCTTCACACCCTGATCCCATCATCCACACCAAGGATGGGCGCTGCTCCATCAGCTTTGGGGTGGAGGAGGGCATCAGTGTCTTAGCCTCATTACACGGTGATGAGAAAATAACCGAGGAGACACAGCGACGCTACATCTTCCAGCTCCATGGGGAAAAGAGAACAGAGCTGAAAGTCCAACTCCCCTATGCAGGGAAGTTTGCCCTGAAAATCTTTGCCAAGAAGAGGTTGGATCCGGGCAACTATGTCTTCATCTTCAATTACCTCCTCTGTTGCTCTAATACTAAAGTGAAATGGCCCGTGTTCCCGGAGAGTTTTGGCAACTGGGGTCAGGACAATGAGCTGCTAGAGCCTCTGTCTGGGGTGCTGCCGGCCAACCGGAATATCCCATTTAAACTGAAGCTCCATGGGGTAGCGGAAGCATTAGTGAAAGGGCAGGACACGTGGCCTCTGACGCTGAGCCAAGACGGCTACTGGGAGGGTACCTGTAATACTGCCGGCTGCCGAGAGGTTTATGTCATGGTTTTGGAGAATGCCAACCACAACTTCTACTCCTACATCCTGAAATACAAAGTGACGGCCCAATGACAATCCTTGAGCTCCCTCTACTCCATCTTTCTGGATGGACATTTCTCATTTTTCCAGCTCAGCACAGTTAGAATAGTAGGCTGAAAAGAGGAGAGAAGGAGAGGGAGGGAGAGAGAGAGAGAGAGAGAGAGAGAGAGAGAGAGAGAGAGAGAGAGAGAGAGAGAGAGAGAAAAGAAAAGGGAGGGAATTAAAGTATAAGACAACATTATCTAAGAAATAGAAAGGGCCTGAAAAGCTAGTTGCCTAGCACTTGTTCTGCCTTTTGCTAACTCATTGAGTGACCTTCATGAAGTCACTTATCTACTCAGTAATTCAGTTTTCCTTTTTGCAGAGGGGATAATGATACTTATAACCTATTCACTTTGCAAGGAAGTTGTAAGAATAAGATGATAGATGTGATGGTGCTTTAGTAAATAAGGTGCTATATCCATCCAAGGTTTTGTGATCATAGTATAAAACTCTGTTATAACGTTGATGTGGGGGAACAATGATACTGACCATGTTATAGGGTTTCCTCATTGTAAAGACAGAATTGCCCCCAGTGTTCAGGGACTATGAAATGATCACAGAGGATAAACCAAATCTATTCAATACTAAAGGACGGAATTATATGGTATTTGGTGGAGAGAGTATCTAGACTCACTGAAAAGAAACACACACACACACACACACACACACACACACACACACACACACATACACATCTCCCAAGTCCATCAGGAAATGACAGTGTCCAAAGCTTTCAGACAGTGGCCCTGCTGCCCCATTCCCTCTCCCTTCTGTCTCCCTTTGCTGGCAGTCAGACAAGCCACGTCAGGAGCAAGAAAGCCTACACGAGAATCTATCATCCTCATGACCCTTTCAGGGTCCCACACAGCCAGAAGGCACAATCCCTGCCCTCTTTGACCTTGGGTTCTATCTAATGCATTAAAAATGACAACCTGAGAGGTGGGCCGGGAGAAGCAAAAATAGAGAGGGTATGTCAGAGTATACAGAGTATACAAAAGCAGGGTTTAAACTTCTTCCATAATCTAACCCTCATTTAAAAGGGACCCAGAAATTAGTTACACACACACACACACACACTCTTGACAGTATAATAGTAAGTATAATCAACTCAACACAGCTACCCCCAAGACCCTTACATCTCCTCCTCTCCACCTTTCTTCAGTCATTTCATTGCACAAAAACCTTAAGAGTGTGAGGATTAGAAATCAGTCAGTGATTTATGAGGTGCTTTCTATATGCCAAACACTATGACATTTGTTGTTTACTATGTGCCATGCTCTGTGATAGAAAAGACAAAAATGAGACTGTCCCTGCCCTCAAGGAACTTACATTATCCTTGAGGAAAGAAGATGGAACTCAAATCAGGTCTTTGTTTCTTTTTTACAATCCTAATTAAAGGTTTGAGAGAAGGGAAGGCAGCGCTTACAAGCTCTCTAAGCTAAGGTCTCAAAAGTGGGACTTCACTTGAGGAGTGAGGCTAGATTTTAGTTTTATGAGAACATCCTCCCTCCACTAGCGTGGCCAATTATGGGATGTTTATTTTAGAAACATGCTACTCTGTCAGTCCAGAGGGAAAGCAAACCCAGTCATCTTTCCCCTTCACCTGGCACCAAGAACTACTTACTTAAGTGATCAGGGACTGACTACTTTCAACCTTTATCTTTTATATATATTTACTCTTTATAAAGAAAGCCCCCTCTTTATTTCCTGCTTTGCATGAATGAATTTTTAAGCCAAAAAAAAATTACCACTTAACATATCCATTCATCTGGGAGGAAAACCTCATCTTCCCTATATCCTTCTCTCCTTCTCCCCTCCTGTCCCCCCAACCCTGACTGATCACTCCCATTTGAGATTAGACCTAGGAAAGGAAATTAGCAACCCAGCCCTGTATCTCCTCCTACCCCCTCCCCTCAGCCCAGCTGTCCAGTGAAGGGTAGGCAGCCCCTCCCAGAGGGCTCTCTATCTCCATGGCAACAGAGAAAAGGCTGCATCCATAGCTGGACAGGGAGGGGACTGGAGTTAAGGGAAAGAGGCCCTATATACTTCTCTAGGAAGGGTACTCCCTTCTCTGAGGGCTGAAGATGCCAGAAAGGGAAGTTCCCCACTGTCCACTCTGACCGTTATAGAAAGACCCTATCTTTTAGCCTGTATTCCAATCCATCCAGGAGCTACTTGTCTAGCCAAGAGTTACACACACACACACACACACACACACACTTATTTCCTCAGCCTTACTATCCATTTCTTGTTGCCCAGGACTGCAATAGCCCATTAAGGACCTAGTCTGATGATGAAAGAGCTGGTTTGGGTCCTTTGGACCCCAGTTGACTCAAACATAGACACCATAGCCCTCAACTGCCTAACTCACAGGATGATGGAGAGCTGGCTACAGAACAGGAAAAATCCCACCATCCCAGGACCACCAAATCTCCCTCAAGGCACAGCAGACTAGTTCGCTTACAGTTACATCCTCAACAGAGCCCTGAGAATTTAGCTCAGCTCTCAGCAAAGCAGCAGTGATGCCTAATGATTAGAACATGAGCAGCTGTGGAAAGAATTTTGGTTCTCCAGCCCTAACTAATCCCCATTTTTGTGTCAGACCTCATACACAAACATGCACACACACACACATTCATACTTATTTAACATTTCCCCCTCCAAATCACCACATCACAGCCCAGATCCCTTCTGTTCCCTCTCTGTTTCCCAACCCACACAGTCAGCAGCAGTGGCAACCCTGAGAAGGGGGCAAAATTTCCCATGGGAGTAGAGAAGAGGGCTTGTAAAATGGGGCTCCACAGAACAATTTTGCATGGGGCTAAGAATCCATCAATGAGACATCTGCTTCTGCCTGTGTGGGTCTCAGGAGTTGCTAACAAACCAAACCCTTGAGAAGCAGCAAGATTCCAGGAGAGATGTGCTTTTCTGCAGCCTTTGGTTTTATTTTTAAAAAGCACAACTCCTCTCCTGAGGCAAATTTCACTTATGCCACCAATCAAAAGAAAATGGCATTTGTAATCATTACCACAGCCTTTTCTTACATGTTTGCTTGTGGGGGGAAATATAAGCTTTATGCATTATAAAAAGAGTAACAAAATCTAGACTTGTGAATTTTGTCACCAAATGAATAGCTAGGCCAGGAAGACACTGCAAATGCAGGACCCTGGATAGCTGAAAGCAACCTGAAAGGAGAGGGAAAAAAAAATCAGCATTCTGTAGAGTGCAGAGGACCAAAAAATGTAGAACATGGGCCCCTGTCCTGATAGTAGCAAGAATGGGAGTCCTGCTTTTGTCAGCCAAATGGTTCTGCCAGCCCTGCAGCCCTTTTCTCTGGCTGCCCCCCAAAGTCATTCACTCAGCCAGGTGCCCCCTTTGTCAAGACAGCTTTGGGCCTTGTCAGAAAAATTCTCTGTGTCTCTCTCTGTCTCTCTCTCTCTCTCTCTCTCTCTCCCTCGTTGAAGCAAAAATACATGAACTGAAATCAGATGAAATTGTAAATGCATGTTGCTCTTGGTAAGAATACAGGATTGGATTTTGAAGTCTTTTATTCAAATCCCATTCTCTTTTTGTTCTTTTTTTGGTGGGTTTCTGTTGTGCTGTGGAATGGCATGGGTGCCCTCTGGTGTCTGTAACTCAGTACTGCTCACTTGTCTTCCAACAACAAATAAGGATGAATTGTTGGAAAAAAATGATCCAGATGTATATACAGATTTTTTTGCCCTTCGAAATCCTGTCAGGGTTTTTATGTTAGGCTCACCTTTGGGATTTCTCATGGTCACACTGATTACTGTGTTTTCAGCATTTGCTTATCTTTATGCTTTGAAGCATTTCCAAGCAAGCCAGAGGCAGCAAGCATGGCCTGGGCATCATTGGTGAGACATGGAATGTAATAGGAAATGAGGGTGCCTAGCATTAAAATCCTTTCTTAAAACAGAAATGCTTGATATATTGGCCCTGGCAGCACTAGTCTGACTTGCTGTGCCAATAAAGTTATTGAAATTGATTGAATTCCTTTTGTTCAAGTGGAAAAACTGGACAGAAAGCTAGCAAGACCCAGAATGACAGCTAAATGAGGCAGCCAGATGAACAGTCTATAGGAAGTGATGGGTGGGTGGGAACCAAGTGGGGACGGAGGGTGGGAGGGGAGGGGAGAGGTGAGGAGGGCAGTTTTGCCAGAGAAGTCACACACTCACAAATAGATTCTTTTTGACTTGTTTTAGGCTCCACAATTACAGCTGGACTTCATTTTCACTCTATGATTACTGTGAGCAGTCCATGGGGTTCTTAACCATTTTAGGGGGCCATGGACTCCTTTGCCATCTGTTGAAACCTATAGGCCCTATCTCAAAATCATGTTTCTAAACACATAAAATACATAGGATTGCAAAGGAAACCAGTTTTACCAAAATACCGTTATTTTAAATTTTTTTGCTTTTTAAAGTTAATGGATTCCAGGTAAAGAACCCCTCCTTTAAATGCTATCAGGAAAAACATTCCTTGCAAATTCATAAATATATAAGGAAAAGATCATCAGTTTAGCATAAAGGATTTGGTGTTAGATGTAAGGAAATACATCCTATTAAAAAGCAAGGCGAAGGGTGCTAAGGAAATTTTTTTGTATTTCCTTCTGTGGAAGATCCCATAGATGAAAGAGCTTCTCATTCTATCTGCCTGAGATTTTAGAAGCAGTTCAAATGGACTAGGTTCTTCTGTTCCTTGAAAGGTAGTCCCACAGCAGTCAGAGGATTAACCCCATTTGCCATATATTGGTAGTGGGAAAGCTTTCAAAACCGTTCTGCATCTATGTCCCACATCGGTATATCTGAGTACATATGAATTCTATGATTTCCTTTCATTTTGTATGAATAGTCGAAAATGTTAAAAATGTGATTACTTTTCATAGTCCTTGTATTGAGCTGAATAGGCTGACGGCTGTTTGATCTGTGTGCTTTCCCACATTGTTGCTGGTGTTGTTTTTCAATAAAATTTATATTCATTTTTATCCAACAATGTAATTATCGATCCATTCGTATCACTGCTCTCAAGGAAAGGAAAAAAAAGTCAAAAACATATCCATGTTTGAAAGGAGCTGGAGAAGAAAAATCAATAGTCTGATCATTTGAATGTGACGGTGTGATGCAAATGGGCTGTCTGAGAAAAGAGCTGTATCTTCCATTAAAGAAAACACAATTAGGTGAGTTCAGTCTTCTTCTGTGGCTCATCAGTCCTTTGAAGACAGACAAAGGCCAAGTTTCTTTCATTGCATTTTGTTAAACCTGAAATTTTTAAAACTAAGATCTACTTTCTTTTTCCTTCCTTCCCTCTTTCTTTCCTTGTTAATTTGTTCAGAACTGGGGTTTTATTGGTTTGGAGAACTACCAACATGAAAACTCCCTCCACTCATGCAAATTAATAACTCATCTATAAATTATAATCTCATTTCTAAGGTAAGGATAGCTTGCAGCACTGAGAGGTCAAGAGCCTTATTACCCAGGCTCACACAGCCAGTATATGTCAGAGACAGGACTGAAACTCTAGTTATCCTGACTCCAAAGCCCATCCTCTATCTCCTCTGCCATGTTGTCCCACCAGTATTTTTTTTATCATACTTGAAGGAAATTAATTTCATTCAATCGCCATAGGGTTTTTTTAGGTCTTTTTTTATGGTGGTAGTAGTCTGATTATTTGTGTTTTAAACTTAACTAATGTATAAATATGAAGATTAGAGGTGGACTGGGGGTTGGGAAAGTGTTTATTACCTACAATGATTATTTGCAATTTGAACATTATAAGATTATGGAAAACAAATGTGGGTTTAAGTCCCACTTTCTGACACATACCGGTTATATGATCCTGGGCAAGTCACTCAACTTTTCAATGTCCCAGGTAATTCTCCAAAACTGTTGCAAAATGGTTGCTAGTTTACACTGATAGAGTGAGCTCTCTCACTGGAGATTCCCTATACCAATCAAATCAAAGATCAGGAAGGAAGGAAGGAAGGAAGGAAGGAAGGAAGGAAGGAAGGAAGGAAGGAAGGAAGGAAGGAAGGAAGGAAGGAAGGAAGGAAGGAAGGAAGGAAGGAAGGAAGGAAGGAAGGAAGAAAGAAAGAAAGAAAGAAAGAAAGAAAAAGAAAGAAAGAAAGAAGAAAGAAAGAAGAGAAAGAAAGGGGAAGAAGAGAAGGAAGAAGGAAAAGGAGAGGAAGAAGGAAGGAAGGAAGGAAGGAAGGAAGGAAGGAAGGAAGGAAGAAAAAAAAAAAGAAAGAAAGAAAGAAAGAAAGAAAGAAAGAAAGAAAGAAAGAAAGAAAGAAAGAAAGAAAGAAAGAAAGAAAGAGGGAGGGAGGAAGGAAGAAAAAGGAAGGAAGGAAGGAAAAAAGAAAACAAGAAAGAAAGAAGGAAAGAAGGAAGGAAGCAAGGAAAGAAAGAAGGAAAAAGGAAGGAAGAAGGAAGGAAGGAAGGAAGGAAGGAAGGAAGGAAGGAAGGAAGGAAGGAAGGAAGGAAGGAAGGAAGGAAGGAAGGAAGGAAGAAATTTGGCCACCCTCAAGGAGCTTTGCTATCCATGGAGATGATTTCCTGTCACTAACTCACAATGTGACGTTATGCAGGCCACTTCTCTCCAGGCCTTTGTTCCTTCAGCTGTGCCATGAAAAGTTGATCTTTAAGGTCTTTTACCAGCTCTGTGACCCTCTGATTCCTTAGTATTTCTATATTGGACAAAAAGAATGTTGCTAACTCTGAAGTCATTGTGACCCCTCATTGAAGATTATCAGATCCTATTATTATAGCTGAGGTGTTTGTGTCACACGAGTTTCAGGGTACACACATAAGGTGACACAAAGATGGGCACCCCAAGTTTTTAAATCAGAAACTAAGGTTCTGGTAGAGTCCCTAAAGTTAATATCCAAATTAAATTAGAAGGAGGGAACATAGTGAAATAGAACCAAGATGGCAGAACAGTGGAAAGGAGTACAATGAGCTTTCCCCCTTCCCCAATCCCTCATAACTCCTTAAGAAAGATCTGGAAAATCTATCAGATCCAATCCTAATGTGGAAATCCAAGAAGAAACATCACAGTGAGTCATTTTCTTCAAGCCCAGGTATGCCTAGGGAGATAAACAGAGAGGTCTATGGGCACTGAGGGTGGATTCTGGCCAGTATCTTGTGCAGTACATTCAAGAACAAGAAGGAGCCACCCAGCAGTGCAAGAAGAATCTCTGTAGAGCAGAAGGGTACTTAAATTTGAATAGGGTGCAGGAATAGCTGCTGCCTGGCAATTCTACTGCTCTCTAATCAGTGGTCATAAGTGGTGGACCAAGGAGGGGACTAAGCGGTGGCATTCCAAAGCAAGGAGCCACTATGGGTTCTAGGCTGTATACCAAGCAAAGAGCAAGTTCAAAAGCAAATAGCAGCTGTGTGAGTGACCCCCTCCTGGGGTCTTAGTTCTAACTTCCAGCCCAATCTGGAACCTGAAAAGTAATGACCAGGGCAGGAATCCCAGACCAGGGGGAAATCTACAGCACTGTCACTCTGAACCAGCAGAGCTTTCTAACTGGCAGATAGTGGCTGAGTCTAGCAGCAGCAGTCTACTGAAACTCTAAATAAGACAAGTCCATAGTCTTGTTGTTCAAACCCAAACCTAGCTGAGGAACCTGCACAGCTTGGACCAAGAGAGCAGTGACCAGACTTTCCCCTGGATAAAGACCACTTCAGGAGCAATGAAAGCTCCCTGATTCAGATCCCTAGACCAAGCTGTCCCTGAGATCCTGAAATAGTACAACACTCAATTCCAAGAAAGCAGCAGCAAGATCAGCCCCGACATTACCTCCAGAAGGACACAGAACTTGGCCCTAACATAAAGTCTGAAGCCAGGAAGTAGGCTGAAAGATGAGCAAATAAACAAAAAAGAATACCACCACAAAAAGTTATTATGATGATAGGAATGCTCAAGACATAACCAAAAAGAGGAGAATGACTCCAATACATCTACAAGCAAAGCTTACAAAAAAAAAAAAACAGTTTGGGCACAAATTCAGCTAGAATTCCTGAAAGAGATGAAAGAAAAATTGAGTAAATATTTTTTTAAAAAAAATTTATAAATGAAACTAGAGCCCCCTAGAGGAAAAAAATTTGAAAAAAAAAATGAGAGTTGTAGATGGAAGAATCAGAACAGGAATTAATAGCTTGGCACAAGAGATTGTCCAAGCAACCGACTCCTTGAAAATTAGAATGGACCAAGTAGAAATTAATGACTCCTTTGGCAATAGGAAATGTTAAAAAAAACAAAGTGAAAAGACTGGAAAAATACAAGACAATGTAAGGTATCTCCTGGTAAAAACAACTGACCTAGAAAACAGATGGAAAAGAAATAATTTAAGAATAATCAGACTACTACCATGATAAAAGAGTGAAATTCCAGAAGGCAAAGGAATTAGAATTACAACCAAGAATAACCTACCCAACAAAACTGAGAATAATCCTTCAGGGGGGAAATGGATATTTAATGAAACAGAGGACTTTCAAGCATTCCTAATGAAAAGACCAGAGCTGAATAGAAAATCTGACATTCAAACACAAGACTCAAGAGAAGTGTGAAAAAGCACCATTAGATCTGTGGTGTTATTAAAGCTTCCAGTCTCATGTGAATGAGAAACTGCTGTTCGCTTCTTTGAAAGATGAAATAGCATTCCTGCAGGAGAGTTTGGGCATTGGTATTCACTGGTGATTTCTTAAGCGGATACAAGTTTTCCTCTCTCAGAAGGGTTCCTAGTGTGTGCGCATGCAGCAGCCACAACTGCATCTTTTCCTCAAGGAACTCTCTTCAGAAGGCTCAGTGACCACCCACCACCACCCCACCCATGCCCAACCCTAAGGTGGCTCAGATCCTTCAGAGATAATATCAGGATCAGGAATTTAAAAGCCACCACAGGTAATCTTTGGATGTGAGCTAGGCGTTAGCAGTCACCTACCTGACTGACACATGCCACAGTGAAACTGAGCACAAGGGATGCTGTATTTAATTGTGCAGGCACAAAGAAAAATATTACCACCTCCAGCAGTCTCTCAATTCATTTTATGGTGGTAAGCAAGCACACAGCATTTGGAGTCAGAAGATTGTTGGTTGGTTGTTGATACTTACTACCAGTATGACCATTAATTAGTCACTTTTACATCTCTGGGCCTCAGTTTCCCCAGTTTTTAAAAATAATCACAACAACAATAACATAGCATGTTAGGCTCTGCAAAGTGTTTTATATATGTTATCTCAACAACTCTGTAGATAAATATTATCCCCATTTTATAAATAGCTTAGGATGAGAGAGGCTAAGTGATTTGCCAAGGGTCACACAGCTAAGTATCAGAGGCAGGATTTGAATTCGCATTTTCTTGATTCTAAGTCCAGTGTTCTATACACTGTGCCACCTAGTCGCCTATAAAGCAGGAGCCAGTAATGCCTGCATTGTATACCTCACAGAGTCAATGTAAAGTTCTTACTTTATGAACCATAAAGCAATCTATAAATACCAGTTAGCATTAGTATACTTTCAATAACAGTATTAATGACTGACTGAATGACTAGCTTGGGAAAGCAGTTAGAATACAGAAGAAAAACAAGAGAATATGAATTAATGTGTGTTCTTTTTAAATTATTTATTAAAATAATTTTGATTTTGTAAAATTAAAAATTGAAAAAAATATCACTGACTACCTGAGAGTCATGACCAAAAAAAGAGCCTAAACAGCATATTTCAATAAATCTTAAAAAAAAAAACCTCTTAGATCTACTAGAACCAGAGGACAATGTGGAAATACAAAGAATCCTCTGGCCACCTCCTGAAAGAAACTCTAAAATGAAAATTCCCAAAAACATTATAGCCAAAATCCAGAGCTTCCAGATCAAGGAAAAAATATTGCAAGCAGCCAGAAAGAAAGAATTCAGGTACCAAGGAGCTATAGTCAGAATCACACATGATTTAGCAGCCACCACTCTAAAGGAGTAGAGAGCTTAGAATAAATATTCCAAAAGGCAAAAGATGTAGGCTTACAACCAAGAATAGCTTACCCAGCAAAACCAAGTATAATCCTAAGGGGGAGGGAAATGGATCTTTAATGAAATAAAGGACTTCCAAGCATTCCTGATGCTACATAAGCACTTTACAAATATTATCTCATTTGGTCCTCATAACACTTCTGTGAGATAGGTGCTATTACAGTCCCCATTTTACAAATGAGGAAACCAAGTCAGTCAGAGATGAAATAATTTACTTAGAGTCACAGTGAGTGTATGAAACCAGATTTGAACTCATTTTCCTAATTCTAAGCCCAGCACTCTATCCACTGGGCCACCTAGCTGCCTCGGCTTTGAGATACAAACAAAGGAGTTGGGAGAAACATAAAAAAGGTAAACATGTATGAACAAACATAAGGAACTAAACAAGGATAAACTATTTGCATCTTAATATAGGGAGATGATACAGGTGTCCCCCTGAATCCTCTCATCATCATCATCATCATTGGGGGTCATAGGAGTCTAATTAGAGGGCCTAAGAATGGTTCTGTTATATCTTGATGATCTTAAAAGGATAGAAAGAGAGGGAAAGGAGAACACACTATAGAGGGACAAAAGAAGAAGGTTAGGGGAAATTATCTCACATAACCAGGGTGCACAAGTAGAAATCTATACAAATAAAGGATAGGGGGAGGAGCAGCTGACATTCAAACTTCACTTTCATCTGAATTTATCAAAGATGGAAAGAATGCATGCACACATGCAGTTGGGTACAAAAATACATTTTATTCAACAAGATAACAGGAGACAAAAGGAAGAAGGGTGAATAATAGGGAAGGTAGCTTAAGGGAGGTTTTAATCCTAAGCAAAACAAACTCTAAGAATGTATAAAAATATTTATAATTCTTTTTGTGGGGCAAAAATTAGACACTGAGAGGGCATCCCATCAATTGGGAATATCTGAACGAGTAATGGTATATAAATGTGATGAAATAGAATTGTGCTATAAGAAATGATAAAGGCGATCTTTTCAGAGAAACCTGTATGAGCTGATGCAGAGTGTAATGAGCAGACCCTCAAGAACAGTGTGTACAAAAACAATAATATTGTAAAGTCAAACAGCTTTGAAAGACTTAGGAACTCTGAGCAGTGTAATGACCAATCATGATTCCAGAGGACTAATGATGAAAAAAGATCCCCACCTCCTGATAGGTGGGCTCAGAGTACAGAATGAGACATACTGGTTTTGGACATGACCAATGTGGAAATTTGTTTTGCTTGACTATATACTTTTGTGTAACACTGACTACCTTAACCCCCATTGCCTGAAGGCCAGGTGTGTTACATTTCACCACTCCCTCAGGGTTCTCTTGTATTCTTAAAGGGATTTTAGGGTATCTGCGTTCTTTGTAAATAATCCAGCCCCCACTGACAATGTTCCTCCAATTATAGGGGTGGATCTCTGTACCCCAGTTCCATTTAGCCATGGTCAAATTAGTTTTTACAGAGGAACTTTTACTTTAAAAGGTATAATCACACCTATACAAACTTACTCCCCCAGCACATGAGAGGAATCATCTCCACCTGCCCCCATACCACTTCAGTCTCAGGAGAAGTGGAGGGAATTAAGTTCATAGTTCAGCTCAGTTCCTGTAAAGTACAATCCCTGTTCCAAGTCCAAAACCCCCTTTCGAACTAGTCACAGGTGCCCTGGCTTCTCCTAGCTCCCTCACCTGGCTACTGGGCTGCCAGACTGCAACATCCTGCCTGGAATTCTGGTTCCAAGGTCACTATGGCTCCAACTCCCTAGAGTGGTAGTGGTGGAAATCACCACCAGTGACTGAAACTGAGGACAAACAAAACAGAGGAGAGATTCCAGACTCATTTCTCAGAGCCAAGGTAAAAGAAAGTCCTTCTCTCTCTTTGGTTCAGGTAATTTTTTAGGTTGATATCTGCGTGTGGTGAGGGATGACAGTGGTTATGATTGGTGAAGAATGGTGAGGGCTCCACTTTAGGGCTAAGGGACTCCTCTGTTCCTGTTTTGTCACATGTCCCTGAACAGACCATGAACAAGCAAGACTTTAAATGTGACTGCATGGCCTAATGGGGGAAAAAGCACTGAGTCTGAGGTCAGAGGCCTGTGTTCTAAACCCAGATCTGCCACTTACTACCTGTGTGACCTTGATTTATTTCCCATCTCTGGGATTCCGTTTTCTCATCTGTGAAAATGAGGGCACAAGACTGGACTTACCACTCTAAATTCTATGATCTTCTGATATATTAATATCAATGCTATCATAAAAACCTGCCTCAACAAAGCCTTACCTAAGAATCACTGCAGCAAACAACAAAGGCAAAAAGCCGTAAGTGCAGAAGACAGATGTTGTTTTATTACAAATCATCTTAAAAGGTTCAAATCCTTTAGTGACTCTCTGTGCCTTCTTTGTGGCAGACATATTCTGCGGGGTCTAAAGGTCTGGCTTTCTGCTCAAGTTTCTATTTCCTAATAATCAGCTAATTACTTAACTCCTAACTTTTCCATAAAATGTAGAGAAGAAATGTTCTCCTTGCCCTGAGCTCAACTTCATGATGTTTCCACATATACTCTGGATAAGACCACTAGGAAGGATTTCATCTTAAAACACAAATGAAACAAGGTCACATGTTCATCTATCCAGTCGGGACTAACCTTAGTGGGGAGGAAATATGTGTGTGTGTGTGTGTGTGTGTGTGTGTATGTATATATATACATATGTATGCATATATGTACATATATATACATATATTTATTTAATTTATTTGGTATTTTATTTTTCCCCAGTTACATATAAAAAAAATTTTAACATTTGTTTTTAAACCTTGATTTCAAAATTCTCTCCCTTCCTTTCCTCCCCTTTCCTCTCATTGAGAAGGCAATTTGATATAGGTTATATATGTGTAGTCATGCAAAACATTTCCATGTTAGCCATGTTGTGAAAGAAAACATGTTGTGAAAACCCCTCCTCCCCCCAAAAAAACCTCAAGAAAAATAAAAAAAGTAAAAACAGTATGCTTCAATCTATATTCAGACACCATCAGTTCTTTCTCTGGGAATGTATAGCATTTTTCATCATAAATCCTTCAAAGTTGTCTTGGATCATTATATCACTGAGAATAGCTAAGTCATTCACAGCTGATCATCTTACAATATTGCTGTTACCCTGTACAAAGTACATTTCACTTTGCATCAGCTCATGTAAGTCTTTGCAGTTTTTTCTGAGAGCATCCTGCTTATCATTTCTTATGCACAGTAGGATTCCATCACAATCACATACCACAATTTGTTCAGCCATTCCCCAGTTGATGGGCATCCCCTCAATTTCCAATTCTTTGCCACCAGAAAAGAGCTACTATAAATATTTTTGTAGTGGTATTACTAGGTCAAAGGGTACACATGGTTGTATAGCTCTTTGGGCATAGTTCCAAATTGCTCTACAGAATGGTTGAATCAGCTCTCAATTCCACCAACAGTGTATTAATGTCTCATTTTTCCCACATCCCCTCCAACACTTGTCATTTTCCTTTTCTGTCCTATTGGTCAATCTAATGAGGTAGTACCTCAAAATTGTTTTAATTTGCATTTCTCTAATCAATAGTGAGTTAGAACACTTTCTCATATGGCTATGGATAGCTTTGATTACTTCATCTGAAAACTGTTCATATCTATTGATCATTTATCGATTGGGGAATGACTCTTATTTTTATAAATTTGACTCAGTTCTCTATATATCTGAGCCACTTGCTTCAAAAATTTTTTCCACAGTTACTTTGTTAACTATATTTCCCTCCATCCTATTACCCCCCAAATTTATTCTATTCTCTCTCTTCTTTCACCCTTTCACCTCCTCAAAAGTGTTTTGCTTCTGACTACCCCTTCCCCCAATCTGCCTTCCCTTCTATCACCCCTCCCCTTCTCTCATTCCCTTCCCTTTCTACTTTCCTGTAGGGTGATAGACTTCTATACCCAAATGAGTGTGCATGTTATTCCCTCTTTGAACCAATTCTGATGAGAGTAAGGTTTACTTATTCTCCATTACTTCCCTCCTCTTCCCCTCCATTGTAAAAGCTTTTTCTTTTGTCTTTTGTGTGAGATAATTTACCCCCATTCTGCCTTTCCCTTTCCTTTTCTCCCAGTACATTCCTCTTCTTACCTTTATTTTTTTAGATATCATCCTTTCATATTCAACTCACATCTGTGTCCCCATCTATATATACACTCCTTCTAATAGCCCTAGTAATAAGAAAGGTCTTATGAGTTACAAGTATCATCTTCCCATGTAGGAATGTAAACAGTTTAACCTTATTAAGGCCCTTATGATTTCCCTTTCCTGTTTACCTTTTTATGTTTCTCTTGAGTCTTGTATTTGATAGTCAAATTTTCTATTTAGCTCTGGTCTTTTCACCAAGAATACTTGAAAGTCCTCAATTTCATTGAATGTCCATTTCCCCCCAAAAGGATTATACTCAGTTTTGCTGGATAGGTGACTCTTGGTTGTAATCCTAGTTCCTTTGCCCTCCAGAATATTGCATTCCAAGCCCTCCAGTCCTTTAAAGAAGAAGCTGCTAAAATCTTGTGTTATTCTGACTGGCTCCATGATATTTGAATTGTTTCTTTCTGGCTGCTTACATTATTTTCTCTTTGACCTGGGAGTTCTGGAATCGTGCTATAATATTCCTGGGAGTATTCATTTTGGGATCTCTTTCAGGAGGTGATTGGTAGATTCTTTCAATTTCCACTTTACCCTCTGGTTCTAGAATATCAGGGTAGTTTTTCTTGATAATTTCTCGAAAGATGATGTCCAGGGGCAGCTAGGTGGTGCAGTAGACAGAGCTCTGGCCTTGGGGTCAGGAGGACCTGAGTTCAAATCCGGGCCTCAGACACTTAACACTTACTAGCTGTGTGACCCTGGGCAAGTCAGTGAACCCTAACTGCCTCACCAAAAAGCAAAACAAAACAAAAGCAAAAGATGATGTCAAGACTCTTTTTTTTTTATCATGGCTTTCAGGTAGTCCAATAGTTTTTAAATTATCTCTCCTAGATCTACTTTCCAGATCAGTTGGTTTTCATGAGATAGTTTGCATTGTCTTCTATTTTTTTTTCATTCTTTAGGTTTTGTTTTATTGTTTCTTGATTTCTCAAAAAGTCATTAGCTTCCATTTGCTCAATTCTAATTTTTTAAGGAATTATGTTCTTCAGTGAACTTTTATACCTCCTTTTCCATTTGGCCAATTCTACTTTTTGAGAAATTTTTTTTCTTCAACGAATTTTTATGCCTCTTTTTCCATTTAACCAATTCTTCATTTTAAGGAATTCTTCTCCTTGTTGGCTTTTTTGTACTTCTTTTAATTTGGCCTAGTCTGTTTTTTTAAGGTATTATTTTCTTCAGTATTTTTTGTGTGTCTCCTTTACCAAGCTGTTGACTCATTTTCCATGATTTTCTTGCATCACTCCCATTTCTTTTTCCTGTACCTCTCTAACTTGATTTTTTTTCAGGTAGTTGGGGTTAAGTGACTTGCCTAGGTCACACAGCTAGTAAGTGTCAAGTGTTTGGTCTGAGGCCAGATTTGAACTCATGTCCTCCTGACTTTGGGGCTGGTGCTGTATCCACTGCACTACCTAGCTGCCCCCTAACTTGATTTTCAAAATCTTTTTTGAACTCTTCCATGGCCTGAGACCAATTCATATTTTTCTTGGAGACTTTGGATGTAGGAGCTTTGACTTTGTTATCTTCTTCTGACTGTGTATTTTGATCTTCCTTGTCACCATAGTAACTTTCTATGGTCAGATTTTTTTTCTGTTGTTTGCTCATTTTCCCAACCTATTTCTTGACTTTAACTCTTTGTCAAAGTAGAGCTCTGCTTTTAGGGTGGAGGGTGCACTGTCCCAAGCTTCAGGGGTTTTGTGCAGCTGTTTTCAGAGATACTCCTAAAAACCAGTAAGTTTTCAGTTCTTCCAAGGTGGTATGATCTAAGGAGAGGTGTGTTTACTATTCTCTTGGCCTGTGCTCTGGTCTGTGAGTGACCACAAACACTCTTTTCTACCCTGGAACTGTGACAAAGGGTTCTCTCTCCACTGCAGCCACAAGCTCTGGTATGCTAGTGCTCTTCCTCACCCTGGGACTGCCACCCAGAACTGTGACCCTAACCTGAGTATGGGCAAAGCAGCAGAGTCCTACCTCAGGGCTAACAAAAAGACTCCTGTAATCTCCTTCTGACTAGTTGTTCAATCCCCTTATCATCTGTGAGCTGAGAGCTCTGGAAACAGCTGCTGCCACTGCTGATTCAGTGGCTCCCAAGGCCTGCTCCTGGTTTGCTGGAGCTGGGTCTGTTCTGGCACAGCTTGTGCTGGACTGTGCTCCACTCTCATCCAGGTCTGACAGACCTTTCCTGCTGATGTTCTAAATTGTCTTTGGCTGGAAAATTATTTCACCTCATCCTTGTGTGGGTTCTGCTGCTCCAGGAATCATTTTATGGCATTATTTAAAGATGGTCAGAGGAGTTTTAGGGAGAACTGAGGCAAGTGACTGCATTTTCTCCACCATTGTGGCTCCACTACTAGTGTGGGAAAACATTAAACAAAAATGGTAGCTTCAGTATTTTTCTACCTAACTCTTGAAAGAAACAACTCCCCATGGGGAAACCCTTTGAGTAATTCAGCATTTGGGGCTATATATGATTCCTGTTGGTTTTACTGAGGGCCCTGTTACCCTCAGTAATCTTAAGTCTGGTGTCAGGGGTGAAGCACAGCTTCTGGTCAAGGGGACAATGGTGAACTACTGTCACCAATAATGGGCCACTGGTTGATACCTGTCTCTGTTTATTTTCATGACAATCCTCAATTTATTCTCTAACTACGAGTCTCTTATATAGTCACTTTCTATATTCACTAATTAAAACCCAAGCGCTATTTGGCTTCTCCACCCCACCTCAATTCCTCTTAGCTAACCAGCAAAGGATGACCTTTCCCAAGGTTATCTTTGTGCTGATGCTAGTGGATGTAGAAATGACAGATGACCCCACTTCAACTGTTGAAGTAAGTAGAGAAGAATTATTGCTTCCTTTATTTCATGGTTCTAGACAATCTTCTGCAGGTGGAGTTTTAAAAAATCAATGGCACTCATCTAGATGAAATTCTTCTAATGGTTCAAGTGTTGTCAAGTCTTCCCAGGAGGAATACTTTTAATATTGATCAACATAGTCATGCCACACCAATCTCTCAGTACTCTAAATCTTTATGTGGAACCAAAACTGCGATAATAGTTATTTTTTAATGTGCTTTGAATTATTTCCATAGTTACTAGTAAAAATTAATTTTTTGTAAAAAAATAATAAGCAAAGCACAGGTTGACAAAGTAGCCTACAGAATATATTCTTTGTCCTATAAATCCTCAACTAGGGTTAGATGGAAATGGTTGGGAAAATGTATGAGATGGTACACCATTAATAAATCAGCAGAACAGACTCCTGATGTTGAAAATGGAGTGACTTGTTGAATGATTTTTTTAAAATTGCAACATTTAAGGACCAATTTCCTGCAGTGGTTTGTTTCAGAGAGTCTTAGTAATCAAAGCCTTACTTTCAGCCTGATCACCATCAAGATGATACAAAATGATGGTGACAAAACAAATGAGGTCCTCATCCATAAATTTCTTAACCTCAGCCTAAGTAAATGCAGACCTGTTGTCAGAAATCAGACAGTAAGAATTTTTTAAGTGCCTACTACATGTGTACTAGAATGAGAATTGTGTCTCATGAGCTATGTTGATGAAACTAGATGTACTTGGAGCCATTTTAAGTACTCTCTCATGATCAATAATCTTTTTTCCTGGATATAAGATCCATTTAGATTACTAACCAAATTCATTTTCCACAAAAAAAGAACAATCGCTTGACTTTAAGTAGCCTAATGTGCTATACTATATAAAGTAAGACTTTAAGTAGCTTGATATACTATACCATTTGGACATAGGAGTTGGACTAGATGACCTCTGAGGTCCCTCGCAATTCCAGGACTCTAATTCTTTTCAGTCTTAGCAAGACTTAAATCAAGTTAAGTTTGCCAAACACAGCTACCAGCCAATGCTTTCACGCAAAGAATTTTCACATGTGCTGTGTTTAGTGTTAACTATGATAAAGCGATGATCATCTTTTAGAATAACAACAGAATTTCTACCTAACAGGCATCTTTTATTGACAGATAAATCCCGTGCAAAATGCCTTTGACAAACTCGAATTCTAAAGACTGTTTTTTCTGTTGGCCAACCCTTCCACACCCAGGTCAAGGCATGAATCAGGTGCCCTGAGACCCATATGCTAACTGTACATTTGGGTCGGGGAAGTTTTCTCACATCAAAATTTCCAGTGGCAATAATACCACATTACCTAGAATCTACAGTGGCAGAGGGCTCAGGGCATCAGCATTTGATATTATTCTTTCAGGCTGGTAAGACAGATAGTGAGTCATGAACTCTGAGTGAAAGACTCCATCAGTGCATGCATGGTGACATGACTAAGGGTGTCAGTTTATCATTAGATAACATTTCCACTAGAGGTTGGCGAGCTATATAAGTGGTAGGAGTATAGGTGTAGAGGTTGTTATGAAACTTCTTTACTTCCACGATAACAGAAAGAGTTCCTCTGTCAATTTGTGCAAAGTTTCATTCTGTAGGTAGCATTGTTCTTGAGTGGAAAGAAATTAGTACCCAATGCCATCTTTTATAGCTTGCTATGGCTAAGCACAACTCCAGTGCCATTTAGCAAAGCATCCATTATAAGAAATAGTGGGTTTTGTCCACCATAAATTACTAGCACAGATTCAGACATCAATACCTGCTTCACATCCTAGGAAACATCCTCATGCTAGTAAAACTGAGCCCAGTGGCATGAAACATCCTTTTTGGAGTCAAAGAAATAGTATAGCAGTGGCTGCCTTTGGGGGAAGAAAAACATGGGATAAAATGAGCAGCCCCCAGGAAGGCTTAAAGCTCCTGCTTTGGTTTTGAATTAGGTGCATCATGGATTACAAGTACTTTCGTCTTGGTGGGGTGAATATCAACAGCCCTGACGGGGTAGCCTAAGGCTGCTATGCTTCCTGATACAGCAGTGAAGGTAATTGATGAAGGAAAAGCAGGACCACGATTGTTCAGGGAAGATTTTCCCTCTCTTAGAATGGTGTACAGCTGGCAAATGGTGGAAGGAATGGGGAAAGCATCCCCTCCCATGAAGGACACACAGAGGGAGTGATGTGAGCCAGAAGGAAAACAACACAAGTATTCCTTCCACCTTCAAAAGGAAGGGAAGCATAAGACTATAGGAGAGGTACAACTAGGACAATGACTTTCTCTCCATCCCAAGCCAATCAACTATGAAGGGGAAACTCAGCTGAAATTCAAGATGGATGATCTTGATTTGACTTGGTCACTCTTTTGTGAAACAAAATATTGTTTAAAGAAATGTGGTGGGTTTCTGAACAGAGGTGATTACAAGATAGAGCAACCCAGGGACCTCTGTTCCCTTTGTGCTGGAAATCCTGTCCTTGCACAAAGCAGCTAAGTGGCACAGTGGATAAAATGTTGTATTTGAAGTCCAAAAGACCTAATTTCACACCCTGTCCTAGACATTTCCTAGCTGCATGGTCCAGGCCAAATCACTTAACCTCTCTCAGTTTCAGTTTCTTCATCTATAAAATGGGAATAATAATAGCATCCATCACATAGGGTTGCTATGAGGATCAAAAGAAATAATATAAAATGTTTCACAAACCTCAAAGTGCTATACAAACATTAGCTAATCTTATTATTTTTAATATTTAATAAAAATAATAAATTATTTTTAAAATCAGTATTGTTTCCATAGAATATTCCCACCTGGGTCTAGATGCTAGTGGTTAGGTGATGGGACCTGGACCCTGAATTTTCTCATACATTTCAGTAGCCCAGATCACTGGTGCCTCTGCCCAAGGCATCTGGACCACCCCAGCCCACCTTGAATACTTAATTAGCTTACTTGATACTTCTTAATCCCATCTAGATCTTTTCACAATCTTTTTTTTTATAAAAGTATTGATCCCATCCTCATCAAATTCGCAGATTTACTATGACTCTTGCCTTCCTTACTAGTGTTATAATAAAACCTCACTGCTTTGACTGAAAGAAGACTTGAGTGGTTGAATTCTTTTGAGGCAGACCTCCTGTACCCTTGCATTTCAGGATTCCCAGCACCCCAAACCATAACACTAGGAGCAAGGTCTTCTCTGGTATTCCCATGACCTATATTTCATGGAAATGGGATACCATACGTGAAATCCTAAAAAGCAGAATTTTCATAAATAACGTGTAAATTCTAGGGAAAACAAAAACCCCAAGCTGAAGAGCCTTAGCTTAGTAGCACTATCATTGATTAGCTGTTGGTAAGTTTAGGTGATTAGTCAGGTTTTGCAAAGAACGGCAAGGGAGTGAGTGACTGGAGGCACTGGATATAGGTGACAGCCATATGCATTATTAACAGCTCTCTTGGTCTCGGCCATTCAACCTTACCATTAAGCTGCACCACCAGGGTAGCATTACTAGGCACACATAACTGAGTCAATGATATGAACCCAGATCTAAAGCTAAATACAGCTCTCCTTTCCTCCACAAGCTGGGTCCAGTCTGTCTTTCCAGGCTCAATATCTGTTGTTCTCCTCTATGTACGCTACACTGAGCCAAACTGGTGTGTTTGCTATTCCCTTCCACTACATTCCATCTCTAATCTCATGCCTTTGCACAGGATATACCACATGCCTGGCATGATCTTGTTTCATCTCTACTTCTTGGAACCTCTAGCTCCCGTCCAGGTTCAGCTCAGGTGTTACTACCTTCAAGAGGCCTTTCCTGATTCCTTCCGTTGTTACTGTCTTCCCACTCCATTGTACTGTGTTTTTTATATAATCTGTATTTATTTATCTGTGAACATGTTGTTGTAAACTACTAGTAGTATGGAAACCCCCTGAGGACAGAGACTGTCTCACATCTTTGTACTTTTTATCCCCAATAACTAGAATATAGTAGATGCTTAATAAAAGCTTGTTCATTGAGTACACAATGTTACCTTCCCTTCTTAAGAGACTTTCCCTGTTGCTTTTTTGCACCGATGAGTGGAAGTTTTTCAGTGTCATAGTCATAGTCACAACAAAACTCCTGGCATTATCATAATAGTGCACGCATGGTGGCCTCACTAACTCTAGCATTGGGCCTTTTGAAAAAACCTGTGAAAGATCTCCTTAGTGATGATTAATACACCACGACTACTGTCCGTTTCTATTTTGAAGACACGGCCATGATGAATATTGCTGCATATCCTGGGTTATAGATATAATCATAGTAGGATGCCTAAAGCATCCTACTATGGACCTTCTGAATATAATATATTGTGGTTATATGAATAATCAGGATTATCTAATGCATGGTGATTTGAACCACTATGGCAGTTCGGGGCTTTATTCCAATGTATTTTAAAGGACACAGGCTCTCAAAGCCACCTTTTTCTTGCGGATTCAACATTGTATCCTTGAATCTATGAACAGAATATTTGTGGAAGCCTCCATAGCCTGAGGAGGGGTTGGAGTGTCTGAACCATCAGGTAGATGTGATAAAGCATGCCTTTCTTGTGCTCTGCTGACCTTATTGATGAGAGCTCTTGGCTTGTCTGTTATAGATGGCAATATTATCAGAAACTGCTCCTTTTATTTGCCTGATACATAATGATGCGTGAGAAGCAACTTCGTTCAATGAACAGAGAGAGGGCCAGCACTGGAGTCAGGAAGAACTGGATTTAAGTCCTAACAATGATACCTACTAACCTTAAAGGCAGTTACGTGATGCAGCAGATAGAGCACTGAGCTTGAAATCAGGAAGACTCATCTTCTTGAGCTCAAATCCAGTCTCAGACACTTACTAGGTGTGTGACCTTGTGCAAGTTTACCTCAGTTTCCTTATCTATAAAATGAGTTGGAGCAGGAAATGGCAAACCACTCCAGTATCTTTGCCAAGAAAACCCTGAATTCAGTCACAAAGAGCAGACACAACTGAAACAATTCAACATCAACAACTAACTTTGTGACTGTGGGCAAGTCACTGAAGTTGGGTAGTCAGTCCTAAGTTATGAAGGGGAATGAGCAAAGAAGACCTGGGTGGGAAGATAAGAAAATCAAGTTATATTTGAAGTGGGAGCATTTGAACATCCATATATGAGAGACTATAGGTAAAAAATAGAAATCAAGAGTACAACATGACCTGAGGGCAGAGTAATATGGGAGATCCAAAATCCATGCAACCAAGAGTGTGCTAGGAGTTGAAAATACAGAGCTTGATGGTTGGTCATATAATCAGTCAATAGCCAGAAAGTTCACAAGATCTAAGAAAACAAATTCAGAACAGGCACCAGCTGCCTCAAACTCAGCTACCTTTATACTCCTCTCATCTTGGTGAAAACTAATCTTAAATGAGGCTGGCTAGGAGGAATACTGGACAAAATCACAGCAAATAGACAGCTGGCTGGAAAGTACACGTGTAGGAAGAAAGCATAGGATTTTAGCTAAGGCATTTCTAATATCAGTTAGAAGCCTAGGTGTGAGACATAAGGTCCCAGAGTGTTCGCGATGAGAATGATAAAAAGGGAAAGTTTCAAAAGACTTGAAAAGGAAGAATCAACAGAATTTGGTGACTGATTAGGACAAGAGATGAAGGAAAGAAAAGAATCACATGATGCCAAGTTTTACAACCTGGGCAACTGGAGAAATGACAATAGCAAAGCAAGAAAAAGAGAAGAAAAAAGGTAAGAAATCAGTTTGGAAACCGTGCCTTAAATATAAACTTCTATACTATGGATTTCCTCTGGACAAACTCATCAAATTGGCCAGGGATCTTCCTTGATCATTTTCATGCACTATTCTCATAGTAAATTATTTATAGTCCCTGGAAATCAAACAAGGGTATCTTTGGGCACATTGCTCCATATTCCTAATTCTGGAGAGGTGGATAGCACATCCCCTTCAATATTTGTCATTTTCCTTTTCTGTCATATTAGCCAATCTGATAGGTATGAGGTGGTAACTCAGAATTATTTTACTTGCATTTCTCTGATCGTAGTGATTTAGAGCATTTTTTCATATGAATATAAATAGCTTTGATGCTGAGAGAGGCAGAGTAATGCAGAAGGAAGCTTGGTATATTGGAACTTGAAATCGAAAGTCTGAGGTTCAGGTCCTGGCTCTGTAATTCCCTAACCCTGTGACCTGGTTCAAGTCATCTGTCTTCTTTAAATCTCAGTTTCCTCACCCATGAAATGAAGGGGGTCGACTGGATGATTATCTCCAACATAACTTTCAGTTCCAACATTCCATGAGTCTAAAATTAAAGATAATGAAGGATTACTTTGCAAAGGATAATCACTATTATTATTTATCCAGCATCCATTATTAAGGGCCTTCAATTTGAAAGTACTAACTAACTGTGCAGTTAGGGAAATGCAAAGATAAATAAGATACAATATCTGACTGGGAGGTGTTTAAAGTTCATCAGGGAGGAGAGGAATAAGCATTTATTAAGTGCCTACTATGTCCCAGTCACTGGGCTAAGTGCTTTACAATATCTCATTGGAACCCTGGTAGGTAGATGCATTAGAAGAGTTTGGTATCTATTATAGACATACCCAGCTAAAACTTCTTAACTGTGGCATGTGAAAAACATTGGGGATGATGTAAATTTCAAAATAACAGTGTTATAAATAGGAGGCATGTTTTTTGCATGACCGAAATTTGGGCTGCTAAATTTTAAAATTTAATAGCCTAAAACTATCACTGAGAAAAATGAAGAATGTGTTAGGTGGGGGTAGACATGATAACAGATCTGAGCTGGAGAGACTTGATATCCTAAGTTATCAAAAGCCCTCTGAGATTTGCAATGAGTGAGCAGCTAACAGAGAAGACCCAGGGATTCCATCTGGATACCAGAGTACTAGCGGACAGAGCAGGGTGTCTAAAGATTGATAAGCACATGGGAAATAGGCCAAAACCCCCTGGGTGTGGCTGTGTGCAGATCATGTGACAGGTTCTTGAGGAGTTGCAAAATTTAGATCTCACATTCACTCTGCCTTTCTGTTACCGCCAACCAGAAGAAAATGTCATGTTAACAAATAACTATAATACAAGGATATAAAAAACCATGCATGATGACAGGGTATCTGAAGTCCGTTCATCTGATACAAAAGCAAATAAAATCTATGTGAAGTCTAAGGTGGGGGCGGGGAGGAGGCACTTAATTATTTACTGGGAAGAACAGAAAAGTTTTCTGATAGAGCTTACCTTTGGGCCAGGGTCTCCCATTGCATCCTAGGCCATCTCCAGTCATCCTGATGGATGTCTGACCATTGGACCCAGATGGCTCTGGAGGAGAAAGTGAGGCTGGTGACCTTGCACAGCCCTCCCTCACTCAAATCAAAATCAATTGCAAGTCAGGTCATCGTCTCCCTGATGTCATGATCTTCTTCAAGAATGAAGGACAAACACAACCTTTTTGAGATGAGTTTTAAAATAAGCATAGGAATTCAACAAGTAAAAACAAAAAAGGAAATACTGAAGGCTTTTAAGGAGCAATGTGAACAAAAGTTTGCTTTGTGTTCATTGGGGACAGTGTTTTATCCAGCTGGACTGTAGCATTAAGGATGTGGAGGGATGTAACGAGAGAAGGTTGAAAGCTTATGATTAAGTATTGGAAAGTTGTGGAGTCTTTTCCTTTGGGAAGGTTTTTACAAAAACCTTTTCATTTCAGAATAGTTTATGTGTGATTCTACCACCAGAATCTACTGCAGATACCTTCCAGTTGGGGTATCCTAGCATTCTACCATGTACTGTGCACTAACTATAGAGCTCCCTGAACGAATTTCATAACCGCTAAAAAGAGTTCAGCCTAGTCATACACACAGGAAAAAAAACAACAACATCTGAATAAAGGATGGAAATTTTATAGGCCTTGCCATTAGATTAGATATATGGAAATGACACCTTCGCTCACTTTGACTTGGTGGTACCTTGAAGGAATGCCCTATGACCTTCTCATGAGATGTATGTATAGGAAGACATGACTCCTGATAACCTCAGAGTCAACTATGAGGTGCATAAGGGAGAAGGGACTTCTTCAGAGATGATTGGAGGAATTTGAGAGATGTGGTCACAAGAAACTAGTGCAAATTTCTAAATTACCACACAGATGTTAGAAACCAAGACGTGTAGGAGAAGCTGGCCAGTCCAATGTGGGCCTTGACTTGCAATACTTGGCAATCCTAGAAACCTGCTAAGTATAAACTCCGCTTGGTTTACTTTCCTTGGTTGAATAAGATTTTATCTTACTTTCAGCTGAAGAAGTCCTTTACCCTTATGTATTCATTGGTCTATTCTAACTCGTATAACTTCCCTGATTTCATTTACTGTTTACTTTGTGGCACAGTGGGTAGAGTACCAGGCCTGAAGTCAGTTCATCTTCCTGAGTTCAAATCTAGCCTCAGTCACTTATTAGCCCTGTGACCCTGGGCAAGTCACTTAACCTTATTTGACTCCGTTTCCTCATCTGTAAATGAGCTGGAGAAGGAAATGACAAATGGTTACAGTGTCATTGCCAAGAAAACTCCAAACAGGGTCTCAAAAAGTTGAACACGACTGAACAACAACAACAAATTGATAAAGAAGGTTACTAGTTATTATGTTTGGTGAGAGGGAGTTAATCTGGTGACAACAAATTATTACCTGTCTCTTAAAAGGGTCAAGAAAAGTTGTGTTGATCCTGGCTCCCTCCTCTCAAGTGTTGTATCCCTAGACCACATATTTGAGGTCTGGTGGTTAGATATAATTCTAGTCCAATATTCTATTCTAGCCCTTTGGAGAGAGGTGGGGGAAGGAGTAAGACCAATCCCATACCTCCTCCTCCTACTCCATACAAAGGTATAAATCACAGTATCCTTTGAAGAAAGATGAGTCAGATTTCAGATCATATTTCTATCCATGCCATATATGAACTAGCCATCATAGATACATAGATACATAGGTAGGAGATAGTTATGCATGTACAAGTCAAACACAGGTTTAAACAGGACAGCAGAATGGATTGCCTTTGAAAAACTGCCAAGTACTTTCAATGATCCCAAACTTCTCTTTGAAACAAAAAGCCTATTTTTTTTAATACCAATATCCTACCAGTGGTTTTATATGGCTGCCAGATGTGGAACACCATAATCTAAGAAAAACTAAACTGAAAATGAGTATGACCCCAGAGGTCAATGGAGAAGCACATGGTGGGTGTGAGTAGGCTGCATCATCACATTATAAAGGAGAAATGGAAAGAAAAATGACAGCAAAAAAAAAATGTATGAGTGAAAAAGATGAGCTGTTCACGTAGTGAGAGTAAGAGGTAACTGATAACTAGTTTGGGGGCCTCATTGGTAGCTTCACAATGTCACAGAAGTCCCCCAGCATGCTGGATGGACTCTGTAGGAGGATGTGGACAAGAGTTGTACAGGCTGGGCACCCGTGGACAGGTGGCAATCTGTGTTGAGGGAGGGAATGATTACCTTGATGATATCACACATCCTCTGAGTATTCACCAGGGGCTGTATTCTGTCTAGTACTATTTTCCTCTTCTCTTAGAATATGGGAGACAGAAAAAAATTTCCAGTGAAGTCTTTATAGAGCAGCAGAGATGTACGCTGGAAGAAAATAAATAGAACTCAAATCTCATAAGACTCTTCAATGTGCAAGCTTCTAACAACTTAGGGAAGCTCAAGATAAGAATAAAAAGTTACCAACCTATAGTTGGAAACATGAAAAGTGTGAACATTTTATATCCAGGAGGAAATGGATGTCAGAACATCCTCAAGGGATTGCCATATTTTTGAAATAGCATTAAAACTAGCCCCAAGAAATCAAAGCTCCAATTATCAGCATAACCAGCTTTTGTCAGGCATCCATAGCTGTAGAGAAGAATCCTAGAGAATATGAGACACTAAACCACATTCCCAGAGGCCAAATTCCAGAAGGTACAGAGAACCTTCTAGTGAACTGATAGGAGTTGGATTTAATTCTGTTGCAGAGCTGTGAATTTGAGAGGGGAAAACTAGAGCCTGATGAACCAGCTGAACCAGATAGGTTAAAATGAATGAACTAGACTAGAATTCGAGACTGAGATTCTAGTTCAGATCTACCATCTGTGAATCAATTCATTTCTTTGAGCCTCAATTTCTCCATCTTGAAAATAAAGGGATGTAAAATGACCTTCCTCTTTACCTTTGCCTCAGAAAAATTCCTAGCTTCCTTCAAAGTACAGCTCAGGTACCACTTCCTAAAAGAGATCTTTTCTGATCACCCCACCCCCAGATTTTGAACGCTCTCTCCCTCTTGAAATATGTATGTATTGCTTTTTATATACTTTGTATTCATGTATTTGTGTTAGACCACTAGGTGGCTTTGGCAACCAGTCACCTGGGAGTCCCAAAATCCCTTCTGAAGCTTGTGCATACCTCACTGGAACTGAAATACTAAGGAAGGGTTCTACTCTCTATGGTTATTAGAGAGTCAGGGGTGGGGAACCTGTGGCCTTGAGGCCACATGTGGCCCTCTAGGTCCTCAACTTCAGCCCTTTGACTGAATCCAAATGTCACAAAGGATTTGTTCTGTAAAACTTGGACTCTCAAAAGGCCACACCCAAAGACCTAGAGGGCCACATGTGACCTCAAGGCCCCTAGTCCAGACCATACCTCAGTTCCACTTGTTACTACTGAGGAAAAACCACTTGTCTAGGAATATGTGGATTTTTATGTATCTGTGGATCATTGCCTCCTGGCTTCCCTGGCTTCCTGTAAGTCCCAGGTAAAATCCCATGTACTCCAGGAAGCCTTTTCCAATTTGTCTTAATTCTAGTTAATTCTTAATTTTCCCTTATTAGTGATTTATTTTTTATCCTGTATATAGCTTCTTTATATAATATTTGTTTGTTTATTGTCTCTCCCATTAGACAGTGACCTCCTTCAGGGCAGGAACTATCTTTTGCTTCTTTTTTTGTTCCCAGCATTTGGCACAGTGCCTGGCACATAAGAGGAACTTAATAAATGCTTATTAATTAACTGATTGCCAATTAGAACTTAGCTTTGGGACTCCATCTACTAGCTAACCTCACCTCCTTTTGAACAAGCTATATTTCAATGAATGCTGGTCAAATCCCTTTAGCACAACGGTGTCGTTTCACCACAAAAGCAGATACATGTGCTGAAATACCTCACTTTTACTCTTTTTATTCCTCATATGGAATTAATAAGTAAATAATAATTAATAATGAGACAATGCATAATAATAAACCATAAACATATATAGTAGTCACAAGCCCACCATGTTCCTAGACCCTGGAAGTCCCCCTAGCCATAGGATCAATCTGAACCCAAGAGTTCTAAGCAATTGAGTCAATAAGTCAATAGATATTTATTAAGTATCTGATATGTACCTGGCACTGTGCTAAGCATTGTAGATTCAAAAAAAAAAAAGCAAAAGACAGTGCCTGCCTTCAAGGAGCTTGAAAGAGGAAGAGGAAGAGGAGGCAGAGGAGAAGGTGGAGGAGGAGGAGGAAGAGAAAACAAATTTGTACAGACAAGTTATAGACTGGGGAAAGAGGAAATAATTAAAAGAGAGAAGGCACTAAAATTAAGAGGAACTGGGAAAAGCCTCCTAAGAAGATAGGATTTTAGTTGAGATTTGAAGGAAGCTAAGGAAGCCAGGAGGTGGATTTGACAAGGAAGAGAATTTCAGGCATGAGGAACAGTCAGAGAAAATGTGTGGAGGGAAGAGATGAAGTGTCTTGTTTGAGAAACAGCAAAGAGGCTAGTGTCACTGGATCAAAGAGGTTATGGTGTGGAGTAAGGTGTGAGAAGACTGGACAGGTAGGAGGAGGCTTAGTTTTGAAGGGCTTTGAATGCCAAATAGGATTTTATATTTGCTCCTGGGAGCCACTGGAGTTAATTGAGTAGGGGGGTAACTAACGTTGTTGGACCTCTACTTTAGGAAAATCACAATTCATACTTGAAGTCCTACCCTGAGCAGGCAAAGGAGTGTCATAACACAGTTCCCACCAGATAGATGTTCATTAGGTGCAGACACAGAAACTCTAGAATCAAGGTCTCAGCTTAGCCCAGTGTGTGGAGCTGAATATCCAGTATAAACTGAATATCCAGTATGCTCCTGCATCCCTTCCATTCTGACCTTGACCACCACTTTCTGCTGCCACTGTATCAGTTCCTCTTTCTACCCCTCAGCCCCTAGTGTTCTTCAAAACTGTTCATGCTGTATCATGCTCAGCAAAATAAAATATCTTTGACACAAGGACTTTTTTTTTCTTTTTTGTCTTTGCATCTCTAGCACCTAGCACAGTGCCCTCCATAGAGAAGTGCATAAACAAATGTTTGTTTATTTGAATTGAATTGAAATAACAAATGTCTAAGGTCTTCTTTAGCTCTAAGGTTCTGATTTCTGTAAAAATCGTGAGTACCTAGAATGGATTGTTGTGAGGGCACTGACTTCACAGTGGTCATAACTGTCAACTATAAAACATGCTAAAAGCAGATTAGCAGAGAACTGAAAGGCTAGAAGGACCCTCCAGAGGTCATCCAGTCCATCTCTTTGCCTCCAGGCAGAATTTCACTGAGCACATACCCTGACAGATGGACGTGTATCACCTTTTAAAACACTGAATAATAGGGAGATGGGCCACTTATTCAACTGTTAAACTAAAGGCTGCTGGGTAACAACATTCAGAATCGTAATTTGCTTGCATTTAAGTGATATTTTTTTTTCAAATCAACTAAAAATATATGTCTAGAAGTGAACTCCTTTGCCCAAACCCCAATTCCCCTGGGTACAATCTAAAAGAGCTATAGCCTGGCTAAAACTGTTGATGGTTTTTGCCTCTAGGAAGCAATCAGTGCTTCTTCAACAGATCAATCTGAAAAGTAGTGTTCTGGGCATTTCACCTCTAGGGGAAACCTACCTGCTGTGCAAAGATTGCTCAGATTGCTTTTGTTTGCATGAGGAAGAATGGTTCACTGCTTCAGATGACACAAAGAATAAGAAATCACTTCATCCCGGGCTGGGGCTGCAAGCAGGACAGAGTCTGGATGGGCAAACACACCCATCATCCCCTGCCCCCAACTCACCCCACCCCCACTCTGTAAACTTCCAAGCAATAGTTCAGAGGCATGATGCAGGCGGACTGATGGACAGTTGAATCCTTGCATCCTCGGCAGCGATTAACTGAGATGGCAAATTCACGAAGATAAAGAGAGCAATAAGAGCATGGTAACTAAAATTTATATGGGCTTTTAAAGTTTGTAAGGCTCTTTACATACATTTCCATCTCACTGTAGCTTCATAGCAATCCTGTG
The DNA here is from genome assembly GCF_003287225.1 of Phascolarctos cinereus. Lineage (NCBI taxonomy): Eukaryota > Metazoa > Chordata > Mammalia > Diprotodontia > Phascolarctidae > Phascolarctos > Phascolarctos cinereus. Next base: position 122,152,452 of record NW_027556098.1, on the reverse strand, counting down.
AGGTAGGTACTTCAATCTCTGTTTTACAGATGAAACTGAGGTTCAGAGAGGTTAAGGAATCTGCCCATTGTCACACGGCTACTAAGAGCTGGAGATTTTAAACCAAATCTTTCTGATTTCCAGCTCATTGCTTGATTTATTATATTACTCCGGCTTATCTGAAGTATAAAGATATTAGAATAGGAAACCCTTTCTTCCATAGTTCTTAGATAGGTCCAGAAAGGCAGAGAAATTTGGGAAGACAAATGGACTGAGAGAAGGCAGAACCAAGAGAACATTAAACTTAGCGGCTTCAACAGTGTAAACAAAAGAGACAATAAAACAAAACTGGACGCTGTATAACAACCAAGCTTGGCCACGAAAATGAGGAAGTATGTGTTTGTGTATATATAAGACCACAGATAGATATCTACATATACACACTTATCTATATATCAGTATGCACACATAAATGTGAGTATACATGTATACATGCATGTACTACATATGTACGTGGAATACACACATGTATGTATACATATATGGTGTGGAATATTGCATTGTCAGACAAGGTGGACATGTTGGTTGGCTTTACTGAACTATTACTTGGTTTGTCTGTATGTTTTTTCCACACATTTTTGCTGGCAAAGAAGACTTGCTGGGTTGGGGAAGAGGAAGGATATGTATTCAGAAATGAATGTAATCCAAAAACAAATATCATCAATAAAACTTTTTAAAACTAAAAAAAAGAAGTGCACAAGGGGAAATCATTAGACTGAAGACTATTTGAGGGCAAAGATTATATCTTACATTTTTTTGTATCCATTTCAGGAATACCAAAATAATCTCCTCACCATCTCCTAAGAGAAACACAGTAAAGAACTCCTTAATTTGATGAGGGAAGCCATTTTCTCCTTTGTGAAAAATTTCAATGCTCTTGTTTACTTTTGCAGTTTTCAGTAAAAGTCTATTTTTGGAAAAAGTGAACATTTTCAAAAGATTTTTCTCTCCCCCCCCTTTTTTTACCACTATTACCCATTTTGACACAATGCTTCAAAATACTGTAAAAATTTGATTAGAGTTGACTACTCCTCCTTGCTTTTCGTAAGCATTGATCTGATTTATGGAAATACAAATCTACAACCTGAAAATCTCCCAGTTGATTTGGCTATGGTTTTTCACAAGGTTCAGAAAATTCTACTTCTTAGTCTCATCATATAAAATATCGTATTCTCCAGGAATCTGGAAACTTGGAAGCTCAATCCATTGATACATTTTTTTGATTGAAGGACCCTTACAGGTCATGTAGACCAAGGTCCTATCCAGTGTAGGAATCTTTGTATATTTTGTGTTTAATTATACATATACATGTTGTTTCCCTAGATAGAAGATAAGCTTCTGGGGGGCAGGAACTATTTCATTTTTGTTTCTGGATCCTCAGCCCCTAGCTCAGTTGTTGTTGCTTGACCTTCAGTTCTTGAAGAAACACCAATGGCATCAGGAAGGTGGTGTCTTGACTTGTGAGTAGAAGTAGCTGCCCCACTGTGGACCCAACTGGACAGTTGGGCAATGCTGCTTCCTTCCTTCCTTCCTGTGTCCACATGAGGAATCACATATTTACATGTGAGTACCCTGCCCAAAGTAAAGTAGATTTCTTGAAACAGAACTCTGGAAGAAATAGGCTTTGTTAAGACCCATAGAGGTTCAAATGGAGATGCTTGAGTATACCTTAAACCCAAATCACTCTGGCTGTCACTGATTGGCCTCTAATAAGTCCCAGTCCAAGACTCTGTTAGTCATAGGGTTTTGATAGCTCAGAGTAAGTGTAAATAGCAATTGTTTCTGTTCTGGCCAGAAACCCTGAGAGTCTTCCCTTCTCAGACTGATTTTTTTTTAGTAGGTAAAAGAGGTTGTCTTTTGCCTTATTTCTTACTTAATCACTAATGAGTGTTGCCTCAGACAAACTGAGATCAGAAAAGACTTTAGCCTAAAAAAAAAAAAGACCCAGTTTTAAAAGGCCAAGGTCTCGCACTGCATCCAGTGCCATCTTCAGTCATCCCGATCTATATTTTGCTATTAGACCCAGATGACTCTGGAGGAGAGAGTGAGGCTGGTGACTTTGCACAGGTTAAATCAAATTCACTTGCAAGTCAAGACGTCACCTTCCTGATGTCATTTTGTGTGTGTGTGTCTATGTATGTATACCTATGAGTATGTAAATACCTACATACATGCTTGCATACATACATAGACAGCATTTAAACCATAGCCACTTTTTAGGCATTTCATAATGCCTAAATGACAGTCACCTTTGCCCTAGAATAGTATAGCTGGAGGGCCTCAACCCAGGGATCCCTCTGTTGGTATGTGTAGGGACATGAGAGGCACCCGCTCAAAGGCTAATAGTGATCTACTCATAAATCTAGAAACCCCAGAACCAGGGAACTCCGGGACTAACCGGAAAGGGTGCTGTTTTTTGCTTGCTCATTTCCTCTTTGTTCCATCTGCCTTTTAAGTGAAGTTATTTGCTCTGGGAAATGTAATCATATCAACATTAACATTGCTTCTGGAAAGACAATTTATTGTTCCAGTCACAACTCCCAAGACTTCTCAGACCAAAACATCCCTCCCTAGTTACTAATTCCCTTAAGGATGTTTTCCCCTAATTAAAATGCAAATTCCTTGAGGGCAGGAACTGCTTCACTTTTGAATTTTTATTCCCGGAATTTAGCACAATGCCTTGCATATACTAAGTGATTAACAAATGCTTTTTCACTTAATCACTCCTTCTGCATACATCCTGATATTCCTTTTTAAAAACAATTGCTAACATAGATTTATAGATATATATATAGATAGATATATATATATAGATAGATATAGATAGATTTATGGTTTGAAAAACTCTTTATATACACTATCTCATTAGATCTTCATGAAACTCTGTGAGGTAGATGCTGTCATTATCCTCATTTTACAGATATGGAAACTAAGGCCGAAAGAGGTTAACAAGCATTTATTAAGTACCTATTATGTGCCAGTGCTAAATTCTGGGGATTAAAAAAATTCCCTGCTTTCTTAAGGAATTCAGTCTAATTGGGGAAGGGGGGGAGAATAATACAAACAACTATGTACAAATTTTATATATATATATATATATATATATATGGATGGATGGATGTATATGTGTATGTATTGGGGATAATCTTAGAGGAAAGGCACTGGCATTAATGATTAAGGGGAACCAGGAAAGCCATACTGCGGAAGCTAGGACTTTAGCTAGCACTTGAAGGAAGCGAGAAGATGGAGTTGAGGAGAGAATTCAGACATGAGTGACAGCCAGTGAAAAAATCTGCAGTTGGGAGATGGGGTGAGTGTCAGCAAGAGTTTCAGGAACAACAAAGAGAGAGGCCAACGTCACTAGACGGCACAGTAGTGGGCTAGTAAGGTAGAAAAAGACTAGAAAGATAGGAACAGCCAGGGCTAAGGTCATACAACTAATGAGCATCTCAATCAGGCTTGCAACTTAGGTCTTTCCGACTCCAAGTCCAGAGCTCTCTCCACAATTCCAACTAGCTGCTACTTGTTCCGATACTCGCAAAATCCTGAACTAAGCCAGCATTGTCTCCTAATCAATTCAACTATGCGAAGCTTGATACCTGTACCACAGATTGTAGAGAGTTTTTAGAGGGCATTGCCAAGAAAATGAGATTCCCTTAGTGCTCCAGAGGAAAGGGACCAGATCAGATGGGGTGCTAACGATGTACCCCCTAAAAGGCCCTGGACTTTTTCCACATGGCCCAGGTCTCTGGTGTTCACCTGGGGCACCTAGCCCTTCCCAGTTAATAATCCTTTCAATTGTGCTTGCATTGTGGCTTTGATACTGCCCCAATCTCCTGTTCTCTGTTACCTCTAACCTAGCACAGACTTTCATTGTCTATTACCTCTGGATTGCCTGCCTGGCCACTTCCTGCCCTTAATTCCCTCTAGACCCTTTCTACGTGGCCCAGGTCCCTGGCATTCACCTGGAGCACCCGGCCATTCCCAGTTCTTCTTTATTACCTCCCCATCACCCCAGACTACCTGGCTAGATCACATCCTGATCGTATGTAAGTGTCCAGCTTGCCCCCATTAAAGATTCCTTCACGGTCTCTCCCAGTTGTCAATACAAGTCTCACAAATGCTCAGATTCTTAAAATCTGGCTAAAAGGGCAGATTCTTAAAATCTTGCCCACCTCAACTGGTGTTTTAATACACCTTGTCTCTAACTGGAAGAAGGCTTGAGTCAAATTCATTCAAGGCAGGACCTGCATCTTCTGCCCTTGAATTTCAGGGTTCCCAGCACTCTTAGACCTCAACAGATTCAAGTGGGAATTTCTATTTTTTTAAATGAATTTCAGCTTTAGATATTCCTGAAAATAGGATTCTACCTCCACTTTCTGATCAATGAATGCCAATGCTCTGTAACTGCTTTGATAAGCTCAAACTCCAGTGCAAAGCTCTTGGACACAGGCAAAGTAAAGCTGGTGAGATGTCAAGCATAGCTCCAGTGATTGCTTATGTGTCTAATATCCAAGAACTAGTCATCTATGAGGGTTCACAGAGGCCCATCATCAAGGTGGCTGAAGCCTGAGACATCTCCACTACAATAACTCTCAAAAACTGTCTCCAAGCTCATGGAGGTATTACAGTAGGGGGATAACACACTGCTGAAATTACAGATGCTTAAAGAATTAAAAATATATATTCATACTTGACATCACTCAATGGTATTACTCATGGGCTGTAGGTAAGCTACTGAAATAACTAACCCAAGACTCAGGGTCCCTTTCATGCTATCTACATGTAAATTTGTACAGTATCAATCCTTTTACCTCTCTGAGCTGTCTCAACTTCTTCCTGAATGAATGAATGAATGAAAAGTGTGGGAGGGGAGGTAAATCACCTTCCTCTGTGAAAAGCAGAGGTTGGGTTTGGTATCCTCTAAGGCTCTTTCCAGCTATTAAAGTCTATAACTATGCTATAAAGAGTTCACATATCATTAACTCAAACAGACCCGAATTGTTGAAGAGTCTTAGCTCAAGCCAAAGGTGAAAACTTTCAGGATAAGAGTTATAAGATGTAAGCATTCACAGCCACCAGAAATGATTTAGGCACAGGCCTTTCTGGAGGAAGAACGATCAAATCAATGATTTCTAAGGTTTTTTGCATCCCTATTCTACAAAGAAAATGATCCCTGTTCAACATTGCCACTACCCTCATTGAGCCCCTCAACAGTTCTCACCTGGATTATTATTGTATTACCTCTTCATATAGATTCTAAAATCATCTTCCAAATGTGCAGATGTTACCATGGCACTCCATTGTTCAAAGATCTTCATGACTCTGTATTGTCTAGGGGATTAAATAAAAACTCCTTTGTCTGACATTTAAAGCCCTCTGTAGTCTGGTTCCAACCTCCTTTTCTGGACTTATTTCACTCCATTGCCTTACCTTTTAGCCAGATTTTATTATTACCATATGTTTTCTGAATACATGATTATAATAGACATTGGTTCTATTAATAATGGAAAGAAGGGAGCTGTGATTCCCAGTGCTGCCCCTCCCAGTTAATATAGTTACAGAATGTAGTTCCACATGATGAGGTTTTATTGTGTATACAAGATGTGTATACACATGTGTACATCTCCCATTAGGAGATGCAAAATCTTCTCTAAAATTGGTTCAGGTCCCAACCATTTAAAGTCCCCAGAGGTTTGAGAACCTGCTTGCTCAGATGATCACTGTTTCCTTCATAGCCCAATCAAAGAAGGCTTCATACCTCATAAAGAGATCAGAGTATAGATGAGTCTTGTTTAAAAATTAAAACTTTGTGTGTGTAACTACATTCTGTGACCTTTCAACTGGGGAATGGGGAGAGTGAATAACATTCTCTTAAGCCCCTCTATGACATATTATTGATCTGTAAATAAGCTTTGTTATTCAATGGTGTCAGTCATGTCCAACTCTTCATGATTCCATTTGGGGTTTTCTTGGCAAAGACAGTGGAGTGGTTTGCTATTTCCTTTTCCAGTTCATTTTACAGATGAGGAAACTGAGGCAAACAGGGTTAAGTGACTTGCCCAGGGTCACACAGCTACTAAGTGTCTGAGGGCAGATTTGAACTCAGGAAGATGAATCATCCTGACTTCAGGTCCACATTTCATCCACTGTGCCACCTAGCTATAAATAAGTTTAAAAGGCCTAAATTAATTTTTTTTTTTTGGTGAGGCAGTCTGGGTTAAGTGACTTGCATGGAGTCACACAGCTAGTAAGTGTCAAGTGTCTGAGGCCAAATTTAAACTCAGGTCCTCCTGACTCCAAGGTCAGAGCTTTATCCACTGTGCTACCTAGCTGCCTGAAAGGCCTTAATTCTGTAGTGACTGGGCACCTACCACGTGATAGACAAATGTTTGTGTTCGCTTTTGGTTTTTCTGCTGAGTTTCTGTTTCATAGAAATTAGCTTTTCTCAGTCTCCATCATGAAGTAATCCACCCTTTTCTGTGAAACTAGTGCTTATTAGTCAATAGATTCATTTTTAAAAAGTATACCGATAATTATAATAATAATTCACATTTATGTAATTCTTACTATTGTGAGGTACTTTTTATAGATTGTCTTGAAGAGCCATAAGGTATCTAATGCTTTTAGTATTATCTATACAGGCAAAATATTGAGGGCTAGAGAAGTGAATCTTAAATATTACATAGCCTAAAGTTACACAGCTGGTAAATTGTAAATTTCCTCTGGCCATCCCCTAGTGGGAAAATGTAATTTCTCCTAGTCTACAGTTTACCTATTTTTCAAGGTCCTATAGTAAAGGCCAGCAAGGTAGAATTTTATCTTAAAATAGTAATAAAACCCCAAGTTCAGGGTCCCAGTGTTGGTCAAACTCCTGTGGGAACTAGCTTCAGTGGAAAAAATAAATAAATAACTGCCAGTACTTTATAACCTAGGCACTAAGCTATATAAAACTGCCCCCTGACAGAAGGAGATCTCAAACTACACTACAAAAAGGCAATCAATTGAAAAAAACAAAGTGGTACTGATGAAGAAATAGAGAGGTCAGTCAGTGGAACAAATTAGGCATACAATATATAGAAGCAAACTAGCTCTGTAGCCTAGTGTTTGATAGACCCCAAAATCTCAGATTTAGGAGTAAGGATTCACTATTAGGCAAAAACTGCTGGGAAAAACAAAAACAAAAACAAAAACAAAAAACTAAGGGCAGCTAGGTGGTGTAGTGGATAGAGCAACAGACCTGAAGTTGGGAAGACCTAAGTTCAAATCCTCAGATACTTAATAGCTGTGTGACCCAGGCCAGTCACTTAATCCTATTTGCCTCAATTGCATCATCTGTAAAATGAGCTGGAGAAGGAAATGGCAAACCACTCCAGTATCTTTGCCAAGAAAACTCCAAATGGAGTCACAAAAAAGTGAGACACGACTGAAAGGACTGAACAACAAGACCGAGCTGGGAAAACTGGAAAGTCATCTGCTAAAAATGGGGGATAGGCCAACATCATATACCAAAAATCAATGCATGTCTTGGACATAAAGGGTGACATCATAAACTATCTATGGATAGAAGAAGAGTTAATGAACAAACATAGGAGAGACAGGATCACAGAAGACAACATGAATAATTTTGATTGTTTAAATTTAAAAATCTTTGCATTAACAAAACTGATGCATCTCAAATTAGAAGCAAAGCAAGTAACTTGGGGGGAAATCTTTGTAATAGGCTTTTTATTTTTCTTTTTAATAAAAGCCTCCTTTCCAAGACATATAGAGAACGGATTCAAATTTATAAGAATAAGATCCATACTCCAATTGATAAATGGTCAAAGGATAGGACCAGGCATTTTCAAAAGAAGAAATCCAATCTGTTGACCTAAGCATTTCCCATGTCCATGATTTTGCCCTGGCTGTCTCCCATGTTCTCCCTTATCAACTCTGCACTTTAAAGTTCCTAGTTTTCTTCAAGACCCTTTCCAACTATCATCTTTTGCAGGAGTCTTTTCCTTAGGAGTTTAGATTTCAAAGAATCTATAAACTTGGATGGGAGAAAAAAAATCACATCTTTATTTTCATTAATCTCTAACTTAAATTTTGAGAAGGGGTCCATAGGCTTCACCAGACTGCCGATGGACACCATGAAGCAAGAAAGATTAAGAATCTTTGGCATAAGGGAAAAATCACCGGAAGCCTGTCAAGACTACTTGATCTGAATCTGAGTCTTTGCTTTACAATTTACCAGCTGTGTAACTTTAGGCTATGTAATATTTAAGATTCACTTCTCTAGCCCTCAATATTTTGCCTGTATAGATAATACTAAAAGCATTAGATACCTTATGGCTCTTCAAGACAATCTATAAAAAGTACCTCACAATAGTAAGAATTACATAAATGTGAATTATTATTATAATTATCGGTATACTTTTTAAAAATGAGTCTATTGACTAATAAGCACTAGTTTCACAGAAAAGGGTGGATTACTTCATGATGGAATGGCTAGTCAGATAAGAGATGAAGGTATTTTATCTGCCTCTTTCCTATTACCAATGGAATGAAACAGAGTTACATAATAGTCCTGGTTTTATTCAATCCATTTGACTCAGTTATGCTTGTGGATATGAACAACTTGGTTGCTAGTGTTAGGATACATTTTCAATGCTCAATTTCCACATTTCCACTTCAATGGATTGAAAGTTTCTCTTAAAAAAAAAAGTTCTTTAGCTACTCATTCAAGAATTCCAGTATGATACAGGGGAAAAGACTGAGGATTTGGAGTTAGAGGTCCTGGGTTCAAATCCTATCTCAGATACTGTGTGATCCTTCATGTCTCTGGGCCTCAGTTTCTCATCTATAAAGTGGGGGAGTTAGATCAGATGGCCACTAAGGTCTCTTCCAATTTCATGTGTATGATTTATGATATAAAACCAATACAGAACCATTCTGCCACCTCCTCCATAGACTACATACTTCCCTAATATTGATTTCAAAACATATGATTTCATTGGTGTGGATACTTCCTCCTCTGATTCAGATAGTAACTCCCTCAATGTCTTAAGGTAACATATTTTGAGCTTGAAGTGACAGCATTGGGTGGGGGGTGTCATAAAATCCAAACAGTTTATTTTATAGATGAGGAAACTGAGACCCAGAAAAGTGAAATAATTTGCCCAAGATCATCTAGCTAGTAAGTGTCTGAAGTGGGATTTGAATCCAAGACTTCCTGACTCCAAGTCCAGTGCCTTTTTTGTCACTCCATGATGTCTTTTTGAGTTGCTATAGCCAAAACATCCACATCCTAGTGGACAACTAAGCCTTTAGCCCAGTTGGTCCTTAAACAACAGACACACAATCCATCACCAGGTCCATTCTTGAGCCCTTTCCAGCTTAGTAGGACCTGTCAGAGTTTATGTTTCTCTGGCACAGACTTCAAAAACTCAGGGTCACCTATACGCCAAAAGAGATATGCGGCAGCTTATGAATTCATTTTGCCATCAGTCATCACAATATTACTGGAAGCCCACTCATATGTCACATGTCACAGAGCGAATTCCACTGACAGTCCAAAACATTCCTGCCATAGTGATAATGCATTTGGGTATATTGGCAGTACTTCTAAAAAGTATTTTCTCTTGGACAGGTGTTCACGCAGAGTAGATGTTCTGTGAATATTTGTGATGTGAGTTTATTTCAGACAAGGAACTTTAAAGATGATGTCATTTTTACAGAAAAGGGTATAATCAGGGAACAAGCAAATGAAAGAATTCTCTCTATTCAGTTATGTAAGAAAGAAAATCAAGTCAGCCATTTCCCCCTTCCCTTCCTCCCATGACGTTGAAAAAGGAGAACTTTTCAACAATTCCAACAGTTGGCAGGAGCTCCCAGCATCCAGGTAGAATGTCTTATTCTAGGGGAGATGTTGGAGTAAGAAGAAAACCGCTTGATGGTGCTGACAAAATTATGGTGACAGACTGTCCTATTAATATTCGGCATAGATAAACAGAGTCCTAATAGCTATGTGTTATCAGCACTCAGTGTGAGAGAAACTTGGGGTTTATCTGGTTGGTTGGCTTTTTTTTTTAGTTTTTTGGCAGTCAAATATACTTTTGGTTTTGTTTTTTTTGAAGTACACGATTTTGAAGTTGGGTTGAAATTTTTTTTTTTATTTGTGGTGAGGCAGTTGGGGTTAAGTGACTTGCCCAGAGTCACATAGCTAGCAAGTGTTATGTGTCTGTGGCCAGATTTGAACTCAGGACCTCCTGATTCCAGGGCCAATGCTCTGTCCACTGCACCACTTATCTGCCCCGGATTGATATATTTTGAAGACCATGAAGCAAGGAGGCAGGACTTCTAATGAAGTAGCAACTGTAGCTATGATTGTGATGGTTAAGAAGGTTGGACTTGGAGTCTTAAAAGACTTTGATTTGAAAGACTTCAAATCCCACCTTTAATCCTTACTAGCTGTTTGACCCTGGTGGAGTCATAATCTTTCTGAGCCTCAGTTCCTAAACTCTAAAATTAGGTGGTTGGCAGAGGTGTCACACTCACTGGCAGGCCTCTAGCCCCAGGACCACAAAAGGCAGAGTACAGCTGAATCAGATTAAAATGTAATTAGGAACCATTTAAGAAAATAAAGATCCAATGTAATATAGGTAATGTTAATTTGTGGTTTTCTAAGACAATATGTGACCCAGAGGGATCCATTTCTTTTTGCATTTGACACCAATAAACTATGACCTTTTAGCTCTAAAATCCTATGATAAATAACAATAATAAAACCCAACATATACATATCAGTTCTCAGAATGCTTTTTAAAAAACGATCTAGAAAGGTATATTGTTGAAACATTCTAATCCTCATGTTCCTCAGGAAGAGGAAATTGGACTTCAGAAAAATAAAGGAACTCGCCTCATATCAGAGTTAGTAAACTTGAAAGGCAGGATTAGAACTCGGGTTTCATGGCTTCCATGCTAGTACTCTTTCCTTTATTGTCTCAAATAGAATGGAAGAAACGGCAACAATCATCAGTTTTTCTAGATCCAAAAAATTCAAGAACTGTTGCTTAGGATGATGAGAAGGAAGGGAGAGAGAAAAATGGGAGATTGCGTTGCAGTGGAAAAAAAGCTGTACTTTAAATGAGGAGAAACCTGGGTTTGACCCCCACCCCTGTGCGATCATAAGCAGGTCTTATTAGCCTGACAGACGAGCAGATTAGTGGTTCTGGTGCAAATTACAAGGTGCTAGAAGTGACTTTCATGGGAGAGGGGCAAGGCTAGAAATGTTAATGGATATTCAAGGATCAAATGAAAAGCAGAAGCCCTACAGTTCAGTCCCACCTCTGCTCATGTGGCAGCACTGTTTTGGCACACATGTTCTATGGGGTTCTACTAGTTCAGAATTCATGGTGAGAAATTAATTGCTTACATCAAGGAAGAGGTTTTCTTACCCCAAAGAGCTAGATGGAAAAATACTAGCGAGTGCACTTATAACTTATTTCTAGGGACAATCTTGGGCAAGGTACCTCTAACAGAAGCAGGGAAATGGGAAAAACATGACATGAAGGATGAGTTATCTCTGGAAGGGATCTGAAAAAGTGGAGAACGAATGCTTGGCAAACTGGAGTTTATAGGCTCCGATGTTGTTCACCAGTCCACTGACCTCTAATTTTCAGCACCCTTTGGTAACAAGTCACTCAGTTTCTGAGTTTCAGTTTCTCCATTGGCAAATTGGGGATAACTATGTCTCTATACCTATCTCACAGGGTTGTTGTGAGAACCAGCTGAGATAATTAATGCATGTAAAGTATTTTGTAAACCTTAAAGTACTGAGTAAATTTCAATTATAAAATGTAACGTCTAGACCAGGGATTACTCTCCCAACCCCGATTAGATTATTAGATTGAGTCCCTAGAGAGTGGCTCCTGCTTATCCCCCCAGGACAACCCCTCTACCCACCAAGAGCTGTGAGTTCTCAAATGTTTAAGCTTCTATCCACTGTGTTCCCCCAAAATCATCTGACCAATTAGTATCTCCCAACTATCAAAGTAGAGCAGAGACTAAAGTACAACATCCTGAAGTGGAGGGGGGTACTCTATCACATCAGTCCTGGGGAGAGTAGGCTCAAATTTAAAAATAATTGCTAAAAAAATCCCCCCCCATAAAGCTCAGTTCTCAGTGTGGCATAGCCAATGAATGAGTCACTGCCTTGTTTTCAGGTCCCAGGGTTTCAGCTGCCAGGTCATTCCTCAGGGCTGGCTCCTCCATGGACTTAGCCACTGATGCTACTGGCCCTTTATGCTAAAGGGCATCCACAATTATGCTTCCACCTTTTAGAAGCTCCTGAGTTCATAACTGGATTCATTTTGTCTGATATTCATTCACCTAAGATCAGGATAGAATACAACTCAACAGAAACGGATTGGCCTTGTGTTCACAGCCACACGGCAGTTGGGTGCAGGTGCCCACAACAACTACAACTACCTCCCCTCCTGCCCCACTCTCACCTAGAAGTCCACAGCATTTCTTTTCTGTCCTCACTTGAAAGCTGCCAGCAAAGAGAACAGTTCAACTGTTTGTGTCATTTGTAGACATTCAATTCTGTCTCAGCAGCAAATTAAATGGTTTTTCATTATCACATAGTAAGCAGATAGAGGTCAGAGGATACCTGCACAGCAGGACCACCAAGCCTCCCTGCAGATATTGCAGCAGACTGAGAATAGAGTGAGTCCTCTCCAGATGCTCATTGGTCAATGACCCCATTACACAAGGAAGAATTATTCCATTTTCATCTTGCTTCTGTTTTCTCTACTAAGGAGAACATTCTCCAGACCAGGAAGGAAAGAACAAAAATGACTAATAAGTTGAAATTGATGAAAAGCAATGAGATGATAGGGAAAAAAAGTGCTGTCAGTGAAGTTAGTTCACCAAGCCAGAATAAATTGCTTTCCAGGATGCTTAGAGAACTAGTCAATATGATTGCTGAGCCACCCACTGTCAGTGACCTTGGAAAACTCATGGAGGTTTACTAATGGGCTGAAGTCAACGACCTGATCTCTTGTTTTGGGGTTAAATGATTGGTTCAGAAAAATTTATAGATACCGGCATAATTGTTATGACCTCTTGTTTTCTTTTATTTGTTCACTTTCCTTATTTTTTATCTTTTTACTTCTATGTTCAATATGGTATTTGTTGGTGAAAATTAAAGTAACATTGATAATGAAATTAAGAGAAGAACCAAGAAAAACAATGGAAAATAGGAGAGGTGCTGTCAAACTGGAGACAGGCAAATGTCCCAATCTTCCATCCCGATGGAAAAAAATAAATTCTTTAAGCTATACATCAGTGAGTTTGAGTTTGACTTCTGGCCAGATTCTAGAATATATTATTAAGGAATGGTTTATGAGTGTTTTTAAAAGTAAATGCTATTCTATAAATCAGCATGGGTCATGCCAAATTAAATTTAAACCAGCATCATACACAATTATTTCCTCTACATAAAAGAAATGATAAAAACACAAAAGGCTCTCAAACACATTTTGAAAAAAGGTGTGCTTGTCTCTTCTTCCTTCTTGAAAGCTCAGATTTGAGGAATTTTCCTATTCACTGAAACTTCTGGAATCTTACCCTTCACAAACTGTGTAATAAAGCAAAGCCTATCTACATATGTTTACTTCCTCCATTTAACAACATCTTATGTTAAATAACATCCCCTAACCATGGATCTTTCCTAAGATTCTGTCCTAGGCCCTCTTTTCCCTCTCAAGAGTCCTCGACCTGGGTGGAGGCGGGTGGGAGTGGGGGCAATGAACTTATAAAAAAACAACTTTGAATTTTTTTTTCAATATAATGTGTTTCCTTTGTAATCCTATGTATTTTATTTTATGCATTTAAAAACATCATTCTGAGTACGGGTTCACCAGCTTCACCCAGTTAAAGAGTCCATCACATACACACACACACCACATGGTTAAGAGACCTCCTAGCTCTCTACCACCTCTCAGTATCTTCATCAGATCTCATGGGTCTAACTATTATCTCTCTGCAGATAACTCCCAGATCTCTATACACCTAGCTCCACAGTCTACTCTGAACTTTAGTCCCTCATTGCTAATTGCCTATTAGACATTTCAAATAAGATGTCCCTTAAACTTAACATGCCTAAAATGGAATTCATTACTATTCATTAAACTTTCCCCTCTTCCAAACTCCCATATTTCTGCCAAAAGAACCACTATCCTTCTAGTCTCCCAGGTTTGCCATTTCAGCAGTATCCTTGACTCCTCTCTTTTACTTCACAAATCCCATCAGTTTCTACATCTTGCTGTTCCTTATTTTCACATCTCACCTCTAACCCTTTCTCTACTCCTCATGACCACCTTTGCTGAGGCCCTCATCACCTCTCTGCTAAATTATTCCTGCCTCAAGTCTCTCACTATTCCCCAGTCCTTCCTACAGTTACCAAAGCAATTTTCCTTAAGCAGAGTTCTGACCATGTGACTATCCTACTCAACCAGCCCCAGTGGGCTTACTACTGCCTCCAGGATGATAAACTTCTTAGCTGTTAATCTCACACAACCTGGTCCTAATCTATTTTTCCAGCCTCATTGGATGCTCCCCTTCCCGCCCTTATCTGAGCTAGCCAAATTGGCCTTATCTCTGTTACTCATTCAGGACACTCCATCTCCTATCTCTATGAGTTTGCACTGGCTGGGCCCTGTACCTGGAATGCACTCCCTTGTTACTTCTCTCAAGTACCATCTTCTTCATGAGGCCTTCTCTGACCCTGCTAACTGATAATGTCCCCCATCTCAAATTACTTTGTATTTAAATACTTTACACATATTTGTATTTATTCATTAACCTTGTATTTACGCTGAATAAATTTTTATATGTACTCCTTGTCTCCCCCATTAGAATAAAAGCTCATGTGGTCCAGCAGGAAATTCATTCTTCGCACTTACACTCGCAGCACCTAGCACAGAACCTAGCATATAGCAGGTCCTGTAAATAATTTTTATTAATTGATGACGCTCTATACCCATACTTATCACACTTGATTAGATACTTGATTTGCTTTTGTGTCCTACAGCCTTGGTATTTTCTAACTTTGGAGGCTATGAGATCATTGCAACATGAAAATAGAACTCCAGTCCAGTGGAAGCCTAAACCAAAGATTGCTTATATGGGGCAGCTAGGTGGCACGGTGGATAGAGCACCGGCCCTGATGTCAGAAGGACCTGAGTTCAAATCCAGCCTCAGACACATAACACTTACTAGCTGTGTGACCCTGGACAAGTCACTTAACCCCCCAACTGCCAAAAAAAAAAAGACTGCTTATAGAAATATCTTAATTGTTACACAAGCAATATTTTGCCAATGGCACAGGAAAATAAGCTTTCCCAAATATTTTCTTCAAAAACACTATATAAATTAACAGCAAAGTTAGACTGGATCATTTCTTGAACTCCCATAATACCTAACTTTTAATTTTTTTCTTAAAGAAAACATTTCCCTAAATAGAATATACATTATAAAATCTTTATTTTAAATTAGCACACAGACATATCACATTTGAATCAACACTTAGCATCACAATCTCTGTGACAATAAATATGCATGTGACAGAAAAGACTAGCAAAGAAGTCTAGCCTGGTGAGCAGACACTATCAGAAGTCCTCCAGACAGAAAGCACAACCTAATCGTCAGTCCCAGAGGAGAGATCATCCTTTTCAGGAGAAGGGTCGTTTCTTCACTGCTTTCACTGGGGCAATCAGTCGTTATCGTCTTCATGTGTTGTTCACATTTTGGGAAGCCCCACTAATGTAGAAGACACTCACTCTTCGGGGTCACTATATTTGGAGGATCCTGACATTACATGTTACTTTAGATTTGTGAACTGTCTCACTGTCCTTTCACTCTCTCTTTTCAGCTCAGCAATGTGGGCATCAAGACGCTGCAGGATATGATGAGACCGTAGTTCCTCTTCTTCCAAAAATCTTGTAGCTATTGAACTAATGGGAGATGTTGGCAGGGGACGCTAAAAAGGAAACAAAAATATTAATGTTTACTTTTGGATACAGGAACGAATTCCCAGTGTGACCCATTCATCAGATTGAGTTTTTAAGAGTTATCTTAGTATATAGTTTATTTTCTGAAGGAATACTTATTCCTCAATTTTTATCCAAAGAGTAAGAGAAATCAGTAAGAAGTCTCTTCACCAAAAAGCAGCGTAAATCTCTCCTTACCCTGATACTGAAAGGTAATGGCTTTTACTAAAGAAGCATGAAATTATTGGTCTAAAATGGAACTCAAAAGATTTAGCTGCATAACCTGCATACACAATTCATGTTGTTTCCCATCAGGAGTGTATCTTATGGCTACTGGCCCTTTCAAAACCCTCAAAAGAAGAATAACAGTCATATTCATTTAAAAGTACAAAAACCCTCCGAATTGCAAAGCACAGATTAGACAAATTGAAAAACAGCCAGAATGGGGCAGCTAGGTGGCGCAGTAGTTAGAGTGCTGACCTTGGAATCAGGAGGATCTGAGTTCAAATCCGGCCTCAAACACATAACACTTACTAGTTGTGTGACCCTGGCAAGTCACTTAACCCCATTGCCTCATCAAAAAATAAAGAAATGAATGAATGAATGAATGAATGAATGAATGAATGAATGAAGAAAAATTTAAAAAAAAAAAAAAAGAAAAACAGCCAGAAGTCGGGGCTAGAGGATTGGCCTGAGAGTCAAAAAAATCTGGGTTTGAGGCCTGCCTCTCCCATATACTAGCTCTCTGATCACTCAAGTCTCCTCGAGAGCAAGGCAACCCTCTGATAGTAAATTACAAATAAGTTAAGCTGCCAATCTGCATCTATAGAGGGAGCTATCCACACTGGAAATTGTCCACAATGTTGAAATCACAAATCCATACTAAAAAAAGAAAAATAAACCTTAGGCCAATGTTTTTCCTTCTTCAAAATACAACTCCACAAAACATCACATACCCTCTTTTGAAAACCAAAAGGGGATGAGCAAACCAAAAATACAACTAGGAACTTCCTGACATATTAAAAAGTACAATGATTATACTTTGAATTTTACATTTCTAAGGTATGGTCTTCTAATCGTCAACTAAGTCATAACATGAAGCAAAAGGAAGCAAAAGGGCAAATGGGGGACAAGAAGTACATCTACTTGCCTCAAATATTACAAAACCATAGTTTCTGCAATGTTATTTTTTCCCTAAAAATTTCAGCAGACATGCAAAAAAATTAGCTAGGTTGTAGTAATAGAAGCATACCATCCCAGGCCAGGGAGACAACAATCTTAACTACACTCTGCCCCACCCTGACCACATTTGGGTTATTGTATTCATTTTGGAAGCCACATCTTAGGAAGGCCATTGGCAAAATGAAACACATTAGGAGAAAAAGGAACAATCTAATGACAGGATTTGAAACTACTTCACACAAAGATTAGTTGGAAGAAGATATTTATCTTGGAAAAGACTTGAGGCTGCAAGAGGTATATGGTGACTAACTTCAAGCAGCTACAGGAAGGGCTGTCAGGTAGAAAGATCACACTAGTTTTACTTGGTCCCAGAGACTGGCACTAGGAGCATCTAGGAACAAGTTTGGAAGAAGTAGCAGATGTTAGCTCAACATGGCAGTTTAGTTGTATGTTATACAGTGCTGGACTTGAAGTCAGAAAGACATGGGTTCAGATCTCATTTTGAATACTTACTAGCTGTCTGACCCTAGGCAAGTCACTTAGTATCTCTGAGACTCAGTTTTCTCATCTGTAATTTGAGGATATTAATAGTACTTACCTCACAGGGTTGATGTGAGAATCAAATGAGATACTGTATGTATAATGCTTTTGCAAAACCTCAAAGCACTAGATTAACATAAACTATATTGTTAATAACAAGTTATTAAAGATGATAAAAAAGAAATTTCCCTAATATCTGATACAGCCCCAAAGGAGAATAGATCACCTTGGCAGGGAATGAGTTTCATCTCATGAGTCTTCAAGTGAGGGCTACATGATAACTCATTAGGGATATTGTAAAGGGATTCTTGTTCAGATAGGGTTTGGCCTCTCAACTTAGATTCTGTGAAATAGATGAGCCCTGCTCAGTAATGACAGATTCTACATTAGGGGTAGTTAAACCATGGCATTGGTGCCGTACATGGCACGTTATATGTTCAAGACTAGTGCTTCCACTATTCCCTATGTGTGTTTTCTTTTCTCTCTTCTTCCTTTCTACCTTCTGCTCAGGCCTCAGTTTCCTCAACTACTAAAGATGGAAAATAATACCTGTAGTGCTCCTTCACCTGATGGTTGTAAAACCAAAACAAGATAAGAAATGTAAAGTGTTTAGCAAACTTGAAAATATTATATAAATACTAGCTGTTATTACTACTGTTATCACATGCTCAGTGGCTTTACTTAAACCAGTTCCTCAAATTCAAGGCCAGCAACTTCTCTATACCTCCCCAAATCTGAAAGAGAAAAATGGTTTGAATCATTTTTAGGAACTAGTACTCTGGTTTTAAAAGTTTGCCTTTTATTTTACCTCTTTATTGATCAATACTTCAATACAATAAAACACTAAAGAACTCTAAGCTCTTTGTTTCACAGAGCTTAATAAAAGGCCCTTTGTTCCAAGTAAGCAATTCAAATGTATCTAAAACTATAGCAATTTAACACTGTAAAGATCACTCTAATCCACCTCAACTATATCAGTTTCCACCTTTCAGTAGAAAGTTCGTGGAAAGCTTCCATACCAAAGGTAAAAATTCTTCTTGATGATTTATAGCAGCATCTGACTCTGACATAGAATCGGAAAAGTTGGCCTCATTTACATCTACTGCCATAGGCATAAAGAAGTCAGAAGTCAATGAGAAGGCAGAGCTGTAAGTGCTGATCTGGGGACTCAATCCAATAAGTGCACTGGACACATGGTTCATTCCAACAGATAGATGTGGGATGTTAAGAGCTCCCAGCTCGCCCTGGTAGTGGTTCTGCAGTTTTTCAGTTTCTTCATGCTGACCATGCTGCAATTCATGTGTTCTCCTGGATGGTAGATTAAAAAACACAATTGGGCATTACAATAATTTTGCTCTTTTCTAATAAAATTTTAGTGGGCCCATTTTTTAAAACCTAGCAAATCACCCAATTAGTCTGTAATTTATAAGAAGTGTAGCAATTCACACTGGGTATTATCATTATTTCTGTAAAGCAGAAATGAAATTAGGGGTTTTTCCATCACATACATGTTTTCTTATAGTGGTAGCCTACAATGAATTAGCCAGAGGCACAGGTTTTCTATAAAAAGCCTGCTTCTCATGGGAAAAACAATGGATTTAGGAAGGGAGAACAGGGGAAGAGAAAATGGAAATGGTTGGCTGATAGTTCAATTAATCTGCCGTGAACCCTACACTGTGGAACACTGTAGGTGTCATTATCAATCAGGATATGCTTTATTAAAAAGTACAGCACCGCTACAAAATTTCCAAATAGTTAACGGGCTATATAACTTAATTTTAACATAAAAGCAAGTTTTCTACATATTGCAGAATAAAATGAAAAACTGCATTTTAGCGTAAATTAAACTTCTAGGACTAAAAAATTGTTGCTGAAATGTAATTTTAAAATCTATTGGGGGGGGTTGCTTTTAAAGAAAACTTTTTTAACAAATCACTTTACCTGTACTCTGAGTTCTTGAGCTCAGACAATATTCTGTGTGTCTCATTAAAAACACGCTCATAGTTATCTTGGCTCACATGGGCAGAGCCTTCCAGCCTAGACTTGGTCTCTATCAAGTCCCTCTTTAGCTGTTGGTTTTCAGTTGCTAAATTATTAATTGCCTTGATGTAACTATCTCGGATTTCTGTTAGAGGAATTTCCATCTCCTAATAAAATGACACAGGCAACAGTCATTTAGAATTTGTACTTTTTGGTATTTGAACAGTGTGTTAACAATTTATGTCTGGGCATTAATTTTTGGACTCGGCCAATGTGAGAATTTGTTTTGCTCGACGATGTATTTTGTACAAAGGTTTCAACTTTTTTCCCCCAGAGACAGAGAGAAGGTGGGAGAGAAAACAAATTCTTACTTTAAAAAAATTAAGTAAAGAAATAAAGTCAAAGAAATTGTGGAAGAAGGTGTGTGTGGGGGGAATTGCATGATTATGACTGGGGAAACTCATCTTAGAATTTGTATCCATAATTATAATGCTTCATTTTTAAAAATTCAAGGTTCTATTATAGCCCTTTTAAAAGACTAAAAGACAGTTGAGGGGGAAAAAAACCTTGCTTTGAACTGTGGAAATTGTCCCTTACATTCTGTAATTTAAATGTGATGACATATGTGAAAATACTTTCTATAACCTATAATACACTGTATATACCAAACTATTACTAGATGAAGAATACCTCAAGTACAAGAAAATATATTTCTACAGTCACAGTAATGCCATTCCCATAATATTCCCATGCTCGTAAAAATTCCTGTGGGAAGTCAGTGGTCCTATATATGCCCCTTGATATGCCTGAAGGAAACCTATAAAGCCTGAACTTGAATAGAATGAGATGAAAGGAAGTTAAATGATGAGGAGAAATTATGCAGATGGGAAAACAGGAGCTAAAGAGTTATTTTATTTTTCAAGAAAGAGACTGAGGCACTAGATCTATGGACATTCAGCCTGTGGGAGAGAAGGGCTGAGATAAACTCCTTATTCTAGAAAGAATGTACCCAAAGTTCTTTTCTTTGGACAAAACAAGATATTTTTGAAAGAATTCTCTGTTTTACAGGGAAGACCTTTGGATACACTATGACTTTTAAAATTTCTGCATTAGTTTGATGCCTACCCTTTCTACATGTAATCAAGTGACACATTACTTCTGTGACTACAAATTTCACTGTTCTTGAACTTTGGATACTGTGGTTAGGAAGTTCCTAACAATTTCTGATAATGAGACAGGTATATCTTCCCTCTTCTCCCCCATCCCCCTGCAAAAAGACTGAATATTTTCAGTTCATAAATACCATGTTAAATTAGGGTAGTCCCTATTTGGTAACCTCGTTTTACTGTGGGTTTTACTTTGGTATTTTCTATTTTTTGAACTAGAATTATATTTCAAAGGTGCACAGTGATCTTCTGGAGTCTAACTATGAGCAGATGGAAAATTAATCAAAACAAAAATGCTTTTCATTTTCTTTGATGCTTGTGAACTTTAAAAATCTACCTGTGAACCACCTGCATATGCTAATGATGACAAGCCTCCACGATAAATGATTCACTCAATGTCTTTCATCAAGTTGGCCACATGAAACACGTTCTCAAAGAAAAACATCTACTAGATATGTGACATCTAGCTGTAGAAGAAAAGTTAACTGCAACTAGTTTTGGAAATTTTACAAATACCCTACTCCATCAAAGTTCTGAGTTTGACCATATACACAACAATCTCAAATATCTTCAGTCCTTCTCGAGCTTTCTGCAGTTTTTGACACTGAATGTTCACCTAGGTTCCACCTACTAACCAGAGGTGCCTTACAGGGTTCAATTCTGAGCCCTCTTCTCTTCTCCCTCTATGCTATTTCACTTGGTGATCTCATCAGCCCCCAAGGGTTCAATTATCAACTATAGGCAGATAATTCTAATAAGATGAGATCTACTTACCCAGCCCTAACCTCTCTCTTGTTCTCCAGTCTTTCACCTCCAATTGTCTAATGGACATCTTGAACTGGAAGTCCCCTGGACATCTTAAACACAGTATGTCCAAAACTGAGCTAATTTACCATTCTCTCTAATTTTCCTATTACTTTGGAGTAATTATCCATTATCCTCCCAGTCACCCAGGCTTACATTCTAGGCGTGATCCTCTACTTTTCATTCCAATCAGTTGCCAGGTCCTGTCCATCCTACTTTTGTAACATCTCTAATATACACTCCTCCCCACTTCTCTGACACTGTCACCACTCTGGTGCAGACCTCTTCCCTCACACCTGGACCACTACACTGGACTCCTGATTAGTCTCCTTGCCTCAAGTCTTTCCCCACTCCAGTCTATCCTCCACTAAGCTGTCAAATTGATCTTCCTAAAGTGTAAGAATGACCATGTCACCCCTTCATTCAATAAACTCTAGTGGCTGCTATCACTTCCAGGATCAAATATAAAACCCTACTACCTGGTGTTCAAAGCCCTTCACAACTCAGCACTTCAATCGGACTCCCTCTCTAGCACCTTACCCACCTTCCAATGCACTGTGATCCAGTGGCACTGACCTACGTGCTGCTCCCGTACCAGACTCTCCATCTTCCAAGTCTTCATTTTCATGGGCTGTCTCCAACACTCAGAATTCTCCCCCTCATCTCCTCCTCCTGACTTCCTTGGCTTCCTTCAAGTGTCAGCTAAAACTCTACCTTCTATAGGAAGCTGTTTCCTGACTCCCTCGTGCCCCGTCTAATGCTAGTACTACTGCTTAACACTAACTCCCTCTGAAAGCATCTCCAAGTTATCCTGAACCCTTCTTGTTTGTACATAGTTGCTGTATGTCGTCTCCCCCATTAGACTGTGAGCTCCTAGAAAGCAGGGACAGTTTTTTGTCTTTCTTTGTATCCCTAGCTCTTAGCACAGTGTCTGCTACATAGTAGGAACTTAATAAATGATTGCCTTAACCTCACCAATTTAACTTTGTGAGTATGTGTGTGTGTGTATGTGTATATGTGTGTGTATGACAGAGAGAGAGAGAGAGTGAGAGAGAGTGTGTGTGTGTGTGTGTGTGTGTGTGTGTGTGTGTGTGTGTGTGTGCATGCATGTATGTGTATGTATTTGGAGGTTGGGTGATGACAGAAAGATAGCATTTTCTAACACTTCTTTCTGACAAGATTTATAGTTTAAATCATTTTACACCATGTTGTAGGGAAACCTACACTACTTGAATGATTTAGAGTAATTATTTTTCCTTCATCCCAGCACCCCATACATTGGACTGTATAGAATGCAGAAACTGGGAGCCTTCATGACCATCTAATCTAAAATTTTATAAACAAAGAAATTAAGCTCTGCAGAAGTAAAATGATGTGTCTGATATGATACAGTGAAAGAATGTCAGAGGCGGGATGAGAACCAAGGTCTTCCAAGTTCTGATCCTGCGCTATGTCCACTGTACCATACTGCCTCAGGCTGGATCATCACTCCAAGCTCATGCTATAGGTAAAACTGCCACTACCTCAATTACTTTAGAGAACAAACATTAAAAGCAAAATTATAATGATTTAATCCCCTTCCCCAACTGAGCAGACAAAAATATGGGATAATCCATACATGTGTAAACATATACCATGCAGTCACTTAACTTCTGAAAATTAAATAGGCAAGAGTAACTAAATAGGCTTTAAGAATTTCATTTACAATCTAAACAGTTGCCAAATCTTATTGACTTTACTACAGCCTCTCTTGCATTCCTCCCTTTTTTTCCATGTAACATGTACATTATCCTAGTTCAGGCCTTGTCACTTCAAACAGCTGGCCAACATCATATTCCTAAAGCACAACGACTGTCACTCTGCTGCTCAAACTCCAATGGCTCCCTAGTACCTCTAAGATCAAATACAAATTCTTCTGTTTGGCCCTAAAACCCTTCACAATGTGGCTCCATCCTACGAGAGGCAGCACAGCCAAATGGCCAGGGCCCTGGACTTGGAGCCAGGAAGACCTAGGTTCAAGTGTCACCTCACACACTTACTAGCAGTATAATCCTGGCCAAGTCACCACCTTCCTAAGTCTCAGTTTCTTCATCCATAAAATGAATCTATGACACTGTGCCTTTTTAGGTTTATTATACATTGATCTCTCCAGGGATCAGTGCACCCCAATGAGCCTCCTTACTGTTCCTTCCACATAGCATTCCATCTCCCATCTTCATGCCTTGGCACAGGTGCTTTGCCAAGTATGGAAGGGCATCTCTCTGTACCACCACCTCTTAGAATTCTGAGTTTCCTTAAAGCTCAGTTTAAATGCCATCTCCTACAAAAGTTCTCTTCTGATGGCTCTAGCTGCTGTTAAGTGGCCCCCCCCAATTATCTTGTATTTATTTGCATATATTTTGTATACCTATATGTTATTTGTATGCTTATGTATAAATGTTGTTTCCTCCTATACAGTGTCAGCTCATTAGGATGGGGACTTACTGTTATCTTTAGATCCTCAGTTCTCAGCACAATGCCTGACACGCAGCATAAAATTAAATACTTGGGGATTGATTGACATAAAAGAAGGTCAAAATCAGAATAAATAAGTAATTCTATAAGAGTTAAAAGAAATTTCCACAGCCAGTGATATCTTATAGAAAGAAAGAATTTAACTAATTCCGATTTTTAAAGCATATTGTGGAAGAGGGCTGAAACCCTCTCCGACAGCTCACTGAGTCAAGGTGACATTTCTGACTTTTTTAGGTCCTATAAGCAGAGTGCAACCCTGAGAAGTTTCTACCACGATGGAAAGACTTCAAGTACAGGACCAATGGCAGACGGGGTGCCTGTTAAGGAAACCTGGAAGGAGTTTTGGTTGCAGCAACTCATGAAGACCATTTATGATATCTTTAGTAAACCTGTATGCATCAAAAGCATGCCCCACACCAATGAAATCTCCAGTGTGGCACTGTAGGACAATTTTATACATAATAATGTGAAATGGCTTATACTATAAATTGTGTGCCTTTTGCATCATAGCATATGATAGTTTCTATGCAAGGATGAAGAATGTTTTCCACTTTTACTACTGCTAATATTTTCTTATTGTTGAAAAAATTTAGTGTAAAATGCTAATTACATTGCTTTCCTCCCTATTTCCTGTCAGATGATTCCACATAGCTATTTTAAAACTTTATAAAGTAAATACAAGGGGCAGCTAGGGGTCGCAGTATGTAGAGCTCCAGCCTTGGAGTCAGGAGGACCTGAGTTCATATCCAGCCTCAGAGTTACTAGCTGTGTGACCCAGGGCAAGTCACTTAATCCCGACTGTCTCACCAAAAACCAGTGAATATAAGTCTTTATTTACATACCCCTGTTGGACCAGATTCCATATTCATCAAGGTCTCAGAAAGTTGTTTATTTTCTAATCTAAGTGCTTCCAGTTGTGTCAAAATATCCTAGGCATAAGCAAAATAAATGAATTAATAAGGATACAAACAGAAAGTTCAAACATACCATACCCCAAAATCGATTTTATGACACTATTCCTGTATAATGACTCTAGTCTACGAGAAATCCCAGAATGCTCTTTCTGCCGTCAATTCCTTTGTTGGCAGCAAGCACCAATCCTTCCAAATTTCCCCCCTCCCACTGGGCTGCTAGGCATTACATAAAATTGGTTCCCTTACTAACTGCTGCAGCATGCAAGCTTTTTAAACATGGGAACACAAACCTTTTTTCACAGAACTGGGTTTTAGAAAGTCATCTCAAAAAAATGAAATGTTTAAATATAGCTATAAAGTGATTTACTCCTTAGTAACTATAACAAGGTCATACATAAGAAGTATTTAACTATAACGTAGAACCTCTGTAACTAATTTGGTAGGTAGGTAAGTAGCTTGGTAGGGGTTATTAAGGTGGCAAATTTCAGTTCAAGGTCATAAAGAAGTTAACAGGTACAGCTGGTCTAACAAGGGCATAGGCTATTCCTTGTGGCAGTGATCTGTCACTGGCAGTATTCAAACAATTAATGAATAAGATGCCCATATGGCAAGGAATCCTACATGGGGAAGGAGCTCTATCTAGGTTGAATGCTAGATACCCTCTAAACTTGCTTTCAACTCTGATTCTATTAACTAGATTTAAAGACGAAGAAATCCGTAAGTTCGACCAAAAAGTTGCACCTATGTAACATTGGTCAAAGTAGAAACAATTCAGCTTTTTCTGTCTCCTAACCCATTGTCAAAATGTTTTCTTTAAATGAAACAAAAATACTAGCTATTTAAAGATTTTATTTGCTTTTAGTAATGGGACCATTCAAGTAGTTCTTCATATGAAATGATTAGACTCATATCACATGCAAAGGGTAAAACATACTACAAGAAACCTATTTAATGTAGGAAATGATGGTTTTTCTAGCTCCAACTTCAGGTAAAGGGACGTATATAGCCCCATGCAGAGAGAGATCACCGTAGGTTTACCCTGTGGTCCATCGCTTTGGTTTCTGCTTTTTCCAGCTCTGATCTGAGCGGTTGTTCCACTTCAGAGCTAGATTCACTGACTGAAGCAATGGCTATATCACGCTGATGCAACTCCCGTGTCAGTCTGGAGATTTCCATTTTCATTCCATCTAAAGCACAGTTATAAGTCTGTTCATTCTGTAATATCTGTTCTTTTAGCTACAAAGAAAAAAGTACTATAGTTTTAAAAAAAGTTTAAGCAGGAATAAATGGCTAATGCAAATATTTATTCTGACTAAAAATAAACACTGATATTTCCAATGAACCTACATTTTCTAGATTTCTTCTGCAGAAATTATCAATTTTACTTAATTGCCTAGATAACCTGAGATCCCCTGAATGTCAGCTAACTAGAACTCTACTCAGATCTAAGCTCTGCCATTTATTGGCTATGTAACCTTAATATCTCCGAGTCCATTGTATACAGATTGATTTTGCCACAGATAGATAAGTAGAGCTTTACTTTTTTGATCTCCATCTTGTACTGGTTGTTAGACTCTTCCATCACCTTTAGATCTCCATATTTTTCTACTAGCTCTTGGCTCAGCTGTTTGCATGTTGCACTCACAGATCCCAAGCTAGATGATAGGAGAAAAAAGAAAGAGTTCAAGTTTAGGAGCACCTGAATCTTGTTAGCAGCAAAACGATTTTAACACCCTTGCTAAGGATGATTTCCAAATCCTCACCTCTACCCTTATCTGCTCACCCTCTTTACAATTCACTAACCTTGAACTACCTCAAGAACAACTCTCTACTTGGATATCCTACTCATAGAATTATTAAAAATTTAAAGCCTTCAGTTCAGAATCCTCCCAGTAAAAAAAAAAATTAGCACCTATGCCAGTTTCTTTATTACCATCAAAGGCACCATCATTCTATCTATCCTCAAGGCTTAAAAACTCAAGTTATTTTTGATTCCTGTTTCTCCTTCATAAGAACTGCAAATCACCACCCAAAAAAATCCAAACAGTGTTTACATGCCCTAATGTTTACAAGCTTCCTCTCTTTAGTCTCTTAAAAGTCATCCAATTCTCTCTAGTTGTCCACCTATTGCTCTGGTCTCAGCTCTTGTCACTTTACTACACACTAGCTTTCCAACTAAGTAGTTAGCAGAGTGGATAGAGCATTGTACCTGGAGTTAGGAAGGCATGAGTTCAAATCAGTTATCACAAACATTTTTTAAAAGGCCAAGTTCATGGGCCCCAGGGTAAGAACCTCTTAGAGAAATATCAAATTTAACTATTCTTACTTAACACTCAAAATGTGAAATGCTTCTGCAAGCTTCATTCATCATCCTTTCACATTATGAATTCTCTGACTCACCTGAGCCAAAGTGTGTGCTGACTCCTACAAACTTCCTAACTCCAACTTCTATTCTTTATATGTATCATTTTTCCCTTACCTAAAAGATACTCACCCACTATCATCCATAATTCTCCCTTCAAGATACTCAAATCTTATTTCCCATCAGTAAGATTCCCCTAACTAATCTTTTTTCTAATGAACATTCACAAATTGGTGTGTGTGTATATATATATACATTTATAAAAATAAAGTGTTGACCACATCATACCTATAACATTGGCTAACGTGACTAAACAGGAAAATTATAAACGCTGGAGAAGATGTAGGAAAAAATGGAACACTAATGCATTGTTGGTAGAGTTCTGAACTGACCCAATCATTCTGGAAAGCATTTTGGAACTATGCCCGAAGGGCTATACCCTTTGACAAAGCAATACCACTTCTAGGTCTATATCCCAAAGAGATCATACAAATGGGAAAAGGGCCCACATGCACAAAAATCTTCATAGCAGCTCTTTTTGTGGTGGCAAAGAACTGGAAATTGAGAGGATGCCTATCAGTGGGGGAATGGCTGAACAAGTTGTGGTATATGAATATAATGGAATACCATTGTGCTATAAGAAATGATGAGCAGGCAGACTTGAGAAAAATCTGGGAAGACTTGAATGAACTGATGCTGAGTGAAGTGAGTAGAACCAGGAGAACATTGTACACAGTAACAGCCACAATGTGTGATGGCTAACTTTGACAGACTCATCTCTTCTTAGCAATGCAAGGATCCAAGACAACTCCAAAGGACTCATGATGAAAAATGCTGTTCACATCCAGAAAAAGAACTATGGAGTCTGAATGCAGATCAAAGCATATTATTTGCTCTCTCTCTTTTCTTTCTTTTGTTTATTTCTTCTTTCTCGTGGTTTCTCCCATTGGTTCTAATAATTTTTTTACAGCATGACTAATATGAAAATGGGTTCTACATGAATGTATATGTAGAGCCTATATCAAATTGGGGTGGGGGAAGAGGACAGATGGAGAGAAAATTTGGAACTCAAAATCTTATAGAAGTGAATGTTGAAAACTAAAAATACATAAATTTAAAAAAAAAAAGAAAAGAAAAAGAAAAGAAAGTGGCAAACCTTAAAAAAATGGGACAAATTCTCAAATTGCTAAAATTTAAGAGGACGCAGTTATCCATTTAAAAGCACCTGTCACCACAACATAGAGAGAATAATGTCCATCTGAATATGCTTAATTACTAATAGCTGAAGAAAAAAAACAGTGTCTGATAAGTTTAAAACAACACCTACGTCTATGATTTAAATTAAAGATGACATATCTGAATTTTAATTAAAATCAAACTTAAAGCCAATGGACAGCAAATAAAGTGAGTATATCCCTTAGGCAGTTCCAAGGCTGCCTTCTAATCTATAAAATTTAGCTAATAAATTAAACAAAGCAAAAAAAAGTGTTGTGTTTGTGTATTTGTAAACACATCATTAAACTGACTATAACTATTCTCAAATATTTCTAAGTTTTGACTCATTCAAACACACTATAAAATTCTGAAGAAAAGTTATGACATCCAGTTCATATCCTCTTCTTACCTGTTTCATTTATGACCATACGCTAGGCTATACAACAAACACTAATCAACAAGATCCTTGGTCTCTACAGTGACCCATCCAATTTCCAAGATAAACAACCATTCAAAATTGCTGGGTGTGTTCCATAAAATCAAGAGACTAATTCTAGAAAAACAGCAAATCTCTCAATTTCTTGACTTTTCTGAAGGTTTTATTTACAATCTTAAGTAATTAATTACCTAAACAAAATACCACTTAAATATTATACCAACAATGACTGCAAACACTTGTATTAGTTGATTCTTTATTTGCCTTTTAAATTAAAAAAAAAAGGCAAAATCATTTTCATTTTTTATACTAACTTGTGCCACAATCGACAAATTGCTCATTTGTGACTATCCCTATTATAAAATCAAGTCTCAGGAACCTAATAAAAGTTTAATAAAATGAGGATTACAGACTAAAAGGAAAACAAATGAAAAAAGTATGACAAGACCTTAAATTTCAGCTTGAAGAGATTTTCCGTTTCATAAAAGGTAAACTGACAGGTGCTTGAAAATAATTTGTGACCAAAGACTATCACAAATATTCCAAGATTAAAAAAGGAAAAGGAAAAATAGAGAAAGTATATGGGAAATTAGAAATTGTATAAGATAGATTTATTAAAAATACTGATTATAATGAAATCCTTTTATTGGATTTCTTACTTATATACTTATGCTATCCCTGACACCAATGATAATAATCCTCTAAGAGTAAATTAAGTAAGCTTTTCAAGAAATTAAAAATTACCATGGACTACCATCTCCACTCAGAGACATTTGGCTCTTTAAATATATGAAACACATTTAGTTGCCCAAAGATTAAATTATAACTATTGTAGGGCAAACCCAATCTATAATAGCTTCGTTTCTATTCATTGCTAACCAACACACATTGCTCACTTGGCTCTTCCACTTCTTTATTATCTACTGACAATCAATTATCTCTTGTTTCTGGTTTCTATCTGCAATGATATTAACTCTATAAAGGATCTTACATGTTTTTAAAACAATTAACTATTTTGAGCTATGACTATCACAGCAGAGCTTATAAAAATCTAGTGACTTAAAATATTTAATGTCAGTATGGACAAACTTGGTCAAATATTTTTCCATGTAATTCCATCTACCTGCCTTCAAGACGAGATACCTCTGCCTGCAGAAGTTCTTCACTGGTCTGTGGAAAATCCAACTGTGAAAAAACATTCTCTAGGTCCATCTGGCTTTTAGAGGACGAAACTTTTTCTTGAAGGTTGACCTCCAATGACCTATACAAAAACACAGGATCATTCCAGAAGGCCTTTGCATATAAGCAAGGCACAACTTGGATAATTAAAAAATATGTATATATATATTTGGCTAGGCAATGGGGTTAAGTGACTTGCCCAGGGTCACACAGCTAGTAAATGTTATGTGTCTGAGGTTGGATTTGAACTCAGGTCCTCCTGAATCCAGGGTTGGTGCTCTATCCACTGTGCCACCTAGCTGCCCCCCAAATATTCATTTTTTGATGGTCAAAACTCTGTCTAGAACTTTCAGCTCTACAATTCCAATATTCCTAAAATGTACATTTGGCAAATTCTTTTTTTTACAATGCACTACTTACAACCCTGATACGTTAAAATGAAATTTCAAAAAGTTAATAGTTTACTCACCTTTCTTTAGTGACTAGGCTTAATGCTTTTTAAGAGATCAAAAACAAATAAATATAGTGAGGACATCCTCTTTAATTAACACCTATTTAGTTTTTTCCAAAAATCTTTCTATCCTCAAATGAGTTGTAAAAACAGAGTTCTCTACTAGGAAAATTACTTTTTAAAAATTGCATTTAAGTGAAGAAAAAAAGTAATCCCATTAGAAGCATCTAAGAACTTTCTAGCAATATGTACCAGGACAAGTTTTCAGAATAAAAATGAGTACTTAAAATTTTACCTACACATTGAGTTACTTATAAAGCAGGAATTATCTTGGTTTGCTTCAGATCACACATGATCTTTTGGCCATTCTGTAACAAACTAAAGGTGACCACAAGGACCAGCTGGACAAACAATGAGCACAGAAGCCTCTTCTTGCTGGGAACCAGGTTTGACTCTCAAATTCATCATCTTTTATTGATCTGCCCCTCAAAAAACTGGAGGTCCAGTTCACTGTTTCAAACACCATTACTTAATGTTATGAATCCTATAGCCTACTGTCTATAACTATTCACCACAGTGCTTCTTCAATCATTCCCTGTTCTGCATAATTAAATGCTAATTTCTATTTCTCATTCCCATGGTTATCTCCTATACTGAGCAAAGAGGAGGAAAAATTAATAGTTCAGACTACCTCAAACTCTTTTATATTTCTACTCCATTAGTTGCATTACAGTTCATGCACAAGGTAGCATATGGTCCCAAAGTTCAAGCACAGAAACTAATTTCTCACTAGCCACTGTATCTCAGAGCCCATTGTTAATTTTCACTAACAGCCAATCAAGGTTAGGCCACATTCCAGCTACAGAGACGGTCTTATGTGGGAGATTTAACTTCCCAAATGAAAGGCTCTTTCAATCACAGGCAGCCATTTTCAGCTACTTCCTGCTTCTGCTTCAACGACAAAGTCAACTCGCACCTAGCTGAAGCAAAATGCTATAAGTACTTCCCCCACTCCATTCCTTGTTTTAGTTTTATTCCTTGATTAGTTTTTATTAATAACTCACGTTTAAATGGGACTTCAAAATTGGTAAAGCACTTTCTTCACAATAACCCTGAGAGTGAGATAGCCCCATTCTATAGACAACCAAAACTCAGGCTCAGGAAAGTTAAATGACTCGTACAAGACTCTTCAGCTGGCCAGTGTCCAAGCCAAGACTTCAGTCCAGCTCTCTTGTCTTCCAGTCCAGTGCTCTTTCCACTATATCACTCTGCAAGACTGATTGTGCAGCTAATACTATTATTTAGCTTCCATAAAACAGAAGCCAAACTATCCTTGTTCCTTGGCTCAGGAGAACAAGAACATATTTCCTGGTGTCTCTAATCCTAATCCTTTTAACTATGCTGGGTTTCATTTGTCCCTAGCTCCCAGGGCCCGCCAGTGATCACCTACAACACACTAACCCACCTATTAAGGATGACTCTTCAGGTGCCATAAATAAAAGCCTGCCACTGACAAATACTGAATTACCGAGATAATAAAATGTACCTGATAAATTCTGTAGAATGTAAATTTTTAGCTATATTTGTAAGTTTATTCTGTAATTTCTCCTTCTGAATTATTGAATCATTGATGAAATCCTCTTGAGACCGAACAGTCACTTCCAACTCCTTTTTTTCTCCTTGTAGAACCTACAGAAAGAACAGTTATTAATTATACCAGAAAAGTCACCTAACTGTACATATTCTTTGACCCAGTGATATTGCTGGGCAAGTCAAAGACAAAGGAAAAGGTCCCATAAATATATCAAAATATTTACAATGGCACTTTTGTAGTAGCAAAGAAACTGGAAGAAAAGTGGGTATCCATCACCTGGAGAATGTCTGAACTGTCATATAGTAATGTCATAGGAAATAATGAATACTGATAAACTTTGAAAGACTTATATGAATTCATTCAGAGTAAGGTAAGCAGAACTAAAAGAATAATTTACATTATGACCACAACAACATAAAGGAAAATCACACTGAAAGACTTCAGAACTCTGATCAAAACAGCGATCAACTGTGACTTCAGAGGAATTACAATGAAGCATACCTCTTGCCACATGTCAGAGAGATGGTAGATTATAGGTGTAGGACAAGGCATACATTGCTAGACATAGCTAGTATGATAATTTGTTTTACTTAAGACTTATTACAAAGGAAGGTTCTGTTGTGGGAGCAGATAAGGGAAAATGGTAGAGTCATTGAGAAGTGACAGCAATGTTGAAAAAACCCTCAATAAAACATTTAAAAACTGATATTATTTACACTGTCCTAAGTGATTATAGGTCTAGGTAGTTTTATATCTCATCAAAAAAGAGAGAAAAAAATAAAGCTACATGCAGAGGTGTGTAATTAAATATTTATTATCTCTACTGGGGAAAATGCATACGTGATATATTTTAATATGCATTATTAACATTTTCATCATCCCTTTCTTAAGTCTGGACAATCAAAAGAATAACTCAAGTAACAATTTGTAGGGTTTGCCAGTTTCCAAGGTGTAAATGATAAGACTTAAAATTTAACAATCAGTTCTCGTGAGCCAATTCAAGCAGGATCCAGTACACCCTGAGCTACATGCCTATGCAGTGGGCACGGATTCAGTCACTTTATCAACAACAGGGTAGGGGAAGAAAAAGAAGAGTTTTAGGAACTAAAGTATGACTTCTTTTTCCCTATTTATAGAAAACAAAGTTAAGTGATTGTCCAACTGCAGTGATTACACAGACCTTTAATAGTTTTTCAGTGTGCCTCAGTTCTTCTTCAAGTCGTTGCTGTTCCTTCAGCAGAGTCATGTTGCTTCCAACCAAATCATTTACCCTCATGTTGAGACGCTCTATTTCCAATTCATTGGCGCATATGGTATCATTGGCCCTTTCTAGCTTACTGGTTAAGTGCTGAATTTCAGACTGGCTGGAAATCTCCACAGATTCCAGCTTCTGTTTCCGATTGGTGAGCTGGGCCTAGAAACATGGGACTATTGATGAGTAACAGTGAAATAGTCAAAACCAAAATTCCATAAGGAAGACTAATATGAAGCTAGCCCACTCTCTGACAAAGAGGTGTCCCTTCTTGCTAAGGCCAACCCCTCTGGTTCCATCCCTTCCCATCTTCTCCAGCAGACTGTCCCAACTGCTCTCACCTCTTGTTCTCTACTCTTTAATCTCTCTCTACTGGTTCCTCTCCTATTGCCTATAAATATCCCCACATTTCCCCTACTCATCAACCCTCACTAGACTCGACTTCCCAGCTACTGTCGTCTTGTTCTCCACACTTCCTCAGCCAAACTCCTGGAAAAAGCTATCTATGCTCACTACCTCTTTTCTATCTTCTAAATCTGCTGACTTACAACCCCATTCAACTCCAACTGCTCTCCAATTTACCAAAGATCTCTTAATTGCCAATTCAGTTCAAAAAAACTTTTTAAAGCACCTTCTATGTGCCAGGCACTCTGCTAAATCTCATGGCTTTTTCTTAATCCTCATTCTTTTCAACATCTCTTCAGACAACCCTTTCCTCTTGGATATTCACTCCTCTTTGGATTTCTGGGATACAATGTTCTTGGTTCTCCTAACTACATGATTATTCCTTCTAAACTTTCTTTGTTGGTTCATTATTCATGTCATGCTACTAACTATAAGTACACCCCAATTCCTTGTCCTGAGCCCTCTTCTCTTTTCTCTCTCTACTCCCTCACTTGGTGACTTCATCCGCTCCCATGGGTTCAATTATCATCACTATGCAGGTAACACCTAGATCTGTAGGAGCCCTCGTCTTTCTCCCAAGATCCAGTCTGGCATTATCAACTGCCTTCTGGATATTTCGTTTTTGTTGTTGTTGTTGCTAGGCAATGGGGTTCAGTGACTTGCCCAGGGTCACACAGCTAGTAAGTGTTAAGTATCTAAGGCCAGATTTGAACTCAGGTCCTCCTGACTCCAGGGCTGGTGTTCTATCTACTATGCCACCTAGCTGCCCCATAATATATGAATTTTTTTCCCTTTTTTTTTAAGGCAATTGGGGTTCAGTGACTTGCCCAGGGTCACACAGCTAGTAAGTTTCTGAGGCCACATTTGAACTCAGGTCCTCCTGACTCCAGGGCTGGTGCTCTGTCCACTGAGCCACCTAGCTGCCCTTAGATATTTCAAACTGGATATCCCATAGCCACCTCAAATTCAACATGTCCAAATAGGACTCATTCTTTTTCCGTCCCAAACACACCCCTCTTCTGAATTTCTCTATTACTATCAAGAGCACCATCATCCTCTCAGCCACCAAGGTACATAAACTCAATATTGTCCTTGACTCTTCACCCAAAGTGAGAGACCATCAGTTGTCAAATCTTGTCTCTTCTCTCTCCATATCATTTCTCATATATGACCCCTTCTCTAATTCAGGCCATCATTATTTCTTCTTTGGATTATTGCGCAGGTCTCCTAATTGGTCTCACTACCTCAAATTTCCAATCCATTCTTCACACAGCCACCAGTTATTTTCCCAATGTGCAGATTTGACCATGTTACCTGGCCCCACTCAATAAACCCCAGTAACTCTCTATTCCCTCTAGAATCAAATATAAACTCTGTTTAGCCTTTAAAGATCTTCATACTCAGACTCAATCCTATCTTTCCAGCATTCTTTCTTTCTCCCCTACATGCATTTTCCAGTTCAGTCAAACTGACCCACTTACTGCTCTTCACATACATTTCACTTCCCATTTCCATGTCTTTGCACTACCTATCCCCCGTGTCTAAAATACTTTCCTTCTTACTCTCCTCCCACCTCTTGAAATCCCTGGTGTCCTTCATTCAGCTCAGGCACCACCTTCTCCATAAGGCCTTTCCTGCTCTCCTACCCCTAGAAGTTAGTGTCTTCCCCTCCTGTATCTGTTATGCATAGGTTTTGTATATACTGATACACATTGATAAATCGTATGTACACATACATACACATACATACACACACACACTCATGTCTCACCCACTAGAACATAGATTCTGTGAGGGAAAAGCCTTTTACTTTTGCCTTCTTAAAAAAAAAATCCCTACTATGCCCAAAGGGCTATAAAACTGTGCATATCCTTTGACCCAGAAATACCACTTCTAGGTCTATATCCCAGAGATCATACAAATGGGAAAAGGGCCCATATGTACAACAATCTTTACAGTAGCTCTTTTTGTGGTGGCAAAGCATTGGAAATTGAGAAGATGCCCATCAGCTGGGGAATGGCTGAGCAAGTTGTGGTACATGAATGTAATGATGAGCAGGCAGACTTCAGAAAAACCTGGAAAGACTTGTATGGACTGATGCTGAGTGAAGTGAGCAGAACCAGGAGAATGTTATACACAGTAGTAGCAACATTGTGCAATGATCAATTATAACAGACTTAGCTCTTCTCAGCAATACAAGGATCTAAGACAATTCCAAAAGACTCATGACGGAAAATGCTATCCACATCCAGAGAAAGAACTACGGAGTCTGAATGCAGATCGAAGCATACTATATTCACTTTTTTTTTCCTTCTCCTGGTTTTCCCTTTTGTTCTGATTCTTCTTTCACAACATGACCGATGTGGAAATATGTTTAACATGATTGTACAAGTATAACCTATATGATTGTTTGCTGTTGTGGGGAGCAGTGGGAAGGGAGGGAGAAAAATCTGGAACTCAAATTTTTTAAAAAATAAATGTTGAAAACTCTCTTTACATGTAAGTGAGAAAAAATGAAAGGCTATTAAGTGGGGAAAAAAGATACTTAGCACACGGCACAGAGTTCTAGTGCACAGTGCAAGGGTTCTTAAACTGGAGTCCACAAACTTTTTTAAAAAAACATTTTGATAACTGCTGTATTGTATGTTATGCATTTAAAAACATTCTGAAAAGGAATATGTGTGTGTACGTACAAATATATTCAAATCTGCCATGAGATACTGTTTCAATTCAAACACACTCAAACACAAAATTCAAGTCAAACACGTAACAGTTTTTTACCAAATGCACTTACACAGTACTAAGGGCTTTTGTAGTGACATGTATGAGAGATGGAGCTAAATATAGCCTATCAAGAAGGTGTTTTCCACGTACAACTGTCCTGAATTTAGTACCTATACAAGAAATCACATCATGTAAATACAGCAAAGCAAAGGAAAGTGTTGCACTTAAGTCTGGAAGACCTGCATTCAAATCTCACTGCTGACCCTCACTATGTGACCCTGAACAAATCATCTGACCTCCACATTCTTCAGGCAACTTCTTAGGACTTATGTATTACATAATAGATGGATTTCAAAATGGAAGGAGCTCCAACAATAGGATTTCATCACAGTGAAGAAATAATATCCTTTGTAAATTCATGTAAAATAGGTCACATACTACTGTAGAAGCATTTAAACCAAGTCTATACAAACTCACACTATTTATTTGGATTATATTGACTAAATTGCTCAGCAATATAGGCTTTAGTTCCTGAAGATTTTATTGAATTACAAGCTTTTTTTGGGTTAGGACTGTTTCTAAAGGCCCTAATATTTGATAGCATTTTTTCCTCCAAGGAACTGATCAGGCACCCACAAATTCTGCATAAAAGGATGAATTGAACATTCATGTTAGTATGTGAAACCATCATTCACATGTCAGTATGTCCTCTACTTATTTGCTTTATATTCTTGCTGCCTTGACTCTTGGTTTATCCTGACGATTCCTCAATATAATTTCTGTTCTTGGATACTGCATGTTGCCCTAATCAATTTTCTTGGTGTTCTAACTTCCATCCTTTCCAATAGAAATGACACTTCACATGATCCTAGATCTGCCTGCAGCAGCCAGACAAA
Source organism: Phascolarctos cinereus (assembly GCF_003287225.1). Classification (NCBI taxonomy): domain Eukaryota; kingdom Metazoa; phylum Chordata; class Mammalia; order Diprotodontia; family Phascolarctidae; genus Phascolarctos; species Phascolarctos cinereus. The sequence goes on along the minus strand of NW_027556098.1, from coordinate 122,114,759 downwards.
ATAAATCTAAATGTGCTTCCACATGACAGACCTTCAAGTATTGGAAGATGGCCATCATGTCTTACCAAGTTTTTCCTGTTCCTGGCTAACTACCTAACTGCCCCTTCAAATAATCTTCATATGACATAGTTTTAAGATGCCTCACCCACCTGGATACGCACCAGTTAATTAAATAATGTCCTAGTAAATATTGTGCCCAGAACTAAACCCTCAAGTCTAGATAGGGTCTGAATAGAAAAGTTCAATGAAATAATTTCTTCCTTCATTATGGCCACCATTCATCTATTAGTGTCCTTTATGACTTTTATGGTAGCTACTCTATAGTGTTGACTCACATTTAACTTGCAGTCAGTTATCATCTCGACACGATTCTTTATCTAGTCATGTCTTCTCTCCTATTATGTATCTGAACAATTTTCTTTTATACCTAAATTCAGGATTTTATGTTTATCCTTATTAAGTTTCATCTTGTTAAATTCTGACAGTCCAGATGGCATATATTCTTAAGATTAAGTTACTAACACACTGATTTAACAGAAATGCTTAGTTCTATTTTCTTTTATTAGCACATTTAAAAAGGAGAATGACTTATAAAATGTTCAGTTCACTTTAAAAGTTAAACATTTGCCACCAACAGACTTTTTTTTTTTAAACTAGAAATCAGAAATCTTATCTGCTGTCTGGCCTGCCTGTATGATATTGGCTCCAGAAGGGGATCGATTAAAAGCACACCTTTATAGCAGTATAACAGTCAGAAGAGACACTGACTTAAAGAAAGAGGAAAGCAGAAAAGTAAATCACAAGATGGGAGAAAAAGACAAAAGCTGAAGGCTGAGGAGCTAAAAGCAGCAGAGGAGGTATGAGGGGAAATACAAGAGGCGAGGCATTTTTTGTACTCTTTGTTTTGTGTGGTCCCAAATGCAGCAAAACTGTGAAAGCCAGGTCATCAAGGGCACCATGACACAAGAACCAAGGATTTGCCTTAAGAGATTCCCAGTATAAATCAATGGCACTTGCCAGCATCAACTCTTCCTAAAGTCTCCATCAGTGTCAGCTCCAATTCCATCAGTACAAACTACCTCTTTGCAGGAGTTTCTACTCAGCAATAGCTTCAGGAACCCATTAACGGTAAAATTCTCAGCAAGAATCTGCCAGTGTCTGTTCTGATAAGAGTCAATACGAGCATCTACCAATATTGTAGTCACTTCAATTAATGCTATTACATTAATACTAACAAAATAATAAAAAAAAATTTTAAATCAAAATTACTGCTCAATTCATTTCCAAATCTTAAAAGAAGGTTGTGATTTGAGTAAGATGCTGTTAAAATGTACACAATTAGTGATGAATTTAGAATTTGTTCTTGAGTGGTTAGCTAAATATTTCAAAAGAAATATGCGTTCTAAACTCTAATGTTTTAATTTTAGGAGGTAAAGATTTTGTGTTTTGTGGCAATGACCTTGGTTTTTAAAATATTTCTTAAATTTCCCCCAAATATTTCAATGTATAGTATTTAAATCCTTCTTATTCTCTCCCTACTACCATTTAGTTCACTCATCCAAACTGAATCTGTATTTTGGAACCGTCACCAATTTGAACAAAGGTTGTTTTATCTTAGGCACTGGTAAAATGTCTGATGTAATAACTGCTTAATAAATACTTGTGGATCAATTCTCATCAATTCAGGAAAAGATTCACTTATAAAATACACAACACACTTCTCAATTAACCATATTAATCAGAAAAACAGTGTGTTAAAAGTTATTCATACATTTATATTTGGCTCAGAGAGGTATTTGAATATAAGTAGAAACAAGGCTCCTTTTCCCACATTCCCTGCAAAGACCTAATTTCCTGAGAGATAGGGAACATAAAAGGCTACAACTAATTACCCAGTATTTATTAATAGACATTGCCCAGCTCCCTATACTGGAGCATTTGGCTGGCAACCTAAGGCAAATGCCCCTCATACGTAAAGAATCTGCCTCTTATTCCCCAACCCTGTATGTCTATGTCTGGACATATCCCTTTACTCACTTTTCAAACAGCCTATTATGAACACATGATACTCTTCCTAATGTCTGCCCAAAGAAGGATATATAAGAAGATCCACCAGCCCCAGATACAACTGATTAGCTGAGTAAAGAATACATATCACACGTAATCATTACCTGTTACTCAATTCCCTTAAAATGAGTTTTAAATCTTAGATACTTTGGTCCTCTATAGTGGTTCTCTGTTTGCCTTACTATAATGAATGAAACAATCACATTCTTCAGTGTGAGGCTGGGGACTTAAAATACATCTTTCTGGCCAAGAATCTCAAAGAAAATAATGAAAAAAGTGGGAAGGAGAGAGGCCTAGCAGTACCAGATCTCAAACTATACTACAAAGCAGTAATTATTAAAATGATTTGATACCGGTTTAAAAAATAGAGGTCAGGGGCAGCTAGGTGGCGCAATGGATAGAGCACCGGCCCTGAAGTCAGGAGGACCTGAGTTCAAATCTAGCCTCAGACCAAACACTTGACACTTACTAGCTGTGTAACCCTGGGCAAGTCACTTAACCCCAACTGCCTAAAAGCAAAAAAAAAAAAATTTAAAAATTTTTTAAAAATTAAAAAAATAAACAGACTAGATACACAACAGCTAAAAGCAAATGAACCTAGTAACATGATAAATCCAAAGACTCCAACTACCAGAATAAGGAGTCATTATTCAACAAAAACTTCTGGGAAAAATGTTAACAGTCTGACAGAAATCAGATACAAAGCAAGATCTCACACCATATACTAAGATAAGCTCCAAATAGATACATGACTTAGACATAAAAGATCCCATCACACACACACACACACACACACACACACACACACACACACACACACACACACACACACACACACACGGCATGGAAGAATATGCTTTTCACAACTATGGATAAGGGAAGAGTTCATGACCAGCAAAGTAAGGGACAGAGAAGACTGGAGAAAATGAAATGTTCAATTTTGATCACACAAGGTCTTAAAAAGTTTTTGTACAAACAAAATCAATGCAGTTAACATTAGAAGGGTAACAGTTCACTGGAGGAAAACAATCTTTGTAGAAAGTTTTTCTGATAAAGATCTCCTTTCCAAGATTTAGCAGAAACCAGTTCAAATTTAAATGAACAACAGCCATTTCCCAATTTGTAAATGAACAAGCAGTTTTCCAAAGAAATCCAAGCTATCAACCATAAAATGGAAAAAAAAAATTTCCAAATCACTTACAGCTAGTTAAATGGATATTTTTAAAACTCTGAGATTACACCTCATTCACCAGATTAGCAAAACTCACAAAAAAAGAAAATGACAAATGTGGGAAAAGCTACAGAAAAACAGGCATATTAATGTTCTGTTGGTGTAGCTGGGAATTATTCCAGGTATTTTGGAAAGCAATTTGGTGTTATACTCCCAAATTTAATAAATGGTACATGCTCTTTGACCCAGCAATTGAAAAAAAATTATTTGGAAAAACAAAAAGAATATAGCAGCTATTTTTGAAATGGCAAAGAACTGAAATCTAAGGGGATACCCATTAGTTGGGAAATGGTTGAACAAATTACGGTATATCAATGTAACAGGATGTTACTGTACAAATGACAAAGAGATTTTTTTGGAGAAATCTGAGATTTGTATGAACTAACACAGAGTGAACTGAGCAATGAAACAGAAGAATAATTTATGCAATAACAGCACCATAAAGACATACAACTTCAAAAGAGTTAAGAATTCTGGTCAATGTAATGACCAACCATAATTAATTCCAAAGGACCAATGATGAATCACGCTACCTATCTCCTAACAGAGAGGACTCCAAATGTAAAACAAGACATACATTTTTGCACATAGCCAACGCAGGAATTTGATTTGCTTGACTATGCATATTTGTTACACAGATTTTCTTTTATTTTTCCTTTTAGAGAGAGGGTCTTGAAGGAGGATGGGGGTTAGAGATAGGATAGCAGGAGGGAAGAAAGGAAAGAAGGAAATTAAAGCATTTTTAATGCAGAGAAGAGAACTGAAGGAAGATAAGAAGGAATCACAAACAAGACAATTTTAAAAGTTCTATGTTGACTTTATTATATACTTAAAATGAGAAGCAAGCTGTTCATTATAAGAGACTCATAGTTGCACAATCCTCTTTTTCTGTTCTATGTATATGGAAATGCTCACTTTATTCGGTTTAAGTTCAGAATATAAAAATTAAAATAAAAAACCCATACCTTTCTGAGGAAGTAGAGATAAAAGAATATATAGTAGAAGATAAGAACAAGTATCTTTGACATTTTTGAAATTAACAATATACTAGAACCCTGTATAAAGGTAATGCAATTGTAGCCCTAAATCAGAATTTTTTTCCTACATTTTTGGGAGCAGCAGAGAAATAACCCCTCCAAAAGCTAATATTTGGGATTTTTTTTAAACAACAACAATATTTTAAAGGATTTGGCATCCACTCAATCCAATTTTGTATAGCTGCAACATTTACAATATTATCCAATGTGAATTGACTTTATAATGAGGACTGAAAAGCATCACTAAATTGCAAAAAGATTCAAATAGGTTCAGATATTTACTAATTTTTGAAAGATTTTCAAGAGATATAAAACAAAGATTCTTCTAGTTTTGTAACATGAAATCACTTCTTGTAGGAACATAATTAATTAGACTAGGCCTAAGTAGTACAAATCAAACCTATAAACGTGGAGGTTTTGTTTATAAGTCTTTCTCTTTTCCTCCCCCCAGGGGCTACAGTAAACAAGGGTTTCATTTACATCAACAAAGTACTTAAGTGCGATTTCTAATCAATAATATAAATAATCTACTGATGAATGATTGAGAAATAATAGTAAAAACTGACCTCTACTAGAGTTCTACCACCCCATGAAAGGGAAAAGAATGTCTACTGAGCTATGGCGTTCCAGACAAAGGAAGGTAGCAGCTTTCAGTCACTTGGTTAAGAGGAACATCTTCATTATTCCCAGTAACTGGAGTTATTACCCCACCACAGCTTGGCTCAGTTGGACCTGTCTCTGCTATCCCTAGAAAATGTAACAGTCTTCAAAGATGTCTGTATTTCAAGCATGCTACAGAATGAAAAGGCTGAAAAGCACTATCTTAAAACACTGCTTTTCATACTTATTTGAGCAGTCCTCCATAAAAAAGTCCATAACTCATCTTTTAGGTACAATCACTGATGTAGATTACAACCACTTAAAACTGATTTGCCTGGTTTCTGTTTCAGTATTGTAATGTATGTTAAAAGGCTGGAAAACAGAAAAGGAACCTATACTACTAGGCTTTCTCCACTTCCAAATGTGACACTGTACAAAACCTAATTACTTGTTTGTAATATAGAAGGAACAAAGTCATAGAAAAAGTTGGTTCATCCTATTTTCTATTTTCCCTATTATAGTAACTCAAGATAGTAATAAGCAAAGTCTATGGGATAAGAGATAAAAATGGAAAAAAGCTGACACTCCTGTAGCCACTACATAAATATACCTGTCCAAAGTGGAAAAGCAGAATCTACTCTGGCATATAGATATGTACCAATTTAAATTAAAATGACCCAAATTTTACATCACTTTTTAAATGTTTTAACTCTACCTGAATAATCTCTGACTGTTCAGCCAAAGCTTTCCTTTGTGCCTCCAGAGACACCACCTGTTGCTGATAAATCATTCTCTGCTTCTCCCATTCTAGTGATTTCTGACGGAACTCCTGCAAAGGCAACCAGGACAGTTGACTTGTAAATGCACTGCCTCTTGTCACTACTTCCAAGTTTACTCTTACTCTAATTACTACCCCCCACCCCCATCCCTTGACAGAGGTGGACCTTTTTCCACAGCAGGGATGCCATTATTCAGTCATCTGATGTAGTTATACATCATATATCTCATCTCCTCATATACTGTGCCTCTGGATTTCTGTCTTCCCAAATTTAACACTCTATTTATTGCTGAAGTGTATGATGTAGGGATGCTGAATACTATTTGACTCATGTCTAGTTTTATAAATTTGCTGCCACCTAAGGGTTAATTGTCATAATTATCTAGTTTTCAAGGAAAAACTGTCAAGATAAAATTTAGTAATTCTTTTTTGAAACCAGTTATCAGTTATTTATGACTCAAATATTAAACAATATATGGAAAATGAGAATTCAACAGTAACTAAAATACCATGAAGCCAGCCAGCCTCTGGTGGTTATGGTTATGGGAACAATTTGAAACACCAAGTAAACTCACCTAACAGCCATATCTTATAGGCTCCCTAAACATTTTCCATGATTCCTTGAGTCTGCAAGTCTCATCTACTCTATGTCTCTACATTATAAGTTTATAGATGTTAGAAAGGTAAAGAGCAAAAATTCCAGGTAGTAGTGATGAGTTCCTTAGCATTCTTAGCATTCCAGAAGCTGCTACAGCTAGGAGAATTTTTAAGTACCCATAATAAAGATGAAGAAGGAAGAAGGGAGTCACCAAGAAGCAGATAGTTCCAAACAAGCACAAATCTTAACAATGCTATAAGACGTGTTCCTCTGTTTTTCATGTTCTTGCCAGCTAGTAGAGCCACAGAGAGCTGGGTGACCCAAAGTAATCTTCCATTGGCAAAACAGTGCAAGAATATTTCTGAACTTCAAAATTTTAAACTCATAAAATTTTACACTGAAACAGCCCTTAGAAGGTCACTGAGTCTAACTTCCTTTTTTTTTAAAGGCAATTGGGATTAAGTGACTTGCCCAGGGTCACACAGCTAGTAAATGTCAAGTGTTTAGTCTGAGGACGGATTTGAACTCAGGTACTCCTGACTTCAGGGTCGGTGCTCTATCCACTGCACTACCTAGCTGCCCCTGAGTCCAACTTCCTCATTTTACAATGAATGGTTCAAGTTACTTAACAGTAATAATAATACAGCAGCTTACAATTATATAACATTTTCCTCATTTATAAAGTGCTTTCCAAAAACTGTCATTTGATCCTCACAAAAATCCTTATATAATTGCTGTTATTTCCACTTTAGGGATAAGGAAAGAGATTCAGGAGACAAAAATGACATGACCATGCCCAAGGTCAGAGTCAGGGCTTAAACTCGGGTCCTCTATGACCAAATCTGTCTGTTCCTCTTCCCCCTTACATTGCACTGCTGCCAAGCCAAATAGCAGTCAAATATGGGCTAGAACCCAGGTTTTCTCATTCTCAGAGCAGTGATAAACTGCATAAGAGAAAGTAGAATCCCAGTCTGGTGCCATCTGTAAGAAGTTCCTCCTCCTCCCTGTCTGAGTAATCTCTAGTAAGAACTGTCATCATGTAGGAAAAGCCTGGAAAACCAGAGATGCGTGTGAAGTCCATATGACAGTTGACTAAATGAAACAAAAAGGGAAACTCTGAAACTCTGTGACCTTTACTTACCGTATTCTATGGAACAGCGCAATCTCTGTACCAGTTTCCTCTTTTGTAAAACGGGAATAATAACGGCACCTATCTCTCAGGGTTGTTATAAAATGAGAGAATATTTCTAAAGCATCAATAAATGCTATCATTATTATTATTATCTCCCCCTCACCATATCTTCATATTAATTCTTTAATTCTTTTCTTCCCATTTGAAATTTTCATAACTATCTATTTTCTATGTACAAAGCACAATTCTAGGTGTTGGGGATGTAAAAAGATCAAACAAAAGATATGGTCTCCACCTTCTTACATTTTAAAAATCTAGTGGGGGTGAGGGAGACATGCCACATACACAGTTATAATACAAAACAGTATATAGATACATAAGGCAGGGAGGATTTATGGTGCTGAGGACAACTGGCAGGGAGGAGCATTAATGACTGAGGAGGGAGTGAATCCAGGATTACTGGGAGATAAGCTTTGGAAGGTAAGGTAGTGCTAGACTGCCAAAGGCTCTGAATTCCAACCTAAGGTACCTGAATTACTGAAGTTTTGAGAAGTGGAGTGATATGTTCAAATGAATATATAAGGAAGGTTGATCTGTCAGCAGTGCAATGAATGGATGGATCAGAGGAAGGAGAGAGTAGACTTTAGAAGTCTGGTAAGGAGGCTGTTGCAATAGTCTAAGTGGATAGTAAATGAAAAAGTCCAATCTCATCACCACCATGTTCTCCTCCCCACAGGCAATTCCACCTCAAAAAAGATCTTAGGGCTTTAGGTAAATTTTTTGAAACTGTTTAAAAGTAACTATTTGGCCACCTTGATGGTCATGAGATCTATATTCAAAAAATATTTTTCTAAAATTGAACTTTTTAAAAACAAAATAAATTTGAAAATAGCTCCTCTTCCACAAAAGAAGCTTTAATAGACAAATACAATACTTTATAGATACTAATCATGAGTGCATCCTAACCAATTGGTACGGTTGGGGTACTGACCCCAAAGTGACCATATGGTGACAGAAGGTGCAAAGTAACTTGCTCACTCTAAATTTTCTTACCTGTAAATAGAACTGATGATGAGAACTCAGTTTCAGGAAATACCACTTCTTCCCAAATTATTATCCTGTATGAAGATTAATAATCACCATGAACAAAATCATCATACCTCTATTTTTCCATTTAACCTCTCCATTTCAGATGAGTCTTCCCTGTGACTTTTGGTGCCACCTCTGGATTCTCTTATCTGCTTTTTCTGAAGCTTTTCATAGCCTTTCTTTAGTCTGGTTAGCTGTGAAGACAGTCAATTTCATTGCTTATCAAATGCCTAATCATTTGAACTAGGTCTAAGAGTTTAAAAGTGGTACCAGCGGAATATATTAAATATGCCAGCATACATAGGTAATTATATTAAAAGAAGTTCAAATAGTTAATATCACCATTAAAAGAAGTGTAGACAGCATGTCATAAATGCAAAGTTTTTTTCAATTAAATAAAGGAATACAAGGCATAAAAAAAAAAGAATTTAATATTTCTGTTAAGACCCAAGAAACCTACCAAGAAAATTAAAATTTATTTTCTGCCCTCTAGGACATACCAAACAACTGAGTGAGGGGAGGTGAAGGATAAAGGTTTTTAGCCCTATCTTCCAGATCACTTTAAAAAGCTCCCACAAGTAAACAATAAATAAATAAATCCACTAAATCCAAAAAGCAAATTAGTGAACATTTACTCACCTCTTCCTGAAGTTTCTTTAATTCCTGTTTGTATTCTATGGCCATTTCTTGCTTGGTTTTATCAAGTTCTTCCATCTGCTGATGCAACATCCCAACCTAAAGAAAGAGATGGGTGGGGTTTTAATATTAAAAAGAAAAAAAAAACCTACAGAGCTACATAACAAAGGAAAGAGCCTACATATACAACATCTCATATATTTGTATAACACTCCACTTATCAAAAAAAAAACTTCCAATACCATTAATAATTGAGATTGGAGCCATGAACCTAAAAGTAGATAGAGTCAGTATCCACAGCAAAACAATCACAAAATCCAAGAATTTTACTTCTAGGACATGTGTGACTTACTACGAAAAAGTAAATTAGGAGGAGGTGATAACAAGAGGTAACAGACAGCCTAACAATAAGAGAGAAGAAAAAGAGAAAGAAGGAAAGAAAGAAGATAGTTAAACCACAAAAAAAAAAAACCCAAAAACCCACACATTTGAATCTACCCACTCCATCTTCCCTCTTCAGGCTATAAATTACAAAACAAGTTAGGACAATACATTGAAGTATTTGGTTCCACCTGAATGAGAAACTTTATCAGTGTTTAATTCTGAATTTCAAAACAATGTCCTGTACAGATGTCCTTTTTTACACCATTCTGACCAAAGGCCTAACCACTTTCTGAGAGGAAGCTGGACCAAAGTTTAAGAAGAAACTCTATAAATTACCTGAAAATGGAGTTAGGTTATAATTGAACTTAGAACAGAAATAGTTTATTCTAACTTAGTTCATTCATTGTCTCTATCCTTGACCAGTGAATTGCTTAGGAAAAGATTCCACGGTGTACCAACAATTTAGTGAATCAAATCTATGAACTGAAATTTGACTTGAGCTCTGTAACTATATTTTATTTTATTATAGAATTTTATCTTTGGGAATATCATATATTTTAACTTGACAATGGTTTGTGTAACAGAGAATTAAAGACAGGATGCATTTCCTCTCTTTCTAATCAAAGACTAGAAATACAATGATTTGATCAATAGATTTTTTTTTTGGCAAGCTGTACTCAAAATGCAAGTACTGAATTTTTTTCTCTTCCACAGGAACAAACCACCTCAGATGTCTCAACAGGCCTTGAGGGCACTGATTCATGCAAAAGAATATAATAAGTGATGTTCATAATGATGGGGAAAAGTTTAACTGTGCTTGGCAAATTCTGTTTAAAATAACATGTAATGCTACAAAACACTTTAGAAATATTTCCAGAGGGCACTTTTGAAAGTAACAGGTTGGGAGGGTGGAGCCAAGATGGCAAAGTGAAAGCAGTGACTTGCTTGAGCTCTCCCCCAAACCCCTCCAAATACCCATAAAAAATGGCTCTAAACAAATTCTAAAGCAGCAGAACCCACAAAAAGACAGAGTGAAAAAAATTTCCAGCCCAAGACAACCTACATAATTGATCAGAAAGGTATATCGCGCTGGGCAGGTAGAGGAGCACAGTTCAGCATGGGTGCGCAGGCCTCAGCCAACCTAGAGCAAGCCTCAAAGGACTGAATCACGGGCAGCTGTGGAGGTTTCCAGACTCCTCAATCCACCAATGCCAAAGACAACTTAGAAGATCAGTGGAAAAAGTCTGTTTCTGCAGTGCTGAGAGAGGAACGTAGGGTCTCAGATCCAGTTCCCCAAGAGCGTGGCCCGGGGGGGGGGGCGGGACGACAGCTGCCTCCTGAGCTTCTAGCCCACAGACTGAGGGGGAATCCAGTGGCTAATCAGAGAGGGATTGCAGGAATCTCTTTGCCAGTGCTGAGGCAGGAATCTCTTGCTTTGCCCGTGTTTGGATCTGGGTCACAGTTCTGGGCGGTGGTCCTGGGGTAAGGAAGAATGCTGTAGTGGTGGAGCTTGTAGTGATTGTAGAAAGGAAATCCTCCTCACAGTTACAGGACAGAAAGGAGTACTTGTGGTCACTAACAGACCAGAGCACAGGCCAGGAAAGAAGTAAACACCTTGCCCCTTATCATACCACCTTGGAAGAATTGAAAATTTATAGGTCCCTACAAGTATCTCTGAAAACAGATGTACAAACCCCTGAAGCTTGGGACAGTACATTCTCCACATTGGAAGCAGACTCTTACCTTAACAAAGAGTTTAAAACTCAAGTAACTGGCTGGGATCAAGAGCAAGCAGTGCAAAAAGAGTCAGACTATATTATCTTACTTTGGTGACAAAGAAGATCAAAATATACAACCAGAAGAAGACAACAAAGTCAAAGCTCCTACATCCAAAGCCTCCAAGAAAAATATGAATCAGTCCCAGGCCTTGGAAGAGCTCAAAAGCGATTTTAATAAGAAGTAAGAGGAAAAACTGGAAGAGAAATGAGAGTGATGCAAGAAAATCATGAAAAACAAGTCAACAGTTTGCTAAAGGACACCCCAAAAAAATACTGAAGAAAATAACACCTTAAAAAATAGCCTAACCCAAATGGCAAAAGAGGTCCAAAAAGCCATGAGGAGAAGAATGCCCTAAAAGCAAAATTGGCCAAATGGAAAAGGAAGTCCAAAAGATTACTGAAGAAAATACTTCCTTAAAAATCAGAATAGAGCAATTGGAAGCTAGTGACTTTATGAGAAATCAAGATACTGTAAAACAAATCCAAAAGAATGAAAAAATAGAAGACAATGTGAAATATCTCACTGGAAAAACAACTGACCTGGAAAATAGATCCAGGAGAGAGAATTTTAAAATTATCTGAAAGCCATGATCAAAAAAAAGAGCCTAGACATCATCTTTCAAGAAATTATCAAGGAAAACTGCCCTGATATATTAGAACCAGAGGGCAAAAATAGAAATTGAAAGAATCCACCAATCTCCTTCTGAAAGAGATCCCCAAAGGAAAACTCCTAGGAATATTATAGCCAAATTCCAGAGTTCCCAGGTCAAGGAGAAAATATTACAAGCTGCCAGAAAGAAACAATTCAAGTACTGTGCAAACACAATCAGGATAACACAAGATTTAGCAGCTTCTACATTAAAGAAGGCAGAGCATGGAATATAATATTCCACAGGGCAAAGGAGATAGGATTACAACCAAGAATCACCTACCCAGCAAAACTGAGTATAATCCTTCAGGGGAAAAAATGGTCATTCAGTGAAATAGAGGACTTTCCAAGCATAATTGACTTTCAAATACAAGACTCAAGTGGAACATGAAGAGGTAAACAGGAAAGAGAAATCATAAGAGACTTATTAAGGTTGAACTGTTTACATTCCTGCATGGAAAGATGATATTTATAACTCATGAGACCTTTGTCTCGTAGTAAGTCAGTATTAGGGTAGTTGGAGGAAAAAAAATTATATGTATGTAGGTAGATAGATAGATAGATAGATAGATAGATAGATAGATAGATAGAGGGCACAGGGTGAGTTGAAGATGAAGGGGTCGTATCTGGAGAATAAAATTAAGGGATGAGAGAGGATTATACTTGGAGAAGAAGAAAGGGAGAGGTAGAATGGGGTAAATTATCTCACAAAGAAAAAAAAACAGAAAAGAAAAGTCTCTTACAGTGGAGGGGAAACAGGGGAAGGTGAGAGGGAATGAGTGAATCTTATTCTAATAGGATTTGGCTTATGGAGGGAATAAGATACACATTCAATTGGTTATGGGAATCTGTCTTACCTACAGGAAAATAGGGGAGAAGGGGACAAGAGACAGGGGATGATAGAGAGGAGGGCAGATTGGGAAAGGGGGTAATCAGAAACAAATACTTCTGAGGAGGGACAGGGTCAAAAGAAAGAATAGAATAAATGGGAGGGCAGGATAGGATTAAGGGAAACAGAGTTAGTTTTTCACATGTCTACTATGGAAGTGTTTTGCATAACTGCACATGTATAACCTATATTGAGTTGCTTGCCTTTTCAATGAGGATGTGTGGGGAGGGAGGAAGTGAGAAAATTTGAAACCTAAAGTTTTAAAAACATATGCTTAAAAAAATGTTTTCACATGCTACTGGGAAATAAGAAATACAGGAAATGGGGTACAGAAGTCTATACTGCCCTACAGGAAAATAGAAGGGGAAGGGGATAAGAGAAGAAGGGGAGAGATAGAAGAGAAGACAGACTAGGGGAAGGGATATTCAGAATGCATGCCATCTTGGGGTGAAGGGAGGGGTGGGATGGGGTGAAAATTTGGAACTCAAAATCTTGTGGAAGTAAATATTGAAAACTAAAAATAAATAAATTTATATTTAAAAAAAAAGAAATATTTCCATCAAGTGATTATTATAATCATTGGTTTAAAACATGCAACCTTCTATCTAAAAAAATTAGGTTATGTGAAATGTTATAAAAATAGTGTATTTGTATATGCAAATGTGCTCCTCTTCAATCTCCCACCCTATTACTAGATATCAAGAACATTAAAAGTTATTAAATGTTATATTCACATCCCTAAAGTCAGTCACACTTAAAAGAGTGGTGGCCCATGGTAATAAAGAGGTAGAGAAAAGAAGATCTAAATAACTAGAGAAATATTCGTTGCTCGTGGGTAGGCCAAGACATTACAAACAAGAAAATAGTTAATTTAGAGGAACAAAAGGTCAAGAATCTCAAGGGAAATAATAAAAGAAAAAGTGGGAAGGAAGGAGGCCTAGATCTCAAACTATACTTCAGTAATCATCAAAAAAGATTTGGTACTGGTTTAAAAAAGAGAGGTCAGTTAATAGAACACAGTAAATCAGACAGAAGCAAAGGAGCATAGTAACCAAGTATTTAACAAAAACCAAAGATCCCAATTACTGGGGTAAGAAATCACTATTTGAAAAAAAACTAATGGGAAAACTAGAAAGCAGTTTGGCAGAAACTAGGAATAAACCAACATCTCACATCACATGCCAACATAAGCTCCAACTGGGTAATGACTTAGACATAAAGGGTGATTTCATAAACACATTAGAGGAGCAGAGAAGAAATTGCCTTTCCAATGTATGCATAGGGGAAAAATTCCTGACCAAACAAGGGATAGAGAGGATCACAGAAGATAAAATATTTAATTTTGATTACATAAGGTTTAAAAAGTTTGCATAAACAAAACCCCCTAATACTCCCAAGTACAATTAAAACCAGATTAAAATATAACTGAGAAATATTTGACAAAACAAATAAAAATATAATAACACAAAGACAATGATAGTTTGAAGTTTTCTAAGTCAATATGCAGCCCATTTCCACTTCATTTTCATGCCACCAGTGGTATCTCCTATCAAAAACAACTGAAAATATGTCCTAAAGAGAAAATCTAAGAATCATGACAAAAAAAAAAAAAGCCCAGAAATCATATATGAAGACATGATGAATAAAAACTGCCCAGATCTATTAGGATCAGAGGGCCAAATGAAAAAGAGAAATAATCCATCAGTCACCTCACTTGAAAGAAACCCTAAAATTTAAACTCCCAATAACAGCATCATAGCCAAAATCAAGACCCTCCAGGTCAAAGAAAAAAAAAATACTGTAAGCAACCAGAAAAAAAAGAAATGAGTTGAAGAACCAAGGTTCCAGAGTTGAGATGACAGAAGACTTGGCAGTTACCATCATAAAGGAGAAGAGGATTTGAAATGCAGTATCTCAAAAGACAAAAAAGGCTTACAACCAAGAATAACTTACCCAACAAAACTGAGTTTAATCCAGGGGAAAACAGATCTTTAATGGGGAAAAAAAAAGACTTCTAAGTATTCTTGATCAAAGTAGTTTCAGTAGAAACTTTGAAATGCAAACAGAGATGAAGTCCATAATTCATTGCTTCACCTCCTAAAATACAGGTCTGACCTTGTTACCCCACCCCACCCCCATACACACTCAATAAACTCCAGTGGCTCCCTATCAACTCCAGGATCAGATCATCTGTTTGGAGTTCAAAGCCCGGTCTTCTTATACCTTAGACATCTTCTTTCTCCCCTCCCCCCCCCAGTTTCAATGGCCTCCTGGCTGTTTCTCCAAGAAGAGCACATGTCTTGACTCCAGGCATTTTCACATGTTGTCACCAATGCCTGGAATGCTCTCTCTCCTCATCCCACCTTCTTTCCAGCTTCCTTCAAGTTCCAACTAAAATTTCTCCCACTTTTCTATAGGAAGCCTTTCCTGATCCCACTTAATCTTTGTACCTTCCCTCTGTTGATTATTTCCAATTAATCCTGTATACAGCCTGTCTGTTCATACTTATTTGCATGTTGTCTTCTCCATTAGACTCTGAGTTCCTTAAGAGCAGGGTCTGTCTTTTACCTTTCTTTGTGAAATGAGCACCAGGCATATAATACACACTCAATAAATATTTACTATGACCTCCTATTCAAAGTTTCTGAAAGTCATTTGTCTGGATCTCTTCATATCATGATACACTTTGCATTGTACTTATCTGAATACAGGTAATTTCCCCAATAGAAAGTAATCTCCTTAATGGTAGGGTTTATCATGGTATCTTACACATACCCTAAAAAATGAAGATTCTGTGATGTCCTGTGGGGAAGTCTCACTGAGATTAACTTCCTCCAGCAATGCAGACTGACACCAAATATTGCATTGCCACTATGCTCTAAAAATAAGAGGTGCTTAATAAATCCCTGGTGCACTGACTTCGAGCCTTTGCTCATACAACTGCCTCTGCTTCAAATGCCCTTCTCCTTCCCCTTATCTTTACTTCCCATCAAAGCCAAGTAAAAGACCTAACTCCTTCTAGAGGCCAGAGTGAGCATGAAGATTTCAATGAGGTCATGAGTCTCAAATGACAACACATAGAAAGCACTTTGCAAACCTTCAAGCACTAAACGTCAGCTATTATTATAGTAATGGCTCTATCTTCTAAAGCACTCCAGAATCCTGATAGCATTTTAGAAAGGAGGAAGGACCTGAAAAAATAACTGTTTCACACAGGCTAAAAGCCACTGATCTAATCCAACATTCATTTTATATTAATAGATTAGGTAATTGAACCCCAAATCTTTCAAGAGACTCACTTAAGTTCAGAATTCCATAAAACACTAGTAATAATAAGGACTAGGTCACAGATTCCTGTTTTCCCAATCCAGTATGCTCTACTAAATCATGTTGTCTATGCCATTAATTTAACACTTAGCAAATACCAGTAGATATTTATTAGAGATACACACATAGACATACACACAAACACTCTTTACCAGACTAACAGTTATTTGAAGGCAAAGACCATAACTTTTTTTTTTTACATCACCAAAGAATTTGGCACAGTACCTTATACTGAATGGTCATTAAATAAAAAAATTTACTGATTGTGAGACCCTGCAGAAGGAGGTTATCTATAAGTGACTGGAAGGTGATACCTGCAAAAAGGAGGAAGGGTAAGAGTGAATGGATGATATTTGAACCTCATTTTCAACTAAACTGGTCAAAGGAAGAAAAAATTACCACACACAGAAAGTTAGCTACAGAAACAGATTTAATTCAATAGGAAAATAGGATGGAAAGAGAAATGGGGGAAGGAAGAATTAGAGAGAGAGGAGACTGTGATATGAAGACAAATGGCAAGAATAAAATATTTATTTTTGAAGGAGTTTATAGTCTACAAGGACACAAAGTATACACAGATAAGCAAATGCAATGTATGTGTGTAGGGACACATATACACACACACATATATACATACAAAACAAATACAATATAATTCCAGTGTGCGGGCACCAACAACTAGAGGAATCAGGAAAGGCCTCTGAAAAGAGATGGCCCTAAACCTGAGTTTTGAAGGAAGGCAGAGCTAATGAGGAAGAGATTTCTAGGGAAGGGTAGTAAGGAGCTGAGTCTTTGAAAAGGCACAAAGGCAGGAGATCAAGCAGCAAGAAGATTCATTTGGTTGGAAAGTAGAGTGAGAGGGAGGAATATATAAACAGCCTGGGAAAATAGACTAATGCTAGATAGCAAAGCACCTCAAATGCCAAACAGAGGACTTTACATTTTATCCTAAGGGCAATGGCTTATGATTTTTACAAACATGAATTTGGCAGCTGTTTGGCAGATGAACTGAAGAGAAGAATGACTGGAGGCAGGGATCCCAATGAAGGGTCTAGGCCAGGGGTGAGGAACCTGTGGCCTCAAGGTCATATGTGGCCATCTAGGTCCTCAAGTATGGCCACAAAACAAATCCCCTTAATAAAAGGATTTGTTCTGTAAAACTTGGACTCAGTCAAAAGGGTGTACCCAAGCACCTAGAAAGCTACATGTGGCCTTCAGGCACAGGTTCCCCACCCCTGGTCTAGGGCAACAAATCAGGAAAGAGGCAATGAGAGCCTAAACTGGGGTGGTTATGGTGAGTGGAGAGGATATGAGAGATCTGATGAGGCGAATCAACAAGACTTGGAAACTGATTGAATAGAGGACAAAGGACAGTGAACAGCTGAAGATGACTCCTAGGTTGCAAAGCTGGAAGACTAGAAGATGGCGCCATGACAGAAAAAGGAAAATATCAAGAGGGTTAGATCTGGGGGAAGATGGATTTAACTTTGGCTATGTTGAGTTTGGGATGCCAATGGAATACACAGGTAGAATAGTCCAGCAAGCAGTTGGATGATTGGTTCTCAAGATCAAGAAAGGAATTAGGGATGAATATATAAATTTGGCAATCATCTGCTTAAAAATAAGAACTGAACCCATATGAGTTGATGAGATCATCAAGAAAGAATACGGATGGTGAACAGAGGAGGGCTTAGGAGAGAATCCTGGCGCATAACCATGCACAGGGGTGGGACGTAGATGATAAACTCTGAAGAGGTGACTGAGAAAGATAGTCTGACAGACAGGAAGAGAACCACAATGAAGCAATATCACAGAAACCCAGGGAGCAGAAAAGGTGTCAATAGTATCAAATGATGCAGAGAAGTCACAAAAAAAAAAGTCATTAGTTTGGCAATAATGAAATGATTAGTGACCTTTAAGAAAGCAAGTTCATTCAAGTAATGAGAACAGAAGCCAGACTGCAAGGGATTGAGGAATGAAAGGCAACTAGTATCATTTTTTTTTTCAAGAGCCGGGCTATTAAAGCAAAAAGAGAACAATAAGGTCAGATGAATGGACTATCTGGCAAATGACCTAGGCTTGTTTGTAGGCAGCAGAAGAGTCTGTGGATAAGAAAAGATTTGAAATTAAGGAGAAAGAAAAGGCCAGGCATGGTGGTGCATTCCCTTCCTATATGGAAGGCTGAGCTTGCCCTTGGGAGTTCTGAGCTACAGTGGGCTACACAGATCAAGTGTCCACATTAAATCTGGCATCAGTATGGTGAGCTGCAATGACTGGGGAGCCAAAGTTTGCCTAAGAAGAAGTGAGAATCAGCCTAGCAGGCAAAGCTCTCATGCCAATCAATAACGGGATCAGGCCTATGAGTAGTCACTGTACTTCCAACTTAAGCAGGATAGGAAGACCCAGGCTTTAAGATGCCAAAAAAAAAAAAAAAGGATGACTAAAAGAAAAGTTTCTGGAGGAAATGGTTCTGGAGGACCAGCCATGGAATGCAGAGATCTTTATAAAATATACTTCTCCAACAGTAAGCCATTTTACTTGTTGTAGGAAAACCATTCAATGAATGAAGAATTCATTAAGCCCTTACTATGCTAAACACTGGGCTAAGAGCCGGTGATTGGCATCGGCTTCCCTGATGTAACTTCCTGGTCACCTAAAAGCATAAAAAGTCCTAACCACATGGTGTCCAGGCCTCTCAGATTTGGCGGGTATCAGGTACCATACCCTGTCCTGATGACATGATGAGGAGACATCACATAAATCAAAGCTGAAGATATCTGCCACTGTAACGTTGTTGCATATCACTGCTATGTTAGGGCCAAGTAAACCTCCTTTTTGTTAACTGTTCAATGACTTAAGAACAGTGGTGTCAAACTCAAATAGAAAGGGATCCCTGCCAGCTGCATATTTAGACTATCACAAATTAACACCATTTTTATTGCATTTTTATTTATTTTGTTAAACAATTCCCAATTACATTTTGATCTGGGTCTAAAGCAGCTTGCTGCCTGCAGGCTGTGAGTTTGATACTTCTATTTATGAATGCATGATTTTGTCCCAAAATCAAACCAGAAATAAAAGTGCTGGTGTTAAGCTTGACTCTAACAGCACAATAATGGCTTTTACACAATTATTTTAGTGTTGTCATTGCTGTTCAGTCATTTCAGTCATGCTGGACTCTTCATGACCCCATTTGGGGTTTTCTTGGCAAAGATACTGGAGTGGTTTGCCACTTCCTTTTCTAGTTCATTGCACAGATGAGGCAACTATGGCAAATAGGGTTAAGTGACTTGACCAGGATCACACAGCTAGTAAGTGTCTGAGACTGCATTTGAACTTATGAAGATAAATCTTCCTGATTCCAAGTCCAGTGCTCTATCCACTGTGCCACCTAGCTGCCCTTAATTACTTAGTATTTAGTTGCAATACAGAAATACAAATTATCGTAATCTGTATCAAGTCTACACTCAATTCTATTACAGTTATCCCTTAAATCAGTGATCTTCAAACTTTTTTAATGATATATCCGCACTGGCAAAAAACTTTTGAAACTTAGGAATATATGTGTATATTTATAAGACATGTATATCACATAGTTCTATGTTCAGTTTATTTCAATATTTGATTTAATGGCTATCATATCTGAAACAGATATGTCTAGTTTGAGACCAATGCCTTAAATCAATTAAGTCATAATAACACTTAGACAAGGGTATAGTTACCAAAGTGGGCAATACCACCCTTTGGGGGGTACTGGAACGATTAGGGGGGTTGTAGTAGCCCTGAGTGCAATTGGGGAGGGGTGTTGAATAAAAATAAGGGGACAGTGGAAGCATAAAGAAAGAAGATGAAAAAAATTTTTTAAACCATTCATACATGTTTCATCTGTTGCGTAACAAAATTAAAGTTGTAGTAATTATATCATTTTCCAAATAAACACACAAAATGCAAGTTATAACCCATCAGTGGTCAAGTCGTTGGCAGGTCTTAATAAGCAAGTGTTGGCAGGTGAGCTTGTCATGTGCATTGCCAGGAAGTCCAGCATGTATCAGCAGGAATATGTGCATGTAATGATTTGTTTACAATATGATTCTATACAGCTACATAATGCAATATTGTGTCATCAAAATTTCAATGTAGGAAAAAACCTACAAATTTACAATAAAATTTTAAATTTAAGATGCATCTTTTTTTACAAATATATTTTATATTTTTTGAAATGACATAAATTAAAAAAAAAATTAAAGAGTTAAAGAAAGTAGATTTCCAGGGAGGGCACTGAGTAATTTTTTTTTAAAGGGGATGGTAGCCCAAATAAATTTGGTAAACTCTGGATAAGGGGCTTGGTTATAGTGAAATTTAGACTTTCTGTCCATTAATTAGGCAATCACTAAGAAGACAGAGGATAAGGATATCATTACATGGTGGGAGGAGGTGGTCAGAAGAGACAAGCTCAGGCACCTAGTGGCTATGCGATCACAGGCAAGTCACTTAACCTCTTGGGGCCTTAACTTCTTCACTGGCAAAATGGTATCATTAATACTTTTATCAGCCATCTCACAGGGCCAGTGTTGGAGAAATATTTTGTAAACCTTAGGGTACCATTTAAATGTGAGCTATTATTCATATACCAAAAATTAAGGCACTAATTTGTCGATGCTTTTTTTCTTTTCCTCCTATTCAGTTCACTTTATACAACCCAGATTACTAGATTATGAGAAATCAAACACTTGTCTCAAGCTTGTCTTCAGAATTTGCCCCCAAGAATTCTAAGAAATTTTTAACCGAGATGGAAAAAGGGAATTTTTTTCTTTCCTTTTTTTTTAATGCTAACAGCACTTTTCATTAAAACATTTTCATGGATAATTGACAAATATTAACTAAATAACTACTACAGGAAGAGCAGAATGCCAAATGCCACAAGGGATACAAAATATCTAATGGTAACCTGAACCTCTAAGAATTTAAATCTAGAAACAATTGTGATATAAAAAGAAAAAGCTTCATAAAACTTTTTTTTAAATATAAGGTTGGAATGGTAAGTTGAGGTCAGACAGTAGAAGGCCTTAAACATGAAGCTAAGATGTTTACTTTATCCTATACACAACTGGAGATTCATTAAGGGTTTTTACCAGCAGTATTACAAGGTCAAAGTGATGTTTTGGGAAGATTAATCTTGCAGTAAAATGTTAGGTTAGAGGGAAGGAAAGCTGAACAAATGGAGAAGCTATGAAGCTTTTCTTATTATATTGTCCAAATGAGTCCAGTCCAAGTTATAAGTGGTAGCAATAAAAATGGAAAGGAAAGGACAGATTCAAGAAACATCATAAAAGAAGAATCAAAAGGACTAGATTAGTGAGCATGGGAAGAAAACAGAGAAGGAAGAGTCAAGTACTGAACTTAGGTATCTGGAAAAATTATATTACCACTGGGGAACTATTTACAGGTAGTTTAATTTTGCACACACTGAGTCTTAGGAGGCACTGACACATCCAAATGAAAAACATCTAAGGTCAATTGTAAATGAAGGATCGAACCTCAGGATATACTGATATCCACAACCTAGAGAGTCAAGGACTGAACCTTGGGAGTGTGCATATTTATACAGCAGAAGGAAGGAGAGGAACCAAAAAAAGTCAGAGGGAGGAGAAACAAGGTAATACAGTATCACAGAAACAAGGCAATACAGTATCACAGAAACAAGGCAATACAGTATCACAGAAATCAATGAAGGAGCTACTTTAAAAACATGGGGGTAGAAAATGTTAAATGTTAAGAGACCAATGAGTATAAAGACTAGAAAAAGGCCAATGGATATGGCAGGTAGTTTATTATTGGTACCCTTCTGTGGTTCAGATTCTGTTGAATGTAAATGGAAACAGATTACAGGTTGGTTTTAGTTTTGTTTTGTTGTTCTTTTTTCTTTACAGTAAAAAGATGGAGAAAAAGATAAACAATCAGGATGTTTGTGTTTGTATTTAAGCTAGAAAAGACCCACACATCTTTGAAAACAAAATAATTACATGAAAATTTGGTGATTATATGTACACCAAAACAAAAAAGGTATTTCACAATTTAAAAATTCAAGTAAAAATTCATTAAACACCATTAACAGGGCTAGGTGCTATCAGAAAGGAAGGGAAAGGGATAAACATTTATATAGTGCCTACTACATACCAGGCACTGTGCATTTTACAAATATTATCTCATTTGACCCTCACGACAATACTGAGAGGTAAATGCTGTTATCATCTCCATTTTATACTTGAGGAAACTGAGGCAGACAGAAGTTAAGTGACTTGTGTAAAGTCACACAGCTAATAAGTGTCTGAGGTTAGATTCAAACCCTGGTTTTCCTGACTCCAGGTCCAGTGTTGTACCCATTGTATCACCCAGTGGCCTCATAAAATGTATAGTTCAATTTCCCTACAGCATATTATTTTATTTTTTACACTCTATCAATTAGAACAGTGACTCAATGACTGTTTCTTATGCATGCATTTTGCTCTTTAATATATGGTATAACTTCAAAGGAACTATGGACATCCTCTTAAAACAGAATGAGTTTCAAAAACTTCATCTATACAGAATTACAATCTGTATCCATCAAGGTACTCATGTTGATGAAATCAAAGTATTAAGGAAATAGGGCCAAATATTTTCCAGTGGAAATCCATCTCTATATTATAGCCAAACTTAATAAGAAAAATGTGGTCAAAACATATGTAATGCATAAGTAAAGTTAAACTGTACTAGTAAATAAAGTAAGTGACTCGTGTGTTGTACCTCTTTATGTTTTTGATCCAATAAATCCCTAAGAGATTTGAGTTCCTGTTGTCGGATATCCAAGCAGGTTTCTAGAGCCTGGGTCTGCCCTTCCCACTCAGACTTCTTATGAGCCACCATTATGTCAATTTGTTTCATTAGCTCCTGTAGTTCTGCCTCACAAGACGTCAAAAAACCCCTGCAAATAAGAAGAAATCACTCAAATTATACAACAGATGCTCACATTACTTTTTCTTCACCTGTAAAAGAATATGGAAGTATGTGTTCATCTCTAAAAGTAACTGAATGAATTGAGCCAACATTATCACAGTTTCACAAGAATGGTTCTTCCAAAGAAAATCACCAGAAGCAATCATATTCTCACACATACATACACACACATACACACACTAAATGTGTGTACATAACATACAAGATGGATATATGTACATATGGGATAGATATACACACCTGCGTGCGTATGATCTGCATAGAGACAACACTTAAGCCCATGGGAGCTCATGAAATTACCAAGTGTTTAGAGGGAGAAAGAATAAAGGACACAGGACAAAACCTTGGTAACACCAACAGTTAGAGATTCAGATGTGGATAAGCCAGGAATGGGAGATATAAGTGTTATGAGTTAGGAACAGAGAGAAAGGTAAGCTGTCTAATTGCTTAAGCAGGAGGAGGAGTAATAACCAATGAGGCAAAGGATTCTGAGAAGAAGTGATCAGATGGTTCGAGGGCAAGATACAGGAAAGCAATGTTACAAAAAAAAAAATTTTTTAGATAAAAAAAAAAACAGCCAAGTTTCTGACCCCTCTTACTTTTCAGACCTGAGTCTGAATAGTAATATGTAATAGTAATAGTAATATGTAATAGTAATAGTAATATGAGTCTACATATCAATACTCCCTCAGATACCCTAACTTCCCAGTTCCCCATCTTACTCATTTCCCATGACTTACTCATCCACACTACCTTAGCTGTACAGGGATGGATATACCCTTGACCTGTGTTCCACCTACATGTTTGTAAGCTCTGAAATTCCTTTATTTAATCAAAATCTTTTACCATTCGACCTTGCCCTTTGCCTTTTAACTCCAACCCTGTTTTTGATCTTTATCATAACCTCTAATCCCTCCACTCCTTAATTCTTCCCCAGTCCACCACTTCTAGAGTCCTATACTCTCCCTTCTCTATCCTGACCCCCAATGAACCAATTCAACTCTCCATTATCTTCTTCTCTCAAGTCCATGGTTCCTTGATTATATAACCAATCTTGCCCTGCCAAGCCTCAGCCTTGAATTACTCCTACCATTCACTGTTTTTACAACTATTCAATGCTGCTGAATGAAGATAGAGAAAAATCATAAAACCTTCTGACTGGGGCCACTACAAATATATATCATCTGTCACACAATCTAAACTGGCAAGGCAATCCTCTCACATTCCTCTAATTGATTCACTATTCCCACTCACCAATGAAGCTTTTCCAAACCCTCTCATTCCTCCTCAGACTTCTCAGGACTCCCCCATTCTCCATCTTCTCAGGTGAAAACCTTACCTCCTATTTCATTGAAATAGTTCATGCCATTCTTGGAGGGCTCCATCTTCTCCCCTCCTCTTCATCCCATCTCATTTGTATGCTTTTCTGCCACTATATTCTCCTTTACCCACATCTCACATTGAAGAGGTAGCCCTTCTCTTTGCCAAGGAATACCCCTTTCCATGACAATTGATTCCATTCCATCTTATCTTCCCCACTAGATTACCTAGTTTTCCAGTCCTATTCTCTCTCCTGACCTACAATCTCAAAGCTCCAATTGCCTATTAGACATCTTGAACTGGGTGTCTCATACACATCTCAATATGTCCAAAACTGATCTCACTATAGTTCTCCCTAGACCCTCACCTCTTTTCTAACTTTCCTATTACTGTGAAGGGCACCACCATTCTCCCAGTCACCCAGATTTACACTCTAGGTGTCAACCTCAACAGCTCACTCTCTCTAATCCCCCACATCTAATCTGTTTTCAATTATCATTGATTCTACTTTTGCCACATCTTTCCCATATGCTCCCTTCTCTCCTCTGACACTGCTACTACCTTGGTAAAGACCCTCCTCGCCTCACACTTAAATTATTATAATAAGCTTTCTGGTTGGTCTCCCTGCCTCAAGTCTCTCCCTCCTTCAGTTCATGACCTTCCTATTCAATATTCAATAAACTCCAGTGGCTCCCTATTACTTCCAAGATCAAATACAAAATCCTGTTTGGCTTAAAAGCCATAAGCTGACCTTTTCCTACCTTTCCTGTCTTCCTACTCCTTTTACATACAGTATGATCCAGCGACATTCACCTCTTTGTTGTTTCTAGCCCAAGTCACTCCATTTCCCAACTGCTTTTTTTCTGGATGTCCCCCATGCCTGGAATACTCTCCCTTCCCATCTCCACCTCCTGGATTCCTTCAAGTTTCAGCTAAAATCCTATCTTCTGCAAAACCCTATCCAGATCCCTGCTAATGCTAGGGCTTCCCCTCTAAGAGTATCTCAAATTTATCATGTAAATATCTTGTTTGTTATATAGCCATCTGCATGTTATCTCTCCTACTAAGATTGTGAGCTACTTGATGGAGAAAGAATATTTTTGCCTCCTACCTTTTTTTTTTAATCTGGCACAAGGAAGACACTTAATAAATGCTTAATGTCTTCATTCTAGAGGGGTTCCTAGGTAGAGTATGATAACTGTCTGAGACAATAATAACTGTATTCACAGTTTTTGTTATACAATTTCTTCCATATTACTGGAACCCCAAAGGTTACATTGCTTACTTACTAATTATCTAAACCCTGAATTTAGTTCCATTGACTCTATATTCCTGGTAGAGCAGTTATTTTGGCAAGGCAAGACCCATAACACAAACATACAACATAATAAACCTACTCTAGACATGTTTTTAACTTGGCACTTCTATAATGCCCTGCCCCTTTTCTGGAATCTTATATTACTAAAAATTTCCATATTACTATGATTGAGAGTAGAGAGGCCCTATTCCCTGGCTACTGCAAAGGAAGCTTCCTTACTGTGACATGTGAGGTAGGAAACCAATCAAGTATTTTTTCCATCTCTCATACAACACGTGGTTCTCAGTTGTTAAGCTGCGACGTGTGAAGGATGGAACCCAAGTGTCCTCATACAGATCTGAAAGTGATAAAAGCTTAGCATAATCTAGATAGCCCAGGTCCTGAGGGCAACCTCTTGAAGTATCATCACTAAACCATTATTTCCTCACCACTCAACTCTGCATTCTGGCTTCTGATCTCATCATGCAACTGAAACTACCCTCCCCAAAGTTACAAATGACCTCTTAATTGCCAAATCTGAAAGTCTTCTCTCAGTCCTAATTTTTCTGAACCCGATTCAGTTGACAACTATTGACTACTTTTTCCTCCCATATGGATCATCCATAATCACATAGTAAAGATAAAGATAATAGGAAAAAGACCTGGTTTTTCCAAATTCCAGAATTCAAACTTTTCAATTACATAAAATATTTCAGAAATTACATTTTACACGTTTTTAAGGAAACATCAATTTCACTTTTTATTTTAAAAAATAGTAAAGAGTAGACAAGTAGGTATCCAGGATAACCATTATCTAACTAACTACAACTATAGTTGTAACTGCAAAAATTATTTTATAATTATATTTGAAATTAATAGAAATGTAGCCTCATGAATTAAAAAAAAAAAACAAAGTTAAAATATCACTAAGATACAGAAGATGGAAATACAAATGACTTATCTTCTTAATAGAGGTAGGGTTAAGGACCACTCCCTAATTCCTTACTAAGGAAGTTGGGAGGGAATGGGAAGGTTTCTGCTCAGGTCTGAGGGACTGCATTACCTTTGAGGTCCCTTCTTACTGAAAATCTATGACTGACTAAAATGGCCAAAAGAAGACAAAGTAAAGAAGAAAAAAGACAGGACCTGGATAATTGCTAAAAGAATAAGAGAATTCTGAATTATTGAAGGTTGAATATAAAAAACTTACACTATAAATAAGCCAAGAAATTTGAATTGTTGAGACTTGAAGCCCAAACAATAAGACTGCTTTGGTAAACTCCCAAAGAAATCAACAGAGGCATTTCTCATGGTGGTTAAGAAACCTAAGTAAGCTTTCCATTTCTTCAAAAAAAATTTTTTTCTTTTGCTATAAAATCTCTCTAATTATTCATTTGACTTGCACAGAGCACAAATTTTCATAAAGGAAAATGTCTGCCTTCTAGTTAAGAAGAAAAACTCTTAAAATAGAACATTGTCTACAAACATCACATTCTACATTGCCAGAATTACATTAATTATCTTAACATAGAGTGCTATCATTTTTCACAATCACACGTTTAAAGTTCAGGATGAGCAAAGGAGAGCTCAAGTACCAGTGCTAAGACAAACATGGGCATTGGAAAGCCTTCTTCCTATTCCAAAGAAAAAACAAAAACAAAAATAACCTTACCCTCCTTGTCCCTGACTCTGTATTCCTTCCAACAAAGCCTCCATGACCAAATCACCTCTGTTTTCATAGCTGGGAAGAGAAAGAAACACAGGTCATAAAATGGCATTCTTTTCATATTCAAAATTGTTCATGGTCAGTTTAAGAATGTGAGCAGAAATGTGGCATTTCTTGGGAAGAATTTAGAGACAGGTAACAGCTTTGATTCTGGGCACTCTTATGACCTACTATGTGCTAAGTGCTGGAGATATGAAGACAAAAAAAAAAAGAATAGTCTCTGATTTCAACATCTGGTCAGGCCTATATAAATCCATATCAGGTGCTTAATATATGGTTGTTAAATGAATGAAAGAAAGGTTGCCAGAGAAGCTAAGCTGCCTGGATAGAGACAGACAGCCTGCTCCCTCATACTTACTCCAACAAAAACTTAAAAATCATAGGAAACAAAATAATGATTAGGAAATCCAATAAGAAATAATAGTAAGTGACTTCACCAATCCCAGAACTACACAAAATATTGTCCAGTGACCCCTGGGCAATAGGAAAGGGGGTTGCTAGCTAAGCCAGCACCAGAATGTGCAATCGAGGGAAGAATTTTCCTGTGTGACCAGAGATATATTTATAATCTGAAAGACAGTGAGAGCTGAGGTTTCCCCGGAAAGCCACCAAGAGTAGCAGTGAACAGTCTAAACATGGAAAGCCACCAGGAGTAGCAGTGAACAGTCTAAACATGGTAGCACTCACATCACCTCACCCAAGGCCCAAGTCCTTAGCATTCTGTCCTGATACGCAATAAAGAGCACTTTGATCCAGGAGGCCTAACCCCTGAGGTAGGCAGAGGTCAGTAAAGGAACTCATGTAAGCTGTGTTGAGACCAAGCAAGGCCAATTACCCAGGTGTAGGGTAGAGGCAGAACCTGGCAGAAAGTACTAATTCAGCACTGGAGAACTGAAGAGATGAATACTGGAGTACTGGAAAGATGAGCAAACAGAAGACACAGATAATTTTAAAGGATTAAATAGATCTAGAAATGTCAAAGAGCCAAGCCTGAGAGAAAGTAACTCCGTGACAACTGCAAGCAGAGAGTCAAACCAAAAGAATCATGACTTTCCACAAGGACTACATGAATAACCAGAAAAAGTGAACCAAGAGTTGTTGGTTTACTTTTTTTTTTAATGAAATAAAAACTTTGGAGGAAAGAATGATTCCCAGTTATAAAAATTATTAAAATTGCTTCTGTCACAAATTCATCTTAACCTTAAAACCACTAAAATTATTCTGGAAGGAATCATTAATGAGCTTTGTATTTCAAGCTATTATTATCTTGACCTTAAAAAAAAAACCAATGTGTCTTTTGGGGACTGAGTGATATAGTAAGTAGTACAGTAAAGGGAAAAGGGAAGGAAACAAGCATTTATCAAATGCCTAGTATGTGCCAGTCATTCTGCTAAGCACTTTACAAATATTATTTCATTTTGACCCTCACAACAATCCTGTGAGGTATGTGATGTTATATTCCCCCATTTTACAGTTGAGGAAACAGAGGCAAACAAAGGTTAAGCAACTTGTCCAGAGTCACATAGCTAGTATCAGATGATAAATGTGAACTCAGGTCTTCCTGAATCTAGAACCAGTGCTTTATCCACTCACTGTTTGAGCTAACTGCCCCTGTATCTGTAGTCGGGGAACCGAAGTTCAAATTCTGCTTTAACAAGACCATCTTGTGTTCCTGCCAAGTCACTTCTCTTCCTTGTGCCTTGGTTTGCACCTCTGCAAAATGAGGGGATTTGTTATCTTTAAGGGCCCTCCCAACTAAAAAACATATGATCCTGCCATGAATAAAGTCAGTCAATAAATCAGAATAAAGTCTGTCCTTGGTAAGTCATTTTAACCTTTCTAAGCCTCAGTTTCCTCAGCTGAAAATGGAGAGGTATGGACTAGAAGACCTCCAAGTCCCTTTCCCTGAAAATGCAGAGCACAGGCAAGTAACACAACCACTAGATGGCAGTGGTGCATTCACTTAAGAGAAATTAAATTTTTGGAAAATTTCTATTTCTTGAGTCAAATAATTTTCCTGGATCTTTACAAGTGGCCTCTGCTTCAAAAGAATGATTTGTGTGTTCAGCCTCAAACAGCCTGTTAAACATAGGAGCTGAAAACATAATAACTAATTTCCCCCCTCAACCACCATTGGTATACATATATCTCACATAGATAGCAGCTTAAACAGAGACATACATACATACATACACACATACATAGACATTTCTCTAGAAAAGATGTTTATTGCCCACTTAAAATTTGCCTCAACAATTCTTATACATGCTATAAAATGAAAAAATTCTAAAACTAATGAAGATAGGAAAGTTACAGCCCAAGACAGGAGCTAAAAGACATAATACTAACTAAGCAGAGAGAGGGCTTTCAAAACAGCTTCAGCAAATGCCCCTCAGGCAAAACAAGGTGACAAAATAACGGGAAAGGGGATTAGCCTACCAGTGCCTACTAGGTTCCTTGGTCTTACTATCTACATCCCTTATTCCTCCAGCAATCTCAACTAACCACCCTGTGTATACACAACCCTCTTCCCAACAAATTCACAAGGCAAGGAGATACAGACACAAAACAAAACAGAAAAAAGAAACTGTCTCAGTCCTCAAGGACTTTACATTCTACTGGGGGAATACAATATACATAGCTAAGGAAACAAAAAGTATCTACAAAGTATACAAGTAACATTGAGAGAGAAAGAATAGAGCCAAGATGGCGAAAGAGCAGGAAGGGCAGCTGTTCCCTCTCAAAACTCTTCAAAACAGATCTAGAAAACACACCAGACAGAATTATGATAGGGAAATTCAAGAAGATGTTAGTGAGGCATTTTGCCAGCCAGGTAGGCAGAAAGTATCTATGGACACTGGGGCTAGGGTCTGATCAGGACTGGCCAGGTGGAACACTGGGGGGGGGGGAGGTGTAGGAGAGGCTGTGCACTGTTGCAAGAGGAGGCCTCACCATCAAGTCTGAAGTCAGGAAGCAGACTGAAAGAATGAGTAAATTTTTTTTAAGTCACACCATAAAAATTATTTGGGAAACAAGAATGTTCAAGACACAACCCTAGAAGAAGAGAATGACCACAAAACATCTACAAGCAAAGTCACCAAGAAAAACACAGCTTAGACACCTACTCAACAAAAACTCCTGGAAGAGATGAAATGACAACCCTCAAGGGGAAAAATTAAAAATAAACGAGAACTATGGAAAAAAGACTTGGAAAGGGAATTGACAGCTTGACACTAGACAACCTTGCCCTAGTAACAAAACCCCTTGAAAATTAGAATGGACCAAAGAGAAGCCAATGACTCCATGAGACAACAAGAAATACTGAAACAAAGTCAAAAGATTGAAAACAAAAGGAACATATAAAATATGTCATAACATAAATGACTAACCTAGAAAACTGATGGAAGAGAAAAAATTTAAGAATCAATAGGCTATGTGAAAGCTATGACCAAAAAAAGAGCTAAGAAACCATATTTCAAGAAAGCTTAAAAGAAAGTCTGCTCAGATCTCTTAGAACCAGTGGGCAAAGTAGAAATAAAAAGAATACACCTGTTACTTCCTGAAACTCTAGGGAAAATCATAGCCAAAATCTAGAGCTTCCAGGTCAGAGAAAAAACACTGAAAGCAGACAGAGAGAAAGAACTCAAGTACTGAGGGGCCACAGTCAGGATCACACACAATTTAGTAGCCACCATTATAAAGGATAAAAGATGGTTATTCCAGAAAGCAAAGGTTTATTGCCAAGAATAACTTTCCCAGCAAAACTGAGTAGTGGTGGGGGAGGGGGAGGAATGAACCTTTAATTAAATACAGGACTTCCAAGCACTCCTGAAAAGACCAGAGCTGAGTAAAAACCACAAAGTTCAAACACAAGAGCTAAGAGAAACATTAAGAGGTAAATCCAAATGAACAATCATAAGGGACTAAATAAAGATAAACTGCTTACATTCAAATATGAGGTGACACATGTGTCCCCTATAAACCCTATTATCATCAGGTAATGGAGTCTAATTAGACAAGGCCAAGGAGGGGGGTGGGGTCTCTTATGTCTTAATGATCTTAAGAATGGAAAGCAAGACAGAGAAATGTACTGGGAGCAAAGCAGGAAGAGAAAGGAAAGGAAGATTGAGGAAATTATTTCACATAATCAGGGTATGCAAATAGACACCTACGAAAGGAAGGAATAGAGTGAATAGCTTACAACCGAACCTTACTCTTTGAACTAGTCATAGAAAAGAAGGAGTATGGGCTACTGCCACTAGGGCCCATTACAAAGCCATCAACTCAAAGTGGGAGCAATTCCAGAAGTACTTAGAAGCTGAGAGTGCTG
Organism: Phascolarctos cinereus; assembly: GCF_003287225.1. Lineage (NCBI taxonomy): Eukaryota > Metazoa > Chordata > Mammalia > Diprotodontia > Phascolarctidae > Phascolarctos > Phascolarctos cinereus. The sequence goes on along the minus strand of NW_027556098.1, from coordinate 122,082,895 downwards.
AGCACACTCACCAAAGTATTGGTGGCCTTGTATGAAGAACCAGAAAAACCCAATAGTGCACTGGATTTCCTAAAGCATCACTTAGGAGCTGTGACTCCAGAATATTCAAAAAGAATTGCTTTGCTTAGAATTGGCAGAGGTGAAAGAAATATGAAGCTGTAGTTGAAGAAAACCAAAAGCTGAAATCAAAGCTTGCTCAGTAGAACCACGTCAGGAGAACTGTGCTGAATAGGATTCTTCTCAGTTGAACAGGCACTAAAAACTGGCTTTGTATGATTTGCACAGTTTGTATAGTATATAACTAGTCTTTTATGGACAGATACTATAGAACTTTTCTAATTCTATAGAATTCTTCTAATTCTAATTCTAAATTCACTTATATTTAATTATAAAAACACTTAGAATTACTAATAAACTTAATATACAAAAGGAAAAAAGAATACACAAACATTGAACAAAGAAATACATTTTAGTCAATGGGAATACTTGAGGGAAAAGGAGTAGGGAAGAATTAGGAGGGAAATAAAGGAAAATAAACTCTAAGGATGTACAAAAATATTTCTAGTTCTTTTTGAGGTGGCAAAGAATGGAAATCTCAGGGAGTGTCCATGAACTGGGGAATGGCTGAACAACTTATATAAGAATGGCCTAGTTTATTATACGGCACCTAAGCTGTGCTTTGAAGGAAGCTAAGCATTCTGTGTGGCAAAGAAAAGGATAGAGTGTATTCCAAACATCAAGGCAGGCAAGGAAGAAGAATACATCTAAATAACCACCATGTGATACTTTCTCTTTTCATAAGAGCTATATAAAGGTAAGAATTCTTTGCACAGGGTACAACACAAACTCTAAAACCCAAGATCACACAACTAGTGTGAAGTAGAACTTAAATTCCTATCTGACTACAAGCTGCTTCCTGAATCAGGCTTATTTATGTATTACAGAAATTAGGTATTAGTTATAATCTACAAATATCAACCACATATAACCAAGTAGGAAATTGATATTCAGAATAAGTGAATGAGTTGCTTGAAGTTACACAGCTAGTGTCAGAGGTGAGATTCAAACCTAGAGATGTTCTTGCTTCCAAGTCTCAAATTTTATCCATTAGCCAAGCTGCCTCTATGGCAAACAGTAAAATGAGCAAAATGTAAGGAGGTTAAAGAAACAAAAGAAATAATTAATGAAAAAGCAATCCTTTTGAATTCAGGAACAAAATTGACCTGATGAGGTCACTACAATCCAAGTTAACAAAGCATAATGCCTTAATTTATTATCATTTTCATACATGCAGATGTAACAATTTGGTATCAACTTAATATCTATGTCATCATATTTTCTCAAATAACATTAAGACAAACCCAAATTCTGCGGAGCACTTAGCATCAACACTAATTTGGGTAAATTTTGATTGTTTGGAACCGTAATTTAACATCTAAAATTAGTGTGCGCAAGGTCCTACACAGATACAGGTGTTCCTATTCTAACAGACCACTTTTAATAAAGAAAAAAAAAGCATTTTCACTAAATTTTCTTTTTGCCAATGGGGGGAAAGGGGAAGGAAAGTTATATTCAAAGAAAGTTATTTCAGGCAACTGAGTTAATAAACTTTTTTGTGTCATGGATCCCTTTGGCAATCTGGTGAAACCTATGGACCCCAATAGTTCACCAGCGTATGTGAATGCATGTGCCCATACACAGGATGACCACAAGCCACTGAAATCCATAGTAATGTAGTGGTGAGCACAAATAATATTCCAAAGCATCTGCAATAATTATAACATGGCATAAAAATATCTGTGATTTCTATTGGTGATAAAGTCACAAGGACTACTAACGCTACTGTGGCTTATTACCTACATGTGTAATTAACAGAAATGCTAAATTTCAATTATAGCTTAGTAAAAAATTAAAAAAAAATTTTTTTCCTATTCAAGTTCCTGGATTCTCCAAAATCTAACCATGATATCCTTCCGGTTAAGAACCTCTATTTCTTATATAACTGAAAATATCCAGAACATCACTAGAACTTGAAAAAACATTGGATGAGGTGTCATCTTTTTAAAAAGCATTTAGCAAAAGTTGCTATAAAAAATGACTAGGTTTTTCTAAAGAAATTCTGGAGAAAGGGCCATAGGGTTCAAGCTCCTCTGTAAAAAGAGATGGCTGGTAAGTCTAGACCAGGGGTGGGGAAACCTTCAGCCTTGAGACCACCCTTGGTCTAGATAAATACCGGTGGTCTTAGGATTTAGGGTTAGAAAGGACCTTGGAAAGGATCTGATCAACAATCTCACAATAAAGTATTTATAGAGAGGTCAAGTAACTTGATGTACTATCCCTTTAGCAAAAAATCTGCACTTTTAACTGAAGTCTCCCAGGACTCTGAATAGAAAGAGTTAAGACCTTCAAGCACCACAAGGCAAGATGCTGTTGTTGTTCCTCCTTCCTTTTTAAAGAGAGCTAATTGGCCTCACTCTCTCTTCCAGAATGATTGAATCCCAGGGGCAAGGCAAAAGTCAGTATGATTGAAGATGGCCCTGGATGCAGTGGATGACCTTGGCTTCTTTGATGTCTGACCAACCTCTAGGCACTCCAGAGCACCTGCATGGCTCTTGGAACAAAAACGTTCTGAACTGCTTGGGGAAGCCTTCACATAGATACCCCTCCCTAAAACTTACTAAAGGGCTTGTGGTTTAGTGGGTTGTGACCATTGCGCATGCTATAGCTTCTTGGAGCCAAAGGTGAGATTTGGGTGACAGGTGGACACCAAAAGTGGATGAACAGCCCTGAAAAGGGCTCAGCAAGCCCTCATACCAAGAGTGTTAACCCTCCCTAAACACCACATACGCTCTTGTTGATTAGAGGGGACACCTTTCCTAAACTTCTCAAATCATACTGGAAAGGACCTTGGAGGTGCCAGAATCATGGGATCAGTTCAGGGAACTAGAAAGAACTTCTGAGGCTAACTGGTCTAACCCATTCCCATCTCCCACCCCCTCATTTTATAGATGAGAAAACTGAAGCCCAATGAAGTTAGAAGACTTGCTCAGTTCAACATTTATTAAGCACCTACTACGTGCCCAGGCACTGAGCTATAGGGATACAAAAAGAGGCTAAAGATGGTGCCAGCCCTCAAGGATCTTACAATCTAACGGGGAGACAACATGCAAATATATACAAAATATCCATGTATCATCAGAGATGAATGCCTCCATTTTGGATGAGAAAGTGGCTTGCCCACAGTGACAGGTCTAAGCAGGCGCAAAGGGAAGACCCTGCGGAATGGAAGGCTCCGGAAATCTGAGGTTTGCCCAGCTTTCTTTGTATCTCCAGCGCATGGGACGGTGCCCTCATTTAGTAGGTGCTTTCATGTCTGAACTGAATTGAACCTTGCACCGTGGGTCTCCTGAGCGTTTGGTCCACTACGCCGCCTCGACCCTCTAGTGAGCCGGGGTGGGGGGAGGAGGAGACCGTGAGAAGAGGGAAGGGGAGGATGATCTCCGCCTAATCATGCTAGCCCCGAGGCGCATGCTCGGACTCCCTTTGGATCTCCCGCCGCCCAGCCGGGGACACGTGGTTTCCACCGCTCTGGTCCCCGATCGCGGCCGCCTCCTCCCCAATTCAGCCCCGGAAGTAAGGTCAAGGACCCCACTTCAACCAGGGCCCGAGGCGGGTGAACGAATGAGCCCCGGCCGCCAGCCCTCGCCCCCGGTTCCGAGAATGGGAGGCGGGCACCTGACGACGGGGCTGGGCGACGCGCCCGGCGGAGCCATCGTCCAGCCTGTGCCCACATCGGCCGGGGAGACGCGGGGCGAGGAGAAGAGGACGCCGGGAAAAAGGTCGCAGCGGTGACCACGCGCCTGCGGACTAAGGAGCGGCGGGTCGGGGCTGTTCAGCGGCCCCAGCCCCGCGACCACGCACTCCATGCAGCCCAGCCTAGCGCGGCGTCCACAGCCGCCGCGACCGCCAAGGGGCGCCACCGCCGCAGCGTCCGCCCCCACCCCTCTCTAGTTCTCCCGCCGTTACCTCTCCCGGCCGCGCGCGCCGCCGATGTTTCTGCGCCGCCTCCTCGCTCTAACTCACCTCCCTCCGCCCCTTATAAAAAAAATTTTCCCCGTCCATGAATTGAACCAACCTCATCCTCCCCCCTTTCCTAATAAGATCGAGTGGACTCCGCCAAGTACTCTCATTCGCTGGGCCTAAACGGAGGGAGGGAAGGGTTTTACGGATCACGTGACCCCGGCGAATTGGCTAGTGGAGAATCAAAAGGCGCAGCTGTTGAAGGCGGAAGAGCGTCTGGGCTAAGCTCGCGCATCGCGGGAGGACCGAGCGCGAGACTAGAAACATCCGCATGCGCATTTCCTCCTCCCTATTCTTTGCAAGTGTCCTGTTTGGGTACCTCCCTCCTGCTGCTGTGAGGTCGTGCCTTCCCTTTCCTTCCGTGGTCACCCTCCGAGAGTCTCGGCTCTTTTCTTCCACACTCCTATCCCCTAAGGGGAAAGAGACTCGTGGAGAGTGTCGTTCCCTCCCTCTCCTTTCTCTTCTGGCTCCGCTGGTCCCACGCTCAGAAGCGAGAACTACCTGCTGCTCAGGTAGGGGCCGGCCCCCAGAGTGGGTGCACAGGTCAGCGCTGGCAGGAGGGTCTGATTAATAGCATCTGCGGACCTGTGGTGATGCCCGAGACCGCGGTTATTTTACCCTTTCTGTTCATAGCCCGGGGAGACCTCAGTTTTAGCTGCAGATTTCTTGCAGAAGGGTCCGTACATCAAACTACTCGACTTCTCTAAACACTGTACTGTGAGATTTTTGATCGGACCTTTTTCCAAGGAGACTAGCCGAGACCTAAGGCACAGCACATTTGGTCAAGGTGAAGGGTAGAGAGAGGTCAGGACTGAGATGGGACAGTCCTTAAAATTGGTTCCTCACGTAAGGAACTTAGGCAGTGAGATGAACGTGTGTGTGTGTGTATTCTGTTATTTTATTTCTTATAGTATTTACAACTATTCATAAAGTCATATGGATTTATTAAGCATTATGGCCCATGCACTCTGCTAATCCAGCAGGGTTTGTAAATTTCTGAAAGTGTGTAAAAATCTGCCAGAATCTGCAAATGATTGGCCACCTATTGTGTGCTAGTTCTTCAGGGATGACAAAACTATTTAAGTCACAGCCTCTGCTCTAAATGAGTTTCTGGTCTAATTGAGGCTTCAGGATATGAGTTTAGTAGCCACATAAGATTACAATTCAAACATTCTTTCACTGCTTTCTGCTGGAGGTACTCTGCCAGACAGGGTTACAGAAATGAAAATCAATGAAGTCCTTACCCTCAAGGAGCTTACAATGTATGTGGCAATTAAAAAGAACAGATTAATCAGAGGTGACTTATAACTTAAGTATTCTGATAAGAGGAATGAGTAGATGACAAAGAGGGCAGCAGGCACCTTGAGGAAAATGAAAATAAAAAGAATGTTGGATGCAAGAATTTAGATGAATACTAAAAAAAAGAGTTTAGTTTGAAGAATCCATAGTTTCAGTGGTCTGGCTATAAACTTTTTTTTACTTTATTCTAATAAAACCTTTTAAATAAGAATCAAAAACTTGTCATCCTGCTGTCATCTATTTAGGTTTGTTTTGAGCTCAGGCCATGTTCACAGATTCAAAGCAATTAAAAGTATATTTGGACTAATTCAGAAAATTAATTGGTTGTGTGTGTTTTTTTTTTAATTCACTAGCCACCAGATTTCTGAACTATAACCTGTGGGCCATAGGTTTAAGAAAATCAAAATCACGAAAGAATGGACAGTGAGGTACAAAGGGATGGAAGAATTCTGGATTTGATTGATGATGCTTGGAGAGAAGATAAGTTGCCGTATGAAGATGTTGCAATACCACTGGTAGGTAACATGTGCTATGAATGAGGGAATGGGTATACCATTGTGAGCAACACATTGGCTGTTAGGGGAAATGAGAGAAGAGTTAAGGGGCAGACAAGGTATAAAGACAAAGAAATGGTAACAAATTGTGCAAAAACAGAGGGCACATGACACTCAGTGGGAGCACTTTGCCAGAGTTATCAAACATACTTCCCTGGTGGGCCTGAACCAGATTAAAATGTAATTGTGAAATATTTTTAAAACAAGTAAAAATGCAATAGAACAAAAATAATGTTAATGTGTGGTTTTCTAATCAATATAGAGCTACAGGGATTCTTAGAGTTTAGTAGCTCTGTTTCTGTTTGAGTTTGACACTGCTGATCCAGGTTCATAGAATGAGGGCCTCTGCTGGAGGCAGTGAAAGTAGAGAGGAGGGAGTGGATGTAAGAGATCATTTCTTCCAGTCCTTTCAAAGCAAATCAGCCAAGGCATAGAGAGGTTAAATAAATTGTTTAAGATCTTAAAACTAGTTAGTGACAGGTCTCCTGACTCTCATTCTAGTGCTTCTTTCAATGTACTATAGCTAGAGATAAATCAAGAATAATTAAGAGTCAGAACCACTGAAATTAATGGGAAAAGTAAAAAAGAACCAAGACCATACCTTGGAACAACTAAATAATATTCTCTTTTTCCTCTTACTTTCCTCTGTCCTTGTTACTCTCTTTGTAAACCTCTATACTTTGATGCTAGACCTTTCTAGGATTTTCTGAGAGATCTCTCTTCTGCTCTCCACACCACCAAGTTTCTGGAAAAAGCTTCTTAACAAACTTCTGTGCTAGTAGACTTCCCTAGACTTTTATTCTTAGTCCTATGTTTTTGGTTTTTTTCCCCCTGAGTTAAAACTGATTTAGCAAATGATCATAACACACTTTACAGGATGAGTCTGGATAACCAGTTGGTAAAGATGTAGGAGTAATTCACACTTCAGGGTCAAACTAAATAACTTCTAAGATTGCTTCCAACTTTTTAGAGACTCTAATTCTGTTATTTTTCACTTTAATGAAGGCTTGGCATAGATCCTGAGATATATCATGAGAACCTATCTGAAACAGGAGAAGAAATTAAAAAAGAGGTGGAAAAATATTTTTCTGTTAAGAGGTGGGAGGATGTTAAGGGGAAATAGTCAAGGGGAATATGCAAGTAAAAAATAACCTTAACTGTTTTCGAAAGAACTCTTCAGCATTCAAGTTACCTACTTCTAAAAATCAAGAACAGAAAATATAAAACTGTTCACTAACTGCAATAAATAACAAAGAGATACACCTTAATTAAGTTGAGTTAAGGGCCAAAGAGAGAAGAAAAGGTGAAAGGGACTGAGAACCTAAAAGAAAAGGTTAGAAAACCACACTTCACAATAACATTTCCTGCTTAACCCTTGAAACAAGGCAAAAATATCCATTGTGTAGGAGAAGGACCTGTATCTATCTCATAAACTTTCACATATGTACCCAGAATTTAGAACACTTTCCTTAGGCCAATTGAAATCAACCAAGAGCAGATTGGGACCAATGAATCAGATATTTTCTCTCCATGATTTATAGATGGATTTGTTTTACACTTCTGTTGTTGGTGTTAATCTTTTATTTAAGCTAAACTTGTCTGCCTTTATTAGAGCTTAGTAGTACACCCAAAATCCATCATTTCATAGGTGTGAATTCTTCCACCCCCTCCACCAAAGTAAGTCACAACTTCTCCATATTATAACTGTCTTCATGAGTCACTAAGTCTAAAAAAATGTTCCTCATTTGATGTCCAACTTTCTCGTAATTAACATATCTGAACTTAAATGTACTAGGCCTTACCTGACAGAATACACTGTGTGTTAGTTACCAGAGCCTTCCCACCTTCGTAGAACTTGTCAAAATGTGTACTTATTAACATAACTTCTTACAACCCAGGATCAGAAGAGGGTTTTAGTAGGGGATAGTCAGTAGTGTTTAAAATTTCTTTAAGTACATTTGACTTTAACACAAAATTAGTATTTTCACTGACATTAACTGGACAAAAAAGTCTTTAACACATAATTATCTTTTAAAACTATAAAGATAACACTGATTTAGGAAATTCTGAATTTTTCTTTCCTACCACGGCATTTTACTCTTGACATATATATGCTGTGTCAAGAAAAAGAAAAGGACTTCTCTTAAAGCAGCAAAAAAAGTAAAATGATCCAGTAATGACTCTCTTAAGTGTTTCTTTACTTTCTATATGAGGTCTTAACTGACACCCCAACTGCTAGTGCTTCACCCCAGAAATTACTTTGTTTTTACTTTCTGTTGTTTACTTTATATATACTCATAGATGTTGTTTCTTGTACAATTCAAGTTCCTTGAGGGCAGGAACTTTTTCACTTTTTCTCTGTGTCCTCAGTGCTTGCCATACAGTAGACACTTAATAAATGTTTGTTGATTATTGGGTTAATTGCTGGCTTTTATTTAATGAAATGTTTGCTCCTTTAGAACATGTCATTCTGAGTTCTTCTTTTACATTTTCAGAATGAACTTCCCGAACCAGAACAAGACAATGGTGGCACAACGGAATCTGTCAAAGAACAAGAGATGAAGTGGACAGACTTAGCCTTACAGTATCTACATGAGAACATTCCCCCAGCAGGAAACTAATTAACTTCTTATCGTTCATGGACAGATTATTGTGTATCCAGAATGTTTTCTTGTAGGTTCCCAAGTAGTATCTTTAAGCTGTGAGCCACTACTTTGAACAGTTGATTCTTGTTGACAAAGTAGAATTTGAAAATATTTATTCATGAAGAGATAACCAATTTAGATTGCTTCATATTAGAGGATTTTCATAGATATTATCTAAATCTCTTCATTAGCTTGTCTTAAATTTAAATATTCACCTATATCTTTGTTTTTGATCCTGTTGTCATAGGTTAGTACAATTTAATTTACCTTTATATTTTCTTCAACAGTAGAAAGAGTTAAATAGTAACTGGGAGAATGATGTCAAATTACTATATTTGCCTTGCTTCTCTGTCCAATGTCATATCCAGGGGTAGGAAAAGAATGCAGTTGACCTTAGATGTGAAAAGCCAATGAGTCTGTTATACAAACCTACCTGCCTCTACTTTAGTCATAATAGTTTGAGTTAATGTGTTTTAGAATATTGATGCCATTAATGTGGAGATAACTTATTCACAGATGGATGGAATTGGTATTTTTTTTTGTTTTCTATTAAATTTAAGGCTTGTGTATAAAATTATTCTTTTGTGTAGCTTTCAAACAAAAGTATGTTATGTAATTTTACAAGCTAAAAATATTAATAGGTTCAAGAAATGTTTAGACAAACTCATGGGTTATTCACAGGATCATAGTTAAAGAACCTGAAGGGAGCTCAGAGGTTATTTAGTTTAATGATCTAATTTTACATATGAGGAATCTGCAGCCCAGGGACTTCCCCCAAGGTCATATAGGTAACAAGTAGCAGAGCTGGGATTCTAACTCAGGTCCCATGATTCTTAGTTAATTGGTAGAGTTCAGTGTTCTTTGCACTGCAGTATGCTGCCTCTCTAATCCATAACACCTAATAAAAGAAAACTAAGGATGCTAAACATCCTCAACTTTTCAGGTCATAGAAAGCAATTTCCATATTCTCCCACAAAACACTCCCAAGAAAACTGAACTAGAGAGACCCTCAGGTTGGGTACCTAGGTTTACTGATGCAGCAAGAAGAGTAAAGCTCCACATTAGAGGACCACTTAACTGTAGGGAACCCTTAGGAATCAGGTTACATCAGGTAATTACTAATGTGTCTGACAGTGGGCCTCCTGATTCCTGTAAGGACCTCTTCATGATGAAAGCCTCACTCTGGCTCCTGGCTTCTTTTCTTACTTCAGGTCCTAAGATTTGATGTACCTGAAAAGCTTAGGTTCCTAGCCTGGTGTTCAATTTACACTTTATGTTTGGTTCTGCTCATTCTTCCCCAGAAAGGCTCATCTTCTCAGGCCTCTTAATTATCCTGTCCCTGGTGCATGATAATAGTCTTATCCAGCATGGAATGCATCACATTTTCTAGTACTGCTATTTTTTATGTTCATATTAGTGTACTTTGAAATATAACAGGAAAAAGTGGGGAGCCAAAGTTATGTCCTCATTCCTCTCTATAGAGCCTTCCCTAGCTATTTTAGCCCTCATTGATTTAACTTCTAACTACCTCAGTCACAGCCTGTAATAGACAATGTAGCACTTAATTATGTGTCAACTTTTGTTGCTTTCTGTTATACTATCTGCATGATAGATTCTTTTTCCCAAATTGAGTGTTAGCTCCTTGAGGATAGGGTAGTTAGTATAAGACCATATATTAATATTTCTGTACATACATTATTAAATAAATACATGGATTAATTGATTATTACTGTTCAGCCTTGATTAGTTAAAATATTGCCCCACAGTTTTTTTTTAACCACATTTGACTTTTAGGAGAAAAAGACCAATCACAAGCACATGTCAGGATTTGCTCTAAAAAGTGTCTTCCAGGGTTTGTTCTGACATTAGAATACAGCTCAATCTTTATAACTTCTATGTGTGTTGACCTATACAATGATCATTGCTCTTCAAAATTTTGAGCCTGAGGGAGTCTACTACCATAAATCATCAAAGATGATGTTCTTATTAAGGCTCAAAAGTGAACGAGTATGTTTTAGAAAGCTTTTAAAATAGATTTTTAAAAGCATCCTTTTTGTACCTTGTACATTGTAGACAATGTTGAGTTCCTTTTTGGTTTAACAAAATTAACTTAATAGTGTTACACCAGACCCTAAGTTTTCTGGTTAATTGAGGCTTTCCTTCAATTTCATCTTGTGTGATATTTGTGCTTTTGTTCTTAGAAATTGGTAAACATATATTATTGAGACAGAAGTCTTAAGATTTTATTCAGATTTATTAATGTGTTGTCTAACATTGTGATAGACTGATTATATTATGATCAGACTACATCTGGAGTAATGGGTTGAGTTTGTAGCACCATATTTTAGAAAGGATGAGAGGGCAGAAATGGGGCCAGTGATTTAAAGTTACAGAGGTAAATTTCAGCTTGATACAAAGAAAACCTTCTAAAGTGGTATGGGCAGCCCTGGAAGTAATGAGTTACCCATCCTTCAGTTCATTAGTACCCATACATAGAGATTTTCAATTGGAGGCTGGATAATCACTTACTAGAGATATTATAGAAAGGATTTCTACTTACTTGTGAGCTGGACCAGGTCATCTGAGGTCATTTCCATTTCTGGAATTCTGTAATTACAGCTTGGCATGGTAAATGAATCATCGGATTTGGACTTAAATTTGAATCCCAGATCTTTTCCTACCTTTGTATCCTTCAGCAAGTCATTTTCCTCCTTTAGGCTTCCATTTCCTCCTCTTTGAAATAAAGAGAATGAGCTAAATGACCCTAAGGTCCTTTGTAGCTCTAAAACCCATCATCTTAATATTTGATTATGGTCTTGACTCAAGTTGGCTCTAGTTCCCATTTGTAGTATATTGTTTTGGGACTCTTAATCATTTGTCATCATAAATGTTGCATTCTGTGGGCTATGGAACACAATAGAGAGGACTTGTTAAACCTTCTAAAACTTGGAATGAGAAACTAGAAGAAAAATGGTATATAGTTGCAAGGAATCTTTGGGATCCCTACTCAAAAACATCAAGAGCAATACTAAAATGAAGCAGAACTATCAAGGTGATCATGCTTTAGATCACAAAGAAGTTATAGATAAGGTCAGAAATGCAGGAATTTTAAATACATTTATGTATCACAATGTAATAAAATGAGTAATCAACAGTAAAACATGGGTTAGGGTTTTTTTCCAATGTTGGCTTATCTGGAGATTAAAAGAATAACTTTATCATTAATGCCTGGATTCAAAACCAAGTTATAGGAAATATTTAATTTAAAGGTAACTACAGATGCAGTATATCAAAATATAAGGGACTGGGCAAAAGCAGAGACATATTTAAAACAACAAAAGCTTATGGGAGAAAAGACAGTTTAAAGTTAAAGAAGTTAGAATGTGAACAAATTAATACACCAAAATCAGGTATAAAGAAATGAATTTTTAAAATAATTCAATAAGAGAATAAAAGAACAATTGAATTGCTGAACTTAAGAGTCAGGAAGACTCAGGCTACAGTTTATTAGCTGAGTGACCCTGGGCCAGGCACATAGTCTCTCTGTACTTCAGTTTCCTCATCTGTGAAATAAGGTGTTTGGACTTTATGGCCTCTTATGGTATTTTAGTTGTAAATCTATGACCCTAATTATTATAGCTATTTTTGAAGAGACTGTTAAGAATTGACAAATCTACTCCAAAGAAGGAGAAAAAAATCAGAAATTGGGAGAAATCACAGTGAATGCAAAAGAAATAAACCTATCAAAAATTTTATTCAGTTAATATGTCAACAAAACTGTTAACCTAAATAGATAAATACTTGTAAAATATAAAATAGCTGAGTAGCATAGGATGTTGGACAGAAGTGAAGTGAACAGCCATGGGAGTCAGGAGTACCTCGATTCAAATTCTTCCTCTCACAGATTCTAACTGTATAATCCTAAACAAGTCACTCAACATTTTGGCCTGAGGCCAAGACTAAATCGAAGACAGAATTGGAGAATGACTGATATGCATTGGCAGAGAGTTTCCTCACTAGAAATTTCCCAAACCACTGTAGTCACAAGTCTGAAGCTCAAGCCCTTCTCCTATTCCATAAAAAGCCCAACTGACAAAATTGGAAATAGATAATAAAAATAAACCAATTTCATAAGAAGTTTATAACAGCCTGTTAAGGAGGTACCAAATAAAATGCACCAAATGAACACATAAAGAACGAGGAATTCCTATCCTACATGAACTGTTTTCCAAAATGGAAAGACTGTATTAAAGCAGAAAACTAAAAGTATAGATCAATGTATAAGATATTAACACAAAAATATTAATATATGGATATTTTAACTCAAAAATGAATAAACATTGCCCTTTCCCCAAAAATCTACTTTGATCAAGTGGGGTTAGTGGAGGGAATGTAGGGGTGGTTTAAAATTAGGAAAATAATGGGTATTTCAAGCTTCACTGTATAATATTCCCCTTGTGCAGTGATCCATCTGTTCTCTGTCCCTCACACATGATACACTTACCTCTATACCTTTGCACTGCCCTCTTACCTGGAGTTCACTGTCTCCTCACTTCTGTAACATAGAATTCCTCTTTCTGAAGGCAGCACAGGCACCACCCTCTAAGGGAAGCATTTCCTGATCCTCACAACCACCAACATCTAGTGTCCTTCCTCCCAAACTACATTGCATTGCATATATTTGTCCTGTGTATACTTATAAATGAATGTTTTCTTCCCATTAGAATGTAACTAAGCTACTTAAGAGTGGGGATTGTTTCAATATTTGTATTTGTATCCCAGTATATAGCCTGTAGTAAGCGTTTAATAAATGGTTGATTGAATAAGTATAAACTACCATAAAGATTATTATGTCAATAGATGTATAAAAGCGTTTTATTAAAAGTAACACCTATTTAAGTTAAAAATACTAAAAAGTATAGTAATCAAAGAGTTTATTTGAAACTATAAGCTATCTTTATGAGAAGAGTTTAATGGAGAAACATTAGAGATATTCCCAAGAAGAGTACTAAGAATTGTTCACTCTCATTTTTAAAATGTTATATGATTTTAGAAAATCTAGCTATAGCAGTGACATAACAAAAGAAATTGAATGAAATAGGCACTAGAAAAAAACTCACCTATCTTTTTTAAATGCCATAGTGCACTTATTTAGAAGAGCCAAGAGACCCAGTCGAATATTAACTTTGATAGTAAATGGCTTTAGCATGATAGTATACTATCACAAACATCAGTGTTTCTAAATTTTACCAACAGAAACATAGAGAAATACTACATAGAATAATGACAAAATGTAGCAAATTCCTAGCCATTAAAACAATAAAGACACCCCAAAACTATAAAAGTAGTTTTGTGATCTCATCAGTATTGGTACTCCCACCATTATAAATTGCAACACATCTATTGTTTCGCATATAGCTCTTGGCTGTGTGCTCCCATAAACCTACCAAACATGGCTCCTCAACAGAGGAGACCTAAGTTCTGTGGAAGAAAAGCCTTAGAGTTCCACAATTCAGATCTCAAAGCTATCAGAAACATTTTATATATGTATTTACAAGCATTGCTGCTTGGAGGGAAATTCAAATGGCAGTAATTTCTGCTAATTGAAATTGTCGGACAAGGGCTTCATATATTTTATAGTATTCAAAAACAATGACAAAATTCCACAGTCAATATTAAGCAAGGAAAACAAAGACAATGATTGAAACACTTTGTAAAAAAAAAAATTCACAGAAGAGAAGGCCAGAAAGGATTGAGATAAGCAGGACAGCTTTGAAAATTACATGTTGAATTTTTAAATAAATTTTAAAAGAAAAGCAAGCTGGACATCAGTCATAGTTTTGTATAAGTTCTGATCTACTGTGTATATGGAAATTATTTGGTGTTAAATTTTGAATTAAAAAAAATCACAGATTAATCAAGTGTTTAGCATTTAGATAAAAGTATCTGATTTATCATATAGAAAAATAGCAAGTTTAAATGATTACATACCCTAAAGAATCATTTCCCCAGTTGGGTCAAGGCATTGGAGAAGGAGGACTGCTTTTAACTGGATTATTCAAAGGGGCATCATTAGCCCTTGTCCCATCACTACCAAGTACTGACAAGGTTTATTTCATTCACATGAGTCCAAAGGCTTCAGAGTAGGAAACTGAGGGAAAAAAATGATTTCTTAAAATCTCTCATGGAAGGAGCAGAGGGGCCATTAGGGTGTTTCTGTAGTTCTTTAACATTCTTTGGGTGTCAGTGCAGTACTTAGACTATACATTTATTATCCCTTACTTTTACTGTATAACTTTAATTTCTCATCATATATTTTCTGGATGCCTGTTATAATACTTCTTACATGTAAATTATCCTTAGTAATGTGCTATAGTATAGGTGTCAAATTCTATCCCAAGTATGACCTAAACCAAATTAAAATGTAATTGGGAAGATTTAACAAAATAAAAATGCCATACAACATAGATGTTAATTTGTGGGTTTTCCAAGTCAATCTGTGTCCTACAGGTTCTATTTCTGTTTGAGTTTGATACTCTTGTGCTACTGCTACACAGAGCCACTACGAATCTTTCCATTTCCCCATGTGTTCACCTACAGTTTTCATTCTTCAAAAATTGTGTTGTTTCATGATCCATAGACATCTGGCATCACTAAAAGAGTATTGTTACAAATTGATTTTTGTGTCAGCAGTTTGGGATCGTTAAAAATCCTGTGTATTTCTCCAAATATAATTCATCCTACTCTCTATATAGTTCTGGGCCCAGCTCATTTTCCATCTTAAGTGCTTCTCCAAGATCAGTATACTAATGGACTGACTTCCCAACTAGAAATTATTTTGGGTGGATCCCAGGATCCATTGTGCTGCCCTGGGGATACTGAATGAATATGTTAGGGATTAGGGATTGACCTTCTTTGATATTAATTTATAAGGTTGTTACTCCCTCAGGATTCTCGCGTTCTCCACAACATCTCTCACCTCTAACCCCTTTTATTCACACAGCTACCACCATAGTTCAAACACTCATCACCTCTTGCCTGTGTTATTGCAAGGGCCTAATTGATCTTCCTGCCTCATATTTCTTCCCCGTTTCCCAGTCAGTCCTCCACACAGCTGGCAAAGTGATCTTCCTTAAGAGGGGATCTGCCCATATGATTACCCTACAGAACAAGCTGCAATGAATCCTCACGTCTGTGTCCCTTTGTAGTTCTCAGATTAAGCCCAGCAGAAGACCTCGTTATAAACAGTAAGATCAACAACAACAAAGAAGCAGAAATCTAAAAACCTAAAGCAAAGAAAATAAGGTGAGGCGTGCCTGGATGAGCCCGATAAATACTATAACACAAGAACTGGTTGGAGGAAGGAGCTCAAGCGTTGTTCTGCAGAAGAAACCTTACCCATACTATTAGGTACATGGACAAAATAAGGAACATGTAAATGTGTAGCCTAAGAACGACAATAGAATCCAGAATAGGCTAGATAGAGATAAAAATAAGGAGGACACCGTAAATGAACGCTTCTTGGAAAAGGGCCCGTTTGCCAGATATGGTAGTACATGCTTGTAATCCCAGCTGCAGGGGAGACTAAGGCTGGTCAATCACTTAAGCTTAGGAGTTCCGAGTTAAAGTGTGCTTACACAGGTTAGGTGTCAATTGTGTTGAGTCCCCAGAAGCTGGAGGCCAGGGGAGGGTCAAACTGACCAAGGTCGGAAACAGCAGGTCAGAGCTCCCATACCAATACTGGTGGGACTTGACCACAGACAGCCCCTGCATGTTCAGACTGTGTGAGATAGACCCAGTCTTAATAATAAGAGGCCCCCAAAGAACAATGATACTAAAGAGGGCTGGATGGAGGGAGAGGGAGGATTTTGAACTACAAAATTAACTGGCCAGAGAAAGGGAAAGGTCAAAATAGAATGGAAATAACGGAGAAATCAACAATTAAAGCAGACTTGCACAACTTGGCAGTAGGTAGGGCCCAAAATTAAAATTGGCTAAGCTCCTTTGGGCCACAGATAGGTTAGACTAGAGACAGACAGACGATGATTGGTTGCCCAGGTCACGTGACAAACGGGAGAGTGCACAGTGGCAACCCTACATTTTTTGCTGGCCACTGGAAACACTTTGGTGGGCTGCAAGTGACCCACGGGCCATATATTGTGCAGGTCTGAATTAAAGTGTTGCATTGGATTGATTAGGTGATCCTTGATCAATTGAGTCCCCAGTTTGGATTTTAATTTGTCTATTTGGGATTTATAATTTAAAGATCAGAAGTAACAACATATTTGTCCGAGCCTGGATTACCTCTGTGCTGTTCTCTACCCATTTGTTGATATAGGCAAATAGGCAAATGAGAAGATATTGAGAATTTTTAAATGAGGCAACTGTACCTGGAGAAGAGTTGAGAAGGAAAGCTATCAAAGATTTCAAAGAAGAAATCAGTTAACTTTTTTACCTTAAGCCTCTTGGAGAGTGCATCAAAGTGAGAAAAGGGATTTCTCTCTTCTTCCCCCACCCTAAAAGCAATGACTTCTTGCAGTACATAGTAAGTGCTTAATAAACATTTATTGACTCACTGACTACAGCAGAAATACATGGCAATGGCCAGTGGATGGGGTCTACCTGGAGAGCCAAGTCAAGAGACATGAATGAGTCAAGGAAGAGTCTGGGGCCTGCAGCTGGGATCTTACATGGGATATGGCACACTCCAGAGCAAGACTCCCTCTGGTCCTTGGATATGGGTTCTGGTTCCTTCCAAAAGTGTATAGCTGTATGCTAAACCAGAATACCAATTGAACCCAAAGCTGAAGAACACGACAAAGCATCAAAGCTACTTGTTCCAGTCAGGAGTGGGCTTAGTTTCAGCAGAGTGAGTCAGCTAACAATGTTGCCATGCCCCACGAGGACTACTGTGTGGTCATGGGAGTGACAGGGATGTTCAGCAGCACCTAAAGCTTAGGTTGCCTTGGTCACATGTTCTCTACAAGACTGCCTGTCCACTTCTGAGCTCTGTGGGTGCCCACTCTTCCTACCTCAAGCCTTGTGTATTTGTGAAATAGAAAATAGTTTTTGTGGAAGATTTTTTTGTTACTATGGTATTTCAGTAAATGCCTTTGCCTTGAGTTAATGTGTACTCTAGTAGACAGTTGAAAGGCAAACACACTGGTGAGGACTTAGTAAGCTATTATTTTAGGAGTATAGACCCACAGAATGCCTTGAACCTGGGTAGTTATCTCTTAGGAAACCCAACCTATGAATACAAATAAGAGAGTGGTAACCCCCAAAGGGACACTGCATACATAAATTCAAGGAACTTTGGGACAGGGTAAATGGAGTCAGAGAATCTGTGAGAATAGAGTAGGCCAGTTAGATAGAACACTTAATAAGGGTTTACTCTGGGCCAGGCACTGAGCTAAGTGTTCTGATGAGAATACAAGCAAGATAGTCTCTTCCTCCAAGAACTTAGGTTCTAATGGGGGAAGACAACATATGATGGGGAGATGAAAGAGGGGGCAGGACACTGCATGGAGCTCCAAATGGCACGAAGATGGCTAGGAAGTACAGAAGATACCTGGATTGGGGCAAGATAAAATTGAAGCTGTCCTATGAGAGCCCAAGATAGATCCAGGGCCAAGAGTCCAAAATTCTACCGGGAAGGAGGTGAAGATGATTACGCAAATAGAGACTGCATGCCATAGAGATGACTGGGAAGTATGGAGGAAGCCTGGATCAAATGATTGTAAGTAAAACTAATTGCAAGGACTGGCTTATACTGGCTTAAAAAAGGAAGGGGATAAAAATACAGAAGAAATAAATTTGAGTAAAACACAAATCTAAGTTATAACCTTAAATATTAATGTATTAATCTAAAAAAGTAAAAAAATAACAGAATGGCTGAATAGATAAGAAAACAAAACTCAACAATTTGTTGCATATAAGAAATACTTCAAAAAATAATCAGAATTAAAATGAGAAGCTGGAATTTTTAAAAATTTAACTGGCAGTTCTAAAAGAGCAGCTGTGTTATCTAGCAAGGCAAAAATAAAAATAATTTTAAAAAAACAGGTAAATGATATTGTGCTTAAAGGCAGAACCATCAACCAACAAGCATTTGTTAAGTGTTTATTATATGCCAGGCACTGTGCTAGGTACTGGGAATACAAATAAAAGAGAAGTGTTCCCTATGCTCAAGGAACTTCAGTTCCACTAGGGGAATGTAACATATACAGTGATTGCCAGGGAAGGAAACTGGTCTAGGCATTCCCAGGACTATTAAGGGAGCAATGGGGCAGTAGATTTTCATGCCCCTTTCATTAGCAATGGTAGTGTTGATGTGATTATTGTTCCTTGAGCAAGAGATAGAACGTGGAAGGGGTTAGGGACAGTGAGAGAAAGGAACTCATATGGTAGCATATTAACAAAGAAACAATGTCATCATTAAATAATTTGCATCAGATAGCATAATATCTAAATCCATAAAGGAAAAGCTCAAGTTGCTTACAAAAAGACAGATATTCTAAACAACTTTAGTGTTTCTGAGAACTGTGAATAAATCTAACAAAACAAAAGTTTAGGTCTGAACACTGTTAGAAAAGTTATATTTGAAAGATACTTTCTGATTATACCTATGTACATTAAAAATTATACATATTCTTCAGCATCATTTTTGCAAAAAGTAGAGCACAGAGAAACAATAATATAAAAAGGTAAAAATGTTAAACACATTCTTTGTATACTATAGCAATAAAAAAATAGTAATTAATCACAAAAATACATATGTAAGGGAGGCCATATAATGACATCTTGAATAATAAGTCAAAGAACACATCATAGAAACAATTAACAACTATGTAGAAGAATGTTATGTTACAGCTATGTTACAGTGAGAAAACACAAAAATGTTTGGGATGCAGCTAAAGCAGTCTTCAAAAGAAATCTTATATTTGAAAACATACATTAGCAAAACAGAAAGTCAAGTCAACAAGCATTTATTAAGGGCCTACTATGTGCCAGGCACTGTGCTAAATGCTGAGAATGCAAAGAAAGGCAAAAAAACAGTCCTTGCTCTCAAGGAGCTCACAGTCTAATGAGAGGAGTAAGTAATTTTTAAAAATTAAAAAGCAACACATTTACAAATCCCAAACAAAAGAAAAATCTTGAAAATTAGAGAAGACATAGATTAAACAAACAAATGATGAACAAAACTAGAAACTGTTTTTTAAAGACTAACAAAAGCAGTAAACCCCTAGTTAAGAGTTATTTTAAAAGAAAGGAATATCAAATTACCAAAATAAAAACCAAAGTGAATTCACAACAGAGAGGAAATAAAAATAATCATCAGAACCTAAAATACTATACACATGTATGTACTATGTATCTATGACCCTATAAAACAGTAATAAATACACATGATACAAAAATTACTCTTCATATTTCAGAAAGAAAGGATTTTACCGACCACCTTTTAAGAGACAAATATGATCCTAATACCTAAAAGAAGAAGGCATAAAGTAGAAAAAGGATAGTATAAAACAATATCACTAATAAATACTGATACAAAAAGAAAACAACTCCAACTTAGTGGAAAGGGCACTGGGTCTGTAATCAAGAACCTGGTTTCAAATTCCAGCTCTACCATTTACTGTGTCACCCTAGGGAAATCATTTCACCACTAGGAGCCTTGGCTTCCTCTTAGTAAAGTTTGCTAAAGGTCCTTTTTAGCTCCCAATCTATGATCATAGCAAAAAGATTACAATAATATACCCCCAAAAAATTCACTAAGATGAAATTGGATTTATACAAGCAGTGATTATTCAACATTAGGAAAATAATTAGCATAATTAATTTTATTGTAGCACCTGGGGCTACCCTCCCAGGTCACCAGGCAGAAGCCCCAGGGAAGAAGTACTTCGGTTCAAGATGCTATGTGTATCTGTATCTCCTAAAACAATTGTTTATGATTTCCTTATCCATGTGCTTACCTCTAACTGTCAGACAGAGGACATCTTTAGTTTAAAGCAAATGCATTTAATGAAATAGATTGGTAAGAAAAGTACCGACAAAACACTTCTATAAACCTAAGACATAATATCCCCCAAAGTACTCATGGAGATGAACACACAGAAGGAACAGATACATAGGGCATATATCTGGAGGGATATATGTGTGTCTGTGTGTGTGTGTGTAAATGTATGTAAATGGATACGTATGTGTTACATATATGCTTAAGGCATATACCTATAAGGACAACTTAACCCTCTGATGAAGCAAAGCCACTGAAATCTAGAGATGCTATCATACTGCTCCCTCTCATTTGTGAGAAATGATTATTTATTAATAACTAATTATTGTAGTAGGACCAAGCTTTTTCCCTTTTTTTTACTTCCTCATCCAGAAACCAACCAGTATGGGAAATCTTAGGCAGAGATTTACCTAGGCCAGGATCTAATCAGACAGTAAAAGAAATTATAAGTTTGGGCGAATGAGTGCATTCCTGCTCATTGTGTTTGCTCAGACAGGTCTGGGAAATATTGATTCTCCTTTTTGTCAGACAGGTGGTATGGAAATTGATAAGTCCCTTTGACCAAGATTTGGGTGACTCAAGTCACATACCTCAAAACTCTCATTGTAATATAGTCCAGCCCCTCATTATAATATTCATTTTCTCATTAATTGTTAACCAATCAGAGTTGTTGTTCCCCTTGGAAATACCTACTTTCCCAAGAACCTAAAAACTATGAGACCACCACCATGAGAAGTCTTTGGCCTAAGGGAGATGATCAAATGACCATCCTTTTATTAATAAACATGCTGGCTTTTTTAACAAAATGGTTAAATTACCCAGGAATTATGTCTCTCAACCTTTTTAATAGCTACACACTAACTTACTCTCCATAAACTCCACAGTTTCAGCTGGACGGGTCTCTTCATCTCTGTTGGTTGCTACTTAGTTGGATGCATAATCTCTACCAGTTTACTCTACTCTACTCCCTGTCAGACATTCCTATATTGGGCTCTGTTTTGCTGAACTTCTGTCTCAGTTGAAATCCTTGGCTATTTCTTCAACAGAAAAGTAGGTGATTGATGCTTCCTTGTATTTTTCAATCTTGAGCCATAGGCTTTTTTTTTTTTTACTCTTTTAAGGAAGAAACTTCGCAAAAAAAAAAAGCCTTAAAGAAGCCTTGGCAAGAAGGGGTTCTAGCAGTACCAGATATCAAACTATACTTCATAGTTATTGTTATTATCATTATTCAGTCATGTCCAACTCCTTGTAAGCCCATTTGGAGTTTTTTTGGGAAAGATAGTAGAATTGGGGCAGCTAGGTGGTGCAGTGGATAGAGTAACAGCCCTGGAGTCACAAGGATCTGAGTTCAAATCTTGCCTAAGATACTTGACACTTACTAGTTGTGTGACCCTGGGCAAGTCATTTAACACCTATTACCTCACCAAAAAAAAACCCTTCCAAAGATACTACTCGAATGGTTTGCCATTTCCTTCTCATTTTACAGAGGGAGAAACCAGGCAAACAGAGTTGAGTGACTTGCCCACGGTCACACAGCTAATGTCTGATGACAGATTTGAACTCAAAAATATGACTCTTCCTGACTCCAGCCAGGTATTCTATCCACTGCACCACCTAGCTGCCCAATACTACAAAGCAGTAATTATCAAAACAATTTGGTACTGGTTAATAAACAGAAAAGCTGATCAATGGAGCAAATGAGGTACAGAAGATGCTGCAGCAATTGAACATAATAGCGCAGGGTTTGATAAACCCAAGGATACCAACTATGTAGGAACAACTCATTATTTGACAAAAAATGCTGGGAAAAAATTGGAAAGCAATCAGGGAGAAATTATACTTAGACCAGAATTTCACATTATATAGCACAAAAAGTCCCAAATAGATATAAGTCCTAGATATAAAAAATAATATAAACAAATTAGAGGAGAAAGGACGGATACACCTTTCAAAACTATGGATAGGGGAAAAGGTCTTGAGCAAACAAAGAATAGGAACAATCATAGGAGCTAAACTGGACAACTTGATTTACATAAAATTGAAAGGCTTTTCCAAAAACAAGATCAATGAACTGGAATTGGAAAGGAAATAATTAACTGGAGGGGAAATCTTTGTAACCAATTTCTTGATATAAATATATAAGAACAAAGCCATTACCTAATAGATAAATGGTCAAAGAATATGAATAGGCAATTCTCAAAAGAAAAAATCTGATGCATCAACAATCATTTGAAAAAACATGCCAAATTACTAATAATAAGAAAAGTATAAGTTAAAACAACTCTGAGGCTCCACCTAACACCCTGATCAGACTGGCAAAGACAACATAAAAAGGAAAAAGAAAATTATTAGAAAGATTATGGAAGGACTGGGATGTTAATGCACTTCCAGTGGAGCTGTGAAGTGGGTCCAACCTTCTAAAAAGAAAGTAGGAGCTATATCCAGCCTGAGTGGGAGCATTTATACCCTAGAAATTGCCAACCACTACAAATCAGGATTTGATTTATTGTTTTTCTGATTGGCTAGACTTAAGAAAGTGTTAATAATGCACATTAAACTTACATGTGCACTTGCTTTTTTTTTTCCTGGACAGCCATTGTTAAACATTTATTAGGTCACTCTTATGACGTATAAACATTACTTGAATTAAACAGGAGTGCAGTAGAAAGCTCAGGAAATAGTCATCACCAAATTGGAGGCCTGGTGACTGAAGGATGATGATTAATAATTATAATAATAGCAATAATAATAACTGGAATTTACAGATATTTCAGGTTTCTGAAGTGCTTCACATCCATTATCTCTTTGAGTCTTAAAATGCTCCTGATTATACCCCCAAAGTCACTGAATTGTGCATATTCTTTGAACCACTGATAGCACTATTAAGTTTATAATCCCAAAAGATTAAAGACCAATATGAATACACAGGGAAATCAACCAACTTAAATTTTAAAAAGAAATGTACAGAAGATCAAAGCAAGGCCACAGAAGATCAATACAAGAGCATTGCATTGCCTTGCAATAATATTGTCAGGAATGCTAAAACTCAGAATGAGCTAAGAACAACAAAAAAGAGTGTAGTGTTTGGGGGTTTTTTCAACCAATTTTGAGAGAAAGGGGAGGCTCAAAGATGGGATAGGAGCTTTGCTTGGGTTAAATGGGATAATAACTGAAATAAAGAATATAAATAAAGCAATATTGCTTGATTTTAATTTTGTTCCTGTTTTCTCTTCAGATAATAATGACCTTTACACTGTCCCTACCTTTCTCCTGAAACTGGGAGAGTAATAGCTGAGCAGCAATTGGACTATGAGGAAAACTGAGTGGTGCAGAATATGCAGAATTGATGCTTTCCAATTGTGGTGCTGGAGAAGACTTTTGAGTCCCTTGGACAGCAAGGAGGTCAAATCAGTCAATAAATAAATTAATTCAAGCTATTAGCTGGAAGATCAAATCCTGAAAATGACTCTGAAATACTTTGGCCACATGATGAAAAGACAAGACTCATTGAAAAACAACCTGATGTTGGGAAAGATTGAAGGCAAAAAGAAAAGGGGATTAGCAGAGCATGAGATGAATACAGAGTGTCCTGGAAACAAGAAACATGAGTTTGGACAGACTTCCAGAGATAGTGGAGGATAGAAGGACCTGGTGTGCTGTGGTCTATAGGGTCATGAAGAGTCTGACGTGACTGATCAGCTGAACAGTAACAATAACAGTAGTGGAGCACTCTAGCTCTATACCCGTAACCCCTCACTCTCACTATCTTCTCTTTCTCTCATAGAGTTCCTTGATGACATCCTTTACTCTTATTCTTCAGTTCCTTGTTGGTTGTATATTGCAGTCTATTCACACCCACCATGCACCTTTCCATTTACCCTCTGAGTTCTGCTTCCAGAAGCCAAGATGCAGAGTAAGAAGTAAGTCACTCTCACCATCCCTTATTAACATCTGAAAGCCCAGAAAATATTACCCCAGGAAAAACCCTGGAATAGATAAACCATCAGAAATATGGGGTGGAGCAGTCCAGTAGCCAAAGAAGTTTGAGGGATTAATGGGAAAGGCCCCTCTTGCCCTGGGGGAAGGGGAGCCGTACAGAGCAGGAGGCATCCCAGCAAGCTAGCAGAAAGCCCCACCTCAGCATCCCAGGGGGAGATACTGAAACCTAGGTGGTGGAGCCAGCAAACACCAACACCAGGACCCCAGAGTGCCTCAGTACAGGTAGGGGAACCAGTGGAAACCAGCTTGGAAAACCACCACATGCCGAGGCATTCTGAAGCAGCCAAGTCTCCCAGTGCCTCAGCAAAACTCTGGGAAGCATGGGGAAAGCCCCAGGCAGAAAGGAGCCAAAAAAAGCAAAAGGAAAGGTGAGAGTGAGCAGGCAACTTCCAGGGGCCAGACTACCCAATCCTACCCCTAGAGTTCTGGTGTTGTTGATTCTAGCCCAACCATCAGGTAAGCTGCCAGAACCATACAGCCTCCAATTGCCAGCATTGGAGGCCTTAGTATACAAAGCCAGTGACCAGGTCCTGGGCTCCCAACATAAGAAGCTTGGGTCATGCCCCCTGCTCCCCAGCAGGAGAGCTCAATCTTTTTAAAGGCCAGGAAATAAGCAAACACCATGAGCAAAAAGAAACATCCTATCGATTCTTATTATGGGAACAGTGAAGATTGAGGCAGAAATTCTGAAGAGACAACATTGTCAACAAACCCACATCTGGAACCTCAAAAGGGAAGATGAACTGGTCTGAAGCCAAAGCCTTCTTGGAAGAGCTCAAGAAAGATTTTAAAAGTCAAATAAGAGAGGTAGAAGAAAAATTGGAAAAAGAAATGAGAGGTATGCAAGACAGAGTCAATAGCTTGGAAAGGGAAGGACAAAAATTAACTGAAGAAAACAACTACTTAAAAAGTAGAATTGGCCAAATGGAAAAGGAGACACAAAAACTCACTGAGGAGAAGAATTCCTTAAAAATGGGCCAAATGGAAAATGAGGTTCAAGATCTAATAGAAGAAAACAAGTTGTTAAAAATTGTAATTGGGCAAATGGAAGCTAATGACTCTATGAGAGAGCAAGAATCAGTCAAACAGAAACAAAAGAATGACAAAATGGATGAAAATGTAAAATACCTCTTTGGTAAAACAACTGACCTAGAAAATAGATCCAGGACAAACAATTCACAAATTATTGGTCTACCTGAAAATCATGATGAAAAAGAGAACCTGGACAGCATCTTTCAGGAAATCGTCAAGGAAAACTGCTCTGAGGTCCTGGAACCAGAGGGTAAAATAGCCATAGAAAGAATCTACCAATCACTTCCTGAAAGAGATTCCAAATGGAAAACACCAAGGAATATAGTAGCCAAATTCCAGGTCAAACAGAAAATACTGCAAGCAGCCAGAAAGAAACAATTTAAATATCATGGAACCACAGTCAGGATTACGCCGGACCTTGCAGCTTCTACATTAAAAGATCATAGTGCATGGAATATCATATTCTGTAAGGCAAAGAATCAACTGTAAGGCAAGGATCAACTACCCAGTGAAAATGAGCATAATCTTTCAGGGGAGGAGATGGATATTCAATGAAATAGGGGACTTTCAAAGCTTCCTGATAAAAACACCAGAGCTCAACACAAAATTTGATCTTCAAATACAAGACTCGAGAGACATAAAAAGGTAAATGGGACAGAAAAAAATAACAACATGTTATTAATAAGGGCAAACTGTTTACATCCCTACAGGGGAAGATGACACTTGTAACTCTTGAGAAGTGCATTGTTATTACACCATGTTAAAGGGGTATACATAGAGGGAGTGGGTATAAGTTGACTTTGATATAATGATTTAAAAAAATCTAATCAAGTGGGTTAAATGGATCTAAGTAAATGGATTAATCTAATCTAACTTGGAGAAAAGGAAAGGAGGAGGCAGGCAAGAATAAATTACTTTACAGGAAAAAGCACAAAAACCCACTAGGTAGAGGGAAAGAAGGGAGGGAGATGAGCATTGTTTGAACCTTACTGTCATCAGATTTGGCTTAAGGAGGAAAAAACATAATCAGTTAGCTATAGAAGTCTAACTTGCCGATAGGTGGTAGGAGGGAAAAGGGAAAAGAAAAGGAGGGGGGATGGAAGGGAGGGAAGAAGTAATAAGGGTAAAGGGGAAGAAAAGGGAGGGGACTAATAGAAGGGAGGTGGGACTGAGGAAGGTGGTAGTCAAAAGGGAAACACTAAGGAGGAGGGAAAGAGAGAAAGGAGAAAGAAAAACATAAATTGGCGGGGGAGGAATAGGATGGAGAGAAAGACACAGATACTAATCATAATGGTGAATGTGAATAGGATGACCTCTCCCATAAAACAGAAGCAGATAGCAGATTGGATTAAAAAACATAATATTACAATATGTTGTTTACAGGAAACACATTTGAAACAGAGGGACACACATGTACAAAAATATACATAGCAGCTCTTTTTGTGGTGGCAAAGAATTGGAAATTGAGAGGATGCCCATCAATTGGGGAATGGCTGAGCAAGTTGTGGTATGAATGTAATGGAATACTATTGTGCTATAAGAAATGATGAACAGGCTGACTTCAGAAAAACCTGGAAAGATTTATATGGTCTGATGCTGAGTGAAGTGAGCAGAACCAAGAGGACTTTGTACACAATGGCAGCCACGTTATGCAATGACTAAGAATGTTAAACTGAACCCTTCTCAGCATTATGAGGATCTAAGACATCTCCAGAGGTCTCAGGATGGAAAATGCTGTCCACATCCAAAGAAAGAACTATGGAAGTCGAATCACTCTCACTTATTTTTACCTTCTGTTGAGTTTTGTTTCATCTTTCTGATGGTTCCTCCTATTGGTTTTAATTTTTATTTACAACTTCACTAATGTGAAAATATGTTTAATGGGTATGTAAAAAAAAAAGAAAAAAAGAAACAGAGGGACACACACAGGGTAAAGGTAAAAGGCTGAAGTAGAATATATTACGCTTCAGCTGAAGTAAAAAAAGCAGGGGTAGCAGTCCTGATCTCAGACAAAGCAAAAGCAAAAATAGATCTTATCAAAAGAGATAAAGAAGGAAACTACATCCTGCTAAAAGGCACCATAGACAATGAAGTAATATCATTACTAAACATATATGCACCAAATGGTATAGCATCCAGATTCTTAGAGGAGAAGTTCAGGAAGTTATAGGAAGAAATAGACAGCAAAACTATACTTGTGGGGGACCTCAATCTACCCCTCTCTGAACTAGATAAATCTAACCACAAAATAAACAAGAAAGAAGTTAAGCAGATGAATAGAATTTTAGAAAAGTTAGCTATGGTAGACCTCTGGAGAAAATTGAATGGGGATAGAAAGGAATATACTTTTTTCTTGGTGGTACATGGCACCTACAGAAAAATTGACCATGAACTAGGGCATAAAAACCTCACAATCCAATGTAGAAAGGCAGAAATACTAAATGCTTCCTTTTCAGATCATGGTGCAATAAAAATTATATGTAATAAAGGACCATGGAAAGATAGACTAAAAATAATTGGGAACTAAATAATATAATCCTAAAAAATGAATTGATCAAACAACAAATCATAGAAACAATCAATAATTTCATTCAAGAGAATGACAATAATGAGACAACATACCAAAACTTATGGGATGCCGTGAAAGTAGTTCTTAGGGGAAGTTTTATATCTCCATTTACCGTCTGTATGATGGTGTGTGTGTGGTGTGTGTGTGTGTACAGACACCTCTCCCTTACTATATGACATTTGTCCTGAGTCTTGTGGAAATGATTAGAAACAGAATAGACAGTCCCAAAAACATATCACTAAACTCTACCTCACTGATGTCTAAAGTAGAAAAAAAGATAGGAGCAGGGACTAGATAGTCATTTATGGATTGCAACCTAAAATGTGGCTACAACATATTATACTTAGTATATCTTTTCCAAGGGGGACTGTTTCTTTCTAAATATTGCAGGCTAGAGAAAATGTAAGAGAGAATTTTTTTAAAAAATATACTAATTTTTTAAAGTAAAATTTTTTTTTAACTTTACAAGCTGGCTTAGGGATTAAAATTTTATATCCAAAACCTACCCATGCTTCAAGACCCAGCTCAAATCATGCCTCTGTTGCAAACCTTTCCCTGACTATGCTATTTTGGGCAGTTAGGTGGTGCTAGTGGATGGAGCATTGAACTTGGAGTAGGAAGTCTAGAGTTCAAATAGAACCTGGGATGTTTACCAGTCAGCCTTAGTTTTCTCACATGTAAAATGTGAATGGATAGCATAGTAGCACCTTCCTTCTATGGTTGTTGTAAGGATAAAATGAAATGACATTTGTAAACTATTTTGCAAAGTTTAAAGAGCTATATAAATGGTATTATTATTATCTCATAAGAAGTCCTCTAGATATATATACACACATACAACTTCAAAGTTAAACCTTGTTTCAAAAATCTTTTGATTTTACAATTTATTACAAGGGTTAGGAACCCATTTCAATGTAGAAAAAAGGCATAATTTGTCAATACATCCCATAAAATTATCAGAAAGTTTTGTATGTTTTATTCCTTTTCTCTGGACTTCTCTAAGAGTTAGACATCTCAGATACATGTTAATTTAGATTTGTTTTTCATTGATTCAATCAGATTTTAGTGCATAGGAATGATCTATTCCATTATTTCTAGATAGATTACCATGAGGTATAAGACAGCAGTTGGAGAATCTTATTTTCAATGCTGCCTAATGTCCAGAAGGGGGTGCTCAATCCTCTTTAGAGTTTAGCAAGTCCCTAAACCAGGAAAATTTTGCACACCATTCAGGGCACAGTCTGATTTAGTCAAGATACCTCAAAATGTTATTTGTTTAACTGGTAACCACTGGTTCTTAGTTGCAGTTGCCCAAGTTTCTTGTCATGTACTGTGTGTAGAGTGATCAAGCTTTCCTGAGGTTATCTTGGGCCATGATCCTTATGTAATTTGCACCCACTATACATCTCACAGTGTTACTATTATAATTTTTAAAAATACTTTAATGGTAGTAAGTAGAAATAAAAAATCTGGAGCTACCTTTGTTGTGCTGGGGATTCTTGCCTATAAGAAAATGCATTTAGAATCAAACATGAATGTGATTTATCTCAGAAAATAACCCTGACCTTGACCCTTAATCCTGTGGATGCTTCCCAGAAGCAATATTTTCTGCTTGTGTTAGGTTACTTAGATAAATTATTCATCATTCTGATTTTATTGGATATGCTGGCTTTTTCTTAAAAAACAAAAAAAACCCCAACAAACTCTTTAAAGTTTTCCTTCCTTGACTTTTTTTCCTTTACTTCATTTTTATTTCCTAATTATATTTCTAATGTTCCCATCCTTAGCTGTATATCAAATATATAAATACACACATATATGTACATACATATTTATATTATGCATAATAATATAATGTGCAATAATGTTATATAATCACATAATTTATCATGTATAATAATACAGAATTATATATCACATATAGTATACATGTATGGGTGTATGTGTGTGTCATTGACCATACCTGGTATTTTATTGCTGTTGGGAGCTCTTCATGAGGAACCCCTTTAACCAGTGCAGCTCTGCAATTGTGCTGAAACTTAATAGTCTTAGAGAGTTATTTGGGACACTGAGAAGTAAGAGTCAGCGTGTGCAAGAGATGGGACTTGAATCCAGGTCCTCCTGACTCTGAGGCCAGCTCCACACTCTTGCTTGGAAGATTAGGTAAGTTAAGTAAGAGCAAAAGATCTAAAGCTATTATGTAACTCCAGTCTCAAGGGACTCTCTCCTTATTCTTTTGTTCAGTGCATGGAGCGCTGGGCCTAGAGTCAGGAAGACCTGAATTCAAATTCAGCCTCAGAAGCTTACTAGGTGTGTGACCTTGGGCAAGTCACTTGCCTCTGTTTGCCCTAATCCACTGGAGAAGGAAATGGCAAACCCCATGGATGGTATTGGTGTGCTGTGGTCCACATGGTCATGAACAGCTGGACATGACTGAACAATGGGACTCTCGCCTCATTGGTGGAGAGCCTACTGTTCTTTGCCCACTCCTTTTCTTGCTGTCGTCCTGGAGCATCTTGTAGATTTTAGGTCATTTTCTAGTCCAGCACTTCCACCCTTGAAGAAGTGTAGCTGCATGTTAATCTTCAGGATAACTCCCTCAAGTCCACTAGGCCTAAGGGCTGCTTCTTAGCTCTGCTCACATGAGAATCACTCCCATTGCATCACAATTCAACTCTGGCATTCTCATGAGAACCTCACAGGCTTTCACGTAACTATAATACTTAGAGCTCACATTCACACAAATACAGACAACTCTGCCCCATCTCTACCCATCTCCCTCTCTTGGAAGACTTCCCCAAACCTCCAACATCACTCCCCTTGGGAAAGCAGCGGTCTCTCAAGAAGGAGGCTCCCAAGGTAACCTTCGAGCAAAGTGCATCACTAGGATTGTCCTACTCTTTTAAACAGCAAAGATAAGGCAATCTATCAGCTTTTGAAAGTTGAAAGAACTTCCTGGTCTATTGAATAGTAAATGAACACCTCTAAGGTTACAAAGTTCACCTCTGAAGTTATAGCCCTTCTTTGTACTTTTGCAAAACTTTCAATTCTACAAGAAAGACAAAAAACACCCTATTTAATAAAGATTTTTTTAAGCTTGAAAAATAAAACATTGGAAGAACCCTTTTCCAGTTAAGATATGATTGTTTTAGCTCTCGGAGAATTGATGAGAAATTGAAAGGGCAATTGCAACTTTGTGGTGTGTCCACCATCCAAATGAACAACAAACAGGGTATGCCAAGATCAGTTTATTTCCAATTCATACGCTCTACTCGTTTAACAAGTTAATTAATATTAATTAAGCACTTATATTTCGAAAAGAGGGCAGGAGCTCTTGGGGTGGTGGTTGTTTTTGTCTTGGTATCAACACCACCATTTAGCACAGTGTCAAACACATAGTAGGTGCTTAATGAGTGCTTATTGATCAGCTAACTAATTGTCTGGGGATACAATACAAATACACACAAAATGCTTGAATAAAAATAGAATGTGGTGTAGTCAGAGGTATACTGATAGATGTTTAACAACCGGCTCTCTGAAGGGAGAAAATGTACCCACTTTTAAACTTAATCTGCATTATTAACATTTTTCTCTACCCTTTCCTTAAATATAAGGCAGCTGGTTGGTGCAACAGATAGAGTACCAGGCCCTGAAACAGGAAGACTCATCTCTGTGAGTTCAAATCTGGCCTCAGACACTTACTAGTTGTATGAACTTGAGCAAGTCACTTAACCCTGTTTGCTTCAGTTTCCTCAACTGTAAAATAAGCTGGAGAAGGAAATAGCAAACCACTCCAGTACTGTTGCCAAGAAAACCCCCAATGGGCTCATGAAGAGTTGGACAAGACTGAATAGTTTCTTAAATGTAGTCAATGAACAAAACAACAAATTAAACTCTGATTTGTTGCTTTTGCTGATTTCTAATGGGATTGGTCAGAGTTGGTTCCAGCATACCACAAAGTATAGTGGAATAAAACACCAGATCTGGAGTCAGGAGACCTTGAGTTCAAATCCCAGCTGTTAATCAATCAACAGTCATGTGACCTTGAGCAAATTATTTTCTTTTTCTGGAAGTTTCCTTAACTATATACATTAGAGATTTAGTCTAAATCATCTCAAAGGATCCTTCTATACCTAAATCCTGTGCCCAAAGTGGTATATGATTAAGTGTCAAAATGAATTATAATAGATAATAAATGCTTTAGGAATATTAGTTTTTAAAAGGGATATCAGTATTGACATACCAGTGTGGCCTGGAATGGTCAGCAAAGGGAAGAAGTAAGAATTGAATAAAATAAATAATAACAAATAACAAGTGCCTTAGGAGGAGCATTGGTACTTTTTTTTTTTAAGGTTATCGTTATTGAAACATCAATGTGTACTGAAATGGTCAGGAAAGGATCAGAGCTATTTCTATCCCTCTTCCTTCATCTGTTTTTCTTCCTCTTGCCTATTCTTATATCTTGTATTTTATCGTTTGTTTTCCTCCCCTTGCTTATCCTAGCTCTTCTCCCATTCCTGTTTCTCCAATCCCTTCTCTTTTTTTCCCTTCCTTCTCTTCCTTTTCTCCCTCTTCTTCCTACTCCCTTTTAAATTCTTTCTCCTTTATTTGTACACAAAATGAAACAGAACACTTTATTATTGATTTCATTTATTTAACTTTCATGCTCTTTATTCTTAATTTGAAAAGGGAATGAGTTTAACTTGTTTTTTATCTTTAAAAACAAAACATAAAGCAAAAAACAATTAAGTTACTTTTTACTTGTATTTGAACCTTGATTGATTTTTTTCTTCTTT
This sequence comes from Phascolarctos cinereus, assembly GCF_003287225.1. NCBI lineage: Eukaryota > Metazoa > Chordata > Mammalia > Diprotodontia > Phascolarctidae > Phascolarctos > Phascolarctos cinereus. Next base: position 122,049,899 of record NW_027556098.1, on the reverse strand, counting down.
AATCAAGATTCCTCACCTGTGTCCTAAATAAAGGATTTGGAAAACAGCCAGGAGACAAGGGCCTTGAGAGAAGGGAATGGTGAGAAAAAAATTAAATTAGCCACCTTTTCAAAAATTCACAAAACATATTCTACCTACTCTGTGTCTGCTTTTTCCTTTTCTATTCTTTTTTCATATTGTAAATACTTAGAAGGCATATAAAACTATTTAAGTACTTTGCATTATAAAACAGGTACTTTCTTTAAAAGACGTGCATAAGTCAACTTTTTTCTTTTGCAAGTGAAGTCATTTTAAAAACACCAGGGAAGCTATTTTTAAAGAAACCTTATATCTTTTTTGTGAAGCATAGAATCCTTTCATAATGAAAATAATCATCCCCTAACATATCTGCTTTATAAGTTCAGGTTTTGATATGTGTTCTTTTCTCCAAAGTGTGTACTTTTAAAAAATCTGCTAGTACAAGTGGTACTTTAAAAAATGATACTAGGTGGTTATTCTAGACATGAGAAATATGTTATGAACTAGTCTAGCTGACTGGTTTTGACAAAGCGTTTAGAATCAGGACTAAAATATCACTATCAGATATAAATGTTAATTTCCCATAACTATAAACCCATATTTAGACCAAAATTTTAGACCCAAAATGTGTAGTTATAACAGGTTTGGAGTTTTTGTTTTTATTTTAATTTTTAAAATTTTAGCTCTGGTTAGGCTCTGCAAGGCCCTGGAACAACTTGAAGTAAAGCTAAAAGCCCATTCTTCTTTTCCAAACTGTCTCAAAGGTTGTATTCCAAGTTAAATTAAGATATACATTTTCCTTTTAAACAGCTCATTGATAGTTTTTGCTTTTATGTCACATTTATTTCTGCATAGCACAGTGCCTGGAACATAGTAGGCATTTAATAAATGTTTATTGATTAATTGAGTGATTGAATGTTCCTCCACCCTCTCCTACCCAAACAGCAATCCCTTGTAATAAAAAATAAAAGAGAAAAGTAGTTTACCAAAACAAATTAATATATCAACTGAGTCTGACAACAGATGCAATGTTCCACACCTATAGGTCCCCTACCTCTGCAAAAAAGGGAGGGAAGTACATTTTCTCTTCTTAGAGGTCAAGCTTGTTCATTATTATTATTATTATTATAACATTCAGCTTCATTATTTTCTTGCTTTCATTTACATTGTTTTGATCTTTGTGTATATTGAATCAATATTCCTGGTTCTGCTTACTTTACACTGCATCAATTTAAATTAGTCTTACTATGCTTCTCTGAATTCTTCCTTTCATAATGTTCTGCTTCATTCACAAACCACAATAAAATGTAAATTTCCAATATACATTATAAATATCTCTACACATAAGAGCAATGGGGTAAGTTGAGAGACATCTACCTTATTTCTTATTAGCTTTTCAGAACTAATGCTTTCTTTTTAGTATGCCCTAAGAGGCACCATGGAATGGTAGAAAGGGGTTTTGTGTTAGAAAGGGTGAGTTCCCCGTCCTGGTTCTGCCATTGACTTTCACCTGGGTGACCATGGGCAAGTAATTTATCTTTTCTGAGCCTTAAGCTTCCTCATCTATAAAATAAGGCGACTGAACCCTTTGACCTCCAAGGTCCCTTCCAACTCTGAATCCTATGATTTCTTCTAAGAAAAGTGTCATGTTTAGTAGCTACCAACGTTACCATAGCAATAAGTACCCAGTATGCCCCTCTAAGGATTACCCAGTTACTTGTTGCTCATTCAACTCAATGGGGCAAGTGGGGGGCAGCATGGATGAATTTCTTCCAACTACCTGAATTCTAACTCCCCCCATAGGAAGGGCTGAGGGTCAGAGGTCACTTTCCCTGTACTTTAGTGGAAGGGAAACCTCCAACTGTAGTTATTTTCCAAATTCACATCTGAATCACCCAGGGAGACACAGCATCGTCACTGAAGAAACCACCCAGGGCTGCTGCCCACATTTCCACCCACAGAAGAAGAACCATTTCCATTGCCAAAATACAGCTTTTGGAAAATTCCGTAGGGGAATAAGGGTAGCCTATGAAGAGAATAAAGAGTTTCAGAGAGATGTGTTCAGTTATCTGTTTATCCTCTCATGCTGAGATATACCCAACACCCCCAACTCCAATCAGTAAGGCCTTATGTTGCCTTTTAGTTTCAAGATAGCAGTTTGGGAATGGAAAAAAAAATGACTTGGAATTTTAATGAGAACCATCTGGAGTGCTTGCTAATGTTGTAATGTTAGCACAACGTGGTAATTCCTCAGCTCAGGCAAGAAAGCCAGTACCCAAGGAGCCTGCATGATGCTTGTATATTTCATTCACCCTAAAAAGCAACATAAACAAAAGCCCAATTACGCTACACAAATTATGTTGATAATAAAGGAGAGTGTGAGTATGTGTGTGTGTGTGTGTGTGTGTGTGTGTGTGTGTGTGTGTGTGTGTGTGTGTAGGAGAAAGAAAACTAAGGGAGTGAAGAAAGAGCCTGTATTTTTCCTCTCCTCCTTCTGGCTTTTTTCAGCGAAGAGGAATTTTTTTCCCCCCTTTTCCAAGGAGACTTTGAGGTATGGGGTTGTGTTAGGCACTAGGCCAGCCTGCCTGGAATCTGGGTCACCATGGAAACTGGCCACGAAGATAACAACAAACAGAGGCAGAAGAATTTTAGGATTCTCAGCCAGGCCTCACTGGACTAGGAAAAGCTCCTTAAAAAAGCAGGAGTGGAGGGGGTGGGGGGACAGTGAAGCGGAACAGAAGGGAGGGAAAACACATGTAGGGGGCAGCAATGTTTCAAATGAAATATTCCTCAGGAATGCCTAGGAAATAAGAAGAAAGAATATTCTTTCAGATCATCTACAATCGCCCCCCCACACCCACCCCATAATGTGCAACCAACTCAAGTATTCTTTGTAGGAGGTTCAATCTGTTAAAAAAAAAAAGTTGGGGGAAAGAGGGGCAAACATCTTTAAGTTGGATTCTCACTAAGATCTTCTTAAAATTACTCTTTCCAAAAAGTATTTCCTGTACCAATAAATTGGAATTCTTGACTTTGGAAATCAAGATGATTAACATAGATGATTTCTTCTTTGTTATTAATAACAGTCATTTTTTATCCTTTAGAGACTTTCACTGCCATACAACAATGCTAATAGAATCTTGGTATAAAAAATATGGGCCTTTGTTTCCATGGTAACCTTGAGGGAAAAAAAAGAGGTTTGCAATTTCTGGAAGGCTCCTCTTCCTGTTTAAAACTGGTTCCAGCTCCTCCATCTTGTACTGTCTGTCTCAGGTATACAAACTGATAGACAAACTCTCTAGGCACCTCCTTATGGTCTGGATATTGAAGAGAGTGGAATGTCTTATGGTAGGTATGAACAAATTGCAACATGAAACCCATAAGGAACTTTGGAAAAGAACAGGCATAAAAGATGTTATTAAGGAAAATGGATGAGAGGAAGCGAAAATGGGCTCGTCACGTGTGGTCATACAGGCCAGTCATAAGGGTGAGGGATGATGGGTAGACAGCTAGAATGCCCCACTGGTACCCTCTTATTGTTAGGACAAAATAAGACAGAACTCCAGCATGCCAACTGGACACCCGGTGGCAAACTTATAGGAGGGCGTGCATGGACCAGAGTCACACAAGATGGGAGGCATGGATTCCAAAGTGAGGAGAACAAAGATCCACTTGAGGAGTAACCATAGCTTACAATTTCCATAGTGCTTTATGGCTACAAAGCCTTTGCATGTCTAATTTTTTTATATGATCCTCACAATCTGGGAGGTGGTGAAGAATTATTATCCCCATTTTAGAATGCGTCTCAGAGATGTTACATACTTTCCCCCCCAATCACAGAACTAGTAAGTGGCAAAGCCAAAACTCAAAACTATGTCATAACTTCATAGATTTGGAGCTAGAAGAGATCTCACAGGCCTTTTAGACCAGCCCCCTCATTTTTCAGATAAAGAAATGAGACCCATAGAGGCTGTGTCTTGTGCAAGATCACACAAGCAGTAAGCAGCAGAGCCAGAATCTGTAGCCATGCCTCTGATTCCAAGTCCACCACAGTGGGTAGAAGGGTAGACCTGGAGTTAGAAAGACCTGAGTTCAAATCCTGCCTTACACACTTACTAGCTGTGTGACCCTGGGCAAATTATTTAACTTCTGTCTCTTGGCTTTATCAACTGTAAAATGGAATTCATACTAGTACCTACTATTATTATAATATAATCATATTAGCACTACCTCACAAGGTTGTTGTGAGGATCAAATGAGATAACATAATTTTTCAGTTGTTTTAGTCACATCTGATTCTTCATGACCTCATTTGGGGTTTGATTGGCAAAGATATTAGAGTGGTTTTACATTTCCTTCTTCAGCTTATTTTACAGATGAGGAAACTGAGACAAATAGAGTTAAGTGACTTGCCCAGGGTCACACAGCTAATTAGTGTCAGGGGCCAGATTTGAACTCCCAAAGATTAGTCTTCTTGACTCTAGGCCGGGAACTCTATCCACTGAGCCACCTAGTAGCCCTGAGATAACATATAAAGCCATATATAAATGCTAGCTATTATTCTTATTTCTACTGTACCATGCTTCCTTTTTCAGACTCCATGTATAGTGTTCTTTCCACTAGACTAGAGATCATTATAATACCCTCAAGGTAACAAATATTAAAACCACTAGAACTATTAAGGATAACACTAAGAAAAAAGATGAATATGTTCATCTTCACCTGTGCCCTTTCATAAATAAATCATAATGAGAGGGAGTTGACATCTGTTGCTATGATTAATCTCACTTCTTAATTTAACTCGGATTTCACATTATTAATTTTTTTCGCAAACATGGTAGCTAGTGAGTCATGCCCCATTTTCATCAGAGATAGAATAATAGAAAATAAGCTTTGATTGCAGCAAAAGGGATTTAAATGAAATACAAGGAAGAACACAACAATAAGGGTTATTAGATAAGGGATTAAGTTAAAGAGACAGTTACCAACAAGGTGTCTGTTCTCTATTTATTAATAGAACGTAAGATTTCATAATCAATGCAACTTCAGAAATGAATTAGTTCAATAATCCTATGATTATCCATACCAAATAGTTATAAGACAGGGAGACATATGCTTGTTAACGTTTGACATTTTTACAGAGGATGTCCTTCAAATGGATGCAAGATTCCCTACAGATGATAAGATTCTCTAGAGGCCCCTATTTGCCGATGGTATCAAGCTTTGGAACATTACAGTGAAATCCATGGCCCTTCTAGAGAGATCAGCTTAATAATCAACACAGGAAAAATTAAATGGATGAAACCCACACGTTACTTAGATTATGAACTTCAGTTACAATAGCCAGAGTTACACCATCAGTATATATACATATGTATGTGTGTGCATGTATACATGTATATATATACACACACACGCATATATGTATATGTGTGTACATGTACATGTATATGTGTATATATGCATGTGTATACACACATGCACACGCACACACACACACACACACACACACACACACACACACATATATATATATATAGTCATTGTAGAAAAACACTGAGCTTGCCCTAAAATTGAATAGGAAGAGAAAAGTTTCCAGAGTACTGGGAAGATTTATGGAAACATATTGATAAGAATAGCATGGATGGATTGCAATCTATGCCAAAACATGCACCAATAAGATCATAGAGCTATTTAAGTATTAAATTATGAGGAAGAATTTTTAGCAACAAAGGTTATAAGGCACAAGAAGTTATCACCTTTAGAGTTCTCTTTTTTGAAACCCTATGACATAATATAGCCCTCTGCCCCCATCTGCCTAAATGGTTGAGGATTAATCTTGCCTTGAAGGGGAGGACATTGTACTATGCCTGAAAAGCTTTATCCAGACACTAATCCAACCTTCTGATTTTACAGATAAGAGAAAAGGCCTAGAGAATTAGATTATCATATAAGAACCTGTCCTGCCACTCACTACTCATGTAACTTTGGGTAAGTCACACTTAACCTCTCTGGCCCTCAGTTTCCTCATCTATAACATAAGGAGGGTTGTATTAGATGACCTTGGACAACCTTTTCAGCTCTAAATCTATGATTCTAATTTCACATACTTTATCCTTGGCAGGAATGGGGCTAGAATTCAGGTCTATGACTCCATTTTTGACACCACCACACTATCTCTTCTCTGATTCCATGACCTCCACTATTCTAACATATCTGAAGCAATCTCAAGAGTGGGCATAAGCTGAAGCCTGGCAAATATTTTATTACTGAAACATGGACATAGATATTGTAACTGGGATAAAAATCAAAGGTCCATTAACTTTGGAGGGTTTTCTTTTTCCTTTTAACTTTGGAATAAGGAGGGGGAAAAATTTATTGGATTTCATCTACCTGAGCCTAAATTCATCTTATATATTTTCCTGTGTTATTGATAAAATTAGTTGAGAAAAAGTATTTATACTGAGAAGAGTAGAAGACTTAATAAGTTAAGAAATTTCTGGAGAAGAGTTTTTCAAAATCAATGAAGTTACATAATTGTCTAACAACTCCAAGAAATCATCCTAAAACTTCATTGACAAAAATTGCTCCAACTTGGATAGCTACATAACAGGAAATAAGAATTGCAGGGAGTTTCTGGAAATGAGAGACTTTTGAAAAAGGAAAAAGGAAATCCTGACCCACATAAAGATAGGGTTTCAGTAAAGTCTAACTGGACCAAAGAAGACCACGTAGGACAATTAGAAATCAAAAAGTGTTTGAAACCTGAGACTCTTGGCTTGATTCAGGCAAACAAATAGCAAGTGTTGCTGAAAATGGAGTATTGACCCTTCTCCAATGTTGCATTGAAAAATGAAGTTGATTCACAAAATTTTCTTATTCAATTTGATGCTACTGAGAAAACTCAGGATTTTAGTCTGTAGTTAACACTCTGAGAGAGATTACTATTTACTCTGAATTCCTTGAAATTTTATTCCATGTACTCCTGGGACTCTACTGATGCTACCTTAAGCATATGCTTGTTATCTAAACTCAGTACCCTATTGTTGTATACAGAACATGCCAAGATGTGGTATTTGCTGTGAAGCTATGAATTTGTTGATAAAAATTAATTTTTCTCCCTCTAAAGTGCCAAGGGTTGCATGCAAGCAAGGAGGGTCACAGTTCATTCATTTCTCATCAATCTCCTTGGTTCAGGATTCCTAACTAAAAATTCCTACATATGGCCTTACATTGAGGTAAAAAATGTGTGGACTCACAAGAGATTTGCAAGCATAGATATGATTGTAAGTCTGCTCATGGGAAAGTATGTGTGGGAGGGAAGGAGTTTAAAGGATGGCCATAAGGAAAAAAGCTATAGCTGCAAACCAGAAACTATTCTAGGCACATCATTGGAAGTGTGTGTGTGGGGGGGGTGGTAATGGAGGCGGGTAGAGAAGAAGGTGGCCAGAAGAGGAGGGGTTGGATAGGGAGAGAAGGGAAGAAGCCAAGCCAATAGGTTTCAAAGAATCTTTCTTTTAACCCCAGCACGCTACCTCGAAAAGAAAAAAGGGAGAAAAAAATCTCTTAGGGCATATTGTCACTACTCTTCTTCCCTATGAAATAAGGAACTAATTCTAAGGTGAAATGGGGATTGGGATCCAAAGCCCTTTTGGTGGTTGTAGCCAAACCATTATATGGCTTTGTTTCCGAAATGGATATGAAGCTTACCACAACTGCTTCAAAAATCAAAGATGCAAATTTCCCCAAAGACAACACTTGCCATGGAAACGTTCTATAAACAGATTCTAATTCACTTGCTGGCCTCTCAGCTGAAAAAGCTCATGATTTTTCCAGTTCCATTTCAAAAACCTATTTTCAAACTGGAAAAATGTCCTAGCTACCACAGTAATCAAGGTATACCATCATGGGAAAGTAATTTATGATAGAAATATAAAATGCTATATTCACTCATGCATCCATCCATCCATTAATTCAACAAATACTTGTTGAGACCTAGTATGTGTGAGCCGCTGTGCTTGGTACAAGTAAATATTACATGGAGGAGATGGAGCTCCTCAACAATTCTGGTGAAAAAGGCTTGGAATTTTTTAGTTGACTAAAATCCCAATTTAATTTAATAAGTATGAAAAATTTATTGTGTGCAAATCACTATGATAGGTGGTAGGAGAGATACAAAGATAAATAAGATCTGGTTCTTACTCTAAGTAGATAAAAAATACTGTTATTTAGCATACAAATCACTATAATGCAACAAAGAATAAATACCTGTTTAAGAAAATAAACAAGATTCTCTGAAAATTTTTAGGTCTGAAAGACCATAGGAAAGCAAAGAGGTTTCAGAGATTTTGTAGCTGGAACCTTAGAAAGAACCTTAGAAATAATTTAGTCCAACTTCTTCATTTTGCAAATAAAGAAACTGAGGCCAAGAGAGATGAAAAGACTTGCCCCAAATCACACAGACAGTATGTGGTACTGGCATCTGAACTGGGCCTTGTGGGTAAGATTTCAATATATAAGATTGAGAATTTATTGTTGTTGATTATTGAAGAGGACCAATGACATCACCAGGTGATGTCTTGACTTGTAGGTGAATTGGATTTATGTGAGGTAGAGTTACACAAAGTCGTTAGCCTCACTCTCTATTCCAGAGTCATTGAAGTCCAGTGGGAAGACAAAAGTTGGGATGACTAGTGATGGCCTGGGATGCAGTGAATGGCCTTGACCCCTTCAAAGTCTGACCAAGCTCTAAGAGCTCTACAATCTGTTTCAGCCAGCTTCATGACCATTGGAACAAATTGTTCTCAACCACCTATTCCACTGTCTTCACTCCACATTCTTGGAGTAGACACTCCCCTAACTCACTGTTGGGTTTAAAGCCTATCAGTTACCCTTAACCTGGTTTAGACAGTCTGCTGAGTTTACTGGGGTGTGACCACTGTACATGCTACAGCTTCTTGAAGCCACAGGTGAGAGTTGGGTGACTGGTGGATACCAAAGGTAGATGAGCAGCTCTGAAAAGGTCTCAGCAAGCCCTCACACTAGAGGTGCTAATTTTACCTGAGTACCCCATACACCCTAGCTAAATTCATAATGAACATGTTAAAAAGAGCAAAGAAAGTTCAGGCCATCAATGAAGTGAAACAAAACATCCACCTTATCCAAGCACGCCTTGAAGGCAGAGGAAAACAACTGAAAGAAAAAAATGCTGCTCAGATTACAACAGGATGTGGACATGGATGATGATTCTTAGAAATCTCAAAATGTTCTGCAACCATGAGTTTTATCTCTCCAGAAAATATCTTGCAGAGCCTCGAAATTCTTGCATTTTATTTATTTGATCATTCATTTGTTCATTCATTCATTCGTTTGTTTGTTTTCAGTTTTCAACAATTGGCTTTTATAAGATTTCGAGTTCTAAATTTTCCCCCCCCCAAGATGGCATGCACTCTGATATAAGCTACTTTTGTGCATTATTGATGTATTTTTCTTATTAGTTCAGCAAAATGAGAGGTGGCTAAAAGTACATCTCTTCCACATTGTTATCTGTAAACTATCCAATAGTGGGGATGTTAGAGGGTCAAGGTTAAAGCTACATTGAATGACCACTCTTCTGTATTAGAATAAAATTTTTTTTTGGTGAGCAATTGGAGTTAAGTGACTTGCCCATGGTCGCACAGCTAGTAAGTGTCAAGGGTCTGAGGCTGGATTTGAATGCAGGTCCTCCTGACTCCAAGGCCAGACCTCTATCCACTGTGCCACCTAGCAGTATCCTAAAAACAATTTTTTTTAAGAATTCTAATTGACCTTGTGACCAAGCTGTGTTTTTTCTTTTGGGTTTTGCTGATAGGTATTTGGTAATTATTCTCCTCTTCTGGGTCTCTGTCTTGGGTGTCCTTGACATCATAATAGTAAAAGCATCTTTTTCTTGTTTCTTTCCAGATTGAAACTTTAGGTTAGGACCAGGCTCTGTGCATTTCCGGCTGTCCTGTTGTGGTCTTGTTCAGTCCTGACAGTCCTGCCTTTATGTTATTTAGGTATTGATTGCCATAATCTTCAAGAATCATAATGGTGACTCCAGCCAGAGAAGTTGTAACCTTCAGTGAGCCCTATGCAGTCAGACTGAGGGGATGGTCTGATCACTACCCTCCTGGGCTTTCTAGGTTTGAGTCTAGGCAACACAGTTGAAGACTTGCTCCTGGTTGATGCTCAAGAAGACGTTAGTTGTCCACAGCTCCTTCCAGCTAGTTGCAAGGCTCAGCAGGTTCAGAACTACCATGCTACCGGCTTAGAACTTCTGGGCCCAGGCCTGAGTCCCTGACCTGCTCTTAGGTTGCTATTTGCCTATCCCTGTTCAGGACCTAGGGCTGAGACCTGGAGAAGGAAACTACAACCTTTCCAGTATCTTTGCCAAAAACAAAACAAAACAACAACAACAAAAAACCAAATAGGGTCACAAAGAGCGGGACATGACTGAAATGACTGAACAACAACACAAAAGGGCTGAGACCACAATCTGCTCTATGCAGAAATGGTGCTGCTGACACAAATCTGTTCTAGGCCCAGAGCTGAGTCCATGATCTGCTCCGAGCAATCCAGCATTGCTGGCCTCTCTGGGTGGTCTGAGGACTGAGTCTACACGCCTCACCTCTCTGGGAGACCCCATGCTTCTGGCCTAGTTGGGAAGCTAAATCCAAGATCAGCTCTTTTTGCAGGTTGAATCAGTGATCAATCTGCAGATCTGTGATCTACTTCTAGTAATGTAGTTCTTGATCTCCCAGCTGTATGCTACCTCTTAGCAATCAACTAGCTGACTCCATCAACTTTTAGAAAAGACATTTATTGGGGCAGCTAGGTGGTGCAGTGGATAGAGCACTGGCCCTGAAGTCAGGAGGACCTGAGTTCAAATCTGGCCTCAGACCAAACACTTGACACTTACTAGCTGTGTGACTGTGGGCAAGTCACTTAACCCCAATTGCCAAAAAAAAAAGAGACATTTATTGAAAAGGTATAGTAAGAATAATAGTTACAAAACCATTCTGAGTCTATTGTCTCTGATTTGGCCACTGTCCTTGCACGTTTCTCTTTCCACATCCATTTATAGATGCTTCTACTTCACCAGTCATTGCTATTCTGGTGGCCACTGCTATGACCTCTACTCTCTAGGAAGACCTCTAATAGGACTTCTGCATTTCCTGAACTTACAAGTTCACTCCCTGGATATGCCCACCTCAGGATACTTATTTGTCTAAGTTCACGAAAGAACAAACATAAGAGACAGAAGTGGCCATATGCTCACAGCTACCATAACCAGGTAGGACATGGGGCAGTAACCTCCTACCCACCAGCTCAAAACAGACCTGCTTTCTTGCCGTCACAAAGGAAAGAATTACATAGAGGCTGAACATCCCTTCTGTTTACCCACTCAGTCCTGGAGTATTAATCCCCACTATTGTCCAGTCCTTACTCTGGGTCTACGGCCAATTAAAAGGCTTCAAATAATCATACAGTTCATGCCACTTAGTCACACGTGTGTGGAAACAGACTTCCAAAGGCCACAAGTTGGATTGGAACATGTTGTTGGTCCTTCATTTTCGAAGAGGGCCAATGACATCACAGAGTGATGTCTTGACTTGGCAGGGTTGAGCAAAGTCATCAGCCTCACTTTCTCTTTCAGGGTCGTTGAAGTCCAGTGGTAACACACAAATCAAGACGACTGGTGATGGCCAGGGATGCAGTAGGTAACTTTGGCTCTTCGATATCTGACCAAGCTCTAAGCACTCCACAGCACCTACTTCCTCTGCCCTCATGGCCATTGAAACAAATTGTTCTCATCCACCTATTCTGCCAGGGAAGTTCTCAGATGCTTGGGATAGATATCCCTCTAACTCACTGATGGGTCTGAGACCTGTTGGTTCCCCTCAACCTGGTTTAGCCCACTTTACTGCGGTGTGGCTGCCGTGCATGCTACTGCTTCTTGGAGCCACAGGTGATGGTTGGGTGAAAGGTGGATACCAAAGATGGAGGAACAGGACCTGAGGTGGTAGTCCTCTCTGAACACCTCATATACCCTGATTGGAACTAGGCAGAGGAGGATAGCTGTATATGCTTTGTATAACCCACCAAGGAAGGCAAATTTGAACCTGCTTCCTCTTTTACATTCTCTCTCCTCCTCCCCTCATTAAATATTCATTATCCTTAACAAATCAACTCAAGTGCATTTTGAACTCATTGTCCATATCCCACATCCACAAAAAGTTCTCTGGGATCTTAGAGAGGCTCAAACACTGTCCTTTCAGTTGCCTTTCTCAGTCCCTTGTCCTAAAGAGTCTCAAAGATGTCTACCAGACACAGATCTTAGGCAGTGGAAAGGGCAGGCAATTTAGAGTTAGAAGGCATGGATTCAAATCTGAGGTCTGCCACTTACTGCCTGTGTTACCTTTGGCAAATAAGTTAACCTTTGGGACTCAGTTGAAAGGGTTAATTAGACTTGTTAATATGTAAAGTCCCTTCCAGGTCTAGTTCCACAAGCCTGTCCAGGTAGAAATTACCATCATCCCAAATACAAAGTTATGCAGATACAACAAGCACTTGATAAAGCTTGTAAAAGGTTACTGCTTGCCTAATACTTATAAAAGTCTTCTGGTGGTATTTGCGAAGAAAACAAAACAAAACAAAAAACCTTCAACCCAAGCAAATAAAAGGGGGAAAAAATTAAAATTGGTATAAGAGAGACAGAGAGGAAAAACTTGAGTTTCCACAGAGTTCCCAGATCATGTGGGGCTCTCCCCAAAGAGAATACGGATATTGAGATAACACGCAGTCAGTCCCTTACCCTCAGTTAAGAAACTTTGTCTTGATGCTTGTGTAAAAATGCCAAGACTTTAGAGGCTACCTAACCCAATCTCCTCGGTTTACAAATGAGGAAAGTGAAGGTAAGAGAGATTGAAAGACTTGTATCCTACCTGTAGCAAACAAGTCAGACTTGGCATCACAACAGTTTCTATAAAACAGATTGGATGGGTAGATGGTGGTGATAGAGAATGAGGCTAGTGGTCTACCAGCTCAAATTGAAGTTATAGTGTGAAATTGTTTACTTTGAAAAAAGGGAATTGCAGTTTGCATTTATAGAAATTTGATGTATTTCTATATTCTACACTGATCAGACCACATTTATAGTAGTGGATTTGGTTCCTATTGCCATGTTTTACGTGGTAAATTGGCTAGCTGGAACTTGACCAGAGGACAGCAACTAGAAGAGCAAAAGGCATGGAAAACTTAATTAAGGTTTTTTAAAGTGTTACATTTGTTTAATTTTTCCCACTTAATAGTATTTTGTTTTTTCAATTACATGTAAAGATTTCAACAATCACTTTTATAAGATTTTTGAGTTCCAAATTTTTTTCTCCCTCCCTTCCTCCTCCCCAAGATGGCAAGCAATCTGATATACGCTATATGCATACAATCATATTAAACATATTTCCACATCAGTCACGTTGTGAAAGAAAAATCAAAACAAAAGGGAAAAACTACAAGAAAGAAAAAAAAGAGAGAAAAAAGTATGCTTCCATCTGCATTCAGACACCATAATTCTTTCTCTGGATGTAGATAGCATTCTCTATCATGAGTCTTTTGGAATTGTCTTAGATCATTGTATTGCTGAGAAGAGCTAAGTCTGTCTAAGTTGGTCATTGCACAATGTTGCTGTTACTGTGTACAATGTTATGCTGGTTCTGCTCACTTCACTCAGCATCAGTTCAGGTAAGTTTTTCCAGGTTTTCCTGAAATCCAATGCTTATCATTTCTTATAGAACAATAGTAGTCCATTACATTCATATACCACAACTTGTTCATCCATTCCCCAACTGATGGGCATCAATTTCTAATTCTTTGCTATCACAAAAAGTTGCTATAAATATTTTTGCGCATGTGGGCCCTTTTCCTTTTTTTATGATCTCTTTGGAATACAGACTTGGTAATGGTATTACTGAATCAAAGGGTATGCATAGTTTTACAGCCCTTTGGATAGAGTTCCAAATTGCTCTCAAGAATGGTTGGATCAGTTCACAACTCCACCAATAATGCATTGGTATTCCAATTTTCCCAAATCTTCTCCAACATTTGTTATTTTCCTTTTTTTTGTCATATTAACCAATCTGATAGGAAATTAAGCTTTATATAAAGCATTTAGATTATAAACTGTTTCAATAGTGATCAATAAAGGTCTGCTGATGAGTGAAGCAAGCAGAACCAGGAGAACATTGTACATGGGAACAACAACATTGTGTGATGATCAACTATGATTGATTTAGCTCTTTTCAGCAATACAGGGATCCAAGATAATGCCAAAAGACTCATGATAGAGAATGTTGTCCATTTCCAGAGATAGAACTGATAGAATCTGAATGTAAATCAAAGCATACTATTTTCACTTTTTTATTTTTTCATAGTTTTTTTCCTTTTGTTCTGTTTCTTCTTTAACAACATGACTAATATGGAAATATGTTTTACATGATTACACATATATAACCTATATCAAATTGCTTACTGTCTTAGGGAGGAGGGAAAGGAAGAAAGGAGAGAGAAAATTTTGGAACTTAAAATCTTATTTAAAAAATGAATGTTGAATAAAATAGAGTGAATGAATAAATGAATGGGTGAACAAACAGTTGAAGGGACTGAGTATATTTAGCCCAATGAAGAGAAAACTTATAAGAAATACAATTATCTTCCAATAATTGAAGGGCTGGCCTGTGGAGGAAGCACATTCTCTGTAGCTCTCAGAAAGCAGAAGCAGGACAAATGGAAGAATGGGAGTTAGTGGAAAGAAGATTTCAATTCAGTATAAGGAAGGACTTCCTAATGAAGATTCTTTGGTTCCTATGAGAAGCACTGATCAACTAAGAACCAGAGCCGTCCAAATAGAAAAGGGCTATCTTTGGAGGAAGTGAGTTTCTTGTCACTGGAAATATTCAAGCAGATGACTACCCGTCTGGGGCGCTGTAGCAGTGCTCTAGGTAGAACCTGGAAGTAGATGTCTTTACGCTTTGGGTTCCCTTTTATAAAATGAAGGGGTTGGAATAAATGATCTATAAGGGCTCTGCCTGCTCTGCATTGCCGTGATTTATGATCTGTGACCACTAAGGTCCCTTCCAACTCCAAAATTCCACAATTCCATGAAATTGCTATGGGGAATGAAATGAGTAATCAACATGGAGAACAGGTCTGCAAAATCGTTCCCAAGGGAAGCCTTGACAACACAGCTAGTTTTTTTCTGAGTTTTCTTAGCCTGACTCAATTGGAAGCCAGCGTTTAGATCCAGCCCTCTGGATCTAAAGAAAGAGAATAAAAAAAACCCAACACACACCCATACATATATACACACATACATGTGTAGATACATAGATATAGATAGGGAAAAATTCCCCATCCCAAGTGCATGGAATGGCTTTTGATCTTGTTTACACATTGATTCTCATTTTCAGTATTTTGTGTTGAATCAAGAAATGATTATCAGGTGGATTCTGGAATATGTTTGGAATGCTTGCCCCTAGAAGCCTGTGTTATATGATGGCTGTCTTTGTGTGAAAAGAACTGTCTGTTTATCTTATAAAATTCTCCTTTAATTGAACAAGTCTCTTTAAGTGACTAATGATAAGGAGGAATGCTGAACCTGACCCTGGAGTCAAACCTGCTCAGTGGATATGTCTAAAACACCCCATGAGAGGGATCTGATTTTAAAACATAATGAAGACATTTGCTTAGCTTTTGTCTGGGTTCTGTCTGGAAGTTCATCCCTGGGTCTAATCAGGATGGTCCTAGCTACATTTTGAGCCTATTTCCTCTCCTTTAGCTCTCTATTAAGATAAAGACCTGCCAGTTAGCTTCCTCCTTTCTCCACTTTACCCATGGAACTCAAGAATAATCTTTTCAACTCAATTGTGGATATCTATTTTTATTTCCTTCAAAGGGTTCCCAAATCACCAACTACCAATAGCGATTAATGAGAGGTGGTAGTAATAGATGTGAGTTTTGTTTTATTTCATTAACTAATTACTGGTAGAAGCCTAGGCAGAAAGAAAAATGGGTGATTTAAAAACTTATCTGAAAGACTACATCTCTTCCTTCCTTGAAACTATTCAAGACAACTTTATGCAAGGGATCCTCCCATTTACATTTTCCAAAAGGAAATTTCTTTGGGTGACATAGGAAGAACAAAGCAGCAACTATGTAAACTAGGGAAAAGGTGAAGATGGCAGGAGGGAGAAAAGAGAAGCCATGGCATGCTCACTTTGGAATGTCCTCACACCGGCTTATCTAGAATTAGGAGTAACCTCAGGATAACCTAAACGTTCTGAATACCAAAGTAGGCACAACTGGCTTCTGGAGCTGCTTGGGGAGGAGGTGGAAAAGAGATGTGGGAGATCAGAATGTCCTAAGTTCCTAAAGGAATGAAATAAACAATCTTGAATTTGGGAAGGATGGCTAATGATAGAAACAAATCCACATGGTTAAATAGTAGGGCTGAAGGACTATTATTATCAGATGATACAAGGCATGTATTTGTATAAGTACATTTTCTACTAAAGCTCTAAAATATGAGATAGGAAAAAGGACTGGACCTGGGATTTCATTAGTACCCAAGGAATGCCTGGATGGAGAAATTCCCTCTGCCATGCAGACTAGCACATCCTCTGCAACTCAGCTTGAGAGAGTTGCCTAGAGAAGGAGGGTCAGGAGTCACATGCCTCCCAAAACACTCTAGAGTGGGGCCTGAACCAGACTAAATTAATTGGAAAATTGAGAAATATTTAGCAAAATAAATAAAAGTATAATAAAACATAGATAAAATTAATGTCATTTTCTAATTTAATACACTGCAAAAGTAGAGTTTGGGAGAGAAATGATTTGACAGGGGGCAGCTAGGTGGCGCAGTGGATAGAGTGCTGGCCCTGAGGTCAGGAGGACCTGAGTTCAAATCTGACCTCAGACCAGCACTTGACATGTACTAGCTGTGTGACCCTGGGCAAGTCACTTAACCCCAACTGCCTAAAAGAAAAAAAAAGAAATGATTTGACAGTAATTTATGTAAAAGAGATTTTTGTGCAGGGGTGGGCGAGAGAAGAGAGCAAGGTTCTTTAGCTATAAGTTCACCTCTGAAGTGGGATAAAAGAGCAAAGAAGAAGGGAAATGACTAAACACAGATCTAGAGTTGGAAGTGATTTCTGAGACCATCTAACCCAACTCTCTCATTTTCTAGATAAAGAACAGGAGCTCATGACTGCAAAGGTAATAAATATTGAAAGCAGAATTTGAGTTCAGGCCCTCTGACTTAGCCCATGTGTAACATAATGCCATGGCTGCAGAGTTTTAGAGTTGGAAGAAACTTCTGTTTAAGCCCCCAGCCTCCAGAAAAAATCCTGGATACAGTCTGTCCAATGAGCAGTCATCTTGCCTCTGCTGGAAGAATTCTGGCAATGAGGAACCTGCTAACCACATTACTTCAGGAGATAGAGAATTGATTATGGATTCACCCCACTTCCTCCTGAGGCAGAGAAGGAGACATACCAAGGAAAAATGAAAAAAAAGAAAGAAAGAAAGAAAGAAAAAGGAACCACTATTTATGGTAAAGAGGACATTGGACAAGAGGTGAAGAGACCTAAGGTTTCATTCCATTTGCTATTGACTATGTGACTTCAGATTAAGTCACTCTACTTCACTTTGTATCCTCAGCACCTACATACACTAAGTACTTAGCAAACTTGACCCATCTCTCTAGGCCTCAGCCTCTTAATCGCTCAAACAAGGAGGTTGAACTCTGTGATCTATAAAGTTGCTTCCAGGCGTAGCCCAAAGAAAATAAATTCCTTTTTGGCTCACCTGCTTTTCTACTTCACTGTCCTGGCAGAACTCAGTCCCCTTTCTACTCCTCCCCATGGCTTGGACCCTGCAGTACCTGGGGCCAGCACCAGCAACATTTTCCCTTCTCCTTTGGGAGTCTATCTCAATGCAAGTTCCCATTTCTTCAGCCATGGATTCCTCTCACAATGCATGCCATTGTTGGTGTTCGCATGTTTGGTTCATTTCTACCCCTCCCCCCACCTTGACACGTAGCCAGGGTAATGGTTTAGGTTCACCCTGAAATGAGACACAGACAGCCAAATTCAGAATGCCGTCGTCCGCAGAAGACAGCTGGGGTTTGGGGCATAACACAGGACAGGCAGGGCTATTGTGTTCCTTGTTTTCAACAGCACTGAGCGCATTGTCAGTGCTCAAGAAGTGTTCAATAAAATTGCTATGTGGACAGCTGGAGCCTTGGGTAAAGAAGGGCCAGAAGGCATAACACAAATAAACACCGAAAGGAGAAGCATGGATGAAGGGAAGGCGTGTGACCTCGAGAGTGCTGGCACCCAATGCAAACACAGAACACACTGCATGTCAAACGCAGAAAGGGGAGAGAAAGAGATCTTCCACCTTCCCCAAACATAGCCTGACCCACAGAATTAGGAGCTCCACCATGAATATCCTTTTATTTACTATAATGAAAACCCAGCCATCTGTCTTAATAAAGTTTATCTGGGCTCTGTTTGACTGAGTTTGCAGACAGATTGAAGCAGTATCTCAAAACGTGCCTGCTCCTCACTCCTTTTATCTTAAAAGGGATTTTTTAAAAAGAAAATTATATTGTTATCTTGTTTTTACATCGCTTAAATTTCCCCCTGTATCTCTTTCCTTCCCACTTTTCAGAAAGACATCCTTTATTTAAAAAAAAAAACTTTTAGAAAAGGAAGATTTTTAAAAGCAAAACCAATCAATTCATTAAAAAAAAAAAGAACCTGACAATATATGCAACATTCCACACCCTGAACCATACCCTCCACACCTCTATAAAGAAGGTGTTTTATCATATCTTTTCTTTGGGGCCAAGCTTGTTCTTTGTGATTTTGAAACATTCATTTTCAATTGTTTTGTGATTCCAGTTCTTTCGATTTATCTGGTTGCAGTCATACAAGGATATTGGGTTTAGTGATCTATAAATGAGCCACTGCCTATTTTATTTTCTGGTTCTGCTTACTTCATTTTTCTTCTGTTCATCTAAGTCTTTCCATGACCAGATTTTTTGGTTTTTTTGGTTTTTTTTAATCTGAAATAATATGGTTTGGGATCCAACAATCAAAAAATTAGTAAAGATGAAACTATTTCAAAAATACTTTAAAGACAGTCTTAAATCTGTGTGTGTTAAAATGGAATTCGAAACAGCCACTTTAGCGGTAAATCTAGCCTTCCTACTTGATAGCTCTTTCTGTCTGAGAACCTTGAAACATTTAACTCCATCATCTTCCCCCATAAGTCCCATCTGCCACAATAACACAGGATTTTACACAGGCTTTTCAAACCAAGTGCACACAGCAGTACCCTATTTGAAAAAATTAGCTGTAGTCAAGAAAACTAAAAGAGAGAATCATGCCAAAGTTCTTGGAAAATTATGAAAATATTCCTTGTAACCTATTAGCAAAAAAAATGGTAATACAAGTTGTTCAAGTCCCACCAAGCCACATTTGTCTCACGTTGTTTTTTGGTATCTTCAATTGCATGTCACCACCCACTCTTTAATTTTATTCCATATGCCTTAGGATAATTTATTTGGAGTGCCAAACTTCTCTTTAAAAGTTACATTTCAACAGTCTGCATATAACAACTCCCCCATTCCCACCCACCAAAAGAGCCATCATTTTCAAAACAGGCCTGTAAGGCAGGTATGACTCTTATTATGGGGATAGTGAAGTCCATCTACACTAGAATTTTCTGATTTTTGACATAAAAAAATAAGGGATTGATGACAACCTCATTCCTAAGAGACGTGAACCTGCAATCATATAATCACAGAATGGCAGAACAAGGAAATATAGATCATCTGGTCTAGTATTTTCTATGTTATTTTTGCCACAGAACAATTGGGGTCTTGAAATATGCAAACAGAAACTAGCTTATCTAGGAAGCCTGAAATGTATGAAGTAGATCTGGGATGGGGGAAGGGGAAGTCAAAGGAATTTTAGAGCAAAATAAAGGAAAGTTTCATTCTGGCACAGATGTGACCTTGGGTTCTCAAAGGCAATATCAGCAGAGCACCAGATCTGGCAAGGTCCTATACTATGCTGGTATGGCTTAAAGTAAGGTCCTGGCAACAGACTCCAAACAACTAACCTAGGTAGATATGGAGAGGTTTATCATCAGTAGTTATCATCCTTGACACCTCACTCTCACTTCCCTATATGCAATCTACTGCCAAGTTCTGTTGACTCTACCTTTGCAACATCTTTAGTATACATCTCCTTCTCTTCTGTAACACAGTCCCCACCCTAGTATGGGTCCTCATCTGCTCACACCTAGACTATTGCTATAGCCTAATGCCTGGGCTCTCTGCTCCCAGGCTCTAACTATTCTAGTCCATCCTCCACTCAACTATCAAAATGATCTTCCTAAACTGCAGGTATAACCATGTCACACATCCCTCAGACATCCTTTCCTCAATAAACTCCAGTGGCTCCCTACTACCTCAGGGATCAAATATAAAATCTTTTGTTTGGCATTCAGATCTCTTCATAATCTGACCCTTTCCTACCTTTCTGGTTTTTGTATATTTGACTCCCTTCCACATACTCCATGATCCAGTGATAATGTCGTCGTGGCTGTTTGTCTTTTGTTCTCAAAGAGGAAGATATGACCTCCTTGCTAACCAAATCACTCCATCTCCTACCTCAATATGCATTTTCACTGGCTGTACTTAATGCCTGCAATGCTCTCCCTCCTCACCTCTTCCCTCTAGCTTCCCTCGCTTCTTTCAAGATTCAGCTTAAAACCTAACTTCTATAAGCTTTTCTAGCCTAGCTCTCCCCACTGCTAGTGGGGGCTTCCCTCTCAGATTCCTCCAATCCCACAGTTATGCCTTCATTTCGTTGTTACTGTTCTCCTTATGATGTAACTCCTCATGATCCCATTTGGGGTTTTCTAGGCAGAGGTACTGGAATGGTTTGCCATTTCCTTCTCCAGCTCATTTGACAGAAGAGGAAACTGAGGCAAACAGGGTTAAGTGTCTTGCCTGAGGTTACACAGCTATAAAGTGTAAGTGTCTGAGGCTAGATTTGAATTCAGGAAAATGAGTCTTTCTAACACTAAGCCTGATGTTCTATCCACTGTACCACCTAGCTGCCTTTTCAGAAGCTCTTCCTGGTGAGAAGTCAAAGCTATGAAATTCATTCCTTAAAATTGCTTATCTTTCTTAAGCAGACATTCCCAGGGTCATCACACCAAACAAGACTAAAGACAGACTCACACATAAATTCCAGTGATTTACTGAGTCCCCTACAAGAGCATTATTCTATCTTTCAGCCTTCAATACTGTTTTGCCCACATTGTCCTTGTTTCATAAACATTTCTTAATGTTAAGTATCTGATGTAACCACTTTTTTTATCTTGTAGCATTGTATAGCATCCTTGGACTATGAGGACCCATTGAATGCCATCCAACGTATCTTAGATAGATTTAATACTGCATTTGGTGGCTAGGTTCAGACAAACCATCCTAGCTGGATGAGCTTCAATCCTTTTCCTAAAGATCATCAAGGGAGGATGTTTGGACTGAAATATAGCATGATGCAAAATAGAAATAATATTCTTTTGGAGGAAAAAAAGATCTAGAACACCAAGGGACATAATGATAAAATGCATGAATAAAAGAGAAATAGAATATTCAGAATCTCAAAGTATGCTATAAAACAGCAGAATCATTTGGTACTGGCTAAAAAAATAGAAAAGAAGATTGATGAAACTGCCTAGATGAAGAAGAATACTAAAGAACCAAACTCAATAACCCAGGGTTCAATAAACCTGAAAACATGTATTATTCAGGAAAGAAGTCCTTATTTGATAAGAACTTCTGGGAAAATGGGAAAGTAGTCAAGCAGAAATTAGGTTTAAACCAACATCTTAACCCATATTCTACAATAAATTAGAAATGAGTATGTGACCTGAAAATTAAACATCATAACATAAAACATAATAAGAGACATAGGTCATATATTTTTCACAGCTATAGATATGGAGAAAATTTTCAGTCATACAAGAGAAAGAAACAATTGCAAATGATAAAATATGTCATTTTCATCACATGAAATTGAAAAGCTTTTTCATGAACAAAGCTTTTTCATGAACAAAATGATTGCAACTTAAACAAGAAGGGAAGCTGCCAAATGGGAAAAGAATCTTTATATCAAATATCTTTGATGAGTCTGACATCCAAGATATATAGATAACAAAAATATGTAAGTTCAAAAGCTGAATCTATCCTGAAGGATAAGAGATCAAAGGATGTGAGAAAACATTCTCAAAAGAATTGCAAATTATTAGTAATCATATGCAACAATGCTCCAACTCACTAATTATAAGAAAATAGCAAATCAAAACAACCCTGAGGTTGTAACTCACACCCAAAAAACTGGCAAAGAGGACAAGAGAAGGGAATAATTAATATTGGGGAGTTGTGGAAAGGTGGGCACATCAGTATGTTGTTGGGAGAGCTGTGACCTAGGACAACCATTCTGGAAATCAATCCAGAATTACATGTAACACCCCTATCTACTCAGGGTTTGCTCTGAAGGACAGCCTTGTCATCATTCTGCTTAGGTGGGAGGGCAGGAAAGAATAGAGGAGGTTACTTCTGATTGCTTGACAATGATGAACTATGATGCTACCTATACACAAGTGGGACAAGGTACTTCTTCATAAATGGTTGGACAATTTTGAGAGAAGCAGTCAGCAGAGGCAAGTGCAGATTTTCGAATAGTTACCAGGAACTCTCAGCACTATAGATACATAAGGAATTCTAGGCCCTCATCTTGTTCTTTATTTCCACTGCTCACAACCCCACATGCTGCCTCTCTCAAAGTCTTCCAGACATCTTTAGAGAAGTAACTTTTCTCCAGGGGTATGCTGATAAATGTTTAACAACTAGTTCTATGATAAAATATGTATGCACAACACACTTTTAAGTTTGATCCCCATTACTTTTTCCCCATTGCTTTAAGTCTAGACAATCAATAAACCAAGCCCTGATCTGAAGTATTTGCTGATTTTAAAGGTATAAATAAATGCTCCAATACATCCCTTGCTTCTTCCTCACACAGATATGAATGGTCAACATTATGACTCGGTGTTCTCTCATCCAATCAGGAATCATTTCCCCATATACATACTTAAGCATTGCAAGGTAACAGGGCTGTACTTCATGGCAAACCATCCCACCTGAATGAGTGGAGCTAGAAAGTACCTAAAATGTCCATACCCTGTGACTCAGAGGTTTCACTGCTCAGCATATGCCCCAAAGAGATTAATGACAAAAGCCCTACATACACCAAAATATTTATAGCAGCATTTTTGGGACACAACAAAGAATGAGAAACAAACTAGATGCCTATCTACTGAGGAATGGCTAAACAAATTGTGGTATAAGAATGTAATGGAATATAACTGTAATGTAAGAAATGATGAATACAGAGAAGCATGCAAAGAATTTTATGAACTAATACAAAGCAGCAGAACCCAGAAAACAATAGACTCAATAATAACAATAATGTATTTTTTAAAAAATACAAAAAAATTGAAATTGAATCCTGCAAAATTATAAATGATCAAGCTCAACCCCAAAGAAGAGATATGAGAAGAAAACTCCTCTCTATTCCTTTGCAGAAGTCAGGGATCGTGGGTCCCTAGGATACTGGACCTAGGGATTCCTGGGATACTAGACCATGGAATACTGAAAATAACATCAAACATTTTATGTAGTTTCATTTGCAGGATGCTTTTCTTTCTTCCCTTTTTTAAGATATCATAATAGGAGTTTGAAAACTGAATGTTATCTTAGGATTTGTAGTTCACAGGGACAAGCATTTCCCTCTCAACCTTGAAAGCAATTTGAAACTGTTGCTATTTTGGAGACAAGAAGATGGAACTGAGTTATGTGGAGTTCTTAAAGGGACTCAGGTAGACTGTGAGCCATAGACAGAGAAGAGGTCATGGGAACCTGGTGGATAAGCAGTAGATAAGTAGCTGCCATGGTGGGGAGCACACTCCTTATCCCCTCCCAGAACTTAACAAGCTAAGAATCCAAGCACTGAGGGAAACAACAGGCAAAGAGGGAAAGTAAAAGGAGGGATGTTGGTTCCCTCTTCTAGGTATCTCCCCGCACAAAACTCAAGCTGAAGCTGCCAGCTGTACCCACCTTTTCAAGGACTGAAAGAATCTTTCCCCAACTTTCTCTCCCCAAACGTGTTCAGCAACACTCTAATATACTCCATAAGCTTCTTCTACTTAAACATTTCCTTGTCCTGGTTTTTTGTTTCAGATATAAAGAGACCAAAGTTTAAATATAAATTTAAGAGATAAAGATGAGATAGATGGATATGAGATATATAAATTTAAATGAGGGCAGAGAGCAAATGACTAAATGTTAGGAATTCTCCTAACTTAGAGTTCTGAGTCATTGTAGCCAAACTACTAAGTTTTCATCTTATATATACTCCAAAGAGCAGTGGAAGAGAGGACCCAAGGGTCCAGAATAAGCTGAAAGGAAAAAAAAAGCTAATTGTAACAGTGCATGGCTGGTGAAATCTCCAAAGACAATATGGTAAAAGCAGGCAGTAATGATCATTGGCCAACTGTACCTTCCAACAGAACACTCCAAACCTATAGTACAACAATAGTTTATGGTAAAGGATGACCTTCTGGGTGAGGAAAGGGAAAATAAAGTGGAAATTTTAATAAACAATGCAAAAACTTACAGCATCTAAGTGGCCAATAGAGTGCTGGCCCTAGAGTCAATAGGACCTGAGTTCAAATGCAACCTCATACACTTACTGGCTGTGTGACCCTGGGCAAGTCACTTAACCCTGTTTGCCTCAGTTTCCTCACCTGTAAAATGAGCTGGAGAAGGAAATGGTAAACCCTCTAGTATCTTTGCCAAGATAACTCCAAATGGGGTCATAGAGAGTCAAATATGACTGAAACAACTCAACAATTAAAAACAAAAGATAATTTTAAAAAATTTTAAAGCATTACATCACAGAAAGAGTCCTAGACTTGGAGTCAGAAAACTTGCTTTGAATTACAGCTCTGTCAGTTACTACCTGTATGACATAGAAACAAATTATTCATTTCTCTGAACCTCAGTTTCTTCATCTGTGAAATAGGGATGAGAATACTTTTTTGATGGCATAAAAGGTAGAAAGTAGGCATCAGAAGCAGAAAGACCTGAGTTGAAGTCCTTCCAACAACACATAATGGCAGACAGTATGTGACCCTGGGTAAGTCACTTAACCTTTGAGTACACCAGGCAATTTAATTACTGATTTGCATGGGAAGAAGGAATTTCCTAGCCAGGAATAGAGTTTTCTACCAATGAATAACCAAAAAACTTTATACCACCTATTTCATAGGTAACTGCAAGGCGAGTGCTTTGGAAATATCAAAGTGTTTCCACATACACGATTTAAAAAAAAAATTATTCACTGCTTAGCAAACTTTTTTGTCCAGAAGTTCTTTCTTGAATCTAACCTAAGCTTTGCTTTATGAAAAAAAATATCCATATTACTTAAAAGAAAGTATTCAGTGTTGCTATTAGTCAGTGCATTAAGTTGTTTTTCAATGTCTGGGAGATAGGGTAACATAAGTATTAACCAGCTGAACAGAGAAGGAAACTGATACTTAGCTCTAAGGAAAGCAAATTTTATTGTCCCAGATAGCCTTCATTTATCTTCTACTACTTCAAAAGACAATTTTAGCAGCATTTGTACTCTATCCATCCATAAAGAGCCACATGTTCTCTACTCCTTAGGGCATGGGTTCTTAACTTTCTTTGTGTCATGGCCTCCTTTGGCAGTCTGGTGAGACTCTATGGAATCTTCAGAATAATGCTTTTAAATGCATACATTAAAGCATAATTTTACAAAAGAAACCACTTATATTCAAAATATTAAAAAAAAAATGTTCAAGGACCCCAGGCTAAGAATCCTTGCTTGGGGGATAATCTTCTTGCTCTAGCCAAAATAATAATAAAAATCATAATAATGATTAATAATAATAATAATAATTCAGCAGTCAACCTTATGATGACGAGCCTTTCAGACCTCAGCAAGCCTGATTCTTAGAAGATGACGCCAGAGACAATTATCTGGCTGGACCTAGAAGCCTTTCCATCTTGGTAGGAACAGAGATTGTACACTACTGTCACCTAGAAAGCCTAGGATCACCTCCATCTATGATAAGGCATAAAAGCAGAGCTTTAGAGAAGGTGTCATTATGCCACAGAGAAATGACAAGACTACATAGGGACCCTTCCTAAACACTCATATCTTGTGGTGGTTCCTATAGCCCTTAAGAACTTCCTCAGGTGGAAGTAAATTAAAGTTCATTGAACAGTCAGGCTCCTTTTGTTATAAAACCCTGAGACAGAGAAAGAGAGTTTTTTGGTAATTAATAGTTTATTAATTAGGCTAGCTAACAATCAAAAAAATTATGATCAGTGGTTTCTCTAGGTAACCAAAGACAATGGAGACTCTGAAAGCTTTAAATAACTCTTGAAAAGTGAAAATTAATGCTGATTGGTAGACATTTAATGAGATGGGCTAAAAGTCTTCAACTCTTCCTGTTGATAATGTGGTTTGATCATGAGATTCAGCCGCTTCCAGCAATCTGGACAGGGGGATCCATCTCCATATAGACCACTCTGCTTGGTTTTCTCCGTCATAAGCTGGGTCACCTTAAACTCTAATGGAGGGATACAAGGACAGGGGCTTCTTTCCCCAGGGTAAAAACTTGCCCAGACTGGATTCTGTTTATACTCTAGATAGAAATTAGGTCTTCTAGTTGGGTGGAGTCCCACCCGAGATTGAAGAGCTTTTTCCTTGAGGACTAAGAGTAATTTTATCAATCAGTCATGTCCTTCTGAGACTGACTTTAACAAGAACTGGGCCTTCATGATGAACCAGCAAAGAGAAAATCCTGGATCCCAATTTAATAATTGGTTATTAATATAATAACACAATAATAATTTCTCTCACTTTGTTGTAGAGAGGAATCATTTTTCAGTTATGGGTTAATGTCTAATGGAATCTCTACCAGAACGACCTTGTGGTAATTTCACCAATAGTTTTCTCTGACTAAATCTCCAAGTTTTGACTAAATTTCAAGAGCTCTCTTTTCATTCATTGTAGTAACAATTCCCCTCTTTCCTTCTGCCTCCCATCTGCCAACCCCTTTGCCCCAAGCATTCTTTTTTTATTGGTAGCATAGCTTGATCTCATGACTCCCTCTAAACTATTTCTCTCTTCCTTCCCTTCCTCTGCCTTCTTTCTTATCCTTGTGAATCTCTAAAGTGTCCATCATCGCCTATTTCTTCCCCTCTCCAAATACTCCTAACAGTCTATATTCCCTTGTCCCTGCTCTCCCCATTCTAGCTGAAATCTAGAATCTTGCCTCATGTCAAACGCCATACATGCCATCGCCACGACTGATTCTGCTTTAAGGAAAAACAAAGACCCAGAATCTGGGCAAATGGAAGCCCACGTTTACAAAGCTGAACATTAGTACTGTTATGAAATGAAGATTGAATTTGTGCCACGTTTTTGGATACTTTACTGTCCCCAGGCTTAAAATACATGCCACTGGACTCACTTTCTCTAGCATGACAGCTACATCACAATTTACAGACTAAATAATTATTCCACTCATACTCACTCTCCATCCACATTTACCATAGGTAGCCTACTTGCATCATTAATGAGCCAGCTTCATTCTTATTATCTGACTCCCCTAAATGATCTAGTAGAAGCCCCAGTATAATCAGCCTCTACTTATTTGGTACCCAAAGACGGCCAGGCCCATGGGGACACGGACTGCAGTGGTGCCTTGGGAATAAGAGAACAACCAGCATGAGAGGACTTGGCACTTGGCCAGGAAAGAATTACTTGAGCAAATACTGAGGGAAACTGAAGAAATATTTCACCACTTTAATTATTTTGGGTTGGAACCAACAGCCTAGTCTGATGGCAAGTAAAAAAGCTAGTGGCCTCTTAGGCTGCAAGAATAGAATGATATCTTGGATGGATCACACTTGCAGTATTGTATCACATTCTGTAATCTATCCAGAGGAAAGCAGCCATGTTGCTCTACAGAATCATGTCATATAAGAATCAGTGAAAGGAAATAGAAATGCTGAATAGGAGGAAGAGGCATTGAGCTGTCTTCAAATATCTGGAGGTCTGTCCTGTGAGGATTTATTTTGTATAGCGCAAGAGGGCAGAACAAGAACAATTGGTGGAAATTTCAGGAAGGCAGATTTCAATTCAGTACAAGGAACAATCAGAGAGATTCATAAATGGAAGGTTTTCTTTGAAAAAAAAAAGCACTGATCTCCTCATGATTCAAG
This sequence comes from Phascolarctos cinereus, assembly GCF_003287225.1. Taxonomy (NCBI): domain Eukaryota; kingdom Metazoa; phylum Chordata; class Mammalia; order Diprotodontia; family Phascolarctidae; genus Phascolarctos; species Phascolarctos cinereus. Next base: position 122,021,401 of record NW_027556098.1, on the reverse strand, counting down.
TATTAAATCAAAATTTAGATGAGTCCCTCTCAAGGATATTGCAATCCATTATGAAAAGGAATTCTTACTTGTGGTGAGGAATTGGGCTAAATCTATGATCTCTAAAGTCCATACACACACCCACACATATGTATATATATAAATATATATGTGCATGTGTGTGGGTATGTATATATACATATATATGTACATATACATGTATACATATATGTTTTTAGCTGCAAGGCTTTGCCCCCCTTAAAATATGAGTTCCGTTCCCATTTCCTTCCCTTTCCTTGCTATCTTTCTCTGTCTCTCTTCTCATTGTTCTCCAGGCCTTCCTCCCAATCTTCTCCACCTCATGCCTCAAGAAACCTCTTCAGCCTGGGGGCTTACTCCAGCCCTGGAATTCACACTTTGGGAGTACTGTCTTTGGAAGTACCTGGCTCCTGGGATCCCTCCCTCAGCTTGGATGACTCCTCCCACAATCCCCTTTTAAGTAGGATGTCCAGGCCAGCCAACTGGCTCTCTCCTGGCTACATTCCAGACTCTCTCCTTTCATGCCCTAGGGCCCTGAACTTTAGTTCCCTGCCCTGCCCCTCCCTACCCCATTTTAAGCTTCCTTTTCTGCAGTTGTTTAAATTCATTAGAATATAAGCCCCTTGAGGCCAGGGACTTCCTTTCTGCTTTTATACCTGCTTCTGCTTATACCGGGCACTTAGCACAGTGCCTGTCATATAGTAAGAGCTTAATAAATGCTTGTTCACTGACTGATTCCTTAGGCCTTGCCTCCCACTGTCACACTTTTTCTCCCTTTTTGTTGTTCATTCGTTTCAGTTGTGTCCAATTTTTTGTGACCCATTTGGGGTTTTCTTGGCAAAGATACTACAGTGAATTGCCATTTCCTTCTGCAGCTCATCTGACAGATGAGGAAACTGAGGTAGAAAAGGTGAAGTAACTTGCCCAGGGTCCCACAGCTAGGAAGTGTCCAAGGCCAGATTTGAACTCTGGTCTTCTTGCTTCCAGCCCTAAGCTCTATCCACTGTGCCACCTAGCTGCTTCTTAGGCTCAGGATCCTTAGCTTCCTTCAAAGGTTCAATTCAGGTCCCCTTAATTGTTAACTGTTCGTCCACTTCTCAAACTGTGTTATATTTACATATCTATTTAAATATTGAATTCTCCTCACTCCCACTCCCCTTTAGAATATAAGCTTCTGAAGGTTAGAGACTGATTTCATCTTGACAGTATTTAGCACTGTGCAGTGCACCCAGTAAGCACTTAATGAATGCTTGTTGTTTGAATGAATCAAAGTCTTCTAATAATGTTCACATAAAATTGGCTGTATCCTACCAGGCACTCTTGTCTTCTAAATTTATTTTCCTAACTAACCCTTCATGCATAGAATTTTCAGCACATTAGTGAATGTAATTTTAAAGGTCATTAATAAATGATGAAGAAATCCCTAAGTTCTACCCACATCTAAATAGAAACACCTCTATTTCACCTGGTTGAACTCCACTCGCATCTACCAGACATCTGCTGCCTATATATCATCTTATGTGTGCTCTATAATTTATCTTGATATAATCAAGCCATCTGTCACCTTCCAACCTTAACCACTGCACACCTGCACCAAAGTGCCTTTTCTTCAAAGGCCACTAATCTCTTCAAAAGAATCCCTTTTGATAATTATAACCAACATTCTGTAATCAGAGAAGTATGGTTCCCCACTTATTCAAATTGGCTTTATTCTTTAAAACAGTGGTTCTCAAAATGTGATCAGGGACGAGTAGAGTTTCCCGAAACCTTTTCAGGAAGTCTCTGTTCATAATAATACTCAGATGTTTTCATTTCTAATACGGCAAATATAGATAGATATAACCCACATAAACAAAACCTCTTTGAGGGGTCCTTGATCGTTTTTGAGAGTGTAAAGGGACCCTGAGGCCAAAAACTTTGAGAATTGCTCCTTTAAAGAATTATGATGGGCTTTAATAGTCTGAGGACTCCTCACTTAGTTTTCTTTAAAAAGATCCTTATGGACTCATGGGAAACCACTGAGAAAATCTGGAAAAAGTTCGCTGCCAATCCACCCATCTAGAGGTTTGCTTTTACACATAGAGAAATTGTCACAAAATGGACTTTTCATTGACTCCAGGTGGATAACAAATCTAACCTTTTCTCTACTCCATAGTCAGTGCTCACATAAAACCTTTTTCTGACTGAATTCACTTGAGTTCAGACATCCTGTACCTTCTAGCATTCCCTCTGGACTTATCACCATTTTGTTCTGTGGCTAGATTTGGGTGCCTAAATGCATATAACACACATACACATGTATGTACATATATGTATGTAGATGCACACATATGTACATGAATGTATACACATGGATCTAGCTGAAACAAAGCATAAAACAGGATACCTCCTCTTTAGGAACTTAAAAGCTGATGGAGGAAGAAAGGCAGATGTAAATAAGTCACAGGAACATGAGCATGAGTGTTTATATGAATATATAAGATACGCACATACATGTATATAGTCACGAATACATGTGTATATATTCATGATTAACAAGTATATAAACATCTCTGTATATATATGAGTATATACTATATACATATATACTCATGAATACATAGATATAATATGTACATATATATATACATATATATATACATATATATATATATATATTCATATTCCTGCACCTTGTTATTTACATCTGTCTTCCTCCCTCACCTCATAAGTCTGAAAGGGTAGGGACCGTGCTTTACACTTCCTTTTAGAATCCCTCTCTGATCCCCTCTCTAGGCTTAAGTGAACCTCCATTGTTTGGGGGGCTTCAAAAGGATTCTGTCTAGGTTTTCCATACTCTGCTTCAAGATTGACAGATGTCATTGTAGAAAAACTGAGAGTTGTTCAACTTTTTCTGGGGTTACATAGTTAGCACAATAAGATCTAGAAATATATGTGATCCAGAGCACTTCTTGAAAAGTAATCTTCACATTTCCACCCTTTGTCTTTTTAAAAACCTATCAGAGTTGCCTTCTCCATGAAGCCTTCATGGATTCCTCCAGATAGAAATAACTCTTTCACCTCCAGTTTCTCATGCCTTGGCTTCATCTCTCCTAAGGACCACTTTGAGCTTCATTTTTATCATAGATATTTGTGTATATGTCAGACAGCACAAGATGGCTCAGGGGAAAGAATACTGACCTTGGAGACACGTGACCTGGTTTTGAATCCTGAGTTAGTTGCTTACTGTTATCCGTATTACCTTGGCCAAGACACATTAACTTCTTTGGGCCTCACTCAGTTTTCTCACCTCTAAAATGAGAGGATTGGACATGAAGCCTTCTAAGATCCCTTCCAGCTCAAAATATATTATCTTATGATCTTATTCCATTATTAGATTGAAAGGCTGAGAGCAAGAACTGGCCATTTTCATCTTTATGTGCCCAGATCCTAGAAGAAGGGCTCATAAATTTTAGGTATTTAACGCACTTGTTTAGCAAAATCAAATTATTTAATAGTTTTGTTTCCCTGTTCTTGAGTTAAAAATTGTATGAATAAAGCACTGTATATTTATCTAAAAAAACAAAAAAATCCCAAATACTAAATAAAATAAGTAATTTTTTTCATTGCTGTTTCTTATGTGACACTCAGTTTATTTTTCCTGTGGGCCACCTCTGCTTTATGATATCCTGTCCCAACAACCATTTTATGTTATAGTAGCCTACATATCATTTTAATTTCTGATGTGATGAGAGAATTGGCTAAGGAATTTGCCAAAGGCCTTCCACAATAAAATAAGATTCTAAATCTAAAGCAGCTATATAAATCTCTCCTGCTGGCTCCTTTCCCTAAACATCAGTACATGAAGCAGACCTTCTCAGCAGTTTGATTCACCAAATTCTTCAAGTCTCAAAGAGGATATTCTTTGACAGCTTTCTAAAACAGAAGAGGTACTTGATTATTGGGTTTTTTTTTCAAAGTCTACTATTTCCTCCATTCTTAGAGTCTGACCATATTTCTCTTCCTTCCTCATTGTTTTTTCAATCATGAGCTGATCTTGTGCTCATTCATTCATTGAATGAACGTTCCCTGGAAGTCTACTCTGTGACTAGTGGTGTGCCAAGTATTGTGGGGACTGTTGTTAGTTGTTTTTCAGTCATGTCTGACTCTTCGTTGTGTCAGGTTTTCTTGGCAAACATAGTGGAATAGTTTGTCATTTCCTTCCCTGTTCATTTGACAAATGAGGGAACTGAGGCAAACAGGATGAAGTGACTTTCCCAGGGTCCCACAACTAGTAAATGTCTGAGGCCAGATTTGAACTCAGAAATGTGAGTCTTCCTGACTTCAAATCTGGCACTCTTATCTACTGTGCTATCTGGCTGCTTGATATTGTAGGGGATACAAAGAAGTAATAAGTTTGAACACTTAAAGGAGCTTATACTCTAGTAAGTTTCAAACAACTGTATAAGATTTATTGTTTTTAGTGTTTTTCTTAAATTCAGAAGATATCACAAGACAGGATAAACAAAGAGCCAAATGAGGACAGAGCTAAGGACAATGAAATGGTTTTGAACGCCTTGGTTTCTGTAGTGAAAGAGTTTAGTACTAGGTTCAATTTCCTGGTTCTATCACTAACTCTGTGACCTTGGGTAAGAACTCCCCCTCTCTGAGTTTTCCTTCCCTAATTATAAGATGAAGGAGTTGGACACATTCAGGGTTTCTTATTTTTTTGCCTGTCCTAGACAGGCAGTCTGGTGAAGCCTGTGGACTTCTCAGAAGAACGCTGTTCAGTAATTAAAAGAAATGCAAAATTTCAGAGATTAGTTAGTTAGTTAGAAATTAGTAGTTAGTTATTATTAGTTAGCTATAAATTATAATTATAGTTATAAATTAGAGATTAGTAAAATAAATACCTATTTTTTTCTTCCCATCTAAGTTCATGAGTTGATTTCTAAGACTTCTTTGTTTCCTTCTGTCTTTCTCTCTTCTCTTTCTTTCTTCCTTTTCTTCCTTCCTTTCTTTTTTCCCCCTTCTTTCTTTCCTCTTTTTCTTCTTCCTTCTTTTCTCCTCCCTTTTTTCCTTCTTTCCTTTCTTCTTTTTTCTTTCTTTCCTCCTTCCTTCCTCCCTTCCTTCCTTCTCTCTCTCTTTCTTTCTTTGTAGCTGATAGCAAGTGCTGGGACGAGAGTCAGGAAGACTCATCTTCTGAGATCAAATCTGGCCTCAGACACTTACTAACTATGTGACCCTGGTCAAGTCACTTAACCCTGTTTCCAAATCTGTCAAATGAGCTGGAGAAGAAAATGCCAAGCCACACCAGTATCTTTTCCAAGAAAACTTCAGATAGGGTCATGAAGAGTCTGACAACACTCAACAACAACAGCAACAACAACAACAACAACAACAATAACAATGTTTCTTTCATCCTTAACATTCTGTGATTCTGCTAAAGGTTTGGGCAGCGAGGTGGTGCAGTGGGTAATGTACCAGGTCTGAAGTCAAGAAGACCTGCATTCAAATGCAACTTCAGACACTAGCAATGTGACCCTAGGGAAATCACTCTGTTTGCCTCAGTTTCCCCATCTGTAAAATGGTGATAATAACACCTCCTAACCTCTCAGGGCTGTTGTAAGGGTAAAATGAGATGATAACTGTAAAAGACTTAGCATAGTACCAGCCACATAATAAGTGCTACCTAAATGATAGTTATTATTATAAGAGAACTATATTGGGAGAAAAAAAAAGATTAGCTCGTACTTCCTCGGACAGTCTTTAAAAAGCCCTAGGCCATCCAAATAATCCTGTCCCATTCTCAGTTCCCTTTTAAATTTTAATTTAAAGGCAAGCAAAATTATTGCTAATTAAATGTTTAATCTATATTTTTAAGGGTAGGATAATAATTTTGTGTCAAATTAACAGTACAGTAGAGCTGTATTTTATAGGCTGCATGTACATGGAATGAGGCCCCCTGCACGATCAATATGCATAGTATATTTATGCCTATTTTATTGGACTTGGAACATGATTTTACTATATTAAATTATTATAGAAGTCTATAGTTGTGGTATCTTTGTTTTGCAGACATATTGTTTTGCTGGGTCATATCTATGACTTATTTGAGTCAAGTCCTTAGACAGGAATACAATACTCAAAAATTCCAGTGGGAAAATTTGGGCTATTTTATGACGATCCACTTTAATGGATGGTTTCTATGAATGCATGTAGTAAAATATCAGACATTTACTACTTTGATTCCTGGTGGCCCCACATTACCTATTCTGCTATAGGATGTGTATTGTCAGCAGTATATTTGTTTGATTAAGGATACAATATGCTGTAAATATAACATTCAAAGGACTGATTGTATTCTCTTGGAAATTTTATCTACAGTTGAGGTAAACTGCTACCAGGGAAGCAGTGATACCTTGGTTATCTGGCCAATGTCTAAACAATAATATCCATTCATTTATTAAAGACCCAAAAGTATGAATTTTCCATTATGTTAAAAAAATCTAATTCTGTATTTTTTTTTATTAATTCAAAGTTTAAACCACATAAACTATTATTGGTCAGTATCATCAATATCATCATGAAAATATCAAAATTTGTGAGTACTGGCATATGGCAGGAGGAATTTTATTTTTGTTACAAATAATACAGTACTGGGGTTTCCACTACACATAAGCTATGCTGGAGAAAGAGCAATTGCATTAAACCTTAATTCTTCTGGGTCCTGTTCCATGAACTTCCTGCAAATTTCTATGGCATCCTCTAATAAAGTATCATCACTAGTTTTCCCATGGCTAACTGGAAATGGCTTGCGCCCATCTAATTCATAGAGATGCCCATCTACATGAACTAATGCAATAAAATGCAGATCTACTTTTTCATATATACCTGGTGCCTCTGTCTGACCTTCATGGGCACTTGATTCGTGAGTAACTCGAATAGCTTCATATTTTTCTAGGTATCTGGCTTTCTTCAGGATTCATATTTAGAGATTCTTCCAAGAACTTTTTCAATGTTGATCCAGATTCAAAATTCATCTTTTCCTTGTTGTTAGCAATGGCATGGATCAGCCCAATTGTTCCAGGCATTACTGATGGTTTGCCTCATGAAATATACTGATTCTGTGACATCTTGTCGTTATGATTTTATTTTTTTCTTCCGCTTCCATTCTGAATGCTTCATACTTTTCTGTAATTGGAAAGAGAAACAATACTGCACAAACTGGTAATGGTACCATGCTAAGGAATTCAGGTTCCACACCATACACATAAACAAATTGCCAGTTGGGATGCAGACCTAATTGTTTAAGAAACTGGTTGGTGACCTCGGGATTGGCCTCCAGATGCAGCTAGTGGTGATTCTCCATGGCCGGCTCGCTTGGGTTTTGGCTCAGTCTCCCAGCTCTAGCTCTGAGAGTCACAGGAGCCCTTGCGGCTTCTCCAAATTCTGCATTTTAAAAACCAATCATAATGGCATTTTAAAATGTTTTATTTTGAAATGCATTTTAAAAGATTTAAACAAAAAAAATCTAAGTACAACTTGGTACCTTTCATAATGCATCAACTATTATAGATAACTATTCTAAACCTAACTTATGCATAGGCATAATTAAAATATTACTTTGTAACTCATCACCCTTCTATTCACTTGTAGTTAAACATATATCCAGGTCTTTTAGTTGTCTCTGCAGTTTAAAACAATTTTAATGTCAAATGATTTTGCCATTCCTTGCAGATCTGGATAAAAATATTACAACTTAAAGAACCGTTTTTCTTCTATGTCACTTACTATATTTTAAAAAATTAATTAATTTGACTTTAGTTTTCAACATTCACTTCTACAAAATTTTGAGTTCTAAATTTTCTTCCCCTTCTTCTCACCCCCTTCCCCAAGAAGGTGTGCAATCTGATATAGGTTGTGTATATACATTCACATTAAACATATTTTCATGTTGTAAAGAAGAATTAGAATCAGTGGGAGAAATGACAAGAAAGAAGAAACAAACAAAAAAAGAGACAGAGAGAGCAAATAGTATTCTTTGATCTGCATTCAGACTCTATAGTTCTTTTTCTGGATGTGGATAGCACTTTTCATCATGAGTCTTTTGGAGTTGTCTTAGATTCTTGCATTGCTGAGAAGAGCTAAGTCTATTAAAGTTAGTCATCACACAATATTGCCGTTACTGTGTACAATGTTCTGGTTCTGCTTACTTCAGTTAGCATCAGTTCATATATGTCTTTCCAGGTTGTTCTGAAGTCTGACTGCTCATCATTTCTTTTGAAATAATAGTATTTCATTACATTTGTATACCACAACTTGTTCAGCCATTCCCCAATTGATTGGCATCCCCTCAATTTCCAATTCTTTGCCACCACAAAAAAGAGCTGCTATAAATATTTTTGTACATGTGGGTCCTTTTCCATTTTTATGATTTCTTTGCGATGCAGACTTAGAAGTGCTATTGCTGGGTCAAAGGTTATGCACAGTTTTATACCCTTTGGGCATAGTTCCAAATTGCTCTCCAGAATGGTTAGATCAGAAGAATCATTCTTTTAACTGTCCTCTTCTAAAAACCAGCTAAAAAATTAATTCCTTATCAAGCTTTCTTCAGTTTTGGAGCACCTTTTCTATTTTTTCCACAGAGCAGGAACAGAAAAAAAAAGTAGATTTATGGTTGTATACTACATCTTTAAAAACAAGCCATACCCTAAGATGGTTTTGCCCAGACAAAAGGGAAAACTTGTACAAAATCTTGTTGAAAGGGATGTGTTTGCATGTTATTGTCCCAATACCTCTTTTCCCTCACATCTAGACTCCTTTTAAAGAGATTATATCAATATCAATCAAATGTTTAAAATAAATAAAGGGACTATATTCCTTTTTAGTAATAAATCCAACCTTAGACCCGAAAGCAACTTCTAAAATTATTTTTAATGTTTACTGTAGTTTTTTAAAATATAAGACTATTAGCTGTGTGACCTTGGGCAAATCACTTAACCCTGTGTTTGCCTTAGCTCCTCATCTGTAAAATGAGCTGGAGAATTAAATGGCAAACCGCTCTTGTATCTGCAAAGAAAACCCCGTAGGGTCACATAAGAGTCAGACACTCAACAACCCACAAATTTCTTTCCCAAACCGCACCACTATAATAGAACTCTCTTATAAAAAAGAAAAAGATATGCATCATAGAATTAAAAATTACCTTCTTTGCTTTAGTTAGCTCAAAGCTTTTGTTAAGAAGGTGCCCAACAGGGAAAAAAAAACATTCCTTATGAATTGATTTCTACCTATTTAATGCCTCTTTGATCCAGTGACATTGGCCTCCTGCACGTTTTGTGAGCAAGACTCTCCATATCTCAGCTCCAGGCATTTTCTCTGGCTCTCCCTCATGCCTGGAACACTCTCCCTGCTCAACTCCTCCTATTAACTTCCCCGGCTTCCTGTAAGTCCCAACTAAAATCCCGTCTTTTACACGAAATCTTTTCCAACCCCTCTTAATTCTAGTGCCTTCTCTCTGTTATTTCCAATTTATGTTGTATTGTAGTTTGTTTATACATTTCTTTGCACGTTGTCTTTCCCATTAAACTGTGACCTCCTTGAAGGCAAAGATTGTCTTTTGCCTCTCTTTGTATCCCCAGAACTTATCATAGTGCCTGGCGTGTAGCTGGTGCTTAATATTTATTGATCGGCTGATCAAAGTATCATATACATATTTAGAAACATATATACATATAGGTATATACATATTATATATCAACAAAGAGGAAGACAAATCATTATGTGTAAGAGGAGTCAGAATATCTGTTGTGTCAAGACTTTTCCACATTGACTGTAAGACATCCTACATAAAATGCAGACAGTTACTGGGGAAAGGTCATGAATTTTAGGGTTATCTAAGGGTCAGTTAAATCAGACTGGCTTTAATATCCAGGCAACATCTTCCTGGACACAGAAACATAAGATTTATGGGAAAAAAAGGGGGAAAAAAACAAGCTTCCTGAGATCCTTGCTTCCTCACTTTAAAGCACAGGAAAAGGACATTTTAAAAATGGAAATAGCTAAGTTGGCTTCTCCACAGTTAAATAAAACAAACTGACTCAGCAACTGCAACTGAGAGCATATGCAACCACCCACAGCATTAGTCAAGGCACTGCTGATTAAGGAGATTGATATACTGCAAAGTGTCCGGAGGAGGATAAGCAGGATGGTAAGGAACCTTGAATGGTGACGTATGAGGACTGGTTGAAGTAATCTCGTTCTCCCCCAAAGAAGAAATGTAAACCATCAACCATATAAAATGCTGCAAGAGCTGGAGATTTCAGGGTTGAAAAGGGAGGCCTTCTGCAGCAGTGTTACACTGGTCATTCATTCATATGTGTCGGTTATTCCTAAATGGAGTTTTAGTAAGGCGAGGAGCTGAGTGTTTATAGTTCAGAGATTGCTTGTAACTTTTCTTCTCTTTCGCTTAGCACCTAGCAGAGTGCTATGACAGTGTTGCTCTTCAGTTGTTTTTCAGTCCAACTCTTTGTGACCCCATCTGGGGTTTTCTTAGCAAAGATACTGGAGTGGTTTGCCATTTCCTTCCTCAATTCATTTTACAGATGAGGAAACTGAGGCAAACCCATTAAATGACTTGCCTAAGGCTGCCTGGTGAGTAAATGTCTGAGGCCAGGTTTGAATTCAGGAAGTCTTCCTTACTTCAGGCCCAGTACTCTTTCCACTGTACCACCTAGCTGCCCCCTAAATTGTTAAAGCAGGATAAAAGACAGAATCCTGAGGCACTGCATTAGAGATTGTCCCATTAACCAACCAGGTTGACATTGTTCCATTAGCTAACACTCTCCAGCTTTTTTAGTCACCCATTTCCAAACTTTCCTACCCAAACTACTTCTCAATTATTTAACATCCGTCTATCTTGTTCACCAGAATATCATGAAGAACTTTGTCAAATAACTAGACTGAATCTAGATTTCCTATGCTCATTTGCTGTCCTATTCTAGTTTAATAACCCTGCCAAAAAAATGTAGCTCTGATCTGGCATGACTGCTTTTAATGAACCTTTGCTAACTTTTACTCATCCCCTCTTTCCTTTCAAAATGGTCCTCTTACAACAGACTTCTAGATGCGCAGAAGAGTACTGAGATTCAGAAGGGAACACGGACTATCATGACGCCTTTGAAAGTAACGTGCTGAATTAATTTCATACTTTGTTAGAAAGCAAGCTATATGTATTAGAGATTCCCAATTTCACATACAATCATCTCTTGTGCTCTGTTTTTGTGTATGTTCATTGGTGTGTATGTGTTTATGAAGTGCAGAATAATTTTTCAAAAAGTTCTATTATTTGAATAGGAATAGATATTAAAACACAATATTGTAGGTGACACTGAATTATGCTCATCCATCTACAATAAACACAAAAAAAATGATTCAGGTAACAAAAAGCAGGGGATATAAAACAAAGAAAGAAACTGACTAAGGGATAATTTGATAACAGTTTAAAAGTATATAAGCTAAGCATTAACAAGAATGACCATCTGTTCACCATCTGCATTGCCTTAAGAGTAGTTAAAACAGGCTTAAATTGTGGCAAAAGAAAATGAAGACACACACAAGGAGCAATTTCCTGGTTATAAGGGTTACTAAATGTTAGAATGAATTACCTAAGAAGGTTGTAGAGTTTTTCTTTTTGTTTGTTTTTTGTTTGTTTGTTTTCTCTCTCTAAGGCTCTTTCAGAAAAGGACGGATTTAGCCAGGAGCAAATTAGAGATTTCACTAGATGACTTCTGGATGGCCATTCTGATCCTGTGGTGTAATGTTTATCAATATTGAATGATAAGATCAGTGACCTGATGACTTACTCAAAGCCCACTAGAGGATAGACAGCAGTCTGGAACAAAATACGAGATGCACAAAAACGTTTTTTCTACTGAAGATTTGAATCTGCATTTAAAAAGTTATGTGTCTTAACTGTAGCTATAGTTGTGGTTATTTATCCAGGCAAAAGCTCTACAAAAGTTTTCTTTTCCATTAAGAATGAGAATAAGTGATCTACAGAGTCTTTTGACTTACCAAAATTTTTGCATTTCTGACCAACCCCCCGCCCCCCAAGACCAAATCTGAGGACAATTCAGCCACTAAAAAAGTCCTCAAACTATTTTAGTGGGTTTTTTTTCTATTCCCCAAGTATTCCTTCCATGATGCTAAGCAAAAGCACAATGTAAAAGAGTGGTGTCAAACTCAGACAGAACTGGACATGCCCCCAATTACATTTAATCTGGTTTTGGCACTCAGCCAGCCCATTATGTGTTTAAAGAATTGTTATTCTTATTCGGTCATGTACAACTCTTCATCACCCCATTTGGGGTTTTCTTGGCAAAGATACTGGCATGGTTTGACACTTCCTTCTGTAGCTCATTTTACAGATAAGTTAACTGAGGCAAACAAGGTAAAATGACTTGCCCAGGGTCACACAACTACGTCTGAAACCAGAGTTGAACTCAGGAAGATGAGTCTTCTTGACTCCATGCCCAGCTCTCTATCCACTGTGCTACTTAGATGCTAGATTGTAAATCAGGAGACCTATGTGCTAGTCCTGACCCTTCTCTGTGCCCTTGGGCAAGTCATTTATCCTCTCTGGGCTCCAGTGTCCTCAACTCTAAGAAAGGAAGATGAGCCCTGTGGTCCCTACTAGTGCTGGCCCTCTGATTCAGTTCCAGTGGGAGTTCAATTGCTTCCAAGTGGATGAAGTGATGTGCTCGGTCTTTTCCCAGCCCTGACTATAGTGCTATAATCCTACGCCTTTTGTTCTGTTCTGTTCTGTTCTACAGGAATGGTACTTCCTGTCCTTTCCCTTAGTGAGGGCTCAAACACTGATCTGGCCTTTCCTAGCACCACCAGAAAGTCTCAAACCAAATTGTAAAGATAACTGAGGACAGATCCTATTTTAATTCCCAATCTTCCTATCAATACCTGACTTGGTCTCTCAGGATATCTCCCTCATAAGGAAACTTTGTGGAGATTAAAGGATGGGAGCAAGAATTCTTTCTGGAGACAGCCAAATAGACTGATGGAAAGCCATGTTGCTTGTACAACCACAAATATGGAAATATGGGAAGCATGTGGAGAACTCGTTTGGCTTCTCTGAAAGAAGTTATTCTAGTTTAGTATTGAAATAGGGATGGGGAATAGCTATTGCCAAAACAAACAGACCTTGGTTGAGACTCAAATGCTTGTGATATTTTGCTGTTGACAAAACAATGAAATCAGGTTTGTCATGGAGTCAGCAATGGCACAAATATGATAGCGTTGACCTTTGTGGGGTAGAAAAAAGAACTGGGAGCAAAGTCGGTGTGTGTACCCCTCAAATGGGAAATGACCAGACTAAAGTATGTTAATATGATGGAATATTTTTATATCATAACAAATGACCAGAAGAAAGAATTCAGAGGAACTTTGAAAGACTTATGTGACTAATGAGGAGCAAAGAAAGCAGAACCAGAAGAATATACACAGCAATTATAATAATATAAATAAAAATGTTGTGTGTGGCCAGATGGAGTTATTTATGCTATGTGACCCTAATGACCACAGTAAATGAGCAGACCTTAAGCTGTTATCCAATACCCAGTTCTGAGGGTTCCCAAGGACCCTGTGAATGAATGAAAGAAAAAATATTTATTATATGCTTACTATGTGCTGCGTTAAGTGCTGGAGATACAAATAGAAAAATTGAGAGAGTTTCTGTTTTCAAGGGGCATTCACTCTAGTTGGAGGAGACAACACATAAAAAAAAGTTCAGCTGCAGGACAGATGGAAAAGCCTAGGAAGGTTCAGTATTGAGGCTAATAATGGGGCCTTTGGTGTCCTTAGGCTGAATCAGTAAGTTATATGACAGTGGTCTGTGTTGTAGGGCAATAGAGGCAGAGCTAATAATAAGTCTGGAGGACTTCGCCATGCAATGACTGGGCAAACAGTGGAGGCCTGGTGGTCCTTCATCTCACCAGAAGGAATAGATTTGTTAGTTTCCACTATCCAAGCCATGTGAGCAGTCCAGCAACCTAGCACACAGTAAATACTTAATAAATATTTATTGAGTTGAGTTGAAATAGATGGGGGTCTGTGAAGCTCACAGTCAGAAGAGTGGGACAAAGAAAAGAGAAGGGGAGAAAGGTTCGTATCCTCCTAGTCCAGCCCAGATTGGGTTTGTTCCAACCTCAGGGAACAAGAAATGTGATGGAATTTTCTCAAAATCACTTCTTGTATGTCTGTTTTGCATTCCAGACATAATTTGGCACAACTCCATGAATAGTATGTTTCCTGCATTTCTTAAGTTTTTTCTTTTCTTCCTGTATCTGGAATAATACCTGGATGATTGAATAATGGCCCTTACTTCTTCCTGTAAGAGTTGTTTAAATTTTCCCCTTTCTGTCACAGATGGAGTTGGTGAGATAAAGCAGCAAGCACCATCAGAGCTTTGGAGAAAACTTTCTTATCCTGCTTGAATTTAACTCACTTGTGTTTGAAATACAGCTTTTTGAAGGGTCTGACCCTTTAAGGAGCAAAAGACGACACATCCAATGAAACAGGGACAGTCACTTGTGCGGGGGTATGTCGATGTGCTAGACTGATTCCTCACCTGGAGAGTCTAAGGGGCCTTCTTACAGGAGAGTTATGGCGACACGTAATGGAAGTGTCTTGGAGGGGCTCCTGGATATATGGACATTCTTTAACTGGTTCTGGTCTGCTAACCCAGGTTAGGAGAAACTTTTTTGATTGGTTGCAAAGCTGCAACTGACAGTCTTCAAAAACACCTGAGTTGGGGAATGGCTAAACAAGTTGTGTTATATGATTGTGATGGAACTCCACTGTGCTGTAAGAAATGCTGAACTGATTGACTTTAGAGAAAACATGGAAAGGGGGCAACTAGGTGGTGCAGTGAATAGAACACTGGCCCTGGAGTCAGGAGGACCTGAGTTCAAGTGTGGCCTCAAACACTTGAACTTACTAGCTGTATGACTCTGGCAAGTCACTTAACCCTGATTGCCTTGCCAAAGAAAAGAAAAAACATGGAAAGATATGCATGAAATAATGAGAAGTGAAGTGAGCAGAACCAAGACAACGTTGTGTACAGTAAGAGCAATGTTGTTTGAAGAATAATTGTGAACAACCAAGTTATTCTGAGCACTACAAATATTCAAATCAGCTATAAAGGACCTATGAAGGAAGATGCTATGCACCTCCAGAGAAAGAAATTATAAAGAAGTACACTTATGGTATGGTTTTACATATATTTATAAATCTGTGTCAAATGGTGGCTTTCTCAAGTGCAGGGTGGGGAGGGAGAGAGAGAGTTTGGAACTTAAAATATAACAAAAAACTAAATTAAAAAACAAAAGAAAAACAAAAACACCGGAGTCGACATTTACCTACCCTCCTTCTTGCTGAGTCTTATGGACCCTGCTGATGATGCTGAGAGAGAAACAATGTTGGAAGGGTGGGAGAGAGTGCTTTGAGCCCTCCCCACCAAGGGCTGTTATGTGGCCATCTGAATACAGGTCTGGATTCTTCTCTTTCTTTAGTATTTGTTCTTTTGTCTTAGATGATGACAGAGCAGTGTTCAGGTATCCAAGTGTCCAGGTTTTTTGCAGCCATCTCAGCATTTATGCCCCAAAGATCAAGGAGTGACTTTTAGGAGTGTTCTTCAGGAGTGACTTCCAGGACCTAATCCAGGCTAGCTGAAGCAGAGACTCATCTAGCAGCATCCAGATATGAACTTGGTGGGACAAATGTCAGGGAGGAACTGTGCTGAGTGAACCTGTTCTCCCTAGAGACTGAAGTGTATTAGGGAAAGTGTGTCCCTGAGATGTTAGGGAGAAATGTTTGTGTATTTACTTGCTATAACTTTGAAGTAAATATCCATTTGTAAAAGATAATTGATATTAAGTAGTTAAACAGAACTGGGCTTCTACTTACTGGCACCTAATAGTGGGGGGAACATAACAAAAGGGGGCTCAAGCTAATGGCAGTAGAGAAGAGAGACACCCCAAATCTCGTAGGGCACCTTACAGCCCAGAATGGAAAATGTATACGGCCTGGACCTAGTAGACTGGAGCCAGATTATCTTAATTAAACTGGCATTTTACCACCAATTGTTAAAAAGATACTGTGCTGGTATTTAAACTGCTTGTAGCAAACCATCATTTCTCTGACAGTGCTGTAGTCTAGCAACCAAACTTCTCTGGCATTTGTAACCTCAGTTCATCCATTTCTTTTTTGCATCTTATCTATTTACTCCAATATTCATTTTGTTATATGCATTTCCTGATCTCCACTTCAGTTGACTTTTTCCTGAAACTCCAAGTTATTTTGTATTTGGTTTGTGGCTTCCATTTTTATTTCTATTCTTGGTTCTGATGCTCAGCTCCCTCTTTTACATGGCAAGGAACCGGTCCTGACACCCATTTACCTTTTGCTGACTTCTACCTACTAATCCCAGAGTTCTATGGTTATCAAGAAGGTTTTATGATACAACTTATGACTTAATTTTAAAGTTTCTCCAAGAGTAGTCCTTGATGAAAGAAGGAATGAAGAAAAAAAGTATTTACTAAGCATCTATTATTTATTTGCCAGGCCCTGTGCCAAGCATTTACAAATATTTCATTTGATCTCACAACAACCCTGGACAGTAGGCGTTATTCTCATCCCTTTTTTTATTGTTGAGGAAATTGAGGCAGACAGAGGCTGAGAGACTTGCCCAGAGTCACACAATCAGTAAATGTCTGAGGTCAGATTTGAACTCAGACCTTGCTCACTCCAGGCCCAGTACTCTATTCACTGTAACACCTAGCTACCTTAAGGGACTTGTAGGTGTTCCCAGGCTGGTACAAAACACAAGTTACACAAAAAGTGTTTGTTTGTTTTACCCCATGACAAATATGATTCTGTCTTGAAACATTGTTTTGGACCTCTGTGCAGTTTTTTGTCAAGGTCCTGAGATCTCTGGCTGTCTGGATCTCCCATGTTTGACACTGGTATGCCCGTGGTTCAGAAAGTGGGGTCAAGCATATAGCTGTCAGTTACCTTCTGATAAACATTCATCACTGGACCTCAGACACTGGACAAATGGTCAGCATTCACCCAGGAAGGATACACAAGGAAAATATAACCACAAACAAGTAGTGAAAGCCCCAGTACTATTATGTTGCAACAAAATCCGTCTTACTCTGTCCTTTCAAGCACCCTCCCCAGCTTCTCCCCCTTCCACACCTGCCCATCCCCTCCGCAGGCTCATTAAAGCAGTGTTACTAGGGCCAGTCTCATGCCGGCAGTTCTAGAAATGAGAAGAAATGCCAAACACTACCCCTGTCAGGGCAGCAACGCTGTACTGTGACCAGGCCCTTGAAATAAGGGGAGCTGTTGCAGGGGGGAAAGCAAGCATATTTTTCTACTGGTACTTTAAAAAAAAAGACCTGAAGTTGATAAGCTTATAAGCATTCAAGCTCCCCAAATGTCAACCATCACTAAGGCAAAGTAGGTAGTTTGACTTCTCCTCCTCAAGCCAGATGTTTTTATAACTTTCCCCCATAAACTTAATTTTATTAGGATTAAAAAGTTCCAATCAACTTAGATTCTGTGCAGTAGAGTAGAAAGAATCATGGATTGGGAGTCAGAGAACTTGGGTTCAAATCCAGATTCTTTGAGTTTGAGCAAATTTTTAATCTAAGTAGGACTCAGTTTCCTCATATGCAAACTGAAGGTGTTGGCAAACTCTATCAAAGGGTCAAATCTATCCTATGGCCTGTTTTTGTGTGGCCAGACAAGCTAAGACTTTTTTTTTTTGCATTTTTAAGTAAAGTTTTATTGTATTAAACATATAAAACCCATTCTTAGCTCACAGGTCATGGAACTCCTAGACTAAATAGCTCTAAAACTATTTTCCTGTGTATATTGGAGACTGAAGGGACTTTAGAGACAGCACCCAATATCACGCAGATAGTTGGTGACAGAAGTGGTATCTGAACCATGGGCTACTGAAGCAGCACAGCACTTTGAAGGAAAGCCAGGAGGTGGCAGGTGCTAGGCAAGTCAGATCCCTGCCATCTCCTTAAGCATGTCCATTCCTCAAATTCTATGGACACTACCCAGGAGCCTGACCTCAAGAGCCCTGGGACTAGCAGTGCCCTCCCAGCCCCTGTAGCCATCATCCAGCCAATCAACCCTTGTGGTGATGCTCACTAGAAATGGTGGCTCCAGGTGCTGCTATCTCTGCCTTCTTACGCCGCTGAAGTCCTGGAAAAAAAAGTTCTCTTCCCCAAAAGTCCTTGGCACTGACAAATGATTCAACATCAGAAATGTATATGGTTTTATGACCACTGCATCTTAAGGGGCATGGAGTCTTTCCCTCTGACCTTTAGCTAAAACCCACTATGGGTATTGTTTCTCTCTATCAGGCTGTGGGCTCCTTGAGCAGGAACTATCTTGCTTTTCTATTTTTATCCGCAACTTTTAGCATAGTGCTTTGTACATTGTTCAGTCATTTTTCAGTCATGTCCAATTCTTTGTGACTCCATTGGGGGTTTTCTTGGCAAAGAATATTGAAGTGGTTTGCTATTTCCTTCTCCAGCTCATTTTACAGATAAGGAAACTGAGGCAAACAGGTTAAGTGACTTGCCCAGGGTCACTAGCAAGTATCTGAGGCCAGGTTTGAACTCAGGAGGATGAGTCTTCCTGACTCTAGACTAGGAAATCTAACCACTGCATCACTTAGCTGCCCCATTAAATGTTTTACTTAAATTCAAATACATTATCCTATAACATTTCTCTTATATGCCAGTATATCATTTTTATTTGATCATTCAATCATGTCTGACTCTTTGTGACCCAATGGACTATACCACACCAGGCCCTTATATCCTTCACTATCTCTTGAAGTCTGTCCAAGCTCATGTTCATTGTTTCCATGATGCTATCTATCCATTTCTTCCTCTACTATCCCGTTTTCCTTTTGTCTTCACTCTTTCCCAACATCAGGTTCTTTTCTATCGACCCATATTCTATGTGGCCAAAGTATTCAAGCTTCAGCTTATTTTACCTTCCAGTATTTTACCTTCCAATAAATAGCCTGAATTAATTTAAGTATTGACTGATTTGACCTCTTTGTTTTCCAAGGGACTCCCAAAAGCTCTCCAGAAGACTAATTTGTACCATGAAGGACACCTAAATTTACAGGATAGGACATAGGTGATGATCTCAAAAAGGGAATTGAGAAGGTCATAGTGAAAGGAGAAGAACAAGGTCAGAGCTGCTGTGTCAAGAAAGAGCATGCAGAAAGAGGCTATGGTTAACGTGTCCAAAGCTGCAGAAATACCATGAAGGATGAGAGCTAAGAAAAGGCCGTTTGATTTCGTAATTATGAGGCAAATAGAGGTTTTACTCTTTTCTTGTTTGAAGATTACCCTTCTTGATACAGAAGATGGAAACAAATGAGGAGGGAAGTGGGTCTGTCATCTTTGAATGTAACATCATGGGCCCTGGGCAGTGAGCCTTTGTCTTTCCTGATCTTCTTGCCCTAAATGTACCTTGAAAAAGCTCTTTCTGCACAATTAACCACAGTAAGTTCAAAATGGATATGTGATCTAAATATGAAAAGATCACATCATTTAGAAAAATGACAAGAGAAGGAGATCAAGTGCTTTTTACAGTAATGGGTACAAGGAGAATTCTTAACCAAATGAGAGATAGAGACAATAAAAGATCAATTCTATCACATGAAATTAAAAAGCTTTAAAACAAAATACAAACAAAATCAATGGAGCTACAATAAGATGGGAAAGCATCAACTGGAAAAAAAGAATCTTAGTATCAAAAATCTCTAAGGGTCCAATAGTCAAAATATATTTGGAATCAACACAACTATGTAAGCCCAAGAGCCATCAATAAGTGGCCTAAGGATAAGAACAAACGGTTCTCAAAAGATGACTTGCAAACTGTTAATAACCATGTGAAAGACCTTTCTGAATCACTAATAAGAAGAGAAAAACAAAACAACCTGGAAGTTTCACCGCACACCCAGCAAACTGACAATGATAAAAGAGGGAAATATTCAATGGCTAGAGAGGCTCCAGAAATGTGTTGTTGTTATTTTTCAGTCATGTCTGACTTTTCATGACCCCATTTGTGATTTTCTTGGCAAAGGTACTGGAGTGGTTTGTCATTTTCTTTGGCTCATTTTACAGATGAGGAAACTAAGGCAAACAAGATAAAGTGGACTTGCCTAGGATCACACAGTTAATAAGTTCCTGAGACAAGATTTGAACTCAGGTCTTCCTGACTCCAGGCCCAGCACTCTATTTGCTATGCCACCTAGCTGCTAGGGATGCTCTAGAAATACAGATAGACTAATATATTGTCTGTGGAGCTGTGAATTGGCCCAAATATTCTGGAAAGCAATTTGGAATGATGTTTGGAAAGTACTAAAATGTTCATCCTTTTTGATCCAAAAATCTCACAGCTAGCCTTATAGCCCAAGGAGATCAATGACAGGAAGAAAGGTCCAACATACACCAAAATATTAATAGCATCATTCTTTGTGGTAGCAAATCACCCGAAACAACTGATTGGGAAAATAGATGAACAAATTATGGTATATGAATGTAATGGAATATTACTGGAATAAGAAATCATGAATCTCAGGCTGCTAGGTAGTACAGTAGAGCTTCAGCCTTGGAGTCAGGAGGACCTGAGTTCAAATCTGGCCTCAGACACTTGACACTTACTAGCTGTGTGACCCTGGGCAAGTCATTTAACCTCATTGCCTGGCCATAAAAAAAAAAAGGAAAAAAGAAATCATGAATCCAAAAATTTCAGAGACACATAGGAAGATGTATATGAACTGAGGTAGAGTAAAGTAAGCAGAGGTGTTTTTGATGTCTATAAAAATGTGAGTTCCAAATGAATTCTTTCCCACACTCACTGAAACGGCTCAGGAAAATTAAAGGTTAGGGCTATTCTCTGAATGGAGCCTTTGCATGGATTTTCCCCTGTGTGGATCCACCACAGATCTGATGAAAATAATATACATAATGACTATATGTAAATAGAAAGAACAAAAGAATACAACTGAAGCCTGTGTAATTATAATGGCTTTACCCCAGAGGAAAGTGGACTAAATGTACCTCCCTCCCCTCCACAGACATGAGACCCTGAGGATATGGAACATTGCATGCACCGTCAGACATAGTTGATCTGTTAGGTGGTTTTGGCAAAGTTTTTTTAAAAATTTGTCTCTTTTAATCTTTGTTACAAGGGAATGAGGAGGGAATATATTCAGGAATGAAGGTAAAATAAAGACAAATCAATAAAACTAAGATTTAACTTTTTGAAAGAAAAAAACAAAAAAACTTTTCTATTATCCTTACCTTTTTTTGAGGAAAGCTTGAGGGCATTCTGTGTTTGAATTGTGTGTGCATATAGATATATATATCTATATACACACACATATGTATTTACGTAGATGTGCATGCACACATATACATATATGTGCACGTGTATATGTAATATATGTGCATATAGATATATGTGTATATATACATATATGCATTTACACATATACATACATGCATATATACGTATGTACACACATATATATAATCTAAGCAGTAATCAGTTATTTGGAAATGTTCATGCCATTGCTTCATCCAGTCAGAGTTAATCAGTGGTATATTGGAGTCAGCTTTTATGGCCCTCAGGCAATTACTAAATTTTCAAGGTTAGCATTTACACCTGGGAAATCAGCAAATTGCTACAAATCTGGGCTTAATATACTGTTTTGTTGATAGACTTCATTTAAGGAAGTGATGGAGAAAATGTTAATAGCGCAGATTAAACATAAAACTATGTCTGCATATATTTTTTCCCCATACAGTTAGTGGTTAAACATTTGTCTACCAGCACATCACTAGATTCAATGACAGAAATTTAGCTGTCTCTAGAACTGGTGTAGCAGTAGTTATGACCTGGGGCACAGGCACCTTAGAGATATTGAAAGGACACTTTATTAGTGGGGTGAAGGTATTTACAAGCTTTCAGTCTCTCCCTGCTTTGTACCCTTCATACTTTAGATGTCAGGCTGCACGTGCTACAATCAAGCAAATGAACGTGACAATAGATGTGGGCTGAGTGTATATTGGTGGTGCTGTGGAAGTAATGACAATCCACACCTAGCTTGATGGCTACTTAATGGAACTTACAATATAGCTGTTAATAGCTACTTAATTCATTAGCATGGTAGTGTAGTATGTAATTTGGCCACCAGATAGCAGTACCTTAAGGTCATGACTCAACTGACTTTATCTGGGTATATGATGTGCAGAGCATGAAAGCAGAGCTTTCTCCAAGGCCATGGTATCACCTGTGATTACAGGAGAGTGGCTCAGCCTTCCAATTCAGACTACTCCCCTCCTTCACCTCATCTCGAGTTCAGTTTGTGTCATTGACCTCAGGTTCAATACAGACTTAGGAGTCATATATACAACATGCTCATAAATTTTCAAAATGGGAAACTTCCATCCTTGATCTTGAGAAAACACCTCAAGAATTCCAGAGATTGGGACTGACCTCTCATCCAGTCTCATTGGAGGCTAAGCATTTCATTGTAGCTGCCAGTCCAATCTGGTCTCTACCGCACCATCTCTTCCCATCCTGTTGAGTCAACACTGTTTGAAATGTCTACCTTTGCTGTAGTAGCTTTCCAGAATTTAAGTTTGACTGTGCTGCACTAAACTCCAGGAAGAGTGGTAATGATGGCAGGGGTGCAGCCATAAGCAACAAGGGCTCGTACCTCATTTTCACCTAGATCTTCCAATTTCAGAAACTTCCCCAATCCCTGCCACACAGGAGGAAAGAAAAAAGTAGAGCAGAAGTCTCTTCAAGGCAAAGAAAATTTAAAAAAAAACTAAAGCATGCTGGGAAACATATGCCTCCATACATTTTCTTACTTTCTTGTTGCTTCACTAATCTATTTTCCCCTATCAAATTCTGGGAGTCATTAGACATAGCCGTTACATTAATTAATAGCATTTGGCTTTTATATAGTGTTTTGTATAATATTTTAAAGTTTACAAGACACTTTGCTCACATTATCTAATTTGAGCTTTACAATAACCCATTAAATAGACTCTGTGTGTAATAACTCCACTTTGCAGATGAGGAAATTGAAACTTAGAGGGGTTAATTGGCTTGCCCATGAAATAATCTCTGCATTGTAAGAAACTGTGAATATGAAGAATTCAGAGAAGCATGGGCAGATTTTTATGAACTGATACAGATTGAAATAAGCAAAAAATCTGAGGAGCTTCAGTCTAGGGTTTTCTGACTCCCAGTCCAGCATCCTATCTACTTCATCATACTTCACGTCATCTCAGAAACACTCAGAACTCCAACATGCCTGACAAATATCCTTATTGTTTGCTGTCAACCAAAGCGGAGGAGGGTTCCCATATTAGCTGCTAAAGAAATCATGCAATCAATAAGTAGATAAAGCTGTTTAGCAGAGATACCTATCTCTCAGAGTTACTTGCCCTGGAGGTCCTGTGATCTTTGCATTGTTCGAACTTTATTAAAGGATTGCCAAATTGATAAGCTTCATTCAGCAAATAACTAATCTAGCACCTACTACTTGCAAAAAGTTTTTACTAGGTGATATGAGTAATAAATAGTCAAGGTGCCTACCTAGGAAGTCCTCAGGAGGTTCTTAACTTGAACTTAACTTTAAAACTTTGTTTCAAAAATATTTCGGTAACTGTATTTCAATATACATGGTTTCCTTTGTAATCCTGTATATTTTGTTTTATGCTTTTAGAAACATTATTCTGAGAAAGGGATCCAAAGGCTTCATAAGACTGCCCATGAAGTCCATCACACAAAACAGGTTAAGAACTTCTGCTCTAAGAGTTTAATGAAAATAAAGTATGTGTGACCATAAATATAATGCCAGGTCATGTGGGTGGATTAAACAAAGCAGAAGCATTTGTACTGGGGTTGGGTTTTGACAGATAGAGGTGGGAGGAGGGGATGACTTTGCAGGTGGAAGAGAAGGAATGAATGACATAAGAAATGTCTCATAGGTGGGTAGGCATGAAATTTGTTTCTATTGCCTACAAAGTCAAGATAGGCTAAAGTTCAAGTTAGTAACTGCATGTAAAATTCTTAATTATATTATCTTTTTTTCCCTTTCCCTTTCATTTATCTTTCTTTCCCCCTTTCCTGTCCACGATTCTTCTCTTCTCTCACTTTTCCTATATGTTCTCTCTCTTTTTTTTGTATGTTCTCTTTCTTTCACCTTTTTGTTCCACTTTTCCCTGTCTTCTATCCCCTCCATGCCATTCTATGTCAAATATTTGTTCTTTCCTCATCCCTCTTTATCTCTATTGTTCTTCTCCTAGCTCTTTCTCTCTACTGGCTTTCATGTGTTTATCTTCTTTAGAGTTATAGCCAGCACTAGACTAAAGGGACTTTGGCCCAGGGTACTGACATCCAGCTTGGTATACTTACAACCTTGATGTGGGGGAGGAGTGCATTTTCTCCCTGAAAGAACATGCTTCTTTCCCTTGGTTACACTGTTCCCATACTTCACCTTGCATTCCTTCATCCAGAGTTTCTGGGAAAGTAGACTCCCTCCCTCCCATACTGATTATATCCATGGTTGAACTATTTTATATACTACTACCACTCATACTCCACAATTATTTTTACTCCAAGGGGAGTGAGTCCTAATTTTAGCTCTGACCCTCTTCCAATCATTATCATCCTAGATCAGCTCTCCTAGTCTGTCAACCTGAATCAAGGACATCTAGGATGAAAGGTAAGATGGAATAAAGGTCATATTATGAATGTCTGAGTGTAGGTGCAGGTATTCTGCAAGGTTCCAAATGCAAATTTTACCTAAGGCAATATTTTGCAAAGTCTGACTCTACCTATGAAGAGCTTACTAAATACTAAGCATAGTGCTATGTGCTATGGATACAAATACAAAAAGGCAAAGATAGTTCCTACCTTCAAAGAGCTTACATTTTAATAGGGGACACAACAAAGAGGATCAGAAGGGCATGTTGATTCAGAAAGTTACAAGGATGTTGAGTGGAGCCAGGGTCGATTGACACATTCCATCCAAGAACAATGGCAGAGTTGATTTGATCATAATTCATGGTTCTAGAACTGGTGGTTGGAGGGGGAGTGTAGAGAGAAGGTGGCTGGTGATGCTATGGAGGATTTGGTCAAAGTAGAAGTAGAGTTGAAGTGAAGCATGGCTGATAATTTTCCTGTAACAGTGGTCTCAAAAAGGCAGTCACCAATCTTAACTGTATAGTTACATGACTGTGGGCAAGTCTCTTAAGCTCTCTGACCATCAGTTTCCTCCTCTATAAACTATAGATAGTATCTAACTCCATGCTAATATTTATATACTAGTTGCTCATTAGAGCCATTCAAGGTGAGCTATGTCTGCTTAACTTTGTACAAAACCAAAGAAATCAAGAATGCTCAATAAAGGAACACAATATACCTTGAACTTACAAAGATCTTTTCTGAAGAGAGGTCCAAAGTGATTCAGAGCCTAAATTAATTCATTCCTTCCCACAGTATATCTATAAGGGAGGTAAGCAATGTGCAGAATTGTTGTTATTGTTATTGTTCAATTGTGTCCGACTCTTTGTGAGTCCATTTGGGGTTTTCTTGGCAAAGATACTGGAGTGGTTTGCCATTTCCCTCTCCAACTCATTTTATAGATGGGGAAACTGAGGCAAACACAGTTAGGCGACTTGCTCAGGATTACACAAATAGTAAGTATCTGAGGCCAGATTTGAAGTCAAACTTCCTGACTCCAGGCCTGGTATTCTACCCACTGTGCTACCTAGCTGTCCTCAACCATATTTATTAAGTACTTACTATGTGCCAGGTACTATACTAATTACTGGAGATATCAAGAAAAGAAAAGAAAAAACCCAAATCCTGCCCTCAGGGAATTTATATTTTCCTGAAGTCCTAGATCATAGTTAAGCATAGTGGAAGGGAAGGGGAGAGAGGACTTGAAATCAGGTATATCTAGAATCCTACCTCACATATTTACTAGTTGAGTAACCCCCCACAACTCACTAAACCTCACTTTTTTCTTCTCTAAAATGGAGATGATAATAATAACACAGTGGCCTCGTCATTGTAAGGACCAAATAACAAAATACAAATAAAACACTTTATAAACCTAAAAATCCCATATATAAATGTGAGCTGTCATTATTCTCCTCCTGCACCAACTCCCTCCAGTTTTATATTTGTCCAAAAGTTTTATTATAAAATAGAATTATTTGCTATAGATACACATGAGACAAAGGCAAATTGAGATGATTCCTGTCTTCTGGAAGCTAACAACCTTAAACAGAAATCTACTTCTTTGTCTTCCTCAGCAACATGATGACTGCCTATAGGAAGCTTAGACATTCTTATCTTTATGTTCATGAATGTTAAATCCAGTTTTGTCAGATTGATGGAGGAGAGGCACAGATGTGTTTGCCTTTAAAGTCTTATTTTATATGTGACTCTCTGCCCTTTTCGCTCTCAGCAATTCACTAACTACTATGCGGCTGAGACAGGCTTATAACAAAGCCTGGTGCTCTTAGAAGTGGCTAGTGAGTCTTCCTTAGATATTTGCTCTTAATTGACTACCAAGTGAAATTCAAACACTTTAACTTCTTTCACTTGGCATGCGAGGCTGCCCTGCCTTTCCAGTCTTCTCTCATTCTCCTCTTTTCCCTGAATAATGTCCCTTATAAATGCCAAATTATTTCTTGTCTTTTTGCCTTTTCTCACATTGCAAATATGGACAGCAGCAATCTCAAAATGTGGTCACAGGAGCAATGGTCATTCAAGGTAGTCCTTGAAAATATCTCTTCTTGTGTTTCTGGCACAAGCTGATGTTTTGCTTATGATGCATCTGTCATCCAAATTAACTAGTAGATGTTGTAATTGGGCCAGGGATCCTCAGTCCCACTAGGGTGGTCTGAAGACCAAAGCATTCAGGCAATTGATAGGAAGAATGATAACCATCCTCACTCAGGAGAAACCAAAAGAAAACAAATTTAAACTGTTTCTAGGCATAAGAATGTCCCTTCAAGTAAGATTGCATGATAAATACTGTAATAAATTGCTAATGAAGGCTGTAGTTAAATGTCTTCTTCTCCAGAGGCCTTTAAGCTCAAGTTAACTTCCATCTTTCTCATATAGTTTGGGTACTGTCCAATATGTAGGCAGGGTGATGATTCAGTTGACTTCTAGAAGTCCCTTCAGGATTGCTTGATTCCAAGGACGCCTTCTCTCATATTATTTCTTTGGAATTTTCCCAATTTCCTGGCTCATGCTATTTTGCAACCAAGAATGTGTTGTGTTTCCATGACACCAAGGAGGTTAATTTGTTGTGGTCTGGCAATAATCTCTATCTTGGATTGGCTTTATTATGGACTTTACAGAATTTAAGAGTTGGAAAGGTCTAGTTAGAGGAAATCTAGTCCAATGGCATCTGACCAAAATTCCCTTCTATGACAGAGCCAGCAACTGTTCATCCAGCCTGTGCTTGAAAATTACGAATCAGGGGACTTCTGGTGCCAAGATGGAGGAGTAAGGAAGGAACCCTCTGAAGATCTCCCAAATTCTCCTCCAAACAACTAGAAAACTGTCTCAGAATTGGTCTAGGAAAAGGGACGCAGCTTACCAGTCCAACAGGAAAGGTCTATCTCACTAAGGTGGGAGGGGAGTGAGGTCTAAGAGCATCAGCAGCCAGCCTTACAGCAGAGTTCCTGTAGCAGGGCTCCAAGTCTGGGGCAATTTGCCAACAAAGCCCTACCCTCCTGCTAACCAGCAGGTGAGCAAACCCCAGGCAAGTGAGCAGTGTATGCAGCACAGCAAGGTCCCATCCCAGGGACCCCACCCCCAGCACAAGCCACCAGCAAGGCCTTGACCCTATTGCTGACCAGTAATGAAAGCCAGAGCCAGGGCTGTTCAACAGCAAGACCCTACCCCTGGGGCCTACCAGCAAAGAGACCCTGTCTCCATAGCTACCCAGCAGCAGGGGCCCATCCCTGGGGCAGACCAGGAACAAGATCTCTCCTCTAGATCCAGCCACCAAAAAGACTCTGTTACCATAGCAACACAGCAGCAAGGCCACCCTGGAGCAGGCCAGCAGCTAAACCCCTACCCAAGAGAGGCCCAAGGGAGTCCCACTCCCCAGTACAAGCCTGAAGGGAAGCCTGCTCTCCAGAGAAAGCAAGCATCTAATCCCTGAAGCCAAGTGAAAGCCAGCAGAAAAACCTTGGAACAGTGCGGGATCAGAACCCAACTCTCACATACAAGCACCAAGTTACCAAAAAAAGGGAGGAAAAAAATGAGCAAAAAACAAAAAAAGATATTGACTATAGAAAGTTGCTATGGTGATAGGAAGGATCAAGTCATAAACTTAGAAGAGGACAGTAGTGTCAGAATACTTATATGTGAAGCCTTAAAGAAAAATGTAATTTAGTCTCAGGCCCAAAAAGAATTCGTGGAAGAGCTTAAAAAGGATTTTAAAAAGAAAATTAGAGAAGTAGAAGAAAAATTAGGAAAATAAATAAGAGTAATGCAAGAGAATCATGAAAAAGAGTCAATAGCATGGGAAAAGATATACAAAAAATTTATGAAGGAAAATAACTGTCTAAAATAGAATTGGTCAAATGGAAATTATCAAAGAAAACTGCCTAACATATTAGAACCAGAGGGTGAAATAGAAATTGAAAGAATCCACCATTCGCCACCTCAAAGAGATCCCAAAAATGAAAACTCCCTGGAACATCATAGCCAAATTCCAGAGCACACAGATCAAGGAGAAAGTATTGCAAGTAGCCAAAGAGAAATAATTCGTATATTGTAGAGCTTACAGTCAGGATTACACAGGACTTGGCAGCTTCCACATTAAAGAACTGAAGGGCTTAGAATATGATATACCAGAAGGCAAAGGAGTTAGAATCACAACCAAGAATCACCTACCCAGCAAAATTGAACATAATCTTTCAGGGGTAAAATTTACATTTAATGAAATAGAGGACTTTAAAGCATTTCTAATTAAAAGACCAAAGCTGAATAAAAAATAAAATTAACCTCCAAATATAAGACTCAAGGGAAACATAAAGGGGTAAAAAATAAACAAGAAAGAGAAAACATGAGAAATTCTATAAGGTTAAACTGTTCACATTTCTATATGGCAAGATAACATTTTTAACTCTTAACAACTTTATTACTATAAGAACAATTAGAAGGAATATATAAAGACAGATGGTGTGGATATAAGGTGATTTTGATGGGATAATATCCCAAAAAACAAAATAAAAGGGTGAGAGAGAAAATTTCACTGAAAGAAGGAGAGGAGAGATCAAATAGGGGTAAATTATCCCACATAAAAGAGGAATGAAAAAGCTATTATAATTTAAGGGAAGGTGGGGGGAGGGTGAGGTGTGGCAAAGCTTAAACCTAACTCTCAACAAAATTAGCTCAAAGAGGGAATAATATACACACTCAATTGGATATAGAAATCTATCTTACCCTATAAGTAAGTAAAAAGGGACAGGGATAATAGAAGAAGGAGGGAGGACTGATAAAAAGGAAGACATATTGGGGAAGATGGTGATTAGAAATAAAACACTTGTGAGGAAGGAAAGGAGGGTGGTAAGAAAGAGGGTATAAACAAGCAAAAAATAGCATGGAGGGAAATACACAGTTAGTTATCATAACTATAAATGTGAATGGGATTAACTCACCCATAAAATGGAAGCAGATAGCAAAATGGATTAAAAAACAGAATCCTACAATATGTTGTTTACAAAAAAGTACATCTGAAGAAGAGAGATACACACAGGGTAAACGTAAGGGGCTGGAGCAGAATCTATTGTGCTTCAGGTGAAGCAAGGAAAACAGGGGTAGCAATCATGATCACAGACAAAGCAAAAGCAAAAATAGATTTAAAAAGATAAAGAACAAAACTTTATCTTGCTGAAAGGTACCATAGACAACAAAGTCATATCAATATTAAACATATGTGCACCAACTGTTATAGCATCTAAATTTTTGAAGAGTTGAATGAATTACAGGAGGAAATAGTAATAAAAACTATACTAACAGGGGACCTCAACCTTTCCTTCTCAGAACTAGATAAATCTAACAAAAAATAAACAAGAAAGGAGTCAAGGAGGTGAATAAAATTTTAGAAAAGTTAGATATGATAGATCTCTGGAGAAAATTGAATGGGAATAGAAAGGAATATACATTTTTTTCTCAGCAGTACATGGCACATGGCCATGTGTTAGAACATAAAAATCTCATAACCAAATGCAGAAAAACAGAAATAGTAAATGCTTCCTTTTTATATCATAAGGTAGTAAAAATTATATTCATTAATGGACAATAGAGATTAAAAATTAACTGGAAATTAAATAATCTAATCCTAAAAACAAGTGGGTCAAAGAACAAATCATAGAAACAGTAATTTCATTAAAGATAATTACTTTACACAGTAACAGCAATATTGTTTGATAAAGAACTGTAGTGACTTAGGTATTATCAGCAATGCAATGATCCAAAGAAAATCCCAAAGGACTAATGATGAAGTTTACTATCCACCTCCAGAGAAAGAACTGATATTAATTGAATACAGACTGAAGAATGCTATTTTCACTTTCTTTCTTTCTTTCATTCTTTTTCTTTTATTTCAGTCTTCTTGTACAAAATGCCTTATGTTTTACAGAATTGCACATGTATAATCTATATCTGATTGCTTACCATCTCAGGGGGGAGGGAACAGCGGGGAGGAGGAGGGGTAGAATTTGGAACTCAATACTTTAAATAAAAATATTTTTAAAAATTAAAAAAAAAAGGAAACCACCAATCAGTAAGACCTTCCTACTTTCCTGGGAAACCAGTCACCTTTATAGGATTCTAATGATTAAAAAGTTTTTCCTTACATCAAGCCTAAATCTGCCATTCTGCAACCTCCACACTAACTGTGCCCAATTAAAAGTTCTGCCTGTGTAGCACAACTTCCATGTGGTTATCCTTCAAATACTTATAGACCATTATTATGTCTTTTTAATTCTTCTCTTTTCCATGCTAAACATCCCCAGTTCCTTCAAATGATCTTCATAGTTTACATTCTACTGTCTTCTCACTTCTAGATATGCTCCAATTTGTCTATGTGTTTCTTAGAACATGGTACCTATAAATGAACACAATAGTTTAGTTGTGGCTTGACCAGAGTAGAATATAATGGAGATATTAGTTATTCTGCTCTCCCAATGCAGCCAAAAGTAGCCTTACTTTGATTGGCCACCATGCCACAATACTGACTCATATTGAGCTTGCAGTACATTAATTTCCATCATGCCTTTCTCCTAAAGATTATAAAATTATATCTTACTCACTTTTACTTATCCTCAAAAAATTCCATAATATAGTTAACCATAATGATAATTTTATAGATTGAGAAACTGAAATACAGGCAATTAGATGACTTATCTAATTAAATTCTAAAATCTAATTAAATCATTTATCTAACAGCACACATGATCAGTCAAGGGCAGAACCAGGACTGGAATCCAGATCTCTAGAGACCAGGGATATATACTCTTACTTTCTTAAATTGTATGCCTTTTCTACTTGGTGGAGGGGGGGGCAGGGCTGTGCTTCATTTTACAAATATGTCAGTGGCTCTACACTCCCTCAAGCTGTTCATACACTCTCATGGCTCTAGCTACCATGATTTCATTAGTGAAGCACTTCCAAATATACATCTCCAACCCTGACCTCATTCCCTGTCTCTAATCCCACAACTGTAATTATCTAAAGGACATCTCACTTAGTTGTTCCATTGACATCTGAAGCTTAATGTGTCAACAACCAAGTTCATCATGTCAGTCCTCATCACTGCTTAGTGAAATACAGTTCACTAATTATATATGTCTAACTGACTTTTAATCTCAATTTTAAAAACCCAACCCTTTTGAATGCTGGATTTCTAGACAGCCAACTGAACTGAGGCATTGAGAGTCTGGGGGCTATTTGTCTCATGTCTGAAACAAAGCCAAGATTTAGTTCTGAACTTAATAGCTTCAGAAACGTAAAGAAGAATAGTTCATTGTGTTATAGAAGGTAGGGGGAAACAGGAATAATTTAAGACATTAACTCTGGGGGTTTATACCTCATTTTACAACTATGTCTGTGGTTATCTACTTTCTCAAGCTGTTTATTCACTCATATTGATCAAGCTATCATAATTTCAACAGTGGAACATTTCCAAATATATGTCTCCAACCCTGATCTCATACCCTGTCTCAAGTCCTTTAACTCTAGTTGTCTGAAGGACATCTTCACCAGTTGCTTCACCAACATCTGAAATAATGTGTCAACAAACAAGTACTTCATGTCACCCCCTCATCACTGCTAATGGTTCCACCATTTTCTCATTTTCCTCCTCATATTCTTGTACCTATGCAATACTATTACTACAACAACAACCACCACTACTAGTGCATTTATTAATTGTCTACTAATATTGCTCCTATTGCTACTACTACTACTACTGGCCAGCTAAGTGGTGCAGTGGATAGAACACTGGGCTTGGAACCAGGAAGACATCTTTATGAGTTCAAAACTGGCCTCAGATACTTACTAGCTGTGTGACCCTGGGCAACTACTTAACCCTGTTTGCCTTAGTTTCCTTATCTTTAAAATGAGCTGCAGAAGGAAGGGCAAACCACTCCAGTATATCTTTGCCAAGAAAACCCCAAATGGGGTCACAAGTCATCAGACGTGACTGAAAAATGATTAAACAACAGCTACTAATGCATTAATTAATCACCTACTACTATAACTAATGCTGCTGCTGCATTTATTAACTGCCTACTGTTACTATTGCATTTATTAATTACTCACTACATACATAGATCTGTGCTCAGATCTGGGGGACATACAAAGTTATGAGACAGTTACTTGCTTCAAGGAATATTCAGCTTAACAGAGAAATAACAGGGGGATGTATCAACACAGGCAGCTATAATACATAATTCCAAGTGATAAGTGAGTTAAAGAGCTACAAGACAAAGTACTATGTGATATCTGAGAAGGAAGAGTTTTACCAATGGAGGAATGGTCAACAGTAGGAGGAGACTTCCTGAAGGAGGTGTCATTTGAGTTAGGCTTTAAATGGAGGGCATTGTAGGCACAGGGGCAAATCTTAGCAAAAACACAAAGAAGAGAATGCTGTACATTTTCATCACAAAAAGAGTAGCCTAGTTTGCCTAGCATATAGAGTACATGGGGAAAAATAATTTAAAACAAAGTTGAAAAAATAAGGTGGCACCAGATTGTGAAAGACCTTGAATATTGGGATAGAAGGACTGAATTGCATTTAGTAAGCCACCACAGATTTTTAAAATAATGAATAGCAGACCCAAATCTATTCATAATAAAAATTATTTTGGTAGTCAATCAACAAACATTAAGCACCTTGTGTATCACAAACACAGTGCTGGTGCTGGCATTACAAAGCAAAAATGAGTAGAGCTTTGAAGGAAACTAGGGATTCCAACAAGCAGAGGTGATAGAGTGCCTTCCAAGATGAGGATCAATTTGTGCAAAGGCATGGAGATGAGAAATGGCATGTCATATGTAAGGCATAGCCATAGGGCCTGTTTTCTGGACTTCAGAGTGCATTAAGGAGAGTATAATCAGAGTGGAAAGGTAAGTTCAAACCAGGCTGTGAAGGGATTTAAATGCCATCTTTAACATCCATCTTACTTTCATTTTCATCTTAGCTTTACTATGTCCTTAATGACAGCAGCATAAAAAAAAAAGAATAAATGGGAGAAAGAGCAGAGGCAAGTTATTGTTCAAGGGGATGGTGATGAAGTCTTGTATTGATGTGCTAATAATGGGAATAATGAAAAGGAGAAAGATTCAAGAGATATTATGGATGTAGCATCATGAAGACCTGAACCCACTTGGGAATGACTACATAAAATGTGGTACATGAATACAATGGAATATTATTGCACCATAATAAAAATGGATATGAAAATGTAAGTGCAGAATGACATATAAATTGATACAAAGTGAAGCAGGAAGAACTGGGAAAACAATATACATGATAACTATTACATTGGAAGCAGAGAAAACAACAACAAAACCAAATCTATGTATTATAATGATTAAGTTTAATCCTGAAAAAGAGAAAAGAAAATATGCTTTATTCCCTTCTTTGTAGAGTTGGGGGAGGATGGCTGTAAAATATTTCCTCTTTGGTATGTGGACATTTTGGTTGCTGAAACGGGCAGAAAAGGCCATTTGAGTAAGGAACACTGACAGAATGAGCTTGTGACAAAACACAGCCCATTAAATAAAAGTACTTGAAGAAAGACAGAAGTTTTGGAGCATAATGCTACCTTACAGATTCTCCTCCAAAAAGATATCACCCATACAGATGTCAGTACCATACAACACAAAGCTGACTTTGAGAGATAGCATGATAGGGTGGTTGAAGCATCGAATTTGGGTCAGCAAGACTACAAATCTTGATTTAGATTCTTATTTTTTATGGCAAAGTACCTCCTTCAGACTTAATTTCCTCATCTGTAAAATGGGAATAATAATAGAATCTACCTTACTGGGTTGTTATGAGGATCAAGTGAAATGGTGTACGAAGTGCTGTGCAAACTCTCTCTCTCTATCTGTGAGCTTTTCTTGTGATTCAATATCTTTTGGTTATGAATATCAAGTGAATCATAAAATAAGAAATTATTTGCTCACCCAAGGTATTTGCTACCATCATAGAGGATGTCCCATGCAGAATCCAAATAGAGGGTGGGTTACCTGTGAATGATGAGATTCTCTAGATGTATCCCATTTGCAGATGATGTTGGGCTGATCACACCAATTTCCAGAACACTGTAGAGCCTCCTATTTGAGATCCATAATTGTGATACTTAGCCTAGAGATGGGAAAACAGTACCTGCTGAATAAATGCTTGTTAACTGCCTAATTTGACATAATTAATCAAAAGCTATTACCTAATTTATTAATATAGGAAAAACCAAGGAAATGAAGAATGGATATTTCCCATGTGATAAGATGTAGCCAAAAAAGTTGCTCATAAAGCTGTTTCATCATTACCTGTGTTGTAGACAGGCACTGTAGGTAGACATAGACTCAGAATGTAAGAGGAGGAGTGGACTGGGTGACCTTTCGGAAACTGTGCAAAGCTTTTAATGTCCCCAAGCTTTCCCCTGAAACACAGATTCATCTTTTAAAATTCAATAATCCTCCAATGTTACTGTTTGTCTATGAATCATGTAATTCCACAGTTTCCAACGTAATGTAGAAGCACATAGTGGGTGTGTGTCAACTATAATGTATTACTGATGATGAATTGCATGGAGTAGATGCAGTAAAAAAAAATTAATAAAAGAAGTATATGCCTGGAAAAGGAAATGAGTTGGTCATACAGTAAGTGTGAGGAACAACTGATGGGCAGCCGGAATGTTCCACTGGTATTTCCAATTTAGAGGTAAATAAAAGGTCTTTGCTTAGAATCCATAACCATAGTCTTAGAGCAATGTGGATACTTGTCGGAAGAGGACCAATACCTTCCAAGCAGGGGAATTCTGGAGCCAGCTTAAACTGGCTTGGGAGAGATAACTGTTAAATTTTATACCTACGAAATTAGCAAACTGCTAAAAATCAGGGCTTGATTTATTGTTTTGTTGGTTGTTTCAGAAAGTAATGGAGGTGATATTAATAGTGCATATGAAACTTAGAAGTGTGGTCTGAATACCCTTTTCTTTTTCTTCAGAGAGCCTATTGTTCAATATTTACCAGCACACTGCTGCTACAGGGGCTCCACTTTCTGCCTTTCCAACATGGGTTAGGAAAAGATGACAAAACCAGGACTTTCTTGGTCTGCCTGAGGGCGAAGCAAGGCTCAAGCTTTGCCTGCTTTGATGAAGCCTCTTGGTGGCTTCCTGGTCACCCAGAAGCACAAAGGTCCCAACCATGTGGGGTCAGGGGCCTTTACAAGTTGGTGGATGTCTGAAGATTATGTGACTCATCACACCTTGCCCTACTGACTAGATGTATTTCCATATGGAGAGGAGATGGGCTATTTATAGAAACTAATCGCCTATGTATCCTTACTGCATATCCTTGCTATGTTAGAACTAAATAAACCTCCTTTTTTTAATTGCTCCATGACTCATAGTGCCTCATGTCAGCCCAACATCAACCCTAAACTAATAGGGTACAGGTGTCAGTCTTGCCTCTAATGCCCGCGGAAATTTTACAAAAGGACATGGATGAGAATATACCAGGATGAGAATGCATGGGTGGGCTGCTGTTTATTGAGAGATCACAGACCACTCAAATGATCTTAACCCACGTATAGCTTTGCAAATGTACTCAAGTCTCCAACATGTGTATGTTGTATCTCCTCAAATGTAGGGCAAGTCCTTTGAGGGCAAATACCTTGTCATTTCTCTTGATAACACACACTTTACTCTGCACAGTGGACCTGTGTTTGAATATTGTCTTGGCTCATTAACACCAGTGTGACCCTAGATAAGTCATATGATATCCCTGAGCCTTAGTTTCCTCATATGTAAAATGAGATTAGACTATATGACAGTCTAAGTCCCTTCTAAGTTAAATCTATTGTCTAGTGATGAAATGACCACCCAAGGTCATATATTTGTAGAGCCAAGAAGAGAACTCAGGTTTCCTGACTCTCAATCCACTGCTAAATCCATTACTTCAAAAGGAGAAAAGATAAGATCAGGTGGAGGAGCAGGTCTTGTGTACATCACTGGGAGGGGGGGAATGGAGAGAGAGGGATCTGAGACCCAGAGAGGGGTAAGTTGGGCCAGGAAGGGGAACTGGGACTAAGGGAGATAAGCAGAGGACTGGGCAGAGTAGGGTTCTAAGAAGAAACTCCTTGGGTCAGAAATGTTAGTCTTTTCCCACTCCCACAAGCTTTCCAGGACTTTTTGTTGTCTTTGTCACAACTTTCCCTACCTACACTGTTGCTCTCTCCCATCTCTCATCTTTTACTTTCTCCATGTCATTGCCACTTCTGTTATTGGACACAATGTAGAACTAATGTGGGGGCAAGTCAGATGCTTTTAAGTTTAATCTGCATTACTGACATTTTCTCCATCACTTTCTTAAATCTAGACAATCAACAACACAATAAAGTCAGTCTTAAGTTGAGTTCCTTTTTCCTGATATGGGGCTACAGTATTTTTTTTTCCTATGAATCAGCACAGAATAATGGAAGGAGCACTAGGTGTGGAGTTACAGAACCTGGTTTCGAATGGCGTCTCTCCCACTTCCTGTATGACCTTGGGCATGTTATTCGACCTCTTTGGGACTCAGCTTTTTCAGCTGTAAAATGTGGGGGGGGTATTGGACTAGAATGACCTCTAAAGTCCTTTTAGCTCTAAATCAGTGATGCTATGCTCTCTTTAAGGAAAAAAAAGAGTTGGCCACATCTCTGATCTACCATGTTCATAGTTGCTGATATTTCTGACATAATCCTACCATACTTGTATAAAAAGCACTCTATCCTCTGAAATTTTTAGTCAAATGATGGATTTTGTTTGGTCTGGAGAGCAGCAACTTTTATTTTCTAGGCACTCTCTGGACCCTCTGCCCCTGTAAGGGAGGACGCATACCCATTTGGCCCTCATTTCTCCCCCTTGTAATGTGTGTGTGTGTGTGTGTGTGTGTGTGTGTGTGTGTGTGTGTGTGTTTCCAGGAAAGATTTAGGATTAGGTGAAATTTGGCTGCTCAGGAGAGGCCCTGAGGTTACATAAAGAAAGAGAAAAGCCAGAGTTGCTGACATCTGTTGCAGAGACGCTGGTAACTTGATCCCCACCATGGGGCAGATGCGAGGCTTAGAGAATAGTGCCTTGAAATCCATCATCTGTCTTGCTACATAATGCATGCTCCATTAGAGCAAATACTCAGCCAAACAGATGGACTTCTATTTCAGAAAAAAAAAATTAAAATCGAGAACAGGAGTCACATAGATCATTAATTTCAAAGCAATAAATATGCGTTAAGAGCCTACTCTGTGTAAAAGTTGCCGAGGAAGATACAAAGACATATGAAGTCTATTCCCTGCCCCCGAAGTGCTTATATTTGGATTAGAAAGACAGCAAAAACTCCTATTAAGTTAAATAATAGTACAAGATTAAATAACAATTCAGAACAATAGCCTCCTAACTGATCTCCTGCCTCTAGTCTTTCTCTTCTCCAATCCATTCTCCACATGGCTAACAAAGAGATATGGCTGGGGCAGCTAGGTTGCTTGGTGGATAGAGCACTGGCCCTGAAGTTAAGAGGACCTAAGTTCAAATCCTGCCTCAGACCAAACACTTGACACTTACTAGCTGTGTGACCCTAGGCAAGTCACTTAACCCCAATTGCCTAAAAATAAATAAATAAATAAATGTTGCTGAAGCAGAGGTCTGCCCATGTCACTGTCCCACTCAAGAAGCTCAAGTGGCTCCCTATGGCCTCTAGAATAACATACAAATCATATTTTTGGTATGTAAAGCAATTGACAAATGGACTCCAACTGGTCTATCCAGGCTGATTATACTTCATATACTCTGATGAGTTCCAGCCAAACTGGCTGCCTTATTGCTGCTCCCTGCAATCAAGATTCCATTTGCTTCTCTTGTGCCTGTGCATAGATGGCCCCCCAACGGCTGGAATGAGCTGCCTCCTTACCATCGCCTCTTGGGATTCCTGGCTCTCCTCAAGGCTCAGCTCCAGTATCACCTCTTACAAGGCACTATTCCTCATTGATTCAGTTGTTATTGCTCCCCTTGTCACTGAAATCACTTTGTATTTTGTGTGTGGTCCATACACATATGTGTACATATATATGTACATGGATATAGGAACATGAACATATAGACTTGGACATATGGGTTTATATGTAACATATACATACATATCTCATATATGCGCACACAAATTATACCTATCTCCTCTGTTTACTTAGATGTAAACCTGTTATGCCTTCCCAGTAAAATGTTAGACCTTTGAAAGCAAAAATTGTCTTGTTTTTGTACTTATACTCATGGCTAGTAGGTGCCTTAAAAAATGCTTATCGATTAGAATGTTGGTTCCTTGTGAGTAAGAATTATTTCATTCATTACATTTGTATTCTTAGTACCTAAAACAATGTTGAGTACATAATAGATGCTTAATAAATGTTTATTGATTGTTTAAAAAAAATGCTTATGGATGGATTGATTGCCAACAATGGAAGAAATATCCCTAGGAAGAATACAATTTTATTACTAGACAAATTGTACAGACACTAAGTGTTTTAAAACTTCAGAGAAGGAAGAGATCAGTGTAGGTTGTGCTAGGCAGGGAAGGAGAGAGAGAGAGAGAGAGAGAGAGAGAGAAGAGAGAGAGAGAGAGAGAGAGAGAGAGAGAGGTGGGATTGGAGGTGGGTCTGCTTTGAGTAAGCAAAGAGGCAGAGAAGGCATTTCAGAAGGGAAGAAGGACAGGAGTAAGCCCAGAGACAGGAAAACAAAAGTAATCCATCTGCGTCTCTTTGGGATGGGGTAGAGTCTCAGAGCACTAATGCAGCTATGCCTCTGGGAGCCAAATCTGAATTAGAGTGACAATACCAACTCATCCTTCCAATGTACTTAACCCAGAGCCAGACGCTACCTATCAAACCCAGATGTATAGCATCCTGGAGTACAAAGGAACCAAACAAACCACAATCACACCCGCCTCCTTTGCGTAGTATCCTTTGCAAGTCAGTACATTGGTGAAACACAGAATAAAGACTGAAGAAGGGAAAAAACCCACATCATTGAGACAATCATGACCACACACCCTATCCCATCCCCTTGACTGAGTCTCACCTGCTTTTAGTTCTTTCAAATGCCTCAAAACAACAAGATTTGGTGACCAGCCTACTATCTGCCAGTAATGGTGATTACCCCTTCTCTTTAGACACCTTAGTTAAAAGTTGCCTCCATATAATGGCACATACAAATACATATATAAACAATATACACAAATTAGGTAGATGATAGATAGATAGATAGATAGATAGATGGATAGATAGATAGATATAGTAAGACAAATGAAAAGCATGAGAGAGTTTTTCCTTCATGAGCTCTGTGTGTGTGTGTGTGTGTGTGTGTGTGTATACGCACAATAATAACGATAGCTCACATTCATATTGCCCTTTATGGTCTGCAAAATGTTTTTACTCACATTATCCCAATTTGATTCTCACAACAACTCTGTGAGGTAGCTACTATTATTATTACTCCCATTTTACATATGAGGAAACTGAGGCTCAGAAAGAGAAGTGACTTGCCTAAATCATGCTGCTAACAAGTATCTGAGGCATGATTTGAGCCCAGGTGTTCCTGACTAAAGGTACAATGCACTAACCACTGTGCAACGCTGCCTCACATATTCAATAAAGTGACAGCAAACATTCCTTCAGCACCTGCTCTGTGCAAAGGGAGCATTGCTAAGCAGTGGTGGAGACACAAAGTTTGATTAGATTTTTTTTTAAAAAAAAGGCCT
Organism: Phascolarctos cinereus; assembly: GCF_003287225.1. NCBI lineage: Eukaryota > Metazoa > Chordata > Mammalia > Diprotodontia > Phascolarctidae > Phascolarctos > Phascolarctos cinereus. Next base: position 121,980,709 of record NW_027556098.1, on the reverse strand, counting down.
TTACAAAGTGTATAGTATAATAGGGCAATATTATTCTATTATACTATATATATATAGAGAGAGAGAGAGAGGGAGAGCAATATTATACTATTATACTGTATACTTTGCGAAGGCCTTTTTTATATATAATATAATTATTTTATACTGTAATATATTTTATATTATATCTTATAATATTTAAATGTATTTATCTAATTTATTTATATAATATTGGTATTAAATAGTTAAATAGTATATAAAATATTTATATAGCATTTTATAATATAATAATTTTATATATAATATATTTTATTATATAGGTACATTAGAAAATTACAAGACAAAGTGTAGGTGAGGAACACCTTTCTTAAAAAAAAATTATCCAGGGGACAGTGAGTGACGCAGTTTGGTTGGAGTACAGGGTCAGTAAGGAAGATGGTAAGAGCCATATGATCAGGAAGGGAGGCTGAAGTTTTTTGAGGGGTCTGACAGCCAAGATGTCAGCACAGAGGCGGCAATCTAGCAGAACTCTTCTAACATTCCCCTCCAAGCAACTTTGAAATAACACCTCAAATTGATTTATGAAGTGGCAGAGTCAACAACAGGTCAGGGCAAGACATTTTTCCAGCCCAAGACAACTGAGGAGGTTGGCAGGAGAGGTACGTGACACCAGGGTGGGGACCCACGGGGAGCACACCAGCAGTGGGCCTTGGAAGTGACTATAGCCGCTTTAGGAGCTCTCAGCCCAGAGATGGTAAGGGGGTGGGACAACTGTTCACACAGAGATTAAGGACACCTTTTGCTGCAGGACCCTGTTGCATTGACCATACTCAGCTCCGGATTTCAGTTCCAAGGCAGTAGCCCTTGTGGCTGCAAGGAAATGAGGGCCCTTCCTGGGTAAAGATCTGAGTACAGACCAGGAGAGCAGTGACCACATCTCTCCTCAGATCACACCACCTTGGAAGCACCAGGAAAACCTATAGACCCCCAAAATTAACTCTGAAAACAGCTGCACAAAAAGGCCTAAAACTTGGGAAAGTGCCTCACCTCATCCTGGGAACAGAGCCCAACTTTAATATGAAGATCAAAATCAGGAAATAGGCTAGAAAAAAGAACAAACAACATAAAGAGAACCTGACCAAAAAAACTACTATGGTGACAGGGAAGATCAAGATACTAACTCAGAAGACAACAACAATGTAAAAACAGCTACAAACAAAGCCTCAAAAGAAAAAAAAAGCAAATTGAACACAAGTCCAACAAGAATTCCTGGAAGAGCTAAAGAAAGAGATTAGAATGGTAGAAGAAAAATTGGGAAGAGAAGGAAGGTTGAAGCCCAAGTGTAGGAGGATTGAATTCCAACCCGAGAAGTTTGGCCTTTATTCTCTAAGCAAGGAAGAAATGTTGAAAGTATCTTCTGTTTTTCTCTCTATCCTCTCCACTTCAGTTCTGCGCTTGTCCATGTATTTGATTTAAATTGATCCTGAGAACAGAACTGGGAAAACAATACATATAATGACTAAAACAATGTATAAAATGGAAACTAGCCAATGAATATCCTATCCTTAGAGCATGTGTAATGTATTCTGCCTGAAACTAACTATCTCCAGTCATCCTGATGGATATCTTGCCACTGGGCCCAGATGGCTCCAGAGGAGAAAGTGAGGCTGGTGACTTTGCACAGTCCTGCCTCACTTAAATCCAATTCACTTGCAAGTCATGGCATCACCTTCCTGATGTCATGGTCCTCTTCAAGAATGAAGGACAACAACAGCAACAACCAGAGAAGGTACAGGTACCCTTACTGTTTCCTGTCAGCCTACTGCTGTTGATTGAAAAAAAAAAACCTTTGAGTTGTCTATTGGACCAGAGCTAAGTGGGCCTACAAAAGGCTCAGATGAAATCAGAACTCCTATGAGCTACTCCCATCTAGTTTGCCATGTGGTTATGAATGTGTGGCATTTCTGTAACTACAAACTCTTAGCAGGAATAGGGGTGATGAGCCACTGACTGTCAGAATTGAAAAGTCTACATTCCCTATTGAGACGTTTGGCAACTCTAGAGCAATGAATCCTGCACATAACTCTTTAATTGGCAGGGGAGAGATAAATGAATAGGAAGACTCCATGGAGGAGGTAAAATTAATCTTGATCTTGAAGAAGGGAAAGGATTTTCAGTAGGAAAACCCCCAAATGGGATCATGAAGCGTCAGATACAACTGAAATGACTGAACAACGGCAACATATAGCATTTAATATGTGCCAGGCACTGTGTTAAATGCTTTACAATTATTATTTCATTTGATCCTCGTAATAACTCTGGAAAGTTAGTGTTGTTATTATTATCCCCATTTACAGATGAAGAAACCAAGTCTGAAAGAGGTGAACCTGAACTGAATTGACTAAAGGGCAGTGTGAGGAGAGCAGGACAGTATGGACTAGGAGTTTTCTAGACTGGAACTGGTCAGTGAATTGTGGTAAACACTGAATTACAGACGAAAGATCTTCATTTTGGGTGAGGGGAATCAGTTAATATGGAATGAAGAGGCATGCAGACATCATTACATGTAGCATGTCAGAGTCTAGTCAAGCCAGAAAAAGCATTTATTAAGTAGTTACTATGTGCATACTTACTGATTACTATGTGTTCACTGTTGTAAGTGCTGGGGGTTCAAGCAAAGGCAAAAACAATCCATGCCCTCAAGGCACTCACATCCTAATGGGGGAGGTGACATGCAAACAAATATGTACATACATGATATATACAGGGTCAATTAGAGATAATCTCAGAGGGAATGGAAGGGCGTGGAAGAAGGTAAGGGGAGGGGGAACAAGAAAGGCTTTCTGCAGAAGATAGAATTTAAGTTGAGGCCAGGGATTTAGTCTGAGAGGAAGTGAGTATGACTAATAATCCAAAATAATTGAACCGAGGGAGAGGGAGGCAAGGTTTAGACACCCAGACTGGACAGGAATCTGCATGCAGAGGTTCACACTAAGGACAAAAGAACAAGAATCAGAGACTGGACTAGGTGATTAGGAATTGATCTCTGAACTCTGTGGGGTCTACACAACAGACACCAATATGGTACCACCCCACTTTTCCAGTCTTCTCCTCTATTGCTCCTCCAGACATACTCCATGCCTCGGCTACCCTGGACTACTTGCCTTTCCTTGGATGTGTGCTGAATTTCTCACCTCCAGACAAAGTTGTAGGACATCATTTGGCATCCTGTTTATTGTGGCTGGATAAGAACCAGTTGCGTGTGTGTTTCCTTCAAGAACAAAAAAAGGGTCCCCATGGGTTCTTCACTGAGGATTGCGGAACCCATAAAGTTAGGTGTAAGTACATTGAATAGGTCAAGCAGGGCCTAGAAAGCCAAGCAAATGAGTTTTAACTGATGGAATATGAAATCGAGTCACATCAAAAGTTTTTAAGGAGGGCAATGACATTACAGAAACCATATTGAAGGAATGCTTAAGTAGTTCTGGAGGGAATAGATTGTAGAGGGAGTCTGGAGTCAGGGAAGCTAATTAGGAGACTTGCAATAACTCAGGTTGGAAGTGATGAGGTTTTAGACTAGAGTAGGAAGGGGAGTAGAGAAGAAATGATGGATACAACAGACATTTCATAACAAATATCAACATGACTCTTTCCTCAGAGGGTGAAGGTCAGTTTCACTACACTGAAGTCACCATGAACTGAATCTAAGATGGAAGAAGGGCATCCTTCTGCCCCATCCCCAGGCCTAATGGTCCAAAGAAATGGACTTGGGGTATTTCTGTTTACTCTGTTTTGTTGGTTTTTCTCAGTTTCTAAGCACATTAGACCCAGAATTGAGCATGGTGACCTCGGAGGCAGGATTCCAGGCAGGATGTTGCAGCCAGCCAGGAAGGGAAGCCCAGAGTAGCCAGGATTCCTGGGACTTGAGCCCAAGTTGGGTTTTGGACTTGGAGCTTGGCCTATGCTCTATAAGAACTGAAGCCACAAGCTTAAGCCTGCCCCCACTTCCTTTCCCTTTCTTTTTCCATTCCCTACTCTCCCCTTCCCTCCCATTCCTACTCTTCCTTTCTCCTCCCCTCCCTCCCATAAGTGAGTTAGTGTGGGAGGGGGCACAGATTATGCCCCACACGTTGGGGAGTATGTTTGTATATTTGAAGTATTCCTTTGTAAAAAAAAAACTTTTTAAAAAGAAATATTAATATTTCTTAGTGGCTGATAGGGTACTGAGGTTGAGTCAAAATTTCACTTCTAAGTGAAAAGGAGAATAGTGGTCCCAAATATACATCAAAAATATACATAGAAAGAGACATGATCCAGGAGAGAAAACAATGAATTTTTGGTCTTGGCTGCATTGATTTTGAAATAATAGTAAGATCCTAGGAAAGTTGGCCATTAAGTAGTTATATACATAGCCTGGAACTGAGAAGAGAGAAGAGATGCTAGGAGTAGCTCAAAGATAGATGTAGAGGTGAGAGGGATCTCACAGGTTATTGGCTCCAACTGTCTCAATTTTACAGAGAAGGTAACTGAAGCCCAGAGAGGTTGTAACTTGACCGGAGTCATATAACCAGTAAGTGTCTGAGGTGGGATTTGAACCAGGTCTTCCTGATTTCAAGTCCAATGCTACACCCACTATGCCTATGACTATGTGAAGAGCCAGAGGAGCTCAGGCAAGAATAACTCTAGTTGGTTCATAAGTAGAAATAGGGAAGTGAAACCATTTCCTATCATTTTTCAGTCATGTCCAACTCTAAACCCATTTCAGTTTTCATGGCAAAGATATTGGAGTGGTTTGCCATTTCCTTCTCTAGCCCATTTTATAGATGAAGAAACTGAGGCAAGCAGGGTTAAGTGACTTGCCCAGGGTCACACAGCTAGTAAGCATCTGAGGCCAAATCAGAACTCAGGTCTTCCTGACTCTCAGCCCTGCACTCTATCCACTGTACCATCAAACTTATTTGGAAAGTGAAACTAAGCGCTGTTTAATTATAATGACCAAACTTGGCCACAGAAAAGAGACGCAAAAAAATGTATCTCCATACCCACTACCAGCTTTTATGGAAATGAGTGTGAAACATTGTATATATACTATCAGATACAGTTGAAGTGCTGGTTGCTTTTGCTGAACTGATTTTCTATCTCTATTTTTTAGTCTTTGTTGAAGTGTGACTCACTGAGTAGATGGAACTGGGATAATATTCAGCACTAAAGATGATTTTTAAACCATAGGTATCTAAAAAAACTTTTTAAGAAATTCATTTGGTCATTTACCGCGCAGTTTCAGCACTTCAGCGCAAAGGGGTTGTGACTTTGGGTTTATACCTTCTAAACAAAAAACACACAAATAAAGATAGAGCAATCAGGAAGCCTACCCAAAGAAGGGTCATCTGGCCTCTGAGTTTCTAGCAAGAGAGAGTACGTTTGTAAATTAGATTGTGATCCATTACTAAGAAACACATTATTTGAAAGCAGTGTGGTATAAGCATTTAACTGTATGGGCAAACTCACAGGAGACATGAATTTACATTTGCTTCTTTTCAGCAAAGAAGTGGGCGACTTGGGTGTGAGTATTGCATACATGGTCACACCTGACATTGTTATCTATTAGTTCTGCCTGACTGCTTTTCTTTGGTAGGGTTTCACGGATGGTTTATTAAGAGATCACTGTGATGCAAAAAACAAGTGGCATCAATACATTTTTAAGGGAAAAATAAGATGAAGTATTCAAAAGGCTGAAGGAAAGCAGAAATAGTGAAGTCATACCTGGGGGTGAAAGTTTTGTTAAGAACCCTAAGGCCTTTCAACACAGAAGAGGCAGAGGGAAGATAAAGGAAGGTCTCCTAGAGCTAATGTGTGAGTGTGATTGGGAGCAAGCTGAGAATTTTGAAGATCAGTATTTCTAACCCAAGCTCTCCCGCAAGACTCCTCAAGCATCTTTATTCCCTACCCTTGACTATTCAGCCTTTCCAAAATGGCTTTCAGGTTGGGGAGTGAGAGCCTGCAAGATGATGGAGGCAGCCATGGTAGAAATGAGAGAAGGAAAAGCTTTGTTCTGTGAAAGTTCTATGAAGTAAAAACCTACCCTAGACTGTCAAATGAGCTAACTTCTCTGGACTTCCATTAAAGACTAAATGTAATCACTGGAAAGAGACAGTGTATAAGTTTAACATTTTAAAGTCATGGTAAATTTCTTTAAAAAGGATGAAATGTGGGCATTCAAAGAATTTCCCCAGTGGAATCATACAATCCTCTCTGTGTTGTCACAGACTTTAGTCCCCTCAGAAAATTCAGTGTCTGTCTTCATTTGGATTCAATTCGACATTTATTAAGCACCTACTATATCTAAGAATATGAAACCTACAAGGATATAAAAATAAGGATGACCCCTACTCTCTTTTTTTGTGTTTATTTGTTTTTTGCTAGACAATGGGGTTAAGTGGCTTGCCTAGAGTCACACAGCTAGTAAGTATCAAGTGTCTGAGGCCACATTTGAACTCAGGTCCTCCTGACTCCAGAGCCAGTGCTCTACCCACTGAGCCACCTAGCTGCCCCAGGCGACCCCTACTTTTAAGAAGTTTAGATTCTAATGACAGCAAATGTGTGTGATCTTGGACAAGAGATTATGCCATTCTGGATCTCAGTTTCCTCATATGTAAAATGAAAAGGTTGGACTAGATGATTTTTATGGTTTTTTTCAGCTCTAAATTTTTGGTCCTGTGTGCACCAATGACAGGTAGATGGTGCAGTGAAGAGAAGGCTTGGTCTGGAGTCAGGAGGATCTGAGTTCAAATCTAGCTTTAGACACTTACTAGCTGTGTGACCGTGGACAAATCACTTAACCCTGTTTGCCTCATTTTCCTCATCTGTAAAATGATCTGGAGAAGGAAATGGCAAAACACTCCGGTATCTTTGCCAAGAAAACTCCAAATGAGATCACAAAGAGTTGGAGAAGACTGAAGAACAGCAACATACACACCAAGAGCTTTGAAACAAAAGGTGAAAGACATAGTGGAAGGGGGTGTTAGTGGCAAGGAAATTTTCCTGAAAGGCCTTCTCTAATAGGGGATCAAGCATTGGGCCTTGAAGGAAGGGAGCGACTTCAACAGAAGGAGATGCAGAGGAAGAAGGGGAAAGAAGGAAGAGATATATCAAGAGTTTGCAAAACTTGCCTTTAAGGCAGGGCTAGTCCCTTCATGGAGGCAGGATAGGCAGCAAAACTATTCCCAGGGGAGTGAGGCTGAAGGGATGCCAGGTACCTGCCTATACCACTTATCTCCTCCACTAATCTGCCAAGGCACCTGAAGCTTCCACCATTAGTCACTGAGCCATTGTCTCTAGAAGAAATCTGTTAAATATGCTACCTGGGAAGAGTAACACGTTAACTCCTCACCAGCCACTAACATAGGCATAACCCACCTAATTTCTTTAATTGGTACAACAAACATCAGAGATTTAGAGAAATAACATTGGGAATATTCACTCTTTAGAACCAATACTACAATGAGGTTTCATGACTTTATGTTGGGATTTGATTATAATGTATTGATAAGTTCATAATTAAAGGCAACTGAATGGCACAGCGGCGGGATGTCTGGATCTGCAGTTAGGAAGAACTGAGTTTGAATCCTGCCCCAGAAAATTGCTACTGTGTGATGCTGGCCAAGACATTTCCCTTCTCACGATCTCATTTTCCTCATCTGTAAAATGATCTGGAGAAGGAAATGGCAAAACACTCCGGTATCTTTGCCAAGAAAACTCCAAATGAGATCACAAAGAGTTGGAGAAGACTGAAGAACAGCAACATACACACCAAGAGCTTTGAAACAAAAGGTGAAAGACATAGTGGAAGGGGGTGTTAGTGGCAAGGAAATTTTCCTGAAAGGCCTTCTCTAATAGGGGATCAAGCATTGGGCCTTGAAGGAAGGGAGCGACTTCAACAGAAGGAGATGCAGAGGAAGAAGGGGAAAGAAGGAAGAGATATATCAAGAGTTTGCAAAACTTGCCTTTAAGGCAGGGCTAGTCCCTTCATGGAGGCAGGATAGGCAGCAAAACTATTCCCAGGGGAGTGAGGCTGAAGGGATGCCAGGTACCTGCCTATACCACTTATCTCCTCCACTAATCTGCCAAGGCACCTGAAGCTTCCACCATTAGTCACTGAGCCATTGTCTCTAGAAGAAATCTGTTAAATATGCTACCTGGGAAGAGTAACACGTTAACTCCTCACCAGCCACTAACATAGGCATAACCCACCTAATTTCTTTAATTGGTACAACAAACATCAGAGATTTAGAGAAATAACATTGGGAATATTCACTCTTTAGAACCAATACTACAATGAGGTTTCATGACTTTATGTTGGGATTTGATTATAATGTATTGATAAGTTCATAATTAAAGGCAACTGAATGGCACAGCGGCGGGATGTCTGGATCTGCAGTTAGGAAGAACTGAGTTTGAATCCTGCCCCAGAAAATTGCTACTGTGTGATGCTGGCCAAGACATTTCCCTTCTCACGATCTCAGTTTCCTCATCTGTGAAATGGGAATTACAATAGCACCTACCTGAAAAGAATGTAATGAGGACCTAATGAAATATATGATGCACTTTGAGAAACTTGAAGCACTCTGTGAATGCTAATAGTGATGAGGAAGAGGAGGAGGACTATGATGATGATATCATGAAACTACAGTATGTTGGCAAACCCATGCAGGCATGTCATTCCTGAAGTAGGTTAATTCTCTAGCATTCCCAGATTGACTGGTTGATGTCCTTCATTCTTGAAGAGGACCAAAATGACATCAGTAGTTTAGAGTCAAGTTACAGTGTATCTGACTGATCAGACCAATACAAGCTTGGAATGCTCTACCACAGATCAGGCACAAATAGTCCATGTGAACATTTGGGGTGAATTCTCTAAATTTACACATCTCATGTTTCTTTTGAGCTACTTCAATTCTGCTTTGCTCATAGATCACAGCACCTTCTCTGATGAGGGCCAACCATGCTGGGTGGTCCTGTGCCAGTGTCTTCCATGTAACACAATAATTCCAAAGTTCTTTTATTTTTCTTTGGTTGGGCAGCAGGGTTAAGTGACTTGCCCAGGGTCACACAGCTAGTAAGTGTTATGTGTCTGAGGCCGTATTTGAACTCAGGTTCTCCTGTATCCAGGGCCGGTGCTCTATCTACTTCACTACCTACCTGACCTAATAATTCCAAAGTTCTTCACAGAGACCTTGAGAGTTTCCTTGTATCACTTTTTCTGTCCATCATGTAGGTGCTTGCCTTGTAGGAGTTCTCCATAAAATAGTCTTTTTGGCAAGAGTACATTTGGCATTTGAACAACACGGCCAGCTGATTGTAGTTGCATTCTCTGCAGCAGAGTTTGAATGCTTGGTAGTTTAGTTCAAGAAAGGACCTCAGTGTCTGGTATCTTATCCTGCTGGATGATCTTCAGAATCTTCCTAAGACAATTCAAATGGAAGCAATTCGGTTTCCTGGGATGGCACTGGTAGACTGTCCAGGTTTCACAGGCATACAACAAATGAGGTCAGCACAATGCTCTGTAGACCTTCAGTCTGGTAATCAGTCTAATACTGCTCCCACACTTTCCTTAGGAGCCTGTCAAATACTGAGCTAGCTCTGGCAATTCGTGCCTCAACCTCATTATCAATCTGTACATCCCTGGAAAGTATACTGCCAAGGTTAGTGAACTTATCCACAGTATTCAAAACTTCTCCATCTGCCACAACTGATGGTTCCACATATGGATGGTGTGGTGCTGGCTGATGCAGCACCTGCATTTTCTTGATATTAATTGTTAGACCAAAATTAGCAAAAGCAGCAGAGAATCTATTCATATTTTGTTGCATCTCAACTTCAGAGGCTACATTAAGTGCACAATCATCTGCAAACAAAAAATCACGCACCAACACTCCCTCCACTTTAGTCTTGCCATTCCCAGAAGAAATGAGATGAAGGCTAGGTGTATTTTGATTGGGGGTTGGGGGTATGGACAGTTATCAGGAAATTCAAGAAATCTGAAGCAAGGGGTCCAGGGAGGGCAATCTTGGGTCTAGCTCCCAGGGAGCAGCTGTTGTAGGTAAACGAAAGGAAGATGCCCACAAATCAGGCAGAACATCCATTGAAAAGAGGATGAAAAAGCAGTTAAGATAAAGTTCTTCTACTTTGGGATTTTTGATTCAGCGGAAAGTAAAGCAGGTGACCGCCATGTCTGAACTCAGACAGGTGTTGAGTTCCCCTTGCTACTGACCGACCCTCACTCCAAATGGAAAGCTACCTTTGTGCAAAGGAAAGAGAGAAAATCTGCTATTTCACAGCCCTAAGAGTCTCCCATGACCTCACAAAGGAGGACTTTCTCATCATTTTATCAGTTTGGGAGAGGTGAGAAAAAAGGTGAATTATCTTGCCAGATCCTGGAAGAATTTCATCAATGAGAAGTTGTGAAATCCACTAAGACAAAGATGATGATCGAAAGAACATCTGAATCATTTGTAAGGGGTTGGAGGAAGGAGAGGGCACATACAAGAGGCACAGAAACAATGTTGCCTTTGTTATGGCTTAGCCTGGTGTGTAAATAAATGCATGCAGGTTGTGTTCATGTATCTAAACTACAAATATAAATACAAAATGGCATGCTAGTCAAGAAAGGGAGAGACCCTGGAGTTAGATCCACTCCCTAGGGTGAAAAAAGGCCAAGAGTATTTTTTCCAAGGGAGGAAGCAGTATAGAAGAGGCATTTGCTATGTATTTTAGGTACTTCCTGGAAAACCACATAACTCATAATTACCCAGCCACTGTAATGCTTTTCTATTTAGAATATTTTCTTCAGTAAGTTCTATTCTTAAACTGACTACCTCCTTGAGGAACAAAATCATAAACCTTTAAGTAATTTCATGATTCACTTTTCTAAAATATACTGTACCTAGAATAATTTATTTTTGTTTAAAATACACATGGCAAGGCTCTGGATTTATTCTCCCAAGCCACAAACACACCAGCACATCACGCCTGTCTATACCTCCCCTTCAGGTTTTTGTTATGGACTTTTCTTTACTGTAATTGGCTTAAGCCTCCATCCCAAATAATTCTTCCCAATATCATTTGCCAGTAATTACTGTCCTAACATTTTTTAACCCGTTGATGCAGCATAACTGTTGGCCCGAGTCACTCCCTTGCTTGTCAGACACAATATCTATCCCTGACTGGTCTATCCCTTGGGGGGCTGGGCTAAGTAGGTTATTTCTTCAGGCCTGAGCTGACTAAGAACACTCACCTGCTAGAAAACTTCAGTATGAATCCAGTTTCCCTTGCTCTTTGGTGGCTCTTCCAACTTTTCTATGCTCACAAGGTCATCACCTCATTCATTCCATCTTCCATACTCGTTCACCTAAGAGTAGATGGAACAAACACTACAAGGAAAAGAAAAAGAGGTACCATGTGTTCAAGGCCACATATAGGTCCAGGTGGGGAGATAGGAGCCTAAGGTCTCTCTCTACACAGAGGCTTAACATAGTTTTCTCTATAGCCCCTAACAGAGAGACAGAGAGATTGATGTGGCTGATTAGTAATATTTTGTGTGCACAATTCTGGCTTAGTAGCCTTTCAAAAAGCTTTATTTTGCCACTTAGTAAGCAGATAGGAAACAGACACAGAATACCTGTACAACTAAGGAGCAGAACCACTCCAATATGCATCATCATCTAATTCCGAAAGCAAGTTGACCACACCCCGATATGAGTTGGAATCATGCAGAGTTTATTGTACATTTCCTCAGACTAGGGTCTCCATTAGCTAGTTCCTCATTATAATGCAAATCAGATTATTTTTTCTGAAATATATGAAAAAGGAGGGGAAATAGGAAAGTGTTGTTCATGAAATCTGCATGAAAAACCGTAACAAGGTACAGAAATGTGACTCTTGATTATACATTACAACAATCAGGAAAAGATAGACACTGATGAAAATAGATTTAGAAATTAAAGTTTTCTTTGAAAGTTTGGAGACAGTTCAATTTCTTTATGGCTAATATGGCTAAAATGAATATTCTTAATTTTTAAAATGTACTGAAGCATTTTATTTTTTAAAAAAATTGACAATACTCTTTCCACAAATACCCAAGGAGTATCCACCTTCTCCTACAAAGTACATTCCCCCCAAAACAGTTTGTCAATTATTAATAAAAAAGAGATATGTGTCCCTTAACTTTGAGATTATGGTATTCAAGGTGACCGTTGTAATTGACCAGAGGTGGGGGTATTTTCCCCTTCTCAATGTTGATTTTATTTATGTTGTTGTACTTGCTGTATATGCTATTTTGGCTCTGTGCTCTTTATTCTGAATCATTTCATGAGAGTCTTCCTATGCTTATCCAATTTCTTCATATTTGCCATTCCTTATGGTGCTGCTATAATATTACACACACACACACACACACACACACACACACACACACACCCCAACTTGGAGGCAGTTAGATGGCTCAGTGGATAGAATGCTGGGCCTGGAGTCAGGAAAACCTGACTGCAAATCTGGCCTCAGAAACTTACTAGCAGTGTGACCCTGGACAAGTCACTTAGCTTCTGCCTGCTTCAGTTTCCTCAGCTGTAAAATGGAAATAATTAGAACCTATCTCCCAGGGTTGTTCTGAGGATAATTGAGATAGTATTTGTAAAGTGCTTAGCACAGTGCTTAGAATGCAGCAGGTGTTTAATAAATGTTTACTCTCTTCCTTATGTCCTTTCACATTGATATGCAGTATAGAGTTAGAAACTGAACCTGGGATTTCATTGGTATCAGAAACTTCCAAGATAAGAAAACTCCCTCTACCAATGCAAGTTGGCACTTTCACTATAGTTTTAGAGAGTGACCTGAGAATTTAAATGAGTTACCGGAGTTACATAGCCAGTATGAAGCAGAAGTAGGACTTGAACCCAGGCCTTCCTGGGTCAGAGGCCTGCTCTCTACCCCACTACACTGCCTTTCATGTATTATATGTGTAAAAGATAGAGATAGATAAATATACATAATATATAATATACAAGCACACACCTATACGTATGTGTATATACACATGCCATAATTTGTTCAGCCATTCCCCAATTACAGAGCACACCCTTAGCTTTTGACTATCAGAAATAATGCTGGTAGGAACATTTTTGTGTAAATGGGTTTTTTCTTGCTGTCAATAACATCCTTGTGATACATTTCCAGTAGCGGAATCTCTGGGTCAAAGGGAAAGAACGTTTTAGAAACTCTTCTTGCATAATTCCAATTGTTTTCCAAAATGATTGAGCCTGTTAACAGCTCAGCCAGCAATGAATTAGCATGCCAGGCTTCCCACATCCTCTCCAAAAATTAGTTTTTCCGTCTTTCCTAGTTTTATGAGTATGAGATGATACCTCAGAGTTGTTTTAATTTAAATTTCTCTGATTGTTAATGATTTTGAACTTTTTGTTCTGAGTGAGTATTGATAGTTTGTGTTCCTTTTTTTGACAACTATTTGTTAATATTCTTGGGCCTCTCCTCTCTATTATCCTTCTAATGTTTCCACTAACAGCATTCTCTGATATCTCATTGTGATCGTGGGTTCATATAGATAGTTGCAGTAAAGCTCAGACAATGGCAGTTTCCATGAAACTGGAAAGGTTTTGAATACCTGGCTTGGGGAATGATTATATATCTTCTGAAGACAGGCCTAGCAAAGTGCTGAGCGATTTACGACAAAATTACTAGCCACCAAGTGATGCTTTATTTTATTCTCTCTCCCTCTCCCTCTTCCTCTCCCTCCCCCTTTCCATCTCCCTCTCTCTGTCTCTCTGTCTCCCTCTCTTTCTCTCTCTCTCTCTCTCTCTCTCTCTCTCTCTCTCTCTCTCTCTCTCTCTCTCAAATTAAAAAGTGCTCATTAAAAAACACTGAGACTGAAATGTGTTGGTGGGATGGCCACAAGGGACCAACCACAGAGGAAGTCTTGAAGACCGTCTTCTCATGGTTTCTGAAGTAGTATCACAAGAAGATATGTGGAGATGCTAGAAGAAAATATTAGAGCTTCTATTTATATTTCTTTTTAGCTAAAATAAGAAATAAAATAATCTTTGCTAATATTGAATGTACATATTGACTATAGCACCCTCAGTGCTAGAGGTCCATGTATCAGATAGTCACATGCCACTTGTTACATGTCATATGCAGTATACACAAGGTATCCTAAAGGAAAAATGAAAGTTCTGTAATAGAGGTTTAAGTAAGTTTACTGATTTTATAGTCTAGTTTTAATTAAAATATCCTTCACAAAATGGAGAAATGGTATAAAGAAAACCATAGATAATACTCATAAAACTGAGAACTCTTGTAATAAGTCCTTCATCAGCCATATTATGAGGTAAAAACAAGGATGATTTAATCCAATTTGACAAGCAATCATATAGAAAGCACCCTACAAAAGGTCAAACTCAAATATGAGTTATATACTTTTTTTTTAAAAAGTAGTAAGTCTTCTGGATTTGCTAGTCCATTCTGTGTTGACAAGTAGTCATCAGAATTATGCTGCTTAATAGATATTTTCTAGTGCAGATGGACATGGGAAAATAATCACCTGAGGATGGCAGCTGCTATGGGGATCAAGACCCTTCTGATAGAGAGAAATATTGGCTATGGGCTACAGAAAAGGACTAATTTTCCAAGTCCAAAAGAGAGTTACACCTAAAGGGAACCATATTAGGACTCCATCAAAGGAGAAAAGTACTCTACAGGACCAGGAGTCTTGAGGGAGCTCTTTGCTATGTACCTAACTACCTTTTTCTTGAAATTTGAGCCCACTCTCCTTAGGGACTTTGTGTATGCAAGGCATATACACCTCATGTTGGAGGAATTGTTTTATACTAACTATTCTCACTGTATCTTTGCAGTAAATCATATTTGTAAAAGTTAATGGGATTCAATTGTTCATTGATAATGGGTAGAACACTGATGAGGGCTTGGGAACTACAGGAGTAGAAACTCAAGCCCCTTAGGGATACCCACAAAACCCTGAGGGAAGAAAAAAATTAGCCACTGTGTGTGTGGTTTATCCTTTGTTCTCAAAAGGGGCCATGACATCAGGAAGATGATGCCATGACTTGCAAGTGACTTTGCTTTAAGTGAGGGAGGGCTGTGTAAAGTCACCAGCCTCACTTTCTCCTCCAGAACCATCTGGGTCCAGTGGCCAGATATAGATCAGGATGACTGGAGACTGCCCAGCAGCCACTCTACAGAGACCCAACCTGAAAGTGAGAGTATGAGTTGAGAGAGTAGCCACGGAGAGGGTACTACATTTCTAATAAAGTTGCAAATGCTTTGTCAAAGAAAAGATTCTGGTGATTGTGATTGAGCTAGTGATAGTTACTCCTCTGTAGTCAGAAAAAGAACTGCTTACTACCTAGAAATAGAGATAATTAGGCAAATCAAAGAAAGGGCTGAAATGCAAAGAGATCAATTTTGTAATAATTCAGTCATGTTACAGCAGAGTAGGCATATACAGCCATAGAAAACATAGAGCTGCACTCTATTTAATTTAACTTCAAGGAGGAAAGCTAATATAAATAGTTTATATGAAATAATAATTACAAAGCATTTAATACAAATTCTCTCATTTGATCCTTACAACACTCCTCTGAGTCAGGTAAGGAAGATATTGTTATCTGGATTTTTTAGATGAAGAAATGCAAATGGTGCTAGGGCTGGAACTCAAAGCCAAATATTCACACTCCAAGTTTGGTGCTATACCATGCTGGCTGTCTATCTAAGGAGAAATTCAATTCAATCCATGTTTATTGAGTGCCTAGTTTGTGGCCAGCAAGATGCTAAACACTGGCAATACAAAGGTGAAAACAAGAAGCCTTGTCCTTAAAGAGCTAATATTCTTCTGAATAAGAAAGGCAATGTATGTAGTTAGGGTCAGAAAATGAAGCAAAACAAGGTCACAAATTGAATCAAGCATGGCATAGAAGAAAGCATGATGGATTGCAGGTCAAGAGGTTGGAGCCTTCATCCCAGCTCTGTCCCTATCTAGTAGTGGGACTGCAGGCAAGTCAGTCACAGTTTTTCATTAACAAATATGATCTCTGAGAGCCCCTTAGGGATACCCACAAAACCCTGAGGGAAGAAAAAAATTAGCCACTGTGTGTGTGGTTTATCCTTTGTTCTCAAAAGGGGCCATGACATCAGGAAGATGATGCCATGACTTGCAAGTGACTCCTTAGAAAATGTATAAATAAGCCAAGCCATCAATAGATTAGCTTAGCCAGTGCCTAGCATGTAGCAGGCACTTAATAAATGTTTGTTGAATGATTGATTTCAGGGATTGCTCTTCTTTTGTAAGAAGGCACCATCCCCTGATATTCTTTCAGATAAGAGTGATTTCTTTGTTCTTTAGAGAAAGAACCCAGGCCTCCAGCCAAGGTAACTGCCTAAACAGAGTCTGACTACCCAACTTTGACATACCTACTGCAGAACAACAACAACAATAATAATCTCTCTGAAATTCTTACCAAACCAAATAATCTTAAAGAAATCCAGAGAGAAACTACAGTGACTTCTTCCTCCCCAGAACCACACCACATATCACCCATAGGCAATAGAAAAGGAAGCTGTCAGCACAGTCTGAACCAGCACGACCAAAAAGACCAATAACCTCCCAGTGTAATCAGAGACAAGCCATAGACGTCCATCCTGCAAGGCTCCGAATCCTGAAGAAGGAAGAGTGGAGGGCTCCTTTGTGAAAGCCCCCAGGGTGGTCAGAAATCCCCAGTGTTGTCAGAAATTCACAGTGGGGACCTCAGAAACCACTGAGAGTGGTAGGAAGTGGCAAAGCATGGCAGTGTTCAGAATGGGACCATCCAGTTGTCCAGGGACTCCAGTGTCCCTAATACTCTGTCCTGAGATGCTAGAAAGGAGCCTGAAGATGCAGCCTCTGCATCTCAAAGACAGAGGGAGAGCTAATCCCAGAAGGTGAAAGCTAGAGCTGGCACAGGGGGAGAGCAAGGGAGCCAGCCACCCTACCCAAAAGTGCAGCAACAGGCAGAGGCTGACTCTGGCACAAAGCCCGAGGTAAGCCACTAAAGCTGGAAAGATGAAGAAGTCAAAGAAGACCCTGACCAGTATAAAAATAATTGTAGATCGAGAAGCCCAAGAACTGAAAACACAAATTTAATGGATTTTCACAAGGACTAGATGGCTACCTAGTAGGAGTGAAGGAAGAGATTAAAAAATGGAACAAAAAGCTCTGGAGGAAAGAAATGCAATGAGAATAAAAAGCTTAGAACAGAGAATGATAAACCTTCCACAGGACTCCCTGAAAACCAGAATAGGCCAAACAGAAATCAATGATTCTATGAGACAGTAAGAAATAGTAGAATATATCAAAAAATTGAAAAAAAAAGTAAGAAATATGATATAATGATAACAATAACAACAGGGCAGCTAGATGATGCAGTGGAGAGAGTGCCAGACCTAAAGTCAGGGAGACTCATCTTCATGCGTTTAAATCTGGCCTCAGACACTAGCTGTGTGACCCTAGGCAAGTCATTTAACCCTGTTTACCTCAGTTTCCTCATCTGTAAAAAGAGCTGGAGAAGGAAATGGCAAACCACTCAAGTGTCTTTGCCAAGAAAACCCCAAATGGGGTCACAAAGAGCTGGACATGACTAAGAAACAACTGGAAAACTAGGATTTATACAGAGCTTTAAGTTTTGCAAAGCACTTTGCTAATATTCTGTCATAGTATTCTCACAACAACCTTAGGAAGCAGGTGCTATTATTATCCCCATTTTATTATCCTCCTCAGAAAAATAAGGCAGACAAAAGTTAAGTCAATTGTCCAGGGTCATAAGTAACTTGGAAAACAGGTCAAGAAGAGACAATTTAAGAATTACTGGACTCCCAGAAAAATGATGCTAAAAAAAAAAAAAGCCTAGACACCATATTTCAAGAAATTATAAATAAAAACTGTTCAGATCTACTGGAACCAAAAGACAAAGTGAAGATAGAATGAATCCATTGATCACCTCCTGGAGGAAAAAAAAGAAGGAAAAGCTCTAAGAATGTAATAGCTAAAATCCAGAGTTTCCGTATCAGAGAAAAAGTATTGTGGGCATCTAGGAAAAAAAGTTCAAGTACCAGGAATCACAATCAGGATCACACAACAGTGACATCAAGAAAAGAGGGCCATTAAAACTTTTTTTAAATGCATAGGAAAGAAATTCAGAAGGAAGCACAGAGAACATATATATACATACATATGTATATGATATATATATATATATCTGTTTTTAAAATAACCTGTGGTGTGTATTATATGTATAATGTATAATATATATTATGTATTATATGTATATATACATATTATTATATTATAATGTATAATATATGTATTATATCTTTTCACAAAATGGAGATTCACAGTTTTGTATACAACCCCTTTTTATGATCATTGTACATGAAAATGCTCATTTTGGGGGGGCATCTTCGTTCAGAATTTTAAAAAAAATTAAAGAGAAGAAACCCATATATTTTGAAAATATTGCTGTGAACAAATGCTGCTTTTTAACCATTGGTTTGTTTTTTATTGTATTTTTTATTTGTTACTTCATTTTATTACTGTTGCTTTATTTTACTATTAACTCAATATGCACTGAGTTTTTACTTTTTTCTTTTTTTGCTAAGCCTGGGGTGGTAGAAGTTGAGCATCACATATCACAACACCAGCTTATATATGGTACAGAAATACATAAGCAGGAAGATGTTTTGTTATAAGTTCACTTTTATTATGTCATGGGAATTCCCATATTATATAACTGAAGCCTCTCCTACCTTTCTCCCCCCCGGTGAAAGTGGTTTTTCTTCAAACTTCTCAGAGAACTTTGCTGGGACCTCTTCTTTGTACTTACCTCATTCTCCCTTGTATCCAAAGGATGCAAGGCTTCTTTATTCAAAGGACCTTAGAATAATAACGCAGAGCAGGAATGGACCTTAGAGACCATTTAGTCAAACGTTCTCATTTTACAGAAGAGAAGGCTAAGGCAAGGAGAATTGGTTTGTATATTTCCTATTTGTCTATAAATTTCTTGAGAGCAGAGCTTGTGGCATATCTGTTTTTGTTTCCCCAGCTCCCAACACAGTGCCTTGTACACAGTAGGTGCTTAATACATGTTTATAAATAAATGAATCAGCATGATAGGAACAATACATATGTCAGGGTCCTGCCATGTTAAAAGGCAAGGAAGCTGTCCCTAAGACATGAATCACTGATGGAGATTTGTCTGAGGATATGAGAGGCCAATCCACCGGGAGCAAGTAAATGCCTCTAAGGTTTGATAGATTTCCTACTGCCCATGCAAAGTTGTTACATTGTGCTGTGCTGAATACATAAGTTTCTGTAAGGAAATGAAGGGATGGCCCCATCTGCCAGAAATGGTGTGGTATCCTTCCCTAGCTTATAGCATGGAAAACTCTGTTTGTTAATTATCAGAGGAACTACAAGTATCTCATTTCATTCCTTTCACTCTTGAACTATAACCAGCCAGAGTCAGGCATGACCAACTACAATGGGAAATGTTATATAAGCAGCTTATAGTGGGTACTTAATAAATGCTTATTGATTAATTGGTTCCTATCAATTATTTTAGCTGCTATTAATTACAATATAATTATCTAAGCCATAAGTGTCATATTTGTGTTCACTGGATAGAATTCAAAGGTATTCAGAGGAATTCAAAGAAAAATGGTGATTCTACTTATTGTATTTTTTTTGTTACTTTATTTTATTTTATATTTGTGTTATATTTGTGATATGATACTCAACTACTGAGCAAACACTGACTACTAAAAAAGCAAGAGTTCTTAGCCTTTTTTGGGTAATGGACCCTATCTGTAGCCTGGTAAAGCCTATGTACCCTTCCACAGAATAATTATTTTAAATTCATAAAATAAAACTCCCAAGATTGCAAAGGAAACCAATTTGATTGAAATAGAGATGTAATTTTTTTCCCATCCAAGTTCTCAGACCCTTTGAAATTTGTTCCAGGGACCATCCGTGGACTTTGGTTAAAGATTCCTGAACTAAATAGGAAGTCCCTGCTCATGGCAGGCCTGAGGAGAAAATCATGAATAAGACAAACTGGCCTGCTTGCTCTCCATGCACTTACAAATCAGTGTCATAAAGGCAGCAGTCCTAGAGCTAATTATTTGCTTATTCACTTAATTTGATTTGATTGTTTTAGAAAAGGAGGGAAAATGCCCTGAACAACTATGTTACCAAGAGATGAGTTTCAATATATCTCAAAGAGCACTGTCACCAGTGGCAGAAGACCTGGGTTAAGTCAATTGTACCACTTGATTCTACCACTTACTAGCTGTACAGCTATGGACAAGTCATTCTAGCCAGCAAAGCCTCAGCTTTCCTCCCCTAGAAAGGACAGCATTGAACTAGATGAGCTCGAAGGTTGCTTCCAGCTCCACCATTTCTCTCACTCTATGATTCTATATGTGACCCTTAGGAATTTTCAACTTCTTTAAGTCTTCTGAAGTCCAGAGGTTTATGAAAATGAGATAAGTGCTCAAGGCAAAATTGCATTCACTTCTGGGAATCTGTTTATTTGCCAGTCCAAGCCCAAGAAGCCAGAGCTCCGTTTGTTATACCTGTGACTATGTTAAAGACTAGAGTCTTAGTAAGACATGCGTGCACATATACAAAGAGACACAGAGCACAATGAGGAATGTCTGTGTCTTTTCAAAGCTCTCACCCAGCTGGCACATGGCCTAGGCTGGAGAATTCCAATCTGGTCGGGGGAGAATTCAGTTATTGTTACATCACCCTTTGAGCTCCGAAGCCTGCCTCCAGCTTGATGGGGTGCTGAGTCTATTCAGAAAGCAACTTCATGTTCCACATTGATTTAGCACTTCATGCACCTGCCCTCACCACACCCCACAGCTCCCCCTTCCTCTTGTTTCTCTGCTGCCTCTGACCATCTGTCGTCTGAGCCCCATTCTTAACAGCAGTAACTACAGATCTGGATGGGGCCCAAGGGAACACGGGGGCCAGACTGGGCCAAAGGAAGACAAGAAGGGGCTTATTTCAAATCCATTTATACTTGACCTTGAGGAAATCATAGTCTTAGGGGGGTTGGAAGGGTGTCCCCCTCCCCTCCTCCCATCTCCACTGGGCAACAATTTTTTTCCTTGTTGAAACACTATGAGAAAGTATGGCCACCCCTTCTCAGCCTGGACTTTTTACACTTAGCAGGCCTTGACAAAAACTGGCCACTTTCCTTATATCATATGAAATTTAGAATGCATTTTTGCAGAACACTGTGGAACTTTGGATGAGTAGCCAGTTGGAGGCCCATTTCAAAAGCATCTGATGGTTTGGTCTTGAAACCTTTGAACCCTCTGATTTATGCCAGCTGTTGGGATCATCTATTTTACAGCAAGGCTATAAAATATTTCTCTCAGACCATCCTGGGGCCTGCATCCAGTTTTCCCCTGAGTCTTAGTTCACAACCCCATTTTCCCACTCCTCCACCTCCCCCCCCCATTTAGCTTGCTTGGCAATGCCTTCTTCCTATTGGGAGGACTTAAGGCCTTACAAGAACTTACAGATTACTAGTCAACTCCTTTATTTTACAAATGAAGAAACTGAGGCCCTGAGAGGTTGAGGGACTTGCTCAAAGTCTGGTGATGGAGCTTAGGCAAGAATTTGGGTCACCTGATTCCTAGCCCAGTGTTTTTTCTTCATCATGCTTTGTTCTTGATTCATTTATTCAACAATCACTTATTGAATACCTGCTATACGCCAAGGCACTGTGCTGAGCACTGGAAACAGAAAGACAAAAAACAAACAGACAACGTCCTCAAAAGAACTTATATTTTGTTGGGGGAAACACCATTTTTACAAATAAGTCCTTTTTTGCTGGTGGGAGGGTGGTGGTTTGGGCTTCTGAATTCATCTCTGGAGAGAACTTCCAATTCTCTTTATTAAGACAGGTCTTTAACTTACAGTTTTAGAGAGTTGCCAGGGACATTTAGGCATTAAGGGTCACCTTGTCAGTATGTGTCAAAGGCAGTGCTTGAACCCATTCAGTCAGTCAACAAATACTTATGTACTTGGTATATGCTAAGCTAGCCAATTCATCCTAACTCCAAGGCTTATCTGTTATCCACTCCCCACCACTACCATACTGTCTCTTATCCATATACATCGATACACATAAATACAAATTTTTTTGTTATTCAGTCATGTCCAACTCTCTATGACCCCATTTGGAGTTTTCTTGGCAGAGACACTTAGTTTGCCATTTCCTGCACCAGCTCATTTGACAGATGAGGAAACTGCAGCAAAGAAGGGTTAAGTGACCTGCAGCGAGTAAGCATCTGAGGCCAGATTTGAACTCAGATCTTCCTGACTCCAGGGCTGACACTCTGTGCGCTATGGAATCACCTAGATGCCCCAAACCCAGAGATACAAACTACTAGGATAAGAATCACAATTGGACAAAAACTGCTAGGAAAATTAGACATCAGTCTGGGAGAAATTAGGCTTAGATCAATGATTTCGTGATGCACCACAAAAAACTTTAAATGACTCAGATATAAAGGGTCATATAAACAAAATAGAAGAGAACAGAAAATACTATTTACAACTATGGTTAAGGAAAGAGTTCTTGCTTAAACAAAGGAGAAAGAAGATCAAAGGAAATAAAATGTATAATTTTGATTAAATAAATTGAAAAGTTTTGCATGAATAGTCAATGCAGGTAGAATTAGAAGGAAAACAATTAACTGGTAAAAATCTTTATAGCAAATTTTTCTGTTAAAGGTCTAATATCTAAGATATGCAGGGAATTGACACATTGAGAACAAATGATCAAAAGATCAATACAAATCAATACAAAAGACAAATACAAATTTCAAGATAAGGAAGGCACAAGCAACTGGATAGAATCTGGAGAAGTGCCGTACAGAAGCTGGCACTTGAACTCAGTGCTGAAGGAAGCCAAGCAGTTTAAGAACCAGGCATGAGGATGGAGTTCAATATTCAAAGGCATTATGTAGAGGGTCCAACAAGTAGACCAGTTTGGCTGGACTAGGCAGTGTTAAGAGGACAGTTATATAATAAGTCTTGGAAAGTAGACTGGAGGCATATCATTAAGGGATTCAAACATCAGGGAGAAGTTTATATCTTATCCCAGAGTCAATAAGAATCCAGGGGAATGACATGGTCACACTTGGCCTTTTGGAATATCAATTTGGCAACTGAGTAGAACATGGATTGGAAAGAGGTGAGAATGAAGAGAATAAGAGACTATTGAAATGGTCCAGGTGAGAGGTGATGAGAGACTGAACCCGAGCCTCCTTCTTCTTGTGAATTGTTGATCAAATCAGCTCTTCAATAGGGGGTACTATTTGAATCAAAAGGTGTAACGTAACAAGGGATGATGTTCAAAGAGACTTCTGAAAATAGTATGGCTTGCCGTGACTGGCCACAGGAAGCTGTGACCAGCAGCATGCTTTCTTTAGCAGACCAGCAAGGAAATCATCTTTCCAGGTACATTTTGGATAGACAAAAGAGAAGAAAGAACAGAGGTGGGGAATCCAGTGAAGTGATGGTCTGGGTCATTCAGGTTTAAGATGACCAGTATGTGAAGCAAAGCTTTGGCCCTGCTGACAGAGCAAAAGGCAATTCAGGGGGATGGTGGTTTGGACAGAATTTCTAAGTAGGGCAGAAGTCAAATTCAAGATAACTCTGGCTGACCAAGGTGATATTAGGGCTCTTCATAGTGACCGAGCTGGATAGGGAAGGAAATTCTGAGAGAAATTGGAGATATTTGGTCCTCACTGTATTAATTCTGAGGTGGCAACAAGATTAGTGAGCTAAAGCTGCAGCATCTGAAATTTATTATGGCCATATCTGGCATTCTTAATAAAAATTCCAGGCAGTCCAAGGACTTCTGGGCAGCACATGTGAATTTAAGGGGGAAAAATATTTCATCTTCTGGGAAAGCCCCAAATGCCAAGATCAGCAACACTGATTGAGCTAAGGAGAGCTTATTTCTGCCTTCCACCTCATTTTCCCCTCTCCTTTCCAACCACCAGATCCCACCACCATAAGCCTCCTGTTTTTCCCCTTGAGTTCCTGAGAAAAACAATGTTTTCTGCCATCCCTTTCTGGTGCAATTGATTTCCTGGCATGCATATGAACAGCTTTCCCTCCTCTGCCCCTACCCTGGTTACAGTCTAAAGCTACTATGTGAACTTTTTCCCCATACCTCATGTAAGAATTAATGAAAGATTGGGTGGCACCAGAGTGCAGAGGGCCTTGAATGCCACACAAAGAAATGTGAAATTAATTAAGATTTGTGTTCTTTTTCGTTTTCATGGTTAAATAGAATTGGCTGCATTTCAAATCATGTTACTTTTATAGAGCAGAAGTTCCTGCATCTTTTATTGATCAACTTTTGAGCCTGGTTTGGCATTTTGGTGCATAGTGTTGTCAGTCATTAAAGTAATTTAATTTGGTTATTCCAGAACTAACGACAATTTTGTTTTCCAAATGTATTGCTCATTTAATTTCATCCAGAAGCTGGAAAACTGTATAACTCTTTAGTGATTAACAAACTAACTTGGTCTATAGATTCAGAGGCTCAAAGTAGAAAGAAACCTTCAGTGTCAACTAGTCTGGCTTCTTCATTCCCCTTTAGAAGGTGAGCTCATCAAGAGTTGGGATTGTTTCATTCCTTGTACTTGTATCCCAGTGCCTATAACAATACCTAGCTTAGAGTCAGCCCTTAATAAGTATTTATTAATCGATAGGTTGATTGAACAAATGATTCTGCTGGTAGAGGGCTGCACTTGGAGTCAGGAAGACCCGAGTTTGAATCCTGCCCCAGACACTATGTAACTGTGAGAAGTCACTGAAGTTTCCTCAGTCTCGGTTTCTTCAGCTATAAAGGGAAGGGTTGTTGTAAGGATCAAATGGTCTAATAACCTGCAAAATGCTTTGAAACCTTAAAATATTATAGATAAGTGTGTTACTAATATTATTACAGAGGAGAAAACAGAGCTGCAGAAAAGTGAAGTAACTTGCCCAAGGCCACACAGGAAGAAAATAATGAAGTGGTAGGGCTGGAATTCAAACCCAGGTCCTCTGATTCCATGGTAAGCATTATTCCTGCTATAAAACCAATTTTGCTTTGGGCTCATTAAAGAAAATAAGGTCATGGTTTTTAAAAGTATGAATCCAAAATTTTGGGCCCTCATTTCCAGCCCTAGACCTCACATAAACTTTTGAGCAAAGATATATAGATTGTCTACATTGTCTGATGTCACAGTAAGGCCAGGGTGATCAAGACAGACCAGTACCAGCACCAGAAGTCCACTTTCTCAGAAGGGGTTTAATAGAAATGCCAGGACTAGACAGGGACAGGGAGAAATCCAGAGAAGTCAGGAATGGATAGACAAATGCTAGGTAATGTCTTAAGGTCAGATGATTATAGAGTTATAACAAAAAGAGACCTTAGAAGTTATCCCCCTCATTTTACAGATGAGGAAACTGAGGTTGAGAGAGGCTGAACAATTTGCCCAGGGTCATACAAGTATTAAATGTCTGAGTGAGAATTCAAACCCAGATCTTCTTGACCCCAAGCCTAGTGCTCTGGTCACTATACCACCTAGATGTTGACAAGAGCAGTTCTAGAGAATGAGTGGTAAGCTGAGAACAAGCAGAAAGATGGTTGTTATCTACCTTAACTCACTGTGCCTGCTAGGTATGGGTGGCTCTGAATTAGAGGTGTTGATTTGATCAAGAATGGGGTAAAAGATTTTCAGGTGACTCCTTCTACTAATAAGGCAAGGACACATACTACAGATATCTGTCTGTCTTTCTCTCTCTCTCTCTGTCTACCTACAGAGTGTGAGAGAGAGAGGCAGAGAGAGAGAGAGAGAGAGAGAGAGAGAGAGAGAGAGAGAGAGAGAGAGAGAGAGAGAGAGAGAGAGAGAGAAAGGGAGAAAGGGAGGAAGGGAGGAAGGGAAAGAGAGAAAGAGGGAGAAGGAGAGGGAGAAGGAGAGGGAGAGGGAAAAATTATATCTGTAGGTAGGTAGGTATATGTGTGGAGATATAGACAGATGGACAGAGAGAGAGAAGAGATGGAGAGACAGACAGAGACAGGAAAGGTCAGTGAAAAAAAAGGGCTAAATAAGTGAAGATTCACATATAGAAAGGTGATTGTGGGAGTCCTCAGAATTAAGGTAATAGAATGACTGCAGTCCCCCAAGGAGCTGTTTTAATTCCACAGAGCATACAGTAATCATAATGAAAATGGCCTAGAAAAGACCTCTTGAAGAAGGATGAGTAGAACAGTTTGGAGGTCAAAGAAAAGACTGAACAGTTGTTTTCCTTGCTTGGAATGCCCTATAATCATTTGTCTTTGTAATGCCCAGGGCCTAGCTCAGTGTCTGTATATAACAGGTACTTAATAATATCGCATTGATTAAAAATCACAGTATTTTAGAGCTGTAAGGAAACTCTTAGTCCAAACTCTACTCAAATCCAACCTACTGAAATGTCCCCAACTGGTTATACTTTGTTTGAAGACATTCACAAAACAAACATTTATTAAGCACCTAGCATATGCAGGACATTGCCTAGGCACTATGAAAGAGACAGGTCTAAATAAGATGCAGTGCCTGCCCTTGAGAAGTATGTATAGGTCTTGCCTAGGTGGAGCAGCAGATGATATTAGACTTGGAAGTTAGGAAGACCCAAGAACTGAACAAAGTCAAATACCTGCCTCAGACACTAGCTGTATGACCTTGGTAAGTCAGCCTCGTGGACTCAGTTTCCTTATCTATAAAATGGGTGTGATACTAAAAGCACCTACTCCACAGAATGATTATGAAGATATAAAAGCACTTTGCAAATCATAAATGCATTATATAAATATTAGCTAGTAGTAGTGGGAAAAAGCACAAATATCAATGAGTATTGTACATTATACTATGTGATAAGTGAATTAGAGTTATAAAATGAAGTGTTAAATGAGTTTCAAAGGAGAAGGACTTTCTTATCAGAGGTATCAAGGAAGGCTTCCTGGGTGATGTGAGTTTGCCTTTAACGCTAGAATGACAAGGCACATCAACTGACACAAAATTTTTAATGATTTTATTATAATTTTTCTATCTGTATAAATGTACCTGAAATAGAAATGATTATAAGCAGATATTATCATTTTACTTTGAAATAAAAACTTTTTATCCTATTTTCTCTATTTTCTTTGCCTTGTGTATAAAATCGTGCCATGTCTCAATTGATTAAACTTTTGTCTCTCCACATATTCTTAAACTCCAGTTCTCCTAAGAGTAAGTCAAAATTGAATAGGCAAAGAGTTCATTATCAGCACAAGAAGATGGGATCAAGATTCTTGAGGCAATAAGGCACGATCGTTCATCCTTCACACCTGAAGAGGACCAATGACATCACAATGTTGGGGTCAACATCCAGTGAGTCCAGCTGTGACTGATCAGCCCAATATAAGCTCGGAATGCTCAACCACAGGTCAGGCACAAATAATCTACTTAAACATTTGAGATGGAGATATCTCTAGACTTGTGCATCTCATGTTTCCTCTGTGCTACTGTGATTCTGCTTTGCTTGTAGAGCACAGAGCCTTCTTTGATGTGAGCATGCCGTACTAGTCAGTCCTCTGCCAGTGTCTCTCATGTTGAGCTCACAGTTGATATCAAACTTCTTCAGAGAGGTCTTGAGAGTGTCCTTGTATCACTTCTTGTGACCTCCAAGTGAGTGCTTACCTCGTGCTAGTTCTCTCTTATATAGTCTTTTAGGTAAACATACATTTGGCATTCAAACAACACGGCCAGCCCATTGCAGTTGTGCTCTCTACAGTAGCGTTTGAATGCTTAGCAGTTCAGCTAGAGAAAGGACCTTGGTATCTGGTAGCATCTTGTTAATGTGTCTGAGGCCAGTTATGAATTCAGATCCTCCTGACTCCACTGTGCCACCTAGCTGCCCCTCAGAATCTTCTTAAGACTATTCAAATGGAAGCTATTCAGTTTCCTGGCGTGGTGCTCATATCTTGTCCAAGTTTCACAGAATACAACAATGAGGTTAGCACAATGGCTCTGTAGGCCTTCAGTTTGATAGGCAGACTATTACCTTTTCTCTCCCACACTTTCTTTCAGAGCTTCCCCAACACTGAGCTAGCTCTGGCAAAGCATGTGCCAACTTCATAATCTATGTGTACATTCCTGGAAGTATACTGCCAAGGTAAGTGAACTTATCCAAAGTATTCAATATTTCTCCATTTGCTGTAACCGATGGTTGAACCAATCATATCATCACTGGTATAGGACAAGTTTCAAGGACAAAGATAAGTCTAGCAAGTTGGGACATAGTATCTATGGAGAGAAGGCTTATGATAGGAGCTAGACCTGTGATTTCATTAATATGGGATATTTCCTGAATGAGGAATATTCCTCTACCAGTTCACCTCCATAATTTATAATCTTAGAGAATCGCTCAGATAAATAACTTGCCCAGAATCACACAGTCATTATAGGTTCGAGACAGTACTTAAACTCAAGTCTTCTGGTTCTGAGGCTGGCTTTCTCTCCGTTATATGACATTGTCTCTTATGGAGCAGCCGTGGAAAGAAGGAGCAACAACAACAACAATAACAATAACAAAAGGCCAGGAAGACCAGATTATGGAGGTCCTTGAATGCCAGCGTAACCACGAGGTATCATTGTACAGGATGGTTTGGCTGGAGCTATAGCCCTAGATTGGACCAATCCCTGAAGGTCAGGAAGAGATCCAAGTGCTGGGCTGTACCAGGAAAATAAATATAAGCTTTATTTCATCCACAATAGGGAGCCACTGAAGATTTCTGAACATAGGAGAGATAAGACCAGATTTATGTGCAAGAAAGCTTAATCTGGCAAAAGTAATAAGGGTGGATTGGGGGAGGCATATACAAAGCTGGAAGTCCAGGTAATGTATCAAAGTGGGTTCAAAAGCCAACAATAAGCTCTAGTAATGGAGATAAAAGTCAGAATTATGGGGCAAAGTAGGGAATTAGCAAAATAGAAAAAAGGTGCAGTGGGAAAATGGACTCTGCAGCAGCAGCAAACAGCCTAGCAGGCATTCTGTTGCACTGAGTTAATTGAGAGCATTTTCTGGTTTCTAAACTGGGGCACATGGAGGGATCTGGGCCTCCCTCATTTCCCTGATGGGCAAGCGTCCATAACTGCAGGTGCTTATGCCTCACTCTTTCAAGGAAGATGCAGCTGTGTTTAGCAGCTGTGGACACTAAGCCAATGCAATTTAAATGGAATAATTGTAAAATGCAGCACTAAGTTTCAAGTTTTTAAGTGCATCAATAGAAGATGAGAAAGACCTTAACTCTTGTGAAGAATAACTGGTGATTTTACAGGACCACAAATTCAATATGAATCATGTGACCTGGCAGCCAAAAAAGGCACCAAAAAACAGTGACACAGTGGATAGAGTGCTGCACTTGGACTCAGGAAGACCTGAGTTCAAATCCAGCCTTGGACATTTAGTATCCTGGACAAATCACTTAACCTCTGTCTGCCTCAGTTTCCTCATCTGTAAAATGGGGATAATAATAGCACTTACCTCCTAGGGTTATTATGTGAGGATCAATGAGCTAATATTTGCAAAGTTCTTTGCAAATCTTAAAGGTGTCATTTAATGCTAGCTATTATTATTATTATTATTAGAAAGCTAAAATGATCTTAAGATAAATTTTTAAAAATAATATTCAAGAGGAAGGTTATTGTCCCATTTTACTCTGTACTGTTCAGTCTACATATGGAATTTGGTGTTCATTTCTGTGCCCCATATTTTAAAGGGGCATTAATACATTTGAGTGTATTCAAAAGAGGGTGACAAAGATGATGAGGGTACTCAAAGCCATATTATGCAAGCTAAAGGAACTGGGTATGTTTAGCCTAGAAAAAAAGGAAAAAAATTCAGGGAATATATGATTTCTGTCTTCAAATATTTGAAAGTCTATCATATGGAAAGGAAGTTATATTTGTAACACTTGACCTCAAAGGACAGAAGTTGCAAAAAAGGCAAACAGCTCAATATAAGGAAGAATTTCCTAACAATAAGATCTATCCAAAAATAAAATGGGCTGCCTTGGGAAGTAGTGAGTTCCCTGACATTGTATATATTCAAGCAAAGGCTGTCTGACCACCTGGTGGTAATAGGATTGTAGAATTTAGAGCTGGAAAAGACCTTAGATATCTCCTAGTCCAACCCCTTCATTTTACAGGTAAGAAAACTGGGGCCCAGGGAGCATAGATAGTAAGAAGAGCTGGGATTTAATTCTGTAGATGGATTCATACTTCTGGTAAGAAGAGAAGAAGCATGAGGTCACCCAATATACAAATAGAAAGAATGATGATCTAAATCTCTTCATGGAACCGTGTAACATAAGAAAAGCTCTGCAGAAACTCAGGGATGACAGATGTATTGGAGCTTTATTGTGCGACAATACATTGGACAGAATGACTAATGATAGACCACCTCACTAACAGACTGGATATGATGCATGCCAAGTTGCTGTTCTTGGAGCCAATGACTCAGTGGGAGGAGTCAATGATCTAGCTTTTTGAATAAGAATGGAAATGATGGTGAGAGGGAGTCATTTCTAGTGTTCCGTGGATCTGTATCATGGCCAGAGTAGAATATAGACCACCCAAAATAGACCCTGAACTCCGAAGACTGGAGTGGATTTGTTTTGCCACTAGATGGTGCTCTGGGTAATTTAGGGCTCAGCAGCCTTTGTTCTTTTCTTCAAGCATGGTCATATAAGCAAAGCCCCAAAGAGTAATCCTCCTAACCACATCAAGCTCTCATTAATTAATTCTCAGTAACCAACTCTTAATGTTTTGAGCATCTAATATTCTTCGGAGCAATTATGTAAAGAAGCAGAAATCTAAAGGCAATTAGGCATCCTCCACATACAGTCCTTGTTTCCCCAATTTGTAGTCTATAAGCAAACACTTGTGTTCTCTTAAACTAACTCTTATCTTTGAAGCTACGCTGGAATTTCAACCTTATAAATCCCCAGACAGCTTCTCAGTTAGAAAGCTCTGGCTTCCTGTTTTCTACAGCAATAAACTGGAACTTATTTTAACTGATAGCACTGTCTGTTCCCCCACCCAATGTCTCTTCTCCTTTTCCCTCTCCCTCTCTCTCCGCCCCCCCAACTCCTTTCCTCCTTTTCTCCTCCCCTTTCCCTTCCCCTCCTACTCCTCTGTCTCCTGTCCCACTTCCCCCTTTTCTCATTTCCCGTCCCCCTCTCCCTTTCCTTCTCTCTCTCCCCCCCCCCGCCCCTTTTTAATGATTGATTTCTATTAAAATCAGGCTTGCAGCTATTGATCCTAGAGAATTAGAGAGTTTACTTGCTGATCTCACTTGTCCAATATCTTCTCTAACCTAAGCTCTGCTGAATTCCCAGACTTCTTATCACCTGACCTCTGTCTTCATTTCCTTTGGAGTAAAAAAAAAAAAAGCCCCAGTATTGTCCTGAGCCTAAGAAACCAGCATTCAAGAGGCCTCTGAAGCTACTCAGAGCTTTCCGGAGGGCCTGAAGTTGTTTTACCTCTTAAAGCAGTTTCCCAACCCCCAGATGCCAGCACATTTTCCTGGTATACCAAACTACCCAAATTCCTTACTTCTTAAAACTTATAAACTTACAAACTAGGTGCTTCCTTTTCCCCATATGTTGCTCTTTCCACCTGTGCCTCCCAGTCCCCACTCCCTAAGCTGCTGAGAGCTATAGTGTGAGCTTTGGTGTGGCTGAGGCAATTAATTTACATATTTTGCCAGTCTCCAGTGTAGTTTGAACTGGGAAAACTGCCTCTGAGACTTGGAAGCATCCTTATGTGTACTTCTGGGATCTTGTATCTCTGCTCCAAATAAATGCAAAGCTTTTGAGGTTTACAAAGTATTTCACCTTCATTATCCTGGTCTCATAAAGACTCTGTGAGGTAGTAATGAGAGGATTTTTGTACACATTTTACAGATGAGTAAACCGAGTCTTTAAGGGAGGGGCACAGGTGGAAAGAGCAACATGTGGGGAAAAGGAGGCATCCATTTTATAGTTTATAGTTTATAGGTGTTAAGAAGTAAGGAATTTGGGTAGTAATAGCTTGGCACACCAGTAAAAATGTGCTGGCATCTGGGGGTTGGGAAACCGCTTTAAGAGCTAAAATTTTCCTAGGAGATGGGATTGTCACTGACTGGGACTTGAATCCAGGTTTTTTATCACTCAAAGTCAGAACTTCCCTCTTTGAGGTTACCAAAAATCTTTAATTATTAAAACAAATGACTCTTTTTTTCAGGTTTTTCCATTCTTGACCTCTCTGCAGCTTTTGACATGGTCAAATACCTCTTCTCCCTGGATTTTCATGACCACTCTTTTGGTTCTTCTATATACCTGATGGCTCCTTCTGATCATCCTAGAATCATCATTCATGTGCCCTACTTCTAGGATGAATGTAGCTGTATGGTGGTAAATGTTTAACTGCTCTCCAACAAAATTCACACAACACAGTTTAAAATTTAATCTGCATTATTAATATTTTCATTTTCAATCAGCTCTTGGGAGGGACAGAGCCAGCTCTAGCACTCCACTAGATGGGTCTACCTTGACTTTTATTCTGGACCCTCTTCATGTTATTTTACTTGGTGATCTCATCAGCTCCCATGATTTCAATTATCATCTCTATATTAATGACTTTCAAATCTAGACATATACATATAGGTGCCCCAGTCTCCTATCACCAACTAGACATCTCCATCAGGAACTCAAGATATCTAAATTAGAACTCATAATCCTTTCCCTTAAACTCATCTCTCTTCCTAACTTCCCTATATATGTTTTTGTTGTTCAGTCATTTTTCAGTCATGTCCGACTCTTCTTGACTGCATTTGGGGTTTTCTTGGCAAAGATACTGGAGTGGTTTGCCATTTCCTTTCCCAGATCATTTATAAATGAGGAAACTAAGGCAAACAGGGTTAAGTGACGTGCCCAGGGTCACACAGCTAGTAAGTGTCTGAGGCTGGATTTGAACTCAGGTCTTCCTAACTCTAGATATAGCATCTATCCACTGTACCACCTAGCTGCCCCATATATGTTAATAGTACTACTATTCTTTCAGCCATCTTGGAATTGGGGTGTTTAATACCTTGCCAGCACCCCCAAATCTGATCATTTGCTAAGTCTTGTTGATTCTATTTCCGCAACATCTCTCATATCCATCCTCTTATTTTCCACTCATACATACACCCCTCTAGGTCAGACCATCATCACCTCTCATCCAAACTATTACAATAGCCTTCCTAATTAGTCTCCCTGCATCAAGTCTCTCCTCTTCCCACCTATCTGTTACATAGCTGCCAAACCCTAAAGTACAGATTTCACCAAATTACTTCGATGTTCATGAAACTTCATGGGCTTTTTATTATCTCTAGAATAAATTATTAATTTGTCCACCGTTTAAAGCCTTTTACAACCTGGCTCCAACTTAATCTTTCTAATCTGATTTCACATTCCTCCCTGTCATATATTCTACAGGTCTGTTTAATTGGTCTCCCTCTACACCTCATTCCATCTCTCACCTCCATGTTTTTGCACGGGCTATCTGTCCCACATTCCTGGAATGTTCTCCCTTTCCACTTCTGCCTCTTGAAATCCCCAGCTCCCTTCCAGGTATAGCTTCTATCCTGCCTCTTACAAGAGGCCTTTCTTCATTTCCCTAGCTCTTAATGCTTTCTCTCCCACTAGTGAAAATTACTTCACATACATTTCACGTTCATCTGTTTGTGTACATGTTGTTTCTCTCAGCAGCTGGTAAGTTTCTTGAGGGCAAGATCTCTACCACTTGATTTTTCCTTCTTTGAGTACTTCAAGTACTTAACCTGGGGTCAGTGAATTTTTTAAAAATGGTTTGATAACTTTTAATATAATTGGCTTACTTTGTAATTCAATACATCTTTTATACATTTAAAAATATTATTCTGAGAAAGGAGGTATGTAGACTTCACCATACTGTCACAAGGGTCCATGACATAAAA
This sequence comes from Phascolarctos cinereus, assembly GCF_003287225.1. NCBI lineage: Eukaryota > Metazoa > Chordata > Mammalia > Diprotodontia > Phascolarctidae > Phascolarctos > Phascolarctos cinereus. Next base: position 121,946,553 of record NW_027556098.1, on the reverse strand, counting down.
AAGGCTAAGAACTTCTGTTCTACAGGTAACTTTCAAGGTAAGAAATCCAAGCTATCAACAACCATAAGACAAAATGCTCTAAATCATGAATAGTTAGGGAAATGCAAATTAAAGCCATTTGGGGATTTCACCTTGTACTTATCACACTGTCAAAGATGGCAGAAGAGGAAAATTATAAATGTTAGAAGGGTTGTAGGGAAAAACTCGTACTACTATTAGCAGAGCTGGGAACTGATTCATTCATTCTGGAAAGCAATATGGAACCATGACCCAAAAACCACTAACCTGTACATACTGTTTGATTCAGTGATACCACTACTAATCTTATACTCCAAAGAGATCAAAGAAAGAAGATACCTATAGGTACAAAAATATTTATGCCAGCTTTTTTTCACAATAACCCCAAACTGGAAACTAAGGGGCCATCCTACTATTGGGGAATGGCTGAATACATTTTGGTATATAAATGTAATGTGTATTATTGTGCCATAAGAAATGATGAAATGGACAGTTTTACAGGAAATTAGGGAGAACTTCAGATGTCAACTGATGTAACTTAAAATAAGCATAGCTAGGAGAACAATTTATATGATGACAACATTTCAGACAAAAACAACCTTGAAAAGCTTTAGATCACTGTTCAATGCAATGATAAACCATGAGTTCAGAGGATTGAAGACGAAGTAGGCCACATTCCTTCTGTCAAAGAGGTGATGAACTTAAATTTCAGGGAGACACATTTTCAGGCATGGTTAGTGTGGGAATTTATTTTTCTGGACTATGCATATTTATGACAAGCAATTTTTATTGTCTCATTCTTTTGTCTTTGGTTCAGTAAGGGGGTAGAAAGAGGGACAGGTTACAAATGCATATTAAAATAAATCATTTTTAAAGAAAAGATGAAAGGCATTGAACAGAAAGAAGAATAATACAAATTAACTTTTCTCTTTGCTCTGATCAACCCAAAAACATTTTTCTCCTGATCAAGATCACAGTTAACCAATACCCTTTTGCTTTTCTTTTGCCAAAGTTTCTTCCTCTTTAGTATTTTTATACTGCAAATCTGTCATTCTGTCTCTGAGCTTCTACTTTTTTTTTTTTTGGAGAGGCAGTCAGGGTTAAGTGACTTGCCCAAGGTCACACAGCTAGTAAGTGTTTATGTGTCTGAGGTCGGATTTGAACTCAGGTCCTCCTGAATCCAAGGCCAGAGCCCTATCCACTGTGCCACCTAGCTGCCCCCCTGAGCTTCTACTTCTTTAGAATGATTTTTATCACGTATAAAGTCTGTATGTGTATGTATATTGTCCATGTAGGTTTTATGTATGTTCACATGGGTTTATAAAAATTCACTTAGAAGGGAGACATGACTGTCTCTTGAATGACATATATCCATCCCCAAGGGAAACTTTGCTGCCTACAGATGAAGAGGAGATTAGAGGTTCCGGCTCTGAGCAAAAAAATTCTTGGTTCTAGATCCTTTTTAGGAATAGGTCTCTAAAGTGAGAGAAAGACTCTGGGAAGAAGCTGACACGGAGAAGATTTCTGCCAGGAGGAGAATAGCAAATTGATTCCACAAGGCTGGGCATTTTGCTCTCCTGAGAGAGGGTACATGGACAGAATCATATCTATCCCCCTGCTATATACACAGGAATATTGGTAGTGTAGGGGTAATAATTTTTAGGTTCAAGATATTGTGTTGGTTGATAGCCCTCTAATAGAGAAGAAGGGCTTCAAGCTATATTTCCAAAGTCTTGATTCCCTTCCCACAAAATGCTAGTTCCACAAAGACCATCACACACAGCAAACAAACCCATTTATCTAAGTCATTAGCAAACAAATCAGAGAAGTTATACAGATTAGAATATACCAGACAATGCACAGATTGAATGAGCTCACTCTGAGCGAGATATCTCAGCTCATTCAAGAGACAGAGAGAGAGAGAGAGAGAGAGAGGAGAGAGAGAGAGAGAGAGAGTCTCACCCAAGGAATGTTTCTCCAAAATCTTTAACATGATATTCTGGGGAATAAGGATATGATTGACATGGACTTCTCCCTGAAGAGAATCTGAAACTGAATATCTCCTCTCTTGAAGCTGGAAGTGAGAACAAGGATCTCTTCTTTTCCAAGCTCTTGATAACTCTGCCCATCATGCTGGCATGGAAAATAGAGGAGTCAATCTCTACCAATGAGGAGAGTTTATGCAAAACAACTTAAGTCCTGAGTTATAATTTATTTGCATATGAGATGGTCTTTTATTCATCCTCTGGTACCAAGCCTTACTCCTACGTATTCTCAAAAGGCTTCATTGGTTCTCTGTTTCTTAGTACAATAAATCTAAACTCCTCTGCCTATATCCAAGACACTCCACAATCTGGCCCTACCACACCGCTCCAAACCTTGTCCCATCCTCATTACTTAGAGCCAGGGGAGAATTTAATTAAAAAAAATTTTAAACATTTTTATTTAAAGTTTTGAGCTCCAAATTCTATCCCTTCCTCCCTCCCTCCCCTCCCCTATTTGTGAGACAGTAAGTAATCAGATATAAGTTATACATATACAATTATGTAAAATATTTACATATCAGAAAATTTTGTACAAGTCTCCAATAAAAGAAAAAAAATGAAAGAGTGAAAATAGCATGCTTTAGTACATATTCAAACAATATCAGTTCTTTCTCTGGAGGTGAATAAAGCTTTATCATTAGTCCTTTGGGGTTGTCTTGGATCATTGTATTTCTGAAAATAGCTAAGTCATTCACAGTTCTTAATTGAACAATATTGCTGTTACTGTGTACAACGTTACCCTGGTTCTGTTCACTTCACTATGCATCAATTCATGTGAGTCTTTCCAGGTTTTCCTGAAATCTTCTTACTTGTCATTTCTTATAGCACAATAGTAGTCCATTTCAATCACACACCACAGCTTGTTGATTGATTATTTAGCATTGTGCTATATGATTTAGAGGCTTCTTAAACTTTTTCCACTTACGACCCCTTTTTGCCTTTTGGCAGCATTCGTTGGCTCATTATTTGACAAAATTGCTGGGAAAACTGAAAAACAGCATGGCAGAAACAGGGTATAGATTGACAGGCATCCCTTTGATTTCCAGTTCTCAGCCACCAAAAGAAGAACTGCTATAAATAACTCCTTTTCCCTTTTTTGGATGTCTTTGGGATATAGACCTAGCAGATACAGACCTTTGCTGGATCAAAGTGTATGCAGAGTTTTATAGCCCCTTGGGCATAGTTCCAAATTGCTCTCCAGAATGTTTGGATCAGTTCACAACTCCACCAACAGCACATTAGTGTTCTGATTTTCCCACATCCCCTCCAACATCCAACATTTTCCTTTTTTGTCATTTTAGCCAATCTGATAGTTGTGAGGTACCTCAGAGTTGTTTTAATTTGCATTCCTCTAACCAATAGTGATTTAGAGCATTTTTTATGTGACTATGGATAGCTTTGATTTCTTTGTCTGAAAACTGACTGTTCATATCTTTTGACCATTTATCAGTTGGGGAATGACTTGTATTTTTATAAATTTGATTTGGTTCTCTATATATTTGAGAAATGAGGCCTTTATCAAAGATGCTGCAAAAAAAAATTTCCCCAGTTTTCTGCTTTCCTTATAATTTTAGTTGCATTGGTTTTGTTTGTGCAAAAACTTTCCAATTTTATATAATCAAAATGATCTATCTTGCATTTTATAAAGCCATCTGTATTTTCTTTGGTCCTAGATTCTTCTCTTATCCATAAATCTGATAGATAAACTATTCCATGCTCTCTTAATTTGCTCATGGTATCACCTTTAGGTGTAAATCATACCCATTTTGACCTTATCTTGGTATATTGTGTGAGATGTTGATCTATACCCAGTTTCTGCCATACTGTTTTTCAGTTTTCCCAACAGTTTTGTCAAATAACGAGCCAACGAATGCTGCCAAAAGGCAAAAAGGGGTGGTAAGTGGAAAAACTTTAAGAAGTCTCTAAATCATATAGCACAATGCTAAATAATCAATCAACAAGCATTTGTCGGTAAGCCCAAGAGTACTGCTGGGAATGCCACCCCCCTGATCATCAACCCTATTTCTAACCTTGCCTTTGGAGCCATCATAGAGTGAAGCAACCCTTACCGAGATGCAACCTGGCAGTGGCCTCTTTGGTGCCATAGCCCTTGCCTCCTCGATAGTTATAGATACCAAACACCACCCAAAAAGAAAGTTCTTGCTGCCAAAGTCCTTGATACTATGTCATCAAATGGCTGAACCTTAAAAATGGATATAGTTTTATCAACGGAAATAACAGTAAAGAAGATACATGACTATCTGCTTTGCCACTGCAGAGGACCGCTGGTCCTTTGCATCTGACTTACAACTGAAAGCTCTCCTATGTTTTATCTCCATCTAATAGAATGTGAGCTCCTGAGCTGGGACTGTGTCTTACTTTTCTGTTTGTATCTCCAAAATTTAACACAGTGCTTTGCAAATAGTAAGCATTTTCAAAATGTTTTTTCATTCATCAATTTATTAAGCCCCCATGCTAATATACTATACTATATTGTTCCAGGTGCTAGTGATACAAAAATGAAAACAAAAAGGTCCCTGCCCTTAAGGACTTTACAATCCATTGAGCAAGACAACATGAACACATATAAGTAAATATAAAAATTTCCCACAATCAATGCAAAGCAATTGAGTGGGGGAGATTCTAGCAGCTGAGGCTATCAAGAAAGATTTCTAATAGGAGATGGCATTTGAGCTGAACTCTGAATGGAGCTTGAAATTCACAGAGTGCATGAAGAAATGTACTCTAAGCATAGAGGATAGCTATTGCAAAGGCAGAGAGATGGAAGATGGTGTATTGTGTATAGGAAATAGCAAGGAGGTCCATTTGGCTGGACCAAAGAGTGTGTGAAGATCAGTAATGTGTAATTAATCTGAAAGAATAGGTTGGAGCCAGGTGAAAAAGGGTTTTAAATGCCACAGGAGTTTGTATCTTATCTTAGAGACAATAGGAACCACTCATTTTGGCAGCTGTTTAGAAGAAGATGGATTAGAGAGGGGAATTCAATTAGAAGTCTGTTGTAATAGTCCAATAAGAGGAGATGAGGAGCTGAACTAGGGCGGTGACTTCATAAGTATTGCAGAGGGGACAATGGATGTGTGAGGAATGTTTGTATTTGTTTCCCCAGTCCTTAGCTAGGTACTTAATAAAAAAGTGCTAAAGAAATGAGTGTTGATTGGTTGATGTTGTCTGAGGTAAAATCAACAAGACTTGGCAACTAGTTTGAAATGGGAGAGTGAAGAGTAGACGATGACTCCATTGGATGACTGGAACAAGTAAATACTGATTGACTGATTGACTGGCCTCTGCCTACCCTCCTCCCTACTGCCTTTAGTGTAACCCTTCAATTTGTCAAATTCCACTCTGGATATAAATTAGGTGACTGGTTGTAGAAAACTCTAGGGTGATGTATTCAGCCCAATTTGCATTATGTAAGTGGGAAAAAATGTGCTTTTCCCCATATTAAAAATATTCACCCAACCTTTCCTTCCTCTCCCCACCAAGTAACTAAAAAACAACTGAACTAAAAATTTAAGCTGAAGAGATTAATCATTTTCCTCTAAGAGGAATACACGCCTAGCCAAATGTGTGTTTGCGTATGTGTATTCTTGCATGTGTGAGTGGATGTGTGTCTGTACACTTATGAGTGTATGACTGGATAGAGGGAATTCTTTTTCCAGTATGAGATGGATTAAATGGCCACTGGGATTCCTTCCAATCCTAAAATTCTGAACTTCTTTAAAGACAGGAAATGTGAAGAAAGTAGAATAGGAATAAAGGTTAAGCAAAGTTGTTTATTTGTTGGTTTTAGCGAAAAGAATGTAAAAATTAAATTGTCCACTGCTCTCCAATGTACCAATTTCTCAATTGTACCAATGGATTTATTCATTCAACTACTAGCCACTGGATCAATGCATGATAGATTTAGAGCTGGAAGGGACTTAATTTCCCAAGCTCCTTCTTCCAAACAATAATAGTGTTGCTATGCACAGAAATTTCTGAGGAGGAGTGAGTTGTGGGGGGTTTCCAGCCTGGAAAAAAAGTACCAAAAACCAAATGCTAACCAAAAATGTTTTCCAAGTTCTCTGCTTTACTTACTCCCCAGAGAACTGCTGAGAGCCAAGTGAATGAATGCAACACTCTTTATTCTGTTCCTGGCATATGCTGTTACTCCCCTTGGCAGAATGGATGAGTTTTATGGTTCTGAAGAAAGGTGGAAAAAAGGTTTCTTTCTTTAACTACGATTTTGCCTGGCTGCTCATTCTTACTTAGCTGACACTCTTTGGTTTAAGACTAAACTAGCCAGTTAGAAGCCCAGGAGGTATGCCCCCCAGCACCCAAATATCACAGTCTATTGGGCACTTGAAAGGCCTGGTCAGTTCTGCAGCTGCCCTGGTTTTCTATACTCTGGGACAGGCCCAGTAATTCTTATAGGTCAACCAGAAATGTGGCCTAAGGACAATATGCCATAATCCTCTCTCCCATCCTCCCTGAGACCAGGGATGATTAACAATACTTTGAGCCGAACTACCTAGAGTCATGAAAGCTTAGAAGACATTTCCCGGGACTGGCTAGGAACCCAAGAGGGTAGCAACAGGCAGAGCTGGGATAAAAGATTTGTGGGCATTGAGAAAAGTTTGAAAAGCATATCTCCTACTGTCCACCTTGGGGCTAGAAGCTTCTTCTGTAATACATCATTTCATAAGATCATATACTTAGAGTTGAAAAGGGCTTCTCTGATCATCCAGGTCAACTTTCTCATTTTCCCTATGAGCAAGGTGAGGTCCACAGATGTTAAATAACTTGCCAAAAGTCACATAGCCGATAATAGAGGGTTTTTTGGCATTTACAACATGCCTATTTATATGTATATGTATGTATGTATGCATATGTTTTAAAAGATACATATTTGTGTATGTGTATGTCCCTCACTGTGCCTCTCTTCCCATCTATGTGTTTTAGCCACAGCCACACAGGAAGAGCTGAGTCTCAAACCTGGATCTACTGGACTTCTTGTCCAAGACATTCATTCTACTCAGAACTCAAAACAAGATCCTCTACCGCAAAAGTATATGGTAAGAGGGAGAGAAGTCACATAGTTGAAGGAGTAGTAAGGACCGTTACAAATCTTGGTTAATTCATAGTTTAGAGAATATTGAATTAAGAAGCTCCTCAAAGTTAGGAGTAGAAACTGGCCTCTTTGGTCTAAGTCTTCAGAGCTGAATTCAGCCTCTAGCCCAGAGCCAAAGGAAGGCTGATGGCTAACATCTGTATTAATTCTGCCTCTTACTATAGCAAAGGTAACATTAAGGAAGCACATTGCATCAATTATCCAGGAGTCATACATGTCATCCAGAGAGCCAACACTCATATCCAACTCCCTATTTGGCAGCCAAATGTACCAGAATTTGGTAGCTTGTAGATCATTAATCTTTGGAAGGAGAAAATACCCCACTCTCACAGTGAGAGCACTTGGTTTTCTTTCTTCTGGAAAAATGACCAAGTTTTTTATTTTGCTTGGTTGTTTTTTTTTTCCCAACGCATTATGATATTTAGTGAGTATTGTCCAGAGACCTTAATCTTTACTCTAGCAAACAGGACCGATCTGTTTCCCAAACTTCACCCCTCCCTTTTGGCTCCTGTTTCAGTCACTTTAATTCTATTCCAGAGACGTATTGTTAATTCAGGTTCAATAAAGAGAATCTAGGAAGTTCTTTCAACTACCAGCTTTTAGAAGGTACCTAAGTTCTTCCCATACCTGCCAATACCCTAGTGCAGCTATATATAGTAGAAAGACCACTTGTTCTGGTGCCAGAAGAGCTGGGTTCAAATCTTTCCTCTGACACTCATTACATGTGTGACCTCTGACAAGTCACTTAACCTCCATGAATCTCTACTTCCTCATCTGTAAAATGAAGGGGTTGGATTAGTTGGCCTCTATGGTCCTTTTCATTCTTTATTTTGGCTAGGCAATGGGGTTAAGTGCCTTGCATAGGGTCACAACAGCTAATAAGTGTCAAGTATCTGAGGCGTGGATTTGAACTCAGGTCCTCCTGGCTCTAGGACTGGTGCTCTATCCACTGGGCCACCTAGCTGCCCTGTGGTCCTTTTCAACTCTACTTCTAAGATCCTAGGGATCACAAGAATTCCACAATGCTCAATATAATTTCTAATATTTTCAGCACTCTGGCCATGACCATAGGTATATTTTAAGGGCTCAGTTCAGTTTCATTTCAGAATCTAGACAGTGAACATGCCCTTTTGAATGACTGTGTAGTGTCTCATCACACCCACATTGAATCAGTTCACAGGGCCTCTGCAGTATTGCACCCATCTATCCCCTCCCAGCCAATTCCCATTGCCACCACCTTTGATCAGACACTCATTATCTCTCACCAGGGCTATTGTAATAGGCCCTGCCACCAGTTTCTCCCTTCCCTTTCCTCCAGAAAAAAAAATCCATCCTACATACATCTGTCAAATTAATCTTCCTAAATAAGATATACATTCATGTCTCTCACCTGTTCAAAAGTCTTCACAACTCTCTGTTGCCTACAGAAAGAAAAAAATTCTAATTTTTGGCCTGGTCTTCACCACCCTCAGCAATAAGACTTCTTGTCTTTCCAGTCATATGTCCCATTAGCTCCCTTCTTGGGTCCTAAGCAACAGCCATACCAAACAACTAGCCATACTCTTACTCTTCTGCAACTTGGTCTTAGACCTAAAATGTTCTCCATCTCTACCTATTGAAATTCTCCATCCTCTTCAAGGCCCCATTCATATGTCACCTCTTCCATGAAGCCTGGTTTGATTCTTCCCACCACCCCACTCCTAGCCCAAACAGAAAGTGATTTCTCCCTTTTCTGTTCTGGATTCTTATAGCTTCTGTCATGCACTTACCAATCTCTGTAGTATACTTATTTGAGTATATTCTATCTCTACAAAATTCTCATCTCCTTCTCAGTGCCTTTCTTTCATTTAGTGTTGTTGCTGTTCAGTCATTTTCAATCATGTCAGACTCTTCGTGAGTCCATTTGGAGTTTTTTTGGCAAAGATGCAGAGTGGTTTGTCATTTCCTTTTCCAGCTCATTTTACAGATGAGGAAACTGAGGCAAACAGGGTCAAGTGACTTGCCCAGAGTCACAGAGCTAGCAAGTATCTGAGGCTAGATTTGAACTCAGGAAGATAAGTATTCCTGACTCTAGGCCTAGCATTCTATACACCTCCTACCTGCCTTTTTTATTTCGTAGATGATCAATAAATATTTGTTGATGAAGAAATGAATGAATGAATGAATGAATGAATGAAAGTATATGATTGTATGTGGTATGTTTAAAAGTAGTCTTATACAGTGGTTAATATCTTGGGCTTAAAGTCAGGAGAATCTGGGTTCAAAGGCTGGTCTGATACCCGCTACACTGTGGGTTGAACTTCCCTGTACCTCTGCTTGGTAAATGTTTAACAACGAGCTCTCTGAGGCTGGGAGGGGGAATGTACCCAAAATATGCTTTTAAGTTTAATCTGCATTGTTAACATTTTCTATCACTTTCTTAAGTCTAGAAAATTAACAAAACAATAAATGAAGTCCTGATTTGTAGCATTTGCCTACTTTTGAGCTGTAAATGCTCACACTGAAAATTTAAAACCAGCCAGTCAGAGCTGGCTCCAGTGCATTTTTGCCTATAGAACTTCCTTGCAAGGCTCAGATAAGATCATATCTGTAAAGTGTGTTACAAACATACAAGGACCATTGAAATGTCAGTTATCATTATTTAGAATATCAAATTTTTATCTGATTGTGTCTGGTATGAATTTGTGAGAGGCAGCATGGTCTAGTGAATAGAGATCTGCACTAGGAATCAGGGCAGAAAGTCACAGATTCAAGTCCATCTCTGCCAAATACTGGCTGTGTGGCCCTGGGTGGCCTTAATTTCTTTAGGCCTCAGTTTCCTCATCTGAAAAATTAGGGGTTTGGACCTGATGGCCTCTAAGTTCTCTTCTCTCTCTAAATCTATGCTATAGGAGAGGCTACATGCTACAGTAGCAAATAGGCTGATCCTGGATTCAGAGGATCTGGGTTCAAATCCCAGCTCTGCCTCAATTATGTGACCTTGGGTTTAACTTCTTAACTGCTTGACTTCTCCGTTTCCTTATCTGTAAACTGAGAGGGGTTGGGTTCCATAGCCTCCAAAATTCCTGCCCTCTCTAAATCTATGAACCTATATAGATCAGGAGGTAGTATGACCTATCTAAGGTCTCAAAGCCAGGCTGCCAAGGAGCTTGGATTTGGGGAATACATGTCCTTTTTTTTTCCCCTGGTAAATAGTATTCTGTTTTTTTCCAATTACATATAAAGATAGTTTTCAACATTAATTTTTATAAGATATTGAGTTTCAAACTTTTTCTCCATCTATCTCCTCTCCCAAAGATGGCAAGCAATATGATATAGGTTATACATGTGCAATCATGTAAACATATTTCCACACTACTCATGTTGTAAAAGAAGAAACAGAGCAAAAAGGAAAAACCACGAAAAGCAAAAAACAGAAAAAGTGAAAATAGTATGCTTCTATCTGCATTCAGATTCCATAGTTCTTTCTCTGGATATGGATAGCATTTTCCATCATGAGTCTTTTGCAATTGTCTTGGATCATTGCATTGCTGAGAAGAGTCAAGTCTATCATAGTCGATCATTGTACAATGTTACTGTTACTGTGTACAATGGGGAACACATATCTTTAACCCAGCTGCCTCTCTGTAAGTAAATGATGATATTTTAAAGGTATCAAAGTTGAAAGAGGGGAAGGAGAGAACTCTACCCTGAAAGGGAAAAGGGGATGGGATGAGAACTAAGATTTGATCATCTGGTGAACCACATAGAAAGAATGTTCTTTCTTCTCTGACTATTTGGCCTCAGGGATTGGGGCTTTGTGCCATCAAAGAGTGCCTTGCAGCAGGTGCTCCAGGAACAACGGCCCTGCTACCAGTACTGAGGGCTTTTCGGCCTCCCAGAGTTCCCCCAGCCTCCCTCTTCCTGAGACTGGTAATTGGACCTTTTCCCTCTTTAGAATGCTTCATTGTTCCTTATGGAAATGAGACAGCTAAACAGATGTAATCTTGTCAGTCTCTAAGCCACCAGGCCAGAATGGAAGGTGTCTGGAATGGGCTGATGCCATTATCTATCCACTGTGCTCTGACCAGCTAGGATTTTATCAGCAGTGTCTCCTTTCCTTTACCGAGAAATCTCAACCACCCCCATACCTCCCTACCTTCCATTCCCCAGCCAGGGCAAGAATGAAAACATAAATCCTTAGGATACTCGGTGACCCAAAAAACTCCCTAGCACCATTCTCGGGTTTTAGACATTATCTCAGGACCCCTCACTATTCTTCTAAGAGAGAAGAGACTGTCAAGTTTTACCATTCCAGTTTTAAAGCCACTGAAATTGAGACCCAAGGAACATTGCCAGAAAGGTCATGAAAGAATCTGTTTGGGGGTTTGTAAGAAAACATTTTGGGAAAGAATTTGATAGAGAGCCAGCCTCAGAGTCAAAAAGATCTAGGTTAAAGTCTTGCCCCTAATAGTCATAGGCTGTTTGACCCTGGGCAAGTCACTTACCCCAGGAAGCATTTTGAAACCATAAATTTCAGAGCAATTGCCCATTTGTGTTGTTGAAAGGCATTTCCTTACCAAGAGTTCCCTACACTAATGAAATCATATGACCTCCTCCAAAAAAGAAAGAACACAAGCAAGCCTCCTTTCCATTGATGTCATTCAACTGACATTACCATGGACTCTTTACTCTCTGCCTATTTGACATTTCAACCTTTACAATATCCCTTAGTTCCCACTCCTTTTCTCCATTCATATGCAGAAGCAACTGCCTTAGTTCAGGCCCTCATCACCTCTTACTTAGATTATTGCAATTGCCTCCTAATTGGACTCCCTCCCTCAAGTATCTCCTCACTCCAGTCCATCCTACACATTGTAGCCAGGCGCAGATCTGACCACATGACTCCTCTTCTCAATCAACTCCAGTGGCCTCCTATTGCTCATAGAATAACATATAAACTTCTCTGTTTAGCTTTTAAAGCCCTGCACAACCTGGCCCCACTTAATCATTCTTACCTTATTGGACATTACTCCCTCCTCCACTCCCCAAAATTGACCTTTTCTCTATTGTTTACCCATGACCCTCTATCTCCTGCCTCTCACTGCCCTTGTGCTGGACATCCTACATGCCTAGGATGCTCTCCTCCTTACATCAGCTTCACAATGTCTCTCTCTTCCTTTAATACATAGCTCAAGCACTGTCTTGTGTATGAACCCTTTCCTAATCCCCTCAACTGCTGATGCAAACTATTACATTATTGCCAAACTATTACATATATACATATATATGTATATATATATATTTCTACTTGTATATATAGTACAAGTATTTATTTATTTATATAAATATAAATAGATAGATATATATCTATTTATATAAATATAAATAGATATATATATATATATGTATATATATTTAAGTACTTCTTGTATCTGGCTTTAGAATGTAAGCTCTTTGGTGGTTGGGATCATTATGTTCTTTTTACTTGAATTTCCAGAACTTAGTGTACAGGGCTTGGCACCAAGTAGGTATTTTATAGATATCCCTTTGTGTCTAATGGTAGCCATCTGGGAGGGAGGGGCAGGGAAGGAAAAAAAAAAAGAAATTTACCTGACAACCTTATTATATATTTGAAAGGAATAGCAAGTTGTATATAATAGATTTGAAGTTTTGTGTGCAATCATCTATTTTTATTATATTATATTATGGAAATGCTTGTTTTATTCCATAAATTTAAAAAGATAAAAAAGTATTTAAAAAAAAAAGAAAGACAAAAGAACCCCCAAAAAACAAAGTAGGTGCTTGATAATACTTGAAGATTGAAAAAAAAATACTACATTGGATGTAGAATTGTGGGGCTTTGGAGATAACTTCATTCAATCACCTTATTTTACACAGGATAAAAATGAGGTCCACAGAGATTAAGGGAGTTTTCCCAGACCTCACAGATAGCCAATGAACATAGCCTGTATTCAAGTCCTAGGCATGTGGCTCCAAACCCAGTGCCCTTTCCACCATTTGTTGTTAAAATGAAAAGTCCAAGTCCTAAGGATGGAAGGGGGTGGTATATTCGAGAATGAATATTTATAGAAGGAATATTAATATAATTTATTAAACTATTACATAAGTAAACAGAAAAAGCCAATATCATTTAAGCCATTTGATAAGCCAATTGTAAATTAAAGACTTTCACTCACACTACACCTTCTTGTAGATTGCTAGCATGACCACTCCCAAGAGTACCTGAGGATCTATATTGAGTAGGAAGGCTATTCTTGTCTGCGAAGTCCTTTATTTTCCCTTTGTCTATATTCTGTTTTCTCCAAATAACCTTGAACTTTATTTTGTTTTTCTTTATGTCTGATGCCCTACTAAGTTCCCATGGAAGCAACAAAAGTGATAGCTAAACTTCCTTTTTTCTCTTTCACCTTTGTCACACCCTCCTTCCTATACTGCATTTCAATCTGTTTCTTCCCCTACAACCTTAGTGGGGATGTTATAAACCCATCTCAGCTCTGCCAGCATGACTTGTGTGACCTTGGGTAAGTCATGTAATCTATGTGGACCTCGGTTTTCTCATCTGTAAGATGAGGGAATGGAACTATTTGGCCAATAAGGTCTCTGCTCTAAATCTATGTATGACACTATTACATCACAAGTGCTTCCCATTGCTAGCTGTCACTTGCCCTGTATACAAATTCCATCTTTTCACATTATGTTTTTGACTCTTAGGTTTTTGCTGCTTTTCTCCTGTCTTCTAACAGTTTCTACTGTGATCTTGACTTTGTGGTCATTCCCTCCAGTTTTTCACATCTCTGAGCTGGCTAAGCAAACCCAAGTCAACTTTAAACTCTCCTAATGATTTGAACTAATGACTCCTCAACTATACTGGACACTCTCCCCTTTATCCATCTTCTTCCTAAACTGGGGTACCCAAAACTGAGCTTCCTTCCTTTGCAAATGATCTCTTTGCAAGATTTCCTCTTTGTCACTTCTTTTGAGTTCTTCCAAGAAGCAAGCTACTTAACTTAATAAGGAGGGCTTCGCCCTTAGGGGTAAGAGGTTAGAAACTCTGAAAGACTTTACTATGGAAAACAAAACATCCAAGATAATAGCCAGAAGCACTAAGCCTGGTTCTAGGATGCCTAGTGGCAGAGTTTTCTCCTATATCAAGAGGAAAACATAAAATTCCTTGGGTAGGAAGAGCCTTCCAAAAATCTATTCATCATTTTGCTGCCAACCATGACAGAATCTAAACCATCCCAGACAGATAAGTACTGTCTTAATAACTTAAAAGATGCTACTGTTATTATTTCTCATTCTGATTCACCTCTGACCTAGGAAAGAAGATGCTTTATATTTGACAATATACATATGTACTAAATGAAATAATAGTAATAAAAAGAATAAAGAGAGTAATCATTCATCAGTAATCTTGCAATTTCCAGTCAGCAAGCATCACTAATGGGCCCTACTAATAGGAGAATCAGTCAATTAGTCAACAAGTGTTTACAAATCTCTTGCTATATTCCAGGTACTGTGTTAAACATTGAGGATACAAAGAAGGGCAAACACACTGACCCTGACCTCAAGGTGCTCACTTTCTAATGGGGGAGACAACATGGAAATAATTATGTACATATAAAATATATTTAAAAAGTGGACAAAACTCTTCTATTGTCCTCTTTGATCTGGTTAGTTGGTTTTCCCATTGGGTGTTCCTAGATGAGCTGACCTCCCATTTGGTGCAAGCAAGTTGAAAGATCCTGCCTGCTTCCCTCTCTTTGAAGAGGACCTGTGTGGCCTGGCCTGGAAAGGGCCTCGGGTTAAATACTATTGTGACAACAGCATCTGCTCTGCAAAACCTAAATTCAAAGTTATTAGCTTCAAGACACCTGCTGAACTTCATGAGGTCAAGGAGAAATTTAGCAGAATCAGAGACTATAAAGGAACTTTCAGTATTTTGTTCAGCATTCAGATTTATTATTTGTAGTACCTTGTCTAGAAATCATCCAAATAGGGGGCAGCTAGGTGGTGCAGTGTATAGAGTGCCGGCCCTGAAGTCAGGAGGGCCTGAGTTCAAATTTGGCCTCAGACCAAATACTTGACACTTACTAGTTGTGTGACCCTGGGCAAGTCACTTAACCCCAATTGCCTAAAACCTAAATAAATAGAAATCATCCAAATAGATTTTTATTCACTGATATTTGTGTGTATATAAATAATGCTACATACATGCAACCCACAATTCTCTTGTTCAATGTATAACATTCCTAATATCTTCACGGGACTAATCTGGGGAATAATGAAAAGGGTGTTGAAGTCACCAGACTGCTAAGGTGTAGGCACTTCTGGAAGTATATCCAGCTCTGTTCTGAGGAGAATTGGAAGAATTCAAGGTCTGGGTTGAAGCACAGGATCAATTTATTGATGAACATTTATTAAGTGACTATTATGTGCCAGGTACCATGCTAAGTATTGGGAATAAAAAGGAAAAGTGGAAACAATCTCTACTTTAAAGGAGATTATGTTTTCTCTTTTAAAAAAACCAATAAATTTTGTTTCATTAAATATTTCCCAATTATATTTTTTAAATTAACATTCTTTTTTTTTAAATTTGAATTCCAAATTCTCTCCCTTCCTCCTGCCCCTCTCCCAACCCTTGAAAAGGCAAGGCATAAGATATCAATTATATATGTGAAGTCAGGCAAAATACATTTCTGTACTAGCCATGTTTCAAAAGAAAACACATACACACATACAAGAAGAACAAAAATTAAGCAAGTAGGAAAGCTACAATTCAATTTACACTCAGAATCTATCACTTCTCTCTCTGGAGGTAGAGAATAGTTTTCATCAGTGGTCCTTTGGAATTATCCTGGATCATTGCCTTGAGCAGAGAAGCTAAGTCTTTCACAGTTGATCATTGTTACAATATTGCTGCTACTTTGTACAATGTAGGAGATTACATTCTAATCAGAGAGACAGCATATATAAAAATAGGTACATATTAAATAAATACAAAGTAGATGCAAAGTAGTCATACAATAATTGTTGGAGTGGGGCAGAGGAAGAGACTAGGAAATGGTGTTTGACTGGTATTCAGCACATGATGGAAGCTTCATTCAATTGAATCAACTTGAGGTGTCCTCAATGCCTATCCTTATTGGATATCTTTTTTTTTTTTGCAGGGGGGCTATGCACTGGGGTTTAGTGACTTGCCCAGGGTCCCACAGCTAGGCAGTGTCAAGTGTCTGAGGCTGAATTTAAATTCAGGTCCTCCTGACTCCAGCGCTCTATCCACTGCACCACCTAGCTGCCCCATTGAATACCTTTTTTTTTTCCTGCTATGGCCAAGTAAATTCCCTTTTGCTATTCTTGAATGATCTACGAGTCTTCCATTTAGTTCTAATATCAAACCTAAATTACCGGGGATCTGGCCTATGTCAGGCCCAGCCCAGAACAATTGGCATAGTCTTGCAGGTTGGAATATAATCAGATTGTCCAATTGAGAGATGGGCAGGGCAAAGGGAGGTGAGCCAGGGAACACACACACACACATACACACACACACACACACACACACACACACACACACACACATCAGCTCCTGAGAAATTAAAAAACAAATTGCCTGTGGCCATTCAGTAAGGAGAGAACAACGTGACTCAGGCCAGACTTCTGTATATTTAAGAACTGTATCTTGAAGATAAGTATGCTCAAACGTATTTTATTCCTTCCAGCTTGTTGGGCCTTCCAGACTAGTGCTTTAAGTCCTCTCCAACTTCTACAAGGAGATTCCTTCAGAATTCAGTTTACTGTCAAAGAAACCTAGAGGGACTGAATTTTGGTGAATGGAAAAATAAACATTCCCCTTATTAAAAAAAAAAAAGGTCAAATTCAGAGGAACTAATTTCACTCAGTCCTTTCTGGGAATGGATGCCTTTTTATTGCTAATGATCATCATTACCCAGTTGCCTCAGGGGAGGCCAACTGAAAAAAAGGCACATCCCATCTTTAAGGGAATCATATCTGTGTAAGCTGTTTGGTTTTTTTGAATGGCTCTTTTGGAAATGACAAGTGGAGATAAGCCAGAAGTTTTCAGCCCTATAATTATATATGGACATAGCTAACCATTGATGAGTGGTGTGAAGGATCACTAAAGCAAGAGAATATGAACCAAAGCATTTCCCTGGAATTGTATGATGGTCTAAGAACACTTCTGAAGAAACTTTTTGAGTTTTCTTTGTATATTTGTTTTTTAATTTGGAATTTGAGAGAACAACCACAATTCTGCCACATGGATTTCATAGGGATTCTTTGGCACAAACCAGAGACATTTCTAGAATTAGGGACATGGACAATGTTTCATTTGTACCCCATCTAAATATTGGAGGACAGGCAACTGTGCTATATCACTTTTAAAAGTTTCCACTGTCACCTGTGAACTATGAACTCTAATTCTCTGTCTCTGTCTCCCTGTCTCTGTCTCTATCTCTCCCTGTCTCTCTCTTTGTGTCTGTCTGTCTGTCTGTCTGTCTCTCTCTCTCTCTCTCTCTCTCTTTCTGTCTCTCTCTGTCTCTCTATTTCTGTCTCTGTCTCTTTCTCTGTCTCTGTCTCTGTCTCTGTCTCTCTCTAGCTTCCAAGGAGGGGTCCTTGAAGACTGCAGAACTCAGACCCCAGGAGCATTTCCTCAACCCCAAAAGAAATGTTCCTGCTTGTACAAGAGAATGAGAGCTCACTTAGCAGCCTAGAAGAATGACTAGCTTTGTGGCTTTTTGTGGCTTTTGTTCAGCATAAGAAGGCAAAGTCAGGTTCCAGCAATATCAGTACTCTTGGAATGTTTGTGGAACACAGGAAGGCAGTGGCAGCACTGACCCTCACCACCTTGAGGCACAAGCAGTGGCAACACAATACTACTCGGACTTTACCCTAGCAAAGGGGATAGCAACCAACTGTGGCAGAGTGACCAGTGGGCAGAAGAAAGAGACCTAGTGACAGCACGAAGCAGACAATAAGAGGGCAGAGATGTGGGCTCCAGCAACTGCAGACAGTGGATCAGTTCCCAGCAGCATTAACAGCACAGTCACAAAAGAGTAGGCATTGGCTTTGGCAGCAGCAAAAGCCCACTTGTAGCCCACTGCTGCCAGCATAATACCCAGTGATCATCATATAACTCCTCCCTAGAGAGGGCTTGGGACACCAAGGGGTGGCATCATTGGGAGGGAGCTTTATAGCAACAAAGGGAAAGGAAAGCTGTCTAATCAGCCCCTACAGAAAGAGAGACATTCTTCAGAGGCCTCTTATGAGGTAAAGATTTTTGTATTCTACGTTCTCTCAAGGGGGGAATACTGGCTGGCAAGCCAAGGAACACTAAATAGGTGACAGTACAGGGCAACTCTCTCTGACTATAGCCGGGGGTATATGTGTAGTGATGATGACTATATAGAAAGTGACATCATCTTTGCTACAGTCCTGATTTTCCTGGTTCTGCTCCTGCTTATGGTCACCTTTTTACACTGGGGGGAACCACTATGAACTGCAAAGATTTGGCATCCCTTGAAAAATTAAATGAGTTATAAGAGGAAATAGACAGTAAAACTATGCTAGTGGGAGACTTCAGCTTTCCCCTCTCAGAACAAGATAAATCCAACCAAAAATAAATAAGAAAGAATTTAAGGAGATGAATAGAATTTTATAAAAGTTAAATATGATAGGTCACTGGAGAAAGTTAAGTGGGAATAGAAAGGAATATATCTTTTCCTCAATGGTACATGACACTTACACAAAAATTAATCATCTATTGGGGCATAAAAACCTCAAAACCAAATGTAGAAAAGGAGAAATATTATATGCATCCTTTTCAATTCTAATGCAATATGCACAATGCAGGTCTTGATGGCTAAGAAATAGAGTAGTAGATCAGTGAAATAGATTAGGTAAACAACAAACAGTAATTAATGACCACAGTAATCTAGTGTTTGATAAACCCAAAGATCTAAGCTTTTGGGACAAGAACTCACTGATTAATAAAAACTGCTGGGAAAACTGGTAAGGACTTTAACAGAAACTAAGTAAGGACCAACATCTCACACAATATACCAAGATAAGGTCAAAATGACTACATAATTTAGATGTAAAGCGGGATACCATCAGCAAATTAGGCAGTTTACCTGTCAGATTTATGGAAAAGGGAAGAATTTATGACCAAACAAGAGACAGAGAGCATTACAAAATATAAAGTGGATAGTTTTGATTAGATTAAATTAAATTTTTAAAAATTGCAACCAAGATTAGAAGGAAAGCAGAAAACTGGGGAGAAGGGAGGAATTTTTACGGCAAATTTCTCTGATAATGTCCTCATTTCTCAAATATATAAAGAACTGAATCAAATTTATTAGAATACAAGTCATTCCACAACTGATAAATGAACAAAGGATATGAACAGGCAGTTTTCAGAAGAAGAAATTAAAGCTATCTATAATCACATGAAAAAATGCTCTAAATCATTACTGATTAGATAAATGCAAATTAAAACAACTCTGAGCATCACCTCATACCTAGCAGATTGGCTAATATGACAAAAGGAAAATGACCAATGTTGGAAGAAATGTAGGAAGGCATTGTTGGTGGAATTGTGAACTGATCTAACCATTCTGGAGAATAATTTGGAACTAAACTCAAAGTATCAATAAAACTGTGCATACTGTTTGACCCAGCAATAATACTACTGGGTCTATAACTCAAAGAGATAGAAAGAAAGGGGAGGGGAGGGCAGGGGGAGGGGAGGAGGAGGGGAGGGGAGGGGAGGGCAGGGGAGGGAGGGGAGGGAGGGGAGGGAGGGGGAGGGGGGGGAGGGAGGGGGAGGGGAGGGGGAGGGGAGGGAGGGGAGGGGAGGGAAGGGAGGGAGGGAGGGGAGGGGGGGAGGGGAGGGGAGGGGAAGGGGAGGGAAGGGAAGGGAAGGGAAGGGAAGGGGGGAAGGGAAGGGGAGGGAGGGAGGAGGAGGGAAGGAAGGAAGGGAAGGAAGGGAAGGGAAGGGAAGGAAAGGGAAGGAAGGGAAGGGAAGGGAAGGGAAGGGAAGGGAAGGAAGGGAAGGGAAGGGAAGGGAAGGGAAGGGAAGGGAAGGGAAGGGAAGGGAAGGGAAGGGAAGGGATTTATATGCACAAAAACATCTCTAGCAGCTCTTTTTGTGGGGAATTTCAATCCTATTTCAGTGGACAATTAGAGTACAGAGGTTGAGGGCTATGACACTGTCACAAAAACATCCTGGATTTGGGGGGGCCTAGCTTTTCTTT
Organism: Phascolarctos cinereus; assembly: GCF_003287225.1. NCBI lineage: Eukaryota > Metazoa > Chordata > Mammalia > Diprotodontia > Phascolarctidae > Phascolarctos > Phascolarctos cinereus. The sequence goes on along the minus strand of NW_027556098.1, from coordinate 121,926,082 downwards.
TGGAAGGCTGCCTTTACTATAGACATGCCTTTTCTTCCTGTCTGGCATCTCTACCCTAGTGTTTTCTGAAATTGTCTCCACACTTAGAATTTTCCATGTTGGAAATATATCTATAATAAAGGCCTCTGGCTTTTAGCAACACAGGAGAGCTTGCCTCTTCTAGAAAACTCTGTGTGTCCCAATATAGCTACAAGAGACTGTGATAGATCCCAAAGAAGATAAGCCACCTGTGAGGAATGAGGTTGAATGCCATTACTCATTCATTTATTAAACATTTATTTCCTGGGGGACTACTATGAATCAGCCTAAGTGGTCTCTTGTCTTCCCTCTAACAAGATACTCCATCTCCAGATGCCAGACATTTTCACTAACTTTCTTCCATGCCTGGAATTCTCTCTCTCCTTATCTCTGTTTCCTGCCTTCCTTGGTTTCCTTCAACTCCAGCTAAAATCCCAACTTTTACAAGAGGCCTTTCCCAACCCCCTTTAATGCTGGTGTTTTCCCTTCTATTGATTATCTCCAATTTCTCCTGTTTAGATCTCATTTCTACATAGTCATTTGCATATTGTCTCCTCCATTAGACTGTGAACTCCTTGACAATAGGGACTGTTGTTTGCTTTTCATTGTATCCCCAACTCTTGGAACACAGCCTGGAACATAGTAGGTATTTAATAAATGTTTATTATGTGATTGACGCTCCAGTAAAGACCCTAATCCAGCTGGAGGTCCTGGTTCACCCTTTAAATCCCCAAACTGAAAGGTTCCAGTTGGGTAAAAGATAGTATTTCCCCTCAGGGAAGCCCAAGCTACTCTACCTGACCCAAGCCAGAACATTTCACACACGACCAGGGCCAACTGAATTGCACAAGATAAAAGTTTGCAATCTACAGATCTTCTTCAGTTGAAGCATTTATTTCCTTGATCCTGCCTGGGTTACTGTGAACTATTGCTCTGACCTCTCCCTCACCTCCATAGCAGTCAATTGCCAAGATTCTACCTCTGCAATATCTGATTGACTCAGGACATTAGACCTGCAAATGATTATCTAAGAGATTACCTAGCCCAATCACCTTATTTCACAAATGAGGAAACTGGTCTTTTGGTTCTGGACTCTCCTTCTTCTAGTCTTCTCACCTGAATTAGTGCCCTAATACCTTAATGGGTCTCATTGTTTCCAGTCTCTGCCCTTCCAACCTATTTCCACTACAACCAGATTAATCTGCCTAATGCCATAGAAGCCTGGACTGACACACACCTGATGGTGCCCCACCGACACGCAAAACATCTAATTAATTCCTATTTCCTACTGAAAAAAATCCAATTACCTTCATGGAGTAGTAGTTGTAGAGAACTCCCTAGCCTCTGACACATACTGGTTATGAGACCCAAGGCAAAATCATCACTTTACTTCTCCTTGCTCTAAGGCAAGGGTGTCAAACTTGAATAGAAATGGGGCCACTAATCTATACATGAGGATCCCTGTGCCTGCATGTTGACCTGGTTTGTATTATATTATCTGTTATTATATTATGTTATATTATCTATGTTTTGTTGTATTTTTATTTATTTTTGTTAAATATTTCCCAATTACATCCTTCTGGTTCAGGCAGCATTCAGTATTGTGGGCTGTATAGGACTCAGAGGCCTTGTGTCTGACGCCTCTGCTTTCGTCTGTAAATTGCACAGAAACAACATTGATAAAGGATAGTTTCCTCATCTGAGAGTTTTCTATAGCAATAAAACCCCGGATCCAGTCTCTATCACAATCCCCTCCTTAATGTAAAATTCAAGACCTTTTGTAATCTGCTTCCAACCTATCTTGGCAGCCTTATCTTCTACTACTTCCCTTCCTGTTCGGTCACAGAAGGCTCATTTAAACTAATCCCTCTGTTTGTTCCCTTGATCCCATCCCTTCCTACTCCCTCCAGTAATCATCTTGCTCTAGCAGTCACTCCCTCTCCCATTTATCTTCAATCTCTGCCTCCAAGGGTATGTTTTTGGCTCCCATGTCCTTTCTCCACACGCTTTGTGAAATCTCTTATGTTCAAAATGAGGGAATTCTTTTCTATTTCCATTCCTTATTACCTTCCCTACTATACTTCACTTTCTTTACCACACTGCTAATGCTACTTCCTACATTTGGAATGGCCTCCTTAATTCCATGACTCCAACTCTTATTGAAATGCTACGGATTGGGGGGCCAATCCTAGCAAGAGGGTTGCCAAAAAAAAAAGGAAGAAAAGAAAAGAGAATCATTGAAGTGTTTTTAAATGAAGTAAAGAGAAAACAGAAGGAAAAACAGATAAGCAAGACAGCTTTGAAAGTTTTGTGTTTATTATGTACTTAAAAGGAAAAGCAAGCTGTATATAATAAGGATTCACAGTTTCATGTAAAGTCTTTTTCTATTCTACTTGGTAAATAGAATGCTCATTTTATTTGGCATCTGTTAAGAATTTTGAAAAATTTGGGGGCAGCTAGGTGGTACAGCAGATAGAGCACTGGCCCTGGATTCAGGAGGACCTGAGTTCAAATCCAGCCTCAGATACACAACACTTACTAGCTGTGTGACTGTGGGCAAGTCACTTAACTCTATTGCCTAACCAAAAAAAAAAAGTAGAATTTAAAAAAATTTTAAAATAAAGAAACCCTATTCATTATGCTTGGGGGCAATTAAGGTTAAATGACTTGCTCAGGGTCACATAGCAAGTAGGTATCAAATGTCAGATTTTAATTGAGGTCCTCCTGACTCCAGCGCTCTATCCACTGTGCCACTAGCTTCCCCTAACTTTATTCACTTCTTTTTTTTTTTTTTGCTTTTAGGCAATTGGGGTTAAGTGACTTGCCCAAGGTCACACAGCTAGTAAGTGTCAAGGGTTGGGTCTAAGGCTGGATTTGAACTCAGGTCCTCCTGACTTCAGGGGCCAGTGCTCTATCCACTGCACTACCTAGCTGCCCCTATTCACTTCTAAAGAGCTAGATTGAATGCCACCTCTTCCTTGAAGACTTCCACAGCTGATCTCTCTCTTTTCTGAATCCTCGGAGCCTTTTATTCCTACCTCTTTTGTGAACTTATGTTCTGCTTTATATTCTAGTTGTTTGTATACCTGTTTTGTATTCCTTAGAATACGGTGATCTCCTTGAGGGGAGGAACTGTACTATAGCCATTTTTTAATTCCCTCGCCCAGCATAACTAGGGGAAGAGTATAGTGCTATGACATCATGATTGTCAATACACATTTCATTGTGCTAAGCACTGGGGCTACAAAAATGTCAAAAAGCCAGTTCCTTCCCTCAAAGGAGCTCACAATCTAATAGAGGAGAGAACATATAAAGCTGTATATGGTTAAATTTGAAGTAATCAATAGAGAGAAGCCACTAGAATTAAAGGGAATTGGGAAAGGCATGAGGTGTTTATGGCCTTCACCAAGATGGTGGCAGTGTCAACAGAAATAAGAGGGAATATTTGAGAGATCTTAGGAAGGCAAAATTAATAGACCTCTGTAATAAATTGGGTATGGGGGAGGGGGAGGAGGGAGAAGAGGGAGTTCAAAGTGATACCTATGTTGCCAGCCTGCGTGACTAGGAAGATGATGGTGTTCTCTAGAGTAATAGGGAAATTTGGAAGAGGGGAGCATTGGGATGGATGGGGGAAACATAATGAATTATATTTTGAACATGTTGAGTTTATGATGTCTATAGGACATCTAATCTGAGAAGTCCAATAAGCCTTTGGAGATGAGAGAATGGAGGTAAGCAGAGAAGTCAGGGATGTATAAATAGAAACGAGAATCTTCAGATAGTAATGATCATTGAATTCATGGGAGCTAATGAGATCACTAAGTGAAATAGCATAGAGGGAGAAGAGAAGAGGGTTCAGGACAGAGCCCTTGGGAACACCTACAGTTAATGGGCTTGACTTGGATGAAGCTCTAGCAAAGAAGACGAGGAAGTGCAGTCAGATAGGTAAGAGAAGAATCAGGAAAGAGTAATGTCATGAAAACCTAGAGAGAAAATAATATCAAGGAAAAGAGAATAATTGACGGTGTCAAAGGTTACACAGAGGTAAAGAAAGATGAGGATTAAGAAAAAGCGTTTAGATTTGTCAATTAAGAGATTACTGGAAACTTTGAAGAGAGTAATTTTGGTTGGATGAGGTCAGAAGCCACACTATAGAGAATAAGAGGAAAGGAAGCAGTACTATTGTAGACAGCTTTCGCAAAGAGTTTGGCCACAAAAGGGAGGAGAGATATGGGATGATAGCTAATAGGGATGGCTGGATCAAGTGAGGAATTTTGGAAGATGGGAGACATGGGCATGTTTGTGGGCAGTAGGGAAGTAGACAGGGAGAGATTAAAGATGTGTGAGAGAGTGAGGATGATAAAAGGGGCGATCTGCTGGAGAAGATAGTGTAGAAGGGGATCACTTGTACACGTAAAGGGTTTTGCATTGGCAAGGAGAAAGAACATCTCATTATGTGAGATGGGTGGAGGAGACAATAGCAGAAAGTATCTGGTTGATATGAGATGAGGAGAAGGGGAGAAGAGAGAGCTCTCAGCAAATGGCAATTTTTTTCAGTAAAACATGAGGAAGGTTTGAGGATGAATGAAAAGATTTGAAAGATCTGCTGTGGTGGATTAGAGAGGTGTAAAAGGATTGCCTTGTAGCAATGAGGGCCCAGATGAGGTTATGGGACATAAATTTGTAGTGGACTCACTCAGCGTAGTTCAATGATTTTTCTCCACCTTCATAAAGCAGCACATGTGTAGGAATGAAGGCAATGGATGGTGGGATTGATCCAAGGCTGAGGCTTTGCAGAGCAGGTTGGTCAATAAGAGAGCAAGGGACTCAAGAGAAAAGACAACATTGTAAAGTTGAACTGGTTCACCAAATAGTAAAAATGGTAAAGGGAGAAGAGTGTAGCTAGTCCAAGGATGATGGCCTGGTAAAGAACCAAGAGGTTGAGGGATTAGAGGTCATGGTGGGCAAAGAACAGGGTTTAAGGTTTCAAGGCAGAAGAGGAGTAATGACAATAAATGGTGATCAGAAAAAGAAATTTCAGAGCTCATTAACATGGAAGTGATACTTTTATGGGTGATAGAAAGATCGAGGGTATGCCCATTTTTGTGTGTGGCTGCAGTGGGGCAGAGGAGTAGGTCATGGGAAATGAGTAAGTTGAGGAACTATAACATTAGGATGTATGTGTATGTTAAAGTCTCCTATTATGAGGGTAGAAGTTGAGGAGAAGAGAAAAATTGTGAGCCAGGTACTGAACCCATTGAGGCAAGAGGATAATTATCCTGGAGGCTGGTAGATAACAGCTACAGTATTTTGATTACATGGTATGATATGGATTGTGTGAATCTCAAAGGAGATATTACTGAGTGATGGTGGTCGAGGAAGAAGCTGGAAATAGCAGTGGGGAAGAAGGAGTATTCAAATTCCTCTACTTCAACCAGTGAGTCAGGGTGCTAGAAAGGGAGGCCAGAGAGGCTGTATCAACAGGATGGTGCCAAGTCTCAGCAAGAGCCAGAAGGTGGAAGGAGCAGGAAAAGAAAAGATCTAAGATGAAAGCAAGTTTATTATCACATTGTTGGTGGAAAATTGGTACAACCATTTTAGAAAGCAATTTGGACTTTTGCAAAAAACGTGATTAAAATGTTAATACCTTTTCACCCAAAGATTCCACTGTCAGACATTTCCCACCAAAGAGTTCACTGACAAAAAGAAGCATCCCTTATACACTAAAATATTTCTAGCAGCACTTTTTGTGATAGCAAAGAGCTATAAGCAACTTAACTCTGATTGCCTCCAACAAAGGGGAGAGGGGCAGCTAGGTGGCGCAGTGGATAGGGCACAGGCCCTGTAGTCAGGAGGACCTGAGTTCAAAGCCAGAATCAGACACTAGCTGTGTGATCCTGGGCAAGTCACTTAACCTCAATTGCCTCCAAAAGGGGGGGAAAAAGATGCCTCCTGATTATGTAATAGCTAAAAAAAAAGTTGTGGTACATGAATGTAATGAAATATTGCTGGCTGTAAGAAACAACAAGTATGATAACTACAGAAGAACATGGAAAGATTTCTAGAAGCTGATACAAAGTGAAGTAGGCAAGTCCACAGGTAATTTATTCCTATGAACAAAAGAAATGTGTAACATAAAAGACTCATAGTATATACATTAACAGAACAATGTAAAACCAGATTTAGTAACAACTTATAATAACTGTTACAATTTGCTGGGAAAATCTCATCAGAACATCAAGTAGTTTGCTGCCTTAGGAAATAGAAATGGATACAAGAATCATTGACTAGCTCAGATTTTTTTTTTAAAAAAGATCTACACAGAAGATGGAAGGGCAGGTAATAGAAGATGGAATACAAAAGTTGTGGTCCTATAAGAACAGCCTTAGGAACCATAAAGCCTGGGAAAACATAAGGCTAATAAGAAAAGCAAAGGACAGCAAAAAGGGCTTTTAAAGCTATAATGGGGAAAGATCAAAGCAGGAATAGGACTGCTTCTCAGTGCAAATGGGCTGATGACAACAAATGACTGAGACAAAGCAGAGGATGCACAACTCTTCTCTGGCTTCTATTTTTTATGCTGAAAAGATGATCTTTGAAACAGAAAGAACAGAACAAAATGGGTGAATGTGGAGTTAAAACCTACCCTAATAGGGGGTAGTAGGGGAGCATCTTGTGTCCCTTAATTAGTCCAAGTCATCAGGCCCAGAAAAAGTACATCCCAAGTCAGGATTAAACATAGATAGATTTCCAGACTTTTAAGGGGGAAAGTGTGTGTGTGTGGCAGGGGGGGAACAACTAGGTGACACAGAAGATAGAAGACCAGCTCTGGAATCAGAAGGACCTGAATTCAAATCCAGCCTCAGACACATGATACTCACTAGCTGTGTGACCCTGGGCAAGTCACTTAACTCCATTGCCCCACCAAAAAAAAAAGGGGGGGAGGGAGGGTGAAGAATTGAGTGTATAATGTCTATAGGCTGGTGATTTTGATTTTTGTTGCTGACAAAATTTGAGAATATATTAAAGAGATGATAACTAAACATTTAGAAAGACTGAGCATGGATTCAATAAAGACTGAAGGTGCCGAACCTCATTTCTTTTTTGTACAAGATTACTAGACTGGTAGGTCAGGAAAATGCTGTGGATAAGATGATAACTAACAATAATAATACTTGAGATTTATGTAATATTTGAATATTTGTAAAGTGTTTTGCCAACATTATCTCAGCTGATCCTCACAATTCTTTGAGGTAAAATCTAAGATAAATAAAACAAATAAGATAACATCTTTAATGTATTATTATTATCTCTGTTTTACTCTGACACCACATTTTAGCAAAGCATCTGACAAGCTTTCTCATGCTTCTCTTGTGGACAAGATAAATGGAGGCAGATTAAACATAGAATTGGATGGATTCAGAAATGTAGGAGGTATAGCAGAGATGGTTTTAACCTAATGAAAAGCAGATTTTTTTTCAATGTTCTCAATGTAAACATTTACACCTCAGAAATCTCCTTGATCAACTGTCTAGACTTAAGAAAGTGATAGAGAAAATGTTAATAGTGCTGATTAAAATTATATGTGTCTTGCTTACACTTCCGCCCTGCCCTCCATCCTTGCCCAAGTTAATTGTTAAACATTTACCAGCACACCTAAATGATTGAATGGCTAGGTCCAAAGAGTAGTTTTTAATGATTTTATACCAACTTGGAAAGGTGTCTGTAGTGAAGTGCCCCTGGGATCAGTACTTCACCTTGTGTTATTTAATAATTTTATTGACAACTTAGGTAAAGTTAAATACAACACACTTGTCAATTTTTTGGATAATGCAAAGCCAGAATCAGGATTCAAAGAGACCCTAACAGGCTATAATATTGAGCCAAATCTAATAAGGTAAAATCGAACAGAGGTAAATGTAAAACTTTATTTTTGAGGGTTTTTTTTTAATCTTTACAAGTATGAGATGAGGAAGCCAAAGCTAGAAATTAGTTGACAAAAAAAATAGATTTGGGGATATTAGCGGAGAGCAAGCTCAATATGAGTGAGCAGTGTGATATGGTGGCCAAAGCAAATATGACCTTAGGTAGCACTTAGAGGTATAATATCTAGGTCTTTTTGTTCAGTTGCTTCTGACTCTTTGTGACCCCATTTGGGGTTTTCTTGGCAAAGATACTGGAACGGTTTACCATTCCTTCTCCAGCTCATTTTACAGATATGGAAACTGAGGCAAACAGGGTTGAGTGACTTGCCCAGGGTCACACAGCTAGTGAGTATCTGAGGCCAGATTCAAACTCCTGAAGATGAGTCTTCCCAACTCCAGGCCCTATCCACAGTGCCACCTAGCTGCCCAGTATCTAGGACTAGAAACATGATATTGTGCTCTGTGCTCTGACAGGGCCCAACCACCTCTAAAGTATTGTCTTCACTTCTGGATGCCACGTTTTAGAAAGGATATTGATAAGCTGTTGAATGACCAGAGCAGGCAAGGCAAGCAGAATGGACAATAGCCTGGAGATCATCCCTGTACAGTAGGTGCCTGAAAAAGAAAAGGCTAAAATTGGGGGCGTGGTCACTGTGTCCACTTTTCTGGAGGCCACACACCATATAAAAGGAGTTTGGACATATTCTGCTGTGCCCTTGAGGGCAGAATTAGGAGGAGTGGGTGGGTGTTGCAAAAAGACATATTTAAGCTCGATTTAAGGGAAAACTTTTCAACAACTAGAGCCACCCTAAAATGGTATGGGATGCTTCCTGAGGTAGTGGGCTCCCTCTCAAAGAAGGTCCTCAGCTGAATTACCATTGGACAGGTGGGTAGTAGAGAGGATTCTTGGTTAAGCAGGGGAAGGAGAGGGTAATAATTGGGAAAGAACAAGATGTAAAAACAAAGGAATCAATAAAATGCGGCCCTTATCCCAAAGTCCATTCATATGGAACTCTCCTTATTAGTGGAGATGAATGCCCTGCCCTGCATGAAGGACAGGACAGAGTTGGCAAGAGGCAAGAGAGATCCAGACTTTGCCAGCCCTTTTCAGGATTCTTCAGGGCCAATACCCTTTGGGACTCTTGGAGCTCCAGAATTTTTCAAGACTTTTCAAATTTCAAGTCACTTCAGGCTTTGACAAGGAAGCAGCCCCACTTTAGGTTCCACAAGGAAAAGATTCTGGGAAGACATGAGAGAAACAGCAGCCTCCAATATGTCCTTCTTCCCATCTCTCTACTCTAGAAACTTTGGGGAGTTTTCCTTAGGGTATGATTCAGAAATCTCTCTCTTGGTTGAGCTGTTAACTTCACTCCCAAGGGGAAAACTCCTTCACTCTGAATTACCTGGTATACATTCTCCTAGGCATACCTCCTCTTGTTTCTGTTTTGTTAGTGATTTGGATAAATTTATTTCTTTACTATTATCTATGTGTGTTCATTGTGGAACTGGTATTAGGTAGGGAAGGGGCTAAGCCTTGGATATAGATAGAGCTTGGGGTCCTCCTTCCCTCCCCTAAGGACAAAGCAATCAGAAGTTAGGTGGAATGTGATCATATCCCCTAGATTAGCAATATTTAAGGGAGAAGATAGTCACACTTCTAGCCTGATACTCCCTCCAGCTTGTACCACCACCCTCTGAGGAGAGTTCAACGACCTCTGCCCCAACATCCTGCTTCCTCTCCTGGCAGGAATGAAAGCCTCTTTTAGAGAAGACTAGAGATGTCTAATCCACTTCCCACAAGGGCAAGCCCTCACCATATGTGGGTCACCCACTATACTTGGGCCTTTCTATACATGTAGGGCCCACTCGATTTCCCTACCAAGATAACGTAAAGTCTTTTAAAACATTTAAACACGAACCAAAAAAAACCAAACATCTGAAATAAGGAGCTCCTTTGCACTTTTTACACCAAAACCTCATTTAACAGATAGAGAAACTAATCAAAGAAGTTGACCATATTCAGACAGCTAGGGACATAGCCAGGATTTGAAGCCACTTGTCAAATCTGAATCCAATGTTCTTTCATTCTCCTGTTTTCCCCCTCCGTTGTCTCTGCTTCTGCCCAGTGGCTGTACTTGAAGTCAATGAGTACCTCCTCTGGCTTATAAAAGGCCAACTGCTGAGTCTGGTGCTGAAGAATCAACCAAAAGAAGTCTAAGATTCAACTGGGCTGCCTGTCCTTAGAGGACTTAGAGCACTCTCGTGATTTGTCCCAGTTCAGGCTGGGATGAAGCACGTTAAAATTCATCACCAAGTCTTAGAACTGGCACAGGTTCTCTCCCCCTGCCTCCAATTCTTAAATCTGTCCATGCAAAGAGCTAGCTGTCCTTTATATAGATACAGTCATGGGAGTGTGCTGGAGCCAGCTCAGATTCAAGAAGCACCAAGACGTGTAAAATCCAAGACCATGACTAGACACTAGACCAACACAACCCTCATGGAAGGCTACTGTCAAGTATGTTCTAGAGACAAAACAGTTGTGGGATTGACTATGTTGTTGTTGTTCAGTCATGTCTGACTCTTCTTGACTGCATCTGAGGTTTTCTTGTCAAAGATATTGGAGTGGTTTGCCATTTCCTTCTCAAACTCATTTTACAGAAGAGGAAACTGAGGGAAACAGGGTAAAGTGACTTGCCCAGGGTCATGCAGCTAGTAAGTGTCTGAGGCCAGGTTTGAGTCAGAGAGAGGAGTCTTCCTGACTCTAAGCCTGATTGGGATTGATTATATAGCACGTAGAAAAGCTCTAGATTTAAAGTAAGAAGATCTAGGTTCAAATCATGACATTGCTACTTGCTGTCTGTTTACTCTCAATCAAGTCACTACTATTTGGTTCTCATTTGAATTCAATTGAAGTCAAGAAGTCTCATCCTTGTAAGTTTAAATCCAACCTCAGGTACTTCCTAACTGTGTGACCCTGGGCAAGTCACTTTTCTTCATCTGTAGAAGGAGCTGGAGAAGGAAATGGCTAACCACTCTAATATCTTTGTCAAGAAAACCCCAACTGGAGTCACAAAGACTGAAATGACTGAACAACAACAATAACAACAGAGGAAACTGAACTGGTTTACTGGGTGGTCTCTAATAGCCCTGAGCCTAATTTGTGGGTGAGTCTCTGTTTAGCCCCTTGTTGCATACAGATGAGGATCCACTAGAGGGCGCTCTTCCATCATTTTATCATTGCCCCTACCAGGCAGTAGCAGGGTTGGACTACTAGAACTGAAAGTTAGAGCCAGATCAAAGTGAATTTAGCAAAATATGCCCTGATCTAATCCCTTTATTTTTCAAAGAAAGATAGCTGTAACATAGAAAGGAAGTGATTTTTGCTGGGCTCCTTTTTTGAAAGGATAAAATTGATGTCTTAAGAGCCAGAGAAGGACTTTTATTCAGCAACCTGCCCATTTTTTACAGGCTATATACGAAGGGATTTCACATAATTTTATCCTGACAAAAGCCCTGTGAAGTAAGCATTAATGTCCCTATTTTAGAGATGAGCAGAACTGAGGCTCAGAGATGTTCATTGACATTCAAATTCGCCCAGCTAAGAAGCAACTAGAGCTGGGACTAGAAATGTCACATCTCTGGATTCTGTTTGGCACAGCGGTGAGGGCAATAGTCTGGAATAAGAAGAACTAGATTGAAATCCTACCTCTGACCCTTACCTTCTATGTGACCCAGGCCAAATCGCTTAACCTCCTTGGGTCCCAAGCTCCTTTCCTGTAAAAATAAGGGGGTTGGACAAGATGGCTGCTGAGTTTTCCATCTTTTCCTGGCAATTCAATTTGATATTTATTGCAGACCTACTAGGTGCTAGGCACTTTTGGAGAAGCAAAAATAAAACAAGATCCCTGCCCTTTAGGAGTTCATAGTCTGGCAGGGAAAGTAAGATTTGCGTACAAATAATTATGATACAAAGTAGAATGTGAAAGTATGGGAACTGCTACAATGCCACTGGGAAACCTTACTGGAAAGAGGGATCAATCTTAGCTACAGGCTTTCTAATGTACACTTTCTAAAGGACTTATGGAAGAATACAGACGAACCACCGAAGATGAGAAAGTATGAACAGGTTATAAACCATCCTATTAGTTTGGTGCCACGGGAGAAGTAATGGATTTGTAATCAGAGGACCTAATTTCAAATGTGGGTTCTTCCATTCATTACTTATATGATCTTAGGCAAGTTAGTTAACCTTTTTGAGCTTCAGTTTCCTCATCTGAAAAAGGAGGGGATTAGCTTCAATGATTACATTTTTTTTAGTCACTTTTTTTTAAACATGTCAGCTTTGCAGAACTTTTTTTTTCTTTCTTCCTTAAAAAAAGCCCTTGGGGGGGAAGGGGGAAAAAGGGGGAAGGAAAAAATAAATGTACATGATAATTTTATTACATATTTTAAAAGAATAACAAGTTGTACATAATAGAGTTGTAGTTTCACGTGCAATTGTCTTTTTTATTATAGGGTGTTATGGAAATGCTTGTTTTATTCCATAAATTAAAAACAAAATTATTAATAGTTTTAAAATATATTTTAGAAGAACCTTTCATTATAATGAATGCACTTCTGGGAAAGGGAGGAGGAGAGACAATGGGAAATGTAGGTAACATAAAAGCAAAGAAGTTGATAAAATTTTTATTTAAAAATTAATGCTATGCTTTGGAGTCTCCAAAATTTTTTAAGTTGACTAGCCCAATATTGGTTCTTAGCCTGAGGTGGGTGAGTATATTTTCCAGGCAGATACAGTTCAGAGCTTTGAAATAGATGGGGATTTCCCCTAAGAGGAAAGATGTAAACTCCAAGGTGATATTTGTATTAACCAATGAAGTCTTGAAGAGAGATACAAACCATGGTAACCAGGAAGTCTTGACAGCCAGAACAATCTGCATTAAGAAACATTATTTCCTACTTACCAACCAAAACATTTACAAACATCATCCCACATTTCCAATAAGAGACATTTAGTCTGGGGAGGGCATAGAATAAATGTGTGCTCTTTTTGAACCACAAATGCTAGAATATCATTTTAGCATGGCAGAGCTCTCCTTGAGTTCTAGAATGCTATTGGAGAGCAATAGCTTGGCAGATTAGACCAAGTTGGAAAGATTGTCAAGGAGGGGATGGCCTTCTACAAGTACAGCATGTTTGTTGTTCCAGAAGAAACCTAGACAAGAATGGAAGGACTCATCACCAGAAGGTTGGCAGTTAGACTGTAGTTTTATAGTCACAGTGACCAAGAAAGTGAACAAGAATATCAAATGGCCGTAAGCCGGGGAAACATCCCGATCTTGCATCTTCCAAAGACAATCAATCAGCATGCACTCATTAAACATCTATGTACAGGTACAGTTTTAGGTTCTGATAACATAAAGACCTAAATTAGCGTTCTTCTCCTCAAAGCAGTCTATATTCTACTGAGGAAGCAATATGTATGTAAACTTTACATAGAATCTATGCAGAATAAACACAAGGTCATCTTAGAAAAGGTGAGGACAGGGGCAGCTAGGTGGCACAGTGGATAGAGCTCTGGCCTTGAAGTCAGGAGGACATGAGTTCAAATTCAGTCTCAGACACATGACACTTACTAGATGTGTGACCCTGGGCAAGTCACTTAACCCTGATTGCCTCACCAAAAAGAAAAAAAAAAGGTGAAGACACTCAGAGCTGTGGAGATCAGGAAAGGCTTCATGTAGAAAGTGGAGTATGAACTTTGTCTTCAAAAGCAATGGCTTCTAAGAGGCCAAGGTAAGGAGGAAAACATTACAGGGAAAGGGGGACAGCCAGGAAGAGAGAGTTAGAAAGGCTGTTCTGGGGAAGGGACAGCAAAAAGGTTGGTATGGCTCAATCCTACTGAGCAGGAAGGGGGAGCAATATGCAATATGTAATGTATAATTGATCAATTCAACATGAACATGGGGGCTTTTAGCCAGTATGTCAGTAAACATTTACTAGTACCTATTATGTGCCAGGCACTGTGCTAATCTCTGGGTATACAAAGAAAGATAAAAGATAGTCCCTGCTCTCAAGGAGCTCATAGTCTAACAAGGGAAACAACATGCAAACAACTATAAATATACAAACCAACTACATACAGGACAAATTGGGAATAATCAACAGCGGGAAGGCACTAGAACTAAGTAAGATCAGGAAAGGCTTTCTATGGTAGGTAGGATTTTTAGCTGCAACTTGAAAGATTCTAGGAGGCAGAGATGAGGAGAGAGACAATTCCAGGCATGAGGGACAGCCAGTGAAGATGCCCAGAGTCAGGAGATGGAGTGTCTTGTTCCAGAAACAGCAAGACCAGGATCACTGGAGCATAGAATACATGGTGGGGTGCCAATGTAAGAAAACTGGAAGGGTTGGAGTGGGGGGAGGGGAGCAGCAAGTATGTGATCTTTGCCAATTGACCCAAACCACTAATACGTTGCCCAAAGAAATGAACTTCATCTCTATTGTCACATTCATTATATAAACGAAGACAGAAATAAAAGTCATTCATCAAGGATGTGGTATGGGAAAAAGAAGTAGGTTGACATTGGATTGAGAATGGGAAAGAGCAGGTAGATAGTCCAAGTGATGTACTGGTACCTTTGTGATAGGAAAAGAACCATGAGAATGCCTATAGTAGAAAGCCTTCTTAACCTGTTTTGTGTGATAGACCCTTTAGGCATTCTGGTGAAGCCTATGGATTCCTTCTCAGGACATAGGATTAGAAAGGAAAATAATTATGCTTAGTTATTAAAATACCCCCCCCCAAGAAAAGGCTCATGCACACCAGGTTAAGAACTTCTGATCTAAGTAAAGAGGAATAGGATAAGTAAGAGAAGGGAGCTTTAGAGTATAGCAATTTGAAGGCCTTTTAACTAGGAATTTTTAGCTAGTCCCTATATGGTGGGGATCAGGGAGCCTCACTGATGAGAGACTTTTATTATGAGCTGAGAACCTACCATGCTTGGCTGAAACACAACTAACGGCTCTGCCTATGCAAGCTACTGAGGCAGAAGGTTGCATAGGAAATATAAATATGCTTCATAAAATCTGGGGGCAGGGGAAGGTCTTCACTTCATTTGAGTGGGGCTGTTTATCATCTTCAACCACCCTCTCTCCTTTTCAAAAAGCAGGTGGAATTAAGTTTTCTAATGTCCAGTGTCCTGGGGTCTAGCTCTTCAGGAGCCTGGAGTGGGGTGGAGAGATAGCCTTTAACTCAGGGAAAATCTCACAAAGAGATAAGCAGCACATTGGGAACCTGTTAATCAACGAGACTCCATGCTGGGGTAGGATGACGAGTTATCACTGAAAAAGACCACCTGGTCCAAACCCCTTATTTTACTGTGGCATAAACTGAGAAGCAGAAAGGGGGAAATGACTTCATCAACGTCAGACAGGATCTGAGCCCAGGCATAGGAAAGTGACCCCTTTGGGACCTCTACACTCTCTCCAAAGTGGGACCCAGTTTTCATTCTTATCCTCTCATTTGTTTACACAGTTCTACTTTATTTTCTTGGGCTGGAGAACCCACTAGATGGAATTTTTCCCCAGCCTTTTGATCAGATTCCTAGCCTTTGAATGCTAATTTGTGACCCTCAGGTTCCGGTGTACTAATTGCTAATGAGATGCTAACCTGCAAACAGGAAGTTGTGGGGGAGGGGGAGGAGGAGGAGGTTGGAAATGGGAATTTCACAAGTGTAGGAGGCTTCTTTGATGTAGCCACCTAGCCCTTTGAAGTCTCCTCCTCCACAAAGAAGCACATTCCTGTCTTGATGTTGTTCAAGGAATCAAGCTGGGATTGTAGCTGCTGGGGGTGCTTTCACCAGTTGACTGAAGGGGGTGGCCAGCAGAAAGTAGGAGATGGGACCCAAGTGTCAAAAATATTGCTATTTTCCCCCTCCTCCTCTCCCTTCTCATTTTGCTGGTCCAAGGAAAGGAGAGAGGGAAATTGCTGTGGGTAGGTCTAGTAGTAGGGGCAGCTAAGTGGTGCAGTGGGTAGAGAACACTGGGACTTGAAATCTGGAACATTCACATTCAAGAGTTCAAATACAGCCTTACACACTTACTAGACCCTGTGTTTGCCTCAGTTTCCTCATTTGTGAAATGGGTTAGAGAAAGAAATGGCAAACCACTCCAGTATCTTTGCCGAGAAAACCCCAAATGGGGTCATGAAGAGTCAGACATGACTGAACAACAACAGATCTAGTGTGTCAACTTAATCTCGCAGTTTCTCAATTTCTTCATCTATGACATCAGGCTAATAATACCCATTTTCTCCCAGGAGGAAATTTAGAGATCATCCACCAACCTCATTTTACTGATGAGGAAATGGGTCACACAAGTAGGTATTTCTATATTTTATTCCCCTCCAGTAGAACAGAAGCCCCTTGAGGGCAGGAACTGTTTAATATTTGTTTGTTTTTAATATCTTCACCACCAGAACAGCAAGTACCTGGCAGTCGGTCAACCATTAAGCAGTTATTAAATGTGCAAAAAGTACTATACTGGGTATAAAAAATTAAAATTAAAAATTAAAAAAAGTAAAAACAAGGGTCCCTGCTCTATTGAGGAGACAACATTCAGATCACTGATTATCTACAAGATTTATATGGTGTAAATGATAGATAATCTCAGAGGGTTACTGCACTTGCAGTTATTGAAAGGGGAGGTACTTCCCAGCAGGAAGGGAAAAAGGAGGTGCCCCCTGGATGACAGTAGAGCTGTGTCTTGAAGAAAGCCTGAAAGGTCACGAGGTAGAGATAAGGAGGGAGGGCACATAGTGGGTACTTAACAAAAGTTGGGTAAAATTAAGATGGAACTCAAACCCATATCTTCTGACTCTACCCTTAGTACTCTTTCGGTTACCCGGGGCATCTTCCTCACCTGATAGTAATGGAAAAGGTGTTTCTTAATTTTATGACAATATAAGACACACCACAGTTGTTATTATTATTTCTACTCGTTTATATTCACATCCCATTAGCTAGGTAGGGCTTCTCTTTCTCTTCCCCCCAAGTAGATAAACAGAGACCCAGGGGAAATGTTAGCTATAAAATGGCAAAACTGAGCAGCTGCTAAGCCAGGTCTAGAACCCACAGTTCTTGACCCCCACTTGTTAACGGGAGGCAAAAGGAGTCAGACTTAAAAGTGAGTGGTTTGGAGAATAGCTCATTCTATGAAGTGGATCAGTTAATAAATACATCTTTCCAGGCAGGTGGCCCATAAGGGCCAAGCCATTTTGCTGTTTCTTAATAATCATTACCTGCAAGGAAGAGAAGCTTCACAGAAGGAGGGGCAGGAGCAGGGGCGGGATAGGGAAGAGCAGCAGATGGTCAACGTGGGATGGAACAGACTGGCTTATTTGGTATTAAAAACAGTCCAGAGTCTTTTCCAGCTTTGATTAAAAAAGATTTATATCCTGGACAGCTGGCTAGCACAATCTTCTCAATTCCTCACCCCCTGCTCTTCCTCTCTTTACCCCCAGGGCCTTGGGGCCAAAATTCTGTAGGTTTGCACATATGGAGAGACCAGTGTGGTGTCATCAAAACATTTCTGTCTTCTTGGAGTCAAAATGTTGAGTACAGACACTGGCCCTTACTGTCTGATCCTGGATACCTCATGTGATGTCTCTGCACCTTGGTTTCCCGATTTATAAAAGAAGGATAAGAATACTTGCCTGGGTTGTGATGGAGAAAATATTTTGCAAATCTTAGAATGCTCTTACGTATTAAATCAGTCTAATTTATTTGTTAATTTCACACTGACAATCACATTTATTAGTTGCATACTAATTTACAATTTGGAGTCATCTCCTGAAGGGTCAGCTAGGTGGTGCAATGGATAGATCGCCAGGCCTGGAGTGAGGAAGACTTGAGTTCAAATACTGCCTTAGACACTTACTAGCTGTGTGGCCTTGGGCCAAGCATTTCTCCTCTGTTAGCCTCAGCTTCCTCATCTGTAAAATGGGGGTAATAATAGATTTCCCTTCCCAAGGTTGTTGTAAGGATCATTTTAGGTAATAATTGTAAATCATTTAGTACAGTGCCTGGCATATGGTAAGTACTATATAAATGTTAGCTGTTACTATTATTATAAAAATGAGTTAGATCCAAATATGCTATCTCCTTTAAAATTTCCCAACCCAGATAAAAAAAGGTCCAAGTAATTTATCATCCTTTCTTAAATAGAGAGATTGAACAGTAAAAAGTGAAATAGTAGAAAAACATTGGACTTGGAGGCAAAAGACTTGGGTTTGAATCACAGCTCTGCCACTTAACTGACTGTGTGACCTCAAATAAGTTACTTCACCCCCTCTGGGCCTCAGTTTCCACATCTGTAAAATGAGGAAGTTGTACTAGATGACCCCCTGAGATCCTTCTCTACCTTAAAATTCTGTGTAATACCAGACTATCTTGTGACTGGCAGCATGGGACGTCTGGGCGATATTTCTCTGGAATTTATTCAAAGTTGGAAATATAGAACCTTTATTGGGTTTTGCTGGATCATGGAATTTAGAGATGGAAAGGATCTTTAATGTAATCCCCTTCTTTTATAGATGAGGATACAGAGTTAAGTGACTTTTCCAAGATCACATGAGTTCAATCACCAGGGACTGAACCCAGGTCTTCTGACTCTAAAACAGTACTAATTCCACTAGTTTATCCCTTTAGAAACTAAAAAAAAAAAAGGCTTTGCAGTTTTTCCAATGCCTGTTCTAGTTCAAACCTCCCTGATAAAGTATCTGCTTAACTTTAGTCTAAATGGATACTTTGGACAACAGTCTCATATCTTAAGGACTTTTTGGGGGTATCTTCCCAAACACTTTTGAATGACAAGCATATATGCCATGTCTTCTTTTTCCTCAAAAAAATGAATCACTCTAGCTCATACAGATGTACGGGCTACAACTCACCATTTCCAAGTAAAGCTAGTGTCTAGACAGTTGCCAAAAAAATACACATAGATAACTTGCCTTGCAGCACATGGGCACAGGGCAGACCACATAATCAGCTATAAACCAAACACAGTATCACCTATCTGTCTATCTAGATCTTTATCATCTCTATATCTCTAGTTAATGTTAACTGTGAATCAATAACCAGTTGACTTTAGCGTAATCTCCTTTTGCTGATCAATCATTCAATCTATTGAAGTATTTTATCACTATGTCTCTCCAAGGATTACTACTCTGGTACCTCCCAGTCTTTGGTTTTATTTTAGGATACCACCAAGCTAGGAGAGTAGAGTCTGCACTGTGAATCCCTCCTTTGTGTTTCTTATGCTAGAATGTGGCTTTTCAGCTTGGGAGCTGTGGAAGACCAGCACGAAGACCACCTGAGCTTTGTTTCTCCTATAACCTAGACTCATAGAGACCTTGAAAAAGAGAGCTAAAGATCCCCAAATGGTGGCCTTTGCCCGGCCCACGAATCCTACCCAAGTTAGAAGATGAACTCATTTTGCTGCCATCAGACTGGGATTTAATTATTTATTTTTGCTTGCTAGGTTCATATGCTTTGCATATGAACCTACAGCACGATAGAGAAGAGAAATGCTGAACATGCACGTGTGTACACAGGCACAGATGCAAACAGCAGTATGTTACTGTGGGACAGACTCAATGCCTGGTTTAGCTGGGGAGGATGAGCTGAGAAAACACACCTCCACTCAGGGATTGGTGACAAGGAATCCCAGGACCCTTTTCTCTGGAGTCTGTTGATTTTTAAATTTTGGGGGTCATTAACATTTTTTTAATCCATTAAGAATAATTCAGGAAGCCATAGTGTTCAATATGTTCAAGTGGTAAGCTCTTATACAAGAGAGGAAGAACATTTCTGCCAGGTCTGCCAGGTCCTCTCCAGTCTTAAGTTTCATTCCTCCCTTCCCCTAAAGCTGGGCTGACTAGGTGTTTGTATGCCCTAGGGCAAGGTTGGGAAATTGGGGGCTTCTTTCTGTGTCACCCTCCATCGAGGGCTTTCCTATGAATATCACATTTGACTTTTCACAAATTAAAGGCCTACAGAGGATGGAAATGAGTTTTTTACCATTATAAATAGGTACATCAATGACTGGGGTGGGGAACCTGTGGACTTGAGGCCGCACATGGCCTTCTAGATCCTTGGGTTCAACTTTTTGACCAAGTCCAAGTTTTACAGAACAAATACTTTTATTAAGGGGATTTGTTCTGTGAAGTTTGGATTCAGTCAAAGGGCCACACTTGAGGACCTAGAGGGCCACAGATTCCTCACCCTTGAGATAAGTAATACAAAATAGCAAAAAAAATTTTTTTTAAGTGTCTTAATCTTGTGTGTCCTGCTCCCCTTGTTAAGACCTTGGGGCCTTGGCTAACTTGCCTTCTTCTAGATAAGCTTATGAGTCCTTCCTTCATTTTGAACAAAATTCAGTTTTCTGTAGAATGAGAGATCTGGAGCTGGAAGGGACCTTGACCTCAAGCCTCCTCTTCCCCCCCATTATATAAATGAGGAAACTGAGGCCCAGGGATATAAAGGGCCTTACTCATGGACACACAGGCAGTAACTACCTGTATGTAGGCCTGCATCAAAGGCAGGAAATAAACTTGGGGGCTCTAAATTCAAAGATCATTCTTTCCTTTTCTAAAAAATTAACCTTATTCTGTTTACTTTTCACAGAATATGAGAGATAAAATGATCTTAGGGATTAACTGATTCTTCCCCCTCAATTTTTTTCAAGGCTCACAGAACCAGGGACTCATCCTGCATGAGCCTCACTGCTCTTAAGTGTCAGACCCTGGACTCATCTCCATGTGTCCAGCTTCCAATTCCACCAGGCCGTACTCCCTCCTGGAATCTTAGCATTCACTTTCTTTTTTTCCCTTTTTAAATAGTATTTTATCTTTTCCAATTATATGTAAAGATGATTTTTAACAAAATTTTGAGTTCCAAATTTTCTCCCTCCCCTCCTCCCTCCTTAAGACAGTAAGCAATTTGATATAGGTTATATATGTGCAATCATGTAAAACATATTTCCTTATTAGTCACATTGTATAAGAAGAAACAGAACAGAAGGAAAAATTACCCAAAAAATGAAAATAGAATATTTCTATCTACATTCAGACTCCACCAGTTCTTTCTCTGATGTGGATAGCATTTTCTATCATGAGTCTTTTGGAATTGTCTCAGATCATTGCATCGCTGAGAAGAACTAAGTCCATCAAAGTTGGCCCTCAAAGTGTTGCTCTTACTGTGTACAATGTTCTCTTGGTTCTGCTCGCTTCACTAAGCATCACTTCACGTAAGTCTTTTCAGGTTTTTCTGAATTCTGCCTGTTCATTTTTTATAGCACAATAGCATTCCATCACAGCAATATACAACAACTTATTCAGCCATTCCTTAATTGTTGGGCATCCCTTCCATTTCTAATTCTTTGCCACCACAAAAAAAGTCTGCTAGAAATATTTTTGTACATCTGGGTCCTTTTCCCTTTTTTATGATTTCTTTGGAATACAGACATGGTAGTGGGATTATAGCATTCACTTTCCAAGAAACACACACACACACACACACACACACACACACACACACACACACACACCAGTGGCCCTTGTTAATGGCTTCTTGGCCACTAAATATCCCTTGGGAAGCCTTGTATTGATAATTCTATTATTGCGCTCTGAGAATTGCAGGCAGGGAAATACAGCAATTAGCTGACAAATGGGCATTGTTGGTCTGTTTGATAGAAAAGTGTTTAGATTTGTGTTTGTTTTGCTTTCTCAGTTTAAGATTAAAAAAAAACAACACCTAAATGAAATTATCCAAATAACTGACTGCCCAGTTTTCTATTTGTACCTGCCTCTGTAGCTATCTATACCCAAAACATGGTTGGGTCAAACTCAAATAGAAACTGGGGCCACTAAACTGTACATAAGAAACCATATGTTAACATTTACTATGTTCAATTATATTTTTATTCATTTTATTGAGTATTTCCCAATTGCATTTTAATCTGTGAGAATTTGGAAATGGACTGAATTCTTTTGCTGGGGTCTAACAGATAGAATCATGGATTTGGAATCGCCATGACCTAAGTTTAATTTCTGCCTTAGTCAATTTGTTAATAGCTGTGTATCCCTGGGCAAGTCACTTAAACTCTCTTTGCCTCAGTTAATTTATCTGTAAAGTGAGGATAATAATAGCATCTATTTCAAAGGGTTGTTGTGAGGATCAAACAACATGTGTAAAGAGTTTTAGCAAACTTTACGAGTACATAAGATCTATAGCTTGAACCCAAACTTTCAAAAAAAAAAGTAGACAACTTTCTTTAAAGCTGGAGTTCTTAACTTTTTTTTTTTTGGTCACGGACCCCTATGGCAGTTCTAGTGAAGTCCTATTTACCCTTTGTCAGAATAATGTTTTAAATGCATAAAATACATAGGATTGTATAGGACACAAAAGAAACCGATTATGTTGAAAAATAGCTATCAAATTTAAAAAAAAAGTCCACGGACCCAAGTTAAGAATCCCTTATTTAGAGGGGCTGCACTAATTAGAAATTAAAATTTTAAATACTGTTAGGGTCCAACAAAAAATATCCATTGGAGACTCCTCAAGCACAAATATTCATTTGGGAGTGAATGAGTTAATGGCAGCTAGAAGCCTGAGCCAAGTGGAAAGCAGAAATCAGAAGAAAAGTAGAAAAATTGGAAGAAGAAGCTCTCCTTGGGCTATGGAACCATGTGATGAAGGGGGCGGGGGAGCCCAGTTAGTAGCCCCGGCAGTGCGCAGCCTCTCACGGCTGCCGCTGGATGGGCCGAGCGCAAAGAGGTTATTTGTGGTTAGCTTTGATCCCAAGGGGGAACCTGAAACTCTCACATTCCTGGCATAGCTGCCGCCTCTTGCACAGTCCAACCTCTGTGGCTCGCGGTACAGCTGGAGGAGCGCAGTCTCGCTTCCAGCAGTCACAGAGGCAGGATCTCAGTGCACGGGAGCTCAGAGCTGCGTGCGATCTTTTCCTTGCGCTCCTCTGATTTTTCCAGTTCCTTTTTTTTTAAATTATTATTAAAGTTTTGTTTTGGCACTTCGGCAGTGGGGGTAGGAAGGGGCAGCAGATAAGCCAAGGCACGCACGCATTCTGCATTTTCTCCCTCCAAAAGAACTCTGTACAGCTAGCTCCCCGGCGACTTCTGTGTGACTGGGTCTGAAGTTCTAGGACTGAGGCTCTCAGGCTATGGGTTGGTAAGTTTCACAAGGGAAATTAACGCGTTCTATTTGGAAGCTCGTAGCTCCTAGCGCACAGCCTGGAGAGAAGAAGCGAGCACCCCGGCCAATGCAGAAAGAACCTAGGGGAGGCTAGAGCGGATGACTGGGAGCTGAGAAAGGTCCCCCCATTCGTCTGTTCTCCTAGCGATCCCAGTGCTTTGACTAAACTGGGTTTCCCAGTTGCGCGACTCTTGGAGGCTTTTCTACGGTTTAGATTGGCGAAATCTTCCCGCAGGCTGGGTCATTGCAGCCTGAGGATACTTGGGGGACAGAGGGGGAATAATTTAGCTCTTGACCCTGGGTTTTCCTGTGCCCTTGAAGCCTGTAGATTTCTAAGTCTTCTGGTATTTGGAAACGGGAGGAGCAGGGAGGGCAGAGAGAGGGACGGAATTGATTAAAGAAAAGGGGGGCAATCCAAGAATTATTTGTTTAGTTTTGAATTACAGGTGCTTTTGCCCCCCAACTAGTTAAAGAAATCCTCTTTGTCTTGTTTGGAAAAATGCTTTCCGGAGCCATAAGCCTGGCTCTCACTTAGAAAGAATGTTAATTGCAGTCCAAACCCTGATGATGTCAGGGCAGAAATATTTGGAAAACAAAGAGGGACCAGAGCAGCAAAGGAAATATAAATACTTTTCAGATGGCAATCGGTCGAACACTTTGGAGGCGAATTAATGTTCAAATTGGTTCTAAAACTAAGGAGTTCGGAGGATGTTGACTCAGAAGTTATTTGGCGGGGGGGGGGGGGGTCCAGTTACAATTTTGGAACTCTGTTGCAGAAGTTGTTAGAAAGCCTGGTTTAATTTAGGCACCTAGGAATATCAGTATTTTGGAGAGAATTTTCAGGCAGTTTCTTCTCCCACCCCCACTCCACCTTGTTTAGTGAAACATTAAGTGTTAACAAAAAGCCAGAAAATAAATACTTTAGGGGGAGAGGATTATTTTTATAATAATTTATAGCTCCAGTTCCCTCCTTAACCTACAAAAAAAGGACTTGTAGTTTACGATGGTCTTGTGGTTTAGTTATTTGATATTTGAGATTAATGTTTTTTCATCAGGTCCAACATTACAAATAAATTATTAGCTTGCCTCCAAGACGGGACAATTTGCATAGTACACCTTGAAGAGCTCAAGTGATGATGTGTCTGAAGTAGATGCTGGATTGTCTTGATATTTAATCTTTCCTGACAGTCTTCGTTAGTGAGCCCACCATTTATTAGACTGTGATTACTGTAGGAAATGCCGTGGTAATTATGAAATATAAGGTTGGTTTGACTCCTAAGGATTCTTGTTGGTTCTGGTAAATTGTGAATTCAGAATCTCTCCACTCCTGGCCTAGGAGTGGTAGGCTGGTATGATGAAAAGACTGGGTGGAAAGTTATGCTACTTATGCAATTTCTAACTTAGCCAAAGATCCTTCCAGTGTCATAGTTGGGTTGTGGAGTTTGGTGTAGAATGAGGGGAAAGGGAAGGAGGATGGTAGTCTTCACTCATGAGCAGCTAGGTGATATAGTGGATAGAGCCTGGAGTCAGGAAAACCTGAATTCAAATCCTGCCTCATGCACTTACTAACTTACTATCAGTGTGACCCTGAGCAAGTCACTCAACCTCAGTCTGCCTCAATATCCTTATCTGTAAATGGGGATAATAATAGCACCTACCTCCCAGGATTTCTGTGAAGATAAGAAAATATTTGTCAAGTGCTTTGCAAGCCTTAAGGCTCTATATAAATGCTAGCTACTCTTTATTATTATTATTATTATTATTATTATTATTATTATTATTATTATTATTATTATTATTATACCAAACTAAACTGGTGATTTCTAGATATCACATTGGCCTTAGAGATTCAGGAATACCCACAAATTCACTCAGCTCTCTGACATGGTCACTTCAGTATGGCTTGGGAAATATGGCCCCTATTCAGATTCACTATCATAGACTTCTCTTTTAAAAATGAGTTTAATGTACAAATTGATTTGAGTTTTGATAGCTAAAGAGTTGGGGAATGTTGGGGTGATGGTGCTGCCTTAGGAGTCAGTAGCTTCCTAGCTTCCAGATATGCTAACTTGGAAAGCTTTTCCCTAGAACACCTTAACTGTAACAAGACAGTTGAGCCCCTACCAGACTCAGTTCTGTGCCCTATTGAAATCATGGCATGGGTGAGGACCCATAGTACTGCCGTTGTAGGGAATGTGCTATTACTGTTAATTATGACTACAGCTATTATGAATTACTATCAGCACACTGAGGAGGAGAGCCAGTTAGACTCTGTCCAAATAGTGGGGAAAAAATGTCTAGGGAAATTACCTCTTTGTCATCTTGGACTTGTCTGATGCATTAAGACACTGTAAGTTGGACCAGGTAAAAGAGTGTATGCTTTTCAGCTTACAGGGACCATGTGATCTGACTAGTGCTTGTTGGCAGGACATTCTTGCTCCAGTGGCTTGTTAAATAAAGCCTCTGTTCACAATACCGTAATTCATATCCGATCCTTTCCTTCTTCATTATCTGGCACTGCATGTTCATTTCCTCCTTCCCTGTTTCTAATATTCACTGTCTCAGAATGATCTCCAAGGTCATCCCATGACATTGGTTCAAACATGTCAGCTTAGTTCGTGCCAGTTCTGTTTTGGGGGAAGTAGCACCTGGTCAGACCTCCCCAAGTCACATAGATGTGAGTTATGGCCTTTTCATTATTAGAATTGGTTCATCTTCACCAGGGAGAGGTAATGGGGCATTTTCTCTAGTAGTCACTGAACTTTTGAACTACAGAGATGGTAGAACTTACAGTGGAGTTATTGACTATTATTTGGAATTTAGGGCTAAATGATACCATTTTCAGGACAGAACAGAATATTGGGGTTCTGTGAAAATGAAATCCCACTAAATAGTGTTTTATGGAAAGTCTTTGTCCCCATTCTTCTGGGCCAGTCGAAGGAGCTCCACCCTTGATGACGCTGTCCTTCCCTTTGCAGGTATTTACCCCTGGCCAATTGCTGTTAGAGCTTCAGGTGATTGTAAGACCTCCAGTTGTTTACAGAAGAGCAAAGAATGAGAACTGTGGAAGATTCTTCAGGGACTGTCTTGCACAGGCTCATCCAGGAGCAGCTGCGCTATGGTAACCTTACAGAGAACCGAACTCTGCTGGCCATCCAACAGCAGGCTCTTCGAGGAGGAGGTGGGGGGAACGGGGGCAGCCCCCGCTCTTCCCTAGAGAGCCTGACTCAAGAAGAGAGTCAGATGGTACAGCAGTCCACCAGGCAGGAGCCCCAGGGCCAGGAGCACCATGGCGACCATGCCTATTTGGAGAATGCCCTCTACCGATTCTACCAGCCCCTGAGCAAAGGCGAGGAGCTGCCCACTTATGAAGAAGCAAAAGTCCACTCTCAGTATTACGCCTCACAGAGAGGACAGCAGGCAGGCTTGCCTTGTCCAGGGGCCCCTGTGGACAAGGAACCCCGCAGGGGCAATGTAGCAAGCAGCAAGAGGCAGGATGATTCTCTGAAGGAGCTGAAACATGGGCATGTAAGGTCGCTGAGCGAGCGCCTCCTCCAGCTCTCCTTAGAAAGGAATGGTGCCAAAACATACAACCACATGAGCTCCTCCCACAGCTTTCCTCAGCTTTCTCGTCACTACCAGCTGTCCACCCCCAGGGGGCATCACACTGAGGGCCTGGAGCCCCGGGGTCCCCCACCAGAGTACCCCTACATCATTCCACCACAGGAGCCCTTTTCAGGCAGTGACACCAGGCACTATTCCAGGGGCAGCCCTGATTTCCAGCATCCTGAAGTCAGGTAACTCACCAGCAGGTCTCTTATCTTGATTCTGAGGCCTTGGGGGGGGGGGTTTGTTTCTCTACTCCCATACCCATATTTAAGTTTTCTAAGCTTTCCTTAGAGTCACAGATCTAGAGCTGGAAGGGACCTTAGAGTCCGTCTACTCCAACTCTATTGACTTTACTGATGAGATTGAGTCCAGGGTTAAGTGACTTGCTCAAGGTCGTATAGGTAATGTGTATCAGAAGAAGGATTTGGACACAAGTTCTCTGACTCCAGAGCCCTTTAACTTGTAATCAGAAAACCATCTGTTCTCCTGTTAGCCTGGTATGTGTAGCATTCCAGTCTGTCTGAACAAGCCAAAGGCAATAGTAATAGTGACCGATATTTATATGTGTCCTACATACATACACATTTTTCATAACAGTCTGTGACAGTAATAGAAGTAGTAAGCTTTATCATCATCATTATTAATACTATTTTGTATTGACTTGTTAAAGATCACACAGGTAGGAGATAACCAAGCCAAATCTCAAATCTAGGGCCCTCTGCCTCCAAATTTAAAGCTTCAAAAAAATCAAACTAGAGGCAAAAAGGGTAGTTTGAACTTAGATATTAGGGAAAGCATCTAGCAACCAGGGACCATTGCATGTTGAGGGTGGGTTTAATATTTCTAGGACTGATGCCTTTGGTTTTTAGATCACATTTATTTCTGAATATCACTCCCTAACCTCCACCGATAAATTAAAAGGGTGCAGCAAGACCAACTACTCCTCAGCCACCTCCTTGAGATGCCTGTAGTTCCCCCATTGAGCCCTAATACTAAGCAAAGATAACAATAACAGCATTTGTATGGTACCTGCCGTGTGCAAAAAACTGTGCTAACAAATATTATTCCATTTGATCCTCACAACCACTTTGGGAGGTGGGTGCTATTATTATCCTCATTTTACTGTTGAAGACACTGAGGTTAAGGGACTTACCCAAAGTCACACAGCTAGTAAGTGTCTTGATTGATTCCCGGCCTAGCACTTTATCCACTGACCCAGCTGCCTGTCTTTAGATGAGTCCGTGCAGAGTCATCTCGAGTTAGGAATGCTCCTGTCTGGAGCCACAGTTTCTGCTTTAGAAATGGTGCCTTTCCCTTTCTGCTCTGGTTGCTTCCTTCCATATTAAGGAAGCTGTGAGAGCACTGGGGGGGTGGGACTAGTGTGTATTATTTCCATTTCATATATTTCTTCTTTGCAGTTGCATTTCTTTTTCATATTTGAATCTTGTGATTTTGTCTGTGACCTTGCAAACCCTTTCTATCTGTTTGTCCAGGGGAGGAGATCCCTTATTTTAATGAACTAAAGATAATGATTAGAAGCTAGGCTTAGAGAATGTACATATCGAGTAGAGAAGGAGCCCAGCCCCCGTAAGAACAGGACTGACGTGTCTGGCTTATAGCTTATAGTTAGGGATTTGAAATGTTATGTACCTACTTTTATCTTTTCAATCTGTGTATCATCTTTTTAAGTTCAGAAAAAGGAACTATTGTCTGTAGTTAAGCACTCTTTGCACCTTATCCCAACCAGCCCTCTAAACTAAAGAGTCTATGGACTCTTAATTCAAAATCATTGATATATTTTTCCAGAGGGCTGTTTATCAACTCCCACAATATAGCCATTGGATCTGAGTAAAACCTTAGAGATTACCCAACCCAGGGATTCTTAACCTTTTTGGGATCTTGAACCCCTTTGGCAGTTTGGTAAAGCCTATAGACACCTTAGCATAATACAGTTTTTAAATGTATAAAATAAAATATACAGAATTCCAGAAAGGAAACCAATTATTTTGAAATATAATTATTAAAAAAAACCCCTACAGTTCATTGACCTCAGGTTAAGAACCTGTGATCTATAGTCTCATCTCATTTAACAAATAAGGAAACCTGGGAGTGACTTAACCAGGGTCACAAAGCTAGTAAGCATCAGAGCTAGGACTAAATCCCAAATCTCCTGATTCCTAGACTGCTCAGTTAATTGGCACATTTTTCTTTCTATAAATTATACTATTCTTAACTCCTTATTGCTATTCATGGCATTAGGGGTTCAGGTGTAACAGTGGTAAGGCTGTCTGTTTTTAATTTGGAGAAATAGGACAAAGTCTAAATAAGTCAAGGAGGAGTTATTTGATAAGAAAAGTCTTTGACAATGTCTGCTTGGATTTAAACACAGGCGCCTTATGTCAGAACAAAGTAGACTATGGAACAAGGCACTGATAAAATGGACCAGTCTCATGTGTGTACATAGGATTGTCTCCTATTTACAGGGCATTTGGCAACCTTAAGAAACAGATATTTCCAGATGGGTCCCAAAGCCAAAGTCATCCTCTTGCAAGTTAGCCATTGCAGATTGAAGGAAAAGAGAGGGGGTGTTAGGGGTGGGGGAGTGAAGGGGTTAGGGCATAAAACAAAAGGGGGACTAAGGGGAAGACAATAGAGCAAAGGAGGGAAGAAAGATGCCTCCTCACACACACATATACCTACCTTATTTCCAAGACCTCCGGTCTTGTCCTGGTGGTCCCTAATCTTCTCAGTCCCTGAGGTGTCCCTGCTTGGCAGGCTTCAATCCCCAGACCTCTAACACTGACTGGTTAAGTCTTCACTCAGAACCCACCTGGAATCCCTGTACTGGGTGACTAGCGCCTGCCTTAGCCAGCTATACTAGACTTTTTTTTCAATTTGCTTAATTCCATAAGCTTCTAGTCTCCTCTTTTCTTTTTCTGCATCTAGAAGGAGATAAAACTTCTGACTGTACTTGGCACCCCAGAAGCTCTCTGAGAGCAGCCAAGTGTTTATTTTGTGTCCCTTCAGTACTCAGTACTGTGTTCAGCATAGTGGCCTCAGTGAATATTTCTTGTGTCCAAAGTGGAGTGTGGTAGTAGCCTGGAACACATAGAGTATTTGATCATTTGACTTAAACACCCCTTTTAATTTGGTTCCTTCCTCCCAACCTTTTTACTAAAATTATGGAGAGTAATGACAGTTAACATTTATATGTTAGCCAAGCCCTTTTTGTATATTATCTCATTTGATTCTCACAACAACTCCGTGAGGTTAGTGCTGTTATTATCCCATTTCACAGATGTGGAAATTGAGGCTAAGAGAAAGGTTAAGTGCTTTGCCCAAGGTTACACAGTATCTTGAGACAGGATTCAAACTCAGGTCTTCCCCATTCTAGGTCCAGCCCTCTATTGTCTCTACCACCTAAGGCAAAACAGAGAGGTTTGGGTTTCTTCTTCATTTACTTTGTCCAGTAGATAATACTCTTTGCAAGTAGATAATTGGCCAGAACAAAGTTGGAGGAGAGTAAAGCAGGTCATGCTGGCTTAGAAAGTCCCCTTGAACACTGTATGCAGAAGGGGGATTAAAAATCCCAAGGTAACAGCTTTTGAACTGCAAGTGACCTTAGAGATAACTTGATCCAGATCTTTTATTTGAAAGAAGAGGAAACAGACCCTGAAAGTTCAGAGTGGATTTGTCCAGGCCCACTCTGACCTGGAGATTGTTACTTTTCTAAACGCTGGAGGGCAGGGACTGTCTTTTGTCCGTGTTTGTATCCCCAGTGTTTAGCACAATGCCTGGAATACAGTAGGTGCTTAATAGATGTTTATTGACTGATTGAAGAAGCATTAAGTTATGATCGCCTCAACCGGACTCAGTAGAGAATGCTTTGCTTTGGAGTTAGAGAGCACCTGGGTTCACCTGGCACCTGTGACACTACTTGAGTGACCTTGGCAACCCATTTAAAACCTGTCTCACTTCAGTTTTCCCATCTGTAAAATGAGGGGGCCTCTCAGATTTCATTTTAGTGTCAGATTTGTGACTCTAGGAATCTGCTTTCCAGGCTTCATTCCAGGGCCAGCCAGGGCCCAGGGTCAAGAGAAAAGAGGATTGTTTTCTGTCATTTCAGCAGAGACACTTCCTCAGGATAGGAACCCCTTGCTGAGCACAACAGTCCGTGTTACTTATTATAGGACTCTATTGTTCCATCCTGGCAACCTTGGCCTCTGTCTTTCTGGGCCCATAAATTTAGAGTTGGAAAGGCATCTAGTCTAGTTTTCTCATTTTACAGATGAGGAAACTGAGGTTAAGTGACTTGTCCAGGGTCTCACTAGTAGTGGCAGAGAACTAGAATTCAAAGCCAGGTTCCAGTGGCTTTTTAAAATCAAGTGTTGTACCTGCCTCGAAGAGTTTTCAGAAATCGTTTGGCTCCCAGAAATGATCTGACCTCCCGGGAGACATTGACCTTATCTCTGTTTTCTGTCCTTTGCTCTCACTGGGTCCCACCTCCCTTCCACTCCCCTTATCACCAAGGTAAGCAGAACTGAGCAAGTTTCTCAGTTGTAAAATCAAGGGGTTGGACTAGGTGCCCTTCAGAGGTCCTTCCCAGCTCTCACTTTTCTTGTTTCTGTGATGCAAATACACACCAAAGCCTATCATCCTCTTTTCCCCTGGGGAAGAAAAAAAAAAAAGGAGGGAAGCCTGGCTCACTTTTAATTCCCTGCCTGATTTTCATTCTGCTTGCTTATTTCACCTTTAAGTCATATAGTTTCTTGAAATGAATGACTTAACCTAGTTGGATTGGAGGGGGTGAAAAAGCTGAATTATCCTTTTTTTTTTTTTTTGCTGGTCCCTTATCCCTCCCACTCTTACCCACTTCCCCCCCCACCCCCACCCCCAAAAAAGACTACCCACATTATCTTTGGCTTCTCAGTGGACTGTCTGGGAAGGATTTTGGAAACTAAGTAGTGGTTTCTCCTTTTGGACCAGCCTTATTGAACTCTGACAGGAAAAGATAATATCACAGAAAGGAAGTGGACTGTTTTCTGGAGAACAAAAAGTAAGGGAAGGGGGAGGGGAAGAAAAGGAGAAGGGAAGGGAGGTATGGGGCAGAAAGGAGACTTCTTTATTCTTTCTTGGAGCCAAGTCATTATAGAAGAATGCAGGCTATGTTTAACTAATCATCTTAGAGCCAGACCAGGGCCAAATGGAGGTGTGAGTCCCTAAGGAAGTGTCTGGTAGCCAAGTTCCCGGAGAGCAGCCATGTTGAATTCATTGGGGTGTGTCCATTAGTTTAAGAGTAAAGGGAGCATTTTTTGACTGCAAGGAGTTTGATTACCTATTCATCCAACATTACAAGCTTTTATTCACAATCCCAGGCATGAGCATAATGACCATTGGCCCACAGGCTTGTGATGTAAGAGGAACATGCACTGTCTTTCTTTTTTACTGTATTTTCTTCTATTTTAACTGGCATCTGAGAGAGGGGAAAGGGCAGTATAGATTAGAGTGTTCTGCAGGCAGATGTTCTCTTACTTGGAGGATTTAGGGAATAGTAGAGGCAGGCAATGGAATACAATGAAAAAAACTTTGACTCTAGAAAGAGATCTAGTTTTGAATCCTACCCCTGACACTATACCTTGGTGATCCTGGCCCATTCATTCAGCATCCTTGGCCTTAGTTACTTCATCTGTTAAGTGAGAGGTTTGGATTAGTCAGTCCATGAAAGTTTCTTCTCAGTGAGCATTTGGTGTTGTATTAGTAATGTTACCTTATTTGTGAAATGTGTTCTCGGGGGAGAGAGAGAGAGATCCTTGTATCAGGGCAGCCAACACAAATATATGGAACTGGGAGTCAAGTCTTGACATGAGGCCCACACCTGACCAGGAATAAGGATCTCTCCTTCATAGTGTTAACCCATGCATCCTTACAGAGAGCACCTGGGCATATGTGAATGGCCCGTGAGAAGCTAAAATGATTTTGTCATTTAAGAGAGAAATTCTGACAGATCTTATCACCACATCGTGATGTAGAGAAGCAAGTCAGAAGATGGGCTTGAATCTTGACTCTCCCAAGATGCTGGTGTTACTTTAAGGAAATTATTTGTACTTTCTGAGATGAGGGAGTTGGAGCAGGTAATTTCTTTGCTTCCTAAAGCCTAACAATAGGATGCTAATGTAAATTTATGTGTGTGTTGCTCTTTAAAGTTTACAAATAATCCCCACCCCATCAGTTATGGTAGTGCAAATTGCCCCATTTTCCAGACAAGCAAACTGAGGCTCAGAAAAGGGAAGCAACTTTCCTAGGACAACTAGTGAATGTCAGAGGTGGTATTCAGACCCAGGTCTCCTGATTCCAAGTCCTGCATTCTTTCCTTTATGTTGATGATCTCAGAAAAAGTGCTTTATCCTCAACTGAAATTCCCCCAAAATAATGAGAGCAGGTGAAAGTTGAAACCCACACAAGATTTCCCCAGCCCTTCAAAAGAGGCTGCTAATGAGGTAATGACTAATGGCTTCTCCAATTGTTTCTGAATCTCTTGTAGGATCTTGCAGGCTCAGATGCCCCAGCCTTTCCTACAGCAGCAGCAGCAGCAGCAGCTCCCACCGCCACAGCCTGCCCACCCCCACCCTGCTGCCCTGTGCCACAGCCCCGTGGGCTCCCTCACCCCAGCTGGGGTTGATGCACTGATGTCAGCGCAGGCTGCATCCACCAACAGCCACCTGGCCCAGATGGAGGCCATTCTGAGAGACAATGAGAAACTACAGAGAGAAAATGAGAAGTTGCTGAGGGAATTTCAGACTTATAACGAGAAGGCGAGCCGGATTCAGAAGGTATGTTAATAGATGCATGGTACTGGGTAGGGTGCCAAATGTGTGCAAGGTGAATTCGGCATTTTTCCTCAGACTGAGGTCAGGGATGGCCCTTTTTCCAGAGCTACTGGTGCCTATAGCCTCCTTTGGCTGGCTCTAGCTGACCAGTAAGGGCAGGCAGACCTAACACAGTCCAGGGATCCGTGGAGCAATAAAGGATTTCAACGAGATAAAACAAAGAGATTAGTAAGAAGGTTCAAGTGAATGGGATTGGATAGAGTAAGAAAAAGGAACAGAAAATGGTTTCCACTGCCTTTTAATACTTGATGTCAAAGTCCTAGTCCTCAAGCTCCTCACCTTTCCAAATTCACCCAGGGCATTAACACCCCTTAACACACAACACACACACACACACACACACACACACACACACACACACACACACACTCTTCAAGCAGCTGTGAAGCAGCAACATACAATACAAGAAGTCTGGAGCAGACACAGTTGTTGGGCTGATTAGAAAGAGACCATTCACCATCTCCCTTCACATTTGCAACTTTTCTCTGTCCCTCCCTCCGCAGGGCCTCCCACAGAGAGCCCTTTGTGTTAAGGTACACAAGGGGAAGTCTGTTTCAGGCCAGCTTCAGCCAAAGAGAGAGCCCTCCTCTCCCCCCCTCCATACTGGAACAGATGGGTGACTTGTAGGAATTCTGGAGACTCGAGGGAGCACGTGCAGAACCTGTAGTAACCCGAACAGAAATGGAAAATTAAGTGGGATCTCAACAGACCAGGGGTTCTTAACCTCTTTTGTCTCAAAACCCCCTTTGGCAGTCTGGTGAAGCCTGTGGACCTCTGTTTCAGAATGATATTTTTAAATGCATAAGATAAAATAGTATTTCAAAGAAAACCAATTATACTGAAATAGAATCATCAAAAAAAATTTTTTTAAAGTTCCCAGACCCCAAGTTAAGAACCTTTGATCTAGACCCAATTTATAGTTTCCCAATGGTGGATGGATATGACCGAGGAGAAGAGAAGATTGCAGAGAGAGGTGGAAGCTGACTTGGCTGGTTATGTCCTTAAGAAAATCTTATTTGATAGCATTTGCTCTCTCTTTTTTTCCATGACTTAAATTCTGAAATTGGCAACCCTGAAGTTCAAGACTCAGATGGGGAAATCCCAGAGAAGATGACTTCAGAGGGTGTTAAAGGCACAGGAGACTTTTTCCCATGAGGCCTGGTAATAAAGCAAGAGCAAGAGACCAGATCCTTGACAAGATGGGCTGTTAGTGGGAAGGAACCTAACTGTCCACATCCTCTCTTGTGCTTCATGGGATAGGCTGGCCTGAAAATGAATGCTTCTCTCTGGGAAATTTTGCATTATTAAAGGCAGAAGTTCATAGTGATTCATGTCTAAAGGAGCCATGTAGTGGTTAGAAATAAATCACCCCACCACCACATGAGCCTTCAGAGAGTTTTTGGATGGCAATATTTTAGAGAACCATCAGAAAGGGATAGCAAATAGGGGTCTTTCTAGAATGTACTTCATGAAAATCTTGGAGTATCTAATTCATTGAGGTCATGTAGACCAATGATCTCACAATCCTGTAAAGCTGGTTTTTATTCTGAATGTGGGGCTTGATAGGAATTGATGGGGTGGTAAAAACCATTAAAGCCAATTTTTCTTTTGATTCCTCAAGCAAGATATGTCTTTCCTGCTACTGGAAAGGGTTAATTCCATTGATTTACACCTGCAGTTTTTATGCCTGTATCAAACAACCATTCTGTTGCAGGCAGGAATGAGAACGCAACGATTTTATGTAACTTCCTCTGGCTCCTCTCTCTGACTTCCCTCCTTAAGCTTCTCAGGGCAGAACAGTCCCCAAAAGAATTAACTCGTGAATCCAGTTAGACATAGAAGATTTCAATAGTGTTAGAAAAGGAAGAAAAGAAAGACTAAAGCTACTCATGATAACCTTAGTTATTGCTCTTCTCTGCTTTCCTGAGAAAAGACTCTGATCCCTTGTGTCCCTTTTTGCTACTCCTCTCCCCCAGCTGGAAACAGAAATCCAGTGCATCTCTGAGGCCTATGAAAACCTGATGAAAGCATCTACTAAGAGAGAGACCTTGGAGAAGACCATGAGGAACAAGATGAGTGGGGAGATGAGGCGGCTGCAAGATTTTAACCGAGATCTAAGAGGTGAGAAAAAATCAAAGTGGTAGAAGGAAAGCAGTGCGGAGACAATAGCTGCCCATGACCCCATATACTCAGAGGGGTAGAAAAGGTTCTATTTTCCCAAGATGTCTTCGTTTGCCTTCTCTGCCTTGGGAAAAGTCTCAGAATCTCCACATGAAGTCAAGTCAGCAAGCATTTATTAAACATCTGCCGTGTCCCAGGCACTATACTAAGTGCTGGGTATACAAAGAAAGAAAAACAGTTTCTGCTTTCAAAGAGCTCACAGTCTAATGGGGGGGAGACAGCATAAAAATGTCTCTTCACTCTAAACTCATAAATTGTATTGAGGACCTTTTCCTGGCATCTCAGGCTGTGGGACTTCCTACTACTCCTCTATCTTAGATACCAGCCACACTGTACATCCTAGGCAGGCTCCTCCTGGAGGTGGAACTCATCCAGGCCAATGCCTCAGATGTGTTCTTAAAGCCTTAAAGCATTTTCCTTGAAGTCACTACTAGTCGCTGCCATTGGAAAAAATATTGATCGGCTGTCTGGTCTCTAGACAGACACAAGGCACTTGGCCCTTTGATGCTTTGTGGGTGAGCTTTTCTCTTGATTTGAATCAAAAACCTGTGGCTTTAACTTGTGTGACCTTGGGGAAGTCATTTCCTCTATCTGGACTTCATTTCCTCATCTGTAAAATGAGAGGATTAAATTAGGTTATCTATGAGGGACAATCCAGCTTTAACTTTAAGTGTTACTTAATTCCCATTTCAGCCAGGCTCAGTTCAAGTGAATTTTTTTTTTCCTAATCTATTACTTGGGAAAAAATTTGGGTTACAGCTTAATGAAACTCTGAAGAAAAAACTTTTTTTTTCTTCCTTCTCTTAACATTTCAAACAGAGAGGTTAGAAACTGCAAACAGACAACTAGCCAGCAAGACGCAGGAGGCCCAGGAGGGCAACCAGGGCATGGTGGCCAAGCTTCTGGCACAGAGTAAGTACCAAATGCCCTTTTCTGGCCTTCTGGATGTCTTGGTGGGGCTTGGCTGGCTGAGGTGACACTTTTTGGCTAAGTATACAGCTGTTGTGCTAGGTAGTGTGAGAGATACAAAAATAAACAAACAAACAAAAACCCCAAAGCATGCCCACAGAGGGGAGAGGGGTATTGTAGTAATCCAGGCATGAATGAGATCATCAGGATAATGACGTGGTGGTTGGGTTGGAAAGTAAAGTATGCAACTGAGAAGGACTTTGGAGGAAGAAACCATGGACTTAATAGCAGATTAGCCCTAGGTGGAGAAGGAAAGGAAAAAGACAACTAACATTTTCAACCTAGCTGACTGGAATAATCATTTTACCACTTATAGAAATGGTAAAGTTGGGAGGGGGTTTCTGAAATTGAGGGTTAGTTTAGGCTGCTTGGAAAAGTAAAAAGTGTTGATTTTGAAGATAGGGGGTAAAGAAGAACCAGCAAAGGAGATATCAGAGGACCTGGGTTCAAACCCACCTGTGATGTTTAGCATCGATGTGATCTTGGGCTAGGTGGCCCCTGAAGGTCCTTCCAGCTCTGGATCTGAGACAGTAAAAACTGTGTCAAAAAAGAGATGTGAGGGAGAAAGACCAGCAAAATGCTGTATTAAAGAAACCAAGTCAGGAAAGAGTTTTAAGAAATTGTCAGTGAGGGACATCAAATATTGAAGACAAGTCAGTAAGGATAAATACAAAGAATAGGCCATTGGTATCATTGATCTATTAGTTTCAGGAGAAGGGTGGGGATATATAAAGTATCTAAATGAAAAGTGGAGGCAGGAGCTATAACCCTCACATTCAAAAAGTTTGGAAATAGCAGGAAACATGTTTGACTGTGAAAGGAAGGAGAAAAGTTAGTCATTAGCTAGAATAGGTAGAGTCAAGTAAAGTGTTTGGGTTTTTGTTTTTAAAGAGATGACAGCAAATATTTATTAAATACCTAGCGTGTTACCTGAGCATGTCTGAAGGTGGAAGGAAAGAAGGTCAGAGGACTCAAGTGGAGGAGTTATTAGCTTAATAGAACTGGAGAAAAAGCACCTTCTGAAATGGAACAGAAGAAAGATTTAGAGGAGAGATTTAGGAACAGATATGTTGAGGTGAAGGCTGGAGGACACAAGGGAGTACCCTTTTTGTCAAGTAAGATGTGAAGTTACTGTGTGGGGAGGTTTTGGTGTTACAGAATTAGGGTTTTAAGGAAAAGAAAGGTTCTGGGACAAATCCTTCTGAGGGTGTGTGAGTCTCCAATGGGCCATGGTTCTTCCTTCCCAACATTACCTGTGACCTGAAAAAAAAGTAACGGGGGGTGGGGGGAGGTCCGGAATTGGGCACTGGTGACCCACAGAGACTTAGAGGAAAGCCGAGGTGTTCCAGAGGGCACAATTCAAATAGCTCAGGGTAGAATCTTGAGCAGAGAAGAGGGAGTGGGTGCCTGAAGTGACCTCATAGACCAGGCATAGTGGGAGGGGTTGAGTCATTTAAAGGTCCTAGGAAGAGAGAGGAACATAGGTATGGGAAGTGATAGGTAAAAGAAGGCAGGTAAAAAAGGCCTTCAAGGACTTAGCTGTGGAAAGGGTGTAGTCTTACTGGGGATTGGGGTTAAGGATTGAGTGTGGCCATGAATTCGGGTGAATACTGCATGGAGGCACGGGATGGCAGATGGGGGATATAGGCTTCTGGGAATTTTGCTAGAAAGAAAGGAAAATGGTAAGGAGGGAGGCAGAGTAAGATTTCTTTAAGGCAGCAGAAGAGGCCAATCTGCTTTTGGAAGTTTTTTGAGTTCCTCAGGGAGAACTAAGCTGTTCTTGGCACTTCAGACAGAGTTATTAATCACCACAGCCATCAGTGTGACCTGGATTCTTCACATTCCAGAGGCTGTTCCTGCTCTTCCATTCTGTGCTCTCTCCTCCCCTCAGCTCAGTCCCAAGTCTGTTAGCTTCCTTCCCTTATTCTGTGATCTTTAATGTGTGTGCATGTGTGTTATCTATATATATGTGTGTGTGTATGTACACATATACACACATACACATCTCTTTCTGTGTGTACCTATATTTTACCCAAGGGGCTTCAGTTTAGGGCAGGTTCCCCACCCCTGGATTAGGCTTTAGGCTGTTTCATTCATGGTCTTAAAGTAAAATCATTTAAAAGTATTTTCTTTAATTTTCTCTAAAAGTCACCCTATCTGATCACCTTTCCCATTCATTAACTCACTCATTACAATTGTGCTCCTTCCTCCCCCTCCCCCTCTGTTTCACAAACTTAATCACAGACACAGAAATTACTTTGATGAGCTTTCCCTCCTTGAAATGAAACTTGCCTTACATTCTTCCATCAGAGTCCTGTTTGGGCCAGCTGAGAGGAGACAAGACATGACTTATGGATTTTGCCCTCCCACTCAGGTGCACAAGGATGGAGGACACATCCTGAAAGAAAGCTTATTCTAAGAAAGGCTCTTTAGAACCTAGAATTGGGAGATTTGGGAAGGGGACATGCTGACAAAATTCCTTCTGCAAAATTTTAGCATCCTGCAAACAAGTCTGTGTTTCTTTGCCTAGTTTTCTAGCCCCGACAGCCCACAGGGTGGAAACGTTTATTTTCACATCAAAGGTCTCCAGTGTTTGCCATGCTATTTTTTTTTTATCAAAGAGGCAGTAAGCTACCTTTTAAAAGGCAAAATTGTGCCAGTCTTTTCTTATAAAATTTAGATTTGACACATGTGTACATACGCACACAAACACATGGCACTGATAATCCTGACTGAGAGCTGTGAACTTGAGATTATTTAATCATCTGGACACTCCATGTGGCTACTGTTCTCCTAACATGAATTGAATGGACCTGGACCAGGTCAGCAACACCCATACATAGTGCAGATGGGATAAGGTGTAGAGCAGGGTAGAAGAAGAATCTCATTGGGCCCTGAAGTGTTTCCATCCAGAAACTCTCTTGTCTACTTCCCCATGTCCCCACAAAGATCAAACTTTCAGAGGACAGGGGTAGGTGTGAGGAACAAGACATAAAAGGGAAATTCAGACAACACAAAAACAAAGATCAAAATATTTTTAAACTTTTTTTAAAATCAAGCTCATTTTTCTTCCTCTGCTGATCTCTCCTCCCCAAGCCTATTATTCAGACCTTTCATGCTGTAACAGTTAGAATGAACAAAAATTAAAACCTATTTGGGCATTTCCCCCTACAAAAAACCCCAAACTTTCTCCCAAAGAGCACCCTTTGCCCCAGAATGGCTTTTTATGCCTGTATATACATCTGATGATTTCATAACAGAAGGAAACAAAGGGCTGGTCTGGGATAGGCCTGCATTCTGCTTTCCGGCCCTCCCAACCTTAAGTAAACTAATCACTTAGGGCATTAGAGTATTATTGTATTTCCCAAGGCTCTCTTCTTTCCTAAAACTCTTTTGACATCAGACTGTTTCAGCAGCCCCTGTTGCAATTGGACTTCTCTTTTAGTGAAAAATCTGTTTTCTAAGCAGTCTTACAAGGCCAGCATTTCTACCTCGCCTATACTGCATGTTTGTTCCTTGCTCCCCTGCAGTTTCATATATTTGACAGATTCTTGGCAAATAGGAATGACAGGCAGTAGTGGAAATAGTCCTGGACTGGAGAGTCAAGAGACCGAGGTTCTAGTTATGACTGTCCCTAGTTAAGCTCTACAACTTTGACCAAGTTATTGCCTCCTTGAAGAGACTTCGAGTGAAGAGATTGGACTGAATGAACTCTTAAAGTTGTCTTATGGAAAACTAAGACTGACTTGAGGGTTTGAGAGCTTGTTTGTTTGTTTATTTATTTATGGTGCCTTGGGATGACAATCCCTGCCTTTTCCTTATTCTCCAGCTCTAGAGTTTTAGGGAAAATTCCACGTGCAGTTAAAGCCTTCTCTCCCTCCATCATGATCTAGACCTCAGGGTATTTATTCTAGCTGACAGCCTGATCTTGGCATCTTGACATATCTGCGAATTGACCTTAGAAACTTAATCGAATCCTTTTTTAAAAGCAAACAAAAAACCAGAACTTCTCACTTGTCCAAATACCTTTTTTTGAGTTTTGATATTTTCACTAAAAATGAACCACCCTATACTAAACATAGGCTTTCTCTTCTACAATTTTCCAAATCCATACTTTGTAAGGAAACACACATGGCTTGCAAAGTCTCCCTTTTTACCTTCCCCACTATTAAAATCCAATTCCAAGAGGGAATGGAAAAGAGCAGTTTCACGTTTTTTATCACACTGCTGATGTAGCATAAAGCACTGGCTTT
This sequence comes from Phascolarctos cinereus, assembly GCF_003287225.1. Classification (NCBI taxonomy): domain Eukaryota; kingdom Metazoa; phylum Chordata; class Mammalia; order Diprotodontia; family Phascolarctidae; genus Phascolarctos; species Phascolarctos cinereus. The sequence continues at coordinate 121,884,968 of NW_027556098.1, read as the reverse complement.
GGAGGTGGAAGAGTCAGCTTTGATATTTACTAGCTGAGTAACTTTGGACAAGTCACTTGACCACTCTGGATCTAATTTTTCCCATCTATAAAATAAAGGATTGGTCTAGACCGGTAGTGTCAAAACCCAAATAGAAATGGGGGCCACTATACGAAAGGATCCCTTACAGGCCACAGGTTGACTTAATTTTAAAATGTAATAATATTACATAGATTTTATTGCATTTTATTGATTTATTTTGTTAACTATTTCCCAATTATATTGTAATCTGGTTTGATCTGCTCTCGGGAATGTTGTGGGCCATGTGTTTGACGCTTCTGGTCCAGAACATCTTCCAAGGTCATTTCCAGCTCTAAATCTTACTCTTTTGGAAGGAGCTGACCAATTAGAATAAGTCTTACTGCACATAACAGGTCAGCTGAATGGAATGTGTCTGGGTGAAACAACCCTCTAATAGTTATGTCCCAGGAATCCTCCTGTAAGAAATGGTCTTCCATCATTGTGTCTCCCATTGTGCCTTGTACGTATTAGATTCTCATCAAATCTTTGAGCAAGGGAATGAACAGACCTTTTCTCCTTCTCTTCCCTCCCAGACTATGAGTCTCAGCAAGAACAAGAAAAGATGGAACGGGAGATCTCATTGCTCCGGAGCTCCAATGAGGACCAGCGCCGACGGGCAGAGCTTCTGGAACAGGCCCTGGGTAACGCCCAGGCCCGGGCCGCAAAGGCAGAAGATGAGCTTCGGAAGAAGAAGGCATACGTGGAGAAGGTCGAGAGGCTTCAACAGGCCCTGGGGCAGCTCCAGGCAGCCTGCGAAAAGAGGGAACAGCTGGAGCTACGTCTTCGAACCCGCCTGGAGCAGGAGCTGAAGACTCTTAGGACGCAGCAGGTGAGTGAGTGACCTATGCCTGGCCTATACTTAAAAGTCAAGAAGACCTGCCGCAGGCACTTAGCAGCCATGAGACCCTGGACAAGTCACCTGATTTCTCCCTGCCTTTAAGGTCCCTTCTAGCTCTAAATCTGTGACTAACCCTCTTCTTCGATCCCAACCCTCTCCCTACCCCCAAGGTCCGTGTACCAACCAAAAGTTCCTCTGCTCGTTTGCTGGATGCATGGCCCCTCTGACAAACTGATGTTGACATGAACTCTGCCAGCTGTTATTTGGTTAACTATGAGGAAATTGTGACCTTGACATCTGTTTTCCTCTAAGCAGACTTCTCCGTGTCCCAATCCACTTTGGGGACAGAATTGCTTCCCAGACTAAATCAACAGGGATTTGGGTTCTTCTTCAGACTCTGTTGTAAAAGGAGTGGGGAGGGGAGGGGTGGGGACAATCAATTATCGTGCTAGGTGGGAATATCTACAATTAGAGGAAAGGTTTCTAGGCCAGAGAATTTTAAAATATGACAACCAAGGGGAAGGTTCATAGAAGAGTAGCCTGCTGGAAAGGAGTGCTGGACCTAGTGTCAAGAAGGCCTGCATTTGAGTCCAGCCTTAGTCCAGCTGTGTGACCCTGAGCAAGTCACTTAACCTCTGTTGGCTTCAGTTTCTTCATCTGTGAAATTCAGATAATAATAGCACCTCTACCTCCTAAGGTTATCGTGGGATAAAATGAGCTAATATTTTATGGAGTGGTTTGCAAACCTTAATGTGCTATATAAATGTTAGCTCTTGTTATTAACAGTAATGATAATTGTACATATGCATAGCATTTTATAGCCATGGGCCTTACCACCTTCCGTTCATCTTAGCGAATTCCCTTGTTCTAGATGTATTATTTCATTTGATCTCAACAACTCTATGAGGTAGGTAGTAGCACAGTTATCATTATCTTCATCTTCCAGATGAGAAAACTGAGCTTTGGAGAAGTCAGAAGACTTACTTAGGGCCAGTCAGCCACTTGATGTGACTCATTTGATCCTTCCAACAACCCTGCTGCAAGGTCGATAGCCTATGTACTAAATTCATTCTCCGTACTTGTGACCATTGACTTTAGGATTTATTAAACATCCTTGTGGAAGTCACTCTGCCAGGGGCTGGGGAGATACAAAGACAGAATGAAAAACAACCCCTGCCTTCAGGATCTTGCCTTCTACCCTCTGTAATAAGTATCTTTCTTTCCTAATGTGCCCTTAGCAGAATTTTGGCAGTTAGCTGAAAGCTAGGAGTCATGGTATAAAGAGTGCCAGATCTGGTGAATTCGAATCTTCACTCAGACACTACCTGTGTGACTGGCCAAGTCACTTAATCTCACTCAGCCTCAGTTTCCTTATCTGTGAAATGGGGATAATCATAGCCCCTACCTTCTAGGATTGTTGTAAGGTTCAATGGGATAACCTTTATAAAGCGCTTTGCACGCCTTAAGGTGCTATATAAATTCGAAGTATTATTGTAACCGTCACTCACAGAAGCACTCCTGACCTTACCTATACTCTGTCCTGAGCTCATTTATGGGTTTGTAGGCAATAAAACTTGCAAAAGGATCTAGACCTAATTTGTTATTCTAAGACCTATCTGAAGGTCCCACCCTCAAACATGAACTTGTTTGTCAGAGAAGGGGGAGGGATGAAGCAAGCTCAAGTGTGGGTCTAAGTTCACCAGCCTCCTTTGAGATGGGTCAGCCACCAGTAGGTGACCTTAGCCTCATTTTGTGCCAATGCAGAGACAGATGGCAGCGCCCAACAGCGGATCGCCCGAGCTCAGTGTGCCTAGGCTGTCGGAGCAGCTGAGGGAGAAGGAGGAGAGGATCTTAGCCCTCGAGGCAGACATGACCAAATGGGAGCAGAAGTACCTAGAAGAATGTACCATGAAGCAGTTTGCCATGGATGCCGCTGCGACAGCCGCCGCTCAGCGAGATACTACCATCATCAACCACTCCCCTCAGCACTCCCCCAATAGCAGCTTCAATGAAGATCTCCTCCTCACCAACCACAAACACCAGGAGATGGAGAACAGGTAAGAACTTGTGGAGGCACCTGGTCCTATTCTTCTTCCTGTACCTCCCCTAGGGAAGCTAATTCGGTGAAGTGCTGAGCAAGCCCTGCAGTGCCAGACAGAATCTCTGTGTAGCTTTCACTGAAACACAAGTTTGGGGCAGTTGTCCTGATCACGCAAACCCTAGGGAGGCTTCTTTGATTGTGATGAATAACTGAAATGTGGCATGATGGAAAGAACAGTGGACTGGCAGGTGGGGCACCTAGCTTCTTGCTGTGCTCTGCCACTAAGACCTTAGGCAAACCACTGGACTTCAGGTTTCTCGCTGAGTATAAATAATGATAACAATGATTAATAATAGCTAGATTTATATAACGCTTTAATGTTTTCAAAATGCTTTACAAAATCTCTTTTGTTCATCACAATAACCCTAGGAGGCAGGTGTTATCATTATCTGATGGGGAAACTGAGGCAGACAGCTTAAGTGACTTGACAAGGGTGACACAGCTATTCAGTGTCTGAGGTAGGATTTGAATAGGTAAACAGAATGATAATAGCAGTTTTCATTTATGTAGTATTTTAAGACTTATAAAATCAATTATAGACATTCCCTTCTGTAAAATGGAGATAATCACATACTTATATTACCAACCTCATAGGGTAATGAGGTAAATGCTTTGTAATCCATCAAGTGCTCTAGAAATATGAGCTATTATATAGTATTTTTATAGTATACTATGCTATTATACTTTAAAACCTATTCTCAGGCACAAGTAAAAACCCTAAAGGTAATCAGCAAACATTGTTTGTCAGTGAAGATGATGATAATGATAGGTTTCTAACGATTCACGTTCCCAGGATTATTCACTATTTGACTCTACAAAATTTATAGCACACTTGGACAGGTTAGTTTTGCCACCAGGTAAAATAGATATGCATAATAATAACAGTAGCAGTGCTTTAAAATTCTCCAAATGATTTACATTAGTTTTCTCATTTGATCCTAACAGTGACCCAGTAAAGTAGGGAGCTAAATCCTCCCTTTTATATATGAGGAAACTGAGGCAGACTTGCCCTAAGCTTGCAGAGCGTATGAGTGGCATGAGCCCCCACTGTCTTCGAACATTTTAGGCAAGAATCTGACTGGTCCTGAAGATAACTGACTGTTTATTTCTGAGCAGATGTCAAATGATTTGATGTTTCCTGCTGATTGACATTTGATCCTAACTCTTTGGTCAATGTGGGCAGATATAGGGCTTGGTTTTTGTATACATAGCTTCACTTCATCTTTGTACAGCATGCCTAATTGGTGCCTCTGAAGGAAGGGCTGTGTAGGTGCCATCATTGAAGTAGACTTACATCTATCAATAAGCATTTATTGTGTACATATTATGAGCCAGCCAGTACTAGACACTAAATCTTCTGCCTTTCCCACCATTACAAGTGATGAAGAAATGCTCTAACAGCTTACACAGGTCCTATTTTCAGAATGTGGATTTTAAGCTGTAATTAGAAGTCAGAATGTGATCATATATCCAGAGGACCTATAGTGAGCCTCTGGTCATGAGAAAGCAACTGTTTTCAGTCCAATCCAGCATTCACCTATTCATTGCCTGTTAGGTGCTAAGCTCTGTGCTAGGCACTGGTAAAAATAAAGATGGAAGAAACAAATGCCTCTTGCCCTCAAGCTGCATGCATTCTTTTGACTTTTCAGTGGTACCACAAGACACAAGGCTAGGCTGAGATGGGAACATCTTCAAAAAATGTTGCTGTTGCTACTGTTTTTTTGACTTAGCATTAAATAGATGCTTTCTTTGCTCCCCTGCACTCCAGGTTAAAAGTGCTCCATGCCCAGATCCTGGAGAAGGATGCTGTGATTAAAGTACTTCAGCAGCGTTCTAGGAAGGACCCGGGCAAGGCCTTGCAGTGCTCTCTGCGACCCGCTAAGTCTGTGCCATCCATCTTTGCAGCTTCAGGGACCCAAGGCTGGCAGGTGGTCTCAGCCATCAGTGAAGGACAGTCTGATGGCCTCTCCTGGGGAGCAGCAGGTAAGAGGACCCTGGGAGAACGAAGGAATGTGGAGAGGATTTTGCCTTGAGGTCTTAGACTAGTTTTTTCAAGGTTCCTATTTGATTTGATTCATCTCATCGAAAAATCTAGGGACCTTGAAAGCAAGCGATTGAGGTCTTGTGAGCTTCCAAAGAAGATACAGCTGCCCTACTAGATTAAGTGTGGTGTAGTAGAAACACACTAGATTTGGAGTGTCAGGAACTGGGTTCAAATCCCAAATGAAAAAAGCTTTGCAAATATTATTTGTAAAGTACTTAACTTAGCAATGCCTGACTTGTACCTGGCATATAATATAGCTGTTATATAATTGCTTATTCCCTTCTCTTTCCCTAATGTTCCCCGATAAGTACCATTTTGTCAGGGTGCTGATGACAACCTAGAAATATCCTATGTTCTTCTAGCAGGTCGGGTCCCAGCAGAGGAGATGCCCACCAGCCCCCATCCCTCCCATGCCAAACATGTAAGCAAGGATGGAAGTACTCAGACTGATGGCCTTCCTGACAGTGTTATCACCTCCCAGGGGCCTGGGCCTGAGGGCCTCTTGAGCGGCAGCAGCAACCATGGTGGAGCTCTAGCTGGTAAGTACTCCACCCTGTTGGGCTGCCCTGGTCACTTGTCCCTAGCTCCAGAGAGAGAGAGAAAGAAAGGAGGGGTGGGTGGGTAGGTAGGAATGGAAGGAGGAAGGAAAAGGAAATGAAATGAAACAAAAGTTGTCTCCCCATTGCCTTCTAACAACTGTCTTAATCCATTGGCACTTGATTGAGGCTAATACACATGATGTGAGCTGGCTTTGACTACCATAAAGAGTTCATAAAGTGCTTGTATGCTGCTTTAGCTGAGATCATAGAAGCAAATTGTGGGGGTGAGGTGGAGGGGAGGGTGTAGAGAACAGAGAATGATGAAAGTCAAGAAGGAAAGGGATATGAATCTGTCTGATGTTTCTTGCACACTGCATTGTAGAGATGAAATTCATTAGTTCATTCATTCAGCAAACATTTATTAAGTGCCTACTTTATGCCAACTATAAACCTACCATGCTAGATGCTGGAGATACAGAGACAACAGGACAGTTCTCATCCTCAAGGAGCTTACGTTCTCCTAAGGGTCGTAGAAAACATGTCAGACGTGTCACATAGAAGTAAATGTAAAATTATATTCCAAGGTAATAGAGTGGCAGCTGGGATCCAGAAAGACTTTATAGGCTTTAAAACTTGAGCTTAGCCTTGAAGGAAGAAAGAGGTGGAGGTGAGAAGGGAATGTATTCCAGGCCTGGAAAACTACACTGACCAGTTAGGCTAATGGCCCTGTCTAATGAGAGGAATTTGTTTTACAAAGGAACTGGGAGGGAGGAGCATGGAGGAGATTCCTTTTGTCCTCTCCTCTCCCGCCCTTCTGTAGTAGAATCTACATAGTTCTGTCTGTGCCTCATGGAGTAGAGAACCACAAATATGTGAAGAATTTCCAGCCTCCCCTCCCTCACATACTGCTTACACCCTCCCCCCAAAGCCTCTAGCCAAAGGAAAGGAGATAAACTTATCTGAGTGTTGGAGGCAGCTAATATACCCAGGGAAGGAACAGGGAGAACAGGCCCAAATCTAGGAGGGAGTAGGGAATGAATTCTTACATGTTCTTTGAATGAACATTTATGTCACCAAAAATGTCAGGGCAGGCTACTGTGTGGAAAAGAGAGGGCAGGTCTTAAAATGATGTTTCTGTATTAGAAGAGGGAGCAATAAAGGCCTTGGGATATTCATTCATGTGTATGTTTCTCTTCCTCAGAATCTCCAGCTACATCGAAGACTCAGGACATATCTGAGATGGTGGAGATCCTGATTTAAAGAAGCAGCTGGCTCTGTGGCCCTCAAAATAGCTTTATGTCCACCTCTGCAGATCCCATCAGATCCTTCTCAAACTACTAGCTCCCATCCTTCCTCTGACATAGACCTGGGGAATCCTTCCTACCCTGTGACCTGGCTGGGGACATGCTCACTCTGTTTGGCCTCGGAGTTTGGAAGGAAACTGATTGGGTGGGAGCAGAGCTGTTGTGTGATCTGCCTCCTGTGTGACCCATTGACCACAGTTCTCCCTGAACAAGTTGTTGGAAGCCAGGGTTTGCTGGAGCTATCCACAAATCCCACAGGCAGATAAAGAGATGCAAAGAGTTCAGAGAGGGGCTGAGCCCCCCTCTTGATCCTAACTTGCCTTGAACAATGAGAGGGAGGCAGTTAAGACTGGTAAGGTATGTGCGGAGGGCCGTGTGTGGAGAAGACACCCACATATGGGTCCTGGAAGAACTGGTTGCTCAGTTTCCATGGAGAGCCATCTTGTTGGTACCAAAACCTCAAATACAAGTTGCCAGAAGTCAGCCTGTGTTTGTGTTTTGCTGGCTCTGCAAGATTCTTACTCCTCCTCTGTTCTCCAGCCCTGGCTTCTTCCCCTTTCATCTTACAAGGACTGGAATCTGGTAGGGTGGATATGATTTTTATTGGTTTTATCAGCTGCTCCAGCCAGCTTGCTGAGAGGAAAAGTCCCTTAACACTCTTAAATTGGACTGTGTACCCTTAGGCAGCTGCACTAGGAGACATTGTCCTATTATTTGTATATAATTCCTTCTTGTAGGGAACAGAATGGATATTTTTCATTTCAGGTTCTTTCCCACATGCTTTGTTTTCCCTCTCCCTGTCAGCTGCTCTCTTTGTCCTTTCCCTGTCCTGTTCCTTTATAATATTTGATTTCTTAAATTTTTTTTAAAAATCCTTTTGATTGCGAACACTCTGATCTTTTGAATGTTTGCCATCTTATCCTTTTCCTCCATTTTGCATCCTGTTTCTTTCGAACATTAAATATCCATCTGGAGAGCCCTTCAGATGCCATTGCCTGCCTTTTGGACAGTCTCCATAATTCCTGTCAGTGGAATTTCCCTTCTGTTTGTTTGGTTATAAACCATGAGCCAAATGGAATGTATCAGTGTGTGTATCCGAGTGTGGTGGGTGTATCCCAGCGTTCTCTTCTCTCTGTTTCCATTCAGGGGACAAATGGCAGCAACCATCTTAAGTTCAGCTGACTTTTTTCTGAGGTCACAGAACTCTGAGCTGGAGATGGGATTATGCTTAGGGGAAAGAAAGGAAAAAAAAAACAGCCACAGCAGAATTAGAAGAAGAAAAAAGGACTTCTGAGATAAAAACCATTTTAAACAGGCAGAGGATTAATTGGATTTTTAGCTGCACATTTTGACCCCCCACACTCTGGAATAATACCAGATACACTGATATTGTATAAGTGAAAATTTTCTTACATGCCCTTGGCTACTGACAGCTGGCTTCTGACAGTAGTGGATTTTGACTTGTATATAAGTCATACAGTTCAGACACCAGGAAAAATAATGTTTCCCTGGTTTGTCCTTCCAGTTTTCAGCTCAATCTGTATATCTATCCCCTCTCTTTGTTTTTAGATTTTATATATATGTATATTTTTTCCTGGTTCCTTAAGTTTCCTTTTAAACCATCTGTGCATTTGCTGGACAACTGCATTTTTTATTGTCTACCCTTCCCCCACACGCTTTAAAATGGATTTGGTTCCTGTGCATTGTTTACAAAGCAAAAACAAAAAGCAAAACAAAGCGGAAAAATATTGTGAAAGAGGAAGACAACTTAATATATTTTGGATTAATATTGGTATTTCTTTTAAAAGTATTTTTTCGTGCTGTGAACTTTTTCTGCCAAAGACAATGATGTTTGTTTGTATGTTTTAAGTTATCTTAAGTATTTAAAAATGTAAACTTGGCTGTGTTGCTGTGCCACCCTGTACCAGGACTGCTGTAGCATTCCACTTGGTATAACAGTATTTTAATTAAAAAAAAAAGTAAAAATGTTGAAACAAGCTGTTCTCTTTGTTTTTATCCCTGCATAGAGAGAGACCCTGGGGCAAAGAGATCTGAACTCCAACTCCTAACCTTAATGAGATTCATTCTGGTCATGTTTTAAACAACGACCAGGATATTTTCATGAACAATCAATACTAAATAATTGCTGTTTTCTGAAAGTGAGGTGGGCTACCTTGGGAGGCTTTGGAGGGGCAGGTGCAGGCTAAGGTAGCCCCTGAGATCCTTTCCAACTAGGAGAATCTAGTTTATGTTGAATAAATGAGGGGCAGCTAAGTGAACAGTGCATTGGGCCTGAAGTCAGGAAGAATCATCTTCCTGAGTTCAAATCTGGCCTCAGAACACTTTTTAACTATGTGACCCTGGGCAAGTCACTTAACCCTGTTTGCCTCAGTTTCCTACTCAAAAATAATCCAGAGAAAGAAATAGCAAACTAGTCTAGTATCTTTGCCAAGAAAATCTCAAATGGGATCATGAAGAGTTAGAGGACTGAAATGACTGAACAAGCAATAATACTGTACTGGGAAGGGACCCATCAGATTCCCTAAATATTCTCCATTCATCGAGTTGATTGAGGAGTTAATCAAATTGATCAGGGATCTCCTTTGGCTAACTTCTTATTTATTTGTATGTCTAGGATGTCTGCAGGGGAAATGGGCTGGCACATTTGGTGATAGGCATCTATTTGTAGTGCACAGATAAAATAGGGCACAATCACCTGGGAAACCGGAGGCAGAACTTAAATGTTTGGTGATGTCACTTAAAGGAAAGGTGTAAAATCATATTGTTCCCATTGAATTTTAGCCCAAGGAGGAGTGAGAATGCATAGGAATGTGTGTTTATATGCTATATTGCTCCCTCTTGCTCTCCCCTCCCTGCCCCACCCTTTCAAAGGTAGCTCTAAAGCCACCTCCTAAAGGAGGCCCTTCCCAATTCCCACAGCTGCTTCTGCCTCCTCTCCCTCAAATTAAAAAAAGCCTTTGCCCTCAAAGAGCTTACATTTTACTGAGGGAGAAATAAGTACCCAAGTCAATATAAAATATTTGCAAATAAATATGAAATGGAGGTTGGGGGACAGTCAGAGGGAAATATGGGCTGGTGAGGGAACAGGAAAGTCTTGTAGGAGGTAACACTTAGGCTGAGCCTTAAATAAATTCAAGTCAACTAGCATTTACTAAACACTTATATTCCAGTCGCTGAGTGCTGAGGGGTAAAAAGAGGCCAACAGTCCAGGCTCTTGGGGAGCTCACAGTCTAAGGGGGAAACAGCATGGAAACAACCTTGTGCAGAGAGACAGAGAAAGATTGGATGGATGGATGGATGGATGGATGGATGGATGGATGGATGGATGGATGGATGGAAAGAATCAAGGGTAGCCTCAGAGGGAAGACACTAAGATTAAGGAAGATTTGGAAAGGCTTCTTACAGAAGGTAGAACTTTAGCTGAGATTTGAAGGAAACTAGGTAAGCTAGAAGGGTGAAATGAGGAGGGAGAGAGTTCCAGGCATGGGGACCAGCCAGTGAAAACATTGGGAGTTAGGAGATGGGGTCCAGTTTGAGGAAAAGCAGTGACACTGGATTGTAGAATATATTGAGAGGTATATAGAAGACTGAAGAAGTAGGAGGGGACCCAGCTATGGAGAGCTTTAAAAGACAAATAGAGGATTTTGTATTTTATCCTAGAGGAAACAGGGAACAACTGGAGTTGATTGAATGGGAAGAGGGGGGACATGATTAGACCCATGCTTTAGGAAGATTACTTTGACAACTGAATGGAAGATATACCGGAGAAGGGAGAGACTTGAGGCTGGGACACCAACCATCTAGCTATTGCTGTAGTTCAGATATGAGGTGATAAGGACCTGTTCCAAAATAATGACAGTGTCAGAGGAGAGAAGGGGGCATGTATTTAAGATGTTACAAAACTTGGAAACTGATTGGATAGGAAGATTGAGAGTGGGGAGTTAAGAATGAAACCCAGGTTTCTAGCCTGCGTGACTGAGAGGATGGTAGTACCCTCAACAGCAATATGGAAGTTAGGAGCAGAGGAAGGTCTGGGTCAAAAATAAGAGTTCATTTTTGGACATACTGAGTTTAAGATATCTATGGGACATCCAGTTCAAGATGCATTCTAAACCTTTGGAGAAGCAAGACTGCAGATTGGGAGAAACATTAGATCTGTCTCTAGTAGACAATAGACAAGTAGATCTGAAAGTCATATGTGTGGAGATGATAATTGAAACCATGGTAGCTGATGAGATCACCAAGTGAATTTGTATAAAGAAAGAAGAAAAGAGGGTCTAGGACAGAGTTTTGAGGGACCCAATGGTTAGCAAATGTAAACTTGATGAAGATCCAGGAATAGAGACATAGAAAGGCCTGTGGTCAAATAGTTAGGAGGAAAGCCAGGAGAGAATAGTGTCAGGGAAATCTAGAAAGAAGAAAGTATCAAGGAAAAAGGGGTTGTCCACAGTATCAAAGGCTGTAGATAAGTCAGTAAGGGCAGAGACTGAGAAAAGGTCATTAGATTTGCCCAGAGATCATTGGTAACTTTGAAGAGAGCACATTCAGTTGATTGATGATATTAGAAGCCAGATAAAAAAGAGGTAAGAAGAAAGTGAAAATATCTATTGTAGATGGCTTTCTCAAGGAGTTTAGCCACAAAATGGAAGAGAGATGTGGAACAAGAGCAAAGATGACAGATGGATCAAGTGAGGGTTTTTTTGAGGGTGGGGGAATTATGGGTATATTTGGAGGCAGTAGAGAAGCAACCAGTAGAGACACAGAATGATTGAAATTAGTGAAAAAGTAGGAAAATAAGGAGTTAGACTAGTTGAAGCACTTAATACAAGCTTCTTGAATTGTCTGGAACTAAGACCCATTCTGGCTCTAAATGCTATGATCATCTCACTCATTACCTACCATTGCCCAAACTCAGCATAGATTGTTAGGGAGAGGGGGAAGGGATATGTGGGTTCATAGCTAGTTGGTAGGTTTCGTTTCTGTCTGTAATTTAGTCCTAATATACTGTGGATGAGGTGGAGTTTTCCCTTGATTTTGCTAGGTGGGCACCCAGAAGCTTTTACACAAACAGGGCTAGATTATTTTTGACAATGTTTGAATAGGACCCAGAAGCTTCCTATCATTTCTTCTTTCTTGTACTGTCTGCCAAGGCTAGATCTACAGGAATCTTTCTCAGTCAAAATATTGGTATCAAATAGTGTGAGTTTAAGTGATTATGTCCCCAAGGTTAAAAAAAAAAGGATAGATAAACCACCTTCACCTCCATCATATCCAGAAACCTCACATGTTCACAGTTCTTTCAAGAACCTCTGATCCTTACAGAGACTACATAGACAGTTGGAACTCTCTGTGGTCAATAAAGAAACAATGAAACACCCAACTTCTCCACTTGCCAATGCTAGCCTCAAAGCTAATAGTAGTTTCCATGTATATTCGTTGGGAGTGTTGGTGGTATTTTTCTTTTTATCAAGCATCATTTGAGTTTTTCTTTAGGGCAGATAGGGAGAATTGAGTACATTCCAAATGGCCAAAGCATGTAAGTCTTCAAGGTGCAATGTGAAAGCTTATTTACATGTTTCTCTCACTCTAATAACCCTTTCTTGGCAGGAATTGCACAATAAAGTTTCATGGGAATAATAACAATCATAATAACTGACATTTTTGTGGCATTGTAAAAATCTACAAAGTCCTTTTCTCACAAGTTACAGGGAAGCCTATTTTGGCTCAGGAAAAGGACATGTTGATAGAGCTATGGATGTAGGAGCTGGAAGGGGTGTTAGAGATTATCTAGTCCAACTCCCTCATTTTACAGAGAAACTGAGCCTCTGAGAGGCACAGAGTCACACAAGTTTGTCAGCTCACAGGAATAATTAAGTAGTAGATTGGAGATTTGAGCCCAAGTCCGCTAATGTCAAATTTAGTGCTCTTTGCACAACATGCTACCTCCCTAAATGCTCTTCAATGAAGAGATAAGCAGCTTTTTGAGGTAGTGAGGCCTCAATCACTGAAAGGAAATAATGCAGTGGTACTGGAGACCTCTTCCTCATCCTCCACCGTTTTTTTTAACAATAAAAATTTTTTTTACTGTAAGTTGATGAAAATATTTGTATATAATTGAAATTACACAATATCATCATTGCTTAAAATAAAAGGGTAGCTATTCCTCAAAAGTTAAATAAAATGAAAGAAAAGTAAACTAATAAGTACATGTTGTTCAGTAATACTCATGATCATCTCCTCAAATTATTTAAAACATCCTGAGTGGAACTTCATTCTCCACCATTTAAGAAGGGCACTCAGGGAATTCTCCTCATCATTTCCCACCTGGCTACTTTCCTGGACTTTATGATCTCCAGAAACTCATCATTCTGCAAGATGAAATCAACTCTGAAACTCTCATCTCCTCAGATTATTTCCCTCTGTTGCTGCAGGCCATCATCCTTTCCCTCCCCACTTTTCAGCTTTTTTTTTTTTAGGTGTTGCCTTCTATTAGATTGGGAGGTCCTTGAGGGCAGGGACTTTCTTTTGTTTTTCTTTGCATCATCATGCTTCACCTAAGGCCTGACACATAGTAGGTGCTTATTAAATGTTTATTCCTTTGACTTCATGCTATTCATATCTGCCCAAAGAGTTATTAAACTGCCTATGCCCTTCAACGCAGCAATACCACTACTAGGTCAATTTCCAAAGATGATTAGGAGAAAAGGAAAAGAACCTATGTGTTCTTAAATATTTATAGCGGTTCTCTTTGTGGTGGCAAAGAACTGGAAATTGCGGGGATGCCCAATAATTGAGGAATGGCTGAACAAGGTGTAATATATGATTGCGATTTAATACTACTGTGCTATAAGAAATGATGACCTCAATGATCTTAGAAAAACATGGGAAGACTTGGACAAAATAACGAAGGGTGAGATGAGAAGCACAAAAAGAACACCGTATATAATAACAGCAGTAGGATTTTAATAACAACTTTGAGCTAATCCATCATTTTGACTGTTACAAATGCCCAAATTAACAATAAAGCACATATGAAGAAAGATGCTGTCTGCATCCAAAGAAAGAACTAATAAGTATGTATAGAATTTACATATATACATATATATATATACATATGTGTGTGTGTGTCTGTCTAATGGTAGCCATTGGGTGGAGGAGGGAAGAAAAAAAGAAAAAAAAAGAAATTTATATAACTTTATATATATTTAAAAAGAATAGCAAATTGTACATAATAGATTTGTAGTTTCATGCACAATCTATTTTTTATTATACTGTGTTATATAAATATTTATTCCATAAATTAAAAATAAAATAAATTTAAAAAAAAATTCTGGTGGCTGTTGCCTATAGAACTCCATGTCACTCCATTTCCTTCCTCAGTAAATTGGATTCCTGGCTTACAATTTTTCTCTCCTCCCCAACTCCTGCCCTCCTACTAAGGGATTTCAATATACATATTGATTCTCTCAAATACCCTAACCACTCAGTTCCTCAGCCTACTCTCCTCCCACAAGCTACTCCTCCACCCTATTTTCAGCCACATGCAAAGATGATCACGTCTTTGCTCTTGCCATGACCCACAAATGTAGCACCATTACGTTCAAGAATTCCAAAATTCCCTTATCTGGTCATTGGATGTCCAGGAGATATTTCACTATGTCCAAAACAGAACTCATTATTTTTCCCCCTACTTCTACCTTCCCTCTTACTTCAGAGGGCAACATCTTCATCCTCGTCCCTCAGGTTCTCAGTAAAACCTTAACTGCTCACTATCTCTCACTCCCCCATATCCATATAGATAGATATAGATTTTTTTTTAAGGCAGAATGATGCAGTAAAGAGGGTATAGAAGCAGGAATGTGGAAGATGTGGTTTAAAGTCCCTACTTAAACAATTACTGCCTGTATAACCCTGGGAAAATTTAACTTTGGGGCCTCAGCTTCCTCATCTATGAAATCAGGGGGTTGGATTTGGTGGCCTCCAAGATCCTTCCATCTATAAGTCTATGATCCTATGAAATTTTATTATTATTATTATTAATAATAATAAAAATATTTATTCTTCTGAGAGGGTTACAAATCCATATGTCCCTTGGGGAGCTTAACAATTTCTCCTGTGGGATAGTTTGGATGTAACCCTTTCAAGAAGTGTGTTGAATTTTGAAGTGGACAGGACACTGTTTGGAGTCAAGAAGACTTATAGGAGAACGTGGAAAAGAATTGACAGGATGAGCAATTATGGATGGGTTGCAATCTGCATTAGTGAGATTGCAGATTCATTGTAGTGTTCGAGAACTGCAAAAATCTAAACATGTCTTCCAAGTTCTGTTTATCAGGAACACGAACCAAATCATTGTCCACTTACTCTCTCGGACACTGTTTAAGTGTCCAGGATTCAGATGTGGTAATTCTGCCCTGATTCAAATGTAGAAATAAAGGGTAGCTAGTAATGTATATGTTGCTGCTTACGAAAAAAAATGAAAATTCACTTTCATTCTTCCAATCAGCAATATATATATTTAGGATCTAATAAGGGCCAATGTGCAGCACTTAGCACTGTGTGACAGCAATATCACTGCAGCTCACATTTATCCATCACTTTAGTAATTCCTACCCCAGTCCAACTCTATCTGCTGCATCTTCATCTGTTGAAATCCTCCCCTTCTTTCAAGGCTTTGCTTAGATGCTGTCTCTTCCATGCAGCCTTCCCACCTACCAGTGATCCATACCTTCTTCCTTGAATCCATTGTATGTCTCTGTTTGACCACTCCTTTGAATTTATCATATTCTAGGTATTTGTATACATCTCTTCTCCCCACCTTCCCTGTACCCTTCCATCTTCCTACCAAACTCACCTAACTCTAGATAGAGGGAATAGTCACTTATAAATATTTGTTTAAGGAAAAACAAGGAATGAACAATTACATATTTGGAAGTAAGACTATTATTATGTGGACAAAAGGCCACTGGTAAAAATAAAAAATTCTAGTCTCCTTAGATTTGCTAAGGGCAGGAGGAAGAAAGTGGGAGTAATACAATGAATAACTTAGATTTGAATCAGTTTTCTATTTTCAAGGTGATTACACCTATACTTTTGTAATTAACTACATGCAATCTACACTCCCCTATTTGCTCCCTTAAAAAAATCCCACACAA
Source organism: Phascolarctos cinereus (assembly GCF_003287225.1). Lineage (NCBI taxonomy): Eukaryota > Metazoa > Chordata > Mammalia > Diprotodontia > Phascolarctidae > Phascolarctos > Phascolarctos cinereus. The sequence goes on along the minus strand of NW_027556098.1, from coordinate 121,868,906 downwards.
AGACCATAAGTGACAGTCTCCTGTTTCTGCCCTTCCTGCTTCCTTAATCTGTTGGTTGGAAGACCTTTGCAGTTTTCTTACACCTTACTCCCCTCTAATCATTCTACAATCCAGTGACACTTGCTAGTCCTTGCTTTTTCTTGAACAAGGCTCTCCATCTCCTGACTCCAGGCATTTTCCCTAACTGTCCTCTGTGCCTTGACTGCTCTCCCTCCTTATCTCCATCTACTGCCTTCCCTGGCTACCTTCAAGTCCCATTGCATCTTGTCTATATCTTATTTGTGCATTAGCTGTTTACATGTTGTAAACTATTGTATACTATGAGCTCCTTGAGAGCAGAGACTGTCTTTTGCCTTTTTTTGTCTCCCTACTGCTTAGCACAGGGCTTGATATGGAGTAGATGCTTAATAAATACTTGTTGACTTGATTCCTCAGGGGTAGAAGGCACAGTATTTTTTTTTAGGTTCTTTTCTGGTGCACAGCACAACAGCTATTTAAAACATAGAAATGAATGACGGGAGGTGCCTCAAGAGAACCTCTGAAGTCCATCCTCTTTACTGATTCAAGAAAGATTGCAATTAATGAAAAACAAAAGGGTATCTTATCCTACTTTTAAAGGTCTCTAGGAAAAGAGATTCTACCACAGCCACTTTCATTGGCCCAGCCCATGGTCTCTGTAGTCTGGGCCAAATTCTTTCAATATTCATCATTAAAAATTTCCACCTGAAGTCTTACTTCAGTCTTACTTCAATATAGGGTCATTTCTCCTACTCAGTCTTTGAGGGATATGAGAGATTAGGGATCAATTCTCACGGGAGCTCCTTCCAGGGCGGTGGAAAGTATGCTGTATTTGAGTCCCAGAGGCCCTAAGTTCAAATCTCGGCATCTCTACTTAGTATTGGGGTGTCCTTTGGTATGTCATTAAACCTCTCTGGGCTTCTGTTTCTTCATCTATAAAATGACAAGTCAGGGAAGATGACCTCAAAGATCCATTTTAGCACTGACTGCATTATCCAATGATCTTTACCACAAAAATGAAGAGACTAGGAGGGTTTGGGGTAAAGATCTTTGGATTGGCACCAGTCTTCCCAGCCATCTGGGCTCCTAATCTCAGGTCATCCTTGACTTTTCCCTTTCCTTTAATTGCCTCTCCCTCACTCAAGCCACCTCCCTCCCAATTTAATCAATTGCCAAATCCTCTCGGTTCTGCCTTGCTAACATTTTTTCTACCTATCCTTTCCTCCCCACTCCTGCATGGATAATAAGTGGCAGCAATGGGATCTAAAACCACATCATTTGGGGCAGCGTGGATAGAGCACTGGCCCTGGAGTCACAAGGACCTGAGTTCAAATCCGGCCTCAGATACTTGACACCTCCTAGCTGTGTGACCCTGGGCAAGTCACTTAACCCTGATGGCCTCTCCAAATAACAACCACATCATTTGACCCCAGATCTAGGGCTTTCCTGCTATCCTTTCAGGTCTTGTTCTCGGTCCTGCCCTTTGGGATTAAGCAGAATAACTCAATCCTTCTCCCCCATGAAGGCCCTTGGCAGCTCTTCTTGTATGTCTCCTCTTGGCTGTAAGGCACCACTTGAGCTCAGACCCTCATCACCTCTCCTAGACTGCTGCAATAATTGTAATAATCTTATAATCAGTTATAATAATTTTACAACAATTACAATAATCTTGTAATTAGTCTTCCCACCTCAATTATCTCCCCAGTCAGCTGTCAAAGTGATTTTCCTTGAGTAGAGACCATGTGTCCTCTCCCTCCAACTCAGTGAATTTCAATGGCTCCCTATTACATATAGGACCAAATGTAAAGCCTTCCGTTTGACATTTAAAGATCTTCACAACCTGGTCCTTTCCTCCCTTTCCAGGTTTCTTACACTTTAGTAGCCTCTAGACACTCTCTGATTTAGCTCCACTGGATTCCTTGACATTCCTCACACAGAAAACTCTTAGCAGCCTTCCCCAGACCTTTGTAGGCATGCCTGCAGTGCCCTTCCTCCTCACCTCCACCTTCTGGCTTCCTTCAGCTTAGCTCAAATTCCACCCTCAGCAGGAGGTCTTTCTGGTTCTCTCCAGCTGTTAGTGCCTTCCCCTCTGGGATTACTCTCAGTTTCCTCTGTATATACAGTCAATCCTCAACTTTTGTGAGGCTAACGATCCCAGAAAATATGAAAGTATGAAATGTGAATGTTGATATTGAATGTATGGGAAATATGGGGTTAGGTTCACAAACCAAGAACTGTAATCTTTCTCTAGAGATGACCAGTACACGTTTCTGCATACCATTCTTTGTAAGATCAACTCTGATAATATGCATTTTTCTTAATACAGTAACCATGAAATAACCCACAAAATAAGTACATAAAATAAAACTGGTGATATGCAAAATATTTTTGCTTGTTAATAATGTCTCAATTAAAAAAACATTGATTTCAGACAATATTCACTTTTCATAATATATGAAATCTACAGTACCATAAACACTGAGGACATGATGAATCGTTGATTCATTAACTCCAAATACACAGGTTGGAGAGGCTGTAGACGTTCTGGCACGGGGCTTATCCAACACCTTTATTTTCTCACAAAGTCCTATCACTGACTTTGCATGCTTGGGCTTAGAGCCCGAAAAACTTGCACTTTGCTTTGGAGGCATAATCGAAACACAGAACTTGAGTTTTCAAGGCAAACAATTAAAATATATAAGGAATACCTGGGGAGCTCTTTACAACAATGGGGTGAGCAAGACCTGTGAAGTGCCTTGTAGGGTATCAGTAGCTCCTCAAATTTTCAGGCATTGTGCCTCTCATTCTTTGTCTCTACTGTGCATAGCCATGAATGTTCACAGTTGCCAACATGAAGGTGGAAAATGAGGTTATTTATAAAATCATGCAAATGTTTGGCAAAGTCTCAAAAGTTAAACGTCAGAAAGTTGAGGATTGATTGTACCTTCTATGTACCTGTTTACCTGTTTTCTCCCCCCATTAGAAGGTAAGCCCCTTAAAGGCAGGGACTACTTTTGCCTTTCTCTATATCTCCACAGCACCTGGCACATTTTAAGTGCTTAATAAATGCTTATTAAAGGGAAAGCTAGGTGGCACAGTGGATAAAATACCAGCCCTGGTGTCAGGGTTCAGATTTGACCTCAGACACTAGCTGGGTGGCCCTGGGAAAGTCACTTAACCCCGATTGCCTCTAATAATAAAAATAAATGTTTGTTGAGTGACTGGTGTCTTTTTTCTCTAATATTTCCTCTAATATTCCCAGCTCTTTTAACCCATGCTTGTCTGATGCGGTTTTGAATTTTTTCACCAGCCAAATTAGATTTCACTAGATGGTTTGTCACTGCCTTTCCTAGAACGTGATTCTCAAAACTCAACACGACGTTTCAGATGAGGTCTGATAAGAACAAAGGAAAAGGGGCAGCTAGGTGGTGCAGTGGGTAGAGCACCAGCCCTGAAGTCAGGCGGGCCTGAGTTCAAATCCGGCCTCAGACCAAACACTTCACACTTACTAGCTGTGTGACCCTGAGCAAGTCACTTAACCCCAATTGCCTAAAACAAAACAACAATGACAAAAAAAAAACACAAAGACGACAACAACAACAAAGGAAGGCACAGTTATAGCTCCAATTATTCTGGTCACTAATTCTAGTAGAATGATGTTTTTTGGCTGCTCTGTCTCACTGTTGATTCATATTGAGCCTTGAGTCCAATAAAAGATCTAAATATTTTTCACACAAAAAGCCACCATTCTCCTATCCTGTATTTGTCTAGTTGATGAAAAAACAAAAACCAAGCATTAACATTTATCACTACTAAATTCCATCTTATTAAACTTAGCCCATAGTCCAAGCATGTCAGGATTTTAGGACACCTTCCATGGTGTCATAGTTATTTATATATATGCTATTCATAGAGACACAGTGGATAGAACACTGGGCCTGGAGTCAGGAGACCTGAATTCAAATCCTGCCTCAGACACTTACTAGCTGTGTGACTGGGCAAATCATTTAACTTCCCTCTGTCTCAGTTTCTTCAACTGTAAAATGGGAATAATAATAGCACTACCTCACATTGTTGCTATGAGGGTCAGAATAGATATCTTTCCTGTTCTCCTTACCTCTTCAGACCCCCCATGAGACTTTAGTAAAACCTCTGTTAGGGGTGTCTTAGCATTCCTTACAACAGACTGTCTCTATTCTAGAAGTGCCCTCAACTCTACCTGCTTGGCACCCCTATCCTATCTCTTGCCTGAAACTTTCCATGTCCAGAATCTTTCATGATCAAATGTTCTATGCTAAATGACATAATATTTGTAAAAAGCACTTAACACTGTGCCTGGCACATAGTAAGTTCTATATAAATGCTTATTCTCTTCCCTCTTATTTTCTGCCTCTCCCTTTCCCCCTATCCCCACCCCCACCACTGCATTTGTTGTAGGGTCCTTGAGAGCAAAGCCCATTTCATAGCTACCTTTGCGCCCCTGAGCCTGATAAATGGCTTACACACAATGGGAACTTAGAAAATGCTGGCATTTCATTAAATCCCCATCCTTTGTCAAGTTCTTAGCTCCATTCAAAGGAAAAGTACATCTGTTTTTCCAAGCAAAACCACCTTTACTCCACCTCCGGAGAATTTCTGAGATTGCCCTATTCAGGCTCTTTTTAAGACAGAAAGGGCCTAGTTGGGACACATCCAGAAGACAGCAATCAGGGTGGCCCAGAGGACTTGAAACCTTGGTACCTAAGGAATAACCAGAAAGACTGAGGATGTTTTACTTGGAGAAAAGACTTCTTAGGAGAGATAGGGTAGGTTTTTTTGAACATCTAAAACATTGTGGCAGAAGAGGGATGATTATCTAGAGGGTATGATTGAGAAAGAGATGGTTAGAAGATCTAACAATCCTCACCTGTTCTCTCTTCCTCCCTTCTAATAAGATCCATCAGATCACTCTCAGATTGAACTCCATATGCATAGACATCTATTCTGTGTCCCCTCTATTCAAAAACCTTCACTGGCTCCCTATTGCTTACCAAGTAATATTTGAGTTCCTTTACCTGGAATACAAGACCCTGCACAAACTGGAGGCAACCAGATTTTTGGTGGCACAATGGATAGAGACCTGGACCTGGAATCAGGAAGAGCCAAGTTCAAATCTGGCTTTAGTAACTTACTATCTGTGTGACTTTAGGTAAATCACTTAACCTCAGTTTCCTCAACTGTAAATTGGGGGTCATATTAGCACCTATTTCACAAGATTATTATAAGTAGAAAATATTTGTAAAGTGCTTTGCAAACCTTAAAAAAAAGTACTGCATAGATGTTAACTATTATTATTGTTATCTCAGCAGATTGGCACAAGACATTTCTAGCATTGCATTCAGGCTATTATTCTCTCATCCTATATATAGTCAGACTGGATTACTCATTGTACTCAGAACCTGCTCTTTCTGGGCTTTTATTAATACTGTTTCCTATGCCTGGAATGCCCTCCACCTGTTGGATTTCAGGAACTATACTGCCCTTTACAAGCTGTTCAGTATGAATTAGGTGCTTAAAAAATGCTTGTTGAAGTTACTGACAGGTAGTTTTCAGTCAAACATAAAAAAGTACTTCCTAATAGGTGTGGCACTGAAGTCCCCATTAGTGGAAGAGTTCAAACAAAGGTGGGATGCCTACTGGGGCTTGTGGCGGGGAGGGAAATGCTGTAGAGGTGATCCATAGTTCAGATGGGGGTTAGACTGGCCAACCTCTGAGGTCTCTTCTAATGCTAAGATTCTAGGGAGGCCATATTGTGTGGAAGGGTAGAAAAAGCGCTGACCAGCACAGGGAATCTTCACCTTCTGGCCATCTGGTGGAGTTTATGGACCCCTTATCAGAAGAATATTTTTAAATAAAGTAAAACACATTTTCAATAAAATAAAATTCATAGGATTACAAAGAAAACTAATTACTTTGAAATATAGTTATCCAAATATTAAAAACAAGAACAAGTCCATAGGCCTCAAGTTAAAGAATCCCTGCCTAGAGACAGAGAAACTAGTCTTGGAATCTGCCTCTTGACACTTAGTCTGTGACTTTGGGGAAACCACTTGGCTTCTCTGGGACTCAGCTTGCTCAAATAAAGGTACTGGTTTTCTTCTTTCTTTTTTTTTAAAATTAAATTAACTAAAGGTTTATCTATTTTATTGGGGTTTTTTTCCCATAAAACCAGCTTTTAGTTTTATTAGTTCAATAGTTTTCTTAATTTCAATTTTATTAATCTCTCCTTTGGTTTTCAGTATTTCTAATTTGGTATTTAATTAAGGATGTTTAATTTGTTCTTTTTCTAGTTTTTTTAGTTGCATGCCTAATTCATTGATCTCCTCTTTCTCTATTTTATTCATGTAACCATTTAGAGATATAAAACTTCCCCTAAGAACTGCTTTCACTGCATCCTATAAGTTTTGGTATGTTGTCTCATTACTGTCATTCTCTTGAATGAAGTTATTGATTGTTTCTATGGTTTGTTGTTTGACTCATTCATTCTTTTTTTTTTTTAGGTTTAGGTTATTTATTTTCCAATTAATTTTTAGTCTATCTTTCTATGGCCCTTTTAAATAAAGGTGTTGGACATGGTGACCTGTGAAGTCCACTATAGAAAAATGATCCCATCTCCCATCTCCCCCACTATTTACCTGCAGAGAATGAAGGAATGCCCACCTATCAATGATTAACTTCCTGGTTAGTCTCTCTTCCTTCCTGTCATTGGCACTGAGAGCACATGAGAGAAATTCAGCCAGAAGCAGGGGAGTCCCCCTCCCCCCCAGCTCAGTGCCAGCCTTCCCCTCTCTCCCCTCCCCCAACCAGATTCAAAACAGCTTTTATTCACTAACCAGGCATTTGAAAGCTCATTAACATTTTCTGCTTCCTGAGAACTGTTAATGTCCCAGAACTACGTGCTTTCTGATTAATGTTTAACTTTGTCTTCTGCTCCACAAGTCAGTCAGTCAATAAGTATTTATTGGACAAATAGCACACAATAAACTGCAAGTTGGCTGTGCTATAGAGGAGCTGGCACTACATAAAAATATCAAATTACAGCTTTGTCAATTTCTCAGGCCACCAAGGCCCCTCCCCTAAGGTCATTTAGTCTAGTCCCCTATCTCTAAATAGGATTATTTCTAACCCAAGTTGGACAGAAATCTCTCCTGTACTTCATCCCTTTTTAGTCCCCTGTGATACTTTGGAAAAACCTCTGTTTGGGGGTGGAGAGTGTCTTAGCATTTCTTGCACCATGCTGTCTCTGTTCCAGATGTGCCCCTGCTCCACCTGCTTGGTACCTTTTGCCCCGTCTCTTTTCTGAAACTCAATGTTTGGAATCCTTCATGCACAAATGGTCAATGCTGGAACCTTTCGTAGCAGAGCCTCATAGCCAATTCTTGCCTTACATCAGAGAGAGACCTATCACTCTGTTTGAAACTCTCATCTTTCCATGTAACCTCTGAATCAATGTCCGAAATTGCCCTAAAATGTGAAGGATGAAGGACCCAGATATCATCCATAAAATCGGGAGCCATGAGAGCTTGGCATGGCTGTCATGTGATAAAGCTGGAGGGCAATTTCTCAGAGGATCAAAGGACCGTTGACCCCCTTCTTCTTTTTGTAGCCTGAAAATCATTCCTTTGGGGGTTACAGCCATCTCCTTAGTTTTGTCCTTAATCACTAGCCACTGTAGCTTTCTTTGGTTGCCTCTGCCCTTGTGGATATGAATGCTCTTGCCCACCCCCAGGTATCTGTCTTCAAGCAGTAAGCCTTCCCTTAAATTAAGATGCACTGATAACAAAACTCCAGAGAAACAACATGGTTCATTGGATATAGAGTAGGCCGTGGAACCAGGAGGACCAGAGTCCAAATCCTTCTTCTGATACATACTGTCTCAGCAACGCTGAACAACTCACTTATGGCTCAGTGCTCTAGGCAACTCTTTAAGTTAATAACTTCCAGAGAAGGTGCTAACTTACATTGGTAGATGGACTTCTCTCATTTGGGAGTTCCCTATAGCAATGAAATCACAGCTCTGGTGCTTATCCCTAAGTCCTACTGCTTATAGTGTCACTAGCCACTTGGCCTTGTCTGTCCCAAAGAGCCTTTGTAGTTCCAAAGGGTAGCTGCCATGGACTCTAACAGCCTCTATTTTCCCCCCAGTGAGGGTGAATATTTGAACAGCTACTGCAGTTCATTCTTTTATGTGATTCCCTTCAAGCTTTGTTCCAGGAATGTAACTTCCAAATTGTCTCTTCTGCTTATTTACTGTTACTAGATTTAAAACACGTGAATAGAACCACAAAGAGCCTTGGCTGGATGGACGATTCAACATGAAAGCCCGGTTCATCCGGTTTGCATGCTGTTTAAAATAAGAACTGTCAGTTGAACATCTGACACCATAAGAAAACATGATCTGGTCTGAAAATATTCCTAAGCTGTCTGGCACATTCTTTCACTCCAGGACTAAATTGTAAGCATGAAGACATTCTCATCCAATCTATGACATACCTTGTTACTAAGAAGCAGCATTTCTACCTACATCTTGAACAGCATCTGCTCTGAATTAAAGCATTGCTATGTTCTCATCATCAGTTCATAGGATCTTAGACTCACAGACCTAGAGTTGGAAGAGTTCTCAAAGGCCTTCTAGTTCAATCCCCTCATTTTATAGGTGAGAAGATAGATGGAGGCTCAGAGACAGATGTTAAGTGACTTGCTCAAGATTACACAGGTAAAGTAAGAAGCAGGGCCAGTTTTTCAGTCTAATCCACTAGGTAGTTATTAAAGATTTCCTATGCATAAGAAGGGTGCTGCACTTGGTGCTGGGAAAACAAAGACAAGATCAAAAACAATTCCTGCCTTCAAGTAGCTTACATTCTACTAGACAACATTTAAAGAGATAAATAAATGCAGTACAATAATCACCATGTCCCAAACTGAACTCATTATTTTTTCCCCAAAACCCTTTCTTTTTATAACTTCTCTATGACTGTGGAGGGTGCCACCAAACTCCAAATCACTCAGGCTCACAATCTAGGTGCGTTCCTCTAGCCCTCACTCTCTCTTTCACTTCCCCATATTCAATCAATTTCTAGGTCTTGTCATTCTACCTTTGTAGCATCTCTCATGTATGTGCTCTCTTCTCTCTTCTGACACTCCAACCATCTTGAGAAGACCCTCATCACCTCATGTTTGGACTACTGTAATAATCTGCTACTTGGTCTCCCAGCCTCAAGTCTCTTCCCACTAAAATCCATCTTCAGCTGAGCTGTCATACTGATCTCCGCAAAGCACAACTTTGATCAGGTCACCCTCCCCACCATTCCCTGCCCCCATTCAATCAACTCCACTGGTTTTTTATTTCCTCCAGGATCAAATATAAAATTCTCTGTTTGGTTATTAAAGCCTTCCATAACCTGGCGACTTTCTACCTTTCCTGTGATCTGGTGACCCTGGCCTCTTTGCTGTTCTTTACACAGGATGCTTCTCGTCTCTGGGCATTTTCACTGTCTTTCCCCCATTCTCTCCTCCTCTTCCCTGCCTCCTGGCTTCCCTGGCTTCCTTCAAGTCTCAACTAATGTCCTACTTTCTGCAAAGAGCCTTTTCCAACCCTTTTTAATCTTAGTGCTTTCTCTCTGAGATTATTACCAATTTATTCTGCATATGGCATTTTTGTATATAGTTCTTTGGATGTTGCCTCCCACATTACACTGTAAGCTTTTTGAAAGCAAGGACTTTCATTTGCCTGTCTTTGTATCCTCAGGGCTTAGCAAAGAGTCTGACATAAAACAAAATAAATGCTTGTTGACTTGACTTGAAGAAGAAGAGCACAAACAAGAAGAATCTAGAAAGTGTTTCCTAAGGAGGTGGCACATAACCCGAGCTACCAATGTGAGCAACAGTGTGGGTCACACATTTCCAAAATTAAATTCAAATTCAAATTAACAAGCTTTTATTTTCTCTCCCTTATACTTTCCCTCCCCACTAAGGAAGGAAGGAAGAAAGAAAGGAAGAAAAGAAGGAAGGAACGAAAGAAGTACGAAACAAACAAAGGGAAGAAAGAAAGAAAGAGAGAAAGAAAGAAAGAAAGAAAGAAAGAAAGAAAGAAAGAAAGAAAGAAAGAAAGAAAGAAAGAAATGAAGAAGAAGAAAGAAAGAAAGGAAGGAAGGAAGAAAGAAAGAAAGGAAGAAAGAAAGAAAGAAAGAAAGAAAGAAAGAAAGAAAGAAAGAAAGAAAGAAAGAAAGAAACAAAGGAAGAAAGAAAGGAAGGAAGGAAGGAAGGAAGAAAGAAAGAAAGAAAGAAAGAAAGAAAGAAAGAAAGAAAGAAAGAAAGAAACGAAGGAAGAAAGAAAGAAAGAAAGAAAGAAAGAAAGAAAGAAAGAAAGAAAGAAAGAAAGAAAGAAAGAAATCTTTCTAACAAATGTGCAGAGTCAAAGAAAATGAAATTCCACATTGGCCATACCCAAAAATGTGAGTCTCGTTTTGCACCCTGAATTCATCACCTCTCTGCCAGGAGATGGGTAGCTTGTTTTGCCATTAATCCTCCAAAATGATGATTAGTTATTACAATTAGAGTTCTTAAATTTTTCCCAGTTATAATTTTTATGGTGTTCTTTCTATAGTATAAATTGTTCTCCTGGTTCTACTCATGTCACTCAGCATCAGTTCACACAAGCTTCTCATAGTTTTAAAAAAATCATCCACTTTTTCACTTCTTATAGCACAATAATATTCTATTACATCCACACACCATACTTTGTTCAGCCATTCCCCAATTGATGGGCACCCCCTGAGTTTCCAGTTCCTTGCCACCACAAAAAGTCACTAATTTCTTTTAGAAATAAGGAATGTATAAGAAGTAGGGAATTTCCTCCACTACTCTGTTCATCATTTGACAAATTCAAGGTGTCCTTTGTGTGGAGTATCATCTCTTTCTGAAGTGAAAAATAATTTGGCACTCTACTCTCTCATTGCTTTACACTGATGTTGCTTCATTTCTCCCCCCTCAATAACGAAGCTCTTGGTTAACAATACTTTTAATTAAGTCAGTTGTCCACCTTGATTTCTTTTATTTTTATGGGATTGGTAGCTGCCTCAAATGGAGACCCAGAGAGGAGTTCAGACAGGAGATTGAACTGGCCAGCTTTTAAGATCCCTTCCAATGCTAAGATTCTAAGAAAACCATATTGGCATGGCAGCAGAAGCATTGGCTCTGGAATGAGAGGATTTGTGTTTGAAATCATGCCATTTATTTTAATAGAGTTTAATAACTTCATCTTCAAGAATTTTCATTTATTAATACCTTCCTCTCTTCCTTCTTTCCTCTCTTTATTCACTCAACACATATTTATTACATTCCCGCAGCATGTCATTAATGAATGTTCTAGGTTCAGCAATAGGGGCAATAAGAAAGGTAAAGAAGAGATAGAAAGACAAATAAGTAAAACTGCCTCCTGGTTTAAAAAATTGTTAGCTTTCTTTATACAATAGCCATTCATTCCACTGAACATAAAAGGCTATATTTAAAATAAACACACACACACATATATTCTTCTCTCTTCATGTATGCGTTCTCCCCAGCTTTCATCCATGAAGTTCATGTGCTGGCATGTATATCCAACAATGTTTTAAACATAAAGTTTCTCTAGAGACCCGTCAATCAATCAATAAGAATTTATTAAGTACTTATTGTGGACCTGGCACTATGCAAAGCACTGAGGATTCAAAGACAAAAGAGAAACATTCCCTACCTTCAAGGGGCTTACATTCTAATGGGGGAGAACAACTTTAAATCTATGAGCCTATGGACAATATGCGGACTATATGTACTAAATGAACACAAGTTAGTTTGGGAAGGGTCTGCACCTATAGCTTGGGGAAACAAGAAAGGCTTCATGGAGAAGGTGGGGCTCGAGCTGAGTCTTGAAGTGAACACGAGATTCCAAGAGGGAGAGATGGGAAGGGAGTGCATTCCAAGCAGGGAAGACAGCCAGATTTCCCATTAAAAGACAACTCTATTATTTACAAAGGTTGTTCTTTTTATGCAAAGATGAGGCTACTCCTCCATGCTCAGTCAGGTATGCAAGTTAATTCAGCAAATGGAATTCAACAAACATTTATTAAGCTTCCAATATTCTCAAGGCACCGTACTAGGTGCTGGGCACACAAGGACAAAAAAAAAATGGTGCCTGCTTCAAGGAGGATCTACAGATAAGTAAGTGGATGTGAATTTCTGGTAGAAACAAACACTGATATCTTGGAGGAACCAGATAAGGCTTCACAGGGGAGGAAGGACCTGAACTGAACATTGGAGGAAGACAAGGATTCTGCAAGGCAGAGATGTGGAAGGAGTACATTCCTGTCACGCATGACAGTTCTCTATAAAGTGTGAGGGGTAGGAGATGACATGCCAAGTTCAGGGAACAATGAAAAGTCCAATTTGGCTGGAACATAGAATAACATGAGAATAGGACTAACATGAAATAAGGCTCAAAAGGCAGGTTGGAGCCAGGTCTTAAACGGCAATCTAAGGAGTTTGTATTTCATTCCTAGTGGAGAACCAGGGAAGGTACGTGAGCAGTGGGGTGGCATGGTTAACTTATCTTCATAGGAAGATTATTACTTCAAAGAAGTTTTGCTGTAGTGGGATGACTGATCCAACTAATCTATCCACCTTCTCATTAAAATATTAATTTAGAAAATGGTGGCCTAATATTAAGGGAGAAATTGTAAGCACAGAATAGAACAAAGTTGAGTAGCCATATGGCAATTAAGCCCATTAACTTACTCTCATGTGCATCCTTCTCTAACTAACTAAGCAAACCCATCACAGAGTCAGAAAACCAAATCCCGGTTGGTTCAATGCAGGGTGCTAGAAGAATGGTGGGAAGAATGCTGGATTAGGGAATCAAGAGAACTCAGCACATGTATATTTATTTGATCCCCTCAAAGCCGTATGAGGCAAGTATTAAAGGGATTGTTAGTCTAATTTTATAGATAAGAAAACTGGGGTTAGGAGATAAAATGACTTGCCCATGGTCATAAAACTAATACGTGTCAAAGGCAAACCAAGAACTCTTCTGACTCCACTCTTTCTTTACTTTGTGAGTCTGAAGTTTTCTCACCTATAGAATGAACTTCCTTTCTCCCTCCTTTCCTCCTTCCTTCTCTCCTTCCTTCCCTCCTTCCCTCCCTCCCTCCTTCCCTTCCTTCTTTTTCTTCCTCTTTTCCTCCTTTCCTTTCCTCCCTCTCTATTTCTCTCCCTTCCATCTCTCCTCCTTCCTTCCCTTCCTTCCCTCCTCTCTCCCTCTCTCCCTCCCTTCCTTTCCTTCTTCCTTCCTTTCCTCCTACCTTCCTTCCTTCTTTCCTTCCTCCCTTCTTTTCTTCCCTTAGAACACATTTATTAAGTTTCTTCAGTATACCATTAATGAATGTACCATGTCGGGTAGTAGAGGAGATAGAAGAGCCCTGGATTCAGAGTGAGAAGACCTAGGTTTGAACCCTGGTTTTCCTACTTACTCCCTGTGTGATTGTGAGCAAATCATTTATTTCCCTTCTCTTGGCTTCCATATCCTCACTTTTAAAATGAAGGGGTTGGATTATGTGACCTCTAAGTTTCCTTCCAGTTCTAAATCCTATAAAGTGAGATGGTCTTCAGAGTCCTTCTAAAATTCTGTGATTCTTCCTAAGCCTAAAACAAGAATAATAATATCTGGGACCACAGAATTTCCCTTGCCGAGGAATTAAGTACCTGTTCATTTCTTATCACAAGAGGCCCTTGTCTCTCTGTGTTCTGTTCTGAGATATTCATACAAACATCTTTGGGTGTGATAGCCTCAGTCAAGTTTCATCCCTACCTCCCATCTCTCTCCCCACCAGCCTTTTTGGTTGTATTATTGCCAATTAAAGATAGCCTCCTGCTTGTTGACACATTTCAGGGATTCCTTGTGCAACAAATATCAGCATCTTCCTAAATTGTTTTGCCCCTTTATGCATCAACTTAGCCTCTCTTCCTGGCTCCCTTGAAACCCTGCCCGTCATTCTGGAGAAACTTTTGTTTGTTTGACATAAAAAAAAATGCAGTGTAGAAATTCTAATGGCTAATCTTACCAAGGGCAATGATGCCTGAACTCTCACACACTCACACAGAGAATGACTAATGGCACAAGCTAGAACTAAAACTCATGCTCAGATTTAGTGTTTGTAGTTTAAAAACAAAATAAAAACTGCTCTAATTCTGAGGTGCCTTCTTCTCGATGTTTTTATCTCATGCCTCTGGCAAGGGTGATTTTTTTACCCCCTTTAATTCAACAAGCATTTATAAAGCATCTACTAGGTGTCAGGTACCTTAGAGATAAGGATACAAAGGGGTGGGGAACCTGAAACCTCAAGGGCATATGTGGCCCTCTAGGTCCTCAAGTGCATCCCTTTGACTCCAAACTTCACAGAACAAATCCCCTTAATAAAACGATCTGTCTGTAAAACTTAGACTCAGTCAAAAGGTCATACCCAGGGACCTAGAAAACCATGCATGGCCCTTGAGGCTGCAGGTTCCCCACCCCTGAGATACAATAACAAAAAACAAAACAAACCCTGCCATCAAGGAGTTTATAGTCTATGGGACAAACATAACATGTCAACTGATAAGGAAATATGAAGTCTATACCAATAAATTCCAGAGACATTTCAGGAGGGAGAGAAAGAGTTAACAACTTTCTAGGGGAATAAGTAAAGGTCTCTTTACTGTTGTCCAACTCTTCATAGCCACATTTGGGGTTTTCTTGGCAGACTTGGAGTCAAGGAGACCTGACTTTATAACCTGCCTCAGATCCTTACTAGAAGTATGACTCTGGGCAAGTCATCTCACTTCTCTCAGTCTCAGTTTCATTATCTGTAAAATGGGGATAATAATAGCACCTGCCTTCCAGGATTGCTATGATGATCCAAAGAAATCATCTATGTAAAGTGTTGTAGAAAAGCAACCTATTATCATTAGCTATGATTATTTCACTGGTCTGCATTGAATTTCATGATAAAAGAAACATTTGTTCTTCTCTCTGTCTGTCTCTCTCTGTCTCAGTCTCTCTCTCTCTCTCTCTCTCTCTCTCTCTCTCTCTCTCTCTCCTCTCTCTCTCTGTCTGTCTCTGTCTCTCTCTCTCTCCCAATGAAACTTTTACCTGAGTCTTTGGTTCAACTTCAAAACTCTTCTTTACTTAGCAGAGCTGCTGACTGCTCCAAGGCATCTCCTGTTCTCCTAAAAACAGCCCTTTCCTTGTCCTGCTCCAACAAACCACCATTCAGTGTTGTGAAGTTCTTCAGGGCTAGATGGAAGTAAAAGTGAACTGCCAAGCAAGAAGAGGCTATTTTCCTGGTTTGTGTCATATTTGTTGTCAACATCAGGAATGGCTACCCTAGTGCCATGAACTGCTGAACATCAGAGCTAGAAGGAAACTGGGAGACCAAGTCCAACAGAGACGGCCAACTGAGGCCCACAGAAAGGAATGACCTACCCAGGACTACATGACTACTCTCTGTTGGAGCCAGAACCAGAGCCAAGGGTCCCATGAGGAGACCATCCTTTACTGATTAACTCTGTGCTAGACTCTGTATAAGATAGAAAGAAACCCAAAGGCATTGAACCCAGGGGATTTTGTTTTAAATTCATTTCTTAAATCTGTAAGCATGGATGTGCCAACAGATGGAAGGCCTGTTACCAAGCCAACCAGTCCAACAAACGCCTGGTGGGTGCTGATGTATGCAATGCCTCATTTGTAAATGTTTGTCACACGTCAGCAAGCCCTACGTGCATGACTTTGCTTTGCAACTTTGTTGGGATTTTGAAGAGGAAGGTGACGACTGTCTGCTAGGAGCTTAGATTTTCAAGCTGGAAGGGCTCACTTAATAGAGCACCCTCACTTAACAGAGGAGGAAACTGAGGCCACAGAAGTGAAGGGACTCAAGGTCTCACAGGTAGCAGTCTTCATTCATTCTAGCAGCTTCTTGGCTTGTGCTTCATAATCTTCCTTGACAGTCACAGCCATGCCAGATAAGTGTAAAATTGTTGAAGTAGTATTTCTCCTATTCCACCTTGTTTTCCCGTATTCCCTTTATCTTGACTCTGGGGTCACACTAGAACTGTGGGGGGACATTTCAATAAGGTGGACAGAACGTTATCCTGCTGTGGCGATCTACCCAACTTGACTCTTAAGTGGACCAGCCTGTGTCCCCTAAGGCCAGAAAGACACTAATGGATAGAAACTCACTTGGAGCCTTTGAGGGAGAGTCAGAGGCTTATGGGCAAGAGGCATCTTGGCAAATGCCGGTATGTGCATTGAGAACTGGTATGGCAGGGTGACTGTGTCTGTGAGTCAAGGTCTGGGAAGCTCCAGGGTAGCCTCTGGCTGATATATGTCTGGGGCCAGCCCCACCTGTGGGAACTAGCAAGAGAAATCCTAGTCTCCTCCCTTCCCCCCTACCCCAAGGCTTTTCATGCCAAATGTTCTTCCATAGTTCTCTCTTCTCCAGGGGGTGGGGTGGGTGCTGATGGAGAAGAGGTTTTATTGGAGCACCTGTTGCAGGTTCAGAATACAAGCGTGTCATGCATCTGTCAGCCAGCATGGCAGCCAAGCCAAAGAAATATGGCTCAAAGGAAAGAACAGGTCAAGAGGAGAAGCTGTGGCTGAAGGTGATCAGAAGGCCTATGGAATTCTGGGGAAAAGGTACTACTGCATGGATAGGAATGCGGAACTGAGACCTGAACTGGGCATTTTGCCCAGTCGGACAACTAGATCTGTAGGTTCTATATAGCATGACTGTATCAACCACTCCCTTCTCCTCTTGATGTGCCAGAAGTAGGGTTAGTGGAGAAGAAAGCAAGATATTTGTTCTTGGAAAACAGAGTTAGGTTCCACTAGCGCTGATTTTTTACATTGAGTCAACAGGAAAGGACCCTCTTCAAAGAATAGGAAAATAATTTCTTATTTCAAAGGATGATGGAATCTTAAAATCTAAAGGGACCTGAGAAGTCAAGTAATCCAACCCATTTATTTTAAAGATGAGGAAACAGAGGCCCAGTGAAGTTAAGTAAATTGCCTAAAACCACAGAAATAGTTTTTAACAGGAGCCAGAAAGCCCAAGTGAGTCTATCACTTCTCTGTCAGGAGTGCGGCAACATGTTTCGTCATGATTCCTCTGGAACTGTAGTTAATCAGTGCATTGAACAGAGTTCTTGTCTTTGGAGGGTGTTTGTGTGTTAAAACATTGTCATAATTGTCTAAATTGTTCTCCTGATTCTGCTTACTTCACTTTGTATCAGTTCATCTGTCTTCCCAGGTTTTTCTGAAACTATCCTCTTCATTATTTCCTACAGCACAATGGCATTCCATCACATTCACATACCATAACTCATTCAGTCATTCTCTAATTGATGGGCATCCCCTGATTTTCAATTCTTTGCCACCACAAAAAGCTGCTATAAATATTTTTGTGTGTATGGGTTCTTTTCCTTTTTCTGTAATATCTTTATAGACCTTAGGGCTCTTTCTGCTACATCTACACTAAGAGATTTGTCATGGTCATAGGACCATAGATTTAGAACTTGAAGGGGCCTCAGAGGTCTTTAGTTTAACTCCTTCAATTTACAGAAGAGGAAACTGAGTAACAGGGAAGTTAAGTGACTTGCCTAAGATCACAAAAGTTATAAGCATCTGAAGTGGGTTTGAAACAAGGTCCTCTGACTCCAGACTCAGTGCCATTTCCCTAGTCCCAAGCTGCCTTTGGTTGTGTTTCATTCCTACATCATATCACTAAGGCATATGTATCCAAATAAAGAGAAGCAGCATGTTTTAGTGGAGATAACAATTCAATGCAAGAAGCATTTTTTAAACATCTGGTAAATGCAAGGCATTCTGGCAGGCATTGGGGATACAAGACAAAAATGAAATAGTACCTGAACTCGAGGAGTTCCATTCTAATGGAGAGACACAATGTGTACTCAGATTGAATACATGTAATGGGAGGAGTGGCCAGTGAGGACCTAGCCTTCAGAACATACGCAATATTCTCTGCCTGGCTTCAATCCAACACTACAGGACTGACCATCAGTGACTAAGGGGCTGGTGCTGTGTGGTGTTAAAGAGTTTTCGGGTTGGATTCAGAGCCAGAAGAACTGATGATGGACCTGAAACTGAGTTTGAATATAAATGAATCTATAAGTCCCTCCCTTGGCCCTTTATTCATTTCTCTCATCCTCAGAGTTTTTCAAGTGAGGAAGAAATGTTATGAGTTTCTGGATGAGGGGAGAGACAGAAGCTTTGGTTGACTCACCTCCTTACCCAGATTCCATGTGTCCCTAAACACATGGTGCAGGTATCTGTTGTGTTTCCTCTTTTCTGATATTAAGTAAATAGGTATTCAGTGACATAATAAACTAGGCTATGACCTAGTGAGCTTCAAAATGTTGGAAGAATCATCAAAGGTTCCCTTAGCAATCAGAATCAGAGAAGTTAGACTTGGATGCAACCTGTTTGACCCAACCCAGCAATGGATTGACCCATTAGTTGAAACATTTGTCCTACAAGGAGCTCGCCCAGCTGAGCGAAGTATATTGGCTATGCTATCCCAAAATTAGTGGCGATTCTTTGAAGGAAGAAAAGAACTTCTGAGGCTAGCCAAGAGTCTCAAGATATGGCACCATGTGGTCTTTGACACCATATGCTCCCCATCCCGATGCATCAGGATCTTTGTGTTCAAGATTGAATTCGTTCTCCCAAAAGACTCTGTGTGTATGTGTGTGTGTACACACATGTGTGCACTGTGCCCATACGCAAGAGGAAGGTACCTCTGGGCTGGGGGACGATGACTGTACCAACCACTTTAAACTGAGCCCATTCTCCACAGAGAAGAGAGTGCCTCCTGGTTTGGTTTGGTTTGTAACTATTGCTCTTGACATATCTTCTCAGCAAATGTCTCTTTGTAAGAAAACAAAACAAAACATTGGTATCAATTGGCTATTCAAAGACTTGAGAGCATGAAGAGAGAAGGGGTTCTTTCAGAATATACTTTAAAAGTTCTAGTTAACATTTATATAACCCTTTAAGGTTTGTATATATTATCTCATTCCATCCTTACAATAGTGCCAGGAAATGGGTGCTGCTGTGATCCCCATTTTCTAGATGACAAAATTAAGGCAGAGGTATGAGTTGCCCAAGTCACAAAGCTAGAAAGTGTCTGAGGCAGGATTGGCACTCAGGTCTTCCTGGCTCCCAGTCCATGACCTTACCTACCTGCTTCTAAATATCAGGGAGTGTTAGTAACTGGGGGGAGTGAGGAAACCAGGGAAATGGTTCTTGGTCTTAACCCTGAAGGAAGCTCAGGATTATTCCAAGGGGAAAGTATTAGAAGGAAGACCTCTCCAGACATGGGGGACAGCTGGGACAAAGGGAATAAAAGAAGGAGCTGGAATCTTAACTATAGGAAACTAGGTCAGTTCAGCTAGCATATAGAGAACACCTGAGGGGCAAGCCCAGGAGTTAGAGTCGGAGGATCAGGCCCAGACCTGTCTTTGAAATCTCACTCTATCATCATTGCAAGTCAGCAGCTTTTCTGCAACTTAGGGTCTCAGAAGGCTGCCTGGAGCACCAAGAGGTTAAATGAGTTGCCCAGGGTCACATGGTCAGTGTAATCATCATCATCATCATCATCATCATCATTGCTATTATTATATTTCATTATGATAACTCATTATTTGTATATCTCACACATCTTGAAATCAAAACTGTAATCATAAAAATAACAGCTAGCATTTATGTAATATTTCACTTTAAAGTTCACAAAGTGCTTTACAAATATTATTTAATTTGATCTTTACAATAACCCTTGAGAGGTAGGTGCTATTACTATCCCCATTTTTACAGATGAGGAAACTGAGACAGACAGGTTAAGTGACTTGTCCAGGGTCACACTACTACTAAGCATCTGAGGCAGGATACAGACTCAGGCTTTCCTGACTGTAGCTCCAGTGCCCCGTCCAATGTGTCACCTAAGTGTCAGAGGTAGAACTTGAACCCAGGTCTTCCTGAGCTGGAGGCCAAGTCTCTACCAACTATGCCATGCTTCGGTTGCTGTTGTTCAGTCATTTCAGTTGTGTCTGACTCTGTGACCCCATTTGGGGTTTTCTTTGCAAAGATCTTGGAGTGGTTTGCCATTTCCTTCTCTAGCTCATTTTACAGATGAGGAAACTGAGGCAAACAGGGTTAAGTGATTTGCCCTGGGTCACATAGCCAAATAACTATCTGAGGCTAGATTTGAACTCAGGAAGATGAGACTTTTTGACTTGAGGCTGGATGCTCTATTGTCTATGCCACCTAGCTGCCCCTACCTGAATCCAGGGACCTCATTCAAATACCAGTTGTGCTTCCTTTGTTACTTTTGGTAAGTCATTGTCCTCACAAGGCCTCAGTTTCTTCACCTATAAAATGAAAGAATCATAATAAATCTGGAGCAGACCTTAGAGGTTATCTCGTCCAACTCTCTCATTTTACAGATAAGAAAGATGAAGGTAAGTGCTTCACTCCAGATTACCTAGGTAACAAACGTCAGTTCCAAGATGGAACATAGGTCTTTTGACTATCACTGCTCTTCCCCCTGCACCACACTGGATCCTCAGGAAGTTGAGGAAGGGGATCACTAAGATTCTTTCCAGCTCTAAATCTTTTTCTATTAATTTGTTTTGATTTATCAACAATCACTTCCACAAGCTTTTGAGTTTAAAATTTTTCTCCCCCTCCCTTGCCATCTCTCTCCCCAATACTGCACGCAATCTGATATAGGCTATACATATACATTCTTATCAAACATATTTTCACATTAGTAATGTTGCAAGGAAGAATTAGAGCCAATAGGAGGAACCACAAGAAAGAGAAAACAAAACACAACAGAAGAAAAAAAATAGCAAATAGTATGCTTTGATCTGCATTCAAACTCTATGGTTCTTTCTTCACATGTGGATAGCATTTTCCATCCTGAGACCTTTGGAGATGTCTTAGATCCTTGCATTGCTGAGAAGGGCTAAGTCTATCAAAGTCAGTCATCACACAACGTGGCTGTTACTGTGTATAGTGTTCTCTTGGTTCTGCTCAATTCACTCAGCATCAGTCCATACAAGTCCTTCCAGGTTTTTCTGAACTCTGCCTGCTCACCATTTCTTATAGCACAATAGTATTCCATTACATTAATATACCACAAATTGTTCAGCCATTCCCCAAATGATGGGCATCCTCTCAATTTCCACTTCTTGGACACCACAAAAAGAGCTGCTATAAATATTTTTGTACATGTGGATCCTTTTTTGTTTTTGTTTTTGTTTTTTGTTTTTGTTTTTGCTTTTTGGTGAGGCAATTGGGGTTAAGTGACTTGTCCAGGGTCACAGAGCTAGTTAACATGTGGGTCCTTTTCCCATTTGTATGATCTCTTTGGGATTCAGCCCTAAAAGTGCTATTGCTGGGTCAAGGGGTATGCACATTTTTGTAGTCCTTTGGGCATAGTTCCAAATTGCTCTCCAAAATGGTTGGATCATTTCACAACTCCACCAACAATGCATTAATGTTCCAATTTTCCCACATCTTCTCCAACATTTATCATTGTCCTGTTTTGTCATGTTGACCAATCTGATAGGTATGATGTGGTACCTCAGAGTTGTTTTGATTTGCATTTCTTTAATTCTCTTGATATTCTAGACCTTTTACTGCCTTGTTTTTTAATAGACTCTAATGCACCCCCATAACATAGCACATTAATATAGTATAGCTTTTCTATTCCCCACTGAACCTACTGTTGAGTTAGCACCGGAGTGATTTTTCAATGTTGCAACCATTACAGGTATCCTAAGGTAGACAAACAAAGGAAGTCCAAATCCCACTCAGAGTAAATACCTGGAGTTATCTTTCCTCACAAGCATTCCCGTGTAGGGGCCGAAGTTTACACATTTGTCTTTTATGGCCTGACTGATTGGAACCCTCCTTTTTATTTTGAGTTTTTTATGATGCTCTAGATGAAAGGGATCACCACCTGCTTGTCTTCACATTAACTTTCACCCCATCACCTTCAAACAGCACAAAAGATTATGGTGGGTTGGGTGTGGGCATAGGGACACGGTTAAGACGAGGGGACAGGAGTAAACTTTACACAGAAGCCAAAGAACTGAGGTAATCATTTGTCTCCCAATTTCTAGCTCTATGGTTATCACTTACATTTTTAGACCCTGGAGACAAGAAGTAATCATATACTTCAAATATGAGAAGTTCAGGGAAACATGGAAAGACTTGTTTGAAATAATATAAAATTGAATAAGCAGAACCTGGATAAGGGTATATAAAATGGATATGATCATGAAAACCAAAAGCACGAAAATGAAGTTGAATGTGGTTGATTGTAAGGATCAGTCTCAGTCCCAGAAGAGATGAGAAAATGTACTTCCCTCCTTTTTTAGAGAGGTGAAGGACCATGGCTGCAAAATGGTGTATACAATGTCAGGTAGATTCTCAGCATTTGTTGGTTTTCTTTTTTCAGAAGAGAAGAAACATCAAGTAGGGGGTGGGGAATATATCTAGAAATTACCATGATGTCAAAACAAAAGGTGGAAATAAAATACACACAGAGAGACAGACAAAAAGAGAAAAGCACTTGTTTACATGGCTAGGGCCTAATGTCTTTCAGAGTAGGTTGCTAAATAATCCAGCAGTAAGTTTTCTATAGGAAAGGGGAAATACAGAAAGACTATTTTTTTTCTTTTTAATGTGGCAACTAAACAAAAGGTATCTCTTCTATTCTCTTAGCCTAATTAGGTGATAAGCAGTAAAACAGTAGAATAGTTTGAGAAGAAAGAAGTAACCCTGGGAAATATAGGTAGAACTAATTAGTATTGTGTACAACAGATAGAGCTCTGGGCCTGGAGTGAGGAAAACCTGAGCTCAAATTCAGTCTAAGACATTTACTAGCTATGTGACCCTAGGAAAGTCACTTAACCCCATGTGCCTCAGTTTCTTCATCTGTAAATGAACTGGAGAAGGAAATGGCAAACTACTTCAGCATCTTTACCAAGAAAACCCCAAATGGGGTCACATAGTCGGACACAACTGAAATAACTGAACAATAATAACAAGTGTAGTTTAATAAAAACTGGATTGCAAGTCAGAGGCCCTGGATTCAAATCCAAGTTCTGCTACTTCATGACCTGTGTGACAGGGGAAGAATCACTTCTCTGGGCCTTTGTGTCTTCATTCTTTCAAAAAGGGGATTGGATTAAGCAACCCTAAAATTTCTTCAAGTTATGATCTAGGATAGGATACTATGATATCTTCTAGCCCTAAGTCCACTTCATTGAATATTCATTGCCTAATGACAGTCGAAGACAGTTTCAAGGTTTAGGGGAAATGAAAGCAAAGGAAATTAGAAACACCTGCCATGAATAGGTACCACCTTTTCTTAGGTACTGATGCTTATTGGCACCAAAACATCAGCATGCTTCTGAACCTTATCCAAAGGCCTCCCCCTACAGCTTTAGGTTCACTCCATCAAACTGAATCTGATCCTTTAGGCTCGCCCTGGAAGATCTCTTTGCCTTCTTACTCCTCCGCTAGAGTTTCCTTCAGAAAATTCTCCAAATATACGGATGTCTAGGTGTAAACCAATGTGAGTAAAAGGTCCCAAGCTCTAATATAAGCACTCAAGGCAGTTAAATGAGCATTAGATAGGACAGCCTTTATTTCAACCCCATGTAAAATGCAAAAGATGCATGGAACTCTGAAGATCCCCTAAGCAGATATAGAAAATGCACAAAGCTCTCCAGGAGCCCTTAAGCTCCCCTTAGAAGGAGACTGAATTTGGGGTTGTACAAGGGCAGCCCTTTCACAACCTGGTGAGTCTCATTTTCCTACAGGGTTTTTCATAGGCTCAACCCCCCCATATTCCTCCTAAGACTCAATTCTCTCAGCAATTTGGACTCCTTGTGAGAAGGCAAACACACTTTGGGATTGCTGGATAGGAAATCCCATAGTTCTTGCTCATCCAAATAACTCACTGTAAAAGCTGTCAGGAGAAGGATTGGCAAGGTCCAAATTAGTCGCTTCTCCAAGTCATGGATATTCTTCATTGATTCTCTAGCAAAAGGAGCCATGTGGGCAATACTCTTCTTGCACTAAAACACACATATGTTTATGCTTTCTGGTGAGGCAATCAGGGTTAAGTGACTTGCCCAGGGTCACACAGCTAGTAAGTGTCAAGTGTCTGAGGTCCGATCTGAACTCAGGTCTTCCTGACTCCAAGGCCACGGCTCTATCCACTGTGTCACTTAGCTGCCCCACAATATGTTTATGAACTCTCCTTTTTCTTCTAGAAGCAAGGTCCCTGAACACTGAAACTTGAGGTTACTCTCAAGACAACCCCAAAGGCTAGTATTGCCCAAGAAATTTCCCTTCTCTGGATAGAAGGTGAGATTTGAGGACTCGAACTTGTGACTAATTTTTTTTCCCATTTCGATCAGGAAGCTAATCTTTAAAAAAAATTTTCATTTAATTTTTTTAAATCGACAAAAATCTATTTTCTCTCTCTTTCCCTTCACCTGAAAAAAGAAAAGCACAGTTCTTATAACAAATATGCATAATCAGGCAAAGCAAATTTCTATATTGTATCTATCCAAAAAAATATGTCTTAATCTGCACCCTGAGTCCATTACCCCTCTTTCTCAGGAGTATTTCAACATCAATCCTCTTTAATCATGGTTGGCTATTTTGTTGATCAGAGTTCTTATGGCTTTCATTGTTTTCTTTGCAGTGTTGCTATATAAATTATTCTTCTGGTTCTGCTTACTTCACTCTGCATGAATTCATGCAAAACTTTGCACATATCTCTGAAAATCTCCTCTGTCATCATTTCTTATATGGCATAATAGTATTCCATTACATGCATATACCACAATTTGTTCAACCATTCTCCAATTGATCGATACCTCCTTTTCCTAGTTTCCAGTTCTTTGATACCATAAAAAGACCTATTATAAATATTTCTGTATGTTTCTGTCATTTTCCTCCTTATTTGACTTCCTTCAGGTATTTATTTGATTTCTTTTCAGCCCAGGATCCTGCACCCAAAAGCTTTGGGAATAGAAGTGCCCTCAACCACCGTCCTGAGAAGCTGCCCATAAGAAGATGCAGCCTGGCAACTGCTCCTCCAGGTGCTACAGCCACAGTTACTGAAGACCCAAGAAAGAACGTCCTTGGCACTGAAAATTAGTTCAATGTCAGAAACTGATATTATTTTATTGGTGGAAATGGAATGAAAGAAGAGGAATTACTATCTGCTTTGCCTCTGTACCCTAAAAACCATGGGATCTTTTCATCTGACTTGCAGCTGAAACTTTCCATGTTTGTCTCCCCCATTAGAATGTGAGCTCTCTGAGAGCAGGAACTATCTAATTCTTTCTATTTATGTCCTCTGCATCTAGCACAGTGATTTTCACATAATACGCACTTAATGAATTATTCATTCATTCATAGGCCTAGTAGTGTCTGTGGGCCAAAGGGTATGCACAATTTAGCAACGTTTGAGGCATCGTTCCAAAGTGCTTTTCAGCAGCTCCCCATCAGTACATTAACATGCCTGTTCTCTTGCAGCCCTAAAACATTTGTCATTATCCATTTTTGTCACCTTGATCCTCTTTGAGAACAAAAGACGAACCTCAGGGACAACAAACAGCAATTTTGCCAATCTTATGGGTATGAGGTAGAGCATCAGATTTGATCTCCTTAATATTTCCTTAGTTATTGATGATAAGGAGCATTTTTTTCATACAGCTAGAGATAGCTTGTATCTTTCCTTTAACTATAAAGAAATACTTATAAATTTGAATCAGTTCCCTAAAAGTGTTGAAAATGAGATCCCTCTCAGAGAAACAGATTCTGTCACTGTTGAGGCAACCTCTAAGGAAAGCATTACCTAAGAAATCCCCCTTCTATGTCTAGAAGGCAAGATATCAACAGATTGTCTGGAAAGTCAAGGTTCTCCCTCTTCTACATAAGAGTTTGGGTTCGGATATTTTGTCCATAAAGTCCTCTCCCAGGTTCTGTGAGTAGGCATATGTTTGCCTCTGCCACATGTTTCTGCAGGAACTCTATCAATATCCCAGCTGCTGCCATCTCTTGGGCCGAAAAAAAAAAAGCCTTCTATTAGGAATTCTCTTCTCAGGCAATGTCAACAATTACATACCTATCTTTGCCATACGCTTCTGCTACAAGTCACAGTCAACAGGCTGCCTTGGGGTATGGAAATGAGAAATCCCTTTCTTCTTTCCTCTCATCTCCTCTTTTCTCCTCTCCTCTCCAGAAGAAAATCGCAAAGGTAAATGCAAAAAAGCAAACTAGATAAATGAATGTGCAAACAAATAAATCAACCAAAAAGGCCACAAAAGTCTAGTCTCTCTCCTGAGCTCTATTCCCATGCTACCAACTCTCATTCCACATATTTAATCTATTGCTAAATTTTGTCATTTCTACCTTCTTGATACTTCTTGTTTATTTCACCCTCTATCCACTCACACAGCCACTATACTATCTGAGGTTTCATCACCTGTTGCCTGGACTATTGGAACAGCCTTTTAATTAGTCTTTCTTCCTTAAGTCTCTCCTCCACTCCAAATCCTCCTTCACTTGGCTGCCAAAGTGACTTTCTTAATTTGTCTGATCACATCACTACTCCCAACTCCCATTTAATAAATCCCCATGGCTCTCTGTTACCCATAAGACCAAACATAACATCCTCAGTTTGACATTTAAAGCTCTTCATAATCTGGCCCCTTTCTACCTTTCTAGTCTTCTTATACCTTACTCGCCTCCATGCCCTCTGTGATCCAACTGGACTGACCAACTTGTATTTTCTCACACAAGAATACTTTATCTCCCATCTCCACATCTTTGTACTACTCTTTCTCACGCCTGGAATGCCCTCCATCCTCATATTGGCTTTAGTTTTTCCTGGTTTCTTTTTTTCCCCTCATTTTATTTATTTATTTTTTACATTCATATTAAGCATATTTTCCCATGAGTCATGATGCAAAGAACAATTAGAACTAATGGGAGGAACTATGAGAATGAAACAATAAAACAAAACAACAAAGGAAAAGGAGAGCAAATAGTATGCTTCCATCTGCATTCAGACTCTGTAGTTCTTTCTCTGGATGTGGATAACATTTACCATTGTGAGTTTTTTGGAGTTGTCTTAGATTCTTACATTGCTGTGAAGTGCCAAGTCTATCAAAGTCAGTCATCCCACAATGTGGCTGTTACCGTATAGAATGTTCTCCTGGTTCTGCTCATTTTACTCTGCATCAGTTCGTGTAAGCCTTTTCAGGTTTTTTGAAGTCTGCTTGCTCATTGTTTCTTGTAGCACAATAGTTTCCATCACGTTCACATAACACAACTTGTTCAGCCATTCCCCAATTGATGGGCATCCCCTAAATTTCCAATGCTTTGCCACCAGAGAAAGAGCTGCTATAAATATCTTTGTACATGTGGGCCTTTTCCCCGTTTTTTATGATCTCTTTGGGGTACAGACCTAGAAGTGCTATTGCTGGGTCAAAGGGTATGCACAATTTTAAAGCCCTTTGGGCATAGTTCCAAATTGCTCTCCAAAATGGTTGGATCATTTCACAATTCCACCAACAATGCATTAATGTTCCAATTTTCCCACATCTTCTCCAACATTTATCATTGTCCTGTTTTGTCATGTTAGCCAATCTGATAGGTGTGATGTGGTACCTTAGAGTTGTTTTGATTTGCATTTCTCTAATCAATAGTGATTTAGAGCTTTTTTTTTCATATGACTATATAGATAGCTTTAGTTTTTTTCTCTGAAAACTGCCTGTTCATATCCTTTGACCATTTATCAATTGGGGTATGACTTGTATTCTTATCTTGGCTTAATTCTCTATATATTTTAGAAATGACGCCTTTATCAGAGGCCCTTACTGTTTGTAAACATTCTTTTCCAGTTTTCTGCTTCCCTCCTAATCTTGGTTGCATTGGCTTTGTTTGTGCAAAAATTTTTCAATTTAACGTAATCAAAATTATTCATTTTGCATTTCATAATGTTCTCTATCTCTTGTTTGTTCATAAATTCTTCCCTTCTCCATAGATCTGAAAGGTAAATTATTCCTTCCTCTTCTAGTTTTGCTTATAGTATCAGCCTTTATATCTAAGTCATGGACCCATTTTGACTTTATCATGGAATAGAGTGAAAGATGTTGGGTCTATGCCCAGTTTCTGCCATCCTGGCTTCTTTTGGTACTCTGTTCAAACCCTCTCCTCTACAAGAGGCCTTTCCTCATATGCTCCTCACCCTCACCAACTGCTAGTGTCTTCTTTTCTAGGATTGCCTCCTATTTACTCTGTATATATCTCATCTAGGTCTATTTTTTTATACACTGTCTCCCTCCTTAGGGTGCGAGCTCCTTGAAAACAAGGACCATTTTTGCTGTCTCTTTGTACATCCAGTCTTTGA
Organism: Phascolarctos cinereus; assembly: GCF_003287225.1. NCBI lineage: Eukaryota > Metazoa > Chordata > Mammalia > Diprotodontia > Phascolarctidae > Phascolarctos > Phascolarctos cinereus. Next base: position 121,840,317 of record NW_027556098.1, on the reverse strand, counting down.
CAGAGTGCCTGACACCTATTGAGTGCCTAACAAATGCTTATTGACTAACTAATATGTGTTTTATTCTTGGGGCAATGGTGGAAGGAAGGGGTGGGGGTTGGTGCTGGACTTTCTTTAATTAGTGACATGGTTGGCCTTGGGTTTTAGGAATACCAGTTTTGCATCTGTGAAGAGAATGGGTTGAAGAAGGTACCGAGTGCCTCGTGAACTAGTAACTTTTTCATCATTAGAGATATCCAAGTATCAATGACCATTTACAGGAAATGCAATAGAGAGTAATCATCTTGTCATAGGATTTAGATGATAGATTTAGGCTAGGTGGGACCTTAGAGGTCATCTGGTCCCAAATTCTCATTTTGCAGATAAATAAATTGAGGCCTACAGGGGCCAAGTGCCTTGTACAAGGTCACAGCTAAAATGTGTCAAAGTCAAGATTTGAATCCAGAGCCTTCGACTTAGATAAAATTGGAACTAAATAATCTGAGTCAGCTCCCTAAAATTTCATTATCTCTGTAGCTTCAGAACTGAAACAACCAAGACTTAGAAAAACAAGAAGACTAGATTTCGCAGAGTATTTTGCCTGGCTTTTTTTTTTACACCCTTACCTCTTAATTGTGAAGAAGCAGCATTGAATTTTTTTTTATTACTTTATATCTTATCACCCATTATCTGAAATGTCTAGAAACATCTTGACTGGAGTACTTTTTTTTTTTAAATCAAGGCTGGAGGCCAGCAACCAACTAGTATTTATTTGTTTTTCTAGGCTGACCCAAATTGTCCTGTCAATAGTTAACAGGAACATAGGATTACAGGTTTAGATCTGGAAGGAAACTTAGAGACCTTTAACTCTCTCATTTTACAGATCAAGAATGGAGGCCAAGGTAAGTTTAGTGACTTTTCTAGTGTTGGAGGTGGTATTTGAACACAGGTCTTTCTGACTTTGAGTCCAGTGCTGTATCCATTATGCAACGTTGCTTCTCTTGGCAGAAAGGGATGCCCACATAATAGAAGAGAAGGGGAAACTTAAGGAATTCTGGGCATAAGGGAACAGAACTTGGGAGATCTTGGGCCCTTCTCATTAGAAGAATAATACATAAATTCAATGCAAAAATGTAGGTGACCCTTACATACATTTTTTCCATGTAGAATTTGAATATTTTTTGTTTGTGGTAGGAAGATTGCCCTGCTATATTTGCTTACAGACTGAAAGGAGCCTGTTTTATCTCTTTTTATGAGCGCTGTCAAATTAGAACAGCAGGACTATGCTGGAGAAATTAGTTCTGGGTGTGTGCCTTCCATGTAGCTATTGCCTTTTCTCTGTCTGTTTAATGGTGTTTCCAAACCTCATAAAACAGAGGAAATGCTATTCTACCATATTCTCTGTCGGTGAGACATTCGAAGACCTTAGACTGTTTGTACATAATTGGTTGCATGTTTTCTCCCCAGCAGGCTGTGATCTTCTGGAGAGCAGGGACTGTCTTTTACCTTTCTTTGGATCTCCATTGCCTAGTGTGGTGTATACCACACAGTTGGTGCTTAATAAATGGTTAGTGACTGGCTAACTGACTCCTTGAGAGCAGGGACTCTCTTTTGCCTTAGTATTCTCAGCACTTAGCACAGTGCCTGGCACTGGCGTGGTTGCTTAATAAATGTTACTCACTGATTGAATATTCAGTTCCGGATAGCTCATTTTAAGAGGGATATTAGCAAACTGGAGGGTGTCCAGATATAATTTGCCCATGGTCACACAGCTAATATATGTCAGAAGCAGCTCTTAATCATAGGTCTTCATGACTCCAACACCAGCCCTCCACCCACTAGACCACATTGCCTCTCAAAACAGGGTTTTAATAAAGATATTTGACTTGTTGAATTAGATTTTTAATTAGAAACTCAACATTAGATATCAATATGAACAACTAAATTTGCTTACTATTTACATTTAAATTCATTTTGGTACATAAAGTGTTATAACAATTTTTCAGTATCTCCCTCTAAATCCAAATTAGAATTCGTTGTCCTTTCATAATAGTTCATTGTTCCTCATATAATGGTAGTTAACGTGTATTCCACTCTTCTGGTTCTTTCTTTCTTCCTTTCTTTTTTCTTTCCTTCTTTCTCTCCCTTCCTTCCTTCCTTCCTTCCTTCCTTCCTTCCTTCCTTCCTTCTTTCCTTCCTTCCTTCCTTCCTTCCTTCCTTCCTTCCTCTCTTTCTTTCTTACCTTCCTTATTTCTTTCCTTCCTTCCTTTCTTCCTTTTTTTCTTCCTCCTTCCCTTTCTCCCTCCCTCTCTCTTCTTTCTTTCATATCTCTCCCTTTCTTCACATTTCATAATGATCTTTCTAGTTTTCTTTATATTCCTTTTATTTACTGGGTTTTAATTGCAACATAGTATCAATTACATTAATGTATGTAATTTCCTTAACCATTCCCCTATTTTGGAACATTTAGGTCGTTTCCACTTTTTTGCAATTATGCTGAATGCTGCTGTAATGCACTTTTTGAATAGATAATTCCCTTGTTTGTTTCTCAATGATCATGCCCAACAATGACATATTTAACTTTTAATATAAACGCATTCACAAAATTGCACTGTGGAGACGACATGGCTGCAGGAGTTTTCCAGTCAGGGCCAGAGATGACAGGGTCCAAAGTAGGAGTTTCAGATGCCTGTCGGCTCCAGTCTGAGATTCCTCCTGTGACTAGAATTCCTTCCTTTAGCCTTCGGCACCACGCCTTCCTCAGTGTCTTATCTCCTCCAATTCCAGCTTTATAGGCACAATCCAACTGAATGCTGCCCTTGGCTCCACCAGGAATGTGTTTGTGGACCTGAGTGCACAAGGGATCACCTGGGCTATTCAGGGGACCATCTCCTACTGGGAAAAGCAAAGATCCACTCTCAGGTTTTCAAGATCTCAAAGAACTCCAAAATGATATTGTTTACCATACACAGCTTATGGAAAGACAATTTTCATTTTAAAATAGCATATGACATATTTTATCATCTTTATTGTATTTAATATCTCAATATTAGTTTACTATTATATGATAATTCAATAACCTCCATTTATAAATGCCATTTGAGGTTGTATGGTCCAGTATCTAGTTCTGCCAGCTTCTTATCTTCTCTCAGTCTCAGTTCCTCTTAAGTGGCAGTAACCCGACTTCCTTGCCTACCTCTAAAGGCTTTTGTAAGGATCAAATAAGATCACCCAAGTGAAAGAGCTTTGTGGACCGGGGGGGGGGGGGGGGGGGGGGGGGGGGGGGGAAGGGGGGAGCAGGGCAGGGGTCTGGGCTCCTGATGTGGAAATTTTGTCTACTGATGCAAATATGACATCTAATCTGTAACTTATTTTCTTGGTTCCCAAGGAAAAGAAGTAGCAAATTGACTTGCCCCTGGTCATTCACTTAGTCAGTAAATACATGTGAGAGGCAGGGCTTGAACTCACATATTTCTGACTCCGAAGTCAAGTGCTATTATTCTTTCCATTTTAAAGATGAAGAGACTGAAGTTTGAAGAGGTGTAGTGCCTTGCCTGGGGTAACACAGCTAGTAAGTGGCAGTGGCAGGATTCAAACTCAGGCCTTGCTGACTCCAAACCCAGTGCTCTTTCCACCCCTTTGGGCATAGACACAATATGAATGAAAACTCAAATGCAGAAAATGGGCATGGGAAGTTCACAATATAATGAAAACGGCAGCTTGACTGGATGAGTAGAGAATGTGTATCATGGAATCATAGAATCCGCAGTTTGAGAGGTGTGTGGGGTGGTCAGTTTTTGGAAGTCATAGAAATTTAGATTTAATTAATTAATTTAGACTATTTAGCAAGAAATAGAGACCCATTGAAGATTTCTGACCTGTGACAAAACTGGATGAAACTGGAGTTAAAGCAAATATTGTCTGGCTGTGGTAGGCAGGATAGATTGGAATGAGCAAAGCCTAGAATCAAGGGAGGTCAACTAGGAGAGTGTTGCAATATTCCAGATACAAGGTCATAGAGGCCAGACATTTTGAAAGAAGCAATAACAGGACTTGGTGCCCAGTGGGCTATGAGGAATGAAAGGAAGGGATGAATCAAAGATGACTACAGATTTTCAAGTTTGTCACTTGAGAAAAATGGTGGTGCCACCAAGATAAAGAAATGGGGAGAGTAACTGCTTTGGGGGTAGGGTGGAGAGTAAGGAAAAGAAGTAGTTCGTTTAGGAACATCATCAAACAAACTGTTATGGAGTATCTACTAAGCATGTGATACTATGTTTGGTGTTAGGGACACAAATCAGACACAGTGCATTGGAGGGGATGGCAGGGTGTCCAGCTGAAGATATATTACAGGGAGATTTGTGAAAAAAGGTCTAAGCAAAGAGGACTTTGAGGCTCATTCAATTAATTAGGACACTTCTATTCCTCTCTGGTAGATAAAAAGCAGGATATCCAGCTATTCTCAATTATGTTCATTAAAAGCATTATAAAGTCTTTACATGTCTTGCTATACATCTCAGAGACTTCTGGGACTTCTGTGGGTATCTCTACTCACAATAAGAATTTGTGCTGGGGCAGGAAGCGCCATAGTGGGAGGTGGGGGGTGGAGCAGGGCAAGGCAAGGTTGTGCCCAGAACAGTTGTGGTAATGTTTTGCTCCTCATCCACATAACCTCCGCCCCAGGCAACCTGGGAAACTTGTATACACCAAAGCAGATTGTAACACTAGGACTTTAGTAGGAAGTGGGACTTAGCCACTCACACAGTCAGAGAAAAGAGTCAGGTCTTTAAATTACACACTAACCTAATCTGAAAGCAGGAAGGAAACTGTTTACATTCATCCATTTGACAAACATTTATCAAGTTCCTGGCATGTATAATTGACATTCGAGGCTCTTCTCAACCTGGTACTACCCTATCTTTCCAACCTTCTCTCAAATTATTACGTTTCTTTAATGCTACATCTAGGTAAACTGGACAACCCTCTTCCCGAAAATATTCAAGTTTCCATCTCTTATTTCCAGGGTATTCCCTCTATCTGTAATACCCTCAACTGCCCCCCCCTTTGCCTATGGAAATCCTACCCAACTTCAAAGCCACACTCAAACACCACTCCTACCCCAAAATGAATTACCTCATTAGACATCTCCTAGCACCTAACTGTGCTACTTTGCAAGGCATTTACATAATAGAGTATTATAAAGTGTTGTGTTTATGTCTTATCTCCTTTTCAATTTAATTAGATTCCAAATGCACTGATTAGGCCCTTTGTTCACCACACCCTGCTAGGCACTGAGGACACAAGCACAAAATGAAAAACAGTCCCTTTCCTTAAGAAGTTTACATTCTATGTGGAAATATGCTTAATATGATGGTACATGTATAGCCTGTATCAGATTGTTTGCCATCTCAGGGAGTGAAAAAAATTTTTGGAACTCAAAATCTCATAAAAGTGACTGGTGAAAACTGTCTTTACATATAATCAGAAAAAAAAATATTACAAGGAAAAAATTTTTAAAGATCCAGAAATAAAATTATACTTTCATTGAAAAAAAAAGTTTACATCCTATCATAGGCTTCTCTAGAGTATAAGCTCTTTGACAGCAGGACTATGGTTTATCTAAAGTTTTCGCCTCTTTCAGAACCAACAAATATTATGCACATAGCTGCTGCTTAATAACTTTTTAAAAAAAATTTTACTGCAATATACCGTGGGGGACAGATGCTCTCAGACTTTAATATATCTATGATCTTATCCATGTGGGTATGTCTGCAGATATGCAGATTCCAACTCATCCATTCTCTCTCATCCTGTACAACACTTGCCCAAGTTCTCCCATAAATCCTTCACAGGTGACCCAACCGACATGCTGGACGCTTTCCTCTAGTTCTCTTGAGATTGCATAAATGTTTTCCTCTTTCCACAACATTGGTTCACCTTCTCTGGTTAGACGTGTCTCTGATGACATAGTCCACACACTTCTCTTGCACAATTCTTGGTTGGTAAAGTGTTACAGCGAACTTACGCCCACCATGTGTCTTTCCATTGCCCTCTGGATGACCCTAAACTTTAATTCGTTGAAGACTATGGTATGCCGTGGTAAACAGGCATATACTACTAGCAGTACTAGAAGAAGATGGTGCTTTTAAAATGGATTTTTGTTCTAGGCATAAATTTAGAGTCATTAAAAACACTACACAATTTCCCAAAGGTAGTCTAGACTACTCTCTCCTCTTCAATTCTGGACAAGTTTGTTATTCTTGTGCAGTATCTGTTTATAATATATGTACTGATAAACCAGTGCTGTGGGATGGTCATCCAACTATGTATCATTTAGGATAATAGTCATTTTTCATCACTTGGTTTCTTCATTATGGATAGTTAGCCTGCATGTTTTTGAGTGATAATGGATCTTATTAAGGAGGTTATCAAACGTTCCAACGGTTGATTCAGTAAGGATAAGGACAATGTCATCTGAAAACAGAAGCACCTGAAAGATATGGCCATCTGTGGGGAATCTTTCTTCCATTTGAGCTTAGTGCTGGAATCATCTGTGATAGTAGCAAAAGATCTTTGGTGAGCCTGTTTTATTCCTTGTTTCATATTCATAATAAGATGGCTGTCTAATAAGGTTTGCTCTATGAAGTGGCTAGAACACTGCGCCTGGATTCAGGATGACCTGAGTTCAAATCCAGCCTCAAATACTTACTAGCTGTGTGACTTTGGGAAAGGCAGTTAACCTCTGTTTGCCTCATTTTCCTCAACTTTAAAATGAAGATAATAATAACATCTACCTCCCAGAGTTATCATAAGGACCAAATGAGATAATATTTAAAAAGTGCTTAGCACAATGCCTGGCATGTAGTACACAACTATATAAATGTTAGCTACTATTACTATTAGCTATAATCTTTCCAGGATTTTGCATGATTTTGACATATTCATGGGAGATACTTTGTTGGAGAAGAATCCTTAAGGAGGTATTTTGCTCTACTGTATCACAAATATTTTTTTAGTCAACAAATGATAGGCATAGAGACCTTTCAGTCAATTTGTGATTGTAAAGATGTAGTCATCTGTTAAGTGCCATTTATGAAAACCTACCTGTTCTTTTCTCATGTCATCTCATCTAGGATACACTTGTCATCATGTCATTTTTTCTCATAAGAACTTTGCTCATCTGGGCAATAATTAGGTGGAAAATATAGTTCTCGCTCTCAGAGAAGTTACAATCTAGTAGAACAAAAACTATTTATCCTTTCTCCCCCAAAGTGGGAGAACAAGTTTAGAAAGGGACTGAGAAAGACAGCAAAAAAGCCAATTCACATTCAGATTTAATTTAATTCAATAGAAAGATATTAAGTGACTGTATGCAAAGCTCCGTGTTAGGTACTAAAGATAGGAAGGCAGAATGAAATAGTACTTGCCCTGGAAGAGCTTTTATTCTGCTGGGGAGGGGTGCAACACTACATAGATAAGTATAATTGGTCAAGGAATGATGCAAGCAAAGACAAAGCACTCTAGGAATATCTGCAGATGGAGGAAGCACTCAAAGCTGAATGTGTCCCAGAAGGCTGATGTACCATCTCCACTATGTCCTGACGTGCTTCCTCCCTCTACATAACTCATAACCCCTTTCCTTTTGGTTTGTACATTTGGATTTTGGTTTAGTAGATTATCTGAAAGCGAGGCACTGGGATAAACACTATTAAATTTTTTCTAAATAGTAAAGGGTTTAGAGAAAGCCAATGGCTTGTATTCTTAATTATGTAGAAGAGTAGAAGCCCTTATCCCTCTTCTACAAAGACAAGTAAATAAAGTCCTTTGCCCCAAAGTAATTACAGTTAATAAACTGGGTCTGTTCAGCATTTCCTATGAGATGTCCATACCTGAAGCTTCCAATGGCCTCAAAAAGTCATTTTTGAAGAGCTTGTATTTGTCTACATACAGTTGAAGGTATTGTGTATACTGAGTAGTGTTGTGAAGTCCTCAAAGTTTTTAGTAGCTCCAGTCTCCTTTTCCACCTGAAAGGATCCTTTCTCCCATTCCAGTTCTCAGTTCCCTGCTGCCTTTCAGACTCCCCAGGCTTCTACAATCCATTAATTTAGTATAGGTAGAAATGACTCCTACCAGTGCAGTCTCCTTCAAGCCCTTCTCCTATCAGTCTGGTCAAAGGTTGGTAGTTCAATCAACAATCATTTATTGAGTGCCTACAATGGGTCTGGTATAAAAATGCTAATGAAACCTTCCCTACTTGCAAGAGCTAACATTCTAAGGGATAAAAGCATGAATGACTTTCAAAGCTAGGGGATGGAGTTCAGTTTATTTTCCCTGATCTACTAAAGGTGGATGAGTGTGTTTTTGTTTCTTTTAGCCGTAGCCCATAGACACTATCCTTTTTAAACTTAAGGCTTGTCTCTTCTTTTAAATTTCTCAAGGTTTGGGTTTCCACATACATCCTACCCTTATCTCCCCACTTTCCCCCACTGTTAGCCTAATGGCTAACACGATTCTATTGTCAACTAGTCTCTTCCCTTATTAGGCCAAGGGGGAAGTGAATTAGATAATGTCTAAGATCTCATTCACAGCCTTACAGCCCAGCATTTTTCCTACTCTAAGACCTTATTATCCGGAATGCTTGGGGCTGCTCCATTTGTCTGAGAATAGGGAAACAGGGAACAGTTACATATGGGACCCAAGAATTCCTTAGATGATGGTATCTTGGGATGAGTACGTAGAGGATCTGGGAACATGGAAGGAAGCATGTAAGGCAGGGATACAGAAGACACTGGTTGGTGGAGAGTGAGATTTTGCTATTATGTGTAGCTAGTACACTCTGGCCTCATTCTCCCAGAATGCTACAACTCCCTCTAAGGATTCTAGAGGGTTTGGGATGTCTGTTCTCTAATTCCAGCGTCTTAAGATCCCCTGGTTCTGTTCCTTAAGGTGCCAGTGACTAGTGCCTCACTGGCTTCCTTTCACTAGTGCCTTCCTTTCAACCATTTAACATGAATTAGCTTTTACAAAGGGATATTTACTTCAAAGAACGAAAGTACAAACATTTTCTCTTAACATCTCAGGGGAGATGTTAGACCACGAAGCTGACAAAAATAGAGAAGTCAAGTAGAAATTACAAACACAGGTAGAAGTATTCAGAAAGATAAAATCATGACTCCATTAAAGTATAAAAGCAAAATGCATAGAAAAATCCACAGTACATAGTACAATAATGACTGTTCCTAATTAAATATGTATCAGATTAATTTTATTATAAGTTTTATTCCAGTGTAACCCTAAATGTTGTCCATTTGGGATCAATAGCTATATTTTGTAAGTTACATCTCAACATCATCCTCTCCCCTAGATCATCTCAGTCTGTGGGAAGAGGGGACTCAGCTTTAGTTCAGTTCCTACATAATATTGGTCCCACCAAGTTCAAGTCCAGAAGTGGTATGACTATTGGTTGAGTTCTAATTGCAGTCCTTTTTGAAGAGGACCGCTGGCATCATTGGGTGATGACTTGACTTACCCATGAATTGGATTAAAGGGAGGCAGAATTGCACAAAGTTGTCAGCCTTACTCTCTCTTCCAGAGTCATTGAAGTCCAGTGGCAGGACAGAAGTCAAGACAACTGGCAACGGCCCAGGCTGCTGTATCCACTGCATGATGCCTGACCAAGCTCTAAGCACTCCATAGCACCTGCGTCAGCCACCTTCATGGCTGTTGGAACACCTTGTCCTCATCCACTCATTCTTCACCTGCTTGGGATAGATATCCCCCTAACTCACCAACACGTTTAAGGCCTGTTGGTTACTATCTAACCTCAGCTACCATTGGTCTGGATTTGGAATATCATTCCTGACTGTCACTCATTGTTTCTTGGGGCATTGATACTATTAGGACCCTAAAACCTGGCACGTACTCAGGCTCCCAGTCTCTTACAAGTTTTTTTCCTTTGACCTTTCAAAACTCACAATATTGGAGCCTCCAGACTAATATTTTTAGCCTAAAACAAAAAAGAATAGTGAGGTACAAAACTGAGGCCCATTTTCACAAGACCACATGTCAGCGTCAGGAAAGCAAAGACCCAAGGCCACCTCTATCCTTGTACAACATTCTTCCTCACCAGGCACCATCAGTGAAAAAGTCACACCAAGAGACAATAGCCAAAGTCCAAGTAAGGCACCCTTCAGTTGCAGCTCCAAAACCATAGCATACCCAAACCAGTTACAGACTAGCTACAGCTGCTCCAATGTTTCTCCAAATTGTTTCCATTATACATCATCATGAATTTCCCAGAAGTGGCCTCCTGGTCTTCTACATGAGGAGAGACCTTTAGAGGTGTTTAGTGAATATGCCAATATCCATTATATATGAATGTCAATATCTGTGTGTGATAAGGATCGAAGTGTAAAAGAGTAGGGATTGTTTCATTCCAGGTATTTCTAGGTATCACCAGCACCTAGCACAATATGGTATGCACTCAGTAAATGCCAGTTTATTAATGATATCAGAGAAATAGATGAGGATGATTTAATAAAGAAAAAAAAAGAAAAACTATAAAAACTTGGTTTTACAATTTAAGAGTAGTACTATTTATAACCACTTATGTAAAATACCATTTATGCCAAATTACTAAATAGCAAAAAGTCAACCACCGGATAGATAATTTGGCCACCACATAGACCATGAAACTGACAAAAGTAGAGAAGATATGGAGAAATTATAATGAATGTAGGTAGAAGTATCCATATAGATAAAAATCATGACTCCATTAAGTATGAAAGCAAAATCTATAGTACACAGCACAATGACTATTCATAATTAAATGTATATCAGATTAATTTTATTATGTTTTATTCTATTATAACACTAAGTGCTTTCTATTTGTGGTCAGTAGCTATATTTTGTAAGGCAAGTGGTAAAGCTTAGGTCATCTATTAGCATCTTTTATAAAAAAAAATTAGTGCAGAACAATGGCCTCCTAGGAAAAAAAAATAGAAGAGGAAAGGCACAGATGTTAGTACCTGGATTCAGGCAGTGGCAGAACAGGCCAAACTGCAGGAGTCCAAGATTTGGAATCCAGACAAACCAGTAGGGCGAGCTAGGAGTCATATATCCAAGTGTGCTCCCATAGGCACATCAAGATGTGAGTCTGGCAAGGAAATCTGAGACCAAAAAATCATTCTAGAGAGAAAAGATGATTGGGACAGGAATATCCTAAATCAAGACCTAAGCAGAGGATTCCTAGAGCCCTGAATACAAAATGCATATTGAGTCAGGGATGGGGCAAGCAATCAATAGAGGTTCAAATTGGCTAGGAACCATAGTTCCAACAAGCAGGTGAATTGTCAGAGAGGTTCAGTGGCAAATTGAAACAACCATGGGTTAGGCATCTTAAAAAAAAAAGGCACAGTCTGGACTACTGATGTGAAGAAAAAAAAACCAATGACAACTATGAAATAGTGGAGAGAGTAATGATCAAGCACCTATTATATGTCAGGTAATCAATAGTCAGTAAATGCTTATTAAGTGACTACTGTATGCCTGGCTCTGTGCTGAGCATTAGGGATACAGATATTGCCATCAGAGAAGTCCCAAAGTGAGAACTGAGGAGATGTCTGAACTGAGCTCTCTCCTTAAATGGAAATTTGGGTTTCTGTCCTCCAGTCAGAGAGACAGAAGGAGGAATATAGTAGAGGGAGAGGGTAGTGACAGGGTATAGCCAGGTGAGAAATGAGAGTCTAGCTCAGTGCCAGGCTTATAGCAGATGCTTAGCATACGTTTATGATTGATTTAGTCATTTATTGATTGATTTGGAGACTTACAATCTGTATTTAAATATTAGTCCCTCTACTGATTACCTGCGGATCCTTAAGAGAATCACTTCCTTTCCTCAGGCTTCAGTTTCTTATCTAAGGAAATAGTTGAATTAGGGTCCCTTCCAGCTCTGAATCTCATATGGACAGGTTAAAAAGAAAGGAGCCAAAGCCATGCCCAGGAATGCTTGAAACTAGGGCAAAATTAGTTGTGAAAGAGGGTACGGTGTCAGTGGTGGTACAGAGTTCAATGCTGGCTACAATCACCTCAAGAGAAGGAGAAGCCAATCTCCAACAATTGGGACTGGGAAATAAGGCAGTTCCTTGGAGAGGGAGTCCATGGCAAAAGAATCTTGCAGGTGATATCAGAGGGTGGCAGAAGACCATGAGGTTATGTATCTGGGACTGCAGTTATCATGGGAAGGAAATTCTGTCTCCATGTTGGTGCTTAGGAACAGAACCTTGGTTGTCCCATGCTAGACTGGAGTCTCCAAGAGCCAGACTACCTTGATATTGAGGGAGAGAACTGTTAAAATTGATAAGGTTCTTTCTATCCTGCCCTGGTTAGGTCTAGAATTGGTCTCAGAGAATGAAGTGAGACTATATCAATGGATGAGAGTCAAATTCATCATCTAATTATTGTCAGAATCAGAAGGGTGCGGGGGCAGGTAGCCAAGTAGACCATTACAGTTTTTCTATACCTAGGAAATGGTACTCAGAGTCTAAATCTGGAACCTGACAGCAGTTTCAGCACGTTACTTACTCTTAACCATCAGTAGAATAGATGTTTAGAAGAAGTTTAAGGAGGAATTTGAAAATCACGGAATCTCAGAACTGGAAGGGACCTCAGAGACCATCTAGTCTAACCTATACTTGGCTGGGAATTCTCTCTACAACTTCTCCACTAAGTGGAAATTCTATCTTTGCTTGAAGATATTTAGAGGGAAGGGCAAAACCAAGATGGCTGAGTAGCAGGAAGAAATATAGCTGAATTATTATACCCCACAACTTCTCCAAAGAGATCTAGAAAATGCACCAGACTATATCCTGATCAGGAAATCTAAGAAGAAGGAAAAACAACCACAACAACAACAACAACACAGTGAGTATATTTTTCCAGCCCAGATTAGCACAGAGAGGTCTGTGGACCCAGTACAGGGTTTAGCCAGGGGCGAAACAAGGAACATTCCAGCGCAGAGAAAGTCTGTGCACTAGGAAAAGAAGAGGTCTCAAATCCAGCATAGAGGGGCATAAATTTATGCAAGGTTTAGGAAGAGGTGCCAACTGGTAGCTTTGTTGCTCGGTATGTAATTCCAGGTCACAGATCCAGGGCTGACTGGGGATGGGATCGGTGCTTAGGAATACTGTTACAGGCTAAGGAGGTTGCAGGCCCTCAAATGTGCACTGAGCTTGGAACAAATTCAGAAGCAAACAGTAGTTGTGTGGTGCTGACACTGAGTGGGGCAGAGGGTGTCTTAGTTCCAGCTTCCGTTCTGGTGGCAAGCCTGCGGTGGAACAACTAGAGCAGAAATCCCAGATCAGGGAGAAACCTACAATATTGTCACTCTGAACTTGCAGAGTTTTCCAGCCGTCTGATACTGGGTGAGTCCATCAGTAGTCTACTAAAAGTCCAACCAGGGTAAGACCACAAATGTGTTGCTCAGATCCAAATTCAGATCAAGAATTTGTAGAGCTCAGGCCAGACAGGCAGCAGTCAGACTTTTACGTAGATCAGACCACTTTGAGAGCACTGAGAGCTTTCAGGTCTCTAGCTTGAGCTGTCCTTGAGATCATGGAATGACGCAACACTCAATATCTTAAGAAAACAGTAACAGGAACCTATGTTACACAAGGTCAGCCTAGACATTCCCTCCAGAAGTGTGCAGAGCCTGGCCATAACATAAAATCCAAAGCCAGGAAGTAGGCTGGAAAAAATGAGCAAACAAAAGAAGAATCCTACCATAAAAGGCTATTACAATGATAGGGACACTTAAGACACAAACCCAACATCTACAAGCAAAGTCTCAAAGGAAAACACAGCTTGGACATAAATTCAACTAGAATTCCTGGAAGAGATGAAGCAAAAGGTTTTTTTTAAGGAGTTAAAGAAATACTTTTCTTTCTTTCTTTCTCTAATGAAATGAGAGCACTATGTAAGAAAGAATTGAAGGGAAAGAATGTAATTGAGTAGAAAAAGAGATAAAAGATAAAAAAAAAAAGAAAAGGAATTAGCAGCTTGGTGCAAGAGGTATGAAATCCTACAACAAACTCTCTGAAAATTAGAATGCACCAAATAGAAGCTAAGGACTCTACAAGATAATAAGAAATATTAAAAACTAAAGTCAAGAAGACTGAAAAAAATATTTAAAAAAATTTAAGGCATCTCATAGCAAAAACAATTGTCCTATAAAACAATTTAAGGAGAGATAATTTAAGAATGATTAGACTATGGGGCAGCTAGGTGGCGCAGTGGATAGAGCACCAGCCCTGAAGTCAGGAGGACCTGAGTTCAAATCCAGCCTCAGACCAAACACTTGACACTAGCTGTGTGACCCTGGGCAAATCACTTAACCCCAATTGGCTAAAAGAAAGAAAGAAAGAAAGAAAGAAAGAAAGAAAGAAAGAAAGAGAGAATAAAAAAAGAATGATTAGACTACTACCTGAAATCCATGACCAAAAAAAGAGCTTAGACATCATATTTCAAGAAATTTTAAAAGAAGACTACCCAATCTCTTAGAAACAGAGGCAAAGTGAAAATAGAAAAAAATCCACTTGATTCTTAATTCCAGCATCTTGAAAGAAACCCCAAAATAAAAACTTTGAGGAACATTATAGCCAAAATTCAGAGCTTTCAGAGCAAAGAAAAAATGCTGAAAGTAGCCAGTAAAAAATAATTCAAGCACTGAGGAGCCACAGTCAAAATCATGATTTAGCAGCAACCACCATAAGGGAATAGAGAGTTTGGAATACCATATTCCAGAAGGCAAAGGATACATGTTTGCAGCCAAGAATAATTTACCCAACAAAACTGAGTATAATTCCATGGCAGGTGGAGGTGGGAAGGGTTGGGGGGAGAATGAGCCTTTAATGAATGGAGGATTTCCAAGTATTCTTAGTGAAAAGGCTAGCACTTCATAGAAACCTTTTTTTAAACAGGAACAATTTAATTATTTGACTTTGACATCCAGAATCCATAAGAAACTTCTACATACTTCTAAAAGCAACCAATACCAGAATTGCAAAAGTAAAAAAAGGACATTCTACCAAAAAAAATTTTTAAAACGTGAAATATTCAACATCATTATTGATGAGAATATCACTGAACACCCATTTTCAGCCTCTTCCCTAATCTCTCCTTGTTGTTGTTCCCACCCTTGTCCCATACTTCAGATTTTTCTTAAATGGAAAAAGGGGTATTTGTTTCATAAAGTAAAATGGTACTTATCAGAGGGGTCAGGGGTCAATAAACCAGACATTATGAATTAATGAAAAAGCATTTATTGAATTGTTATTCCTACTAAGTTCAAAGTGCTATGTCCAGTACTGGGAATGGAAGACAACTACAGAAAGACAATCTATGGTCAAGTTCACACTTGGGTGGGTGGGGAGGGGAAGACAACATATTACAGAGCTCAGTTGCTGGGGAAATTAAAAGACTTTTAAAAGTTCTAAGTCCTAAAAGTCATGAGGAGGCACCAGAGGGGCAGATTACATGGCTCAGATAGGCATCTTTAGGTTGTCAGAAGGTCAGATGATTTCAGGATACTGTAGGGCATACAAGCAGGGCAAATGGTAAAGCCAGTAAGTCCTTAGAAAGCACAGATGGCAAGGTTTGTTTCCCAGACCTTTTTACCTGAAGGAAAAGTTGGTGACTCCTAATTACCCCAAGTCATGTGAGCAGTCAAGCAGTCTGGATTGGTTTCTAGGTGATCTGGAGAAAGAGTTGAGCAAGTCAGAGTTCAGTTGGATACGACGGAGATGAGGATATCTGCCTTTCTGTTACTGTTAGTACGTGTGAACAATTTCTGTAGTTGTTTATAGTATAGCATATAGTATTTTTTTTGGTTTATGGTATTGAAGAAAAAATAGCACATAGAAAAAATGAAAAAGGACATGAAGAAAAAAATTACCAAAGAGAGCTCAAACACAAGGGGGGAAGGGCAGGGGAGAAGGGTAAAGAGAAAATAATTTGGAGATTATCTTGCAGAGTTAAAGAGAATGACACTTTAACACCCTCTCCAAGTATTGAGTTGAGTCTTTTCACTTCCTTCTAGTTGCTTCTCTGGCTAATCCTGAGCTTCAGCACTGCCTTCAACTTTTGACTGAGCAGGTACATACTTCCACTCAACATCCATGTCCCGAGTCATATTATCCAGCTTAGTGAATTGGTCTCCGTAGACAACATATTTATTTTTACTTATTTTCCAGACATTTTCTTTCCAGTTGCCAACTCATTTATTCATACCTTTGGTGATAAATTGGTTATCTGTGCACACAGTAAGTTTGTCCTTATTTTGGGCCTTTGCTTGCTCAAACCCTTTGGCAGCTGCTTCTAATGGTGCTCTTTGATTTGTGTGTCGTGGAGAATGTGTGCCACTTGTGTTTAGGTCACAGTCTTGTCCCCAGAAGACAGCAATATCTCCTTGCACCCCTTCTCTTCCATTATTTTTTGCAGGCACCCTTGACAGACCCTTAGGGTCTGTAAAACACATTTCTGATCCCTGGTGTGGTTGCCCATACCAACTTTCAGAGCCTCTAGTCAGCCAACCATAATCATAATTCCATGGACTGTGTTTCTAACTCATCTCCAATCTTTCCAAAAGTTCGGTGAAAAAATAAAGGCAGACCTTCAGAGACTAGCCACAGAAACTTTTAATGCAAATGTTGAAACCAAGAGAAACTCAAAGAAGGCAAACATGAGCAGGTAATCATAAGGATTAAACAAGGATAAATTGTTTACGTTCTAATATGGGAAAATTATGTATGTATCCCTTCAGAAACCTTGTGTTCTGAGCACCTATTATCATTAAGGATCATAGAGTCTAATTAGACAAAGGGCCTCAGAGTAGCTATGTTATGTTCTGATGATCTTGAAGAATGGAAAAGGAAGGAAAGAGGAATACACTTATAGGAGAGGAGAGGGAGAGAACTGGGAGAAATTTTCTTATATAATTGTGTAGAAATCTATACAAAAAAAGAGGAAGGGGTGGGGGATGGCTAATACTTTTAGAACTCTGGATGCAGAGGATGGAAGAAGAAACATGCTGTTCACCTATTGCCAGGGAGTTGATGGACTTAAAATGAAGAATAAGACAAGCATATTTGGACATGGCTAATGTGGAATTGTCTAAATGGACTATGTGTAATTTGTCATGAAAGTTTTTTTTTTATTTGAAAATTGTTTAATTGGAGGACAATTGGGAGGAAGAGATGGTTATAAAACTAGTTTTCTGAAAATAAAGTAAAAGGAGGGCCACTCTAAAAATCCAGCTCATAAGTATTTTAAATATTTTAGTGAAAGACTCAAAATAATCTTCCTTTGAGGTATAGCTCAGCTACAACCAGTACCATGAAGCATTTCCTTGATCCCTGCCCCCTCCCAGTTGTTAATACTTCCTCAAACTATTTTGTACTTATTTCATTGTGTACTTGTATTTTCCCTATAAAAAGTGAGATCAAATCTTGAGAGAAGACATCATTTCCTTACGCCTAGAAAAATGCTGGAACAAACAAGGTGGGGCACTATACACTTTCTCCAGACCCCATCCCTTCTCAAAAACTCTGTAAAAGAAGACTTATGTGTCAGACATAGAGCAACTACAGCTGAATACACAGGTCAAAAGAATAAGAACTCTGACAAGGAGAAATCCTTTTAAATTAACACTAGAGAATGCTAATCCTTAAATGCTTGCTCAGCATTCCTTCCCCTACTAACTCCAAACTTCTAGGACTCACAAATTGACCCAGGCTTATATGTGGGGGCTTATACTGAGAATTCCTTCTGCTATAGGGACTTTTCTGGTATACCTTGATCCTTTCTTGATTCCCCCCCCATTTTCCCCTCTTCTCTCTCTGTCTCTCTGTCTCTCTCTGTCTCTCTCTCCCTCTCTCTTTGTCTCTCTCTCTCTCACACACACACACACACACACACACACACACACACACACAAGCAAATACTAATTCTCTTCAGTCAAGTAAAGAGAAAGTGTGTGTGTAGGGGGGTTCGAATGTGTTAACTTCTGCCTGGGGAATGCCCCACAAGATTCTGACTGCATATTCTGAAAAAAAAATTAGTAGATGATGATTCAACCCAGCCATAGAAGGAAAGGAAGAATCAAGAGAAGAATTAGGCCAGGGAACTAGTGTCAGTGGTTACACTGGGTCTGAAGGAAAGGGGACAGAATTCCAATTGGTTAGTCCTGTTGCTTCAGAAACTGTTAAAGGTCTGCCAGGCCACTGAACACTAAATCGACCAACATAGGAAGAGGCTAAGGCAATTTTGTAGTTCAGCCCAGGGGTGGAGGTGGGAAGCAGAATGGATAGGGAGTACATAACAAGAGGAATACTCAACCAAAAAGGAGGAGGAGCCATAACATTAGTAATGGGAACATAAAGGAGAAAAAAAAAAAGCTGGAACACTAAATAAATAAATAAAGAAGACTGTGACCCAATAAAAACCCAGAATGTTTGACAAAAATTGCTGGGAAAACTGGAAAGGAGTTTGGCAGAAACTAGGTATAGACCAACATCTCACATCATATACCAAGATAAGGTCAAAATGGGTACATGATTTACACATATCACAAGCAAATTAGGGAGCATGGAATATTTTACCTGTTAGATCTATGTATAGGGAAGACTTTATGACCAAACAAGAGAAGGAGAGCAGTATGGGAAGTAAAATGGATAATTTTTATTCTATTACATTAAAATATTTTTGCACAAGAAAAGCCATTAATGCCAAGCCACTAGGAAAGCAGAAAAATGGGGGGGAGAGGATTTTTGCAGCAAATTTTCCTGATAAAAACCTCATTTCTCAAATATATAGAGAACTGAGTCAAATTTATAAGCATGTAAAACATTCCCCAATTGATAAATGGTTAAACGGACAGTTTTCAGAAGGAAAAAAAATCAAAACTATCTATAGTCATATGAAAAAATATTCTAAATTACTATTGATTAGAGAAATGCAAATTAAAACAACTCTGAAGTGCCACCTCACACCTTTCAGTTTGGCTAGTATGACAGAAAAGAAAAATGACAAATGTTGAAGGGGATGTGGGAAAATAGGGACAGTAATGCACTGATGGAGCTGTGAACTGATCCAACCATTCTGAAAAGCAATTTGAAACTATGCCCAAAAGGCTATAAAACTATGCATACCCTTTGACCCAGCAATAGCGCTAATGGTCTGTATCACAAAGAGATTTTTTTAAAAAGGAAAAGGATCTATATGAACAAAAATATTTATAGCAGCTCTTTTGTGGTGGCAAAAAATTAGAAACTAAGGGGATACCCATAAACTGGAAAATGGCTAAACAAGTTGTATACGATTGTGATGGAATACTATTGTGCTATAAGAAATGGCAAGCAGAATGCTTTTACTGTTTTTGGTTTTGTTTTAGGCAATTGGGGTTAAGTGACTTGCTCAGGGTCACACAGCTAGTAAGTGTGAAGTGTTTGGTCTGAATCCAGATTTGAAATCAGGTCCTCCTGACTTCAGGGCTGGTGCTCTACCCACTGCACCACCTAGCTGCCCCTTTTCCTTTGTTCTTATCAGACCTCATCTGAAATATCTTGTTGAGTTTTGAGAATCATGTTCTAGGAAAGGCAGTGACAAACCATCTAGTGAAATCTAATTTGGCTGGTGAAAAAATTCAAAACTGCATCAGACAAGCATGGGTTAAGAGAGCTGCGAATATTAGAGAAAATATTAGAGAAAAAAGACACCAGTCACTCAACAAGCATTTATTTTCATTATTAGAGGCAATTTGGGGTTAAGTGATTTTCCCAGGGCCACCCAGCTAGTGTCTGAGGTCAAATCTGAACTCAGGTCCTGCTGACTCCAGAGAGAGTATTTTATCCACTGTACCACCTAGCTGCCCCCAGAATGCTTTTAAAAACCTGGAAAGACTTTCATGAGCTAATGCAGAGTGAAGTGAACCAGGAGAACATTATACATAGTAACAATATAATTGTACAACGATCAACTGTGAATGACTTAGCTATTCTCAACAATATAGTGATCTAAGACAACTTCAAAGGACTCATGATGAACAATGCTATCCACCTCCAGAGAAAGAGTTGGTGGAGACTGAATGCAGATTGAAGCATCCTTTTTAAAACTTTTTAAAAAATTTTTCTTGTTCTTTTTTTGTCTGTTTTCTTTTGCAACATAGCTAATATAGAAATTTGTTTTGCATGATAGCACATGTATAACTTGCATCAAATTGCTTGCCTTCTCAAAGAGGAGAGTGAGGAGAAAGGGAAGGAGAGAATTTAAAACTCAAAATTTTTAAAAATGAGTGTTAAAAATTGTTTTTATATGCAATTAGAAAAAATTAAATTAATAAAAATTAAAACAGTATAGGTAAATCAACAGAATATCCTAAAATTGGAAGAGCTAAATACTAAACACTCAAAAAACATTACAAACCTCTCTTAACAACTATCATAGGACAAAAGAAAGTGAGCCAAATGCCTCATAAAACATATCTTATGATATACCTAAAACAGAGCATGGAAAAGCAATAAGAAATTCCAGAATGGTTCAAAAGAGAAAGAAAATCCATGGGAAAATAAGTTAGGAATAAATATGTCAGAATATATAACTCTAAATGCAGAATTTTTTAAAAAAAACTACCTTGATTAACTAATTGTGTAAAATTGAATCCATAGAGAAATGTTTCTCCAAAGAAGTTAAAGAGACACTAAAAGAATGGAATAAAAATGCTGATGTGGAAGAAAATCTGGCAGAGCCAAAGTAAAAGGCATCAATATAAAAAGAGTGCCTGATCTCTGAACAAATCAAAACCATTGCCCTCAAAAACAGGATTCATAGAAGAAAAAAAACCACAACTTATAGATAGCCCTCATACATATTTTGTATAGATAGAATAATAGGCACTAAATTGGCAGTTTTTTCTCAGTGATTTTTTTCCCTTTACTAACAATAAGGTTAGAGATTTTTCCCCCACTTTTTTTTTTTGCTTTTTTTTGGTGAGGCAATTGGGTTAATTAAGTGACTTGCCCAGGGCCACACAGCTAGTAAATGTCAACTGTCTGAGGCCAGATTTGAAGTCAGAGCCTCCTGACTCCAAAGCCAGAGCCCTATCCACTGCAACACCTAGCTGCCCCTCCCCTACTTCTTTAATATTGTTTCCCCCTTTAGATACCTTGTAAATCTGTCTCTCATTGCCTTCACAACTGTATCACCTAAAGTAAAAATATGCTCTATACTTATTTGGTTCAATCTTACTGTTTTCCTATCTTTTTTTTTCTTTCTGGAGCACCATTTCTATTTCCTCTGTGTCCTCAAGGACTGTGATTTTAGGGTTCAAGTGTGGTGGTTCCACTATCTTTGATGGAGAAAACATTTTGTCATAATAGTTTTTTAAAATCTTTTCCATTTTTTTCTTGTTCATTGTCCTTGTTCCAGTTTCATCCTGGAATGCCCTTGGAATGATTTTGTGGAATTGGGTACACTACCAAACTTCTTTTAAACTAGTATAGCTTCTGACTGAAATTATTATAGTCAGCATTGATGTCATTTCTATCATACATTCCTCATCTTGTTTTCAAATTTCAATGGCCTATTTAAATAAGAGTTAATCCTCTTAATTTTGCTCCATATCTTTTTCTTATTACTATTCATTATTCTTATTTATTATAAAATCTTTTCTTAGCTGTCAATAAGTCAATAGTCTGTCTTTGCATAAACATCTGACTCAAAGATAAATTCCATTTCTGTAATAAATCTTTTCCTATCTGTTAAAATGGAGCTCATTTCATTTTCTGTGATATTATTTAGCGCTTTCCATGTCTAACACCTCCCAATTTTTTTTAAGAATGTGTCCATGATATAGAGATTTCTTTATAATTTATAGGTCTTAGGCCTCTCATTGCTTTCTCTTGAATCATATTTTCCCATATATTTCTCCCCATTCTCTTTTTCCCATTTTTACAGTGAAGACTTTAGGAGAGTCTGTTGGTTTGGTTGGTAAAACATTTCATCAAATTCTTCACATAAGGTCTCTCTCATTTTGTCCTCAGCAAACTATATTGGTGTGTAAGTTTCAATTATTTGCATGGTGGCTTTTTTTGGGGGGAAAATACTTATTAGTACTATGATATATTGTAATAAAATGTCCCGTGACATTTGGGCGTATGATAAAACTTCCTCTGCCCATTCCTTTCTTTTCCTTTCCAAGAGGTACTTGTGATTCAGCCTTCCATCTAACTGCTTTCTAGTTTTAAGAATGTGGAAATTAACATGATTCAGTCCTTCCAGGAATATGTCCATTCATTGATCATAGGACAAGGATATCATATTTATTCATTTATTTGATTTATCAACAATCATTTCCATATGCTTTTGAGTTTAAAATTTTTCTCCTCCTCCCCACCTCCTTCCCCCAGATGGTGCACAATCTGATATAGGCTATACATATACATTCCTATTAAACATATTTTCACATTAGTTATGTTGTAAGTAAGAATTAAAACCAATAGGAGGAACCACCAGAAAGAGAAAACAAAATTAAACAAAAGAGAAAAAATAGCTAATAGTATGCTTCAATCTGCATCCAAAGTCCATAGTTCTTTCTCTGGATATGGATGGCATTTTCCATCACAAGGCCTTTGGGGATGTCTTAGATCCTTGTATTGCTGGGAAGGGTTATGTTTATCAATATTAGTCATCACACTACGTGGCTGTTACTGTGTATAATGTTCTCCTGGTTCTGCTCACTTCACTCAGCATCAGACCATACAAGTCTTTCCAGGTTTTTCTGAAGTCAGTCTGTTCATCATTTCTTATAGCACAACAGTATTCCAATACATTCATATCCCACAATTTGTTCAGCCATTCCCCAATTGATAGGCATCCTCTAGATTTCCAATTCTTTGCGACCACAAAAAAAGCTAGTATAAATATTTTTGTGCATGTGGGTCCTTTTCCCATTTGTATGATCTCTTTGGGATATAGCCCTAGAAGTGCTATTGCTGGGTCAAAGGGTATGTACATTTTTATAGCTCTTTGGGCATAGTTCCAAATTGCTTTCCAAAATAGTTGGATCATTTCACAACTCCACCAACAATGAATTAACCTTCCAATTTTCCCACATCTTCTCCAACATTTATCATTTGCCTGTTTTGTCATGCTGGCCAATCTCATAGGTGTGATGTGGTACCTCAGAGTTGTTTTGATTTGTATTCCTCTAATCAATAGTGATGTAGAGCATTTTTTCATATGACTATAGATGGCTTTAATTTCTTCATCTGAGAACTGCCTGTTCATAAGGGATATCATATTTAGAGGACTAATAGACAAATTATAGTTTTCTGACTGTCTAAGTATAGTGTGATTCTTAGTGTTCTTTGCTCCCTTTCCAGTTTCTTTGTCACCATCACTGCAGAAACAGAAGGGGCTACAAAGGACTGAGCCATTTAAAATATTTGTTTCATGGTCCCCAGAACCAAAAAACTTTGATCACAAGGTGACCAGCCTGTGAATGATATGCCTCTCTGTGATTAGCTTAGCTTGTAAAACAGACTTGATCTCTTCCTGGGGTCCTATGCTAAGCCTTCTCAACATGGTGGAATCTGCCAGATGTTTCATTCCATTGGCATGGCCTTCAAGAATGCAAATTTACCTCCATACTACAATGAGATATTGACATTAGCACTTTTGTGGAGGTGCAGAAAAAAGTCTTTGACAAAATGTAGCACTCCTTTCATACACACACACATATGTTTATGTATGCACATATACGTGTGTGTGTGTGTATGTATGTATATATACACATATATGTGTGTGTGTGTGTGTGTGTGTGTGTGTGCAACTACAAGCTACTATTAGATACAGTGGGGAAATACTAGAAACTTTCCAAATAAAATCAGGAATAAAGCAATAATACCCTATTTCATTGCAATTATTTGACATAGTTTTATAAATGCTAACAAAATCAATAAGATTAAAGAAAGAAATTGCTAAAATGTTAGGATAGGCAAAGAGGAGACCAAAAAAAAATCCACATTCACTGATGAAATGATGGCTCCTAAGAACTCAGCAATAGCTTTAGTAAAGTCGTAGGCTACCATATTAATCCATGAAAATCAACAGCATTTCTATTTAGCAATAATAAAATTCATGAGGCAATGATAGAAAGGGAAATTCCATTCAAAATAATTACACAATACATAAAATGTCTGGAAGCTAATTTACCAATCTCTAGATAGAATTACAAAATGGTCCTTAAAGAATTAAGAACAATTTAAATGCCTGGAAGGATATTCAGAAGGACCATTTGTTAAAAAAAAAACAGTAAAGTCAATCAATGGAAAAGACTAGTCAAGGAAAAATCAGAGCTCAATAGCCCAGTGTTCAATAAACTCCAAATCTATATGTTACTTAAGAATGGATTCCCCATTTCACAAGAATTTCTGGGAATCCTGGAAAGTAGTCTGGTAGAAATTAGGTTTAGACCAATATATCACAATAAATTTGAAATGGATCTGTGACCTAAATATTAAAAGTCATGCCATAAAAGAGAGAGAGATCAGATCATATATGTTTCATAGTTATGGCTAGGGCATAAATTCTTAATCAAATAAAGGATAGAAGTGATTTTAGAAAATAAAATAATTTTGATTAGGTGAAATAGAAAAGCTTTTGTATGCATAAACTTAAGGCAGCTCAGACAAGAGGGGAAGTGGTTGACTGAAAAATATCATTCAATCAAACATCTTTGATACAAATTTGATATCTAAGACACATAGACAACTAAAAGAAAGATATGGAGCCAAAAACCATTTCCCAATAAATAAAATATCAAGGGGTATCAACAGTTCTTAAGAAGAATTGCAAACTACCAATTATATATAGGGTAGTTAGGTGGTGCTGTGGATAGAGTGCCCATCCTGGAGTCAGGAAGACTCAACTTAGTGAGTTCAAAAGTGGCCTTAGACACTTAACAGCTGTGAGACCCTGGGCAAGTCAATCCTGTTTGCCTCAGTTTCCTCATCTATAAAATGAGCAGGAGAAGGAAATGGCAAACCACTCTAGCATCTTTGCCAAGAACAAATGGTGTCATGAAGAGTTAGACATGACTGAAACAACAAAAAACTATATGAAAGAATATTCCAAATCAGTAATAAGAGAAATGCAAATTAAAAGAACCCTGAAATTTTTACCTTATAGCTGTGAAATTGGCAAACATGACAAAAGATGGGAATAGTCAATATTAGAAGAGTTTTGTCAAGAAGATCGCACTAATGTTTTGTGAGTGGAACTGTGGATTGGTCCACCCATTCTGGAAAACAATGTTGAATTTTGCCAAGAGAGTAATTAATATGCCTATACCCTTTGACCTGGTTTTGTGTTATGAATCTAGAGGACTATAGAGTTCTTGGAGATATCAAGACACACTGGTTGAGCAATGGTGAGCTAGCCCATACCTACATGGCTACCATTTCTGCCTCTGCTCCTCCCTGGTCCTTCCTGAATTTACACAAGAAATCTGAGAAATGTAAATCAGGAATGATCCTTCTGTAGAACCCTTATCCGCTCCCCGGCCTTGCCTACTGAATTTGAAATCACTCCTGGTTCTGAGTAGCCCAACCCCAAGATGATGGTCAGTGGTATTTCCTGTCTTGTCAGCCTGGACATTCCAGCTGTCAAGCTCCCAATAATACCAACCTAAAGAAGAACCCAAGGGAAATTGGTCATATTCAGAGCCTGGCAAACCTGTCTGATGCCAACACCACCCATGGTTGGCACTAGCTCAAATGGCTTTGATGTCTTTCACTGCCACTCAGTCCTTGTGGGAGGGGGATGTTCAAGAATGTCTGCAGAAGGAAAATGACTATGTACATTTTGCAAGCCTTAGACACTGGCACATTGGCCCTTATCCCATATCTGTCAAACCTCTCTACCTTTGGAAGCTGTCCTGCCCCAGAACATGGAGCTCCCCTTTTAAAAGGGGACTGAGCTTCTCTTTTTTTTTTTTCCTTTCATCTATAAACTGGAAAGTAGCTGCCTTCTGCCCTGGGCCTATAACCATTTCTGAGATGTAGCTTCTGGTTAATCCTGTCCCACTACTGTGAGACTAGCAGTTCTGCATACCCAACCCTGCCCACTTCTCCTCCTTCATATTTGTAGCTGCATAAATTAGTTAGCTGCTGGACTTTTTATTCTCAACTGTTTTTTAGGGACATGCGGGATTTTCCTATTTGAGTGGGGTGGTTGGGACCTGCCTAAAATCTCTGTGACACACATTGGCTCAGCCAGTGATAACTTTTTTCAAACTGAGATTTCCACACCAAGATTCAGTTCCTACCCTCACTCCCCCTTGAAGTCAAATTTGGTCTGTATCCCAAGTCTCCATGACCCGGAAGCAGGATTATATTCCTTAGCACCCTGCTGTCCACCAACCCAACCACTACTTAATACTATTTAGGCAGGCGGACCCCCTAACCTCCTAGGGGACCCCACCTGTGTCAAAGTTCGCACCTTCTGCCAGGTCCTGCCTCAAATACTCACTTGGCTTTGCAGCTGGAAGAAGCCCTTAGCAAGACAATAGAAGCTGCACTAACCCTTCCATTCTACATCAACAATTCACTCTAGTCTTTTCTCCCTTTCCCTGAAAAAAGGATGAACCACAGACTGAAGTCTAAGGCACTTCCTGTCTGACGCAGAGCAGTCCCTTTCAGGGATGGAGTTCCCTGATTTGGGAACAGGTGAATCACTAACTTTTCCAAAACAGACAGATGACACAAACCCCAACAGACCCCCACAGGAAGACTCCCAGGATTTAGATTGGCAGACTAGAAGCAAAGGGGATGACACAAGTCAGGGTGGGGTTGGTGAGGGAGAAATGGGTGAGTGAATACCCGACAGGGAGGAGTCCAATGAAGCCTTCTGCCAAAAGAGCCTGTAGAAAGAAAATTCTTTGGTTATATAATATATGAAGGTGATCATGTCAGGGTGAGAGGGGGGCATAATCATCCCCGAAAGGATGTATCTTTTGTGTCAACACTTGATGATGATTCTCCATGTTATCAACCAAAGGATCCTTTTCCTTCCTTGACAGTCTCACCAACCTGGACTCCTCCCAACCTGGGGCCCAAGGAGTTTTTCAGGGCTTTCTTCTAACCTCAAAGAAGGATGACAAACTGCTGCTTCTGCTCTGATCACCTCCACTTCTTAGAACAGTCCAGGGGCAGCTAGGTGGCGCAGTGGATAGAGCACCGGCCTTGAATTCAGGAGAACCTGAGTTCAAATCCAGCCTCAGACACATAACACTTACTAGCTGTGACCTCGGGCAAGTCACTTAACCCCATTGCCTAGCCAAAAAAAAAAATTTAAAAAATAGATATGCTTCTTATAAGCAGCATATAATAAAAAAAAAAGAAAAAGAAAAGAAAGAAAGAATAGTCCAAGAGCAGATCCAGCCCCTGCTGAATAGGAACACAGCTGAATAGGAGACAGGACTTGATTCGTGATTCTAATGATATAGGGAACTCCCAGATGAGGGAGCTCCTTCTACCAATAAGAATCAGCATTCTCTCTGAATCACAGCATAGACAGTTACCTAGAGCATGGATCAGAGGCCAAATTTGAATTCAAGTCTTCTGGGCTCTGAGGGCAGCTCTCTATCAACTATATCATACTGCCTTTCTACAGAAAAGAACAGTGAATCTTGAAGAGATGACAGGACAGATAAGGACCTAGGACAATAGGGAACCCAAAAAACCACAACTTCTCTTTTTGTTTGTTTTTGCTAGGCAATAGGGTTAAGTGAATTGCCCAGGGTCACACAGCTAGTAAGTGTCAAGTGTCTGAGGATGGATTTGAACTCAGGTCCTGCTGACTCCAGGGCCGGTGATCTATTCACTGCACCACCTACTTGCCCCCCAAAAACTTCTTAATAGTGAAGAAAAAAAAATTTTTTAAGTCAATTGGAGTTAAGTGACTTGCCCAGGGTCACACAGCTAGTAAGAAAATTCTTAAAATAGGAAACGTGTTCACTCTAGATAACATAGTGTCTAAGAAATGGACTGGGCAACCTTAATATTTAATTGCATTGTAATTTCACTGGTCAGTGCTAATGGCTAAAGGAGTATAAGGAAGTATAAGGAAGAAGCAAAGGGTGTCTCCTTTTATCCTTGTAGGAAAAACTAGACACACAGAATGAATTTGAGAGCAAATACTTGGGGACAGGGGTGGGTTTTGGGGTGCTATTTCCTTATTCACCAATTTAGAAAGGAGTATGTGCAGGGAGTGTAGATGTGGATGTGAATATTAAAAGAGTGGAGGAGGAGAAATAATTTTGCTGCAAGTCAAAGAGCCCTAGGTGTAGAGTTTGGGGGAAGGTGGGTTCAAGTCTTTAGGGAAGTGACATAATTGCTCTGGGTCATCTTTTCCTCATTTTTCAAATGAAAGGGTTGGAGTAGGTGACCTGCGATGACCCTTCTATCCCTAAGCCTATGATCATGGCTCAGAAGGTTTGGGTAAAGCCAGTCAGTGTTGATGATTAAGAGCGGAGATGTCATCTCAGCATAGCGGAAGGAGGCCAATCAGATGGCCCCAAGTAAAAACTTAAAGTAAGGGTCCTGAACCTTTTAAAGTTCCTACAGTCCTTGGCTTTCAGTTAACCTTCCCAAATTCTCTTTTCAATATATGGAAATAAGTTGTAGAATTGATCATACATAGGCATGTAAAAATATAATAAAGGAACAAATTGTTCATAAAGAAATCTTTATTCAGCATATACATTTTTTTCACTAACACTATTACTTAGAATATTGCATAGTATAATATAGTTATTTACCACATATTCCTTGTACTTCCTTGACAAGCCTCTAGTATCCTCAGATTGGGAGCCTCTGACTTAAAGCCCTTTGCACAAAGATGATATCTGCCTCCCTCCTTCGAAACATCTTAAATTCCTGAAGTCCTTGTGATCTCCTAGGACTCAAAGCAGGAAATCCTTCTCAAATTTCCTCCCCTCCAACTTTCCCCAAGAAAGGCTCCAAGTTATAGTCACTCTTCAGTGCTCTGGACAAATGTCTAAGATTGTAAGCTGTAAAGAGGGAGCCAAAACTCTCTTGGCAGGTGGAGTTTCCTATTGTTGTTGTTGTTCAGTCGGGTCTGACTCTTCGTGGCTCCATTTGGGGTTTTCTTGGTGAAGATACTGGAGTCGTTTGCCATTTTCTTCTCCAGCTCACTTTACAGATGAGGAAGCTGAGGCAAATAGGGTTAAGTGATTTGCTCAGGGTCACACAGATAATAAGTGTCTGAGTTGGTATTTGAACTAGGTCCTCCTGACTCTAGAACCAGCACTCTATCTCCTTAGCCACCTATCTATGTGGAGTTTCCTATGCCAATCAGATAGTAATAATAATAATTGTTGGGATTTAGATAGCTCTTTAAAGTTTAAAAAGGGTTTTACAACACACCTCACTGGATTCCTATGACAACTCTGGGAGGCAGAAGCTATTATTGTCCCCATCTTACAGATGAAGAAAATGAGGTAGACAGAGATTAAGTCATTTTTTTCCCACTGTCACAGGGCTAGTAACTGTTTGTGGCCAAATTTGAATTTGGGTCTTCCTGACTTTAAGTCCAAGGTTTTATCCACTGCTGCTCTTTGCATATACTTCACCTAGATCCTTCTAGGTTCAGTCTTTCTCCCTGTATGTGTCTGTGCATAATATAATCAGGAATGGTTTTCATTTTTGTCTTTGTATACATGATACTCAGCACTCTGTGTGGCATATAGAAAGTGCTTACTAAATGAATCAAATTGAATAATTTGATAAATAAACTGAATCAAATTACATTTCCTTTGCTGGAAGCACCTATAGAAAAGTCAAATCTTGAATTTCATTTCATTTTATTTGCAAAGCCATACTTTTTTTCTGTTCTGCACATCCCTCTGCCTCTGAATAATAAATAATATGGTTTAGAGCCGCAAGATGCCTCTAAGACAACTCCCTCATTATACACATACATGTAAAGAAAATGAGACTCAGGGGGCAGCTAAGTGGCACAGTGGATAGAGTTCTGGCCTTGGAGTCAGGAGGACCTGAGTTCAAATCCAGTCCCAGACACTTGACATTTACTAGCTGTGTGACCCTGGGCAAGTCACTTAACCCCACTTGCCTTACCAAAAAGAAAATGAGACTCAGAGTCTTTAACTTGCTTGAGGTCACATATCTAACTAGCCTCTATGTAGCGCTTTTAAGGTTTACAAAGCCCTTCACAAATATTATCTCATATGATCAACAACCCTAGGAGGTGGGTGCCCCATGATTGTCTCCACTTTACAGATGAGGAAACCAAAGCAGACAGGGGTTAAATGACTTGCCCAGGATCACACAGGTCTTCTGACTCCAAGTCTAACTCTCTGTACCTCCTAGCTTCATCACGTAAGCAATAAATGACAGAAACAAGATTTCAGTTCAGGTTTTCTGACTTCAGATAGTGCATTGTGCCGTTTCCACTACTCTGTAGCTCCATGTTAACCCAAAACTGATGTCTAATTATCTTTATATTGCCCAGGCAAGGGTTAGGCCTAGAGAAACAGAGATTAAACAAATGATGTCCAGAGGGATGGCTGCTTCTAGATGATGAGTTTTAACCAATATGAGTCCCCAGGAATCCTTTCCTCATTCCTTTCTCCAATTTTGAGTGGCATCTTCTGGGTAGACAGACTGGCCTACTTCCTGCTCCCTAGACACAACATTCCATTTTCCATCTCTAAGTACAAGTGACTGCCTGCCATGACAGTTTTGGAGAACACATCTCCTGCATCTCTACCTTATAAAATCCCCAGTTTTCCTGGACTCGTGTCTCTTCCTATATGAGATCCTACCTCCCCTCTACCCCTCAAATTACTTTATATATATTTTGAATTTACTTATCTGTGACATGTTCTCCAACCCCACCAAGAGCATGTAGGTTCCTTGAGGGCAGGCTCTATTTTTGTTTATTTTATTTTATTTTTAGTTTCCTTAACACCTAGCACAGTCCCTGAAACATAGAAGACATTTAATAAGTGCTTTTGAATGAATGAATGAACAATATAACTTGGCATGACATCTCCAAGTCTGGTTCCTGTGTGCCTAGGGTTGAGGGAGGACACTAGTAATCTGCCCCTATGAGGCATACTCATCCCAAACATATATGTATCATAATTACAACCCCTTTTAAGATAGATTAGAGATGTATTATGCAGGTAAGCATGATGCAAATGCAGATTTTGAGAATGTTAGTGTAGGGATGGGCCGGGAATTTTACTGAGAAGAGTCAGAACAATAGTGGGAGGATCATTTAAGGCCAATGATCTATGGGATAGGAGGCATGAACTTGTACAACAATCTAAAGTTGAATGGTGAAAGCAGGAACTAGGGCAGCAGTTTTAAGGAACCCAAACTGGGCTTGGTGCCTGGGAAAGGGGCTGGAATTTGAGGTTCTACATGTCAGATCCAGGAAGGATAAAGGAATTAATTTCTGGTATCAGAACTCTGAGGGCAACAGTTTTTGTCTCCATTTCTGGGTTGTGTCCATTGCCTTATGCAAGGAATGGGTTTCCTCAAGGACCAAAGCAAAGTAGTAGCTAAGGCAGAGCAAAGAAAGCATTGATTAAGTGCCTACTATGTGGCAGCCACTGTGTTAGCTTCCAGGGATATAAAGGAAGGCAAAAAACAGCTTCTGCTTTCAAGGAGCTTGCAATCTAATGGGGGAGACAGCAAATATGTCAACAAGATCCATACAAGGTAAAATGGAGATAATCACAGAGATAAGGCACCAGCGCTAAGGGGGATTAGGAAAGCCTTACTGTAAAAGATGGAATTTTATCTGAAATTTGAAGGAAGCCAGGGAAGCCAGGAGGTGGGGATGAGGAGTGAGAGAATTCCAGGCATGGAAGATAGTCATTGAAAATGCACAGTCAGGAGATGGAGTGTCTCCTTCAAAGAAGAGCGAGGAGACCAGAGTCACTGGACCCAAAGAATATACTGGGGGGGGGCGGGGGAGGAATTAGGCATAAGAAGACTGGAAAGTTAGGAAAGAGACAGGTTCTGAAGGGCTTTAAATGCCAAACAAGACTTTATGCTTGATTTTGGAGGTAATAGGATGTAGAGCTTATTGCATTGATTTTTGGGTGGGGGAACAGAGTCGTGTATGACATGGTCAGTCTTTTGATTTAGGAATATTAATTTGACAGCTGAATGGAGAATGGATTGGAGTGGGAAGAGATTTGAGGCAAAGAGACCCACCAGCAGGTTCTTGCCATTGTCCAGGTGTGAGATGATGAGTCTGCACAAGGCAGTGTCAGAGGAGAGAAGAGGGCATATTAAAGATGTTATGAAGATAAAAACAAGACTGGCAACAGATTGGGTGGGGGTAAGGTAGTGAGTGTCAGTGAGAGTGTCTGGGGCTTTTTTTTCCTGGGGTTCTGAAATTTAGAAGGAATTGACAGTCCTTGCAGAAACAACTGATTTTTAGCATTTATCTATAAAGAATAAGCAGACCCTAACCCAAATTAAACTCAGAGACTTCTCAAGGTGAAAAGCAAAGGTTATCTTTATTACAATCTCGAGAGATGGCTGTCTGCTCCTTCCATACACGTGGAGAAAGAGAGAGACCGCATGACAGGAGCCACCTTATAAAAGCAAATCTCCGTCCACCACGCAAACAAGTCTCCACCCACCACTATACCTTACCCCCTTAACTGGGGGTGGGCTTACATTCTAACTGGGAGGTGGAGCTTGCATTCTAAGCTCGAAAGTTTCTTCCTATCCCCTTAACCGGGAGGTGGGGCTTACATTCCAGGCACGAAATTCAAAGACAAGGAAAGAGGCCGGAAGCCAAGGGCTCAGACTGGGGGTGGGGCAGGGCTTATTCTTTCTGTTAAGTGCTTAAAAACAGGGTCTGAGTGGGGGAGGATTTTGAAAGTAGTAATCAACAATATTTGACCCTTTGAGGAGCCTTCACTTCTGAGAATTCATTTCTCACACTACCTTCTGAACTCATTACCTTAATTACACTGAGAAGTCTTCACTGGGACATCCTCTTCACTATCAAGTGGTTGTGCTTTCTTCCCACCCCCTGCACCCCTTATAGTCCTAGGGTTTCTGGCTCCCTTGCTCTAAGATGAATTTGCTTTAAGAAGTTGATTGAGTTAAGAAGTTGATTTGTTCCTTCCATCCAATTTTTTGCTTCTTACCTGCGATGCAAAAATTGTCAATTCTGCTCAGAAAACCTTGGCTGAGCTGAGTAGAGTAGACTTAAATGAAGAACTGAGAAGACAAATTGTGTAAACCTGGACCAAGTTCAATTGTGCAACTGGTTCCTATGCCTCGAATTCACCCACCTGCATAGGGTTTTTATCCCAAGTTGCCTCACACCATAGTTAATAACTCCAGGCATTCCAGGACAGCAGAATAAGTTATGTGAGTCAGTAGAAGAGGAGGACTGAAAGAGGTCAAAGCTACAGTCCAGGTCGCAGTTTGAAGAAGAGATACCTCCTCTCCCTTCCTTCTCCCCTCCATACTTATTCATTCATTCCTTGGGTGGTAGCAAGGAGGCTTCTTATTGAGCATGCCCGTGGCATTTTTTCCATAACTACTGGCCAAACCCAGATAGGCCCCTTTGGAGCCACATCCCAGGAATCCAATTGCCCTAATCTTCGCACATATTCAATCCCTCTAAGTCTTACCAATCTTCCTCAAAAACTGCCTGAAAGAAGCTTGGAGAATCCCTGTAAGGTATCTGCATTTTGTTAACTTACATTACTCACATCATCCTTATCAGCAATCATCTGTGATGAAAGGGTGAGAGAGAGAAGGGGAAATATCTTCTGACTCTCAGATAACACCATAAAGTAGTTACCAGAGGCTGTCTATTTTTTCTTCTTTCTCTTCTTTGACAATGTCAATTATTCCTGGGACTGTGAGCAGTTTTAGTTATTTTCTCTAGTGGTTATCCACAGGGAAAGCATAGCTTTTTAATATTACAGGTGCGACTTCAGGCAAATCCTTTGTTTCTCTGGTCCTCAGTTTCCTTAGCTGAAAAATTAGAGGACTGGACTAGATTACCTATCCCTCTAAATCCTGTGGATAGGAACAGCAGCCATGGGTTATACAGTGACTTATATGCTTAATATAGTGTGGTATACTGGAGACACTGGTGTTGGCTCTGGAAAGTCAAATGTTAAATTTTCAATGGGAGCATTTACATCCAGAAATCAGCAAAGGCTACTAATCGGGGCTCAATTAATTGTTTTGCTGATTGTTTAGACTTAAGACAGTGATGGAGAAAATGTTAATAGAGCAGATTAAACTTACAAGTGTGTCATCAGTAATTTTTTTTTGGAGAGTCAGTTGTTAAACATTTACTAGCGCACCTCTGGCTACATGAATGACTATTCATATACTTCATATATACTGGCCTATTCAAACTTTCTTTTTATGATTTGAAGGTATAGAAAGAAAGCTTATCACATCTTCAGGTAAAACAAAACTAGGATGGTTGGCTCACACTACAGAAGACAGAATCAAGATTGGAGTGAAAAGTATTTGGAGTCACAGGTTCAAATCCTGTCTCTGCTATGAACTACCTATGTGACCCTGGACAAGTCACCTAACTTATCTTGCCTTGAGGCAATTAGGTGGCACAGTGGAGAGAATTCTATGTCTGGAGTCAAGAAGACCTGAGTTCAAATTTGACCTCAGACACTTACTAGCTATGTGACCCTAGGAAAGTTACTTAGCTTATATCTGCCTCAATTGTAAAATGGGGATGATAATAGCACCAACCTCCCAGGATTGTTGTGAAGATTAAAGGAGAATTTGCAAAGCACTTGGCACATAGAAAGTGCTTAATATATGCATTTTTTCTTCCTCTCTGATTTTCAGTTTCCTCATCTATAAAATGAGGGGGTTGGACTCAGTGGCCCTACCAGGTCCCTTCTAGTTCTAAATAGATGATCCTACAAAATTCTAAATTATCTTTTAATAGACTGCTCCATGGTAACCAAACCAATAAGATGTGATTCAACAAGGATAATTATAAGATCCTATACTTGGACTTAAAAAAGATTGATTATACATGAAGCAGAGCTGTGATTTGAAAGGCATTTATGTGAAAAAAGACCTAGGTTTTAATGCTTAATGTGAGCCAAGAGAGTGATGTGTATAAACACTAGTAATGTTTGGAATACATTAAGAAATGACATGTGATGGATGAGGAATTGGGGTATTTATTCTCCAAAATACAAGTCCTAGGACAGACAGCAGTGTTGCAGGTCTTGATGCCAGCAAGATGTTCTGCAGAGATCTCATGGCATTGTTATGGAGAAGGTGCAAAGGTCATAGTACACTTAGAAGTATTCCAACCTCAGTGTAACCAAAGACAGGAAATCAATGGACCCCAAGTGAAATGCCTCAGGGATCTGTCCTTGTCCTGTTCTATTCAACATGTTTATTAGTAATTTGCATGAAAGAATCAATGGCACAAGCATTAATTTTGCAGATGACATAAAGCTGAGAGGAATAGTTAATATGTTGCAGGACAAATTTTGAATCCAAAAAGAGCTAAGTGGATTAGAACAATGAGATGAATCTGATAAGAAAGGAATTTCTAGGGATCAAATTAAACTCTTATATTTGAGTGCAAAACAATCAGCAGTGTCAAGTACAGGATAGAGAAGACAGGTTTAGAAAACAGTCCATAGGAAAAAGACCTGGGATTTTTAATGGACTGCAAGCCCAAGATGAGTCAACAGTGTGATGCAACAGTCAGAGAAAATATCATTTCCCTCCTTAAACTTGAGTCTCCAACAAATTTCCCTGTGTCTCTTGAAGGCAGCACCATTCTTTTAGGAGCCCGAGTTTATAACCGTAAAGTCATCTTCTGTTCTTCTTTTCCCTTCTCATGTTGCTAAGAGGTTACCGAGTCCTGCCGATTTGGTGTCCACAACATCTATCCCTGTCTTTCCATGAACAACACTACCACCCTTATTCAAGCCTTCCTTGCCTTTCTTTTGAATTTATTGTAACATTGGTCCTCCTGACTCCAAGCTCATCCTTTTCCCATCCATCCATCCATTCCATGGTTGTCAGAATAGCATTCCTAAGTCACAGGTCTGACCACGCCATTCCCCTTTTCAAAAACCTTCAAGGCTTTCCTATGTGAATGAGCAATTAAATGAATGAATGAAAAAAAAAAGAGCTTATTTAGAACTTACTGTGTATCAGGCACTGTGCTAAATGCTAAGGAAACAATTACAAATTCCATCCCTTGACTTTATAAAGCATACATTCTAATATGGGAAGACAAAACATACGGGGGAACAAAAGTTGGAAAGGAGATGGGGTGCAGCACAGGGTAGAGTGAGGTAGAAGCTGGAGTGAAAAACTCAAGGAGGAGGGTGCTCAGTACTGTATAATACCCATTATAAGGAAAAGTAACCTCTGTTGGCATATGGTTTGACCTAGGAGAATTCCCAGTCCAAGATAGGAGAGCTAGGTAGAGTATCAGAGCACTGGGCCTGGAGTCAGGAAGACCGAGTTCAAATCTAGGTTCAGATACTTACTACCTATGTGACCCTGGGCGAGTTGCTTAATCTCTGTTTGCCTGAGTTTCCTTAACTGTCAAATTGGGATAATAATAGCACCTTCCTTCCAGAGTTATTGTGAGAATCAAATAGGATAATATCTATAAAGTGCCTGGCACATAGTAGGTGCTTAACATATGCTTATTCTCTTCCCCTATTTGCCATATTTAATATGATTGTGTACATTTTAAAGTAATATTTAAAGAAAAATAAACATCTAGGTAGAATTAGCTACCATTTTAATAAGCTTTTACTATTCTTGGGTATTATCTATTCTGTCCTGTTTTTCTTTAGGCTTGAGTAGATTTTTGGGGCAGAGGATAGCCTACATCTCCTAATTTGCACTCTCTAACTTGGGCAATATAACCTCTCCAATGACTAGTGCACAGGTTTTGTAAATTTTTGGTTTCAGAGTAGCTTTGCATCAGAAGTCCTTGCAGGGAGCTTCCATCTAACTACTGGCAGAAGGCAGTGAAGAGTGTTGTACAGTGCTGGAATTCGAAGATGAAAGATCTGGCTTTAAATCCTGCCTTGGACACTTACTAACTGTGTAACCTTGGGCATGTTATTTAATGTCTCTGTGTCCCCATTTCCTAATCTGTATAATGGGGTGGTTAGACTTGGCCTCTAAGATCCATTCCAGCTCAAAATCAATATGATCTTTACTTAGCAAGATAAACCTTTAGCTGCACCCTTGCAACATCTCAAGGGAAAGGGCACATTCACTCTAACATGTCCTTTGCTGTTCCCATCATCTCCTTACAGGTCAACAGGAAGAGAGAGAGAGAGAGAGAGAGAGAGAGAGAGAGAGAGAGAGAGAGAGAGAGAGAGAGAGAGAGAGAGATCACAAAATAGAGTCATTCTTCAGCCTGTGTGAAGGCCTTGTAGTAACCTTATCTCAGTCAGTGAGTTCTCTCCTTCTATCAGATTTCTAGATATCAGCTGTAATAAAGTCTTACATCTGTTACTTACTGCCTGGATGACCTTAGACAAGTCACTCAGCTTCTCTGAGATTCAGTTTTCTTATCTCTGGGTCTTAGCTTGCTTATCTACAAAACAAAAGGGTTTGATAATAGAGTTAGGATCTGAAAACAATATTTGACAGGCTAGAATGATACATCAAAACAAATAAAAACAAATTAAACAGGGATAAATGTAAAATTATATGTGGAAGTTCAAAAGAATCAACTTCACAAGTATGA
The DNA here is from genome assembly GCF_003287225.1 of Phascolarctos cinereus. Taxonomy (NCBI): domain Eukaryota; kingdom Metazoa; phylum Chordata; class Mammalia; order Diprotodontia; family Phascolarctidae; genus Phascolarctos; species Phascolarctos cinereus. The sequence goes on along the minus strand of NW_027556098.1, from coordinate 121,802,475 downwards.
GATCGAGGAGGAATGGCTAGTGGTCATGCAAATTCAATATGAGTCAAAATATGTCATGGCAGCCCTCCCTCCCACCCAACCCCCCCCAAAACCCCAATAACAATGCTATCCTAGACTGCACTGAGAGAAGTAATGTTCACAATGACAGAGGCCATCATTTCACTGTACTCTTTCCTAGTCAAGTTACATCTGGAGTATTGATTAGGGAAGAGTACTAACAGAAACAAGCTGGTACATGTCCAGCACTAGAGAATTTGGCTAAGGAAACTGGGGATGTTTAGCTAGGAGAAGAAATGTCTTGTGGTGAGGTGGGGGTATGACACTGTCTTCAAGTATTTGAAGAACTATTAAGTATGAAAGGGATAAGTTCTTGTAGGTCCTAGCCAGAGGACAAAACTAGGAGTCATGGGTGGAAGTGCTCAAGGTACAGATTCAAACTTGATTGAAGGGAAAATTTCCTAACAATTACAGTTACTTAAAAGTTGCTTACCAGCCCCAAATCCCCAATGGGAGATCTTAATGCACAGAATGGATAATCTCTGATCAGCAGCTTGCCAAGGCCATTCCTGGTCTGGTAGGAATTGGATGGATGGGCACTATTGTGCCTTCCAACTCATAGATTCTGTGATTTTGTTAGTAAATGGTAATCAAGGTCCCTGCTTATTCTAAAATCCCATTGTCTTTTGGTTATATTTAGTCACTAAATATTGATCCTGAAGCTTCCCAGAAGCTTTTTATGGTCTGGACTCTGGTTTCTTTCAAACAGACCAGCTTTATTTCAACATACCTTTCTCCAATACATTTAAACAGGAGAGAATACAATTTTATTTTGCTTTTTCAAAACTGGGTCTTTCTAGCTTGTGCAAGCTAGAAGCCACTAGAAGCCACATTGGGACCTGAATCCCAATACTGATTGGCACAGAAGCCTTAACTTGTCCCATTTTTTTGACCTGGGCTAGTTTACTACCCCTATTGGATTTAGAAGTTAAGAGATCAGTGATAACTTTGAGGAGAGACATTCCAGGAGAGCAATGGGGTCAGAAATTAGCAAAGAGTATAGAAGTAAGTGGGAGTGGAGGAAACAAACACAATAAGCATAAACAATTCCTTCTAGAAGTGTGATTGTGAAAAGAAGAGCTCTAAGACAATGTTTTGAGTGGATGACAAGTTCAAAGGAAGCTTTTTGTTTTTTCTTTTAAGATGGAGGTGACCTGAATATGTTTGCAGTCAGCAGGAAAAGAGTCAGTGAGATTGAAGATGAGAAGGAGGCAGAGAGAAAAGAAGAAGAAGATAAAGAAAGACAGAGGAAGGGGAAGCAGTCAGTGAGATTGAGATTGAAGATGAGAGGTAAAATAAATATCATTATCATAATTTTATAGTGAGGAAAGTTAGACTCAGAGAGTTTGAGTGGACTGCTTATGATTATGCAGAACTTTTAATTCTAAGACTATTGTTTATTCTACTATGTCATATTGCTTTTCAATGTCTGGATAATTGACCAAATTTACCAGTTTAATCTAGATGTTTGCCATCAGATAACATAGCCAATACTGTGCTCATAAAATTTTCCAGAGAAGGAGATTTCATAACTTTCCTTGGTCAACTATTCAGTGATTAAATTTGATTCTGTTCCATTCAGCAGCAACTGAAAGTGGAGATGAAGAAGAGAAAAGGGCTAAAAACAGGGAAAGAGAGAAAGAGAGAGAGAGAGAGAGAGAGAGAGAGAGAGAGAGAGAGAGAGAAGGACTGAAGGAGAGAAGGAAAGGAAAGAGAGAGGGAACTGGAAACTGGAAAGGGAGAGTATGGTTGAGGGAGAACACTCTCAGAGAAGGTGGGGGAGGATGAAATGAAAATCCCTATTAGAAGGACTGGCCTTGACCAGAAGGGCCACCTTTTCCTTAGATAACTCATAGGGCTGTCACATACTGTGCTGAACATCTTTTTGCAGGTCTTTTAACATTGGTTGGTTGGTTGCTGTCCTTGGTTCTCCAAGAGGACCAAAATGACATCATTTTGCTAGAAGCAAGTTTCAGTGTGTCCGACTGTGGCTGATCAGACCAATATGAGCTTGGAAGGCTCTACCACAGGGCAGGCACAGATAGCCTGTGTGAACATTTAGGGTGGATTCTCTAAATTTGCACATCCTGCATTTCTTTTGAACTGTTTCAATTCTGCTTTGCACATAGAGCGCAGCACCTTCTCTGATGTAGGCACACTATGCTGAGCGATCCTGTGGCAGTTTCCCATGTCACAGAATCAATTCCAAAGTTCTTTTTTTTTGGCAATTGGGGTTAAGTGACTTGCCTAGGGTCACACAGCTAGTAAGTGTCAAGTGTTTGGTCTGAGGTCAGATTTGAACTCAGGTCCTCCTGACTTCAGAACCGGTGCTCTATGCACTGCGCCACCTAGCTGCCCCAATTCCAAAGTTCTTAAGAGAGACCTTGAGAGTGTTCTTATATTGCTTCTTCTGACCACCATATGAACATTTGACCTGTGTGAGTTCTCCATAAAATAGCCTTTTTGGCAAGCATATCTTTTGCATTCGAACAATGTGACCAGCCCATCAGAATTGCTCTCTCTGAAGTAGAGTTTGAATGCTTGGTAGTTTAGTTCAAGAAAAGGCCTCAGTGTCTGGTATTTTATCCTGCTAGGTGGTCTTCAGGATTTTCCTAAGAGAATTCAAATGGAAGCAATTAAGTTTCCTGGCACGGCACTAGTATACTGTCCAGGTTTCACAGGTATACAACAATGATGTCAGCACAGTAGACCTTCAGTGTAGTGGTCAGTCTAATATCTCTGCTCTCCCATACTTTTTTTCAGAGCCTTCTAAACACTGAACTAGCTCTGGCAATGCACAAGTCAACCTCATTATCAATGTGTACATCCCTAGAAAGTACACTACCAAGGTAAGTGAACTTATCCACAGCATTCAAAACTTCTCCATTTGTTGTAACTGGTGGTTCCATATATGGATGATGTGGTGGTGGCTGATGGAGTACCTGTATTTTCTTGGTGTTAATTGTTAAGCCAAAGTTAGCACAAGCAGTGGAGAATTGATCCACACTTTGTTGCATCTCAGCTTCAAAGGCTGCACTGAGTGCACAATCATCTGCAAACAGAAAATCATGAACATTATGTGACCACTAGTGGGGGACAGTAGGTGTCACAGAGAGGAGGAGAGAGTGAGGCTGGTGACTTTGCAGTCATGCCTCACAAATCCAATTCGCTTTCAAGTCATGGCATCACCTTTCCAAAGTCATGGTCCTCTTCAAGATCGAAGGACAAACAACAACCTGTAAGTAGTAGTAGGACCTGCACCACTGGGGACCCAACTGGCCATTTCTAGTTGGGCAACACAGCTCCTTCCTTCTGTCCCTCTGTCCACACAGGGAATCATACCCTTACCTACGGGTGCTCTGCCCAAAGGAACATAAATTTTGCTCGCTGAAAGCTTGCAAGATATGTTGGGGTTTACAGCCTAGACTTCTCTTTTAAGGACCATTCCTTAAACTCAAATCTCTCTGGTTTTCATTGATTGGCAGCCTAAGTCTCCTTTGATCACTGGTTGGGCTCTGACCACTCAGAGTGAATGTAAATAGCAATTGTTTCTGTTTTGGCCAGAAAACTTCAGAGTCTTTTTTTTTTTGACTAGGTAAAAAAGGTCATTCTTTGCCTCATTGCTTCTTACCTAGCCTTAATCACTGAGTGGATGTTGCCTCAGACAAACTGATATCTGGGAAAGAACTTAGCTTAAAAAAGGCATCTCCCACCGCATCCAGAGCCATCTCCAGTTGTCCTGATCTATACCTTGCCACTGGACCCAGATGGGCTCCAGAGGAGAGAGTGAGACTGGTGACTTTGCACAGCCTTGCCTCATTTAAATCCAATTCACTTTCAAGTCATGATATCCCCTTCCCAATGACAACAACAACCAGTTGGAGACAGCTAGGTGGCACAGTGGATAGATCACTGGGCCTGGAGTCAGGAGGACCTGAGTTCAATCTGGCCTCAGACATTTACTACCTGTGTGACCTGGGCAAGTCACTTTACCCTGTTTGCCTCAGTTCCTCATCTGTAAAATGAGCTGGAGAAGGAAATGGCAAACCACTCTGGTATGCTTACTAAGAAAACCCCAAATGGGGTCACAAAGAGTCAGACAAAACTAAAAAATGACTAGAGAACAACAAAATACCATTGCATCATTCAGATTGCCTATTTATTGCTCCATGTTGTGGCTACATGCTTGGCCTGCCTCCTTTTCCTATTATACATCTCTTGGATGATTTTTTTTAATTTTTATTTTTTTTAATTTTTTTTCCATATGCTTTTGAGTTGAAAATTTTTTCTCCCTTTTTCTCCCCCCTCCCACCCTCCCCAAGACGGGCTAATAGGAGGAACCATCAGAAAGATGAAACAAAACTCGACTGAAGGTAAAAATAAGTGAGAGCGATTCGACTTCCATAGTTCTTTCTTTGGATGTGGATAGCATTTTCCATCCCGAGCCCTCTGGAGATGTCTTAGATCCTCATAATGCTGAGAAGGGTTCAGTTTAACATTCTTGGTCATTGCATCATGTGGCTGCTATTGTATACAAAGTCCTCTTGGTTCTGCTCACTTCACTCAGCATCAGACCATATAAGTCTTCCCAGGTTTTTCTGAAGTGAGCCTGTCATCATTTCTTATGGAACAATAGTATTCCATTACATTCATATACCACAACTTGCTCAGCCATTCCCCAATTGATGGGCATCCTCTCAATTTCCAATTCTTTGCCACCACAAAAAGAGCTGCCACAAATATTTTTGTACATGTGGGTCCTTTTCCCATTTTGTTTGATCTCTTTGGGATATATCCCTAGAAGTGCTATTGCTGGATCAAAGGGTATGCACATTTTTGTAGCCCTTTGGGCATAGTTCCAAATTGTTCTCCAAAATGGTTGGATCATTTCACAACTCCACCAACAATGCATTAGAGTTCCAATTTTCCCACATCCTCTCCAACATTTATCATTTTCCTGTTTTGTCATGTTGCCCAATCTGATAGGTGTGATGTGGTACCTCAGAGTTGTTTTGATTTGCATTTCTCTAATCAATAATGATTTAGAGCATTTTTTCATATGACTATAGATGGCTTTAATTTATTCATCTGGGAACTGCCTGTTCATATTGGATGATATTTTTTATGCTACTTCTTTTTGTATAATATGTCTGAGAGTATTCACTCCCACTGGGCATCTTTCCATTGCCCTTTGATTCAGCCACAATTTTGATTCTTCAGAGATGTCTGTGTTACATGATTTGCAATCATATTGGATCACCAAGAAAATATTAATGTTAAATGATGGGGTTTGTGCATGTGTGTGTATGAGAGAGAGAGAACATGTTTGGATCATTAAAAGTACTGCATAATACCCAAGTGCATCTAGCTCGGTCTCTTTTTCCTCTTCAGTTCAGGATCCAGTTCATCCAAGATGTAGGCATTGATGGACTAACTCATAAGAAGCCCATCCAACTGCATAGTTGGTCGTAGTATGAACAATGGGTCCTATTTATAGGGTTTTATTTCCCACATGGATTGTTAAGCCAATTTTGAGGGGGTCACTAGAAGGAGAAGGCCTTACAGTACTCTTGGGCTTAATGCAATTAATATTGTGTCATCTATATACAGAAGCATCTGAAAGACTTTACCATCTCTAGGGACTACTCTTACTTGGACCTTGTGTAAGATACAAGTTATCAAATTATTTCTAAATATTATAAAAGATCATATTTATAAAAAGCTTTAAAATTTAAAAAGTTGTTGCTGGCTTAGTGGTACACACCTGTCATCCTTGCTATACTGGGGGACAGTGAGTAGATTACTTGTGTTCAGGAGTCCTGAGCTGCTGTAGGGTTGAAGTCAATAGGGTCCAACACCAATATGGTAAACCACTGAGAATATGGGAACCTCCAGTCTACTTAAGTAGGGTCAAGGTGCCTCACTAAGTTTGGCACCAGTGTGGTGAGCCCTCAGGACTAGAAAATGGACTGCCTAACAAGGGGTGAAATGGCCTACATCAAAAATGGGGTAGATCAAAGCTTCTGTGATGATCAGTAGTGGAACTGGACTCATGAATGGCTGCTGTACTTCTAGCTAGAGTGAGATAGAGAAATCTAGTCTCCAATCAAAGCAAACAACTAAAGTGTTTTCCTCTCAAAAATACCTAAATGTAGGTAGCATAAATATAATTATCATAATTTTACAAGTGAGGAAAGTGAGGCTCAGAGAGTTTAATGGATTGCCTATGGTTATACAGAACTTTTAATTCTAAGACCACTTTTTATTCTGTGTCACACTGCTTCCCAATATCTGGATAACTGATCAAATTTACCAGTTTAATCCAGATGTTTGCCATCAGATAAACACAGCCAATACTGTGCTCATAAAATTTTCCAGAGAAAGAGATTCCATAACTTTCTTTGGTCAACTATTCCAGTGATTAAATTTGATTCTGTTCCATTTAGCAACTGAAAGTAGAGTAACAAGAGAGCCAAAAACAGAACCTTTGGACATGATGACATTTGTGGGGAGAGGCAGGTGGATGAATAAGAGCTGGCAAGGAGGCAAAGAATGAAAGGTGAGAGGCACAACAGAAGAGAACAGGGAGAGTATGGCATTATGGTATCACTGAAGTCAAAGGAGAAAAGAATTTCTAAAATGAGGGGTTGGTCAATAGTGTCAAATGATGAAAAGAGGCCGAGAAGAATGAGAAATGAGAAAAAGGTTTTTTGGTAATTAGTAGGCCATTGGATATCTTCAAGAAATGCTTTAAAAGAGTGAAGGGGGATGGGGAAGGGTTAGTAAACTGCCTCTATTCTTTGATCCAGCAATACCACTATTAAGTCTGTTTCCAAAGATTATTAGGGAAAAGGAAAAGAACCTATATGTTCTAAAATATTTATAGCAGCTCTCTTCGTGGTGGCAAAGACCTGGAAATTGCAGGGATGCCCGTCAATTGGGGAATGGCTGAACAGGTTGTGGTATATGATTGTGATGGAATACTATTGTGCTATAAGACATGGTAAGCTCAATGATCTCAGGAAAACATGAATAGACCTGCAGCAAATAATGAAGAGTGAAATGAGCAAAACCAAGAGAATGTTATATATAGTAACAGCAATGTTGATTTAAGAACAACTTTACATGCATAAGTCACTTTAACTATTTTAAATACCCAAATTAACTACAAAGGAGATATGAAGGAGGATACTATCTGCATCCAGAGAAAGAAATGATAAATAGAAGCATGTACAGAATGATTTTACACACACATACACACACATACACACATGTGTGTGTCTAATGATAGCCATCTCTAGGGCAGGGAGGGAGGGGAAAAAAAGGAAAAAAAAGAAATTTACATGATAACTTTATTATATATTTAAAAGGAATAGCAAATTATACATAATAGATTTGCTGTTTCATGTGCAATCATCTTTTTTTAAATTATACTATGTTATAGAAATGCTTGTTTTATTCCATAAATTAAAACAAAATACATAACAATTTTAAAACAATAAAAAATTATGGAAGCAGGTAACATTGCAAGTAGTGGAGCAGTGAATGAGTTTGGCAAAGATGATATAAGAAGGAAACAGTTTTGGAATGGTTTGAAGACAAGTTTACTAATATAGTAGTAACGAAACTGTGTATTGGTCCAACCATTCCGGGAAGCAATTTGTGGTTATGGAGGAAAGTCATTAAACTGTTCAGACACTTTGAGTTAATGATCCCACTACCAGGCATATGTCCCAAGGAGATCAATGACAATGACAAGGGAAAAAAAAAGATACAAAATATTCACAGCAGCACTCTTTGTAGTTGCCTGAAAAAAAAAAAAAAGCAAAATAAAAACAAATAAAAAAACCCTCCAGAAACAATGTGCCTATCGACTGGAGAATGGTTGAACTAACTATGGACTAGGACTAAAATGAAATATTATTACATGATTATGTTGTTGTTGTTGTTGTTCAGTTGTTTCAGTTATGTCCTACTCTTTATGACTGCATTTGGGTTTTTTTGGCAAAGACACTGGAGTGGTTTGCCATTTCCTTCTCCAGCTCATTTTACAGATGAGGAAAACTAAGGCAAACAGGGTTAAGTGATTTACCCAAGGTGAGACACCTAGTAAGTGTCTGAGGCTTGATTTGAACTCAGGAAGGTGAGTCTTTCTGATTCCAGATCAGGTGCTCTATCCACTGTGCCATTTAGCTGCAAATAAAGAATGAATTGGTCAAGAACTGGTGGTTTATGGGTATGGAATAATGCCTGTGCTCTTAGATGTGGCTTCTTTGCTGCTCAGTTTGGTTGAATTTTTTGTTTGTTTGTTTCAAGAGGAGATTCAATGAAGGGGAAGGGGTGCATATCACAAACTGATTATAAAAAAGACATAATTTTTAAAAAACATAAGTGGGTAGTAAAAAAAGGTGAGGTCATGTTATTTTTTTTTTAAGTTTGGTAGTAAAAGAAAGAGAGCAGATGGTAACTTGAAGGGTTAAAACTCCCGGGAAATTCTTAAGTTTGACCTACATCTTTCATGCTGTGACTTAAGTCTAGTCTTGTCTTTAATAGATATGAAGAAGAACCAGTTATTATCCTTTAAGAATTAGGGTGACTCAGAAATCAAGCATAATGTGTGACCCACTGTGTTTCTACAAAACTTTGGTGAATTCCTAAAGAAACCCTGAATTCTGTAGAAAATAAGGAAATACACCTGGGATTCTCCCTTGGCCCTCTTCTCATTCTAATGTGACAAGATCCAGACAATGATGTGGTCTGGGCTGCCTTAAAAAAAAAATTAGGCCAGTTTTCCAAGAGCCACATTGATCCAGAATGACTAGCTTTCCCCACCCCCAAAATGCTTGGTAAGCCAAGTCATAGCATGGTCTGAAACCCAACGGGGAGGGAGTGGAAGTTTGCATTTCTCTTTTCTCCAAGGGAGCTGAAGAATTCTGCAAGTGCTCACATGACTAATGACAATGGAATACAGAATACGTGCTGGGACCAGGTGTGGAAAGAAGGAAGGGAAGGGTAAAATAAGGAACTCAATGGATTTTACCCTTTCTAAAGCTCAGGTAGAACAAAGGCAAGTTGTCTTCCCTTCCCTCTCCCCTCCTTCAGAGTTTGTTGGATAAGCAAGTGCATTTTTTGTGTCAGGGTAAGTTTGAGAAACTCCTCACCCCTCTCTGATGCTATGCTGGCTGCCTGAAATTTTTGCATGTAAATAGTAAATAGTCCCTTATTGTCCTGACATACTTGGAATAAGTGCAGCTATTTTTTTTCTCCTATTCCCAGAATTCAGAAAAGGCCAGAAATTCCATGTGGTTTCTGAGTCAACTCTTTTCTCCCTTTTCTTGCTTTTCCCACCACCCCTGTGACCTTGAATGGCAGGCCAAAGGAGTCAGCCCTTGTCCAGTCATCCAGCCAGCTAGAGTCAGAACTGAAGCATGTGAATAGTGATCCCCATGTTCCTTGACAGTAGGGCTGGAGCATCTTTAATGTCAGAGGCCAAAGAAGAAATCCTGCTGCCCTCACTAAGAGTATACACAGCAAGGTCTGGAAAAGGAAATTCCTGACTTATGTTCCTGGCCCTTCCATTCCTTGCCCTTCTGCCTGGAGGGCTCACAAAATAATGAGGGTCCCTTTGTAAATAAGAAAAGAACACTAATCAGTCTGCCTGAGTTTTGCCTGCTTGCCATCATTGCCATCCTCTTTCTCTTTTCTCCATAGTTTATATTAAATACTTTCTATGGAGGTGACACTGGTTCTTCAAGAAGCTCAAACACTTTTACATTCACTTGGTATAAATTCTTGCTTGCAGAGGGTAAGCAGATGAACAACTATTTCCAAAGGGGTAGATTAGAGTTTTCTAGGTACTGAGCCCAGAAATTGTGAATGTAAAGCACTGGAAATATAAAAATAGAAACATTAATTAATGGGACAGACTAGGAAAGCATGAATCAGAAACATTAGGATATAATAGTGTAGTGATTGACTTTTTAAAAACTTATTTTGGGGCAGCTAGGTGGTGCAAAGGATAGAGCACCAGCCCTGGATTCAGGAGGACCTGAATTCAAATGTGACCTCAGACATATAACACTTGCTAGCTGTGTGAACCTGGGAAAGTCACTTAACCCCATTGCCTAGCCAAACAAAAATTATTTTATTTTTAAAAATTCATGGACTATAACAAATATTTCCATAAGATGGTATAATTTTGAAAAATGATTACACATGAAACTGCAAATCTATTATGTACAACTTGCTATTCTTTTCAAATATATAATAAAATTGTTATGTAAATTTCTTTTTTTCTTTTTTTTTCCCTTTTTTCTTCCCTCCTCTCACCCTAGAGATGGCTAACATTAACCATAAATATGTATATATGTAAAATTATTCTCTATACACTTCTATTTGTGTTTATAGACAGTTACTCAGATAAAGGTCATATCTCAAATATGTAAAGAACTTTGTCAAATTTAGTGATAACATCAAGAACACTGGCTACTAAGGTAAGGATTCTTTATCTGACAAGAAATTTTGAGAAAACTGGAAAGCATCATAGCAGAAACTAGGCTTAAACCAACATCTTATATAATATATCACAATAAGCTCCAAATGGAGCTTAAAAACTCATATTATTAAAAAGAAAAAAATGAAAGAAGAATTAAAAAGTGTTACCTTGTGCAACTATTTATGCAGAAGAATTCTTAACTAAATAAGGGATGGAGTTGATAATACATATGAAATAGACAATTTAATTTTAAAGTTTTTGTGTGAACAAAATCAATGGAGTAAGAATAGGATGATAAACTGTTGATTTATCACCAGTTGATAAATGGGGCAAGGAAGGGGGGACCCATTACAACAATTATTTCTTTTAAAGGACTGATATGCAAGATATGTACAGAATTGAACAAGAGGCAGTATGATACAATGGAATCAGTGTGGGATGTGGAGTCGGAAAACCTTGGTTAAAATCCCAACTCTGCCACTTAGCTGCTTTGGACAAACCACTAAGCCTCCTAGGTCTCCATTTCCTCATCTGTAAAATTAGAGGGCTAGACTGGATCACCTCTGAGATAACTTCTAGCTCTGAATCTATGACACTATGAAATAAATAGGAATAAGAACCATTCCCCAATAAATGAGCAATCAAAAACTATTTGTAAACAGGCAAATTTTAAAAAAAACACAATCTGTCAATAACCATATGAAAGGATGTTCCAAATCGCTAATGCCAAGGGAATTGGAAAGTAAATTCAGCCTATCAGGTTGACAAAGATGACAAAAGATGACAATGTCAAATGCTGGAGGGGCTGTAAGAAAATAGGCTCACTTTTTGTTGTTCAATCATTATTCAGTCATGTCTGACTCTTCGTGACCCTATTTGGGATTTTCTTGGCAGAGGTACTGGAGTGGTTTGCCATTTCCTTCTCCAGCTCATTTGACAGATGAGAAATGGAGTCGGACACGGTTAAGTGACTTGCCCAGGGTCACATAGCTAGTAAGTGTCTGAGGCTTCTGATTGCTAATTCTAACCACTGTGCTCCATCCAATGTGCCACCCAGCTGAATCGTTAATAGAGCTATGGATTGATCCAACCATTCTGGAAAATAATGTGAAGTGACACAAAATCACTAAACTTTACATACTACCTGACCCAGTAATATCTCTACTATCCAAATACAAAAGGAAGTCAAATATAAAAGAAAGGTTCAGTACACACAATGTTTATAGAAGCATTTTTCGATGTGAAGTAGTAAAAAATTTAAAACCAAATTGAGTGGTCACCAATTGAATGGCTGAATAAATTTTGCTGTATGACTTTAGTGAAATATAGTTGTATAATAAGACAGGGTGACTATGAGGAATTCAAAGAAACTTGGGAAGACTTGAATGAATTGAGGCAAAGCAAAGCAAGCTGAAGGAGGAGAACAATTAACACAATAACCACAATAACATAAAGGAAAACAACAATGAAAGACATCAGAAGTTTGACCAATTCAGTGACCAGTTATGACTTCAGAGAATACATGACAAAGTACGACTCTCCTTTTTTGGAGCAATCAGGGTTAAGTGACTTGCCCACAGTCACACAGAGTGTGTGTGTGTGTGTGTGTGTGTGTGTGTGTGTGTGTGTGTGTTGGGAGTAGGGAGTGAGCAACAGAGATTTATTGCAAAGTTGATAGCACATGTTCTTTTGGGCTGCGTCCTTCAGAATCCTGTCTCCAATGACTTCACATAATAGTAGAATTCTTAGACTTGTAAGTACATCCCACCCAGAGGTCACCTCTATTCTGCCCCTCACTATAACCCCACTAAGTACAGATGGCAAGTTACTTATTTTCTTGCGGTTATCAAGGGGAGTTTTCTAAGGTAACATAACAGGTGTGTCCACGGATGCTCAAAAGGAAGGCCCTCCATTCTTTCTGTACTATGGGTCAAGAGCAGAAGTTCTCAAACTTTGTGGACCCAGGACCTTTTAATACTCTTAAAAATTATTGAAAACCTGCCAGAGAGCTTTTGTTTGTGTAGGTTATATCTATTAATATTTCCCATGTTAATGCTTAAAACATGATAGCATCATTATAACAGTATTTTTAACCTGCCAGAGCCTTTGAAAGGTCTTGGGGACCCTACAGGAGTCACTGGACCACACTTTGAGATCCACTGGTCTAGAGCAATTAGTCATCTGAGGGGAAAAATATCTCAATAATAAAGATGGATTACTTGACAGTCTAGCAACTCTGATCTCTTTTCCCTTAGTGGTGGTAGACCAAGAGTACTACCTACGATAGTGCTATAATATCATGGGTAATATTATTAGAATATAAAAGGGGCAACTAGGTGGACAGTAGATAGAGAGTTGGGTTTGGAAATCAGGAAGACCTGAGTTCAAATCTAGCCTCAAATATTCACCAGCTATGTGATTCTCAGCAAATCATTAACTTCTGCCTCAGTTTCCTCATCTGTAAAATGAAGACAATAATAGCACCTACCTCCCAGAGTTGTTGTGAGAATCAAACGAGATAATAATTGTAATGCACTTAGCACAGTACCTGACACATAGTAAGTAGTATATAAATCTTAGCTATTATCATTATTATTATTATTATTATCATACAAGACAAGAAGACTATACAGGTCCCTATGAGGAAGTAGATCAACCTCAGAACAGGGTTTATTTGACTATTTATTGGCTCTGCAAAGTTCTTTGTATTTTTGTTGTTATGGGTTAATTAAACTTGTCCCATATGAAATGTTTTGCTAGCCTAGGTGCTTGCACATGAAGTAAAAGCCCTTTCCCTTTTATTTTGGTGACTCAATCACGAGCTAGATTCTGATGTTTTTAGAGGAAATGCTAGGTCCAAATTGTGATGTTCCTAGGAAAAACCAAGGTAGTGTGGGTCATAGAGATTGTATGAGAATCTGCTGAGATGGAATCCAGTCCAAGTAATCCAGAGCTGCTTTTCTGCAATGATGATGGGATCAAAAATTACAGTAATTTATTTTGGCATCCCAGAAAGACTTGTAGATCAGAAATTTTGATTTCTATAATAAGTCATGAACACTGCAGGTTAAGCCATTCTTACGTACGGTGTGGAAATGAGTAGTAATGCGATACAATTTTGTCTAGCTTTAGAGACTGGGCCTCAAGTTTGGAAGAGATTCTAACCACATCTATCAATGCTTAGTCAAACACAGTCAAAAGATATGGTTGTTCTGATTCACCATAGCTTATCTGTTGTAATGTAATGTGATATGTCATAACTCATATTTATATAGCATTTTCAGATTTATAAAGTGCTTTCCTCACAATATCCCTGTGAGGCAGGTAGTGCAAGTATTATTATCCTAATTATAATGATGAGTAAATGGTTCCTCATAGAGATGAAATGACTTCCCTAAGGTCACACAGCTATTAAGTGTTGGAAACAAGATTTGAAATGAGCTCTTCTGACTCCAAGGCCAGCATGGTTGTCTCTATGTCCCATTATGATCCAATTAAAATGGCCCTTCAGTGAGAGGAATTTGTGAGTACTTGGCTTTTGTGAAGTCAAAGAAATGAAGAGTTTTGAGTTGTGTCTCTATGATGTTGTGGAAGGTACCCTGAAAGGGAATTAAGAAACCTGAGTTCTGCTCTTGGTTCTGAAATTTTCTAGCCAGGTGACCTTGAACATGTCATATGACCTCCCTTGGTCTTAGTTTCTTCATCTGTAAAATGATAGACCAGATGACCACTTGGTCTCTTTTGAATCATTTGAGGATTCCATCATCTGTTCACGCTATATGGCAAATCAGAAACCTGAATTGAAATTATGCCTTATCTGACCACTCACTTGGGAGATATGGAATAGCATGAAAGCGAGAGACAAGGACCCGGCATCCTATTCATTGAGACAATTGAGTAGTCACGGGGTGTCTGGGTCAAGGCAGCCTCAGATACTGGTTTCGTGACGGTGCACCCTCCTGGAGAAGGGCCACTGTAGCTGAGATGCACTTATTTGTGATTCTCCACATAGAAAGAAGGCCTGATATTTTCCTCTTCAGGATCCTGCAGAGACTCTCTTGCTCCCCTTAATTAAAGCTCTACCTGCTTTGCATCCAAAGAGAGGAAAGGTATTTTCCCAGCCTCTGGTTCCCCTGAGGCATGAGTCAGCCGTTCCTCCCTTGATGTTTGAAAGATGCTATATAGGTCATTTGGAGCCTAATCATGCATTCCTCATGGCATAGAGTCATTATGAAATCACCTTCAAGCTGGCGAGACCAATTATGAAAGTTATGCCTTTTTCCTCCTCCTCTCCCTCATTCTTAGGCTTTAATTGGTCAGAACCAGAGATGATTTAGCCCCAAGGATCCTACTCCAAGATAACTGGACAGGCATTTAAATCATGGCTCTCTCAAAGTATTGAAATATCGTGAATGACAGGCCCCTGCCACACCCTGACAAACACTGCAGGACCATTCCCATAAGTCACTTACTCAAGCTTCAGACTCTTATTTCATAACATAAAATATGCCACTCTCTCCCCACCCTTCAACCCTCATCCCAAATTCTGACCTCTGCTGCCTTCTTGGATGTTGGCTAAAGACTACATTGATTTATACATTCTCTGCTATAGGCTATTAGCACACAGTAAATCATCATCCTGGTGTCACCCTGGTTATTAATTGATAGCATTATGCATGAATAGTTTCTTATAGGTAACGCCAGAAAAGCACAAGTTCTGGCAGGCCCTATCATTCTGGAAAGGCTTCAAGTACTAGCCTTGTGTGTGTGTTGCTGAGGACCAGCTTAGCTAAGTGCAGTGAGGTTCCTCCCCAGAAAGCTGGCCCCCAGGGCCTAAATTTTTTTTGACTACAAAGACTCAGGAAGACCATCTACTACCACTTGGAGGGGTCATGGCATCTGTCAGTAGAAGAAGCATCCACGTCAATGAATATTGAAAACATTGAAATATCATGAATCGTATTGATGATAAGCTTGAAATTTATATGAGGCACTTAACATTTTTTTCTATTTTTTCATTCTTTTGAATTTATTGCTTCTTAATGCCTCATAGAGTCACTAAAGCTTCTACTTACCTAACTCTAACTTTTAAGGAGTTGTTTTCTTCAGTTAGCTTTTGTGCTCCCTTTTCCATTTGGCCAATTGTACTTTTTAAGTACAATTCTTTTCAGTGTTTTTTTGTATCTCCTTTTCCATTTGGCCAATTCTACTTTTTAAGCAGTTTTCCAAGTTGTTGATTCTTTTTTCAAATTCTCTTGCATCACTTTCATTTCTTTTCCCAATTTTTTTTCTACCTTGCTTATATGATTTTTAAACTCTTTTTTGAGCTCTTCCCCGAGTTCTTTCTGGGCTTGAGACCACTTCCCATTTTTCTTTGGGTTTTGCCCATAGGTGTTTTGACATTGTTGCCGTCTTCTGAGTTTGTATCTTAGTCTTCCCTGTCGTCATAATAACTTTCTATGGCCAGATTCCTCTTTGTTGTTATTTTTTAGGTCTTTCTCCTTTCTTTTAAATTTGAGCTCTGCTTCTGGGGTGGAAGGGACACTGTCTTAAGCTTCTTGTGCCAGGGGATGCATGCCTCAGCTATTTACCTGGTGCTGCACTGCTGTTGCCTTGAGGCCCACAGGGGACCCTCATGTCTGGTGCTGCATTGAGGGGGTGAGGAGGGGGTGACTGGCACTGCTAGAGGCTCTCGGGGGTCTGGCAGGTTACCTGGTGGTAAGCCAGGGTCTTGGTGCTGGTGTCTGGTGTGTGCTGAGGCCTATGAGGTATTTCCACATTCTCCTGGGGTTACACTGAAGCACTTAGTGGTCTGGCTGCTGGCAGTTACCTGTTTGCCTGGACCTGCATTGAAACACATGGTGGTTCTCGGGGCTCTGGAGTCTGCCCTTTCCCTTGGCTATGTCGAGGCATGTGGGGTGTCCTGGTATTGGAGTTTGCCAGCTCTACCATATTGGGCTTCAGGATCTCCCACTGTTTTGCTGAAGTGGTGCTTTCTGCTGACTTACTGGGGAGCTTCCTGCCCTGCATTGTACTCCCCTTTTACCTGAGTGAGATGGACTTTCTTGCCAATCTTCCAAGTTTCTAGGGCTAAAAGATAATTCTGCCCCATCTTTTTCCTGGTTCTGCTGTTACAGAATTTGTTTGGGGGCACTATTTTATGGTTGTTTGGAGGTAAATATGGGAGAGTTACAGTGAGTTAATGCTTACTCCACCATCTTGGCTCCAGGAAGTCTTGACCCTCATTTTTAAAGATGAGGAAAATGAACGTGTGATTTGCCTGAGATCACGTAAGTACTGAGAAGACTAGGCAGGATTAAATATCAACCATATACTCACCCACTCCCACCCTCTCCTCTGCCCCCAGAGGCATTGCTCTGGTCACTACACTATAGCTGCCTCTCGGATTAGGAAATGTGGGTTAGATCATTGTCCTTGCTGGACTGCTTGATGTGATGCGATGTTGAGGACCATGGAAAATAAGGTCTGCAGAGGGCGCTCTCCATTTTGTATATTGCCTTCTTGTTAGGGGAATTCCTGGGGAAATAAGACTGTGTCCACCCTCCCAACTTTGCTCTATTGTCAACTTAAACCAGATTTTGAAATGAAAAACAGGCTTTGGCAGGCCTGGTTAAGTTGGATGGCCCAAGATAACATTTTCAGGATTCTTTCTCAATTTTATCTATTTACAAGCAGATGTTTGGAGAGGCTGACTTTGGGATTATTTCTTGGTTGATGAACCCATGGGAAATGGTTCACATTCTTGGCATACTCAGATAACTGTGAAGCAACATGAATGCCTTCCTTCTCCATGTCCCTCCCTGAGTTAAGAGGAAGATGAGCCAGTTAGCTTGGTATTTTCACTCCTTGGACTCAGTCATGTTTGATGTACATTTTAAGTTCTTTCCATTAAGATGATGAGCTGGAAGCTTTTTCAGGTTGACTATCTGGATACAGAATCATAGAAAATAGATCGTGTAAGCCTGGTACTGCAATGAGCCTTTGAAAATCATCCCATCCACTCTTTCTCTCTCTGCATGATGATCATCATACAAACCTTCTCTGGAGAACAGGCTATGCTGTCTTAAAAGAGCTACATAGAGCACCAGCTGTGGAGTTGGA
This sequence comes from Phascolarctos cinereus, assembly GCF_003287225.1. Lineage (NCBI taxonomy): Eukaryota > Metazoa > Chordata > Mammalia > Diprotodontia > Phascolarctidae > Phascolarctos > Phascolarctos cinereus. The sequence continues at coordinate 121,784,801 of NW_027556098.1, read as the reverse complement.
GGGACCTGAGTTCAAATTCAGCCTCAGACATTTACTAGCTGTGTGACCATGGGGAAGTCACTTCACCCTGATTGCCAAAAAAAGAAAAGAACGAAAAGTTGCAGAAGCAGGAGATTTTAGAGATACTTTTATCCAGTCATTTTAGGCCCCAGTAACCTCCCTTTTCCTGCAGTTTTTTTTTGGGGGGGGAGGTCAGGGAAGTATTTGTTTGTTTGGTCTATAAGGAAAAATCAAAGAAATATTCTTTCATGTTCTTTCAGCTGGCTTCGAAAACCTGTTCCCTTTCCCCTTCTTTATCACTTTCTCTTTCAATCTCCTTCCTTGGTCTTATACAATTCATTACTAGAACCTCCTACTTTTAGTATTTGTCTTCACCTGTCTCCATTCTGAAGCCAAATGGCTTTTGGAAGACAAATGGATTGTGAGCCAAAGAGGCTGGTGAAAGAAGAGAACATAAACAGAGAACTACAGAAATCACATTATTCTAATTCACTAAGATCTTTGTTTTTGCAAATCCCGTTGATGATTCTTATCCCCAAGGCAAACAATAGCCAAAGGAACGGGAACAAATATATTTTCCGCCTGCCCAACAGGATCTTTCTTCACTCACATTACAGTTATATACTAGTAGCACTCACAGCTATGTTTTTCAGCTTTACAAAGTTGTAGGAAAGGATCATGGAATCATAGCTTTGGGAGCTAGAAAAAGACGTTAGAAGCTGCTTCATCCAATATCTCGTTTTAAAGATGAAAAAACAAACAAACAATAAATTATTCAGCTGGTGAAGTGGGCTTTTAAAAAATGACATTTTTGCAACATTTCTTGGAGTCAGAATTCTAACCTAAACTCAGCTAAAATATGTGCATATGCATGCCTATAGAATATCAAGTAGAAAATTGATTCACTAACATATTCTGAATGCCAGTGACTTTATTTAACTTCTAATAGCAATGACAATAGAAGGACTACTGCTCATATACTTGACTGGGTGAGTAATGTAGGTCCAGGACCTCCCAGCCCCAAGGTCACACAATGCACTCATAAAATTTATCTGAGCATTTGACATATGCCCAGCACTATGCTAGGACTGTGTACGGCAGGAGCATGCAATCTAATGCAACCAGTTCTGCCTCTCCAGAAGGACAGCCCTAAGGGTGGCCAATACAGGAATCAAGGAGAGGGATTGTTAAACAAAAAAACTGGTGACTGAATGAAGAATGCAATCAATTCAATTTAACAAGCACTTATTAAACACCTACTGAGTGCATGACACTGTGCTGGGCTGACGAAAGTTGAAAAGCATTCTCCTTACCCTTGCCTTGCCCTCCAGGAGCTTATAGTCTACTAGGGGATACAGCTTGAAAACAAATGAATAAATATAAGATAATTTGAGAAGAAAACTAACCAGTAAGGGGATCAGGAAGAAAACAGGAACTATTACCCACCTCTTTCTTCTTTGGTATTCCCAGCACTTAGTATAGTTCTGGGGACATAGTAGGGGCTTAATAAATGATAGCCAAGTAACGTATGAGTTGAGCCTTGAGTGAATCTAAAAGAAGGAGATGAGACCAAGAAGAAAAGATCAAGATTTTCCCTCCCATCCTGTGCAGACACACACAGTGCACCCCACCCTTTCCCTCTTTCTTCCTCTCTTTCTGATCTCTCTGTCTCTGCCTCTGTCTGTCTCTTTCTGATCTCTCTCTGTCCCTGACTCTCTCTCTCTCTCTCTCTCCCTATGTATCTCTGTCTCTTTGCCTTTCCCTGTCTCTCTGTCTGTCTGTCTCTCTTTTTTCTCCACTTCTCCTCACCCCCACCTTCCCTTTATCCACTCCTAGAAGCAGGGAAACCTATCAGGACAGGTGTTTCACTTAGTATCTCCCAAATTCTTGGGGTCTTGTGAGACTGTAGTATTCTCTGATTTTGCATTGCCTACTTTAAGACATTTGTAATAGCAATGGCTTTTAATATCCTTTAAAGTACAGTGTGGTAGGCTAGAAAGAAAACATGATTGTAATCATCATTTTGCTAGCTAGCTGTGTGCCTTTGGACAAATGACGACTTCTCCGGGTCACAGTTTTATCATTTGTAAAATGGGGCCAATAATTTTCACTCCATAAAACACTCAGAAGAGTGTTTTAAGGATTGAATGAAGTCATATATGTGAAAGCTCTTTATAATGGCAAGGTACTAAGTAAAAATAAGCTGTTTAGCTGGGTGTGGTGGCAAATTCTTATAATCCCTACTACCAAGGAAGCTGAGCCTGGTGGTTACTTGTGCTCAGGAGCTGTGAGTTGTAGTGTGCTAGGTTGATCCAGTGACACACTTAGTACAGCACCACTATGGTATGCCCCTGCAATCAGGGGCTACAGACCTACCACTACAACACTGTCTAAGTAAAGGAGAAATGTCCCAGGCTGGAAATGGAGAAGGTCAGTTTCCACAATGATCGGTAGTGGGACTGGGCTTGTAACTGGCTGCAGTACTTCCAACCGGAATGAGATCAAGATCCAGTCTCTCTCTCTCTGTCTCTCTGTCTCTGTCTCTGTGTGTGTGTGTGTGTGTGTGTGTGTGTGTGTGCGCGTGTGTATATTGTAAACACACACATATATATGTAAGTATTAATATATGAAGTGTTCCTCATGGTCCCTTTTAAAATAATAGAATAATTTCTTCATTTAATAGTTTATATCAACTTCATTTCTGAATATTCTCTTTCTTTTCTCTTACTCAGAGAGACAACTTTTCTAACAAATGATTAAAAAAAAAAGAAAGAAAAAAGCATTTTAGCGAAACCAACCAACCAATACATCTACCATGGCTGACAACATATGCTATCTTCCACACTCTGCAAAGAAGGAGAGAAACTGACGTTTATTAAGCACCAGGCTAAATACATTACAAATATTATATCATTTGATCCACACAACAACCCTGGGATGTAGGTGTCATTATTATTGCCATTTTACACTAGAGGAAACTGAGTCAGACAGAGGATGAATGACCTGCCTACAGTCACTCAGCTAGCAAGAGTCTGAGACCAAATTGAACTCAGGTCTTCCTGACTCCAAGCCCAGTATTCCATCCTCTTAGATGCCTCTAGAAGGGAGGGAGATTTATTTTTTTCAACTCTTCACTGCAACCATTATAATTACACAGTGTTCAATTATAGAATAATTTCTTTAAGTCTGAATCTACCAAGAAAAATATGCATATTTTCATCAATATATATAAATAGGGTAGATAACATATATCAATGTGTGCAAATAATATATGCAAATAATGGGGTAGTGGATAATAGGGCTTTTGAGTCTTATAGCACATGGTATGCATTGTGATGCTTGCAAAACCTGGCTCTCACCTGCCCCCCAAAATGGAGCCTATGTTTGGACTAAAAAGTCATTGTCTGATTCCACTTTGGGAGATGCTCCTCCATTTTAACTACCCAAATTAGTTCACCCTGTGCCTGCCAGTCAGAGTCTCCTCCTTCTTCTACTCTTCCACTCCAGTTCTCTTTTTGACACATTCAACCACATTTGCTTTAGTCTGTCCCTTCCCCATTCTATTTCCTGGTCCTCCTGCCCCCCAATCCAGGCACCCCTGGCTGTTCTTATCCTGACTTTTAGCTCCCTTTCAGTCTCAGCTCAAGGGTCATCCATTAGGACTCTTCCTTGTTCCCCCTGCTGCTGGTGATCTCTCCAACCCATCTTGGAATTTCTTTGTAGACACTTTGTTTTGGCTTAATTGTTTATACGTTGTTTCTTCTTAACTGAAGTCAAGCTTTTGGCAGGCACAGTCTGTATTGCTTTTGTCTCTATATCCCCAATGCCTGGCATATACCAGCACACATTGGTATGTGCCTGACACATGGAAAGTCAGAGAATGGTATAGTGGTTACAGTACCAAAATTAGAGTCTGGAAGACATGAGTTTGAATCCTGCCTTTGAAGTTCACTGATCAGTGAATTTCTGAAGTGAAGGTCACTAATGTGGCAAGTCACAAGTCATGTCTATGGCCTCCATTTTCTCACCTGTAAAATGAGGGAGTTGGAACTGATAGTCTCTAAGGCTCTTTCCAGTTCTAAATCTGTAATCTAGATGCATCCTCAATGTTTATTGAATTGAATAGAATCACTTGTAGAGCACGACCCTCCACATTCCTTTTGACCTGATCCTGGAAAGCTGGTCTAGGAGAAAGGAGCGTGGGCCTGGGAACCAGAAGCCAGGGGGGAAATATTAATCTGCACTTCATCACTGACTCACTGGGTGACTTTGGATACTTCTTCATAGAGGTTTCCTCCCTTAGAAAAGTGGAGATAATGAGAATGACTCAGACGGTTGCTTTCAGATGGACTGATGGAAGAGTGTGAGACATTCAATAGATACCTCAAACCTATCATTATCTTTTCTCCCAGAGGCAGTTCCCAAGACTGCAGTCAAGTTGCTGGGCAGGGGGAGATAGAGCAGTTCTTTCAGGACCCCGAGATTGTCCCCGAAAGCCAGAGATTCAGACTTGTTTTGTCTTTAATCTAGTTATTAGTGGAAGGAACAATGGACAAATGGGTTCAGTGCCTCAAAAGCACAGACTAAACATTTGAGTGCTGTTAGGTATAACTCTGGATTGACCTACAGGTGCTTCAGCTGCCCTTGTATAATAGAGGCAAGTCAGAGGACCTGAGTTCAAATCCTGTCTCTAGTTCTCACTACCTTTGTGACTTTCATTTCCCACCTCTCCACCTGTCTCCACCTCTTCATTTGTAAAATAAGGGAGTTGGACTACAGATCCTTTCTAGCTCTAAATCTGTGATTCATACCTCAAAAATGGGGTTGGCGGAATAGATTCTAGGATAACTGATTATTATAGTAAGGAGATTAATCTTGATATAGAATCAATTAATCAATAATCAATCAAAAACATTTATTGAGAACCTACTATGTGCTAGGCATTGTTTTAAGTGCTAAGGATACAAAAATAGGCAAAAGACAGTGCCTGCTCTCAAGCAATTTACAATCTAATGGAAAGGAAGGAAAGAAGGAAGAAAGGAAAGAAGGAGGGAAGGAAGGAAGGAAGGAAGGAAGGAAGGAAGGAAGGAAGGAAGGAAGGAAGGAAGGAAGGAAAGGAAGGAAGGAAGGAAGGAAGGAAGGAAGGAAGGAAGGAAGGAGGGAAGGGAGAAAAAGAAAGAACTCAAAAGAAAACAAAAAAGAAAGAGCATTTACTAAGTGTTTGCTATGTGCCAGGCACTGTGTTAAACATTAGGGGTATAAATAGAAAAACCAAGATAGTCCATGCTCTCAAGAAGCTCAGACTCTAATTGGGAAGGAGATAACACATAAAAGCAGGTTTATCTCCTCAGCTGATGGCAAGATCCAGAGGGCCTTAGGTTGTATCAGTAAGGCTAATTGATGATAGCGCTAGTGTCAGAGAATATGGTGTAGTGTCAGGGCAGAAAGTAGGGCCTAGAGTACCTTATGATTCAATGGCAGGACATGACAAAAAAGCCTGGTGGTCTTCCATTTCATGGCAAAAAAACAGAGTTGGTAACTCCCATCTCATCTGAGTGGGCAGCTAGGGGTGCAGTGAATAGAGTACCGTACCTGAAGTCAGGAAGGCTCATCTTCCTGAGTTCAAATCTGGCCTCAGATACTCAGTAACTGTGTGATCCTGAGCAAGTCCCTTAACCCTGTTTGCCTCCATTTCTTCATCTGTATAGTGAGCTGAAGAAGGAAAATGGAAAACCACTCCGGTTTCTTTGCCAAGAAAACCCCAAAAGGGGTGATGAAAAGTTGGACACAATTGAAACAATCGAACAACAACAACATCTTATCCCAGCAATGTGAGCAGTCAAGCCGTCTGGATGGGGTCTGAGTGGTCAAGGGAGAGGGCAAAAGGAGGGCAAAATGAAGTAGTACCCTTGTTCCATTGGCAGAATTCTAGGAAGGGCCCATTTTGTGTGTGTGTTTGTGGTTGCTTGATGTCTCATTGGAGATAGCCTCTTTAATTCATCTGTGGGTCAGTATATTAAAGCTGCTAGCCAACTGCTCTTGTTTCTTTGGAGGACAAATGGAGATGGGTTTAATTTGCAGTAGATGGAACTTGAGGCTAGCCATCAGAAAAAAGCTTCCTAATTGGAAGGGTTTATGAGATGACAGAACAAGTTGCCAAGAAAGTTATGAAATCCCTTTCCCCAGAAACTTTTCAGAATCCACTTCTATCTGACTGAGATGACCTAGGCACAATTGTCATTTTAAAAAATTGACGCCATAACAGACACTTCCAAGAAACAGCCACCCACACTCCCACCCGCAAAGTACATCCTCTGAAAATAATGAAGCCAAACCACCTAATCGAAAAACTAAGCGCAAAGGAGAGGAGGGCCATGGGAGTGAAAGAACCAAAGAATATATTGCTCAAGACTGCATTTGTCTTTACCCAATAAGAGAGCAGAAAACAACTTTTCTCTTGAAGGTATTTCTCATGATATCTCAGAGGAAGACATTCTTGAAGAGTCATCTCTCTTACCTTCAGTGTCTTTCATAAGACTTTCTAGACAGTGAATGCAGGGCTCACCTCAGAGCTTACCATATTCCTTGCAGATATTTCTGTCAATTGTCATTCCTTCCATCTTCATTTTCACCTTCCTCTACTCAGGTCCAGGAGAAGGAATTAGGCACACTCTTTGCTCCCTATACCCCATTTCAGCCCATTCTTCTACTGCCATCTTACAATGACCTTCTCTCCTTTGAGATGCATTGAAATCTACTTAAACTGTCCTCTACCTAGCCTTATTTCTGTTATCTACCAACATATACTTGTTCTTCCAACTGTCTTTATGCTATTCATACCTGGATCATACATGATCTTCCCCTTTGCCCCATTATCCTTGCCACTTCAACAGGTTTGACAACCTGACTATATAATTTCTCAGACTCCTTAACTTCAATGACTTCTCTCTCTACTTTGCTTTGACCACACTTTGATATAGTCATTCCTTTGAACTCAAGATCATTCAGAATTGCACTACATCCAAGACCTGGAACTTTGAAATTTGACTCTCCAACATTTTATTTTTCTCCCTCTTGTACTCTTTCACTCACACTTTCCTTCTCTTCACTCTTACAGTGACCTCCAGCTCCTTAACCTTTTTAATGTCTCCAATCCTAAAAATCCTTTGTCTTTTGATATTTTTAATACTCTCAACTTATAAATCTTTGTCCTTGTGTAACTCCCATCATTTAATGGCTACACTGCTGCTTTAAATTTTTGAGTGTAATTGCATAAAGTTACAAAATTGAGCTGATTACATCTACTATACATTCTTAGTATACATCTGTTCCTTCACTGATACTCAATAATCCTCACCCTTACTGAATCCATATATCCTTCTTTATTGCTCCAAACTTTTTCATCTCTCATCTCACCTTTAACCACACCCCCAACTTTCAGATTAATGGTAGATGACCTAGCCTCTTATTTAACTTGAAAATTGAAGCTGGCAAACAAGGAAGGAAGGAAGGAAGAAAGGAAACATGCATTTATTAAGTACCTACTATATGCCAGGCACTGTGTTAAGTGCTTTACAAATATTATCTCATTTGATACTTTGACACTATTGATCACTTTCTCTTCCTTAATACTCTCTTCTCCCTAGGTTTTCAGGACACTACTCTCTCCTGATTCTTCTCCTACCTAATAGACCACTCCCTCTCAGTCTCTTTTGCTGGATCCTCATCCACAGCCCCAGTTGAGGGGACACCCATCAACTAGGGAATGGCTAAACAAGTTGTAGTATATGATTGTGATGGAATACTTTTGCAATATAAGAAATGACACAGAAAAATGCGGGAAGACTTATATGAACTGATGCAAAGTGAAGAACCAGGAGAACATTGTACACAGTAACAGCAATATTGTATGATGGTCAAATGTGAAAGCCCTACCATCAGCTACTCTGATCAATACAATGATCCAAGACAATTCCAAAAGAATCATGATGAAAAATGCTATTCACCTCCAGAGAGAGAGAAGTAGGTGATGAACTCTGGCTGATGAACTCTGGGTGCAGATTGAAGTGAACTGTTTTTTCACTTTCAAAAAAGAAAAGATCACTAGTAATTTTGGAACAATTTTGGTGGGATGACAAGATTGGATACTGGATTGTAAAAGGTTAAGGAGAGAGTGAGAGAAGTAGAGGCACTCATAGTAGATGACTTTCTCAAGGATTATAGCAAGGCCGAAGACACATAGGATGATAATGAGGATAAAAGGATCAAGTGAGGCGGTTTTGAGGATAGGAGAGATGTGAACACATACGTAGTCAGCAGGAAATCAGCCAGTAACAGGGAAAGATTAAAGATAAATGAGAGAGTGGAGATGACAGAGGGGCCAATTTTTTAGAAGAGACAGGATAGAATGAGATCACTTGTGTGGGTAGAAGGGTTTTGTCTTGGTGAAGTAGTTCACTCCTTTACATGTTACAAAAGTAAATGAGAAGACAGTAGCAGAAGGCATCTGAGTGACATGAGATGGGGAAGAAGAGAGAAAAAGGAGCTGACAGTAAATGGCCTCTATTTTTCCCATAAATATGAGGCAAGTTTCTTAGCTAATAGGGTAGGAAGAAGGGGAGACATCGGAGGATTGAGGAAGGATGAAAAGATTTGGAAGAGTTGTTGTGGAGAGTAGGATAATGGGTTGATAAGGGAGATATAGTAGGATTGCCTACTCGCAATTAGAGCCTGGTTGAAGTTGTGTAACATAAAATTGTAGCAGATTCAGTGAGAATGGTTACATGATTTTCTCCACTTTCATTCAGTCACAAGCGGATAGGAGCCAAGGCAGTGAATGGTGGGAGTCACCCAAGGCTGAGGTTTGGCATCAACGAGGTGATATGGGGGCCAGGGACTCAAGAGAAGAGGATAATAGAGCTGAACTGCTTCTCCAAGTGGTCAAGATGGAGAAAATAGAAGAAAGTGCAGGGATGGTGGCCTGGAAGAGAAGTAAGGATTTGAGGGACCGGAGGTCATGGTGTAGTTTGAGAAAGTAGGGCTTGGTAAAGGAGGCAGAGGGAGAGGTGGAAAGCCAATTGATTATGGTCATATAAGGGGATTTCAGAATCCTTGAACAAGAAAGAAGTGCCTTTGGGGGTGACGGCAAGATTAAGGGTGTGGCTGAGGTGAGGTAGAGGACTAGGTCATGGGAATTAAATAAACTGAGGAACTGAATGGTTATAGTGTTTGAGAAAGAGTCAATATCTACCCTGAAGTATCCTAGTCTGAAGGCAGGAGTTGAGGAGTAGAGAAAAATTCTGATCTACATACAATGGAGAAAGGAAGGGGAATGACCCAGAAGTGAACCTGGAAGTTTTCAGGGGGGAACTTCCCCACCTCAACCAGTGAGCAGAGGGGAATGAGTGAAGGAAAGCGTGCCGAGTGAGGCTGATACTGCTAAAAAATAATTCAGCCTAGACAGGGAGTCAGCAACCTATTAGAGTAGGTCTCTCAACTTTTTAACTTATCACTCTCTGGAAATGTGCGGCAAAGGACAATGTGGCAGGAGGTCACCTCAGAAGACATTTGAGTGTGAGATGACATCTAGTAGCAAGGCTGGTATTCTTGGTCAGGCCTGAGTCAGACTAGTCCAGTGATTCCAGATTGGGATTGGAATGAAATAAAGTACTCAGAGACCATCTAATATTTTATGAAAGGAAGGTTACTTAACAATAATATTCGGAGGACCCTGCCACCTCTAGCTGTATGATCCTACGCACCATCATTAGACCCTGCTCTACTATGTGTGTGTGTGTATATGTATATGTATATATATATATATATATATATACATACTATATATGTATTGTGTACTTGTAAGTGTGTGTATATACACATATATACATATACCTATATACACACACTTACAAGTACACAATACATATATAGTATGTATATATATATATATATATATATATATATATATACATACTATATATGTATTGTGTACTTGTAAGTGTGTGTATATACACATATATACATATACCTATACATACACATAGACAGACATAAATATATACATATATATACATGTGTATAAAAGGTATATATACACATCTCTCTGTGTAAAAGATGTCCATGTGTTCTCATGTTAATACTAAGCAGGGATGTGCTGAACAAGGGAGAGGAGCTCCATAGGGCCAGATGGAATGAAGACATGGGGGTGGGAGTGGTGGAGAGTCCAAGTTGTAAAGCGCTGAATGAACTTTCCACTGAAACCATTGGGACAGAGGGAAGTGAAGGGAAATTCAAGATGAGCTAAGAGCTGGAGGGAAACTGGCTGGGGATCTGGAAAAGGGAGGGAAGTGGGGAGGTGACAGGGGACCAAAGGCAAATTTCTCTCACTTCACACCTGGCCACATGTTCAACCTCATCTCCTGTTATTCCTTAGGAATCCAAGTCACACTGAGTCACACCAAGCTTGGGGTGTGGTACCAAAGGTGCTGGCCAAGAAGAAACTGCCAGATTTTTCCCTCTATACAAATGACAAGCATGCACAAGATAAAACTGATGAGCATTCCCATTTGGCATTTAAAATGTTGCTGTTGCTGCTGCTGCCTACCTCCAGCAAAGCCCCAGCTGCAGCTGGGACCAAAGAAGAGTGAACAGCAATCTGGTTTCTTATTCTTTTCAGGGAACTGGGCCAGGGGAAGTGGTTTGGAACTTCAACCCCCTAGTACATCAATCTTTCCATTTCTGTTGAGTTCCTGCCTAAATGAATTGAGCAGAAATTTACTTAAGAACAGAAGAGCATCATTTAAATTCAAAGGCACCACAGTCAATGGTGGTTACACACACACACACACACACACACACACATACACACACACACACACACATATTTCTAAGTAATTGATCAACAACAAATATTTATTGTGCAATACACTACACCAGGAGCTAGGGGGGATACTATTCTACTACTACTACTACTACTACCACTACCACTACTACTACCACCACCACCACTACCACTACTACTACTACTACTACTACTACTACTACTACTACTACTACTACTACTACTACTACTACTACTATTACTACCACCACCACCAAATAATAATAATAATAGCTAGCATTTACACAACTCTTGACATCTATTATCTTATCTTATACTGAAAACAATCCTGAGAAGCGCTATTACTAGCCCCCATTGTACAGATGAGTTTGATTTCCCCTCCCACCCCCCACCCCCACCCCACCTCCCTGCCCAGGAAGTTCACTCTAGTTGGAGAGACAAGACTTATATGCATAAAAATAATAACTCACATTTTTATTGTGCTCTCATAAAGTACGTAAAGCACTTTCTACCCAGCAATCCTGGAATGTAGGTGGTACAAATATCATTGTTTTAATTTGACAGATAAGGAGACTGAGTCATGCCTATGGTTTCATAGCTAGTATCTAAGAAAGATTATGAATCCAACTTCCCTTAGGATGCTAAATTCAGTGTTCTTTCTACTATGACATCCTGCTGCATTTGCTAAGGCCAAAATAAGTGTTTTTCTAGCAACTCACTTGCCTTAGTCTCTTTTGTATTGGCAGATACTGTGAGCTGCTATGCATCTCTAAGTGTCAACACATCCCTTTCCAGTTTCCACCATACTCTAGAAGCCTCTTATTTACCATCAGTCTCCCCCACATCACTCTCCCACTCAGCCCCACTAAAGTTCAAGTTTGCAAAAACTCTCTCTTCAACTCTATATCCCAGACAAATACATCTATTTTATCTTTCAAAATTCTGCACCACTCACATTTTTGTGCCATTAGTTAAGAATGAGAAGGGAGAAGAGAGAGCAGAAGATGGAAGGAATGAGCAAATAGGACCTGCTCTCCTTGTAAAGTTAATATCATCTAGTGGCTTGGCCTCACAATTCCCCAGGAAACAAGTGGAATGGGGCTGTAGTCTTCCCTTATCCTTATTAGTCTGGGAATCTTGAATTTGTGGCAGCTTCAAAGGATCTCAGAGCAAGTCCCTATTATGGGGATTAAGGACTGACTAAGAAATACCTTTATATTGCAGACACAGATTGGAGGGCAATGAAATGCCATTTCATACAGGGGTGGGGAACCTTCAGCCTCAAGGCCATATGTGGTCCTCTAGGTCCTCAACGTATGTACCTTTGCCTGAATCCAAACTTCACAGAACTTTTGTTCTGCACTTCCACACTTGAGGACCTAGAGGGCTACATGTGACCTTGAGGCCCCAGGTCCCCCATCCTTAAATTCTAGCAGAAGGAGAGGGATGGACCAGTATTTGATTCAGAGCAATTATCAACCAATCTAGTCAGAATATTCTTCCCATTCTAACTTACATCCTTTGTGCTATGATGAATATAGACAGATGCAGCTTCCTAACTTGGCTGATGCTACCAGAGAGGCTTGGAATTCCTTTTTGTAGATGTCTGATGAAGATTTATTGAATTGAATTAAATGGGCTCTGATTTAGAAGATACAGCCCTCCTTTGATTTCCCATATCTCCTTCCCAATTTCATCACATTCTTAAACGTCATTTATCTTGGAAACAATAGCCAGGAGGAGTTATGAGGCAAAGATTACTCCCAAGTAGAAAATAACAGATGATTGAGATACAAAGTTGAGCTTTATACATATTAAGACCATTCCTATTTACAGGTGTCTTAGATTTGGTATTTCTGTGTAGCCGTCTGAGTTTAGCTTGTATCCAGTTCAAGCCCTTGTCTCCCCATGAAAAGCATGTACCTAAAAAGTCTCTTTCTAATTTTACCTTTCTTCTAATCTCAGTCTAAGCTGAGCTTTCCTTGAACCAGCTCATCACCCAGTATTCATTAGTTCATTTATTCAACAAACATTCAAGCATTTCATTTGGTCCCTCATTTCTTATTCCTAGATCAGGCTGAACTAGATCCCTGGCCTGATAACTCTAATTCTCCAAGTCAAAAGTTTCACCTGATTCTCCACTTCCCAAAACACTTTCCCAATAAACTCCCCTCAACTTTTTTTTTTTTTACTACCTGTCCTCTATTTCCCACCTGGGTTCCTGTGTCCCTTTGATCTCTTTATGAGTTAGAAGCTGGTCCTCCTCTCAGAGGCCTTCCTGTGATCCATCACTAATGCATTTAACACAGATACACCAAAGAGACGGCATCCTGTCCACACCAAAGGAATGCTTATGTAGTAGCATTAGGCCCACCCTAGATGGATGTAGAGTTGTTGTGAGAAAAAACACTAGGTAAATATGATTTATTAATGTTATTCTAAGGGATGGCCAATCTCACTCTCCTTACAGACATTAAGATTCATTATGGTATATCTCCACCTCTTTTCTTCCAAATAAAATGACCCAGTTCCTGTGCTCCTCACTCAGCATTCCTATTTTCCAAAAGTCCTCATTTCCATTTTCATTGCTCTCTCTCAGCCCCTCTAATTTGGAACATGTGTATTCTGGTTAACACATATGTCCCAGGCCAAGAACAAACTCATTTTCTTGGTGTTAGAGAAGGATTGATGGGCAGAAGTAAGTTGACATACTATAACCACATGATTCTTCAAAAGATCGAGGAGCCTAAAGTTAGGCCCTGTCTTTAATTAATCTTGAGATAATTGGGCATGGACATTTGTGGTTATCATCAAGCAGGACAATCAAGGAAATTTGTGATCAATTTCTTGTTCTGAACCAGGTTCCAGACAAACTGAAGGGTCATATGATCATACAGCAATTTATTTAGATCTGGTAGGAACCTTAGAGGTCATCTGGTTTAACCTCTCCATTTTAAAAACAAGAAAATATGGCTCAAAGAAGGAAAGAAATAAGAATTTGTTAAGCACTTAGTATATGCCAGACACTGTGCTAAGTACTTTATGAATATCATTTCATTTGATCCTCAAACAATCCCTGAGAAGTAGGTGCTATTATTATCACCATTTTACATTTGAGAAAACTGAGGCAAATAAAACTTAAGTGACTTGCCCAGGGTCACACAGCTAGTGAGGCCAGATCTGAACTCAGAGCTAGCTGACTCCAGTCCCAATTCTCTGTCCACTGAACCACCTAGCTGCCTCACAGAGGTAAGTATTAAGTTACAAAGCCACTATTTGAACCTGTATACTCTGACTCCAAATTCAGTGCCCTTTCCACTGACCCTCACCATCCAGAGGCAAAAAGATATACTACTTTCTTGTACACCTCTCCTCTACAGTGTGGGATGAGGTGTTTGAGACCATGCCATGGCTGCTGAGGTTGCTGGCACAAAAGGTGGATTTTCTTAGCTGAGACAAGTACCACTGCAAGCTTCTAGGAAACTCAAAGCCTTAAAGAGCTCCTTTATTATTCACGCCACCTTAGAGGATGTGTCTGCTAAAGGGGAAAAAAATAATTCTGTGAATACTTTCTAATCAGGACTCAACCATCACATACTTGATATCCAAAGGCAGTTTCAGTTTTATTTAGCTAAGGGGAAAAGAGAGTCTGCATGGGAAGATGAGTCCAGAGGTTTGTGTATAGTTTGCAATTAAAGATTCAAGTCTTATTTATACTTACAGACAGTTTCATGGAAGAGATGGGTTTGAGGAGGGGAGTGGTAATAACAACTAATGATAATAATGGATCATGACAATATTATATGAGTTACCTTTGATGGAAACTTTATCAATAAACCAGATGATCAGATTTTGGAATCAGACCCTAAATTCTGGGCCTATCATAGAGGGTGAGAGGGAAATTCATTAGGGCCAATGAAGGCAGCATTTGTCACTCGAGTGAAGCACTCTCATCTGGCTGGTGTTGACTATATCTGGCCACCTCTAGGTGCCTTTAAATGGCACCTGCTACTTTTCAGAGAACAGGAGAGAGGTTGTGATAATTGAAGGCTGGAAATAGAGGTGCCCCAGGAGTACCAGTCTTCATTTTGGAACTTGAGGAATGGTCCAGTAGTATCCTCAATGCTCTGAAACAGATAGAGAATCCATTGGCTATGCATCCCTGGAAATTCCTCAGTGACTGTCAGTGGACACTTCACCTAATAGGATATTGGAGATGGACCAAGCCTTCAAGGAACAGGTTCTCATGGCAACCCATTGTGTTCTGCTACACTGTAATTACCACTGATTCAATGTATCTGAGGATTTTTAGAAGATAAAACAATTAATGAATTGCCATTTTGTGGTTAAAAAAAAAACACAGAAAGGAGAAATGAGTCAAGCCTGAGTTCTGGTCCCAACTCTAAAAGGAACTGACTCCGACCTTGGACAAATTTCCTCTGTGTGGGCCTCAGTTTCCTCACCTGTCCAATTAGGGGGTGGCACTAGATGGTCTTTAAGGTCTCAAACAACTCCAGGGCATCATGAGTAGGAGGCAGCTTGGTACAGCAGAAAGAACACTGACTCTGGAGTCAGAGAGTCTGAATTCAAAACCTGCCTTTGATGCTTACTGCCTTGGTGACCCTGGTAAAGTTGTCTAACTTCCCTGCACTTCAGTTTCCTTATCTATGAAATGGCGGGGTTGGTCTAGTTGACCTCGGGGGTCCCTTCTGGCTTCAGGTCATGGATTTAGAGTTGGAAGTGGCTTTAGGGGCTTTCTTGATCTCAGATCCTAAGACTCTAATTCATTCTGCATAGACTGGCATCCTTTGGCTTGAACATTTTGGGGGATAATTCCTCTGGGTCTAGGTTTGACCATGAGCCATTCATCCAGGAACCATGGAAAGAGCAGGCTGCCTTGGCTCTAACATGGTGTGAGAATGTAGGAGGGACCAGTTATAAAACTTACTGGCCCCATAAAGAGGAAATAATGGGGGGCGGAGTTCCCTCCCAGATGAAGTGAGAGATGGGTGGATGTCAGCTGGAGGATCAGTAGAGGCTGTGTGGGAAGTGGAAAGCATGACAAAACATGAAAATGATACAACACTTCCATTAACAGCCTGGACATACAAGATGGGCGGGGCTTTCCAGCCAAAGCAACGTGGAGCAATGTGGAGCAACATGGAGCAACGTGGAGCTGTTCCTTCAAGGCCTGTGATGCAGCTGGCTATTCCATCTGGGCTACTGAGCCACTATCTACACCACCCAAGTTTATCACATACATGTTCAGGACAGTTTTGGTGACATAGCCCACAATTTCCTTTCCTTTCCTTTCCTTTCCTTTCCTTTCCTTTCCTTTCCTTTCCTTTCCTTTCCTTCCTTCCTTTCCCTTCCTTTCCTTTCCCTTCCTTTCCCTTCCTTTCCCTTCCTTTCCCTTCCCTTCCCTTCCCTTCCCTTCCTTTCCCTTCCTTTCCCTTCCTTTCCCTTCCTTTCCCTTCCTTTCCTTTCCTTTCCTTTCCTTTCCTTTCCTTTCCTTTCCTTTCCTTTCCTTTCCTTTCCTTTCCTTTCCTTTCCTTTCCTTTCCTTTCCTTTCCTTTCCTTTTTCCTTTCCTTTCCTTTCCTTTCCTTTCCTTTCCTTTCCTTCCTTTCCTTTCCTTTCCTTTCCTTTCCTTTCCTTTCCTTTCCTTTCCTTTCCTTTCCACTGGGAGTTCTCTTTTCTCCCATGTGGACATGAATAGCAACTGGGCTAGTGCATAGCTTTGGCAGTGGGACATTCAGTGGACCCACAAGGTCACTTTATCCAATATCACATAACTCACACACTTAGCAAGAGGAGCTCAATTAGGAACTGGATGGTATTCTCTGAGAGGTCTGGCAATTCTTCCCACAGCAGTACTGGCTGCACCAGAACACTTGGCATGCCTTAATGCCCTACCCAAAGTTTAGAGATGCATTTCCATAGCAACAGTAATAGGTTGTTTTTCCAGTCCTCCCAAAAATGTAGAATTAAAAAAAGATAATAAAACCAGAAACCAAGAGGAAATTCTAAGAAAATTAAATGAGCCAGAAAAACAGAGGTGGGTGTTTCTTTTCCATCCCTTATCCCTTGGTCCCCTTTTTGCCTCCCTCCCTGAGAAATACAGCAAAAGAGCAGATCCAAATGAGGATGCTAGCAAGGATCCCAAAGCTAAAGTGAGCTCATCTCTGTGTTTGTTATGGAACAATCCACAAGGATGCATATTCCAAGGCAATTTCTCCTCCTTGCGCAAGAATTTAAATTGAAATGCATTCCTGTCAGAAGGCCCTTTGCCAAGAATTTCTGGACATGACCATTCCTGTTCTAAGATCCCAGGGACACTTTCATGCCCCCCTGTTTTGCAACCAGAGTCTTTAAGTCTTCTTCTCTGCCAACTATACGGTAGATCTCTTGTTTACAAACATGATTTCTTGTAAAAATCTCCATAAGTGTAACTCAAAGCCTCTATTTTGAACACAGCTATTCAATAGTATGTGTAACGATCTGAAACATCTGACTTTTTTTGGTCCATACCTGTGATTTCACCAGCATGGGACATTCTTGGAGTGAAAACTCTGTGGTATCATAGAATGAGTACTGAATCTAGGGTCAGAGGGCTGGGGTTCAAGACTTGGCTCTGCCATTTACCATCCATATGACCTTGGGTGATTCATTTAATCCAGGGGTTCTTAACCTGAGTTCCACAGACCCCTTAGTCAGTCAATTTATTTTTAAAGTATTTTGATAACTGCACTTCAATATAATTGGTTTCTTTTCTAATCCTGCATATTTTATTTTATGCATGTTAAAATTTTATTCTGAGGAGTTCATGGGCTTCAACGGATTGTCAAAAGAGTCCATCACACACACACACACACACACACACACACACACACACACACACACACACACACACATTAAGGAGTCCTGACTTAACTTTTCTGGGTCTCATTTTCCTCATCTGTAAAACGTTGGGGTTGAACTAGATGACTAAAGGACCATAGGCTGAAGTCCCCTTCTCCACTAAATTTATGAGCCTAAGAATACTCTATTAATGCAGATATTCATCTGTTGGTAACTTATCACAGTCAACTGTTGAAGACACTGAGAGGCTAAGTGATTTAGTCACACATACAGAAGGTATCTGAGATCACACAATTAATGTGTCTGAAGCTTGAATTCACGCTTCCCGAATCCAAGGCTGCCCTTTCTTTCCTATGCCTTTAAGCAAAAAACAAAACATAACAAAACAAAAACTACGTTTAGCTCACCAATCTCCACCACATGTGGAGATATGTAGGTGTCCAAGATCTTGCTGCTCAGCTAAGTTTCAGGAAGGGTTTTATTCACCCATGGCAGGTGGATTCAAGCTCCCTCGTGATCCCCTGGAGTCACCATGCCCAAAATAAGTTGGTTACTGTGTTAGCAAGTGGCCAAAATAACTTTTCTTCAACTGCCCACATGTATGTAATATGAAGACATCACCACCTACCCAGCTTACTGGGATGTGGTGAGGTTCAGGAATATGGAATGTTTTACACTCTACTCTAGAAGAGAGAACAGAACTGGATAAATGACAGGTTTTAGACTTAGAAGGGACCTGAAAGAGCTAATCCAACTCTCATAATTTACAAATGAGGAAACTGAAGTTCAGAAAAGAGAAGGGATTGGCTAATGCACCCACCTGTAATAATAGCAGGGCCCACATTAGAACCCCAGTCCCCTGGCTCCAAAGCCAGGACTTTTTCTATTGCCCACAGGATCATTTACATGCTGCTGGGCTATAGAGAGGATGGAGGGTTGTACTCAGTCAGCAAGACCTGAGTTTAAATCCTGCCTCAGATACTTCCTAACCACGTGACTCTGAGCAAATCAATTTACTTCTCTGATCTGTTTCCTCTCTGTAAAAATGAGGGAATTAGATTCAATTGACTCAAAAGTCTCTTCTAGCTTCAAATTTATAATCTTGTTTTTATACTTTTCTTGTTCAGTTTCAATAATGCCTGACTTTTTATGACCCCATTTGGGGTTTTCTTGGCAAAGATACTGGAGTGGTTTGACATTTCCTTCTCCAGTTTGAGGAAACTGAGGCAAACAGGATTTAGTGACTTGCCCAGGTTCACACAGCTAGTAAATTTCTGAGGTCAGATTTGAACTCGGGAATATAGATCTTTGGGACGTCAGGCCCAGCATTCTACCCACTGCGCCACCTAGCTGCCCACCCCCCTTTTTATACTGAGATGGACCTATTATTCTTGTTAACATGGACTGAAGAAAGATTTGGGGGAGGTGTCCTTCCAGAGGCACCTCTGTCTGGAATGTCTGGTGCCTAAAATTTCTGACCTCTCTAGGGGTATGCTGGGACCTGCTCACCAAATCTTGAGAACTTATTTTTAAATTTTCAGTGTGAGCATTTAAGCCTTGGAAATCAGCAAACACTGAGTATCATGAGTACATTTTTTTCAGAGAGTTGGTTGTTAAACACTCACCATAATACCCCTTTTTATCTCCCAGTGGACCTGGATTCAAGAATTTTAAACCAATCAACAGAGGCATCTTGGTCTGATAGAAAGGGGCTGGAGTCAGAGGTTCTGGATTCAAATCCCATTTTCGACGCTTACTCCTTGCGTGACCTGTTTCTTCATCTTTAAAATGAATGGCTTCTAAGGTCCCTTCCAGCTTTGGACCTACATTCCTATGATCCATATATACTAAGTACCCACTATCCTCTGTGCTAGACACTGAGTGAAAGGTACAAAATGGTGTGAGATGGGGTTCCTCAGGATGGTTAGACTCTAGTTGGGGAGTCAAGATCTAGAAATATTCAAGGCCAATTAACTATTTAAGCCCCTTTGTAGGGAAGAGATGAGGACTTAGGGTAAGTAGCAAGGCCTGGGGACCAAGGAAGGCAGGCTTCCATCAGGAGATTAGCATGTGGTGAATGCTTATGCTGTGATGGGGAAGAAGAAAAGACACACCAAAAAGCAAAGATGCATACAACAGAACAGACCTAAACAGCAGCCAGGAAGAAAAGATAAAAACTGCCCAGAGAGGCAGGGAAGAGAAGAACAGAAATGGAAAGCCATTAGGTAGGTGGAGACCAAGACATATTTGCCAATTTGCATGGGATGAAGTGAAATCTCAGGGTTATTTTGACTTTCTCTTACTATTAGTAATTTGGAACATGTTTTCATGAGGTCTTTTATAGTGTTTGAACCTTTGGAAAACTTCATATCTTTGACCGTTCTGTGCATTGGTGACCTTTGAGAGAGCAGTTTCAGGGGACAGGTAGGGGCACAGAACTGATTCCAGAAGATTAAAGGTTGCAATGAAGTAATGGTAGCAGGTGTGAGCCTGTGAATCATTCTGTAAGTTTATCAAAGAAAGGAGAGGGAGATATGGGGGGAGTGGGAGGAGGGAAGAGAACAGGGTCAAGGGAAGGTATTTTTGCAAGATATGGGCAACCTTCAATCCCTTGGTTACCTTGTTTACCTCCTTCCCAGTATTCTTATCCCTGTTGGATCTTGAGCTGATACAGGGCATTTGGGAACTCAGCCCAATTAGTTCTTTTTCCAGGTTGGGCCAATCCCAGAAAAACACATTAAGGCCTAGGTAGACCTGATAGGTAGGGAGTCATGAACAGATGGATTTGTGCACCTTGAGACATTAAATGAACACCACGTACAGGATAAAAGGCAATGATACGAAAGTGAACATGTTTTAGTAAAGAGCATATATGTATTAGATAAGAAGGCTGCAACCCCGACCTCTGGCCCTTCCCACACCAAATCACCTATGACAAATGGGTTATAGTTTCATGTTGTTATGACTTCAGTAAATTTCAGGAAACTCTCTGTACTCAGTTGAAATTTTAAAAACCTAACGAGAATATTAGGTAGCTGAGAACACTACGATGTCTTTAGGGCACTGAAGGCTCCAGCACACTTGACCCACATTTCAATGAGTTGTTTCTCATTAGCAGGAGCAGCTTTCTGTTGGCCCAAAGTCTGCTCATCCCACACAGGCTCACAGTTAAGCTACTCTCTGCTCCAAATAGGTAATTTAACTTGGAGACTGCTGAATTGTGCAGCTGGTCTTATGGAAATATGTTAAAGTTACCAATCTGGCTGTTGTGTTTGGATCAACAGTGATTTCCTGGAACCCAAGTTAAGAAACACCCCACACACAAGTACCCAACACCTCAATCAAAACCCCCCAAAACCTCATCTGGTAGAATCTACTAACAAGATATGAACCATCTAGGTGAGGACATTTCTTTCAAAGTACCAACAACTCCTTAAGAACAGTATAAAAGTAGATACCCATTGACTGAGGAATGGATAAGCAAATTGTGGTACATGAATATAATAGAATACTACTGGCCTATAATAAATGACAGCTGAAAAATTTAAAGAAGCATGAAAAGGTTTAAATGAACTGATGCAGAATGAAGTAAGCAGAAGAAGGGAAATAATATACGCGATGATTACAACAACGAGAAGGGAAAGACAATAATTTTTTAAAAAGAAATTGAGAAATCTTTCATAAATGGCCAGACTTAGCCTGAAGGAGATGAGAAAATGTACCTCACTTCATTGGCAAGGTTGAGGACTGTGGATATGGAATATTGTACTTACTGTCAGACTCAGCTGTTATGTTGATTTATTTTATGGAGTTACATTTTTTTAAATCATTATTACAAGGGAGGGCTTTTTAGGTAGGAAAGGGGGAGGGATATGTTTTGATATGGTGGTGACACGAAAATAGAAGATATCACTTTTTTGAATGTCAACAAATTTTACAAATAAATAAATATGGTAATAAAGGCAGCTATGTAGCACAATAGATAGATTTCTGGACTTGAAGTCAGGAAGACCTGAGTACAAATCTGCCCTCAGATTCTTGCTATCTATGTGCTCCTGGACAAGTCAATTAACCTCTCTCTCTGCCTCAGTTTCACTGTCTGTAAAATGGGGACAATAATAGCACCTACCTTCCAGGGTTGTTGTGAGGATCAAATGAGACAATATTTGCAAACTGCTTACCTAGGTACCTGGTACCTAGTAGATGCTTTAAAAATACTTGTTCAAATTTATATTTTTACTAAAAAAATGAGTTCCCAGTTATGTTATATACGTATAACATACATGTGTTATTGTATATATTAATCAACAACACTATTTAGCTGAAATTTGCTTAACTTGATTCAATACAATTTGACAAACATTAGTTATGTACTTTACCAAATATAAGCAGCTAGGTAGTGCAGTAGATAGAGCATGAGGCATGGAATCAGAAAGACTCATCTTCCTGAGTTCAAATCTGACCCCAGACACTTACTAACTGTGTGATCCTGGGCAAGTCACGTAACCCTGTTGGCCTCAGTTTCCCCATCTGTAAAACGAGCTGGAAAAGGAAATGGAGAAATACTCCAGTATCTTTGCCAAGAAAATCCAAAATGGGGTCACGAAGAATTGGACACAACTGAACAGCAAATCAATAAGGCACTGTGCTAGGATACAAAGAGTATTTTTGCAACATCACTTACATGCATGTTTTTCATTTTATCTCCCAGTAATCCTGTCAGGTAGGTACTTTTTTATCTGCATTTTACAGATAAGGAATATGAAGCTGAGAAGTAAGTGACTTGCCCAAGGTCATACAGGTGGTAATCAGCTGAGGCAGGACTCAAACCCAAGTCTTCGTGACTCCAAGTGCAGCTCTTTCTCCACTATGCCAAAAGCTTTGCACACAGTAGGTATTTAAGAAATGTTGAATGCCTTAGAATACTCCTTCCCCTCAAGGAGCTTATATTCTACCCCAAACTGGAGAGCATGACAGAAAAGCTACCACTTTTCAAATGTTTTATCAGTTACTTTCATTCTCTTTAAGGTCACAGTCACGACACAGCTAAAGGTCAGCAATAAGTGGCAACCTGAAGAAAAAGGGTAAAATTGGTATCAGCAGGAGCATCTACAGTCTAAATTTTGCTTCACATTCTTGCCCGCCGGCTGATCCTTCTTGTGTTAGTTCCTGTAGCCTTGTGCTCCTCTCTACAGCTTGACTAATGAACCAGGTAAGTGGAAGTCTAAGGGACCTTATAACTGGTCCTCCTCCGAATTTAGGGAAGAATCCATCACCAGCTATGGTTCCCTATTCCCCCAGAAAATTATAATTGTTGTCTAACTTGTCTCCTTGCTTCCAGCCTCTCTCCCTTCCAATCCATTCTATAAACCCTGCCAGGTCATTTATGTCAACACTTCCAAAGCTCCATAAATTCATCATAGTATAAGTACTCCTTCCACCAACCCATATCATACCCTTTCTCCACCATAGGAGATAGCCTTCATTTGCTGCTGTAGCCAGAGAGTGAACCTTCTGTGATAAGCCAGTCCTCAAAGCTGGTCCAAGGACACTTAGTCTTTCATCAATACTAGATTTGAAGCCTTGGAAACCTAGTAAGGCTTACCAAAACTTGCGTTCCATTGGCATAGCCTTTGAGATCCCAGGGTCACCTCCATGGCACCAGGCAGCATTAAAGGAGGACTCTTGTCATTTTAGATTCATTTTTCTGTAAATAATCAATCAACAGTAATTAAGTGCCTTCAAGAATTAATCAGACACCTTCTATGTGTCAAGGACTGTGCTATAACCACCTTATTACAAACACTTTCATGGCTCTCCATTTCCTACAGGTTGCTTCAAACTCTTTAGTCAAGTTTTAAAGCCCTCCACAGGTAGGTCCTACCCAATTTTGTTGTTGTTCAGTTCCTTTGGTTGTGTCTGATTCTTCATGATTCCATTCGAGGTTTTCTTGGCAAAGATATTGGAGTGGTTTGCCATTTCCCTCTCCAGCTCATTTTACAGATGAGGAAATTGAGGCAAACAGGGTTAAGTGATTTCCTCAGGGTCACACAGCTAGTAAGTTATCTGAGGTCACATTTGAACTCAGGTCTTCCTGACTCCAGGCCTGGTGGTCTATCTACTGTGCCACCTCGCTGCCCCCTACCCTATTTACCTTACCTTATCTCCTATTACTCCCCAACACCAGCCCACAACTCCTCACTGTCCTCCAAACATTACATGTTAATTCTTCAGCAAATTTGACAAACTTTTATCAGGCACCCACTGTGTGAAGAACACCATGCTTTAGACTGTGGAAGTCAACATCTGGATAAGACCAAGTCCATGATGTTATGGAGCTCACAGTGTAGAATAGAATATGATACCCAAATAACTATCAAACAAAATGATGGATAAGTATATAAGAGAGGTGCAAAGTACTTCTGAGGGAGGAAAGATCATTATTGATTGGGAAAATCAGGGAAGGCTTCCTGGAGGTGGCACTTGACTTAAGGGATGAGTAGGAAGTCAACATGAAATGGGGAAAGGGAAGATGTAGGGCATACCAGTCAGGGGGAACAGCATCAACAAAGGCAAAGAGGTGGAAACTATAGAGTGAGTATATATGGTGGGAAAAGTGAATAATATAATTTGATTCTCCTAGAGGAGCAATAGGAGCGAGGGCTAGAAAGATAGGATGGTTCTAGATTACAGAGAGCTTTGAATGCCAGGATAAAAAGTTTGAACATTACTTAGGTAATGAAGAGCTAGACAAAGATTTAAAGTAGAATAGCATGATCAGATACATGATATTCTTGACCCTAATCTCTGGTTTATCCTGTTTCCTTTACTTGACATGCCTTTCTTGCTCCGCTCTGCCTCTCCAAATACTGCCTATCTTTTCAGGCCCAATTCAAATCAGGTCTCATCTATAAGACCTTCTTTAACTACTTTAATCACTCCAGCTAACAATGATTTCCATCTGATCTGAATCTAAGGCATTCAACATTTCTACTGTGTGCAAAGCTTTTGGCATAGTGGAGAAAGAGCTGCACTTGGAGTCACGAAGACTTGGGTTTGAGTCCTGCCTCAGCTGATTACCACCTGTGTGACCTTGGGCAAGTCACTTACTTCTCAGCTTCATATTCCTTATCTGTAAAATGCAGATAAAAAAGTGCCTACCTGACAGGATTACTGGGAGATAAAATGAAAAACATGCATGTAAGTGATGTTACAGATCTTTAAATCTTTAAAAACTACGTAAATAAGAGTTATCATTATTACTACCCTTTAGCTACTTAATCACGTCCTATGAATATATTTGTCTCTATGCTTCTAGAGTATTTGGAATGTGTTATATATTTCTTATTATATATCCTCCTTTCTCCATCAGTATTCTGCCTAGTAGGCATTTAAAAACTTAAAAGAAGATCCACACGTACAAAAAATTTTATGGCAGCCTTTTTTGTGGTGGCAAAGAACTGGAAATTGAGGGGATGCCCATCAACTGGGGAGTGGCTGATCAAGTTGTGGTATATGAATGCAATGGAATACTATTGTGCTATAAGAAATGATGAGCAGGTAGATTTCAGAAAAACCTGGAAAGACTTATATGAACTGATGCCGAGTGAAATGAGCAGGAGAACATGGTACACAGTAACAGCCACATTGTGCAATGACTGACTTTGATAGACTTAGTTCTTCTCAGCAGTGCAAGGATCTAAGACAACTCCAAAAGACTCATGATGGAAAATGCTATCCACATCCAAAGAACTAAGGAGTCTGAATGCAGATCAAAGAATACTATTTGCCCTTCTTTTGTTGTTTTGTTTTATTTCTTCTTTCTCGTGGTTCCTGCCATTGGTTCTAATTCTTTTTTACATCATGACTAATGGGAAAATATGCTTAATGTGAATGTATAAGTAGAACCTATATCAGATTACACATTGTCTTGGGGAGTGGGGAGGGGAGGGAGGGGGAGAATTTAAAACTCAAAATCTTATGGAAGTAAATGTTGAAAACTAAAAATAAATAAATTATTTTAAAAATTTGAAGGAAGTACGATGAGAGGGAGATAGGATGAGAGGGAAGGAGGGAGAATGTTATGTGACCATATCTACACTTACTACCACCAGTTTTCCCTGCTGCCACCCTTGGATGCAAGATTGTCCCTAAAGCTATTGGAAAATGAAACAGAGAAGAGGAGCAGACAATGAAAGCAAATTATTGAACTTAGCAACATAGGCAGGGTGTCCCAAAAGTCTTAGTGCAGTTTCATTTCATCTTTAATACCTTAAAACTTTAATAACGGAAGACTTTTGGAATGCCTTGTGTATATTTCCAATGGCATGGCTATCAAAATTAATTCCTACAACATGCATGTCATAGATTGCCAACCCCTTTCCTATGGAGATAACCAGCAGTAAATTCCTGATAGCTCAGGTCGTCTCTGGGAACTCTAGACAAGCCCTTAATACATTTTTGTGATGATGCTTGGCCAGTCCTCCCCATTGTGTATGAAACCCAGAGAATTGGTTTGAGAGTATATCATGGCATAGTAGAAAGAGTGCTGGATTTGAAGTCAGAGGACTTGAGTACAAATCCGGACTCTGATACGTATTACCTCTCTGATCTTGGGCAAGTTACTTCGCCTGTCTGGGCTTCAATTTCTTTATCTATAAAATCAGAAGGTTGAAGTGAATGACCTCCTGTAGCTTTAAATAACCCACAATAGATCTCAAAAGTAGAAGAATCATGATTTTCAAAGGCAGGGTCTGTTTCATTTTTGTCTTTGTATCCTCAATGCCTAGCATGGTGCTTGTAGACAAATCCCCTAAGCTCAACCTGGATCTTGAAGTCTATACCAACAAAGCACAAGCTCTGGAAGATTCTTTGTCGTTGTTCAGTTGTTTTTCTGTCATGTCTGACTCTTCGTCTTTTGGCAATTGGGGTTAAGTGACTTGCCCAGAGTCACACAGCTAGTAAGTGTCAAGTGCTTGCGCTGAGGTCAGATTTGAACTCAGGTCTTCCTGACTTTAGGGCTGGTGCTCTATCCACTGTGCCACCTACCTGCCCCCTGTTTTGGTTTTTTAGGGGGGGGTTCTTAAGAGGCAAAGATAATGGAGTAGTTCACCATTTCCTTCTCTGGCTCATTTTACAGATGAGGAAACTGAGGTAAACAGTGTATAGTGACTTGCCCAGGGTCACACAGCTAGTAAATGTCTGAGGCAGATTTAAACTCAGGTCTCCCTAACTCCAGGCCTAGCACTGCACCATCTCGCTGGCCTTCTGGAAGGTTATGCCAAATGTTGGAAAAGCTTCCAGTATGACAACAGGCTGCTTTCTGAGGACCAGCCTAACTACACCCTGAGAGGCTCATTGCCAGTCAACTGGCCATTTGGTGATATAGTCTTTGGCAATGGCAACTCATGGGCTAATGAAAAATATAAAATGCCCTTGCACATCGTAACGCTTCCAAAACGTATATCAAGTTGTCTTTTTGTTGGCGAGATCCAAGAGCTAACTTTCCCAGAATGTGATTCTCTTGTTGCTAGTGATGAGAGTGGTTTTTCTTTGCTTGGCATAATACAAAGACTAACTGCTGCCGTAAGTATGTATTTATTGCACATTTGGTGTTTCTCCATTCAGTTCTGTTCTGTCACAGCCACTTAAACTGAATAGGACTAAAGAAATCAAAGCATGAACCCTTGATACAATCCCAAATATTCACCACCAAGGGATGGATTCCTCATTACTGAGTTATAAGCCCAAAGGACCCAAAGAGGCAGAAGGGATTTAACATCTGTGTCATTGAGAGCTGAAGATCAAGTAGCATTGCCTTGCTTTGTCAGTAGCTACAGCACCTGACCCTGAATTTCCAACAAACATTCATCTGTTCAGCAAACATATATTTAAGCACTGTGTAAAGCACTGAGGAAAACACGACTCTGTGATAAGAAGTGGAGATAAAACTTGGTCCTTATTCTCATGGAATTTACCATGTAGATGACCTAAGTAGAAATTCTCTTTTGAAATCCCATCTCTTGAAATACATCATCAGTCTCCAAACCAAAGTATTCTGGGTCATAAACTACTACTATAGAGTAAGGGCTAGGTTTGAATGTCTCCAGGCCTAATGTGTAAGTCTATATTTACCTAAGCAGACTATATTTGTGTGTTTACATGAAGAAAGGATCACTCAGTCATTCTAGAAATGCAGACATCTCTTGAATACCTCCCCTCCCCCTATAGCCTGACGCCAACGAAGCAGCCTCGTCTGCAGGGGGGAGACTTAACGTACTAAGTCATCACATGTGAGAACAAGCATTCCCTGGAGGAGTCATGGAATAGATAACCTTTCCTGTTAATAGCTCTCTTCTCTACAGAATCTCTCTCGATTCCATGATCGCTATTCCTCCCATTACCCCTTGCTCAAGGACAGAGCTGGAAGGGTGAACACGCTTGTGTGCCTATCAGTTGGAGTGAACATACTGTACACATTCTTGAGCTCAGGACTGGAATGTCAGCTGCAGTCCCAGTGCCAAAGGCTGAATTGCTCTCCTCCAAGACTTCCTTCATGAGAATGGCCGCTGAGCTCATGTTGAAGAGAGAGAGAGAAAAAAAAAGGGGGGGGGAAATCTATCACCTTTTCCGGGGGTAAAAGACACACTGCCCAGGAAATTGTCTTCCTTCTCTTCTGCTCCTGACCAGCTATTTCTGGAACTTTTATGGTAGGCAGGGAGGTGATGGTTTAGTGGTTAGTGTGTGTAGGAGGGGTGTGTGAGGGGGGAGAGGGCAGTGAAGAGAGAGAAAGAGAGAGTACTGTTGTGTGAATCTTAGCCAAACACTGGTTCTTATAGTGAGAAATACAACAGGAATTTTCTGCTCTAGTGAACAGTCCCTCTTTCTCATTTCTCCTCCTCCCCACTTTGCTTCCCCCGCTCCCAACTTTATTTCATTTCCCTTCTATGAACGTGCTAGTGGAATCCTAGAATCCCCTCCTAAATCTTTCTGACAAGACTATACAGATTAAAAGAAGGAAATATGGTATTATGTGATGGGGTAATGGTGAGCATGACCAGATATGACCATTTTTAAAGACAGCTGGTGAAGAGGGATGGGGGAAAAAAAAGGAACAGAAAGGCCAAAATTGATCTGTAGTAAAAAAAAAAAAATTAAATATAAAAAAATACTGAATTTGCAATCAGTAGATCTGAGTTCAAATTCTGACTGTCCGTTAATATCTGTGTGGCTTTGTCCAAGTAATTACTTATTCTTTCTAGACGTCAGAGTCTTCATCTCTAAAATGAGAGATTAGGACTAGATAGAGGGCCTTTCTCAAAATCTGTGATCTGAATCACAGTTAACTCACAACTATCCGGGGGCTAAAATTTTAATTTGTGCATTGTCTGCCTTTCCTTTTCATTTGTTTGTTTCTCCCTTCTGTATTCCACATCAGGATTTTTAAGGGAAAAGAAAGGAAGTGAAACTCAAGTCATTCCTTTTACTAGTGTAACCCCTGCTTCATTTCTGTTGGTGTCGCCATGAGAACATGAGACATAGGTAGTAACTATTGTAGCTGCTGAGCAGACATTTTACCCAGAATTCTCAAATGCCCACAACACTGCACCTGCTTCTTCAAAGAAGTGGGAAATCTTCCTTCCAGGTCCCCCACTTCTCCCTCCTCTGTACCTAGCCATCAAGGCCCCCTCCGTTGTTTGTCCCCCCCCCACCAATATCCTCTTCCTGCTTCCCCACTCTCTCAGAGAGAGGAGGATTAAAAGAAAGAAAAGCCTGTTCTTTCCCTGCAAGGATTGTCGCTTATAAATGTGTAAAGATTGGGGGTCCCTGAATCTGTAGATCAATTCTCCCACTGTCCCTTAAATTATAAGATGTTATACACTGATACCTTAACCAGGTAAGAACATGTTTCAGCCAACCAATCAATCAAAGACTTTAGACTAAGTTTTTAAAAAAATCATAGAAAACCATTGGATGAAGTGGAGTAATACAGACATTTGGATGATTCACTCGTCATGCCCTCATGGGGCTTAAAGATACTTTAAGGATACAGGAGATAATAGTTTTTTTCCTTTAGTAGAAGCTGGGATAGAGGGAGCAGCCCTGGAACCAGCAAGACAAAGATAGAATATATGAATCTTCTAGACCAATAGGCATAGTTAGAAAGATCCATAAGGAAAAGTGAGCCAAAGAAAAGACCGAATGAAATGAGATCCCATAGCTGGCCAAGTGGTGGGAGGGAGCAAGTGGGAGAGGGATTCTGCTAGCCCTCCACACTCCATAGTGTTAAAGGGGACCTCTGGTACAAATACAGCCACTGGCAAACCCCATAAGTAAGGCTATATTCCAATAGGTTCCCATATTACTTGCGAACTATGTCACATGTGAGCATTCTTTAGATGTGGGACCTTTTTATGCCTGACACTTCTATGCTGTGAGCTTGTTACTGCTAAAGTTCCAATAAATGCCTACCTCTCTGCAGGTGTTGCTGACAGCTGTATAGCATGAGACTGACAGACACTGGCCTAGGGGCTTATGTCATAAGAAGACAACATTCTCCCAAACCCACAACAAGGGTTCTCAGGCAGCTGCTCAAACATCAAACAGCCACCAAACTAAGTATTGTGTTCAGTTCTGGGCATCACATTTTAGGATACACATTAACCAGCCAGAGCCCATACAGAAGAAGACGGCTGGAATGGTGAGGGAATTTAAAATCGTGTCCTAAATGTGTATCATTTCAAGGAACCAGTGACATTCAGTGTAGTGAAAACTGCGGTAGTGGGGGAGAAGAAACCTTCTGGCATTCTAAAGCTTTCATGTGCAAATCAAATGGTCAAAATGCTTAGCAAAGCACATAGTAGGTGCTTATTAAATGCTTGTCCCCTTGGAAGGGAGATTAAATATGTCTTATTTGGTTCTAAGGGCTAAAACTAGACACAATGGGATGCTGTAGAGAGAAAGAATTAAGAACTTCCTAATAATTAGAGCTATCTAACAATGAAATGGTCTACCCAACACTAGAGACTTTTACTAGATGTTAGATGGCCACTTGTAGGGCAGCTAAGTGGCACAAGGCCTGGACTCAGGAGGACCTGAGTTCAAATCTGACCTCAAACACTAGCTGTGTGACCCTGTTTTAACCCTGTTCGCCTCAGTTTCCTTATCTGTAAAATGAACTGGAGAAGGAAATGGTAAACTACTCCAGTATCTTTGCCAAGAAAACCCCAAATGGGGTCATGAAGAGTGGGATCCAACTGAAATAACTGAACAACAACAAGATAGCCACTTGTCCAGGATGCCATAATAGGGATTCCTGCCTCAGATAGGGGAGACAGCACTGCACAGTGGCAAAACCAGTAAAGTGGATGTCAAGAGGCTATGGTTCTGGTCTCAGCTCTGCTATTAGGTGACTGTGCATCCTTGAGCTACTCGTTTAATCCTATCTGTAAATGAAAGGATTAACTATATGATTTCTAAGGTCTTTTCCCAGCTTAAAAGTCTTGGCTTCTGTGGATTGAATTAGATGACCCCTCAGTTCTCTTCTGAGATGTTATGAGTCTATGAATAAAACTAGACTTTGTGGCTTTTGTGTATTTCAACTCTTCCTAGTCCCCATCAGCACAGAGGAAGGTAATCCATATTTTTTAAACCTGTAGCTATTACTTATTTTGCATCAATTACTGGCAATAAAAGGGAGCCCAGGGTTGCCAAATATATGCATAATAAATGCCAATTATGTAATAGATCTAGAAACAGGGATAAAATTACAAGCTCTCCCACCTCTTCCAGGCAAAATGAACAGTCTTCTCTGGGTTTTGAGTGCAATAGTCCAGAGTAAAAACAGGAAGTTTGCATATTTATTAGCATTTAAGCAAAATAACCATTCACACTGGGTAATGTGGGCAATGCCCTGGAATAGAGCATTATATGAAAGCATGACTGGAACTCAATATTAGTCACTCCCTGGTAAAGAGCAAGCATCTTACCCAGAAAGATGTGAAAACATGGCCCAAACATCATTGCCTAATACCAGTAGCTCAGAGAAAGGATTGAGGACCCAGAAGACCATGAATCTGGATCTAGAACCCAGTTCTGCTGCATACAGAATGTATAGCCAGAAGGGACTTCTAAAATCATCTAGTCCAGGGGTGGGGAACCTGCAGCCTCAAGGCTATATGTGGCCCTCTAGGTCCTCCTCAATCCATTTGGATTCAGTCAAAGGGCTACCCTTGAGGACCTAGAGGGCCACATGTGTCCTTGAGGCCACAGGTTCCCAATCCCTAATTTCTAGTCCAATATATATTTATTTTATGGATGAGGAAGCCAAGACCCAGACAGGTGAAGTGATTTGTCAGAGGTGCCACAGATAATAAGTAGCTGAGCCTGGAATCAAAGCCAGGGCTTCAGAGTCCAAATTTAGTGATCGTTATATGCTAATTAAAAATGTCATTTTCTACCTGACAAAGATGTTGTGAGCACGCGAGATATCAAATATCCAGTGATTTCTACTTCATTAAGTATTGCACACACACAATGTGATGTGTTACAATAACAAAGGTCACTGTCCTGCACTGTGCACAAAGCTACCCTGTTTACCCTTCAGTATAAAATTCATCATTCAATATATGGAGGTTTCCAGGGCTACCTTTCAAAGGAGACACAAAGAATATTTCTGCTGTTGATGAGTGAAAAGAAACCTCAAGGAGTGGCAAGATGGTTGCTGACAACTGAAGTTAAAGAAGAATTATTTCAGTCAGTTGTTAAATCAAAGAATTAAAGCAGGAAGGGACATTAGAGGCCATCTCATCTCCTCCTTTTATAAATGCGGAAACTGAAGTTTTGAGAGATTAAGTGACTTGTCCATAGCTAGTGATTGTCAATAGGTAGACTTCAAACACAGGTCTTCCTGACTCCAAGTTTGACACTCTACTCTTTAGGCCACACAGCCCCTTTTATTCCACCCAACTTTCTCCCAGGGTAAGCCATGTAATTACTCTTTGTCTGATGTTTTAACATTTCCCCCCTAGGGCAGAATGACTTTCCAAAGAGAATAGAATTTACATTTAACCGAAATTAATTGATTTTTCATTTTCATTTTAATCATTAATTCATTTCAATGAAATTAATTCATTGATTCATTCACTCAAGCACTCGTTTATCCATTCAACAAATATTAACTGGGGACCTACTATGTGCAACTACTACCTTAAGTCTGAGGAGCTAGAAAGAGCAGGAAGGCTTGTTCTCTGCCCCCAGGGAACTTGCAATCAAGTAGGGAACAAGTGAAAATGACTAGTCACAACAAGATGTTTTATTGCTTGTGAAATGGTTGACACTGAGCTGCGAGATTTTGCCACTATTTTATCTACTAAAACTAATCTCAGTTTTTTTATTGCCAGTACTTTGTAGAGAGCCGCAGGGAAGAAGGCTTCGGTTTTCCTTACTGAATGTTGTGCAATAATGACATCTAGTGACCACAAAACAAACTACACCCCATAATTCATATTCTGAAAATAGGACGTCAAAAGGAAGTGTCTCACTCTGTACTATGCTGGGCACTTCACCATTCAAGTGAATAAACAGAAAGTCCTTGATCTGTGAGAATTTGTAGTTTAATATCCTAGAGCATAAAACTCCATAATTTCTAGCTTTATCAGAATTGAAGGGATATAAAAAATCGTTGAATAGCATCCAACTTTTCATGACCCCATTTGGGATTTTCTTGGCAAAGATACTGGAATGGTTTGCCACTTCCTTCTTCAGCTCATTTTTACAGATGAGGGAATTGAAGCAAATAGAGTCAAGTGACTTGCCCAGGGTCACACAACTAGTAAGTGTCTGAGGTCAGATATGAACTCAGGAAGATGGGACTTCCTGACTCTAGGCCCAGCACTCTATCTGCTCTGCCATCTAGCTGCCCATAAACAAAAATTGATAGTATTTGAAAGTCTGCAAAGTACTTTGCAAATATTATCTCATTTGACCCACACAACAACCCTGGGAGTGAAGTTCTATAATTATCTCCATGTTATACCTAAGGAAACAGAGACAAATAGCAATTAAGTTACTTGCCTGGAGTCATGCAGCAAGTGAAGTTGCTAAGGCAGGATTCAAACTCGTGTCTTCCTGATTGCAAGTCCAGCACTCTCTCCATTACACCAGTTTTTGTTGTTCAGTCATGTCTGACTCTTCATGACCCCATTTGGGGTTTTCTTGGCAAAGCTACTGGAGTGGTTTGCCATTTCCTTCTCCAGCTCATTCTATAGATGAAGAACTAAGGCAAACAGGGTTAAGTGACTTGCCCAGAGTCACACAGCTAGTGAGTGTTATGTGTCTGAGGCCAGATTTGAACTCAGATCCTGACTCCAGGGCTGGTGCTCTATCCACTGCACCACCTAGGTGGCCCTCATGGCCAATTCTTGTGCTCTCTGTTAGGTGACATCGTGAATGGAGTGCTGGTCCTGGAGTCAGGAAGACCCATCTTCCTGAATTCAAAGCTGGCCTCAGACAATTACTAGTTGTGTGACCCTGAGCAAGTCATTACACTCTGTTTGCCTCAGTTCTCATCTATAAGAGGAGCTAGAGAAGGAAATGGCAAACCACTCCAGTATCTTTGCCAAAAAAAACCCCAAACTGGGTCACAAAGAATTGGATGTGCCCCTCCAGAGCAAAGCAACTTTCAGTGTGTCTGTCTATCTCTGCTCTAACTCCCGTAGCACTAAAAGATTCTCTGCCTACACTGCCTCTTTCCAGACCCATGAAGTTTGCAGTCTCTCATCCGTGAGCGGGTGTGTGTGGGGAGGGGGGGTTTGCTTAGCCTGCATTAAAAGATTCTCTTTCTAATCAACACTCCACTGCCTTCTTTCTCCAACTCCCCTCTGTCCTGTGTCACTTGCACAATCTGAGAGCTACTTTCTCTTTATACAACCTGTCCTCTCTAGGAGCATATGCTTGATTCAACAAATTTGCTCCCTGCAAAGGACAGTGATGGAATCCCTGCTACACCTGAAATGCAGTACCTGGAATGGAACACCATACTACAGTTAGGACCTGGTCGGGAGAAAGAACTATTATCCCCCTCATTCTGGACTTTATTTCTCTCTTAATGAGCCTTATACTATCACGGATATGCTTCTCACCAGGGTGATCACAACCCATCCAAACCTTTTCATATTGTGTTATTCTTATCCATGTCTTTCTTCCATAAAGATCTATTCAATACTTTAGACTTCATCCTTCTGGTTTTTTAAATAGTCTGTGCATACCAGCACAACACTTGGGATTTCCATTTGTTATCCTTCATTCGTGTGCAATGACTAGCCCATTTTCTTTCCTGGTCATACAAATCTTCAATAATGTTTATAATATCCATTCTCAAATCCAACAAGTGATTGCTGATAACATATTGTCCTAATTAAACTTTCCCTGAATTTTTCCCTTATCCTAAAATTGTATCCTAAAATTGTGATTCTTCTGAAATGTGCAAGCCATGTCCCACTAGTAGGATGGTGATGTTAAAAAGATGAACTTTGGTGAAAAGATGCCTTCTCCCTAATTCTTTGCTGAGTCAAAAGGCCACAGGGATGGAACACCACAGAGTTTTTTTCATATGCTGGTTAGTTGTTGTCTAGCTTTTTTTTCTTCATCTACTTTTTTCTCTGTTATAAAAGCTGTATTTCTGGGGGAAAGTAGGGAGGAAAACAGTGGGAAAGGTAGGTGTTTTTTAACAAGAGATACTAAATAAAAATATTTTTTTTAAATGATAACAGCTAGGGGAAGCTAAGTGGCACAGTGGATAGAGCACCAGCCTTGGGGTCAGGAGGACCTGAGTTCAAATCCAGCCTCAGACACTTACTAGCTGTGTGACCCTGGGCAAGTCACTTAACCCTGATTGCCTCCAAAAAACAAACAAAAAGAATCAGTTAGCATTTATATAGCACTTCAAGGTTTGAAAAGATCTTCATAAATATTATATCATTCTATCTAGATAACAACCCTGAGAAGCAGGAGCTATTATTATCGTGAAATATTATTATTATTATCTTATTATTTTATTATTATTATCATATATTAATAGCATTTTACAGATGATAAATCTGAGGCACAGATAGGTGAAGTGACTTGCCCAAGGTCACACATCTAGTAAGTGTCTAAGGTAGGATTCAAGCTTGGGTCTTCTTGACTCCCAAGTCCAGTATCTCTGCACTATGACATTTCACTCCCTAAAAAGATGAGCTTTGGTGACATCAAGCAGGTACAACAGACAACAATTATCACGGCAGATTAGAGGTAATGCCAGGTTTTAATAGACAATATTGTTGTCCTTTCTTGGAGAGGACAAAAATGACATCACTATATTGGGGCCAACATGTAGTGTGTCTGACTGTAGCTGATCAGATCAATATGAGCTTGGAAGGCTCTAGCACAGGTCAGGCACAAATAGTCTGCATGAACACTTGGAGTGGAGATGTCTTTAACTTTGTGCATTTCATGTTTCTTTTGGGCTACTGCAGTTCTGCTTCTCTTGTACAGCACAGCACCTTCTTTGATGTGGGCATGCCATGCTGGGTAGTCCTGTGCCAGTGTCTCCCATGTCTCACAGTCGATTCCAAAGTTCTTCAGAGAGACCTTGGGAGGAACAATGACATCAGAGCACCAGCTGGGGCATTTCCTATCAATGTGAGAAGATAACTTCAGATCTAAGCTGATGACGGCCTTTACCTCTGCCATCTGAGTTAAACCTTCCAGAGGCTCATCATTGTGTTGGCCTCTTGATGATTGGATATTTGTCTCAGCCACTTTAGAAGGTCAGCTACTATACCAGAGAAGGGCTGCAGTATGTTTTGGTAGAGGAGTACCCAACCAATGAAATCAATAGTCCTTGAAATAATGAAGACTAGTTAATAACTCACATTTATATCATGCTTTAATGTATACAAAGTGCTTTTCCCAACAGCAACTCTGGGAGGAAGGCAAGGCAAATATCATTATGTCCTTTTTACAGAGGAGAAAATAGACCCAGAAAGCTTAATTAAGTAACTTGCCTAAGGTCACATAGACAGTAAGCGGCTGCCCTGCTTCAATTTTGGTGCATCTCCCTTTCCTTTCTCAGGAAACCTCTTTCCTCCTGGAAACTAATTCCACTCCCGTACTTTACATACTGGAATTACCCTGTGCACTCTCCCTCTGATTGTCTGCTTCTTCCCAGAACCTCCATTTTAAGGAAGATGATCATGCCAACCATGTTTTTATTTCTCTCCAGCCTGTACTCTTGACTCACCTTTCTCTACCATGCCATGGGGCATCTCTTCCTGCCTACCCTTGAGCTTCTTTTTGCACTGTCTTCCCTCATTAGAAGAGATTGTCTTTCTACCTATATTTATATTCTCAGCCCTTAGCACAGTGCCTGGAACATAAGAAGCTCTTAATACATGTTTGTTGACTTGACTCTTGACTAATTAAGTGCTAAATTGCCAACCCACATTTCCTGACT
Organism: Phascolarctos cinereus; assembly: GCF_003287225.1. Classification (NCBI taxonomy): domain Eukaryota; kingdom Metazoa; phylum Chordata; class Mammalia; order Diprotodontia; family Phascolarctidae; genus Phascolarctos; species Phascolarctos cinereus. Next base: position 121,747,607 of record NW_027556098.1, on the reverse strand, counting down.
TTTAATTCAGAGTTTCTTCATTGGCTCAGATATCCTGGTATTGATGACTCCTCCAGCTGAACCCTTAGCATATTAAAGGAGTGCTAAAAAAACCAAAAGATTAATAAAACCAACTAGCACATAATAAGCACTTATTAAATGCTTGTTGATTTGAAACTTTTCTGAAAAAGGTGGACAATTTATATTATTCATTAGGCACAACTCATATCCTGTTCCTACAATGAGAACACTTGCTGAATTTCTTCCTCAGATGATTTCTTCTCTTCACACACTGGTCAAAGTCAAACTTCTCTGGTTGCAGGGCTTCCATAAAGACAGCAGAGTTCAAGGCTAGAGTTGGTCCCAGACAAGTCAGAAAGCATCTTTTAATCACCTCATAGACTTAATGTTCCAGGTAAACTGGCTTCCCTTGCTGTCCCCCATCTAAGACATTCATCCACGCATTTGCTTAGCTATTCCCCATATACTGTGTGTTGGGCTAAATGCTGGGGATAAAAAGAAAGGCAAAAATAGTCTGACCTCTAAGAGTTCACAATCTAAAGGTGGTGTTGGGGAGTTTGATGTAAGAAGACTGGAAAGGAAGGAAGGGGCCAGGTTGTGAAGGACTTTAAAAATAGGACATCATATTTGATCTTGGAGGTAATAGGGTTTAATGACTAGGCAGGGAGACATTTCACAGTCAAGTAGAAGATGGACTGAAGTAGGGAGAGACTTGAGGCAGAGAGGCCAACCAGAAGGTTATCAATCAACACTGAAACCCCAGAGATATGTGCTTTTGTGGCTCATTATAGACTATAAATTCCTTTGTTTGATATTTAAAGCCCTTCATGACATAGCTCCAACCTCTCTTTCCAGACTGATATCACATTACTCTACCTCATAGACTTAATGTTCCAGGTAAACTGGCTTCCCTTGCTGTCCTCCATCTAAGACATTCATCCATGCGTTTGCTTAGCTATTCCCCATATCTGGCATGCCCTCCTTTCTCACCTCTGCCTTTTAGAGTCTCTAACTTCCTATAAAAGTCATCTCAAGTGATATTTCCCTCATTTCTTGACCAAATTGAGGAAAATAAAACAATTATGGGGAGTCCTTTTTACTCGTGACAATAAAGGTTAAACATAGCTTACAGAGATATGTGATAAAAGTGCTTTTTTAGATCGACTAGAATATAATTTTCACTTGGGATCTATGGTATAGTGAACCTAATGAGACATCACTACTGAATGGGGTCCAAGTGAAGAAAGGATGAGGATTTAATTGTACATGATGTCAGAGACGTTCCATTGGTGCCATCTAGAGATGTTGAATACTTAAATCAAAAAAGAGAAAAACCATAAAAATTTAGTTTGTCTGAAGTGATACTTTGAGGATCTGTGATTTTATTGGTCCTTGGGAGCAGGAATTCTTTGAACTTGAATTCCTAGTACCTAGCACAGTGACTGGCATACAGTAGGTTCTTAATAAATGCTTGTTGATTGATTGGTTAATTGCAAGTAATCACTATAACAATACAGTTTGCAATCATTCCCTCTACAACTCTAGTAAATGGCCTTCAAGAATTGCAGTACCTGAAAAATTCAACTCTCTGTAGCCAATCTGATGATGAACCACTCTGAGTATACCTAGGCTGATTCTTAGACAACAGATAGATTATGCATTTAGCAGCAGTCTAGAGGTCTTTCTAGCTTGGTAGGTCTTACTAGAGTCTTTACTCTGATAGGGTAGCCTTTGATAAACCAGGGTGACCACTCCTCCAACAATTCAGCACAAAAGTAGAATTTTAATGAAGGAATGCAGTTTTAAATACAGTAATTTATATGAACCTCTTACTATTTTTGCTAATTACCATGCATAGACTCCTTGAATTTTAAAGTTAAAAAAAGAAGTTTAGTGGTTATCCAATTCAACCTCCTACATAGCTTCCCCAACAGATATTCACCCTTAGCTTAAATATCTTCAGTGAGGGAAAGTACACTAGGTCCTGTTGTTGTTGTTCAGGCATTTCAGTTGTGTCTGACTCTTTGTGATCCCATTTGGGATTTTCTTGACAAAGATATTGCAGTGGTTTGCCATTTCCTTCTCCAGTTCATTTACAGATGAGGAAACTAAGGCAAACAAGGTTAAATGACTTGCCAAGGGTCACACTGCTAATAAATATCTGAGGCCAGATTTGAACTCACATAGAGGAGTCTTCCTGACTCCAGTCTGAATTAGCACAGAAAATCATGTTTATATTGACTTAGTCACCATTGTTTATTGCTCTTGTCCCAGACCTGTCTGTCCACAACTTCATAGGGCGTGTGAACCAGATCAATTTCTGGTATCCCACATAGAAAAAGAGAAAATGTTCTTGCTTTCTTTGTCTTTTTCCTTCTCCATTCCCTTGGGCACATGCTACCATGTAGGGGCAAACTTAAGCTTAAGAAACTGAGAGGCAGGCAAATGGAGAGGAAGCTATCATAATATAGCTTTAGAAGCTGTACCAGAGCCAAAACCATATCTACAGTATACAAGTTATAAAACTTACCTATAATTTTTCTTAATTAATTTCTTTAATTTATTAATAAATAACTTATTAACTAATTAAATAATTTAATTTTTAATTAGATAAATTTTCTTAATTAACCAATTTTTTTCTTTATCCCCACTTCCCACCTAACCATCTCCACTAAAAAGAAAACAAAACTCTTGCAACATATGTATGGTCAAGTTAAAAAAATATCCCATATTGGCTGCATCCAAAAACATATGTCCATATCTTAAGCCCATCCCGTCAATATCAGGAGGTGAGTAGCACTGTTTTATCACTGGTGGTCTAGAATCAGAGCTGGTCAATGCATTGATCATAGTTCTTTCTTTCAAAGTTGTTTGTCTTTACAATGAGAGAGCTAGGTGACGCAGTGATTAGTGCTGGACCTGGAGTCAGGAGACAGACCAGACTTCAGATCCAGCTTTGGATACTTACTAGTTGTGTGACCCTGGGCAGGTCAATTAATTGTTGTCTGCCTTAGGTTCCTTATCTGTAAAATGGGAATAATGATAACACCTGCTTCCTAGGAGTTGTTGTGAAGATGAGGTAGTATGTATAAACACTTTGCAAACCTTAAAATGCTATGTAAATAAATGTTGGTCCTTGTTATTATTTGTCCTAGTGGTTCTGCTCACTTCACTCTGGGTGCTTATACACAATCTATTTGAGTCTATATACAGTCTACTTGATTTACCATATTGACCATTGTTCACTCCACTATCTTCTCTTTTACTAACTACAACCCCAAGTTAGGACAATTATGGCAGCTAGGTAGCACAGTAGATAGAGTGCCAGTGCTGAAGTCAGGAAGACCTGAGTTCAAATGCGACATCACTAGCTGTGTGACTCTGGGCAAGTCACTTAACCCTGTTTGCCTCAGTTTCTCATCTGTAAAAAATAAGTTGGAGAAAGAAATGGCAAATCACTACAGTATCTTTGCAAAGAAAACCTCAAATGGGGTCACAAAGAGTCTAAAACAACTCAAAAACATGGACAATTATAATTTTCCCCCAATAAAATGTAGTCCATTGAGACTTGTCACTTTATTCTCCCCTCCAGCAAGAGCAATCTGGATGTCTAAATAAAAGGGGAAATATGGAGGAGGAGAAAGAGAAAGAGGAGGAGGAAAAGGAGAAGGAAGAGAAATAGAATAGGTGGATGAAGGTTGCCCACCTTTCCCCTGTCCCACCCCTTCGCTAGAATTCCTTACACACTAGTGTTCTATCAATTAATCAACAAGCATTTACTAAGCACTTATTGTGAGCCAGATGCTAAGAACTGTTGTTCATCCTTCTTTCCCAAAGAGGACCAATGACATGAGGAGGGCGATGTCTTGATTTGCAAGTGAATCGGATTTAAGTGAGGCAGAGCTATGTAAAGTCATCAGCCTCACTCTCCTCCAGAGTCACTGGAGCCCAGTGGCAAAACATGAGTCAGTGTGACTGGCAATGGCCTCCTTCTAAGAGCTAGGGATGCAAAGAAAGGATCTCTGCCTTCAAGAAACTAACATTTAGTAACTTATATGATGGCAGGAGACATCAGGTGCATTTATACACAAGATACATACAAAGTAGATACAAAGTAATTTTATAGGGGAAGGAAGTAAAGTGGTGGGGATAGGAAAAGGCCCATGCAGAAGGTGGCTCTTGTTACAAGTGCTGTCCCTGTGGTAAAAAATCTGCTCCAAGGTGAACTTTCCATGCTTTGATTTTAATACTTCCTCTGGGTGCCTCATGAACAATTTTGAACAAATGAATGAAACATTTATTAATGTACCCTTACTATATACAATGCAGTGTGCTAAGTGTTTGGGATATAAATAGAAAACTAAGACAGTTCCTGCTTTCAAAAAGCTCACATTCTAATGGGGAAGATGACATCTAGCAAGGTTTTAGCTACAAGTCAGATGGAAAGGTCCCATGGTCCTTAGGGTACAGTAGCAAAGCAGATGGTAATGTCTCTTTTTAAAGAAGAATAAAATTCTTATTCCAAATATTCTTACACTAATAAAATTATGTCAGTCAATACAAATTTACTAAGCACCTACTATGTGCCAGGCACTGTGTCTAAGCACAGTTTCTGACATTGAACCATTTGATAATGCCAAGAACTTTGGCAGCAAGAACTTTCTTTTCTGGGTATTCAATCACCTGTAAGAGCAGTTGCCAGAGTGCTTCTCCATAGGCGTTGCTTCCAAAGATGATGGTTACTAGGGCTGAGAGGGAAGCATTGCTATTCCCAAGGCTCTTAGGTTCAGGGTCCTGGCCTGTCTCCATCAGAGGCTAAGGGGAGGTAATAGTCCAGGTAGTGATGGTGTTTTGACATGTCTGACACATGGTACTAGCTTACTCATCCTTTGAGTGTCAATTAATTGGAAGTTAGTGGGATTGGTTGACCCCTTCTTCACCAGAGTTACTTCCCCAGATGACAACTGTGAGGACAGCAATAACGTTTAACATTATGGCATAGCATCACAATTATGACCTCTTATAATGCTCCCCAATATTTTCCTGCTTCTTTTCATCCCATTTGCCTTTTTTCCTTCCTTATGCTTTCTCCTTGTAAAAGAGTTTGTTTAGGGAATCAATTGGATGAGTTCCCCTGATCCACTTGATGATATTATGGGACAGAAACCTTTGTCCAAAGGGAAATCTGTTCATGGTCATAGACAGGTGGCCCTAGCCACCTAGATGAAAGAGGTCATAGGGAAATTCTTTGCTGGGTCTCCAGTGACAGGGGCTGTCTCCTGATCATTGATTGACTGAGATGCAGAAGGATGGACTTTGATTGGAGTAATCTGTGCCCTCCCCCATAAATCAGCAAACCCCTCTTACCCTTTTTTCTTTCATTTCTTTCATTTTTCTTCCAGGTTGGAGGACAGCAAAGGGAAAGGGAAGGGACTATTTTTACCCCTTCTTTGTATCTCCAGTGCTAAGCACAGAGTCTGGCTCATAGGTGTTAGAGGTTTACCTACTTGAGAGGTGCTCCTTTCTACAGAACAACCCTGGCTTTCTTTTTCTTCTTCTCACCTTTCTTCCTCTTTTTCTTCTCCTTCTCAAAGCATAGACTTTAACACATTGACTCCTTCCCTCCTACCGCTTCCTCCTCTTGCATACTTTGCTATAGTGTTAGACTTGCATTAGATTGGAGTCAGACAACCTGGATTCAGATCCTGACTGCAGCTAGGTGGTACGGTGGATAGACTGTGGGGCAAGGAGTCAGAAAAACCAGAGTTCAAATGTGGCCTTAGACACTTACTAGCTGTGTGACCCCTTGTTATGTCACTTAACCTCTTTTTGCCCCGGTTTCCCCATCTGTAAAATGAGGACAATAATAAGCACCTATCTTCTACGGTTATTGTGAGGCTCAAATGGGACAAAAATTGTAGAGCACTTAGCATAGTACCTTGCACATAGTCAGTGCCATAATACATGTTAACTATTATTATTATTGATTTCTTGTATGACCTTGGTCCATTTTAATAACTCTCTGATTTCCTAACTCTCTTAGGTTTCCTCAACTGTAGATCCCTTGTTCTTAACTTGGAGTCCTTGAAATTGGTTAACCATTGGTGGAGATCAATGCCCTGTCCTGCATGCAGGGCAGAGTAGAGTTGGTAATCCATGCTAATGGACCTTGGGACAGGGGATACATATATAACTGTGTAACTAAGTACATATATATGTGTGTGTGTGTGTGTGTGTGTGTGTGTGTGTGTGTGTGTGTGTGTGTGTGCGTGTGTGTGCATGTGTGTGTTTACATATATGTATATATAACTATATTTCATTATAGCTAGTTTCATTTGTAATCTTCTGTATTTCATTTTATGCATTTAAAAATATTATCCCAAGGAGGCCATTGGTTTCCCCAGACTGTATAAGGGGTCCATAAAAAAGGTTAAACACCCCTGGACCAGATGATCTCTAACTTCTATTCAACTCTAAAATCATATGATTCCATGATTTATCACCAGCCTCCTAGTTACTCTTTCCAATTATGGTGGCAGCTGCTTCCCAAAGCTAGGGCAAATGTGATATCCTCTCTTCGTTAATGGCTTCATATCCCAGGGTATCTGCAACTTGAAATAGTCACTCTCCTAATCCTTTCCATCCTCAAAGGGGGAAAAACGAAAGTAAAAATCCAAACCTATCATAAGCAAATGGACTCCCTGGGCCTCTTTAGGAAAACAGGCCTAGGAGATAAATTGCTCTCTCTTGGCTGAGAGCCAGCAGTCAGATAAGGCAGCTACTTACTTGCATTTTGGTTGTCCTGAAGCAAGTTATTTTGCAGAGTTAGAAATGCATCTGCCTTTCCCTCACTTGTCTGATTGATGTGATTCTTTCTTAATTCAACCAGAAAAAAAGTAGGGAGCTTCTGCCTATGATTAGCTTTGGTATTTTTGTCAAATCTATGGCGGAGACCTGGAGCCTGAACAAAGGTTCATGTTAGAACACAGGAATCCAGCAGTGCCACATCGCCTTTTTCTATGATTTCCCAGGAATGTTGAGGCTATCACAAATCAACCGAGCTAAGTGGGGTGATTTACATCTAAATTTGCTGGTAGAAGACATGGGTATTGGCTCTTTTTATACCCATGCCATGTTTCTAATAGATTTTTTTTTAAGGCTAGGACATACCTCATTTGCACTGTCACCTGTTGGACCAGAAAACAGAGTAGATAGCCATTCCTCAAAAGTTAGGAATCCCTGTACCTCAGAAGGGAAATACAGGCTGGCTCAAGGACCCTAATATATTACCCCTATGATCAAACATCACACTAACTTTTTTCTTAACCCAAACATACTTGAAAGGAGAGGGAATATTCTTTCATTCATATGGAATTGTTTAAGCTCTCCCCCACTTGCAAAGCTCCAAGCATTGAGCTAGGTAGGTGCTAAGGGCATCAGTCCCTCTGCCTAATAGCTAACTTAGCATTTATATAGTGCCTACTATGTGCCAGGCACTGTGCTAAGTGCTTTACACATATTCTTGCATTTGACCCTGGGAGATAGGTGCTATTATTATCTTTGTTTTACAATTGTGGACAGGAAGAGTTATCCAAGGTTACAAAAGCAGTAAGTGCCTGAGGCTGAATACAAACTCAAGTCTGCCTGACCTGGTGAAGGGGGAGGGGAGCAGGACTCTATACACTAAATCTTCTAGCTTCCTAAGAAAGGATTGAACCAATCCCCTTTTCTCCCTAACTTCCATAGAAGAAGCTTCTCAATTCAGAAAGGTTTGGGCAGAAGTGAAGCATACTGGGGTGTGGCTATGAAGCCAGCGAGGCAGCAATTCAATCCCTGGCACAAGCTCATTCTTGCCTCATAGAGGGGCCCTGCGGTGGTAGCTCTCTTGACACTGTACTGAATGGAAGGGCTATTTCACAACTATTCCTGGGATTGTAGTCAGATTGCCCACCAGCCTGGAGTGTTGGGACCGTCCTCATCAACATTGCCAGCAGTAGGGTAATGCCTGGGAGCACCCCCCCACACACACACACACCCCAAATTCAGAGGTTACATCATATCCTTCTTAATAAAGACAGCATCTCAACTAGTGAGAGGTCATAACAGAAAATTCGATCCTCAAGCTAGTACTTTGTTTTATTGGGATCCACTTTTCCGAAACTGATCTATGTCTCTGGATTGAAATGAGTGTGGGGAGGGGTGAATTAGATCTTTCCTTTAAAAAAAAGCTCATCAATTGATAATTGAGGTGTTGTCAAGTATGGCTAATCAGGCAGGCCTGGGTAACAGAGGGATGAAATCACAGTTCTAGACCAATAAAAATAAAAGGTAGTATCTTATAGATGTTTTAATTATCATTTTCTGATTACTAGAGACTCCGAGGCAGTCAACATAGGTCCCACACATCTACTCCAAGCAGGGACATTTGAAAAAAAAAAACATACAAAATAATGATTAAGATATTCAATGAAAAACTACATTCTAGACTTCATCTACCACAGAACTACACAAAAATGTCAGCCAGAAATCTGTGGGCAATAGGAAAGGGAGAATGACAGAAAAATCCATGGTACTGACACTATGGCCCACAAATGAACTTCATATGGAATCCACAAAGGGAAAAAAAGACTTCTAGGGTCAGGAGTTGGAAAGTATTCATTTTATGTGTTCTCTACATGTGTACCTCTCTACCATTATATTTTAAGTTAGTGCCCACTATCCCCAGAGACTTTGTTGTGCAAGGGAAGAACGTACTTACGGTTTGAGGGAAATGTTTTGTATCAATTATTCTTGCTTTAGTTTCTAAGTAAATTTCTTTTTTAAAAGCCGATTGTCTAACTATTTACTAGGACTATACCAGTGGGGGCTCAGGACCAATAGCACTAGAAACTCATTCTGTCAAGGATGTCCTAGCATTGTGAAGGGAGTAGATTGTCAGCTGCTCTCTGGTGATTCCAGCCCATGAGTATAAGTTGGGTGAATGGTTACAGAGGTGATGCTACAATAATTAAATCGATCTATGTTGTCTTCTATAATTCCTATAGATATTAATTTCCTTCTTTGTACAACTGCAATAAGAATATCATTTCTCTTATTTCTAATTTCATTATAGTGTAGATTTTGTGTGTGTGTGTGTGTGTGTGTGTGTGTGTGTACGTGTGTGTTTGTATTTAGATCAGGTTCTTTCTCCTCACTTCTACCGCCTTACCTATGCTAAAGGGCACTGCAGTGAAATCTTCGTGTCTTTATTCATTTTTTAAAATTTCCTGTCATATTTTGTTTCTTTGAAGTTTCCATATGATGAAATACTATTGTGCTGCAAGAAATGATGAACCGATTGATTTTAGAAAAACACAGAAAGATTTGCATGAAATAATTGTGTGAAATGAGCAGAACCAAGAGAATATTGTATATAGTAACAGCAATATTGTTCAAAGAACAACTGTGAACAACTAAATTATTCTGGATATTATAAATACTCAAACTATAAAGTACCTATGAAGGAAAATACTATCTACCTCCAGAGAAAGAACTGATAACTAAAAGTATATATAATATGATTTTACATATATATATAATATGTGTGTATGTATGTCAAATGGTGGCCTTCTCTAGTGCAGGGTGGGGAGGCGGGGAAGCAGTTCAGAAATTTAAATATAATTAAGAAAATTTTTTATGTTTCTCTCATTGTCAAGATGCAGTGATTTGAGGGTAGAGGTTTCCCCAGAGTAGTTTTCCAGTAAGAAAAGATTATCTTATTGAGTGCTTTCAGGTAACTTATAGTAGAAAGATTTTTGGAACTTGGACTGGAAAGTATGCTTTCCAATTTTCCAAGGGTTTAGAAAGGATACTGGGCTCAGGATGTGCCCAAATTCAAATTTTACCTCTGACACTTAATAATTGAATGACCCTGCCTGGGCAAGTCTCTTAACTCCACTGAGACTCAGCTTCTTCATTTGTCTGATGGGATTCTAATACCTGCAGCATCTGCTTCACAGAGCTGCTGTGATGATCTAATCAGATAATTCCTGTAATTACTTTTTAAACCTTAAAGTATTATGTGAATGTCATCCATCATCATCATTATTATTATTATAATTATTATTATTATTATTATTATTATTAGCCAACACAACCCTCTAAGGTACAGCTCTATACTGATGATTCAGGCCCATTTCCCTATTAGGTTAGATTCAGTGTTGAAAAGAAATGAGACATTTGTAGGCCATTCAAAGTTAACAAGAGGAGTTATATTTAGCTGTAACATAGAAAGGATCTTGAAGCAATTAGCTTTGGTAGACCCGGCCCCCCTAATTTCCACGTGGAAACTTGTCTGGTTAGCTTTGCTGAGTAAGGTGACTTATACAGTCTTAGGACATCTATCAAGTATGAAGGGTCCTGCTTCCATGTAGCAGGACCTTTTATGAGCTTAGATGATGAGAAAGTTATGTCACTATGACCAGAAGCTAGCAGGAAGCTACATGAAGGGAGGTACATTGTGAGCCTTGTTCCCTGAGCCATTTAATCCTGGGGACATCTTTTTTTACATTTCAAGGGAAAACTGGTCAAACTCACTGTGGTAAGGGGAGGAAGAACCCTGGTAGATAGTGTCTTATCACAAGCTCTATTCACGTCATTCCCCAGTTCAAAATAACTTCAATAGCTCTCCATTTTGCCTATAAGATTAAATATAAATTCTCCAACGCTTTCCACAGCACGGTCCCAATCTGTCTTTGTAGCCCCATCTTTCATTATTCCTCTACATCAATCAACAAGTATTTTCAGTAAGTGTCTACTATGTGCCAGGCACCGTGCAAGGCTCTGGGGAAACAAAATCTAAGAACGAAATAATGCCTATTCCTATATGTTCTCCATACTGCAAACCGTACAATTCAATGTTTCCTCAATATATGCCTCACTTTCCCGTCTACAGACTTTGTTCATTCAGTGCTCTTCACCTGCAATGTCCTTTTCTCTCCCTATCCTAATCTACCACCCATCCCTGCAATCAAAATCCTAGTTTTCATTCAAGGCCCATATTCAATGTGATTTTCTTAATGAAGTCTTCCTTACCTGATTCATCCAACAGGATGTGATTTCTCCTTTCTTTAAACTCCCATAATACCTAGTGCTTTTCTCACAGAATACATCATATTCTGCCTCATATTATACTTGCCTCCATACGTGTTTTATTTCTCTATGAAAGTGTAAGTTCCTTTATCTCTGTATTTTCTATAGCCCAATTGCGCATTTCCTTCAATATAAAGATTTGCTGATTAATATTAAGCATTCAAGAAACATTTGTTAACCTTAGAGATAAGCAACAGTTTTGCTTCCTTTCTGCTGCTTAACTAAAAATCAAACTGATTGGGAAAACACAGCCATTGTTAAAGTTTGAAAACTCAGAGAAAAGAAGACAGCTGAGTGGAGGAGACTCAGGGTTCACACAGCTGTTCACAACCATTAATTACCCACTCCATCTATTTAAAGTATGTAAATATGTTCTTTTCACACTGGTGGGATCGGATGTATAACAACAGGTCCCCTTGCTGCCACATCCTGGTGACCCTTCCCCTCCCCTACACACAAACACCTTGGATCCAATGGCTTTTCCCCATGCAGAAATTTTCAGAATTTTGTCAGATATCTATATCTACCAGGATTTTCTCTCCATTTCTCCCTAAATGCTGATATTTTTGCTTGGGAAGGCACTGGAACCCAAAGTTGCATACGATTTCAAGGCTGGAACTATCACAGAAGTGTACCCAGATTCTACCAGCCCCAATATGCATTCTGCCTATAATCTCACAAGGTTTCTCCCCAAGTGTAGTTTTCCCCACTGGGCACACTCAGCTTGATTCCTCTTGATCTTCCCTATATATATCCATCGACATTGAAAACCTGAAAACACCTTCCCACTCCATCTAATTGTGTTAATTACATTACTGAAAAGTCCACTCTGCTTTGTCACAAACAAATACAGTTATTAAATGACTGACGTCGTTGCATGACAAACATCTGGAAAGATATAGTCTGGCCACCATGCCAAATCATGATCACCCACATCAAGGGTATCTTTGGACACTGTTTCATAGCCCAGGAAGTAATGAACAGTTATGACCTCTTTGAATCTTTCACTCATTGCTGTCTATATTTCAAAGCAAAAATCTTTAGTGTCTAACACCTGTCCCCAAAACACAGAAGTACCAGAGAACAATATTTGTGAACACCACACTGGAAACACTGGCTATCTTTTATTTTGCAGCATTGCTGTTAGAAGACCTGCTCGTATGCAGTGTCCTCAGCTCCATGGACTCTAGGTTTGATTGCCTGTCCCTGTAGCCTGAGGTCAACTCTAGCTTCTTCTGAAAAATTAATAGATAAGTAGTCTAAGTACTTTGGTCTAGGAACCTCTACTTATCTATGTTTCCACAAAAGCAGGGGTTTTATGAGTTTCAAATGAGATAATGGATGCAAGGTACTTTGTAAACCTCAAAGCACTATATTTTTGTTGTTTAGTCATTTTCAGTTGCGTCCAACCCTTTGTGACACCATTTGGGTTTTTTTTGGCAAAGATATTAAAGCATTTTGCCATTTCCTTCTCTAGCTCATGTTACAAATGAGGAAACTGATGCAAGCAGGGTTAAGTGACTTGCCCAGGGTCACACAGCTAGTACACGTCTGAGGCTAGATTTGACTTCAGATCTTCCTGATTCTAGTTCCAGCACTCTATCCACTGTGCCACCTAGCTGCCCCAAAGCACTTATATATAAGTGCCTAATATCAGTATCATAATTAGCCTCCAGTCACCAGGTTTCCAGTCCAACAATAAATTTATTTCCTGAGCCTTTCGCTGCCTGGCATGTAGTAGGTACTTAATAAATGTTTATTGACTGGCTGACAGACTGACTCCTGCTGAGCTCAAGCAATTTACCATTTACCAGCATACCCCTTTACCCCTTTACAAACATAAAAAGGGGTAAAAGGATATGCTGGCAAATGTTTAACAACCAGAATCTTGGGTGTGTGGCAGGGGGATGTATACACACATATTTTTCAGTTTAATTGCATTAATTTTTTCTTAATTATCTAGACAATCAAAAATTACCTAATTTATAGTCGCTGCTGGTTTCTGGGGTGTAAATTCTCACACTGAAAATTTAATAATGACTCTTATTGGCAGGTTAGAGCTGGCTTAACACATGCCTGCACACAAGCCTCTTTAGCCCTCATATTCCTGGGTTCCCTACTCTCTTTACTAATTCCTTTTCAGTGTCAGGGAAAGAAGGACATTATGACATGGACTCACTCATATATTCTCTGTAGCTCAATCATTCACTTTGTTCTCGGTCCTTCAAGTCTTCCCCAGCTCAGCCCTGGGCACTCACTTTCCAATGTAGAGAATATTGGGTTCTTAGAATAATGGCAATCCACTTGACACTTACTAGCTATGTGACCCTGGGCAAGTCACTTAACCTGAATTGGGTAATCAAAAAAAAAAATGACAATCAGATGACTACCCAACATTAGCCTGGGCTTTGTCTATTCTAAATTCAAAAATCATTTTTGTGGAGATTTTCATTTTTATTTCATTTTCATTTAGATTCTAAAATATTTTTGTGGAGGCACCTGCCTATATCAACCACTTTGCTTCTAAATCACTCTCACGGTTCCAGAATGGAGATTTGATCACGGGTGATATAGTCCACACTCTCCAAGGATCTATACCCAGATAAGATGACTACTCACAACTTGGACTAACTCAGCTCCCTCAGCTTTTTATTAACCTTTCTTCTAATTAACCTTTCTGTCACTCCTTTTTACATATCCTCCCATCTTTGCACATCCAGATTCCATCTATAATAAACTTCCAGAGTCCAGCTTCTAACAGTGCTCCAACCACCAGGTGCTAGCATCAGGACTTGCCCTAACACTCTTTTTTAAGCACAGAGAGCAATTAAGTACACAGTAAAAAGCTGTGAGCCTTCTGCCATCACAGACCTCTTCAGCCTGTCTGTGCTGATGGACAGAACAGACATCTTCAAAGCCATTTTCAAAGTCTGTCCATCATTTTCCTCTTTGTAATTCTGATTGTTTGGTGCACTTAGAAGAACTTTTGAGTGAGGATCTGATATGGCTCCAGCTCTTGGGATTCTCCTTAAGAACTTTGCCTAGGCTTGCTCAGGCATACCTAAGATACTTTTCTAAAAACAATAGAATAACTCATTAAAGTTGGCTCATCTAGCAGTTGACAGCAAACCTGACTGCCTGGAAACCACACTGATTTCTTAAGACAAGACATAAGTAAGTAATTATAAATAATAGATATATAAAACCCATACAAGATACATTACAGCAGCATCTCAAGGCCCTGTGATTTGGTCTGTTTGGCATGTCCCAATATGGGAACTAACTACCCTGATACAAATAGTAATGTATCTAAAACTAATTATCCTAGAGAAATATGTGAAGCTCAGAGGGGCTAAGTGACCTGCCCAAGGTGACACAAATAGTAAGATGGAATTTGAACCAAAGTCCTTTTAATTAAGTCCAAGACTCTGTCCATTAGCATTTATGTAACACTTTAAGGTGTGCACAACACTTTATAAATATCTGTCATTTTATCCTCACAACCCCAGTAGGTAAGTGCTGTCATTATCACCATTTTAAAGAGGCAAACAGAGATTAAGGAACTTGCCTGGGGTCACACAGCTATTCAGTGTCTGAAACAGAATTTGAACTGAGGTCTTCCTGACTCCAGGTTCAATACTCTATCCATTGTACCACCTAGCTGTTTCCACTATATCATCCTGCTTCCAAATATTATAAGTTTAATACAATTTAATGAAATTCAATACAATTCTCCCCATTGTTAATTTAAGTAAAAAGAGTTTTCCAAATTGAGTCCTTAATGTAAAATTTCCTGGGGAAGCCTTAGTACTTGCCATGTAGAGCCTCACGTAACCTCTGGGAACCCCTACACCTCACACCTTCATAACCCTACACCTACACCTCATAACTTCAAAACATCTGTGATCTCATCAATGTATGTATTCCGTGAACCAGGGCTGATTACAAATTATCAATGCCTTCTCATCTCTGGTGATTCTTGGCCACATCTTTCTGTAATTTCCTCATAGAGGATCTAGCCAATGGGTCCAGGTAGGGTGAGCGAGTCAGCTCCAACTCAAGAGGAAAGAGACCTTGAAGAGAGTGGAGAGTTAGTGCTGTTCTACAAATGCAGGGACCATTCTCCTAAAGATTATATAGTAACAGAAAAGTAAGCTTGTGTGTGGATAGTTACAGATGTCTTCTTGGTTA
This sequence comes from Phascolarctos cinereus, assembly GCF_003287225.1. Classification (NCBI taxonomy): domain Eukaryota; kingdom Metazoa; phylum Chordata; class Mammalia; order Diprotodontia; family Phascolarctidae; genus Phascolarctos; species Phascolarctos cinereus. The sequence continues at coordinate 121,732,286 of NW_027556098.1, read as the reverse complement.
CTTTTTTTAAAAAAAATAGCACTATCCATTATCTTTTCCTTTCTTTTAGCATAATCTTCTCTTTGTGATAGCCTGAAAATTCGTTCCTTTAAAATCTGTATCATAAACATCTTCTGTGTGTATTTGGTCAGATTCTATCACTTTTTCAGGCAGAAAAGATCTAGAACTGAAGTGGTTGAATCCAAATGTCGTGGTTCTACTCTCTTCACAAGATGAAAACAGATGCCTAAAGCAATGTAAGATCTGTTCCATTTCAATTCTATTTGTTGTTCCCTCTTCCAATGTCATCTAAAATTGTCCTTGTGGTGATCTGGATTAGCCAGATCTCAAGCCAAACTTTCCGCAAGCTCATGTTCATTCTAGCTTCTTTTCCTGTTTTGTGAGGTGATATAGGAGACCTTTGTCACATACCTAAAACTTAAACCTACTACACCAAACAAAATAACTATATTAATATGGTCTTTAGCAGCATAAGGTAGAAAATGTCTATGCCTTTCCTACAAAGACAGACACTTGCTAATACCTCGAAATGTTTTAGAAGTAGAGTTGATTCATTCACAAGTTCAGAATTAGATCTAGGAAGAATTCTTACATTATTCATGAGTCACAGTGGTAAGAGTCAGGGAGATGTAGTCTCAATATTGCAGACTTTATATGATCCCTGTTCCTTTGTCTTTCCTACCTTTTTTTTTTCTACATCTCTACAATACTCTTGCATCTGGTCATTCTCTTCTCTTTATTCCTCAGTTTACCCCCTTTTCTCTTATAAAATGAAAGCACATGTCTCTCAGTCCTTTCTTCCTTTTCTAGTTTTGTACATTTTCTCAGGATACTGCACATACCTGTATAATTTTACTCAACACTATCTGTGGGGTGGGGTGGGGGGAATATCTACTTCTGTCTTTCCTCTTCCAAATGTTAGATATGGATATAGATAAAGATATCTGCCACAAATCTGTCTTACATATGTATATCTGTCCTACATTTAAATACACATCAGAAATAAATCAAGTGAGGCCAAACAAAGGGCTGGTAGAATTTCTTTGAGTTAGGGCTGCAATCATGGATAATCATCAATCACTGAAGCTATGTCTATTTCATTTGTATACTCTCCTCCCTCTCCCAAATGAAAGGACCTGATCTCATGGTCCTGTATTGGTGTCCTAAGGTGAAGACTATATTCTTATCTGGGTAGATTAACAGAGTAGAGATAGTGAGACCATGGAAAATCAGTATAGCCAACCTAAGCCAAAGGGAAACCTTAGTCCAAGATAGTATAGGGTATCTAGTAAGGGACAAGATGGATTTCTTTTTTTTTAATGTACTAATTTTCCTCTTTCATTGTTTCTAAATTTCTGTATCTTCTTTCTTCTTGTTAATAAGTAAAATAAATATTCTGGTAGTGTTGAATGGATGGAGTAGTAAAAAAGAATTGAGAATGTTAGAGGACTGAGGATAGCTAAGTAGATTTTGGGTGAATTCAGGCTGTCAGGCAGACTCCTTGATCAAGAAAGTCCATGGAGAGTCTGTCCCCCTAGCTGAAGTTAAGGGATCTAAGAGGTTTAGCAATGATTATAAGTTGAAAAACAAACAAATAAACAAAAAGCAACTCACGTTCATAGAGTGCTTTAAAGTTTTCGAGTTTCCTCATGAACCACTATAAATATTATCCCCACTTTGCAGATGAAGAAAGTAAATCCCAAAGAGCTTAGGTGATTTGCCCAAGACCACCCAGCTAGTAAATTTCTGAGTCAGGCTTCCAGTCCAGGGCTCCTGCTTCCAGGTTCAGTTTTCTTTCCACCACCCCCATGTTATTTTTCCAAAAGAGGCCTGGAGTTTTCTTGCACTCACTTTGACAGAAGTTAATGGTCCTAAGGAATTCATTGCAGATAATTGAGGCCTAAGGACAAGAATCAGATATGGGAATCCTTTACATATTGATTCAATGATCTAGAATGTGTCTGGGATCTATCTTTTCCTTCCATTCTCAACATCCATTCTAGAACTCTCATTAGTTCTAGAAAGGCGATGAAGTATAATGGAAAGAAGAGCAGACTTGGAGTCAGAGGACCTGAGTGTGAGTTTCTACACTAATTTTGAAACCTTGACTAATTCTCTTAAACTCCATGAGCCTCAGTTTCTTCATTTATAAAATGGGAAGAATAATACTTATGCTGCCTACTGTGTAGGTATAAGAAAACTGCTTTATACATTATCAATCACTACACATGTATGGTAGTAGTTGTAGTAGCAGTTGTTGTAGCCTAGACTGTTACGACAGTCTTTAAACTGGCATAGTCTTCTCCAGTCATTATTTCCTCTAATTTCTCTTAGGTATTAATGATACAGAAATTTTCTGACTTTGTTACATTAATGCTCTAAAATCCTTAGTTTCTCCTTCTTGTCTAAGAAATAAAAACCAGATTCCTTAGCCTTGACATTCAATACTCACTATAATCTGGCCCTGACCTGCCTTTCCTCCAACTACTCACTTCCCCAACCCCTACGTTCCAGTCAGACTGGCTCCTCTAACATAGCTTGTACTTTCCCATCTTTGTGATTCCATTCACCCTGCTCACCATCCTATTTCTGCCTGTTGAAATCCTACTCATCTCTCAAGACCCAGTTCAAATATTTGCTCTTCCATGAAGAGTTAACAGGAACAATCAGAATATCTCATCAGAAGTAATTTCTTTCTTGTCTGAGCTGCACTGTGTTGAAATATACCTCTCTTATGGCCTATCAGTTTTTCCCGACATCATGTTAGTGATCTCCCCTGCTCACGTGGTCATTATAAAGGCTGACCATTTCTTCTTTGTTCACAACTGAAGGAGATATGTACCTTTAGGAAATGCAGACTCACTGTCCCCAATTCCCTGCCTCTTTTCCTTAAATAAGGTTTTCCCAGTGATTTTAATAATCACACCCAGTTAGGATTATTCAGAGAGATTCTGTAGGATTTAAAGGGCAGATAATTATGGAGAAACTGGGGTGCTTTTTTAGCTCTTGAAGTAGGGAGTGCTCCCTGGGGAAAGACTCCTAGAATGCATCTGAGGGAGAAAAGATTTTGAGATTTAGGGTCGCCATTTCTAAATCTGGTGTTGGTTACTGGGATTTTTGGGAATGAAGGAAGGAAGCATTTTAAATAAATGTCATATGTAAGACACTATGCTAAGCATGGGGGGTACAAATGGACAAGTAGGACAGCCCCTGCTCTCAAGAAACTCACATTCTAATAGGGGACATAACACATATGGAAGGTTTTAGCACAAAGTCAGATGGAAATGTCTCATAATCCTTAGGGCAGCAGCCAAGCAGAGGGTAATGGCTCTCCTTTAATGTCATTTCTGTATCTGTTTCTGATGCTGAGCCATTTAACAGTGTCAAAGACTTTGGTGACAAGTACTTTCTTTCCTGGGTCTTCAGTAGCTGTTACTGTAGCACCTGGAGGAGAAGTTGCCGGGCTGCATCTTCCCAGGGGTGGCTTTCCAGGATGTTGGCTGAGGGCACTGGGCCGGAAGCATAACCATTCCTAAGGCTCTGGGTTCAGAGTCCTAACCTGGCTCAGTTGGATCTGAGGGGAGGTGGTAACCAAAATAGTAATGAACAGAGAATGGTTTTCCTACTTCCCTGGCAAGTTTTTGTGATGTAAGATACCCCCAGGAGTAAAGGAGAGCAGTTTCAATGATAGAGGGTTTCTAGGCTGGCAACCCATAGCTGCAGCTGGGACAAAAGAAGAACTTACTGTGTTTTTTTCCTCTACAGTGGAACCTTGAGACCTTCTCCTTTGCAGAGAAGGGGATGATGTCCAACAACCTCAAAGATCTGTTCCAGCAGTAGCTTCAGCTATGCCAGAGACTCACAGGATCTAATTAAAGCTACAGGAATACATGGAAAGGAGTGACACTGATGCCTGCTTATCTGTGACTGAGGCTGCATGCAGATTTTGGAAAGAACACTTATTGGAGGCAGGGAAGGGGTCTTTATTTATTTTGGGAGGGGGCTAGGCAATGGGGTTAAGTGACTTGCCCAGGGTCACACAGCTAGTAAGTGTTATGTGTCTAAGGTCAGATTTGAACTCAGGTCCTCCAGATTCCAGGGCCAGTGCTCTATCCACTGCGCCATCTAGCTGCCCCTAGGTTTTCATTTTCTAAGAGCTCTGTTTGTTGTGAGCTCAGCTTCATTGTCATCAACTATTTGATGCAACTTTCCTGTGCTAATTCATCTAAGTCTTGAAAATGGAATTGGTGTCAGCACATTTGAGTGGTATCAGGTATAAAATTTCCCATAATTTTTTGATGGAGGTTTTTAACTAAATAAATGAGAAATTTCCTGAAGTGAACCTAGGCCTTTTGTTTTGCAAGATCCTCTGACAAAAGAGTTATAATGAATTGTAAGCTCCTTGCCAGCATCACTCAGCTAAATCTCAGTCTTCTAAAAAAAGGTTTTCCTGAGTCTCCTAGCTGGTAATGCCTTCCTGCTCCCCCACATTTACTGTCATGTATATGTGTACATATGCCTACATACATATATATCACATATGTACATATACACACATGCATATATAGTATATTGCATATATATATAAAATATAAGATATTCTCATACACATACACATTCATACAATAATAATAATAGCTAACATTTATATAGCACCACATATGCCAGGAGCTATGCTAAGTGCTTTACATTTAAATCTCACTTCATCCCCAAAACAACCCTGGAAAATAGGTGCTATTATTATCCTATTTTACTGATGAGGAAACTGAGGCAGAAGTCAAGTGTCTTGCCCAGGGGGTCACACAGCTAATAAGTGCCTGAGGTTGAATTTAAACTCAAGTCTTCCTGATTTCAGGTCCAATGTTCTAGCCACAGCACTACCTAGGGATACACACACACACACACACACACACACACACACACACACACACACATTTATACACATATATATACACATGCATACATATATGTATATGTGTATATGTGTGGGTATATAAACACATGCACATATATACATGTATATACATACACATACACACATATACACACACACACACATATCCCCTAGCTCCTAGAGCATGTTAGCTTCTTCCTTTAGTCTTTCTCTCCCTTGAGTCTTTCTCTCCCTCCAGGAGCCTCTCTCCTGAAAAGAGCCTGGAACCACATATGTCTTCTGTCAAAGCCAGAAGAACAGGAATATCTCTCCTCTCCAAACTTTGACCAACTCTTCCCCTCACATAGGTACATGAAATCATCATTCTCTCCACCAATGAGGTGAGTCTTGTGCAAATGCCACAGATGATATTCTTATACATACCCTTTTTCATATACAGATATAATGTATATTTTACATGCATATATAGTATATGTATATGTGTATACTTTTAAAGAGCTGCTTAGAGTACTAAGCTTGAGTGACTTGGTCACACAGTCATGTGTCAAATGAAGAACTCTATTCTCTATGTTATGCTGCTCTGTCTCTATCTCTCATTCTCTTTTTCTCCCCCCCTCTTCCTCTCTATTTATCTCTCTGTCTCCCTCTTTTTTCTTCTCTCTTTTCTTTTCCTCTCTTCTCTTGTCCTTTCCTTTCCCTTCCCCTCCCCTCTCCTCCCTTTCCCTCCCATTCTTTCCTCTCCTCTTCTTTTCTCTCCTCTCTTCTCTTCTTCTCTCTCTCTGTGTCTCTCTTTCTCTTTCTCTGTCCCTCTCTCTGTCTCTCTCTGTCTCTCTCATGCACGCGCACTCATACACACACACACACACACACACACACACACACACACACACACACACACACACACACACACTAGCTGCATGACCATGTGTAAGTCACTTAGCCTAGGGCAAGGCAACTCTAACTCTAAGTTATAGAAAAAGTACTAACTTGCATTGGTAGAGAGAGTTTCCTTATTGGGAATTTCCAGTACTAATGAAATCAGTGGTTTATTTATCTGTATATACTTGTATATGTATACTTTGTCTCCCTTGGAAAAAACATAAGTTTCTTGAGGGCAGAGAATATTTCACCTTTGTCTTTGAATTGCTTAGTAGAATGCCAAGGACATAGTAGGCATTTAATAAATGCTTGGTGAATGATTCAACTGATCTGTACAGCTCTAGAACAGTGTCTTTACACATAGTAAGTGGTCAATCAACATGTTACCAAAATGAGGTGAATTGAAACTAGGACAAGTTGCTACGCTATTGCAATTATTTCATCTGTTGGCCCTGGTTTGGCAGTCATTAGTTTGTGCTACAGCAGGGAGAGCAAAAGAAGCTTCTTGTCTCCTCTTCTTTTTAAAAATTAATTTATTTATTTTTAGTTTTCAACATTCACTTCCACAAGATCTTGAGTTCCAAATTTTCTCCTCATTTCTCCCCTCCCCCTACCCCAAGAGAGGATACATTTGAAATACCCCTTCTCCTAATCTACCCTCCCTTCTATCACCCCTTCTCTTATACCCTTCCACTTCTCTTATCCCCTTCCACTTCTATTTTACTGTAGGGCAGGAAAATTGTCTGTTAAAGACCTCTTCTTTTATATGGTATACTATGTCTGCTTTAGCTCTTCTGGACTTCAACCTGAATTTACCTCATGGCATATGCTGGACTTCTGGACTGTTGTGATCCTGCAATTGTTGTTTATTGTATACCTGTGTGTGGGACAGAGACCACCTACCCAAATTAAAAACCAGAGCCTTGACAAAAGTTTGCAAAAAGGAGAGACCTCTTTGTTGACTTTCTCGAGAAAGGGCACCCCCGTACGGCCTAACGCAGCAGCCCACCCTAACCCCCTTCCCGTCAGCTCATTGGCTGAGCCTCAGGTGTACAATCTATTCTTGTAAAAACTACTCCAGTAACAGAGAGAACAAAGAGGTATAGAAATTATGTTAGCATGTTCCCCTTTTCAGGGCCTCACAGTTTCGGCAGCCTTTTACCCAAGGTCATATAACTAGCTAGAGGATGAGATAGACAGGATGCTCTTATGGCTCAGGAATTTCTGCTAACACTATCTAAGAGTAGCGGCTAGGGGAGAGGGTCTTGTATTCTGAGGGGTCTTCACTTAGTGTTAGTACACATGTACCACTCAAAAGCAACAATACTAGAACCATTAACAAAAACTAATGACCCTCTGAGGAGGCTTCACTTCTGAGAGATCATCTCTCACACCTGCCTTTGACTCTTTGCAGTTTTGCCATCTGTTAAAACTAGAAGTATTTTCCCCTAGAGTCAGCCCTCTGTTTGTGGAAGTTTGCCTCAGATGGCACCCTTGCCTCTTATCTGCCCACCAAAAAGAATGTTCAGAACTAGTCTAGAAGGCAAATAGCTCCCCAACTGTGCCCTTGTATAGACTTGTCCATAACATCTTCTAGAAGCCTGCTGCACTCTGCAGGTTTCAAACCATTTGTTGATACATTATTGGCTAAGTGTATTCAGTCTTTGTCACCCCCAACCCCATGACTCTGTTTATCTATCATCTGCCCAGTTAAGTCTTAGAGGCAGAGCCCTGAGTTGGTATAATGTTTATGTGAGAATATAATGCTTCAGCTAAAAAATGCCCCTAAAGGTCATGGCCTCTGGTATTTTCATCAAGAATGAACCCAACATTTATTTCCACAGAGGGGTGAATCCCAGTTCTGAAAAAAAATATTAATTTATTGTACCAGCTAGCTGCCTGTGTGCAGAATAAATACAAATAACCAAAAGAGCCAGATGTGGTGGCATATGGCTTATAGTGCCTACTGCTAGAGAAGCTGAGATTGGCGAATTGCTTGAGTTTAGGTGTTCTGACCTGAAGCAGGGCTAAAGCTGATTGGATGTTGTACTAAGTCAGGCTCCAATATGGTGAGCATCCAGTTCCAGAGGGTCACTGGGCTGCCTAAAGAGGGGTGAGCCAGACTGGGTAAGAAAAATGGAGCAGTGTCTGTGCCAGTAAAAATAAAGATCTGGCCATTGAGTGGCCTGATGCATTCCCTTCCAGCCTAGGTGAGATAGGGAGACCCAGTTTTAGTACAAACAAACAAAAACCTAATATAAAGTAGCTAAATACAAGGTAATTTGGGGAAGAGGACACTAGCAGTTGGAGGGAGTAGGAAAGGTTTCATATAGATCGTGGTACTTGAATTGCATTCTAAAGGAAAAGAAGAATTCAGTGATAAAGAGAGGATGAGAGACTGCTTTCCATTCATGGCATGTCAGTACAAAGTCAATGAGTGGGGAAATGAAAGGCTGTGTGTGAGAAACAGAGAAAAGGCCTGTTTGGCTGGATTTCAGAGTGTAGAATGAGGGCAGGGGGTGGATGGATGGGTATAATGTCCAATAAGATTAGGAAGATAAACTAGGGACAAGTTGGAAAGAGCTTGAAAAGATAGAGTTCATATTCAATTCTAGTGGCAATTGGGAGCCACTGGAGTTGACTAGGTAGGGAAGTGACACGGTCAGACATGAGCTTAAAGAAAATCACTTTGCCAGCTATGTGGAGACTGGAATGGTCAGAGATTTGAGGCAGGGAGATCTATTAGGAGGCTATTGTAATAATCTAGTAGAGGGGTGGTGAGGGTCTAAACAAAGTTGGTAGCTATGTGAAGAGAGTGAAAGGGGTCAAGGGAGAAAAAATGTCGTGGAGGTAGAAACAGCAAGATTGGGCAATTAAATTAATTAAATATGTGAAGTGAGGGAGAGTGGAGAGTCAAGAATGAAACCAAGGTTATGAACATGAGATACTAGAAGAATGGTGGTGTCTATATAGAAATAGGGAAGTTTGGAAGAGGGGAGATTTTGTAGGGAGGAAAGATAGAGTTCTGTTTTGAACTTGTTGAAGATTGAGCTGTCTCCTAGACATCCAAGTTTGGAACGTCCAATGTGTCCAATGGTCAGCTGGTGATGCAGGACTGAAACTCAGGAGACTGATCCTGGATATGTATGGATCTGTGAATCTTCTACATAGATATGATAATAGGAGATGAGGAGGAGGAGGAAGAGGAGGAGGAGGAGGAGGATGAGAGAGAGAGAGAGAGTAATCCTACTGAATTTATGTATTCCTTGATTTAAATTCCAAACTCATTTTAAGGGTTAATATTGTCTTTTTCACAGGCTTAACAAACATCCTCTTGTTTGTGTGTTAAATCCCCTTAGAGAGTAGAGCATTTTGGCTTGGAGTCAGGAAGACATGTGTTCAAAATCTGCTTCTCAAACCTGATATATAATCCTGGTGAAAGTTAAACTTTCTGTGCCACAAGTAGCTTCTTATGGGTGTTCCTTGTTGGAGAGTATTCCAATACCCTAGTACACTGAAGAAATCACAGATCTTTCTGTTTTCTTGCAATCTTTCTGGGCCTTGGTTTTCACACATAACTTCATTAATAAATATTTGTTGGGGTCTATAGGAATCCATTAGTCAATTGTTTAGGAACAAAATCTAGGAAATCATAGATTTTAGAGCTAGAAGGGAGCTCAGGAATGAAAATTTAGGGAAAAAAAGCATACTAGACTAGTTTATTGATTTCAGCATTAGCCAGTTGTTTGAAAAGTATATGTCCCTACAGACATTGGAGCAAGCCTTCATTGCTAAGCAAAGACTGAACCTTTCAGCACTTAGTTTAATGGTTTTCTATCTACTGTCCTCAAAGGATATAGTAACAAGCTATATAGGTTTTACTGGATGAACGAGGCCAGTAAAATCAAGTTATGAAACAACAACAACAAAAACAACAAAAAGTTTAAAAAACAGCTTTGAATGTGAAGTTAGAAGTGTAAAGGAATTTAAAAGCTGGTAAAAACTTAACTAAATTTTCAGAAACTTTGAGGATTGCTGCCTCTTTATTGGGAATAATATTCAGTATTATGCAATAGTTCCATTAATTTATTTAGATTGTGGCACAAAATTATTGTTGATATTTTGAGTATTATTGTTCATTTAATCAGAAAGCTGTTCTTCCTATAAATAGGATTTTAAAGGGATTTTTTTTGGTATTATTTCAAGTTACTATATTGGTTAAGTATATTTAAAGACTAATTGATGTTTTTTGTTTTTACACCATAGTCATTTGCCAGCATACACTCCCCTTTCCCCACACCTGTGAAGTTTCCTCTGAAGCAAAGAAAAATGTTTAAGTAAAAACAGCAGACACAGCAACTAACTGTGTCTGAAAGGGTATATCACATTCCACACCCATTTTCTACCATCTCTCTCTTGAGGAGAGAAGTACAAGTCCAGTGCGTTCTGCTACAAAACAATGCATGTATCCCCAAAAAGCATGGTGCTATGCAAAGTTATACAATAAAACTAGAGAGTTTATGGGAAAAATGATGTTAGAGGCACAGCACTCTAAAACTTCATCAGTGGCACCTTCAAAAAAGAAATAGGAGCCTAAAAAAATGATGGCACAGTTTTACACGTTTTAAATTGTTAAAGAATACATAAATATCACAATAAATAGTGACTCCTCTGGCTGCAGGCTACTCAGCCTATACATCCTGGCTCCTGCCAGGGAGACCTGACAATGTTGAGTTGGGCAAACCTAGACTGGGTTGGGGGACATGGTGGAAGGGGGACAGAATATTGTGTACTAGCCTTCTCTCTAGCACAGCTCCTACTGCACTAGAAGATAAACAATAAATATAGAATTTGAATATCTTGAAAAAGACTTTGCTTGTGGAAGTGGGTGTCAGAAGGGATGCAGCTTGTGAGTTAATGTGAAGTCGTGTAGTTTCGGGCTTTCTTCTTCTTTCTTACCAAAGAAAATGGACATAAACAAACTTGAAATTCATGCCATACTCAGATTATTCTCTAATATATCAGTTGCATTGGAACAAATTCACCTTTCAAAACAAGTATTACAGCAGAACCGTGTTTCATTATCTCTGCTCTAGAATGAAATCAATTACTGTAATTAATTAAAATGTAAGCTCCTTGAGGGCAAGGACCATTTTACTTTTGCCTTTGTATTCCTAGGGCCTAGCACTGTGTCTGGTACATAGTAGGAACTTAATAAGTGTTTGCTGATAAGTTGAAAGATTGAATCAGAAGTGTCTTTTAGTGTTGTTTTCATTTAATTATTTTAGTCATTATATGTCTCTGTCTGTGTGTCTGTCTCTCTCCATCTCTAATTCTGTCTCTCTGTGTGTCTCTGTCTCTGTCTCTCTGTCTCTGTCTGTCTGTCTCTCCCTCTCTCTTTCTCGTTCTCGTTATTCCATAATGACTTTACTGGCCTCTTTCACCCAGTAAAACCAATATGGTTTGTTATTTACTATATTCTTCAAAGAGGGTAGATAGAAACCCATTAAACTAAGAGCTGAAAGATTCAGTCTTTGCTTAGTAATAAAGGTTTGTTCCAATGTTTCTAGGGACATAAAGTTTTGAAACAACTGGCTAATACACACACACATACGCACACAAACACACATACATATATTTCTCCAGATTCTGCTTCTTTCACTCTGCATCAATTCAAAGAAGTCTTCCTATGTTTCTCTTCCTACATTCTTACAAGTCCCCTGTATCTCTCATATCTGTTTCTCACTGAGCAATTACATTCCGTTATATTCATAGACTACAGTTTGCCCAGCTACAACTACTTTTTACAAGTTTTTGTTGTTCTTCTACCTCAAGAAAAGGGATTGCTATGACTTTTTGGCATATGGGATATTGGCCATTTTTTCTGGTGAAATGTATCTCAAATTTTATAATGGAAATCAATCAGGAATTAGGACTCAGATTTTTAGAGCTAAAATAGACCTGAGAGATCATCTGATCTATTCTCCTTATTAAATATATGTAGAAATCAGGCGGTAGAGAAATTAAATGACTTTCCCACAATCACAACCAGTCAGTAACAGACAGGACTTTAATCCATGCCTCCTAATTCTTAGTCCACTATATAATACCTTCTTCCCCAGTGATTTAACAGAAATTCATTTGGTTGGAAAGCATTTAAGTCATTAAGCAGGTAGAATTTATAATACAAGTTGACCTCCACATAAAGACTCTACTTTCTAGAGTCTAGGAACACCTGAGAGGGTCACATGAGATGCACTTTGTGCTTTGAGGGTCTAAAGATCTGGTGCCTGGAGGGGTGAGATGGAGGTAGGGATGAAATCTTCACAGAGGTGTTCTAGGGCCAGTTCTAATGGCTAGAATTGATAGTTAAAATTTCAGTGTGAGCATTGATACCTTGGAAATCAGCAAGTGCTACAAATTAGAGCTTCCCAGTTGTTAAACATTTACTAGCACACCCTTGGGTGAAGGGCAGGAATGCAAAGAAATAAGCAGTGAAAGGAAAGGGTTAAAAAGAACAGGCTGGGGTGAAGACCAGCAGCTTAGAGTAGGACCTGGAGGGCTTGGGAAAGAAAGTAATGATGTCTGTATAGTAATGTGGAATGGGACATAGAAGGGTAAATTTGGAAAAAATGAATTTCTGGATCATAGGAAGGAACCTTAAATGTCATCTAAACAAACCCCCTTATTTTATTGATGAATCCTAGAGAACCAGTTTCCTCTAACTCCTAATATAGCGCTCGAAAAATGATCCTAGAAAGGAAATATTGTTCACTTTAAGTGATGTAATGATAAAAAAGATTTTAAAACCTGGCTCAAATTAAATTTCTAGGCCAGGCTAGTCTTGTTGTCACAGTAATTATCCTGGGCTGAAATAGACCATCTAGACACTATAGAGATTAGGTGACTCTGACGAGAATGGAATAAAACTGAATAAATTCTTATTTTTAAAAATGTTCTACTGATGCTTAAAAAATCACCATCATTTTCCATTAGATTCCTGTATTGTCACATAGACAAAAACAATTAAGGAAAACAAACTAACACAATTATATATAACAATGTACACAGCATTTTGCATCTATAGTCTATTCTTTCTTTAATGAGAAATATTCACTATGCTTTGTAAGCAGTTTGATGAAATCAAGACTGGTCATTAGATTAATCTAAACTCAGAATTTTGATGTCTTGTGTTGTATTTCTTTATCTCACTGGTGTCATTGTATATATTGATCTTTTGGGCCTGCTTTTTTTTGTTTCATAGTGGCTTGTAAAGTCTCCCTGAGTGTGTCTAAATTCCTTGTGCCTATCTGTTGTTTGTTATAGCATAGGCATTATATTCATATGCCACAATTTGTTCATCTATTCTAGTTAAGGTGCTTCCACTTTCTTTTTACTTTTTTTTCCTACTTCAAAAAGTGCTGCTATGTATATTTTGGTATATATCTAATGTTGACCTACTTATTTATATATGCACAGTAGGAGTACCATTGGGTCGAAGATTCTGAACAATTTAGTCATTTTATTTGCATCATTTCAAATACTTGCTGATGAATTGTCCCTCGACAATCAGAATGAATGGGCAGTTGGGTGGTGCAGTGGATGGAGCACCAGGCCTGGAGTCAGTAAGACTTATCTTCCTGATTTCAAATCTGGCCTCAAATACTTCCTAGCTGTGTGACTCTGGGTAAGTCACTTAATCCTGTTTGCCTCAGTTCCTCATCTGTAAAATGAGCTAGAGAAAGAAATGGCAAAGCATGCCAGTATCTTTGCCAAGAAAACCCCAAAAAGGGGTCATGAAGAGTAGTACATGACTGAAAACTACTAAACAACAATCTATCTAGGAGAGATTCCATAGAGTTCCACTATCATGTGTGAATTATGTCAGAATTATTCACAAACTAATGATTCAAGTTTGCTTGGTAGTAGAAATGTGAAGGTGGTTATGTAAGTATCTATAATTTCAATGTATTCTCTACATATTTTTAAAAAATAATTTTATTTTCTCTACTTCCCATCCCCCCCATTGAAAAACAGAAAAGAAAAATCAAAACCTTTATAGTAAGTGTGTATAGTCAAGTAAAACAACAGTGGCCATGCTCCCAAAATATGTCTTACTCTACAGTGAATCTGTCATCTCTCTGTCAGCAGGTGGGTAGCAGGCTTTATCAGTGTTCCTCTGGGATTGTGCTTGGTCATTGCACTGAGAAGAGTTCTTAAGTCTTTCAAAGCTGTTTGTCTTTACAATGTTGCTGCTATTGTATAAATTATTCTTTCAGTTCTGCTTACTTTACTATATCAGTTACAAATATTCCTGGATTTCTCTGAAATCATCCCTTTTATAAATTTCTTATGGCCCAACAATATTTCATTACATGTATATAACATAATTTCTTTAGCCATTCTACAATAGATGGGAATCCTTTTAGTTTCCAGTTCTCTGACACCACAAAAAGAGCTGCTACAAATATTTTTGTGCTATAAGTTTATTTCATCTTTGATCTCTTCGGGATAGAGACCTAATGCTGGCATTGCTGGGTTAAAGAGCATGCACAGTTTACTAACTTTTTGGTTTCCCTAATGGTAGGACCGAGGAACAGCTCAACTAACAATGTGCTTGGTTTCCCATAGCCTCTCCAACATTTGTTATTGTTCTTTCTCCCGCCAACTTTGCCAATCTGAGAGATGTGAGGTAGAACCTCAGAGCTGATTTGATATTTTCCAATCATAATGATTTGGAGAATTGTTGCTACCCCCTGTCTGAAATAGCTAAATGTAGAACCATTCTGCCATTCAAAGGAGATACTGGAATAGCTAAGATTGCCTCTAAGTGTTTCTTCTAGTGCTAGAAGTCTACCACCTGCCAAAAAGGGTTTTGTGAAGAAATCAATTAGTAATCTGTAAAGCATGATTGATATGTGGACTATTGTTAGGATTTTTTGCACAGTCTGGATATGGTACCATCCTCTAGAAGCTAGTGTTAAAGTCCAAGAAAATGGAGAAACATATAATTTTATCTTTAAGTGGATGTCAACCTCCGCTTCCTCACTGCCTGCCTGACCACAGCCAAGATCCTGGACCTCATTCTGGGAACTGTTGTCCCTAATGCCACAATGTCCGGTCCAATTTTTCCACCCCCAGAATCTTTTTCAATTTTGTGGCATATAGCATTGTTTTGCCAGAAGTTTTGCTTTTTTAAGAAAAGAAAAGTAAATACAACCTGATGATGCAATTTTCCAGGAGTCGGGAAAGCTACCTCCTGGAAGAAGAGGAAAAAAACAATCCCATATAACCACAGAAAACAAAACCATGAGACAGGGCTGGGTGAGGGTGTGGTGAATGTGGTCATTACCCCAGGCTATGTTACTGTTTTAAATTAGTGCTTCATGGATTCATAGATTTGGAGCTGAAAGGGACCTTACAGATCTTCAAATTCAATTTCCTTATGTTGCAGATGAGAATTTATGTCTAAAGAGGTTAAGTGACTTGCCCAGGGTCACACAGCTAATGAGCGTCTGAAATGGGATTTAAACTCAGGTCTTCCCAACTCCAAGTCTGATGATCTATCTACTATACCATGCTTCACAGACTTTTCATTCTGAGTCATACTTGGATGTGGGAAGGACCCTTTGAATATATTTGACCATTGTAACAATGAAAGGGATGGTTCTGGAAAACAATTTGGAATTAACTGAGAAAATTCACTAAACTGTTCATATCCTATGACCTATTGGCTCTACTACTAAGCATCTATTCCCAAGGACAGAATGGAAAGGTTCCATGTGTACCAAAATTTGCGCAGCAGTCCTTTTTGTGGGAATAAAAGACCGTGAACAAAGTGAGTAGCCATTGATAAATGACTGAAGAAATTGTGGTATATAAATGTAATGGAGTATCACTGAGGAAATAATGAATATGATTAATTCAGAGACATATGGGAACACCTGGCTGAAATAATGCCATGTGAAGTAGGTCTAATGAGAACAAATAACTACATTAATGAAAATGAAACCACACTGAAAAGCAAGCCAGACTCTGATCAATTGTTAATGACCAATCTTGGTGCAATAGAACAGATGATGAAATACATTTCTTTTCTCTTTCAAAAGGGAGGGAGGGGACTATAGATGTATAGTGATGAATATGCTTTCTGAGATGATTGCTTTGGTTTTCTTTAAATAATATTTTATTTTTCCAATTACATGTAAAACAATTTTTAACATTTTAAAAAATTTTTGAGTTCCAAGCTCTCTCCTTCCCTCCATCCCCTCTGTCATCATTGAGAAGGCAAGCAATTTTAAATAGGTTATACATATGCAGTCATGCAAATTTCCACATTAGTCATGTTGTGAAAGAAAACACAGACCCAAAAAATAACAAACAAACCCAAGAAAAATAAAGTTAAAAAGGTATATTCTATCTTCAGCCAGACTCCATCAGGTCTTTCTTTGGAGATGGATAGCATTTTTCATCATAAGTCCTTTAGAACTGTTTTGGATCATTGTATTGCTGAGAATACCTAAGTCATTCATAGCTGATCACTGAACAGTATTGCTGTTACTATGTACCTTGTTCTCCTCGTTCTGTTCACTTCACTTTATATCAGTCCATGTAAATCTTTCCAGGTTTTTCTGAAAGCATTCTGCTCATAATTTCTCGTCACACATTAGCATTGCATCACAACCATATACCCTAACTCAATCAGCCATTCTCCAGTTGATGGGCATCCCCTCATTTTCCAATTCTCTGCTACCACAAAAAGAGCTGCTATAAGCATTTTTGTACATATAAGTCCTTTTCCTTTTTTTAAAAAATTTCTTTGGGATGCAGACTTAGTAGTGGTATTGTTGGGTCAGAGGATATGCACATTTTGATAGCCCTTAGGGCATAGTTTCATATACACTCCAGAATGATTGGATCAGTTCACAGCTCCACCACCAGTGCTTTAATGTCCCAATTTTCCCACATCCCCACCATCATTTGTCATTTTCCTTTTCTGTCATATTAGCCAGTCTGATAGATATGAGATAGAGCATCAGAGTTGTTTTAATTTGCATTTCTCTAATAAGTAGTGATTTAGAGCATTTTTTTTATATGACTATAGGTAGCTTTGATTTCTTTGTCTGAAAACTGCTTGTTTATATCCTTTGGTCATTTATCAATTGGGGAATGAGTCGTATTCTTATGAGATGCAGTTCTTTACATATTTGAGAAATGAGGCCTTTATCAGAGAAACTTGCTGTAATTTTTTTCATAGTTATGATTACTCTGTAAGTCCTTCCATCCCATTTTCCCCATTTCTTCTTCTTTTTCTTCTCTCTCTCTCTCTCTCTCTCTCTCTCTCTCTCTCTCTCTCTCTCTCTCTCTCTCTCTTTTTCTCTCCCCCTCCCCCTATCAGCTCTGCCCCCTTTTCTTATCCCCTTCCCTTCCTACTTTCCTATAGGGTAAAATAGATTTGTATACCCATCTGAGTGTATATGTTATTCTCTCTTTGAGCCAATTCCAAGAGTATGGTTTAAGCATTGTCCTCCATACTGTCATCTTCCCCCCACTGTATAAGTTCTTTCACACCTCTTTTATGTGAGATAACTTACCCCATTCTACTTTTCCCTTCCCTCTTCTCCCAGTGTATCCCTCTTTCTTATCCCTTAATTTCATTTTTTTAAGATATTATCCCATCATAGTCGACTCATACCCATTCGCTTTGTCTATGTATACTCCTTCTAGCTACTCTAATAGTGATAAAGTTCTTAGGAGTTACAATCATCACCTTCCCATGTAAACAGTTTAACCTTATTGAATTCCTTATGATTTCTCTTTCCTGTTCACCTTATGCTTCTCTTGAGTCTTGTATTTGACAGTCAAATTTTCTATTCAGCTCTGGTCTTTTCATCAGTACAGGAATGCTTGAAAGTGCTCTATTTAATTAAATATCCACCTCTTCTCCTGAAGGACTATACTCAGTTTTGCTGGGTAGGTTATTCTTGGTTATAAACCTAGCTCCTTTGCCACCCTGAATATTATACTCCAAGCCTTCTGAGCCTTTAATGTAAATCTTGAGCTGTCTTGGCTGTGGTTTCATGACATTTGAATTGTTTCTTTCTGGCTGCTTGCAATATTTTCTCCTTGACCTGGGAGCTCTGGTGCTGGACTGTGCTTCATTCTCACCCCTGCGAGACAGACCTTTCCTGCCAACCTTCTAAATTGTCTTGGGCTAGAAAAATGTTTCACCCAATCCTTTTGTTGTTTATGCTGCTCCAGAATTTGCTTTGAGGTATTATTTTAAAGTTATTTGGAGGGGAATTTGGGAATGCTCAAGTGAGTCCCTGCCTTTATTCCACCATCTTGGCTCCACCCTGATTGCTTTGGTTTTGCTTCAGTCTTTTTTCTACGTTAAGAAGGAGGGTTCAATGTGGCAGCATATTGGAAAATGAGTGTAACATAAAATAAAAGGCATTCAATAAAACTTTTAAAAATCTCCTAAGGGTATATACATATACATACATACACATATATACATACACACACACACACACATATCCAAAAAACAACAAAGAGAAGGATGGGAGAAATGGGAAAAGAAATGTATTGGACTTGGTTCATAAGGACTAGTGGGGGATGCCAGAGGGTACTATCAAATTAGATGTAGTAGGTCATCTATTCCTAAATCTGTAAGGTGGAGGGAAAGACATATTGAGAGAAGAGGGAAGGACATAGGAAGGAATATAGCAATAGCAACCTATGCAAGGGAGAAGATGATTGGAAAAGATGGACTTGTTTTACTTCACTATTGGGTTTTTATTACAAGATTAAGAAACCTTCACATAAGGATTGGAAAATCCTGGTTTATTACTTCTTGTTGTTCATCCTTAGTTCTTGAAGAGGACCAATGACATCAAAAGGGTGATGTCTTGACTTGCAAGTGAACTGGATTTAAGTGAAGCAGAGCTGTGCAAAATCATTAGCCCCATTCTCTCCTCCAGTCATTGGTGTCTAATGGCAAGACATGGGTTAGGACCACTGGCAATAGCCCAGGATACAGTTGGGGACTTTGGCCTTTTTTTTTTCCAGTTTATTTGTATTTAGTAGTGGGAGTTAGTGGAAAATGGCTAAACAACACTGCTTCGACACAAGGAACTTGTATTTTCAAAGTTTTCTGGATTTGGAGTCCTAGAATTTGGGTTAGAGTCCCAGCTCTGACACTTAATAGCTGTGCAACCTTGGGCAAGTCACTTAACCTCGGTGTTCCTCAATTTCCTCATCTATAAAAAAAAGAAATTGGATTTAAATACCATTGAGGGTCCTTTGCAGCTCTAAATCTGTGATTCTATGATCTCTATTTGATCCTATTTGATTTTCACAACAATCCTGTGAGGCAGGCACCAATATTATTTCCATTTTATAAATGGGGAAACTGTCAGAAGTGGGATTTGAACACAGGCCTTTCTAAATCCAAATCTTATTCTAGCTAACTTCACCCTCTACATAAAGCTCAAGATGTAGATGCAACATTGCAAAGAGACAATAGCAAAGTTTTGTTTCAAAAACTCTAAATTGTATGTTAATTTTTACAAAAACACTGGAGTTTTTTTAAGAGGAAAATTTTTCTCAAACAATCCCTCAGACTGAGTTGAAAGTACAAAATGATTTTCTGTTTGTACAAATGATAATTTTACCCCCTGAAACATTTATCATTAAAACTCTGGCACTGGCAGGACCAGCAAGAGTAGGTAGGGTACTTTGTCAATTTTCCCTTTTCTGATTCTCATTCATCAAATCCTCCTCACTCATCCTTACAGTTTCAAAGTTTAATATACTAAAGTTTACTTGAACTTTCCAGACAGAGAATTATTAGACATGTAGGCTTCAGTATCCCATCACCCATCTTTAGGGAAAAACCGGGCCAAAAAAAAAAGCAAGCCACTAGGAGTTAGAGCAGGGAGGGATGGACCTTCACTATTATCCAATCCATCCTCCACATTTTAGAGGTGAGTTAATTGAGGATCAGAGAGCCTAAGTGTCTTGCTCGTGGCTTCACAGCTAGCAGAATTTGGATTTTATCTCACTTGCTGATGCACTGCGGCTACGGCTAACCCTGAACCCTATTCCCAGCTCTGCCACTATTTGCACTGCAGTGAAAAGAGCTCGAATCAGAAAACCTGGGTCCTTTCTCTCGGCTTTGCCACTTTCTTAAGGTGAATGGCTGCTGGCACATCACTTACCCTCTCTTGGCCTTAGTCTTTCAATCCGTAAAATTTGGAATTTAAACTAGATTAACCTCTAAATCTAACATCCTCTGGACCTCAGTTTACTCATTTGTTTTAGGGGAGAGGGAAGGTTGGATTACTAGATCTGTTCCAAGGTTCCTTCCAGCTCTGAGGTTCTATGATTTTAGCCTCTCTAACCCTCCCCCCCTCCAAAAAAAAAAAAAGATTAAAATAGTTCAAAGTCTGTCGATCGACAACTGCACACATCATGCCTGCGCTTCTCCTCGGGACCAGCTGCTGTTTCTGGATGCTCTGGACAAAAGCTGAAGCTGGCGGGGAGGAGGTGAAGGGGGGGGATTTGGCTTAAGCACAAAAGTTTGTAAAAGACGCGTCCTCAGCCACCACCATGTCACAGAAAAAAATGAGAGGGAGGGGGATTGGCATCTCCTTCCCGAGAAGGCGAAATTGGAGACGGCCGTGGGCTGTGCTCAAGTCCGGAGGCAAGCGCTAGGATGGATTTGCAGGGAGGAGGCGCCTTCCCTCCCCCCTCCCTCCCCAACGCTTCGTGGTCCAAGGGCAAGGTCCGCTCCCGGGCCAGGCGGGGGCGGTCGAGGTGTGAGGAGGGAGAGGAGAGCGAGCCGTCTGGCACGCGCTCGCTCCCGCGAGGCGGAGGCCGGCGGCGCGCCCGCGCGCGCGCCTTCCCCTTTTGCCCGCCCCCAGCGGACGGATCTCCTTAGTGCTGGGCGGGCAAGCGCGCGGGCAGGTCGGGGAGGATGCGGCCGAGGCGGAGGCGCGCTCGGGAGGTTTGAAGCGGCGGTTGGCTGCCACGGGCCGGGGAGATGAGCTGGGGGGCCGCCCCCGGCTCGGGGCTGTGAGGGGCTCGGGGCCGGGGGTGGGGGTCGAAGTCGAGGAGGAGGAGGAGGCGGCGGCGGCGCTGCCTTCTTCCTCCGCGCCCCCTTCCTCCTCCTCCTCCTCCTCCTCCTCCTCCTCCTCGGCGCCCCCGGGCTCAGACATGAGCGGGGCCGAGTGGCCCGAGCTGCCGCAGCCAGGCCGAGGCCGGGGCCGGGGCCGCCTCCCGCTCCCCGGGCCGGGCCTCGGCCTGCGGGCCCCGGGGTTGCCCCCGCCGCCGCCGCTGCTGCTCCTGCCGCCGCTGCCGCTGCTGCTGCTGCTTCTGCTGCCCGAGCCGGGGGCCGGGGTCCCCGCGGCCGCGGCCGCCGAGCGGTTCCCGCTCCCGCTGCCCCCGGCCGTGGGGCCCAGCGTGAGCCTCTACTTAAGCGAGGAGGAGGTGCACAAACTGCTTGGTGAGTGAGACCCCGGGCGGGCGCGGGGCGAGGAGGCGCTTTGGGGGGGGGGGACGACTTCAAAAATAGGCTTCTCCCCTCCCCCCACCCCCGTCCCCCAGGCCTCCCCCACCTTCGGCCCCTAGCCCGGGGATGCCGTCCAGGGGAGGTCTCCGGGCGCTCACAACCCGTGCTTTCCACCGCAGCCCACCTAAACGGAGATCCCGGGGTCTCCCCATCGTATTCTGCTGCCTTCCTTCGGTTGATGATGTCTGATTTATCCCATTGTTTGTACATACTTGTTTGCACATAGTTGTTTACATGTTGTCTTCCTCATTGGCGAACTCCTGGAGGGCAAGGACTTGTCTTTTACTTTTCTATGTATATACATCTCTAGGAGAGCTTGGCACAGAGCTTGGCAGATAGTAGGCGCTCAATAAATGTTTATTGATTGACTTAATCTAGTGTCCCAAGATGTTGGACTTTTGGTCCCTCCCCGCAAAAAGCCCCAGGTTGAAGCGTCTCTACTTTCCTTGTCTTTATGTAGTCACTTTCTCCCACCAAGTTTAGAGTGTTTAAAAATTAAGTTGTATTTTTTTAGTTGTTAAATATATTTGTATTTTCTTCCTCTCCTGCTGAAAAGGAAAAGAAAAAAAACCTTGTAACGAATATGTATGGTCAACCAAAACGAGTTACCACATTGGTCTTCTCCAAAAATGTGTCTCTTGTCCTGCACTTTTAGTTCCGTCACCTCACTGTCAGGAGGAGGGTAGCGTGGCATTCTTCCAGTCCTCTGAAATTAACCACCAACATTTAAGATTACCAGACTTTCTCTCCTTGCCATGCTGGCTGGGAAGTTCTGTTCGTTTGCTCCCAGACAGAAGAGGGAGAGAGGGAGACCAAGGAATGAAGGAGGGTATCCTTCGATTGCAGCACTCCCTCGACTTAAAACACACACATACACATACTCCTCCCCCCCCCAGTAAACCCCACTCCTTCCCCCTTCAGAAGGTGGGAAATCTCTACCAAAGCTGTGGTAGTTTCTTTTCTCCCAGATTCTTTGCTTCCCAACCTGGGAACCAACCAAATAAACTTATCATCCAGCTCTGTAATTTGACAAGATTTACTTTAGTTTCTTCTCTCCTTTAAAAAATAGAAGACCAGGGACTCTTCCCTTCTGAGATAACTGTAAAGTCCTCTCTCACTGCGTCTGCTCCAGAGCAAGGTGACATATTCCTTTCTTCTATGCCTGACAGTATTTCTTAGACCCTTATATTAAGGCTCTGGATTTCAGATACACCAAGAGTGATCATGACATGTATCGTGTAAGAAAAATTCATTTTAGTCTAAACTTCGAAACACCTGCAAGTGTCAGTCCCCCACTGCCGAAGTGCTGACCATTCCTATTCTCTTTTCATTTTTCAACTAAGACTGAAAGGCCCCTTAGTGGAGTGGATAGAGAACACTTGGAACCATCTGAATTCAAGGACTGTCTCTGACATTCAACAAACATTTATTAAGGGCTATACTTCCTGTCTGACCCTGGGAAAGTCTCTTAACCCCTTAGTGATTCAGGCAACAACTAAGACGATAAACGTCAGAGCAGGTGTCTAATCTGCATTGGTGGTAGTTTTCTCATTCAGGAGGGAGTTCCCTATAACATTGAAATTACAGGTATCTCCCCCCCCAACAAAAACAAAAGAACAAAACAAAGACTATAGGAATTCAGAAATTGGATCAATAAGTTGCTTTTAATTCTGAAAATTTCTTTTACTTAAATTAGTGTTGAGGTCCAAATTAATCCCCCCCCCTTTTTTTATCCAGGGCAGGGGAAAGGGAGAATTAGTTTTGTACTATTTTTGGTTTGTTGTCAAAATCTTGGTTTCTCTTTCTGGGTCTGGACATTTAAAAAAAATTGCCATTATAGATAAATGGTGGTTGCAGATTTTTAGTACCTGGATTTAAAACCCTGTAGATGATGTGACCAACTAAAGAAAAGTTAATCATGGAAATAGCCTCCAAATAGAAGTTCTACTATGAAGCTTGAATTTTTGGAAACTTTTAAAAAATTCTACTTAACATTTCTTTTTTATATCTCATGTAGATGCTGTATTGCACTGATGCTCATAGAATTTTATAGTTGGATAGGACATGAGAGATCATTTTGTTCATTTTACAGATGGAGAAATTGCTCTTGAGAGGTAGCCTGTAACCAGGCCAAGGTCACACTACTAATGAAGGACTGTGAACAGGTCTCCTGTTCTAGGGCTCCTTCCATCACACTGAGCTTGAACTCTGTTGCCTTTTAGACCTATTTATTTATCTATCAATTTTTCTTTTTTTTTGGTGAGGGCAGTTGGGGTTAAGTGACTTGCCCAGAGTCACACAGCTAGTGAGTATTATGTCTGAGGCAGGATTTGAAGTCAGGTCCTCCTGACTCCAGGGCTGGTGCTCTATCCACCGCACCACCTAGGTGCCCCTATCTATTGACACTGGATTGGGAATTGCCATTAGCAAACTTTTTTGAGAATTCTTAAAAAGCATTGATTTGTATTGAATATTCAAGAAACATTTGTGGTTTGTGTTATGATACAATTCTTAGTCCTATTTTTATGAACAGAGTTACAACTGAGAAACACTGTATTAGCATTTGGAATATAAGAGTTTGATGCTTAGTGTGCTAGGTGTTTATAAAATCTGTTTACATACACAAGAAAAAGGGTTATGTTGTAGTTAGGGAGTATGAAAACTGCTGCTTAAATTTTTTTCTTAAATTAAACATACAACTTTTAGGAAGGATAAAGTGGATTTAAAAACATGTACAATATTTTAGTTATAACACTTCTTCAAAAAGTTACATGATTGCTCGTGCCATCTGATTTTTCTACCAATATTTTTTGTACAGGGAATTTCAAACTTATGAACAAATGCAACAATTTGGGAACAGAAATCTGTTCTTTAATTCATAATGCCTGGAAAATGTTTGACCTTATCTTATATTTACTGTCATTTTCATAATATCTGTACTGTCTTAGCCTCCAAAGCACCACTTGAAATGGAGAGGTTACTGCTGATGTCTGATTCTGAGTATTCCTGAAGCCAAGTTGGAACTTGGAATGCATTTTCCCATAGAAACAGTCTTGTAAATGTCGGTTAGGTATAAGTTGAATGGGCTTTTGTGGGCTGGCTTGTGAATCTAGCTACCATTTAAAATATTATTTGTGTGAGAAAATGTGATTTAAATTCTAAACAGATCACTTAGAAAAGAATTTATGGTTTGAGATAAGTGTTAAGAAAATGCATGTCCTGCCCATATCTTTGAAGAGTTGTGAGGTATGGTTGTGCGTATACTGTTAGTTGATATATTTGGTTGGTTTTGCTGTACTGCTTTCTCCTCCTCTTATACTTTGTTACTAAGGAGAGTTCATTGGGACAGAAAAAGAGATGCTTATGGAAATGAAAGCAATGTTAAACCAAAATATTGCAATAATGTGGTTAAAAAGAAAGTAAAGAATTTACAGAACACACCCATTAATAAGCTGGAAATTACCTGTACTTGATGGGATCAGTCCTTAACTACTTAAAGAAGATGTGGCTATAGTATGGGGATCCAGTAGCTATTTCTTCATAATGCCAACAATAGTAAAATTGCCATTAACTAGAATGCTTTGGGAATAGAGTACAAGGACACCTTTTCTGCACTGAAGTACAAAGTATGCCTGAGAAGTGGTTTTGAGTACTCTCTTTACTAGCCCACATAGAGAGTATATAGCCCATCCAGGGAGTATACTCATACATTCTAAGCAATGACTGTTTTACTGAGCACCAAGGAATGCAGAATGCTTGTAAGAGGTGTGTGTGGCAGGGTGGATGGTGCATTTTTGAAAAGCAAAGTTCTTATGTTTTATTCTGTAGGAGGCTGAATGAGGAGGAGTATTGGAATTATAGGAAGGAGGCAGCAGCTGCAGAAGAGGTTGAGAGTGGTCTAAAAGTATTTTTGCTTTGTCAGATAGTTGAACATCAGAAATGGATATGATGAAATTAATAGACATGACCTTAGAGAAGGACCACTGGGCTTTTCCATTGATTTAGAGTTAAAATCTCCTGTATGTGTTGTCTCCTGTTAGAATGTGAACTTCTTGCTTTTTTATGTTGCCTTAGCATTTAGCAAAGTGCTTTTATTAGTAGATGTCCTCTCCTCTCCTGTTCTGTCCTGTCCTGTTCTCTCCTTAGATCCCAAACCATTTTCTTTTGGGTTGCATTTAGGCCTTATATCAGGTTAAAGGTGGAAAGTTGATAATGGCCACCCAATCTAAACAGTCACCTTGTCCTTAGACAGTTGTTTTGCCAAGATTATTAGTATTCTTTCTTTTAAAGAACTATTTGCAACATCCATGACTAGATAAAGAACATTGTATTTTAAAAGTCATTGCCTCAAATTGATACAGATAAGAGAATTTAAAATACCCTGCTATTGTTGGAGGAGATGTGAACCATTCAACTATTGTGAAGAGCAATTGGAAATTATGCCCAAAGGGTAATTAAACTGCATCCCCTTTGATCCAGCAGTGCCACTACTAGGTCTGTATCCCATAGATCATAAAAAAGGGAAAAGGACCTAAATGTACAAAAATATATCAGTTCTTTTTGTAGTGTCAAAGAATTGGAAATTGAGAGAATGCCTAACATTTGGGGAATGGTTGAACACATTGTGGTGTATGAATGTAATGGAATACTATTGTGCTATAAGAAATGATGAGCAGGTGATTTCAGAAAAACCTGGAAAGACTTACATGAACTGATGCTGAGTGAAGTGAGCAGAACCAGGAGAACATTGTACACAGTAACAGCAACATTGTGCGTTAATCGACAATGATTGACTTAGCTCTTCTCAGCAATACAATGATATAAGACAATTTCAAAAGACTCATGATGGAAAATAATGCCCACATGCAGAGAAAGAACTATAGAGTCTGAATGCAGATCAAAGCATACTATTTTCACTTTTTTTGGTGGCTTTTCCCTTTTGCTGTTTCTTTTTTCACAGTATGATTAATGTGGAAATATGTTTCCATGATTGAACGTGTACAACCTGTGTCAGATTGCTTGCTGTCTTGGGGAGGGGGGTTGGGAGAAAAAATTAAAAACTCAAAATCTTACAAAAAATGAATGTTGAAAACTATCTTTACATGTAATTGGAAAAAATAAAATACTATTTACAAAAGAAAAATCTTGTTGATAAAAACAACAACAACACCATGCCATTTGGTACTCTTTTTTTCTAATGCTCAATTTATATTGGTTTATGTCTTAATTTTTAAAAAGTACTTCTTAAAAGGCCTTCCCAGGGTGTGTTCTTTAGGTGTCAAAGCCCTTGCAACTTTTTTTTCTTCTGTAGCCTGAGGCTTTTATCTCCCAGTGACTTAGGCTTGTGTATAACTAATCAAAGAATATTCATTAATTTACCTTTTCTAACATTCACTCTAAGAGAATTTTTATCAGTATTTCTCTTGTTGTGTTTTTCCCCCTCCTCTGCTGTAAAAAGTTCCTTCAGTTACTTTAGCTTAATCTTTTTTATGGTATCCCTATTCTTGCAGGCTTTCTGCCCCTTGTTCCCATACCCCCTTCCTGTTTGTCATCTCTTTTGCTTTGGGATTTTGCTTATTAATTCCTTTTCTTTCCTGTTTCTATATGGTGATTTCATTTTTCTCTTCATTAAGTAGATTTTCCCTCTCTCCTCCCCTTCAGTTAGTACTGTTTTTAAATTTTCATTTTTGTGCCCCTTTCTACAGATGATTTCTTGCACTTTCTTTATTATCTATCTACTATGTCTACTCTAAACCTTCGGTTTCTGGTTTATGATCCCTATAATTAATTAGTACCTCTGTATTCTCTGTATTTCCTATGGAGTCAGAACTTGTGAGGTTTCCATTCTAGGCTCCCTCCTCAAAGCAGTTTCTGTCACTGTCTTGTGGAGCTTACCCTGGCAGTTTTCCATTTTCCATTGTGCCTTATTCCCAGGAAATGCCAATTCCTGCAGGTGAACACTGCTCCACGATAGTTCCCCGAACTCCCCTCCCCCCAATTATGTAGCCCACCATTCATCTATACCCTCCCTCTGGTTGCCTTTTTTCCCCGTATTTGTAGCAAAATCTCCATCTTGGGTCCCTGCCTTCTCATTCCCCCAGGTGCCACTTGCTCCCAGAAGTTTCAGCATCTTTCCCCTGCCAAGGCAGGATGAGTGGTCTTTTCAGGCCCTTCCCCCCTTCATGCACCCTTCCATTTTGTAATGTATCCCACAAAAAAACATTGATTCACCTGTAGGCAGGGTGTCACCAGGTTTTGTCCATAATACCCTAGGCCTGCCTCTCCACTGATTTCAGCCTTCACCCCATCTCCCTGGGTACATTCAGAAAGCAATCCTTACTGGTCTCTACTTTCACTGTTGCTGTTTTGGTCCTTGGCTGCTGAATTCATTCACCCCTCCTGTGTTTCTGTTGTCTGAGGGTGTTCAAGAAGCAAATGATCTCTTCAGGTCTGATTTTCTTTCTAAGAATGTTTCAAATGCCTCTTTATTATTGAACATTTATATTTTTTCATTTATGTTTAAGCTCAGAATTGCAGGGTATAGGTTACATCCTGAGCTCTATTGCTCTTTGGAACACATTTCATTCCCTCCTGCATTTTCTAGTACATGCAGGATAGTGTTGCATTATTAGATCATCCTTTCCTTTGTATTTGATGAACTTGTTCTCAGTGGGATGATTAAATTTAATGCGTCTTGGAATTTTCTCACATGCACACCCCTTTTTTTTCCTGAAGGTAATCTATGGATTCTGTCATTTGATATTTCATTTTCTGTGTTCAGAAGTTCTGGACAGTTTTCTTGCATTATTTCTTGCATTGTGGTATTGAGGTTTTTTGACTCTTACTCATCTGGAAGATTATAATACTTAGGTTGTCTCTACACATTCTGTCTTCAAGAGCAATGTTTTGCTTGGATAGAGAGCATATTTCCTTTTAATGTTATTGCCTTCTCATGTTCTAGTTTGTCTTTTTTATTTTTTATTTATTTTGATTTATCAACAATCACTCCCATAAGCTTTTGAGTTTTAAATTTCTCTCTCTCCTTCCCCACCTCCCTCCCCAAGACAGCACACAATCTGATATAGGCTATACGTATACATTCCTATTAAACATTTTCACATTTGTCATGTTGTAAGGAAGGATTAAAACCAATAGAAGGAAGCACTAGTTTGTCTTTTACTTCAGTGTACTTGCATTCCCAGTCAGTTCTCTCTTTTATTTCTTTGGTGAGACTTGCCAAGACAGATTCAAATTTTTATAATCTGTAAATTCTTTTTATTTTGCAGGCCATTTTCTGCACTTAACAATTTTCATTTCTCTTTTAAACCACTCAAAAACAATATATTGTGGTTCCATGTTCTCCTCAAATTTCACAGGGTGCTTTGTCTAATCAAGTGTTGGATCATTTTTTCCTTTTGTTTTACAGTATTTATTCATAGTTGCCTGAACTCTTTTACTGAATTTCCTTCTGTTATTGGTTTCCCACAAAAAAACATTAATCCACCTGTAGATAGACTATCGCTAGGTTTTGTTCATCTGACTTCTGCCTTCACCTCATCTCCTTCAGTACATAGAGAAAGAAGTCTCTTACTGGTTTCTCTGCTCTCTGTTGTTTTCGCTGTCCTTGGCTGCTGCATTCATTCACCCTCTCCTGCATTTCTGTTGTCTGGGGTGTTGGGTTATCTGCTTATATTTAAGATTTTTGAGTTTTCTTCCTCCATAGTTTTTTGTTAATTTCAGTCTTTCCCCCCTTGTTTTCCCTTTTTTTTAAAATTTCTTATTGACTCCCTCCTCTTTGGTGGTGGATTCCCTGGTGGCTGGATCTCAGAGCACCTCAGCCACCTTCGTTGGGCAGTTCAGTTTATCAGTCTGCGTCTCTGCCTTAGTGATTTTTGAGTACGCTGGCTCTAACTGGATGCTTGCTGAGTGGGTTCCTTCAGGCTTAGTAGTGTCACTTACCCCTCAATCATTGTGTCCTGTCCTCTTCTGTTTCTCAGAACCTACCATGAAGGTCAGAGCACTTGCCCTTGCAGCCAAGGGTGATTTCTACAGTTTGGAATTTGGGTCTCCTAATTCCAAGGCTGGGGCAGGGGGGAGCAGGAGTGGGGAGGTAGTTAGGGCTTTATCTCAAGCCCAGATGTGGGTCCTGCTTCTTTCCCTCGGTTCCTCTACTCTTCTTTAGAAATCTTTTACAGCACAGAATGTTGCTCATGCCAGCCACTATCGTCCCAACAAACTTCCACAGCCTGGAGCTAGGATCCACTGCACCAGAAGAGGGGGGAGGAATGGAATATAGGGTGGGATTTTGTTGCAAACCTTTTTTGGCTTCTTGGATTGGCTATCGAAGCCTTGCTTCCAATAGCTTGGTGGGTGGTAGAGGGAGGGGAGGCTGTGTGAATTCAAGGTAGATGTTCAAGTTCATGGCTTTTTTTTTAACCTTCCTTTGGATTCTGTGTCCTAGACCAGAGGTGTCAAACACAGATACTGTAGGCCATATTTTACTTAGAAAACTGCTAGTTAACATAATTTATGTTG
The DNA here is from genome assembly GCF_003287225.1 of Phascolarctos cinereus. Classification (NCBI taxonomy): domain Eukaryota; kingdom Metazoa; phylum Chordata; class Mammalia; order Diprotodontia; family Phascolarctidae; genus Phascolarctos; species Phascolarctos cinereus. The sequence continues at coordinate 121,702,404 of NW_027556098.1, read as the reverse complement.
CATTTTTATTTTTTTTTTTTTGTTAAACATTTTTCAATTATATCAGTGGCCTGCCGCTGGAAGTTTGACACCTTTATCCTAGAGACATGGAGAAAGCTGAAATTACTTTATCTCTGTCACATAATTTTTGTTTTAAAGAGTTTTAAAGTATATGAGGATTACAGAAAATGTCTAGTTCTCTGACTTGTTGGTTAAGTGACACAGAAGTGTCAGCATTTAATTCAGTTTGCAGCTGCCTTGTACTCCCCCAGCTTTTATTAAAAAACAAAACAAAACTATGCAGTACCTCTTCTTAGGTTACCTCTCCAATCTCTTTAGCCACACTCCATCTACATAACACATAAATTTTCAGATAGGTTAAGAACTGTGGCAGATTTATGAGTTAATACCCAAGTCTCCTGGTTCTGAGCCTGGGTCTGTCTCTACTGTTTCTTATTTTAAAAGAACAATGATCTTAAAGCATTTTGTAGGTATGAAGGAATATTTGTATATGTGTTTAGAGCTAAAAATATAGATTGAAGCAAAAAGCTATGTAGTACACCATTTCATATCTTTGAAAATAGTTAAATTCTGTTTAATCATTTTCTTCTGGAAAACATTGGCCTTTTAAAGAAAGCTTCCAGTAGAAATGCTGAGATTCTCATAGTAAAAACTTTTTCAGAAGATATTCTATATCTGAAAGTAGTGGTATCAGAATCCATATGTAATTATTGCTAAGGGAGTGAGTGGATTTAACTTTTACTTCATAGGAGACCCAATGAAAGAATTCATTGGAAGGAGGGAATGTGAAAGCTTGATACAGATTAGCTGATATGTGAGTCTAATATTTTATAAAAAGAGGAAAGGGAACAAGCATTTATATAGAGATTTGAGGTAGGGAGATCAACTAGAAGACTATTATAATAGTCTAGACATTTTTTAAACATATATAATGTGGCAGGTCCTGTGTGCTAAATGCTAAGGTTACATACAAAGAAAAGCAGTAGTTGTTCCAGCCTCCAAGGAGCTCACAGTCTAATGGGGGAGACAACATTCAAATAACTATGTACTAATAAAATTTAGGATAAAGGGGAAGTAATCTCAGAGGCAAGGCAATAAATAACATTGAGGAATAGAGAACACTTCTTGCGGAAGGTGGGATTTTAGCTGAGCTTTAAAGGAAGCCAGTGAAGTTAGGAGGCAGAAAGGAGAAGGGAGAGCATTCCAGGTTTGAGAAACAACCATTGAAAATGCAGATTGAATTAGGAGATACAGTGTCTTGAGCCTATGTCTTAGTACAGATTTTGGGAGGTTTGGAATACCAATAGTCCAGTGCACAGAAACAAACACAGAGCCCATAAAAAGACAGAAAATCAAGCCAGTTGAGTTAGGGAGAATGATGGAAACAAGTCTCCTGGGGCCATGGATAAAATTGGACCCCCGATGAGACTCTAGAGGGAACAGGGCACCCTTTTCCTCTGGACTGTTAAAATGTGATGGCTTTTTATAGAGTTCTTATCTTGGTCTGTTAGGGGCAGGAATTGGATGATGGAACTGAGAAACCTGAATCTGGGAAATGGTGCTGATTCATGCTGTTGAGATTAGGGAAGACTCTTGGGGAATTGGAGGGTAGTTGAGATATTCAAACTCCTCGGTCTCAAAAGATCATTCAGTAAACATTTATTAAGCATCCGACTATATTCTAGGGACTGTACTAAGCTCTGGGGATACAAAAAAGGGTAAAAAAAACCCCCAACAAAAACCAAACAACCCAGTCCCTATTCTTAAGGAGCTCACAGTCCAATGGGAGAGATATCTTAACTCTGACAGGGCAACTCAGCTTCCTCGTCAGTAATTTTTGAGTTTCTCAGTCTATTTCTTTTAGGGGGTAGAGAGGATGAGTAGAGTTGAAGTTGACACCCAGGTTGTGAGCCTAGGTAACTGGGAGGACGGTGATAACTCATGACAGAGTAATAGGGCAGTTAGAAGAGAGGAGGGCATTTGGGGAAAGATAATGAGTTCAGTTTTAAATGTGTTGAGTTTAAGATATCTAAGAGACATCCAGTTAAGAGGTATCCAAAAGGCAGGAGAGGCATCCCTTCCACTGTGCCCTCTGGAATGCCTGCTTCATAGGCAACACACATACTTTAATCTTTAATCTTTTCCTTTCTAACTTATTTCTGTCTTTTGGCTTTCACTAAGACCTGACTTCTTCCTGACGACACAACCTCCTTGACTTCCCTTTCCAGCACTGGCTATACTTTCACTCATTCCCCTGACTCACTGATTGGAGTGAAAGAATTGGAATATTTGCTCCCCTTTGCCATTTCCAGGTTTTCCCTCTACCACCATTACTCATTTGCCTCTCTTGTAAGACCCACTCAATCTGTATATACTACCTAATATACTATACTGCCTCTGTGACATTGCCTAATGAGTTCAGTGTCTGGCTCACATTCTTTCCTCAACTCCTGCCCTAGGAAGCTTTAATGTAGAAATTGAGACTCCTTTGAACATTCTAACCTCACAGTTCCTCATCTTACTCATTTCACATGACTTTTTCTGCTCCACCTTGCTCACACACACAAAATACCCTTGTCTTGCCATCACCCACAAATATACAGTTTCCGTGTTCATCATTATTATCACCATAATAGCTAACATTTTATCATGCCTACTATGTGCCAGACATTGGGCTAATAAGCACTTTACAAATATTGTTTATCTCATTTGATCTTCATAACAACCCTGGAAGGTAGATGCTGCAATCACCTCCATTTTACAGATGAGGAAGCTGAGGCAAACAAAGGTTAAATGACTCACACATGATATACAGCTAGTAAGTTTCTAAGGCTAAATTTGAAGTCCTGGCTTCCTGACTCAGGGCCCAACACTTTATCCGTGTTCATGAACTCTGAAATTCTGTTGTCTGATCATAGGCTATTCTTTATTTCTTTAAGGAGCTTTTTATAATTGAATCTCTTTGATTGGTGTTGGTACTCTTTACCCATGTAGATCTTAACCCCTTTATGCCTTAGTTAGACCCCTCCTCTTCCCTTCTTGCAAAAGCAAACAAATATTAATCTGATGGTCAATCTTCTGGTGATGAACCTCTCTAAACATAGTTACTATGGACTTTGGTTGACAAGCTTTCTACAGTCCCTTGGCCTCTCCAACTTGGGAGAATCTTCCTGAGTTTGTACTCAGCTGGTAGAAATCAGGACTTTAGTGTTGAGAATACTTTACAAATTATTAATGCCTTAGCTTAGGTAGCAGTTAATGTTTGTATTTCTAAATCTGTAAATCTTAGCTATCGAAGAAAACATTGTCATGCATCTAAACAATAGTTTCATATTGAGGCAGCTTTCATTAATCTGAAATATTTTAGAGATATGAAATAAATCAAAATTCACAGCAATATTTTACTATTTTATCTACTCATTACCTATTCCTTCTTTTAAGTGCTTAAAAAAAGCCCCAAATCATAAGAGTCTGAATAAAATTCTCACTAGGAGATAATGATAAATCAAACCAAATGCTAAATAAATTTTCCAATTTTTTTCTCTTTATGAATTCTGCCAGAATTGAATGAGTTTGTATATAATCATCTCTCTTGTCCAAGATTTGACTCATGTTTAAGTGAATTAAATCACCGCTTCCTTTTTTGGACAAATTTCAAACATCGAATAATGGTACATACCGAAAAAATTTCACTGATTTGCTTGGTTTTGGATGCAACTGCTTAATAAAGCTACAGAAGACTTGCAAAATTATCTTGAGGAAATTCACTTGTAATGTATTTTTAAACAAATATTAATTGATGTCTTTTGGTTTTTTTATTAATTTATTTTGATTTATCAGCCATCACTTCCATATGCTTTTGAGTTTAAAATTTTTCTCCCCATTCCTCCCCACTTCCCTCCCCAAGACAGCACACAATCTGATATAGGCTATACATATGCATTCCTATTAAACATATTTTCACATTAGTGATGTTGTAAGTAAAAATTAGAACTAATAAAAGGAACTACCAGAAAGAGGAAACAAAACTCAACAGAGGAGGAAAAAAAATAGCAAATAGTATGCTTCAATCTGCATTCAAATCACATAGTTCTTTCTTTGCATAGCATTTTCCATCATGAGGCCTTTGGAGATGTCTTAGATCCTTGTATTGCTGGGAAGGGTTAAGTTTGTCAACATTAGTCATCACACAACATGGCTGTTATTATGTGCAACTTTCTCTTGGTTCTGCTCACTTCACTCAGCATCAGACCATGCAAGTCTTTCCAGGTTTTTCTGAAGTTTGCCTGCTCACCATTTCTTATAGCACAATAGTATTCCATTACATTCAATACCACAACTTGCTCAGCCATTCCCCAATTTGATGGGCATCCCCTCAATTTCCAATTCTTTGCCACCACAAAAAGAGCTGCTATAAATATTTTTGTACATGTAAGTCCTTTTCCCATTTGTATGATCTCTTTGGGATATAGCCCTAGAAGTGCTATTGCTGGGTCAAAGGTATTCACATTTTTATAGCCCTTTTGGCATAGTTCCAAATTGTTCTCCAAAACGGTTGGATCATTTCACAACTCCACCAACAATGCATTAGCGTTCCAATTTTCCCACATTTTCTCCAACATTTATCATTTTCCTGTTTTATCATGTTGGCCAATCTGATAGGTGTGATATGGTATCTCAGAGTTGTTTTGATTTGCATTTCTCTAATCAATAATGATTTAGGGCATTTTTTCATATGACTATAGATGGCTTTAATTTCTTCATCTGAGAACTGCTGTTCATATCCTTTGACCATTTATCAATTGGGAATGGCTTGTATTCTTATAAATTTGTCTTAATTCTCTATATATTTTAGAAATGAGGCCTTATCAGAGAGACTGGTTGTAAAAATTCTTTCTCAATTTTCTACCTTCCTTCTAATCTTAATTTCATTGGCTTTGTTTGTGCAAAAACTTTTCAATTTAATGTAATCAAAGTTATCCATTCTGCTTTTCGTAACGTTCTCTATCTCCTGTTTGGTCATGAATTCTTCTGTTCTCCATAGATCTGATAGGTAAACTATTCCTTGTCTCCAGTTTTTTATAGTATCAGCCTTTATATCTAAGTCATGAACCCATTTTGACTTTATTTTGGTATATGGTGTGAGGTTTTGGTCTATGCCTAGTTTCTGCCATAATCTTTTCCAGTTTTCCCAGCAGTTTTTTTCAAAGAGTAAGCTCTTATCCCAGAAGTTGGGATCTTTGGGTTTATCAAATAATAGATTACTGTAGTCACTGCTACTGTGTCTTGCATATTTAAACTATTCCACCTATTCACCACTCCATTTCTTAGCCAGTACCAAGCAGTTTTGATGATTGCTGCTTTATAATACAATTTAAGATCTGGAATGGCTAGGCCACTTTCCCCTGCATTTCTTTTCATTAGTTCTGGATATACTAGACTTTTTGTTTTCCCAAATGAATCTTGTTATTTTTTTTCTAACTCTATAAAATAATTTTTTGGTAGTTTGATTGGTATGGCACTGAATAAGTAAATTAGCTTAGATAAAATTGTCATTTTTATTATATTAGCTCGGCCTACCCGTGAGCAGCTAATATTTTTCCAGTTATTTAGATCTGACTTTATTTGTGTGAAAAGTGTTTTGTAATTGTGTTCTTATAGTTCCTGGGTTTGTTTTGGTAGGTAGACTCCTAAATATTTTATAATGTCTACAGTAAGTTTAAATGGAATTTCTCTTTCTATCTCTTGCTGTTGGGCTATGTTGGTCATATATAGAAATGCTGATAATTTATGTGGGTTTATTTTATAACCTGCTACTTTGCTAAAGTTGTTTATTATTTCAATTAGTTTTTTACTCGATTCTCTAGGATTCTCTAAGTATATCATCGTGTCATCTGCAAAGAGTGATAGCTTTATTTCTTCTTTGCCTATTCTAATGCCTTCAATTTCTTTTTCTTCTCTTATTGCTAAAGCTAAGGTTTCCAGTACAATATTGAACAACAGTGGTGATAATGGACATCCTTGTTTCACCCCTGATCTTATTGGAAATAATAATATTTCTAAAATTTCACGCAAATAAAGTCAGATCTAAGTAACTGGAAAAATATTAGCTGCTCACGGGTAGGCCGAGCTAATATAATAAAAATGACAATTTTATCTAAGCTAATTTACTTATTCAGTGCCATACCAATCAAACTACCAAAAAATTATTTTATAGAGTTAGAAAAAAAATAACAAGCTTCTAGCTTGTCCCCATTACATATAATGCTTGCTGAAGGTTTTAGGTAGATGCTATTCATTATTTTAAGGATGACTCCATTTATACCTGTGCTCTCTAGTGTTTTTAATAGGAATGGATGTTGTATTTTGTGAAAAGCTTTTTGTGCATCTATTGAGATGATCATGTGGTTTCTGTTAGTTTTGGTGTTCATATGATCAAATATGCTGATAGTTTTCCTAATATTGAACCATCCTTGCATTCCTGGTGTAAATCCTACCTGGTCATAGTGTATTATTCTTGTGATAAGTTGCTGTGATCTATTTGCTAGTATTTTGTTTAAAATTTTTGCATCTATATTCATTGGAGAAATTGGTCTGTAATTTTCTTTCTGTGTTTTGACTCTTCCTGGTTTAGGTATCAACACCATATTTGTATCATAAAAAGAGAATTTGATAAGACTGTTTCTTTGCCTGTTTCCCCCAAATAGTCTATATAATATTGGAATTAATTGTTCTTTAAATGTTTGATAGAATTCCCTTGTAAATCCATCTGGTCCTGGAGATTTTTTCCAAGGGAATTCATCAATGGTTTGTTGAATTTCTTTTCCTGAGATAGGATTATTTAAGTATTTTACTTCCTCTTCTGTTAATCTGGGCAATTTATATTTTTGTAAATATGCGTTTATTTCACTAAGATTGTCAAACTTATCCGCATGTAGTTGAGCAAAATAGTTCCTAATTATTGTTTTAATTTTGTCTTCCTTGGTGTGGATTCATCCTTTTCATTTTTGGTAATTTGGTTTTCTTCTTTCTTTTTTTTTAAATTAAATTAACCAAAGATTCATCTATTTTATTGGTTTTTTCATAAAACCAGCTTAGTTTTATTTATTAGTTCAATAGTTTTCTTAAATTCAGCTTTATTAATCTCTCCTTTGGTTTTTAGCATTTCTAATTTGGTGTTTAACTCAGGATTTTAAATTTGTTCTTTAGTTGCTGCCCAATTCATTGATCTACTCTTTCTCTATTTTATTCATGTAAGCAGTTAGAGATATAAAACTTTCCCTAACAAGTGCTTTTGCTGCATCCCTTAAATTTTGGTATGTTGTCTCATTATTGTCATTCTGTTTAATGAAGTTATTGATTGTTTCTATGATTTGTTGTTTGACCCATTCATTTTTTAGGGTTGGATTATATGTGGCCCTTTATTACATATAATTTTCATTGCATCATATCTGAAAAGGATACATTTAATTTTTATCTTTCTGTATTGGATTGTGATGTTTTTATGTATACGGTCAATTTTTGTGTATGTGCCATGTATTGTTGAGAAAAAAATATATTCCTTTCTATACCCATTCAATTTTCTCCAGCGGTCTACCATACCTAACTTTTCTAATATTCTCTTCACCTCCTTAACGTCTTTCTTGTTTATTTTATGGTTAGATTTATTTAATTCAGAGAGGGTGAGGTTGAGGTCTCCCACTAGCATAGTTTTGCTATTTCTTCCTGTAACTCCCTGAACTTTTTCTCTAAGAATTTGGATGCCATACCACTTGTTACATGTGTGTTTAGTAATGATATTGGTTCATTGTCTATGGTACCTTTTAGCAGGATATAGTTTCCTTCCTTATCTCTTTTGGCAAGATCTGCTTTTGCTTTTGCTTTGTCTGAGATCAAGATTGCTATTCTTGCTTTTTTTACTTCAGCTGAGTATAATATATTCTACTCCAGCCTTTTATCTTTACCCTGTGTGTGTCCCTCTGTTTCAAATGTGTTTCCTGTAAACAACATATTGTAGGATTATGGTTTTTAATCCATTCTGCTATCTGCTTCTGTTTTATGAGAGAGTTCATCCCATTCATAGTCACAGTTGTGATTACTGTCTTTATGTTTCTCTCCATCCCATTTCCCCTGTGTTTATGCTTTTCTTTCTCCTTTTCCCTCCTCACTAGTGTATTGCTTTTGACCACCATCTCCCTCAGTCCTGCCTCACTTCTATTAGTCCCCTTCCTTTTCTTCCCCTTTACCCTTATTGCTTCTTCCCTCCCTTCTATTCTCCCTCCCTTTTCTTTCCCCTTTTCCCTCCTATTGCCTATAGGGCAAGTTAGATTTCCATACCTAATTGATTGTTATTCCCTTCTTGAACCAAATCTGATGAGAGTAAGGTTCAAGCAATGCTCATCTCCCTCCCTTCTTTACCTCTACTGCAATAGGTTTTTGTGCCGTTCCCTGTAATGTAATTTACCTTTGACTGCCTCCTCCTTTCCTTTTCTCCCAGTAGATTCCCTTAGTTAGATCAGATTAATCCACTTACTTAGATCCATTTAACCCACTTAATCAGATTTTTTTTTATCATTACATCAAAGTTGACTTAAACCTACCCATTCTGTCTGTGTGTACCCCTTTAACATGGTGTGATAACAATATAGTTCTTAAGAGTTACAAGTATCATCTTTCCTTATAGGGATGTAAACAGTTTGCTCTTATTAATAACGTTGTTGGTTTTTTTTCTGTCCTGTTTACCTTTTTATGTCTCTCTTTGAGTCTTGTATTTGAAGATCAGATTTTCTGTTGAGCACTGGTCTTTTTATTAGGAAGGTTTGGAAGTCCCCTATTTTGTGGAATGTCCATCACCTCCCTTGAAAGATGAGGTTCATTTTTGCTGGGTAGTCTATCCTTGGTTGTAATCCAAGCTCATTTGCTTTACAGAATATCGTATTCCATGCCCTACAGTCTTTTAATGTAGAAGCTGCAAAGTCCTGCATAATCCTGACTGTGTTCATATTTAAATTGTTTCTTTCTGGCTACTTGGCAGTATTTTCTCTTTGACCTGATAATTTTGGAATTTGGCTGCTATATTCCTTGGCGTTTCCTGTTTGGTATCTCTTTCAGGTGGATTCTTTCTATGGCTATTTTACCTTCTGATTCTAGGTAAGGGGTCACTGACCCAAGCTTCTTGTGTTGGGAGCCCAGGGCCTGGTCACTGACTTTGTGTGCTGAGGCCTCCGATGCTGGCAGTTGGAGGCTGTAGGGTTCTGGCAGCTTAGCTGGTATGGGGCTGGAATCAGCAACACTGGAGCCCTAGGGGTAGGTTTAGGTAGTCTGGCCCCTGGAGGTTGCCTGCTCACTTGCGGCCTGTCCTTTTACTTTCTTCTGCTCCTTTCAGACGGATCTTTTGCTGCTGCAGGATGTTTCTCCACCGGGGGCTTTCCCCTTTGGAGCTGCGCTTAGCAGAGTTTTGCTGAGGCACTGGGAGACTTGGCTGCCATAGAACACCATGGAATGTGGTGGTTTTCCGAGCCAGTTTCCACTGGTTTCCCTGCCCGTACTGAGGCACTGGGGGTCCTGGTGTTGGTGCTTGCCTGCTCCATCACCTGGGGTTCAGGATCTTCCCTTGGTATGCTGAGGTGGGGCTTTCTGCTAGCTTTCTGGGATGCCTCCTGTTCTGTACTGCTCCCCCTCCCCCAGGGCAAGAGGGGCCTTTCCTTTTAATTCCTTAAGCTCCCTGGGCTACTGCACTGCTGTATCCAAGTCTTTCTGCTGGTTCAGCTGTTTCAGGGATTTTTCTGGGGTGATATTTTCTGGGCTTTCAGAGGTTAATAAGGGACAGTGAGAGCAACTTAACTTCTTACTCCATCATCCTGGCTCCCGGAATTCTACCCCAGAATTTGTATTTTGTTGTTTAATTGGGGTTGAATTTTTTCAAAAAGTTGGTTTTCTAGTTTTTTAGTTGCATATCCAATTTTTATTTTTAATTTGTCCTTTCTCTTTTTTAATTGATTAAAGTATTTAGAGATAAACATTTTCCCTTTAAGGACTGCTTTGCCTATATTGCAAAAAAGGTTTGGTGTGCTATGTCACTGTTGTCATTATCTTTAATAAAATTATTGGTTGGTATTATGATTTGTTATTTGACCCACCAGTTCTATAGGATTTAGTTATTTTTCTTCCATGGACCCTTTTAAAATATAATTTTTATTTACTGCTTTTCTGTGCTTGTTTGTGACTTTTTTATGTCCTGCTTAATATATGGTAAGTTTTAGAAAGGTGCTATGAACAGCTGAGAAATAGATATATCAGTTTCTCTTCCCATTTATTAATCACCAGAGGTTTTTTTTTTTAATTTGGACCCTAAACTTTTCTCTTGTTTTTTATTTTTTTTTGGTTTAGACTTGTCTAGCTCTGAAAGGGGGACTCCCAAGTCCTCAGTATTATAGCTTTATTGTCTATTTCTCCCAGCAACTAGTTTGGCCTTTCCTTTGAGTATTTAGATATTAGATTATCACATAAATGTTAAATGATGATATTGTCTGTTGTACTTTTCAACAAAATGTGGTTTCCCCTGTTTATGTCTTATAATTAAGTCATGTTTTTTTGAGATTGCCTTGTATGAGATCATGATTGCTAGTGTTACTTTTTTTGAGTTCAGCTGAGACGTAATAGATTTTTCTTCAACTTCTTTTAACTCTATCAATCTTTGTTTCAATATATTTCTTGTAAACGACATATTGTTGGATTCTGCTTTCTAATCCATTCTCTCTTCTATTTTGTAGGTATATACATATATAATATACAGTGCTTTATAAAGTGCCATGTAAATGCTATTATTATGTTCATCTCATTCATCTTCACAGTTATGATCTTTGTGTATTTCTTCCACACTATTCTTTTATAGTTTTTACTCTTTGTTCCCCACCTCCTTTTTATCTATCATAGATTCTTACCTTTTATCTTCTTCATCTATCCTCCAAATTTAGTTTGTTTTACTTATGAGTAACTCCTATAGTCTACCCTCTCTCTTATTCCATCTTTTCCCTTCTCTTTTCCTTCCTGTTTCCCTATTTAGTGGAATGTAGTTATCCATCCATCCATCGTGTGTGTGTGTGTGTGTGTGTGTGTGTGTGTGTGTGTGTGTGTGTGTGTGTGTGTAGATAGAAGTGTATTCTACTCTCCTTTGATAAGTTCATTTGAAAGTAAGGTTCAGGTGATATCCACTCCCCCAGTCCTTTACTTGTGTATATAGATTTCTGGGTGTGTACCACAGTTACATGTTTCCCCTACCTTTGCTCCTTAACTCTTTAATATATTTTTTTGCCCCCACCCCTCAGTCCTTCCTTTTACGAGCATCAGAATATAACAAAACCACTCCCATGCCCTTTGGCTTATTTGGTTTCCTTTAAGATCTCTGAAAATTTTAGGGTTCCTCGGGGCATACTTAATATCATCTTCCTCTCTGCACATTAATTCATTCTACTGTTGGTTACAGAGGCCTTTACTTCAAACTAAGTATCTATTTTATGATAGAAGCCATGCCAAAGTAGCGATTTTTGTTTTTTACTCTAAGTATCTGTTTTGTGACAAAAGCTATGCCAAAGTAGCAATTTTTAAGAGTTTGTATTTGGAAGCAGCATAATAGGCTCTTTTTCATCTCCTTTCCAACTTTTTTTTGGCCTTACTCCACCCTTTCTTTTTTTCTTTACCACTGCCCCCTTTTTGTTTTCCTTTTTATTCTCTCACTTAAAACTTGATACAGAGCGAAACAGTTTGAAACAAGTACGCGAGAGATGATTATGTTCTTCCTGATACCTTTTATAAGCTAAGTTGGATATGAGAGTTATTATTATTGTTATCATCATCATCATCATCATCATCAATGAGAGCTGGCTTGAAAATGGAAAATATTGGTGGTCTTCACAGATTTGTAGAATCTTATGGCTAGCTTACAGTCTGAAAGAGAAAGTTTATTTGACTAGATAGTGGTTTGCATGATTTAGGTACCTAGTATTTGCTGATTTACCTTGACTAGTGAATGGGCTGAAAAGATAGAGTAGCCCTAGCATTTTGTAAGGTCTTAAATGCCAGACTAAGAAGTTTTGACTTTATTTAGGAGGTCATAGGGAACTATTGAAGGGTTTTGAGCAGAGAAGTGACATAATTAGAGGGGTACACAAAGAAGGATGATCTGTCAGTGATGAATAGAAATAACTCATATTTATCATTAGCTTAATTTATCATTTATAAATTTCTTTTTTGACCATTTTCTTATTCTTGTTTTTCTAGGTATTGATGCAGAACTTTATTATGTGAGAAATGATCTTATTAATCACTACGCACTATCCTTTAACCTGCTAGTACCCAGTGACACCAATTACCTTCACTTCACGTGGTATGCTAAATCCAAGGTAAGAAACTAATTAGCACTATGTAAGTTTATGATTACAGAGGGATAAAAAATTATGAATGAAAGTTGACTTTTAGGAGATGAAATCTGTGGTTCTGAATCAAGAACAGCTCTTAGAACATTCAGCAAGATGGTTTTGCTTGTTTTCCAATTTATAAAGGGCTGCTACAGGACCCAACTATGATCAAGTTGGTATTTTAGATCTTAAATCTAATCTTTTATAGTTTCCCTAAAACCCAAAAATTCATTAATTTAAATTATTAGAATATCCCATAGCCTTCTGTGCTTTTCCAACTTTGATGTTTATCTAGTTAAAAGAGGGAAAAACTGACCCAGTAGTTATTATATGCTTCAGAATATATCTACTTAGTTAAAGAACTTAGAGACATAGTGTTTAAAAGATCTGTTCAATTAATACATATTTATTGACTACTTACTTTGTTCAAAACATGCTAGGAATACAAGTACAAAAAATGAAGCAATCTGTTGTATCAAAGAGCTTGTATTCCAGTGGAGGAGACGAGTTACACGTATAAGTATATGAAAAATAAGTATAATCCATAATTAGTCAGTAAACATTAAGAGCCTACTATGTGCTAGGTATTGTGCTAAGCACTGGGTATATAAAGAAAGATAAAAGAAAGTTGTTGCTCTCAAGGAACTCACAGTCTAATGGGGAGATACCACACAAACAACTGTACAAACAGGATATATTCCAGATAAATTGGAGATAATTAAGAAGGCCCTAGAATTAAAGAGAGATTGGGAAAGGCTTCCTATAGAAGTTAGGATTTTAATTAGGACTTGAAGGAAGCCAGGATTCAGAGATGGGAAGGGAAAGCATTCCATGAATGGGGGGGTGGGGCAGCCAGTGAAAATGCTGATTCAAGAGTAGAATGTCTTGTATGAGGGACAGCAAGGAGTTTGGTGTCACTGGATTGAAAGATATGTTGGGGATGGAGTAGACAAGGAGGAGAGGATATACAGAATGGCCAAGTGCAAAATCACCATGATGAGAATTTTGCATGTAAGCAGAAGAGAGAAGGCTGAGAGAGGGAATAACATCCAGTGAGACTAGAAACATATATTAGGTCCAAGTTGTGAAGGGCTATAAATGTGTTTAGACGTATTCAGGTAACATATGCCCCTGTCGCTGGCAGTTCATTTATTGTTCTGTCTTGGTAATTATGGGAAAATAGCATTGAATTTTGAAGACAAAAATAGTCTTGCACATGTATTGTTACTAAGGTTTAAATAATCCATGTAGCAGCTCAAACTGGGAATGAATACTCTGGTGTATAAATCACTAATGGTCGAAATACACTTATTTGTGGGACTTCAGTTTATACTTCATCTCGTGTTGAATTGGTCTTGAAATTTTTCTTACTGATGAGTCTTCATTCTACAGTTAACTTTGCTAATATGTGATTCAGGTGCTTTTCTCTTGCTCTTGTGCAGAGAAGGTAGCTGAAAGTGAAGGCAATAGAGCATTTAGTGATATAGCGTAGAAGCTATCCATGTTAAGAGTAAATGTATTTTCTGTTAGAAGCAGGATATTGTGAACACATTTCATGTTAAGGTGTATAAATGGAGTTGGAAAGAAGGCCCTTGAGTGCACTAAGGGTACTGTGAATATTTCTAGTTTTTGCTACATACTAGCAGAAATTACTTTGAATTGTCTGGGCTTGAAATTTCTACCTAAAAAGTTTTAAGTTTATCTTCAGTTTGATGTGTGTGTTTTTTGGGGGGAGGGGTAAATTCAAAACCAAAAAATTTTGGATATAAATCAGTTTTTATTGCTTATTTTTGGTCTATATAAATATATATAAATATAAAATGTATAAATAGATTTTAAATAATAAACAGATCTGTTTAGCTTAGGTGCCATTTGTTGTATATATAATTTCTGTGTAATTCTGTGAACTGGATACTTTGGATTGCCAATCTTTCACGAGGTGCTGAGAGCTAAGTGTATTCTTTTAACTGTTTTGCATATTCATATAGCTAATGTGAATGAGATTGAATTTGAGACATTTGACAAAAGTGGTATGCTGCCATTACCTAGCAAATGAATAATCTTCCTTATTCTTTCTCCTTCTTTTATTGTCTTCTTCCTTTCTTTTCTTCCTCCTCTCTCTATAGTTTCTGCAATTTAGTTCTCATATATATATATATATATATATATATGTGTGTATTTTTATATATATATGTATGTATATATGTGTGTGTGTGTGTGTGTGTGTGTGTGTGTGTGTGTGTGTGTGTGTGTATGCATTGCCTGGACTTTTTATTGATTCTCAACACCAAAAAAGTTGCTGACCCATAGTGTAACAGATTTTGTTTATTAGCATCTCTAAAGAGAAGTAGAGGAGGGACCAAGACCTTTCCTTAAGTTAGGCTACTGTTTTAAATAATTGTTCACTTAGGTTAAACAGTAGCCTTTTCTTTTTTTTGGTTTATGTATATATTTATGTTTTCCAATTACATGTAAAAATAATTTTGAACATTAGTTTTTAAAAAATTTTGAGATACAAATTCTTTCCTTCCCTCCATCCCCTCCCCCATCATTGAGAAGGCAAGCAATTTTTTTCACTTATTTATTTATTTATTTTGATTTATCAACAATCACTTCCATAAGCTTTTGAGTTTTACATTTTTCTTTCCCTCCTTCCCCGCCTCCCTGCACAAGATGTATCGCAATTAGATATATGCTATACATACACATTCCTATTAAACATATTTTCACATTAGTGATATTTTAAGGAAGAATTAGAACCAATAGGAGGAACCACAAGAAAGAGAAAACAAAACAGAAGAAAAAAAATAGTCAATAGTGTGCTTCAGTCTGCATTCAAACTCCATAGTTCTTTCCTTGAATATGGATAGCATTTTCCATCATGAGACCTTTGGAGATGTCTTAGATCCTTGCATTGCTGAGAAGGGCTAATAAGTCTATCAACATTAGTCATCACACAACATGGCTGTTACTGTGTACAATGTTTTCCTGGTTCTGCTCACTTCACTCAGCATCAGTCCATACAAGTCTTTCCAGGTTTTTCTGAAGTCCAGAAGGCGCTCAATTTGATAAGGGTTATACTTGTGCAGTCGTACAAAACATTTCCATATTAGTCATGTTGTGAAAGAAAATGCAGACCAAGAAAAAAAAAACAAGAAAAAATTTTAAAAAAGTATGCTTCAATCTGCATTCAGACTCCATCAGTTCTTTCTCTGGAGATGGATAGCTTTTTTCATCAGAAGTCTGAGAATAGCTAAGTCATTCATAGTTGATCATCATTCAGTATTACTATTACTGTGTACAGTGTTCTGATTCTGCTCACTTCACTTTACATCAGTTCATTTTTTTCTGAAAGCATCCTGCTCATCATTTCTTATAGCACAGTAGCATTTTGTTGCAATTATGTACCAAAACTTGTTTAGCCATTCCCCAATTGATGGGAATCCCCTTAGTCTCCACTTTTTTGCCAGTACAAAAAGAGCTGCTAGAAATATTTTTGTACATACAGGTCCTTTTCTTTTCCTTTTCTTTCTTTTTTAAAATCTCTTTGGAATACAGACCAAGTAGTGGTATGCTGAGTCAAAGGCTATGCACATTTTTATAGCCCTTATAGCATAGTTCCAAATTACTCTCCAGAATGGTTGGATCATTTCACAACTCCACCACCAGTGCTTTAGTGTCCCAGTTTCCCCACACTCCCTCCAACATTTGTCATTTTCCTTTTCTGTTATATTAGCCAATCTGATAGATGTGAGATGGTACCTGAGAATTGTTTTAATTTCATTTCTCTAATCAGTAGTGTAATGATTTAGAGCATTTTTTCATATGACTATAGATAGCTTTGATTTCTTTGTCTGAAAACTGCCTGTTCATATCTTTTGACCATTTATCAATTGGGGAATGGGTATTATTTTTCTAAATTTATCTCAATTCCCTGTATATTTGAGAAATGAGGCCTTTTATTGGAGAAACTTGCTGTAAAATCTCGCCCTCCCCCAATTTCTTACTTTCCTTCTAATTTTGGCTTCCTTCATTTTGATTGTGCATAATGTTTTAGATTTCATGTAATCAGAACTATATGTTACACTTAATGATCTTCTCTAACTTTGATTGGGTCATAAATTCTTCTTTATCCATAGATCTGGCAGGTAAAATTTTCCATGCTTCCCTAATTTGCTTATTATATCATGCTTTATGTCCAAATCATGTACCCATTTTGACCTTATCTTGGTATATGGTGTGAGATGTAGATCTATGCCTAGCTTCTGCCATACTTCTGTCCAATTTTTCCAGCAATTTTTGTCAAATGACAAGTTCTTGCCCCCAAAGCTAGGATCTTTGGGTTTATCAAACACTAGATTACTGTGGTCATTTACTACTGTGTATTGTGAACCTAATCTATTCCACTGATCCATTGCTCTATTTCTTATCTAGTACCAGATTTTTTCAATGATTACTGCTTTGTATTGTAGTTTGAAATCTGGTATTGCTAGGCTACCTTCCTTCACATTTTTCATTTGATTCATTAATTTTTCTTCATTGATTCCCTTGATATTCTTGACTGTTCTCGTAGATGAATTTTGTTACTTTTTCTAGCTTTATAAAATAATTCTTTAGTAGTTTGATTGGTGGGGCAACAAATAGGTAAATTAATTTTGGTAGAATTGTCATTTTTATTATATTGACTCAACCTACCCATGAGCAATTAATGTTTCTCTAAGTTGTTTAGATTTGTATTTATTTGTGTGAAAAGTGTTTTGTAATTATAATAATGTGGTCATATAATCCTGGGTTTGTCTAGACAGGTAGACTTCCAAATATTTTATAATGTTTGCTGTTATTCTAAATGGAATTCTCTATCTCCTGCTGCTGGGTTTTGTTGTTAATATATAGAAATGCCAATGATTTATATGGGTTTATTTTATATCCTGTAACTTTCTTAAAGTTGTTAATTGTTTCAGCTAATTTTTTAGCTGATTCTCTAGGGTTATTTAGTATACCATCATATTGTGTACAAAGAGTAATAGTTTTGTTTCCTCATTGCCTATTTTTATTCCTTCAGTTTTTCTTATTTTATTACTATAATTAATATTTTTAGTACATTGAATAATAGTGGTGATAATGGGCATCTTTGTTTCACCACTGATCTGTTCCTATTATAGATAATGCTTATTCTTGGTTTTAGATAAATACTACTTATCATTTTAAGAAAGGCTTCATTTATTCTTGTGCTTTCTGGTATTTTTAACAGGAATGGATATTGTATTTTGTCTAAAGCTTTTTCTGCATCTGTTGATGTAATCATATGATTTTTTTTTGTTTTTGTTATTGATGTGGTCAGTTATAATTTTCCTAATATTGAACCAGCCCTGCATTTCTCATATAAATCCCACCTGGTCATAGTGCATGATATATTGCTATAATATCCTTCCTAGCATTATATTAAAATTTTTGCATCAGTATTCATTAGGGAAATAGGTCTGTAGTTTTCTTTTTCTGTTTTTGCTTTCCTTAGTTTAAGTATCAAAACCATATTTGCATTTTTTTTTGCCTATTTTTCTTCAGATAGTTCGTATAGTGTTGGGATTAACTGTTTCCTAAATGTTTGAAAGAATTCACTTTTAAATCTGTGGTCCTAGGGATTTTTTCTTAAGAAGCTCAATTGTGACTTGTTGAATTTCTTTTTCTAAGATAGGGTCATTTAAGTATTCTATTTCTTTTTCTGTCAATCTGGGTGGTTTACATTTTTGTAAATATTTATTCATTTAAGTTAGATTGTTAGTTTTACTGGCCTATAATAGTGAAAAGCAACTCCTAAAAATTGCTGTAATTTCGTCTTCATTGTTTGGTGTATTATATTCTTTTCGTTTCTGATACTGATTTTTTAAAAAATCAGAATAACCAATTGTTAATCTATTTTGTTATTTTTTTCCATAAAGCCAGCTTCCAGTTTTATTAGTGGGTTTTTTAAATTTAAATTTTATTAATCTGTCCTTTAATTTTCAGTATTTCCATTTCAATGTTTAATTGGAGATTCAAGATTTGTTCTTTTTAAAAATTTTTTTAGTTGCATGCCCAATTAATTGATTTGTTCTTTCTCTTTTTTATTGATGTATGTATTTAGAGATAAAAAATTTACCCTAAGTACTTCTTTGGCTGCATTCCGCAAATTTTGGTTTGTCTTATTGTCATTCTCTTTAGTGAAATTATTGATTCTTTCTTTTTTTGTTGAGAATAAGACATACTTTTATTTTTTTAAATTTTAAACTCAAACATCAAAACTCAAATACAGAATAGAAAAAAGAAAAAGAAACGTATCATAAACGTAAATATTGAAACTTAAATACAAAGTAAGAAAAGAAAAAAAAAGCATGTCATGTGCACAGCAGAACATAAGAGAGAATTCAAAATATATAGCAGTTATCATTTCAAGAAAGTCTGTATGGGAGCAGCTAGGTGGCGCAGTGGATAGAACTCCGGTCTTGAAGTCAAGAGGACCTGAGTTCAAATGTGGCCTCAGACACTTGACACTTATTAGCTGTGTGACCCTGGGCAAGTCACTTAACCCCTATTGCCTCACCAAAAAGCAAAAAAAAAAAAAAGGGAAAAGAAATCCTGTATGATGAATACTACATGTTCTGTTGAGAGGTGTCCATCTATCTATCTATGCTTCCTTGTGAGTTTTTTTGTTCTCTACTGTAATTATTGATTATTTCTATGATTTGTTTTTTGATCCACATATTCTTTAGGATTAGATTGTTTAGTTTCCAATTAATTTATAATCTTTGCTTCTATGACCCTTTCTTTATTGAGTGTAATTTTTATTGCCTTATGGTTTGAAAGGATGCATTTAACATTTCTGCCTTTTTGCATTTGATTATGAGGTTTTTGTGCCCAAATATATGGTCAGTTTTTGTGAAAAACTCCCTGTATGGCTGAGGAAAACTAAGTTGCTCAGTCGTTTTTCAGTTGTCAGACACTCTTCAAGACCTCATTTGGTGTTTTCTTGGCAAAGATACTGGACTGGTTTGCCATTTCCTTATCCAGCCTATTTTATGAGAAAACTGAGGCAAATAGGATTAAGTTACTTGCCTAATAGTGTCTGAGGTGGGATTTGAAAATATGAAGATGAGTCTTCCCTATTCTGTGCTCAACACTGTATTGAAAAAAGTATACTCCTTTTTTTCTCATTTAGTTTTATCCAGAGGTCTATCATATTTAACTTTTCTAAAATTCTATTCATCTCAGCTTCTTATTTATTTTATGGTTATTTATGGTTATTTAGCTCTGAGAGGGTAAAGTTGAGTTCCCAGTCTACCATGGTTTTGTTGTCTTATTTATTCCTGTAATTCATTTAATTTTTCCTTTAAGAATTTGGATGCTATGCCGTTTTATGCATATGTGTTTAGAATTTATATTACTTCATTTTCTGTGGTGCCTTTTAGCAAGATGTAGTTTCCCTGCCTGTTATTTTAAATTAGGTCTGTTTTTGCTTCTGCTTTGTCTGAGACCATGATTATTATGCTTGCCTTTTTCACTTCAGGTGAAGCATAATAGATTCTGCTCTAGCTCCTTATTTTTACTGTGTATGTCTCTCTTTTTCAAGTATGTTTCTTGCAAACAACATATTGTTGGGTTCCGGTTTCTTATCCATTCTGTTTGCTTCTGTTTTGTGAGTAAATTCATCCCATTTCCCAGTTTTTCCTCTACCACTCTTTGATTTTGTAAATCATTTTTTTAACTCTTTCAGAAATTCTTATTGGATTTATGCCCAATTCACATTTCTTTTTCCTTGAGGCTTTGCTTGTAGCTATTGTGTCCATCCATCCATACACACACACACACACACACACACACACACACACATACATACATGTATATGTATATGTAAGAGAAAGAGGAGAGAAAGATTGTCTTCTGAATTTGTGTCTTGGTCTATATATTTGTGTGTATGTAGACATTGTTGTCTTCTGAGTTTACATCTTGATCTGCTTTTTATGGTTAGGTTTTTGTTTGTTTATTTGCTCATATTTTCATTTCTGTTTCTTGACTTTGAACTTTATGTTAAAGTTGAGGTCTGTTCTTGAGGTAGTGGTGGGAGTGGCACTGTCTCTAGCTTTAGTCTTTTTCACACTATTGTTTCCTGAGCTAGTTCTGGGGATTTGAGAATTTATTAGAAACACATTATACCTTCCCAGTGGAAGAGAAGTTCTTTGATGATAGAAACTACAGTAAGCACGTGTTATGGGTATCTTTACTTTTTCCCTTGATCTTATTGGAATAACCTGTAGTGTTTCTCCTTTCCAGATAACGTTACTTCTTGGTTTTAGTTAGATGCTTTTTGCCCTGTGAAAAGATGGTGTTTATTGTCATACTTTTTTATTTATTTATTTTTAAACAGAAATGGGTGTTGTATGCTATTGAAAACTTTTTGTGCATCTTTTGGTCCAACTGTGATTTTTTTTTTTGTTATTGCTATTGAACTATTGTGTGTATAACTCCTAATAACTGACCAACTCTGCATTCCTGCTATAATTCCAACATTTTAATAATACATAATCTTTTCATTTCATTTATTTATTTCTTTTTAATTTCAACATTCACTTTTATAAGATTTTGAATTCCAATTCTTCCCCTTCCCTTCTCTCCCCCCTCCCCAAGACAGTATGCAATCTGATATAAGCTATACATGTACAATCATATTAAATATATTTTCACATTAGTCATGTTGTGAAAGAAGAATAAGAACAAAAGGGAAAAACCACAAGACAGAAAGAAAAAAGAGAAAGTGGTCTGCTTCAATCTGTATGCATTCAGACTCCATAATTCTTTCTCTGGATGTGGGTAGCGTTTTCCATCATGAGTCTATTGTCTTAGATCATTGTATTGCTGAGAAGAGCTAAGTCTATCAAAGCTGGTCATTGCACGATATTGCTGTTACTGTGTACAATGTTCTTCTGGTTCTCCTCACTTCACTTAACATCAGTTCACGAAAGTCTTTCCAGATTTTTCTGAAATCCACCTGTTCATCATTTCTTACAGCACAATAGTATTCCATCACAACCATATACAACAACTTACTCAGCCATTCCCGAATTGATGGGCATCCCCTCAATTTCTAGTTCTTTGCCACCACAAAAAGAGCTGCTGTAAATATTTTTGTACATGTGGGTCCTTTTCTCTTTTTTATGATCTATTTCATATACAGGCCTAGTAATGGTATTGGTGGATCAAAGAGTACACACAGTTTTTTAAAAAATAAATAATTTTTATTTTTTAGCATTCACTCCATAAGATTTTGAGTTTTAAATTTTCTCTCCCTCACTCTCCTCCCCCATCCTCAGGATGGCATGCAGTCTTATATAGGCTCCACTTATACATTCATATTAAGCATATTTTCACATTAGTCATGATGTAAAGAAGAATTAGAACTAATGGGAAGAACCATGAGAAAAAAGAAACAAAACAAAACAACAAAAGAAAAGGAGAACAAATAGTATACTTCCATCCGTATTCAGATTCCATAGTTCTTTCTCTGGATTATTGGCTAATATCACAAAAAAGGAAAATGATAAATGTTGGAGAAGATGTGGGGAAATTGGAACTCTAATGCATTGTTGGTAGAGTTGTGAACTGATCCAGCCATTCTGGAGAGCAGTTTGGAACTATGCCCAAAGAGCTATAAAAGTGTCCATACTCTTCAACCCAGTAAAGGTCTGTATCCCATAAAACAGGAAAAGGGCCCTTGTGTACAAAAATATTTATAGAAGTTCTTTCTGGTGTGGCAAAGAATTGGAAATTGAGGGGATGCCTCCAACTGGGGAATGACTGAACAAGTTGTGGTATATGAATGTAATGGAATACTATTGTGCTATAAGGAATGATCAGCAGGCAGACTTCAGAAAAACCCACAAAGACTTATATGAACCAATGAGTGAAATGAGCAGAACCAGGAGAATATTGTACACAGTAACAGCCACATTGTTTGATGACTGACTTTGGTAGACTTAACTCTTCTCAGCAATGCAAGGATCTAAGACAACTTCAAAAGACTCTTGATGGAAAATGGTATCCACATTCAGAGTAACATTTGCTATAAAACTTGTTTCCCATCTTTTGCTTTCCTTCTAATCTTGGTTGTGTTGGTTTTGTTTGTGCAAAACCTTTTTAATTTAATGTAACAAAAATTATCCATTTTGCATTTCATAATGTTCTCTATTTCTTGTTTGGTCATAAATTCCCCATAGATCTGACAGGCAAACTATTCCTTGCTCTCTTAATTTGCCTATGGTATCAGCCTTTATGTCTAAATCATGTATCCATTTTGACTTTACCTTGGTATATGGTGTAAGCCCTGTAAGATGTTGGTCTATGCCTACTTTCTGCACTACTATTTTCCAGTTTTCCCAGCAGATTTGGCAAATAGTGAGTTCTTATTCCAGAAGCTGGAGTCTTTGGGTTTATCAAACAGTAGATTACTATAGTCATTGACAACTGTCTTGTATACCTAACCTATTCCACTGATCCACCACTCTATTTCTTAGCCAGTACCAAGTAGTTTTGATGACTTGGCTTTATAAAACAGTTTTAGATCTGGTATGGCTAGGTCACCTTCCCTTGCATTTCTTTGCATTAATTCCCTTGATATTTTTGGGTTTTTTTGTTCTTCCAGCTGAATTTTGTTGTTATTTTTCTAGCTCTATAAAATATTGTTTTGGTAGTTTGGTATGGCACTATGTAATCTTTTAAAATGTATTATTATAACACCCTTGCTAATGTTTTATTTAATGTTTTTGTGTTGAGTCATTAGGAATATTGGTCTGCAGATTTCTTTTTCTTTATCTCTGTCTACTTTAGGTGTCATCATTATATTTGTCTCATGAAAGGAGTTTGGTAGAATTCCTTCTTTCTCAATTTTTAGAAATAATTTTTATAACATCAGGTCTTCTTGACTCCAGGCCAAGCTATATTCACTTCACTGCTTAGTTGCCTGAGTGAGGTAATGTCAGAGGAAAAGCACCAAGGCTAAGTAAGATTTAGAAAAAAGCCTTCTTACAAAAGGTGGGACTTTAGCTGAGATTTGAAGGAAGCCAGGTGGTGCATTTGTGGAGGGATTCCAAGCCTGAGGGAAAGCTGTTGAAAATGTATTGAGTTGGGAGATGTATTGTCTTGGCAAGGAAGCCAGTGTCCCTGAATCAAATGACTTGTGGGAGTAGTGGAAGTGAAGAGAGTAAGATGGAAGAAAACTGAAAAGGTAGGAAGGGACTAGTTTATAAGAGGCTTTAAAAAACAGGATTTTACATTTAATCCTGAAAGTAATAGGGAACTATTTAAATTTACCAAATGAGATGTAACATGGTCAGGCTTGTCCTTTAAGAGGATCACTTTGATAGCTGAGTGGAGGAGGGAAGTGGGGAGAGACTTGAAACAGGGAGACCATCACCAGGCTTTTGTACTAGTCTAGGCCTGAGGTGATGAGGGCCTACACGAAGGTGGTGAAGTGTCAGAAGAAAGAAAGGAGCATATTCAAGAGATGTTACGAAAGCAGGCTTGACAGGCCTTGGCAACAGATTGCACATGGAGGGTGAGAGGACTAGTGGATGGCACCTAGGTTTGGGAGCCTGGGAAGAAGAGGCAGGGGTTCTTGGGGAAAGATAATGAATTCAGGTTGGATAGCTAAATGACACAGTGGATAGAGTTCAGGACTTGGTGTCAGGAAGACCTAAGTTTGAATTTTGCCTCAGGTACATTTGCTGTGTGACCCTGGGCAAGTCACTTAACCTCTTTCTCAGTTTCCTCATCTGTAAAACAGAAGTAGTTCAGTTTAGTCTCTGTAGCTAACATTCATATAGCACTTTAAAGTTTACAAAGCACTTTACATATGTTAACTAATTTGATCCTCACAACAGCCTTATGAGATAAGTGCTATTATTATTTCCATTTTCTCTTTTCTTTTTCTGAGACTGACTTTTCCAGTAAGCTTTTCTCCATTTAAAACTATCTACTTTATGTATAACAGATTTTTAGATATCTAAATCAGAGACTGCCTGGGTTCTTTAGTAGCAACAGCCATAGGAATTATCTATTTCAAGTTATTCAAAACTATTTAGGGCCAACTGTGGTTACATTTCTTTCTTTCTTTTTCTTTCTTTTTTTTTAGGCAGTTGGAGTTAAATGATTTGCCCAAGGTCACACAGCTAATAAGTGTCAAGTGTTTTGGTCTGAGGCCGGATTTGAACTCAGGTCCTCCTGATGTCAGGGCTGGTGCTCTACCTACTGCACCACCTAGCTGCCCCTACATTTCTCAAAGAGCATATCATTGGTACTGGTACTGGTTTATGACTTTTAGTAGAAAATTTGGGAGTCTGAGAGAGGGATTTAAGTAAGTATGCTCTCCCAATCTGTTTAGAGTTTCCGTTATTGCTAATGATGATACGTATGGCTGCTTCTTTGAATAAATGAAAATAAAGGGAGCTGGCATGTGGTAGTGGGGAGAATTCAGTATAAATCTGAATTATGCAGATTATATGAAGGATGTGACTTTGAATGCTGATAAGTTATGTATACTATTCTTCAAAGATCTTGTTTCCTACTGAGAGGAGCTAGTCAAAATATTTATTCTTTTTCTTTTTCAAATATATTTTCACTAGTTTCTTTCACTCTGGGACTTTGGCTCATTCAATTTTTATGGTAAACAAATGGTGACCAGATTTCTTTTATTCTAGTAAATTTTATATGGGTAGATTCATATTTGTGAATTAGGCTGTATCAAAGCAGAGGAAATCTCAGTTGGCTGTTTTTCTATTCACATTCTTGGCAGTGTTTATTTCCAGCTACACTCTGATGGGAACTATAGAACTTCTCAGCTTATGAATATGCAACAGGAATAACTACCCTAGTGAAGAATTTACCTCCTTGACTGACTTAGCTATCTAAGAAAGCACTCTTCTTCCTCTCACATTGCTTTTTTCAATGGTGAGTCTTCCTTTTTCACTATTAGCACTTCCACACTATTTATTTAGTGCTTAGCACAGTACCTGGCACATTGTAGGTGCTTAATAAATGTGTATTGATTGATTGCCTTGCTGCAAATCATTTTGTTCGTTTTCATGAACATCCCTCATCTCTCTACATTCTTACTGGAGCTAACTCTGTTCTGCTACCCATCACCTTCTCTTGGCCCCTCGGTGTCATTGGAGTTAACTCTATCCTATCACTGCTACATCAAATGCCTCTAAACTTCCTGATTCTCCTAATCTACCTTAGCTGACTGCCTAAGTCCACCCATCTACTACAATGCTAATGGAATGAACTTCATCTTGAATTTGCCAATGCTCTTTCTTCAGTTGCCACTGGAACCCCTTTCACCAGAATCTCTACCTCTTACCATAATAGCCATTGCTAGTGCATCATTAGATTGTGAGTTCCTTGAAGGGCAGGGACTGTCTATTGCCTCTTTTTGTATTCCTATTTCTTAGCCAAAAAAAAAAAAGCCAGTTTGCCTGGCACATAGCGGGTACTTTATAAATATTTATTAACTATTAACTTAGAAATAGAGGAATCTATACCAATTGTTAGGACTACAGCAATGGGATAGGTGTTCCTGCTGTATCACATTGGAATTCCCCTTTCAGAATTACCTTCAGAGCCAAATTATAAGTTACATAAGAAAATTATTTTTGGTATTTTATGGAAATATTTCCTTCTGGACTCAAAATTATGTCAGTCAGCTTTATCACTTTATTTACTAAATTTGCTTCCAAATGACTTTAGGCAATTGTGTTAAATTTTATTGATGTATTTTGTTTTTATATCATGTTTATTTCCCAGTACATCCTGCCTCCACTCAGAGAGCTATACTGTGTAAGTAAGAATCAAAAATAAAGCAGAGAAAAAAAATTCAGTTCATTAAAACTAGCCAACACATGAATCAAGTATATGTGGGATTCCATGTCCATAATGCCTCTCTGAACTGAAGAAGGGTAGTTAGGTGGGGAATACACTCTCATTTCTCTTTTTAATCAAATCAGTCAATAGTATTTATTAAGTACCTGCTTACTGTGTGCCAGGCACTAGGCAACCAAATACAAAAAATGAAATAATACCTAGTCCAAATAAGCCTTTGGTTGAGTGGGGAGAGACATCATGTATGTATTAAAATATATACTGCATATATAAAGTTTATATATATATATATGTGTGTGTATATATATATATATATATATATATATATATATATATATATACACACACACACACACACACACATACATACACACAAACACTCAAACATGTACACACAAAATTAAATATTAGGCAGTGATTAGGTAATATAGCCAGGCAGGTACTGATTAGTGCAAACAATGAATCCTATGAAGTGGTCACATTATTTGAATTTGCACTACATATTTCGTTGTGTTGGAACAAATTACCATGTTTTACATAATTATAACTTCAAATAGTTCAAATCTGAATACATGGGACCACTTCATGGGATTCATTATTTGCACTGATCAGAACCTGGGGCATAGTTTAAGCTTCAACATATTACTCAGATTTTATTTATACATTACTAGGTAAATTATATACAAATATCCTTGCCTGTGTATGTAGGGTATAAAATGATCGTATAAGTGTTACTAGGTACTGTAATTAGAAATCAGCTCTGAGTCCAGTCTTATGAAGCCTGAACTCTCTGCTACCACCTGGTGGTCTCAGACATTGGTGTTCTGAAGAGAGAACTTATGCTTCATCTATTTCAATCAATGAGCATTGATTAAACACCTCCTCCTAGGTACCAAATTCTTCAGATGCAAAGACAAAAATAAAAAAGTTCCTGCCCTCAAGAAGTTATGTTCTAATAGGAGAGACACAACATGTACACATATAAGTATATAAAGAATGTTTTCAAAATGAATGCTTTTATTAACCACTTGAGCACTTATGATATATTGCCTTTTGTTATTTGTAACCATGAATTGTTTTCCCCAACTAGATTACAAGTTTAGAGAGGACAGGGACCCTATTTTAAACTTATTTGTATGCTTCCCAGTAGTTTACACAGTGTCTCATGCCTAGAAGACATTCAGTAAAAGCTTGTTGAGTGAATGAATGGATAATTAAATTTCCAGTTCCACTATTCTTTGATTGTATTTCAAGTAGAATAGTCACTCAAAGAGGGAAAACTTGGGGATAGGAATGAATCTCAAAACACATTACACTATCTCATGTAATGAAAATTTATGAAAGATAGGACTAAATTTTATGGGATTCCAAATAGCTGACCATAAATACATAAATAGTTATTGGCCATATAGTTGAAATTTAGTTTTTCAAGCTGTTGAGATGAATTGTGGAGTAGCTGTCATGTATTCTGTAGAAGGGGGCCTCCTTGGTCAGTATGTATTGTGACCATAAGTTGTAAGGACAAGGGTCAGTCAGCAAGTCCCTTGAGTTCTGAGAACCACTAGTGTAGGAATTCTTGACCTTTTGGTTGTCTTATGGACCCCTTTGGCAGTCCAGTGAAGTATGGATCCCTTCTTGGAATGCTTTTAAGTACATAAATAAAATATATAGGATTATAAAGGAAAACCAGTTATGCTGAAATATAGTTATCAGTGAGGGAAAACAGGGTAAGTAGAGTGAGAAGGCTAGTGAGGAAAAATAGGAAGGAGGAAAATACACAAGTGATTGTAGCTTAGAATGTGAATGGGATGAATTTACCTGTAAAATGGAAATGGATAGCATATTAAAAATTTGAATTCAACAATATGTTGCTTTCAGAAAACATCATAAAAATGTGAGATACACATAAAGATAAAATAAAAGGCAGGAGTAAAATTTATTATGTAAAAAAAGCAGGGATAGTAATCATGATCTTAGACAAAGTTAAAATAGATTTAATCAAAAGTGAAAAATAGAGAAACTATACTATGCGTCAGCAATTTTATTCAATATTATTTTAGCCCATTTAAAATTACCTAAAGAGTATAAGATACCTGAGCATATACCTGCCAAAACAGACACAGGAACTATATGAACATACACATAAAACATTTTTTATATAAGATATAAATCTAAAATTATATTTTATAATATAAATATATTTAGATCTAAATAATTGAAGTAATATTTATTGTTTATGGGTAGGTAAAACCAATATAATTTTTTAAATGACAATTTTACCTAACTAAACTATTCAATGCCACCCCAATTAAATTACTTTAAAATTGTTTTACTTTTAGAAAAAATAATAAAGATTTTTTTGAAGAGCAACAAGTTAGGAACTTCAAAGAAACCAGGAAAAAAGATATAAAGGAAGTAGATTCAGCAGTATCAGACCTTAAACTGTATTATAAGGGAGAGCATTGTTGAAGTATAAAAAAAAAGTTTTGATTATTTTAAATTAAAATTTTCTTGTATAAATTAAACCTATGTAGCCAGGAATAAAAGGAATGCAGAAAATTGTGGAAAAAAAAGCTTAGACAATTTCTCATAGGATGTGATTGGGATAGAATATTGGTGTAAGAAATGATGAGTTTGATCATTTTAGAAAAACATGGAAAGACTTGGACCTATGAAGAAAGATACTATCCACCTTCAGAGAAACAGATGACAGGTGGAAATAATCATAGCACAGTCTTACACACACACACACACATATATATATATATAATATATTATATATATATATATATATACACACACACACACATATATGTATATGTATGTATGAGTATATATGTGTATGTTTATAGATATCTACCTCTGTGTATGTGTGTGTGTGTGTGTGTGTGTGTGTGTATCTCCACACTTAATTGTCGCCTTCTTTGTGGGGAGAGAAGGAAAAAGAAAAACAAAACAAAAAGTGCACAGCAGAGATCAAAGGAAAACCAATAAGGAAGCGAAGAAAAACTGGGCGACTTTGAAAACAATGTGTAGTATTTATTATATAGGTTTTCTTGAAATGGAAATTTATTGTTTTATATTGATTCCTCTTTTATGGTATGCTGTGTACGTGACAAAGGTTTTTTTTTTTGCTTTTCTCATTTTATATTTAAGTTCAAAATTAAAATTTACAAGAAAAAAAGAAATAGTTATCAGAATATTAAAAAAAAAAACAGTTAATGGACCCTAGGTTAACCCTTTGCAGTAGTGGAATCAAGAAATGTCTGCAACTGGTACTAGTTGCTGTGAGTAGGCATAAGAAGATTGTTGTTGTTTGTCCTTCCTTCTCGAAGAGGACCATGGCATTGGGAAGGTGATATCACGACTTGCAAGTGAATTGAATTTAAGAGAAGGAGGACTTTGCAAAGTCTCGCTTTCTTCTCTGGAGACATCTGGGTCCAATGGGCAAGGTATAGATCAAGATGACTATTGATGGCCCCCCAGGAGGCAGTCTGGTACAATGGAAAACAGTATATACAGTGGTATAATGGAAAGTATACTGATCTGAGTCAGAGAAGCTATTTTCTAATCCCTTCTCTGGCACTAGTGTATGACCTTGGACAAGTCACAACCTCCCTGGGCCTCAGATTCTTGATTTGTAATGTGAAAAGGTTAGATCAGATTGACTTTGAGGTCCCTTCTCTATGTGCTGCTCGTATGTCTAGACCTAGAAATGTTAAGAACTGGGTTTCCTAGCTGTGCCACTTACTACCTGTGTGTGACCTCAGTCATCACATTTTAGTCATTGGCTTCTCTGGGCTTCAGTTTCTTTATGGGCAAAATGAGGGGCTTGAACTAGATGACCCCTTCTTCTCCCCAAGTCCTTTCTGGTTCTAAAGCTATGATTGTACTCTCCCAAGACTTGGATAAAAGGACAAGGAGATAATTTAAGAATTATAGATTCAGAAGCCAACAACAGTTATTTCAAATCAACAAGCATTTATTAAGTGCCTTGTATGTGCCAGCCTCTCATTTTATAGGTGAAGAAGCTGAGGTCCAGGGAGATTATGACTTTTACAAGAAGAATCTCAGCTGGAATTTGAACTCGTCTTAAGATTCTTTCCCTTGTACCATCCTGGACTGTAAGAAAAGAACTAAATAGAAAACCCAGCCACCATATATCACTAATTAATAAAGAGAAAACTGGCCAGAACTATTAGACTCAGAGGACAAAATGAAATTTGGGAGAATTTATCAGTCATTTCGTGAAAGAGCCAACCCACTTTCCAAGTCTCTTGAACTGGTATGATCCTGGGTGTGAGCCCTCTCCACTTCCCATCGTTGCAGGACCAGAGGCAGAGGGCCCTTCCAACCATCAGAGACTCCTCTGGACTACCAGAGTCTGCATGCAGACATAAGAAGAAAAATAGAAATAAAAGAAGGAAAAGAGAGGGCTTAGGAGAAGGGAAGAAAAGAAAAAGTGGAAAGATGAGAGAAAACATATACATATAGTGGCTGAGTGGTGTAATGTCGTTAGTTACTATCTGTAAGGTCATGTGATCCTGAGGTTCTATTCATTGGAATCTGTGCTGTGAATTGCTTGCCAAGAGTTCAGAGGAAAGGATCCCTGTTTTCCAAGGTGATAGAGTAAATGTTTATCTCTTTTTCTGTCTACCTTTCTAATAGTTTAAGGAATATGGAAATTTAGGCAATGTTATAATTTCATGACAGTGTTTTTGTGGAAAACTTTAAAGATTATACTTAAGAAAGTAAAATGTGTGTATATTAGATAAGGAAAGTGTCAAATATTCTAATTCAGAAATAGCTGTTTTGTTAAAATATCTCTGGCTTTGTTTTCAGAATAGATTTATTCATGCTACACAAGTTTGTTGTACAGCAAATTTATGTGGAAAGAAACCAATTTTCCCTTCCCTCTCCCACATAAAATTGAAGGGGTGTGTGTGTGTGTGTGTGTGTGTGTGTGTGTGTGTGTATAAAAATAGATAGATAGTTTTGGTGGTTTGGTTTTTTTGGTGAGGCAGTTGGGGTTAAATTACTTGCCCAGAGTCACACAGCTAAGTAAGTGTTATGTGTCTGAGGCTGGATTTGAACTCAGGTCCTCCTGACTCCAGGGCCAGTGCTCTATCCACTATGCCACCTAGTTGCCCCTGAAGTTATATTTTTAAAGGAAGATTGATAAAATTATAATTGACATTATACTATTTTTTAATGTAAAAAAAATTCGTGGCTACCAGTATGTTTGGGAACTTAGTTCTGGCTAACCTTTTCTGCATAATTGAAAGTTGGTAAGCCTTTTCATATTGATTTTTTTGTTTGTTATTAGTTTCCACTCTTGCTTATAAAGGTCCTTTTTGGAGCAATAGAAAGAGTACTGGATTTGGAGCCGGTGGACCTGGCTTTGAATTCCGCCTCTATGACTTCCTATCTTTGTGATCTTGGTTGGACAAGCTCTCCAGACCTGGCTTCCTTATTTGTAAAATGAGGTGGTTGGTCTAGATCAGTGATGTCAAGTTCAAATGGAAAGTGGATCCCTGTTGCTACATATTGACTTAAAATAAACAAATTAACATATATGTTCTGTTACATTTTAATTTTGTTAAGCATTTCCCAGTTACATTTAGTCTGATTCAGGCTCCTCCCCTGGTAGTTTTGCTGCCCCAGGCTGGCCAAAGTGACTGTGTGAGTTTGACACCTTGCTGTAGAGGGCCCCTAAGGTCTTTGTTAATTTATGATAAAACTACGTATTTTCTTCTTTTAGTAAATAGAACATGTTGAACATAATTTAACATTTTCTAATGTAGTCCTTCTTTATGGTAAGTTTTTATATTGTGCTATGAATGGTGTGGGATATTGAACTGAATCAGTACTGATATTATGTAATACCATTATTTTGTAACTTTGTAGGTTTGAAGCTTGTTTCTAGCCTTAAGTACCTTTCTTGCAATTGGGTTTCACTGCCAACAGGTGGTGGTAGGGTACTTGGTTTCATTCTTAGGATCCAAACTGTAAGACAAGTCTATCTGAGAGTTATATGAAACTATACTTTTAAAAAATCATATTCATAAAAATATAACAGCTAAATATAATTTTGAACAATACTGTTTTAAAACTATTTATACAGCACACTTAGAACACTTAAATTTCCTAAGTACTAAATTATATCCAATTATACTGCACAATTATGTGTATATAAACACATACATACTACGCTTTTATCTTGTTATTCCTAGATTTTGGCTAGGATGTTCTTTTCTAAATTAAACTGAGTTAGATTGACTTTGAGATGTCTTCTGTCTCCTTGAATTTCAGTCCAACTTGGCAAAAGTCTTGAGGTGGTATTTCTTTAGTGGTTAGGCAAACTGAGGCTGACCCTTTCAATAACTCTATCAGCCATTTCCTTCCTTGTGTCTCCTGCATGAAGGACAAGCAAAAAGTGAAATAGCCAGTAATATAGGTGTCACTGTGCTGAAAGTATAAAAGCCTTGGTGAACCTTTTCCCTCTAAAAAAAGAAGCAAGTAACTTTCCAGTTTACCTTATAAAAAGACAAGTGAACCAGACTTGTGCTGTTTCTTTTATGTGGTACAGGGTGTGGGCTCACTCTCCCAACCTCTGCTTGGACTAGATAGTCAAAGTATGGCTAGCTAGCTACTACTCCTCTGAGAGGTGTCTGGGAGAGGCTTTTTAGTACTGTCATGAGCCCTCCTCTTTTGTGT
Source organism: Phascolarctos cinereus (assembly GCF_003287225.1). Lineage (NCBI taxonomy): Eukaryota > Metazoa > Chordata > Mammalia > Diprotodontia > Phascolarctidae > Phascolarctos > Phascolarctos cinereus. Next base: position 121,669,366 of record NW_027556098.1, on the reverse strand, counting down.
CCCTCCAATATTAATCTACCAGTAACTGCTTCTCTAATATATATTAACCAGTTAAGACCAATTCACTTTTACAAAGGGATATTTACTGAGAAGTTATAGCAGGTACAACATCTCACTGAACTGGGGCACATTCTCTCCTCTGCATACCTGTTTCGTTCCTGGTGCCCTAGTGAGAGTTGACTCATACTTGGTGGTGGTTATAAAATGGTCCACTCCCCAAACGAGAGTGAGAGTACTTTCTGACCTGGAGAGTCTTTATTTCACTTTTTAGGATTCCCCACCAAATTCATTTCTGAGTAGAGTGTGGACAAGTTGTGCCCTTGCTTTCAGGACATGATTCATTGGCTGCCAGGTTGATTCACTATTGAATTGAGTCAAGCAGATTGTTTCTCTGTACTAATTCCTCACCAGATTCAGTTACTAACTGAGGGGACCTTTGATGGGTCTTCTGCCCTTTTGTAGCTCACAAAGTCCTAACCTCTGTCCATTACATCTATTACCTCTTGGATATTCATTCACTTAAGAGTGGAAAAAATAATATACAGAGACAAAAGAAATAGAGGTGCCCTGCATTCACAGTCACTTGATGACTAGGTTGGAGATAAAGGAGATAGGGAAGTTAGGGTAAACTGCTGCCACTGTGTCTCTGCCCACTTTAGTGCTGGAGCATTTTCTCTTTTCTCTCACTCTACAGCCACTAGAGATGAGACTGAGAGTTTGTGTCTTGAATCTTTTGTATTCACACTCAGTTTTGTTTTAGCATCCATTTTTTTTTAATTTAAATTTTTTTATTTTTTCCATATGCTTTTGAGTTGAAAAATTTCTCCCTTTTCCTCCCCCTCACCCTCCCCAAGACGGCACACATTCTGATATAGGCTTTACATTTACATACCCATTAAACATATTTTCACATTAGTGAAGTTGTAAGTAAAAATTAAAACCAATACGAGGAACCATCAGAAAGATGAAACAAAACTCAACAGAAGGTAAAAATAAGTGATAGCGATTCGACTTCCATAGTTCTTTCTTTGGATGTGAACAGCATTATCCATCCCGAGGCGTCTGGAAATGTCTTAGATTCTCATAATGCTGAGAAAGGTTCAGTTTAACATTCTTAGTCATTGCATAACATGGCTGTTATTGTGTACAAAGTCCTCTTGGTTCTGCTCACTTCACTGAGCATCAGACCATATAAGTCTTTCCAGGTTTTTCTGAAGTTAGGCTGTTCATCATTTCTTGTAGCACAATAGTATTCCATTACATTCATATACCACAACTTGCTCAGCCATTCCCCAATTGATGGGCATCCTCTCAATTTCCAATTCTTTGCCACCACAAAAAGAGCTGCTATGTATATTTTTGTACATGTGGGTCCTTTTCCCATTTGTTTGATCTCTTTCGGATATAGCCCTAGAAGTTTAGCATCCATTTATTAAAAGGCTTTTGTCAATGCACATAACCTACAGTAGAGAGGTAAGAGCCCTCTCTGTCATATATTTCTGGAAGCAGGCTCATCTGGCTTCATGCATATTGGCAGCCCACAGAGAATATTGTACACACCCTAAGGAATGGACACTTATCGACAGTCCTTTTTGTTACATTTACTTGGAGCTAAGTTTGATTTGATTTTAAATAAATTACAAACTTTCTCTGCTACAGCCCTGTCCAAAATCTATTTTAGATGAGTGTATATTTTTCCCATAGAACTTCTTTTTCTTTTTCTTTTTTTTGTTTTGTTTTGTTTTTAGGCTATTGGGGTTAAGTGACTTGCCCAGGGTCACACAGCTAGTAAGTGTCAATGTTTGGTCTGAGCCCAGATTTGAACTCAGGTCCTCCTGACTTCAAGGCCGGTGCTGTATCCACTGCGCCACCTAGCTGCCCCTCCCACAGAACTTCTTTAACAAAATTTAAATAAAGTTTTTGAACATAGATTTAAACTAGTACCATGACACTCCAGAATTTGATTCTATACTTGCTTTCTTGAATACATGCCTTATAACAGTTTTATGGTTTGTGTGGTTGCTTGACCTCTTAGGTAGAATAATGTAACTTCTACTTCTTGTAATGTTAGAATTTTTTTTCTCATTTAAAAAATTCTGAATTTAATAAACACTGAGAAAGAGAACAGTTCCCTGTACAAAGTGGAACAGAAAAAGAGGATCACATATTCAACTGAATCTTTTACATGCAACTTATTTTTAAAAACAGTGTAATAAATTCAACATGTTATTTTTCAAAGCTGTCCTTCTTAGCTGTTTTGCTTTCTGAACTGACTTTTTTTCTCTTTAGTACTGTTTAAAACAAGCTTCACGGACCCTCTTTTCTTTCCCTTTTTTAAAAAGCAGTATTATTACTAGCTCCATTCTCCACTGAAACTCCATTAAAATACACTCTCTCTCTCTCTCTCTCTCTCTCTCTCTCTCTCTCTCTCTCTCTCTCTCCTTTATAGCAAATAAGCATAATGAAAACAAATCTACACATTTGCCATGTCTAAAAATTTAAACAAAATTGAACTTTGAAGTAGCCTTATGTTTTCTTACCTTTGGATTTTCATGTGACGTCTCATTTTTATCATACATTAAATTCAGGGTGTCAGGTGACATTTTCCTTTTGAGTCAGCAAGGTATAGTACACTTACTGGATGTAGATTCAGGAAGACCTGGGTTCAAATACTACCTCTGATAACAAGTGTACAATTATGTACAAAATACTTAATTACTTTAAGCCTGTTTTCTCATCTGTACAATGGGTATATAAATGAATGAAGCTGTTATTGGGTGTTTAAAATATTCAAAGCACTGCTAAATGCAGTGATACGAATAGAAAAATAAGTCCCTTTTCTCAAGGAGCCCACATTCTAATTAGGGTGATAACACATATGAAGGGTTTCATATGCCACCTGTAGTATCTAACTCTCAGGGTTATTGTGAGCATGATATGAAATGATTTATGTAAAGCACTTTGCAAACTTCAAAATGGCATATACATGTCATGGAATGCAATGATTCTTAAATTCTTTCTCCTTGACAGTTTTCCTGGTCAGTTGTTTCTGTTAGTAAATAATGTTTTTCTTGATCTTTTGATTTTTTTCCCCTAATATTTCTTGTCTCATGGAGTTATTGATTTCTGTTTTGTCCGTTGTAATTTTCAGAGAGTTTGTTACTTGGATAAGGTAGTTCCTTATTTTAAGTTCTTTATTCTCTTTCCAGTTCTTTCCTCCAGAGTTTTTATTTCATTTTTTAATATTTTGTTTAATTTCTCTGCTTAAGGATGTTATAGAAGTACTCTTTACTTCCAGTTTGGAATTTTAAGTGTCTTTTGATGTATAGTAGTTTATATGGTGGTCAGTGTCTTCTCTAGTTTTGCTTCCTGAACTGGGGCTTTGTGTCTATGACCAGGCTCCTCCTATTGCTGGTCCTTTGCCCTGGGTCATATGAGTTCCTTTTCTGACCCCTTCTTTCAAGAATTAGGGTCTCCCCCCCCAAAATATTTGAAGTCCCAAGAGCTGTATCCTGAGTGCTGCCTTAGTGAGACTTCTGCTTCTGTTTCTAGTCCAGACTCTCCTGTAGGTTTCCAATCACTTTTATGTTTTTCAGGGGATATCTTCACTCTACTGCCTCTAAATATGAAGCTTTGTACAAGATAAGTGCTTCTGGCCTGTGTCAAAAGCCTTTTCTGCATCTATTGAAATAATCACATGATTTCTGTTGATTTTGTTATTGATATGGTCAGTTATGCCAATAGTTTTCCTAATATTGAACCAGTATATTCCTGATATAAATCCCACCTGGTCATAGTGTATTATACTCATGCTAAAAGGATGTAATATCTTTACTAACATTTTGTTTAGCATTTTTGCATCAATATTCGGTAGAGAAATAATTTTCTTTCTCTGTTTTGGCTCTCCCTGGTTTAAGTATCAGCAACATATTTGTGTGATACAAGGAATTTGGTAGGACTCTTTCTTCACCTATTTTTCCAAATACTTTATATAGCATTGGAATTAATTATATTTTAAATGTTTGGTAAAATTCACTCGTAAATCCGTGTGGCCCTGGGTTTTTTTTTTCCTTAGGGAGTTTATTGATGGCTTGTTCAATTTCTTTTTCTAAAATGGGGTTATTTAAGTTATTTTAATTCCTCTTCTGTTAATTTATGTTTTTGTAAATATTCATACATTTCACTTAGATTGTCAGATTTATTGCCACAGAGTTGGGTAAAACAGCTCTTAATTATTGCTTTAATTTCCTCTTCATTGGTGATGAATTTACCCTTTTCATTTTTGATGCTGGCAATTTGGTTTTATTCTTTTTAAAATCAAATTAACCAAAACTTTATCTGTTTTTTTCATGAAATCTGCTCTGTTTTATTTATTAGTTCAATAGTTTTCTTATTTTCAATTTTATTAATCTCTTCTTTGAGTTTCAGAATTCCTAATTTGGTGTTTGGGGATTTTTAATTTGTTCTTTTTCTAGCTTTTTAAATTGCATAACCAATTCATTGATCTTTCTCTATTTTATTCATGTAAGCATTTAGAGATATAAAATTTCCCCTAAGAACTGCTTTGGTTGTATCCCATAAGTATGTTGTCTCATTATTGTTGCTTTGATGAAATTATTGATTGTTTCTATGATTTGTTGTTTGACCCTCTCATTCTTTAGGATTAGATTATTTAGTTCTCAATTAATTTTTAATCTATCTTTCCACGGCCCTTTGTTATATGTAATTTTTTTACATCATGATCTGAAAAGGATGCATTTAATATTTCTACCTTTCTGCATTTGATCATGGGGTTTTTAATGCCCTAACACATGGTCAGTTTTTGTGTAGGTGCCATGTACCACTGAGAAAAATGTATAGTCCTTTTTATCCCTATTCACTTCTCTCCAGAGGTCCAGCATATCTAAGTTTTCTAAAATTCAATCCATCTCCTTTTTTGTTCATTTTGTGGTTAGATTTATCTAGTTCTGAGAGGGGGAGGCTGAAATTACCCACTGGTATAATTTTGCTTTCTATTTCTTCCTGTAACTCACTTAACTTCTCCTTTAAGAATTTGGATGCTATACCACTTCATGCATATATGTTTAGGATTGATATTATTTGTCTGTAGTACCTTTTAGCAAGATGTAGTTTCCTTCTTTGCTTCTTTTAATTAGATCTATTTTTGCTTTTGCTTTGTCTGAGATCAGGATTGCTACCCCTTCTTTTTTTTACTTCAGCTGAAGCATAATATATTCTGCTCCACCCTTTTACTTTTATTTTGTGTATGTCTCTCTGCTTCAGATGTATTTCTTGTAAACAACATGTTGTAGGATTCTGGTTTTTAATCCACTCTGCTATCCACCTCTGTTTTATGGGAGAGTTCATCCCATTCACACTCACAGTTATGATTACTGGCTGTGTATTTCCCTCCATCCTACTTTCCCCATTTATACTTTTTTCTCTCTCTCCTTTCACCCTGCCCCTCCTCACTAATGTTTTGCTTTTGACCACTGCCTCCCTCAATCTGCCCTCCTTTCTGTCAGCACCCCCTTTTTCTTTTCTCCTTCACCTTCTAGTTCTCTATAAGGTAAGATAGATTTCTTTACTCAACTGAATGTTTATGTTATTCCTTCTTTGAGCCAAATCCAGTGAAAGTAAGGTTCAAATAATGCACACCCTCTCCCTTCTTTCCATCTACTGTAATAGGTCTTTCATGCCTCTTCATGTGATATAATTTACCCCATTCTGCTTCCCCCTTTCCTCTTCTCCCAGAACAATCCTTTTTCACCCCTTAATCATTTTTTTTAATCATCACATCAAAATCAACTTGTACCCACACTCTCTGGTCTAAGTATACTCCTTCTAACTACCCTAATAGAGATACAGTTCTCAAGAGTTGCAAGTATCATCTTCCCATGTAGGGATTTAAACAGTTTAACCTTATTTAATACCATGGTTTTTTTTTTCCTTTCCTGTCTACCTTTTTATGCTTATTGAGTCTTGTATTTAAAGATCAGATTTTCTTTTCAACTCTGATCTTTTCATCAGGAAATTTTAAAAGTCTTCTATTTCATTGAATGTCCATCTTTTCCTCTGAAAGATTATGTTCAGTTTTGTTGGGTAGTTGATTCATGGTTGTAATCCAGGCTTCTTGGCCTTCCAGAATATCATATTCCATGATCCTTTAATGTAGAAGCTGCTAAGCCCTGTGCAATCCTGACTGTGGCTCCTTGTTATTTGAATTGTTTCTTTCTGGCTACTTGCAGTATTTTTCTGGGATTTGGCTACAATATTCCTTGTAGTTTTCATTTTGGAATCTCAGGAGGTAATTGGTAGATTCTTTCAGTCACTGTTTTACCCTCTGGTTCTAGGATATCATGGTAGTTTTCCATCATAATTTCTTGAAAGATGCTGTCTAGGCTCTGTTTTTGATCATGGCTTTCTGGGAGTCCAGTAATTCTTAAACTGTCTTTCCAGGATCTATTTTCCAGGTCAGTGTTTTTTTCCAATGAGGTATTTTACATTTTCTTCTATTTTTTCATTCTGTTGATTTTATTTAACTGATTCTTGATGTCTCATAGTTATTGGCTTCCACTTGCCCAATCCTAATTTTTAAGTAATTATTTTCTTAAGTTAGCTTTTGTACGTCTTTTTCCATTTGGCCAATTCTGTTTTTAAAGGAGTTATTTTCTTCAGTGGGTTTTCCCCCATTTGGCCAATTCTGTTTTTTTAAGTAGTTGTTTTCTTTAATCAGTTTTTGTGCTTCTTTTTTCAAGCTGTTGAGTCATTTTTCATAATTCTCTTGCATAACTTTCATTTCTTTTCCTAATTTTTCTTCTTCTCTTACTTGATTTTTAAAATCCTTTTTGAGCTCTTCCAAGAGGAATTTTTGACCTTCAGACCAATTCATATTCTCCTTTGAGGCTTTGCATGTAGGCATTTTGACATTGTTGTTTTCTTCTGAGTTTGTGTTTGATCTTCCCTGTCGCCATAGTAGCTTTCTATGGTCAGTGCTATTTTTTGCTTTTTGCTTTTTTTTTTTTTTAAGTTGAGCTGTGTTCCTGGGGTACAGGGGGCACTGTCCCAAGCTTCTTGCACTGGGGGCCAGGCTTCTGGTCACAGCTTTCTGCACTGGGGCCTGACGGCTTACCCACTGCACTAAGGTGACCCAGACTAGTTGCACCTGTTATGTCCTTGGTTCTGGCAGTTTGCCTGCTGCGCTGGGGTTGGAGGCTTCACAACTGGCCTGCTAAGGTCAGACCACAGGACCTTAGTTGCTGTGCTGTGGCTAAGAGCCTCCTGCTGACTTGCCTGGACCTTGCCTGTGCTGGGCTGCACTACCCTTTTAGCCAAGAACTTCCCTGAAGTCCTTCTAAGTTATTTGGGCTGGAAAATTGTTTCACTCCATGTTTTTGTGGATTTTGTCACTCCAGAATTCGTTTAGAGGCTTGATTTAACATTGTTTCTGAGGGAAACTGGGGCTCAGGGAAACAGGGAAACTCAGCAACTTCCTGGCTTCTCTCTGTCATTTTGGTTCCATTCCCCTGGCCTATTTTTTTCTTCCTGCCTTCCTTCTGCCTTCCTTCTGCCACCTTCCTGCCTTCCTGCCAGCTACAAGCTTGTTTGCCTCTTCTGGTTCTGGCTTGTTGGTGGAAGCCCCTTTCCTATTGCTTGTGGGTTTCTGGCTAACTTTTTTTTAATGAAGTTCTGAGGTGGAAGGAGCCACTTAGTTTCTCATTGACTTTTTGGTCATTATTCAGTCTGTTTCATTTTTTATATTATTTTGGCTAGAGTATATATGTAGGATTTAGGCTGTCTGCTTCCTTTCAGGCAGCCATCATGGCTGGAATTCTCATACTCTTTTTCTGATACTAATTGACATACATACTTGTGGAAGCCTCTCCTCAGGTCTGCCCCTAAGTCATTATTAATGCATATTGGTTTTTTAATATTTAAGACTATGTTCCTATTTCATCATCAGTAACCAGCTGCAATGATCTTCTTGATAGATGTAACTCAGTCTTCTACATCATTTATATTGTTGACTGCAAGCTATTTTAGCTGAAGAAACAAGGCACTCTGAAGGAGACACAGGAGGAAGCATCAAACCACCACTACCACCGTCTCCCCTCAGACCCGGATGGAGATAACCCAGAACCCTGAACCCAAAAGCCTTGGGAATAGCAGTGCTCCACAACCACCAGACTTCCTGCCCACAGCCATTGAGGAGAGAAATCACTAAGCAGTTCCTGTAGAAAAGGGACCAGCCATCCCTAACTGCCAACCTACAGCTGCTACCTACAGGACAGGCAAGCCAGCCTAATGGAAGCAGCAAGATCAAAAGGCAGACACAGGGGGCAGCATATGCTAAGCACATCAGACCACATCTACTGCCATACTGACACCATCTCCCCTTAGACTCCAGTGCAGACATGTCAGGAACCTGAGCCCAAGAGCCTTGGGAACAGTTATGCTTCCAGCCCATTGTCTGCAGCCATCATCCTGAGAAGCTGTCCCTGAGAAGATGCAGCCTGGCAATTGCTCCTGAAGGTGCTAACCACAGCAACTGAAGACCGAGGAAAGAAAGTTCTTGGCACCAAAGTCTTTGACGTTGTTAAATGGTTCAGCATCAGAAATAGAAATGGAAATGACATTAAAGGAGAGCCATTACTGTCTGCTTTGCTGCTGCCACTAAGGATCATGGGATGTTTCCATCTGACTTGGAGCTAAAACCTTCCCTATGTGTTATGTCCGCCATTAGAATGTGAGCTCCTTGAGAATATGGACTGTCCTACTTGTCTATGCTTAGCATAGTGCCTTGAATGCAGGGCACTTAAAAATATTTATTATTATTATTATTTTAAAATATATTATTTAAAATAAAATATATTTTATTGGTTTTTATTATTATATTATTATAAATGCTTTCTTCTTTCATTCCCGAGAGTCCTACCCCAATCCCTCTCCACATACCTCCTTTTACTTTGGAGAATGCATTAATTTGAGTCTTTACTAGCCTTGCTGAACCAATGAGCATTTCTTTTTGTCAGTGAATCAGTAAATCCCATCACATCCTTTTTGGCTGTTCTTTTCTGTGTTTGCTCTTCTGGGACTTCTTTATTGTAGTATCAGATAATTGAAGTTGCTATTTTTCTGAGTCTTGTATAATTGAGGTTTTACTGTATATTATATTGTAACAAAATAAACATTTCATCAACACAGCATACAATAGTTGTTCATTTAGCTAAATTTTTAACACTGGCTTATCTTTTTTGCTGTTTTAGTTTGCATGAATAAATGATTAATTCATTTCCCAAGTAAAATAAATTTGGAGTATTAATGTCTCATACTTTATCACTTAGACTATTTCTATATTCTGTCTCTCTTTTAGGTTGAATATAAACTGGGATTCCAGATAGACAATCCTGTGGCTATGGACATGCCCCAGGTCAACATTTCTATTCAAGGGGAAGTCCCACGCACTTTATCAGGTGAGTAATTTTTTTTTTAATCTAGGGTGGTAGTATTATGCCTGTTTTTATTTAATTAAGAAGATATTTTAATTACTGAGGAATGAATGAATAGAAGCATAGAAATTTCAGGGCTGGATCCAGGAATTTGTGGTTCCATTTACTTCCCCCAAATTTCAAAAAGAACATTAAAATTAACACATTATGGGATAGGACTAGATCTCAAGCAGTCCTATAATAAGCTACTATTCCCATAAAGTGTAAATGAAAGTTTTTCTATGCATATACAATGGCTATTAGATAAAAGCTCTTCAGATAGATCCTTTTTTATGAGTCTTCCTAAGCCTGAGTTTATTCACCTACAAAAAAAGAAAAATTATTCTACCATCTTTACAAAGGATAGTGTTGAATGTGACAATTTCTGAATAGCATTACTAGCCCCCAAATTTTGCATTTGTCCTGTTCTCTCCTCCCCAAGCCCCAGTTGCTAGATCCCTCACCACCTGAAAATGTTTTGCATTTATTTTGTATTTATTTTATGTTTGCTTTGATATTCAACTATCTTTGTATGTGCTGTAACCTTGATATTTTCCTGGACTCCACACTTTGCCACATCGCACCTAAACAATCAAAACTTGTTTCTATGTTTGCAGTTTCTCTCTCATCTTACCTCTTCTCTGCACTCAACAAGGACAAATACCATCTTACTTCAGGCCTTTGTCACCTTTTGCCCAGACTGTCTCAAGTCCATCTTCCACACTGCTGCCAAATAATTTTACTTTAAGTGCTAGTCTGATCATATGACTCCCCTACTCAATCAACTCCAGTAGCTCCTGATGCTTCTAGACTAAATTATAAACTCTTCTGTTTAGCTTTGAAAGCCTTACACATGTTGGCCCCAACATGTCTTCTCAGTCTCTCTGGACATTAATCTTCCTCTTGCACTCTATGCCACAACCAGACTGGCCTTCTCTCTTCTCCTCACACTCTGTCTCTGGTCTGTGGACTTTTGCACAGCTGTCTCATATAACTGAAATGCCCTCCTTCCTTACTTCTACCTCATGGAATTCCTCTCTTCCTTTAAAATGCAGCTCAAGCACTATCTTCTACATGAATCCTTTCCTGATTTCCCGTCCTCCAACTGCTAATTCCTTCCATCCCAAACTACCTTGTATGTAATGATTTTGTAGATATTTATTCACTTTATGTTTAGTATTTGTTTCACTTTATGTTTATATATTTATTTACATTATATTCATGCTATATTAATTTACATATATGGGTGAGGTCTCCCCATTAGCACATGAACTCTTTGATGGTAGGGATTATTTCATTCTTTGAATTTTTATACCCCAGCACCTAGCATAGTAGGCACTTAATAAATTCATGTTGATTTTTAATTGATGCTTTCCCTCGAAAGAATGTGAACTCCTTGAAGGTGAGGATAATTTTGTCCTTATTTTTCTGACCTCAGTGTCTGCCTCATAGGTGTTTAATATATGCTTGTTGATAAAATAAATTTCTCTATATTTGTGTGTTGCTTTTACATGTGCATCTCAAAATTACTTTCAAATCTATTTAGTCAGTTTTAAATTATTCATTTTTAATAATGACATTTTGCAATACATTTTTCTAATTATTAAAGTATCATCTTTAACTTTGATTTTTTTTTAATCATTTATGTGACTCAACTTTATGTGTGTGTGTTTTTTTTTTTAAACAGTATTTCGCGTTGAACTTTCCTGCACTGGAAAAGTAGATTCTGAGATAATGGTACTAATGCAACTGAACCTGACAATAAATTCTTCAAAAAATTTTACAGTCTTAAATTTCAAACGAAGGAAAATGTGCTATAAAAGTAAGGCATCCAACTTTGAAAATGAGTTTTTTACATAGGTGTGAGTACTTTTTTCTATGCAAAGAAGGATTCATAAGATTTTTGTGATTCATTTACAGATATTAGAGTGAACATTTGATTATATTTTGCAGATGAGAAAAGACTTATAAAGTAAATCCAGAGATAATCCCCAAATTGTATATTAGCTAAGAACATCAGTTCCTTTTTCCAGAAAATCTCTTACCAAAAGAGTTAACATGTAACCAAGAAATATCATCTCTGGTTATATAGGGGACATTGTTGTACTTAAAGATTCAACATGTGATTGTTCTGCCAGATAGAGGGATAATAATAGCTTAAGTCAGGAATAGAGTAAAGTATTCAGCTAGGTATTTCAGTATTAACCTAAACTACTATCTAAGCACCAAATTGATGTGGAAAGGAATCTGTCTTTAATGTGAACATTGGCTAGGGCTTGTGTTTCTGGCCAACCATTTCCCAAAACATGACAGGTAATTATCCAGTTATTATGTCTAGTATCATATATATTTTAGATTTATTAAAGATGTCAAATTTAATATATTTGTAATTTTTAAAGTAACTGGATAAATTCAATAGTGATACCTTTTCTTTAAAAAAAACCCAATTTTATTGTACTGACTTAGAACACTTAAATAACATTTCAGTAATAATTATGTACATATGTAGCAATATACATCTAGCCATTATTCATTTTATTAAATTTATTTTGTGTAATGTAGAGAATAAAGTGTTAGTTAGAATCAAGAAGATTCAGATCCTCTTCTAAACAGTTATTAGCTTTGTGACCATAGGCAAGTCACTTAATTTCTTGCAGCATCATCAGTTTCCTTATTTGTAAAATGGGAATAATAATACTTATCTCACTGGATTGTGAAGTTCAGATGATCAAATGAGATAATGCATATAAAGATCTTATAACACTTCCATACTAGTATCTTCATGCTCATTTACCACAGTGGAAATCATTCCTGCCCATTACTATTTTTGTAATTGAGTAAATTAAGTTATATTTTCTTTTACAGTTTAGGTTTCATAGCCAATAGTGGATTATTAGAGATTTTAAAATCCACTTTGTTTATCTTGACCTTTTTTGTCTTATTTCTTATACTGGAGCAATTCCTTCATTTTATTATTTATTTTATTACAGCTTAGCATTTCTAGAGAGTGGGAATAAAGATGGGAAAAAAATGAATGTCACACACAGTACACAGTCTAATACAACGCAGTTGTTCTGTTTGTAGCTTTACCATTTACTAGGTCTATGAGTTTGGGCAACCTCACTTCTCCAGGCCTCAGGTTCCTCATCTGGAAAATCAGTGAATTGGATTAGAATATGCCAAGGAGCCATTCCAGGTCTAAAAATCTATGACACTAAAGCTAGTCAAATTTCAGTTATGTAAGCATTTTTCTTAGGTGGCATGGCCAATTTCTTGGTGAGAAGACATAATTGGCTATTTAAAAACTTATTAAATTCAAAACAAGTATAAACAAAGTATTAATTTAATTTTGCCTGTCTTATAACAAAGACCTTCCTTTTTTGTTCTAAGAGAATACATTCTGTTGCAAAACAGAAAATTAGTGTATTTAAGAATTTTCTAGAAAGAAGCTTGAGTTCTAAAATATCTTTTATCACATTTTTCAATCAGAGCTTGAAGAAATCAAAGCTCCAACTTCTGACAAAAATGGCAACAGAACTATTTGTAAGTACACCATCACAGGTTTTTAAAAATCATTTGGGGAAATAAAACATGGAGATTTTGTATGAATAACCAGTTCCTATATAGCTATAAAAACTGTTAATATGGGAATGTAAAATGGTAATAATTTATATTGGTTTCAGTTCAGTTGCTTCCTTGGTCTTAAGCAAATCAAAATCAAAATTAATGTTATTTATTTTGCATTTTGGATATTTTATTATTCAAAAGTATTCTGGATATTCTGGACATTCATGTTTTGGATATTTTGTATAATAAATATTGTATGTATTTAATAATATGATTACCAGAACCTGATCCTCAATCAATTAACAAGCATTTATTAAAAATCTTCTGTGTTTCAGGCACTGTGGATATTAATACAAAAAATGAAACAGTTCCTGCTTTTAAGGAATTTATGTTATATCAGGGGAGACAACACATGAAATAAATTCAGAATAAATGCAAAATAGTTAAATACTATCTATTTAGGGAAGAAGGGTTTCTCCTAGTTGTGATATATCCAAATGTATATACATACACACACACACACACACACACATATACATACATACATACATATAGTTGTATGTATTTGGTCCACATATATATGTACTCTGTGTCTGTGTATGTATGTAACACAACTAGCTATCTTTCTTTCTGTTTCCAACTAACCCCAATATCTTCCCTGAGTTTTAGTCATACATTACCAATTGTCTATTGGACATTTCATACTGGTTGCTCCGGGAACATCTCTTAAACTCAACATGTCCAAAATTTTATTTATCATCTTTCTCTGCAATCTTTCCTCTATTCTCATATTCCTTATTTCTATTAAAGGTACTAGCATATCTAGATCTCCATCTAGAAATCTCTGATTCCTCTGCATAATGATGATGGTAAACTTATTGGATATAATGAGATTACCAAAAGAGAGAGGAGACAAGAGAAGAGGGCCTAGGACAGCACCTTAAGGAACAATCTTAAGTTAAGGAGTCATATAGATGACAAGCCAGCAGTGGAGATAAGGAACCGTTAAACTTGGAGGAGGAGAACCAGGAAAGAGTAGTGTCAAAAAAATTTAAGAGACAAAAGAGTATCCAAGAGTTTAAGATGTCTATGCACCATCTAGTTTGAAATGACAAATAGGTAACTTGTTATATGGTACTGAAGCTTAGGAGAGAGACTGGGTCTGGATGTATAGATTTGTGAGTCATCTGCATGGAGATGATAATTAAACCCATCCACAGTTATGTTTCACAAGTAGCAAATTAGTTAAAAATTTCATTCTAATTATCTAACTAGAGTATGATATAAAAAATAGCTAGCCATCCTTACATGTTAGCCAAGAGTTGAGAATCTGTGAGCAGTGGTTTAAATATGGTCTTTAGTTTGAAATTAAATCAGTCAACATTTATTAAATTCCTACACTGTGCAGTTCTTACACTGTGCACTGGGAATATGAAGGCAAAAATGAGAAACGGTACAAACCATTTAAGAGCTTACATTTTACTAGAGAGTATGCCATGTAAACTGATAAGTAAGTACTGTACAAGATGATTGCATGGTAATGTGAAGGAAGAGACACTGACAGCCAGGGAGATCAGGACAACCTTATCAGAGGTGGCAGTAGAGGGATTTGAACCCTGAAAGAAAACAGAGATTGTGAGAGGGAGAGCTGAGAAAGAAAGGATTTTTCAAGAATTTCTTTTGTGAAGGTCTAGAGGCAAAAGTTGAATTAATGAGTTCTGGTAATAGCTAGAAAGCCAGTTTGACTGGAGTGGAAGGAAGAGTGTGAAATATTTTTGGAAAGGTAAGCTGAAATACCAGAGTTTTTGTTTTGTCCTAAAGGTAGTAGGGAGCCTCTGAAACTTAAGACATAAGAGCATACATCTGTAACTGGAAGGGAATTTAGATGTCATCTAGCAGAGCCCCCTCATTTTACAAATGAGGAAGATGGGGCTCAAGGAGGCTATAGGACTGCTCAGAGTCAATTGTAGAGGATGGTGGTGCTACAGTGATGCCTGTGCTTGTGGAAAACTGTTTTGGCAGCAGTGAAGAGATTGAGTTGGAGAAATAAGAGAGTGGAATCAGGGAAATCAATTAGAAACCTGTCTAAGTAGTCAGGTGAGAAGCATGTGAACTAGGGGTGATGGCCATGAAAAGGGGACTGATAGAGCAGATGTAGTGGATGTATATTTGAAAGCACTTGGCAACTGGTAGGATATGGCAGTGAAGAAGAGTTAAGAATTGAGAATGACTGAGCTTGTGAACCTGCAAAAGTGGTAGTACCCTCAACAGAAACAGGGAAATTTAAAGTAAGTGGAGTAGGGTTTGGGGACAAGATTATGAATTTTTAAAAAAATTTGATATGTCAGGTTTGAGATGCCTATATGAGAGATATCCAGATAGTGGTGAAAGCTGGATATTATACAAATTTAAAAATCGTCTACATAGAAATGATAGTTGAACCAGAGGGAGATGATGAGTTCACAAAGAGAAAGATGCAGAGAAAGAAGAGAAGTGGGTCCAGGACAGCCTTAGGGAATAATTATAGTTATGGGATATCAAATGGATATTGATCCAGCAAAGACATTTGAAGAATTATCAGACAAAGTAGGAGGCAAACCAGGGGAAAAAAAGTATCTTCAGAGAGGTTTGGGAAAGTCTATCTGATTTAGCAATTAAATGATTCTTGGTAACTTTGGACAAAACAATTTCAGTGGAGTGGTGTAATAAGAAATCATATTGCTAGGGTTGAAAAGTAAGCAACAGGGAAGAAAATGAAGACAAGTATGTAGATAGCTTTTTCTAGGAGTCTGTGAAGAGAGGAAAGATACAACTTGAACTGTCAAGTGAAGTTTTTTTTTCAATAAGGAGATTTGAACATGTTTGTAAGCATCAGAGAAGGAATAAGGAAATAAGTAAAGGTTGCACATGAGAGGGACAAAGGGGATGTTAGGTGCAAGTTTCCATTAGAAACGAAGTGAGGTGGTGTCTTGTATTTATAAAAATACTTATGAGAAAGGAGAGAATTCACTCTTTGAAAAAATATTTCTACAAGGTGAATATAAAAATTATTTATCAAATTAGCAAAGATGATAAAAGGCAGTTATTATATGACAGCTTTTTAAAAAACTAATGTGACTGGCCTTGGCAAGGGGGAAGGCAAACTCTGTCAGAGACTGGTATAAATGAGGACAGAATGGAGGATGGATGAAGATAGGATTTGAAGTTTAGAATATAAATCAGAGCATACACAAAATGTATGGCTCATATTTTCTCAGTAAATTAGACAGTGGAGGGTAGGTTCTCTGCTGAGAGGAATGAAGAGGTGGTATGGGAGTCTTGAGGGGAGAGAAGATTTGAAAAAGCAGCCACTGAGAGTGTGAAAGAGAATAATACTGTGTTAACTAGGATGAAGATTAGTTACTGTAATCTGTTTGGTTGCTGATTTGTGTCATTGTATTTGTCCTTCTGGTTCTGTTTATTCTGCTTTAGTTCATATTAGTCTTCCCATATTTCTCCTAATTCCTTATATTTGTAATTCTTTTATGGTGCTATAATGTTTCGTTACATTCATATATCACAGTTTTTGCAGTCATTGTCCAGTTGATAGGTACCTACTTTGGTTTCTAGTTTTTCCTGTTACAAAAGTGTTGTTATGATATTTTGGCATATGTAGGACCTTTTTTTCCTCTATGTCTTTGAACTCTTTACAATACATGTTTAATGGTGGAATTGTTGTATTAAAAGGTATGAATAATTTTAGTGAATTTTCTTGCAAAATTCCAAATTATTTTCTAGAATTAACAGTTCATTAATACTGTATTGGCAGGCTTATTTTCTCACAGCCTCTTCAACATTGGCTATTTCTCCAAAGTTGGGTGAATTATTTTTATATTTTTCTACCAGAATTCCTACTAAAAGTATTTTTCAAAGAATAAATACTTTTCTTTCCCACTATATATTATTTGTGTGACTTTATACTAGTAACTGATTTACTATAAACTTCGACTAATGTGAAATTTTTCTATTTGTTAAAAATGTACTTTAAAAGAACTCACATATATGTTATACTGATAATCTCCCCCTTTTTTTTTTTTTAAATTTCAGATGATCCTGTAAATGCAGCTCCTACCACTTCTACTCGTGTGTTTTATATCAGTGTAGGGGTTTGCTGTGCAGTAATATTTCTGGTAGCAATAATATTAGCTGTTTTGCACCTCCATAGTATGAAAAGAATTGAGCTGGATGACAGGTACTGTATATAATTTTTAAAAATTGCTTCCTTATTACTTGTACCCAGAGAAGAACAAATGGGGGAAGTTGGGAGAACAAATTAATCTTTAGCCACATAAAGAAGCATTTTGTAGATACTGCCCTTGTGTTTATTTTATTAACTGTTACAAGTATTCTGAGATGATTGTGGATGAAGTATGAGGGATTTGATTATATACAGCTCTTCTCTTCAAAATGTTGTTTCAGTTGATTTTTTTTTCTTCCTATCACTTCAAGAGGGGAAAGAAGAGAATGGAATGAGAATAGGAGAGAACAACGAAGGATAAAAAATTCATTGTAATTGAGAGAATGCACAGAAGAGGCATCTTTGAGGGTATAAAAGGAAAGTACGTAACCACACAGGACTGAATAGTGCCATGGTAGGGTTTTCATTGCATTAAAATCTTAAGAGAATCCTGAGGATTTTGTAAGTAAGTTTAGCTCAAAGGGATGAAGGGAACATAAGACATTTTTAGAGATCTTTATGAGGACAGAAGTTATTCTTTGACATACTCTGTGTGCTGGTCTCTAAAGATGAAAGTGAATTATCCTTGAGATCTGGCTAATACATTCAGTATTTTGATTGTGCTCGGAAATCTGGAAAAGCTTCTTGGCCCATAAAACATGACCTAATTAGGGGAGGTGTGTATAACTGCATTTGCTACCTTGACTATAAAGTAGGTACATAGAGTGTGTTAGGCTATGTTGGGTACTAAAAAGATGAATAAGATGATTCTTGTCCTCAAGGAGCTTCTTACCATTTAGTTGGGGAAGTACTCAGAGAGGTATAAAGTGCTATAAGAGTTAGAAAAGAGGAGACTTCATTTCAAGCCAAGGTCATTCTCCACCCTGGAGGATATTGCATTTGTATTAGATTTTAAAGGATAATAGAATTTTGACAGGTGGACAGACCAATGAATGCAAGTGGTTAAGTACAAGATGTATTCAAGGAATAAAGTGACGTTACTAAGTTTGGCTAGAGATATATTTAGGAAGTAGATGGAAATAGGGAGTAGATTGGAGGCAGATTGTGGAGTATATTTACTGGCCGGTAACGATATTTGTTCTTTAATGAACAGACAGTAGAGAGCCATTTAAGGTTTGAGCAGACATATGTGGCCGTTACAGAACAAATGGATTGGAGAGAAGGAGAGACAAAAAACAGGTTCATTTAGAGGTTTTTTTCAGTAGTTTTCATAAACTTTCTTTTAGCTCAGGAGCAACGTGAAGGATACTACCATAAGAAGGAAAGAAGCAAGTGATAATACTTTGATCTGATAGATAATCCTTAATTCCTCATCCCTTGCTTTCCTCTCTACACTACAAAATGACTAAGAGAATATAGCTGGTTGAAGAGCAGTACTTCAGAGAATATTTTCCCCATAGTGATTGTGTGATTCACTGAAGTGGCCCATAGGGATACAAATATGAAAACTGCTTTATTACAGCAATTTTGAACATGGGTTGAACATAGAGTCTCTTTCTTTGTATGATTCTTGTATTGCTCATAGAAGAAGAGAATATTATAATAATATAATATAATATAACAAATATTATAGCCCACCCTCCCAAGCACATGTTTCAAGAAACCCAAATTTTATCCATTTTAGAAATTGAAGGATCATGAGGCAGAGTTGATGCAGTCTACTGTAGGTTCTATAGGTGTATAGGATATAAGTGTATTTTATGTATTCATTGCTTAGTTGTTTTGCAGTCTCCACAATCTCCTGTGCTTTTAGGCTATCTTTTTTTCTCTTTTACATGTTTAATTTTATATACCCCTTATTAAAAGTAATCTAATAAAAGTGGCATAGTTTTAATTTTCCTAGAGATAATCATTCTAATCATTATTAATTTCTTACTCTAACATTTTGTTCTAATAATGGCCATATATCAGAAAAGAAAAAGTATATAATCTCAACACATTCTGATTTCAGCTTGAAACATGTCATTATGAAGAAATAGTCATTATTATGATCTCCAAGATTTTAGAATAATTTTATTATCATAACTGCTCATCTACATGTAGCTTTTAGTATCTTGTTACGTGTAACAATAGGAGCAAGAGGCAGTTATGGAATAGTGGATAAAGAAATGGTCTTGGGGTCAAGAAAACTTAGGAATATGTATATGTATGTATACATAAATGTATATGTATATGTGTATGTATATGTACACATACATATGTTATAAATAAAAAAGAAGTAAAAATTCCTCATGAGTTGACTTTCTATCTCAAATTATTTTCAGCATCAGTGACAGCAGTAGTTCACAAGGTTTATCCCAGCCATCTACGCAGACAACTCAGTACCTGAGAGCTGATACTCCTAACAATGCAACACCTGTTACCAGTAAGAGTTAATTTAAATCTAAAACCAGTTTACTTTAGTCTTGGTTTTTAGGCTACTAGTGATCCTAAGTGGTTAGTGTCACATGCATATGTGAAACTTAACGTTGATGTTCAAGATTTGACTTCCAGTTGTTAGATCAGTAGAAATTGTGACTTTTTAAAAATTGGTGAATTTAAATATATTAAGTAGACTGTCTTTAATCATTTTTTAGTTTGGGGGAATTTCTAGAGATTCAACCTTCTGCAAATGCACCTGGATTATTTTCCCATTCAAATTGAGGAATTATGAATTTGCTAATTATTTAAGGAAAAATAAATTCAGCATGCTTTCTAAAAGTAAGAAACTTTGAATTTTGATTAAAGTATCATCAAATGCAGTTTATTTATACCTCACATAATGTCCTGACCAGTAGTGTTTTTCAATAATGTCGTTGTACTCTTCAACCAAATCCCACAATAATATTTAAAACACCTTTATATTGTCATTTGACAGATTTCCTAAGAAATGTGTTTGATTGTGTGGTAACTGATTCTTTGAGCTAGTAATTGATCTCAAGCATGTTACTCCCAAAGTACATTGGAGCAACTACTGCCATATTGCTAATATCTTACAGAACTGACTGCCCTTTGTTTTACCTAATTCCATAAGTAGCATATTCAGTGTGAAATGGAAATTCACGGTGTCATATGTAATCTTCCTTTATGTTCTGCTTTATGGAAATGCTCATTTTTTTTAGTACTCAAGTTCATAATAAAACATTTCTAAAAGAGTGAGGACAGTTGTCTTTAAAGACTATCCCTCAAAAACTGCTTTTGTTCTTTATTAGGTGGTGATTCGAGAAGCATTAATCATAATAATCATAGCACTTTCTATAGCCCTTTTAAGCTTTCCTTATAACAATCCTATGATGTAGGTAAATTAGCACATCTATTAAACTGCTAACCAGTAATTATTCCTCCTTATTTTGTAACTTTTGGGAAATTGTATTCTTAGCCCTTCTGCCTTCCTTCTTGTTTCCCAATTTCCAAACTACCAAAGAATACCATTCTTCTTCTTCTCCTTCTCCATCTCCTTCTTGCTTTCAGTCTGCTTAGCAACACTGTTTCTCTGAGTGAATAATTTTACTCAGCTTTTATAAATTTAATTTCATTTTCTTTCTGGTAAAAATGAGGGGATGTTAAAACTAATTTAAATACCTCAGCATGGCATGAAGTTAGAAGATTAAAATATTTAAGTGGTCACCTAACTTGTTAGAAAAGACATATTGTAATAAAATCATCCTTTTGGGGAAGAATTAGATAATTTCTTATAGGGGCTGTTTTTCAAATTTGCAAAAATCTGGCCAGAAGAGGTCATCATTTTCCCTGTGGTTTTCAGGTAATACAGTTGATAATCTGTGAAACAGGTATTGCTTTGCTTGTAGTAACACACATGTATATACAATCAGAATAGCACTGATTTTAATAATATATTGCTGTCTGCATCTGATTACTGCATAATGGATGTGGGGAAAGAATTCTTTGCCTAGAATCTTCAGTTTGTTTTCAGGAGAAAGAATCTTAACCTTTTTTCCTTTTATTGTTTCTATATCTGTTCTTTGAGTATTAATTATTTTATGTAGGTAATTATGGAAAATGATGGTCTCTAATTCTTGTTATAAGGGTATTTATATTATTTTTGTTTGGCTTTGTTGGCTCCTCAGGTTATCCTACATTACGGATAGAGAAGAATGACCTAAAAAGTGTCACTCTTATGGAGGCCAAAGCAAAGGTCAAAGATATAGCAATTTCCAGGGAGAGAATAACACTAAAAGATGTTCTCCAAGAAGGTATGTATCCTCTCAAAATCAGTTTTTAAGTTATATATTTTAAATATGCTATTATTCTAAAATCAGTATTTAAATATCTTAGTCATTAAACATTTAATATTTTCATATCAGTGTTAGGATAAACACAGAAGAAATGGCTTTGATCTTCATATTATCATACAAGACAAAGACTTTTTTCCTGCAAAAGTGTTACATGTACTTTTTTTGTATCCCTTAAGATCACGTAATACATAGTTTGGGATGGTTAAACTATCTTATTATTTAATTACCTTCTCAAAGTAATTTTTCCATTGTGTTGGAGAATAGAATGTTGAAAATCTCACAGAAGGAACTTAAAAAATCAAAGGGTGCTTCAGGAAGGCTTGTTTTCTTTCTGTTGTGTAGTCATTAGACCAGGAGTTAGGTTTTAACTTGTAAGCTCATAAACTAATTGGGAATGAAGGGTGAACTATGGTCAGTTTGGGGTTTTGTTTTTTCCTATCAATTTGGGGTTTCAGCTTGTAAAGCTATTGCTTATCTAGGCACTTAAGCTGCTCTAAATTTCTGTAACAAGTCGGTTCTCTGTTTCTGTCAAAAGAGGCTATTAATGGAAGAATAGAGACTTGGTAGCCAGTTTTTTGATTAAGGGGCATGTTGAATAATAATATCTTTGCAAAGTGCTTTATATGTATTATATCATGTGATCCTTATGACAATCATGTGAAGTATAGGTACTATTATCTACATTTTACTGATGAGAGAAACAGGTTGGGTAAGTGACTTGCTTATGGCCACATAGCTAGTAAGTGTCTGAAGCAGGATTCAAACTCAGTTGTGTTGATTGGATAGAGAAAGGGAAGATTGTCCACTGCTTCCCTTTTTTGCATTGAGATTTTCTTCTTGGTTTTCAGAATTAAATGATGAGGAAATGGGGCCAGAATCTAGGGAGTTACCTTTACTAGTTGCTCTGGCCTGAAGGGTCAAGCTCAGGCTAGGCTGCAATGGATGGGGGATTGATATTGAGAGATGGGTACCAGGACAAGAGAAAATGAGGAATCAGTTCTCTCCAGCTTCCAGAAGAGGGAGACAAGTACCAGTGCAATCAGTACACTTTTCATAGTAATTCCGGATTAAGCCCAGAAATCACAAA
This sequence comes from Phascolarctos cinereus, assembly GCF_003287225.1. Lineage (NCBI taxonomy): Eukaryota > Metazoa > Chordata > Mammalia > Diprotodontia > Phascolarctidae > Phascolarctos > Phascolarctos cinereus. The sequence goes on along the minus strand of NW_027556098.1, from coordinate 121,646,752 downwards.
TTCTAGGTTGAAGAGTACCTTTTCTGAAGACCAGCTTTTTCAGAATCTAGATTTAGCATTTTTGAGAACATTGAATTGTAGTTGTATCAGAAATTTATTATTTTAGATAAGGGATAATTCAACTGTCTTACCCTTCTCCTCCCCAACATCCATTTAACTTAGAAGTTGAAATTAACAAAGCATTGTCTTCTGTTCCAGTCCATTCTCTACTCAGCTGTCAAAGTGATCTTAAGCATAAGTCTAATTTACTTCTTCCCCTATTAAGTAAAGGCCTTTGGCTACCTGTAAGTTCCATAATCAAATATAAAACCCTCTGGATTTTAAAGCTTTTTGTAACCCCCAAAAGGTTATGAGGTCCTTTTCTACCTTTCCAGTCTTTTTGCACCCTACTTCCCTCTGCAATCCCATGACACTGGTCTCTCTGCATGCAACACTTCTGAACTGTGTATTTTCACTGACTTTCCCCTCATGCTTGGAACTCTGTCCCTCCTCATCTCCACCTTCTTCTTTCTTTGGCTTCCTTAAAGTCTTAACTAAAGTCCTGCCTTCTGCAAAAAGCCTTTCCCAGTAGTCCTTCTTTATCTTAGTGCCTTCCTTCTTAGATTATCTCCATTTTATCCTCTATGTATCTTGTTGGTACACAGTTGTTTGCATGTTGTCTTCCTCATTACACTGTGAGATCAGGGATATTTTTTCTTTTATTATCTTCAGTGCTTATTAGCACATAGTAGGTACTTAGTAAATTTTGATTAACTGATCATTTCATAGTTTGTCTACTGTCAGCATAACCCCTTTATTAGGATACTCAGCACAAATCATCAAATTCTAACTGGAAAATCTGTTTAACTTCCTGTAGCCCTATTTTGTTGACCACATTTACTACTTTTCTGTATGTTTTAAAGTTACCACTGAATATGAAGGTTTTTAAATTGACATTTTTTTTCACTTGCCGTATTACGTCATCTCAAATATTCTTCCTTTTAGGAACCTTTGGGCGTATTTTCCATGGAATTTTAATAGACGATAAAGATCCCAACAAAGAAAAACAAGCATTCGTGAAAACTGTTAAAGGTAGGATTTTTCACAGGGTACTAACAATATTCCTTACTTAGGAAAAATGTAAGCATCATTGGATGACTTAGATAGGTGGTTCACTCACATAGTTAACTTGTATAAAGATCTTTGGCATTCTTAACCATTGATCGTGAGGAGATTCAGTTCTTTCAGATATTAGATCATTCTTTTTAGAAATAAAAAGTGAAAAAATGGACTGATATACCGAAATGTTTAAAATCCATTATGGATCATTTTGCCAGTGACAAACTAAATTTTGCACAAATTAAGTCCATTGTTACATGATCCAGTTTTGTGACAGTCAGTGACTATCTTTGAAGCTGAAATTCTATCCTTAGGTATTAGATCCCAGAGTAACTATTTTATCCCATTCCAAATAAATACAAGCTAGGTTATGAATAAGACAAGTTAACTTTGATGACATTTTTCTTTAGTTAAGATCTTTTTTGCACCATCTTTTGATATATGATTCCAGGTTTTTTTTTCTTTTTTACTTACTAGTTGATAGATTTTGTTCATCTGAAAAAAAAATCAGGATTTTAGTGCAACTTTATTTACATGTGTCTTCTTCACCAAAACTTGCAAATTTACGATGACCCTTTAAATTTCAGAATTTTGTTTTCATTTGTTATTTTTTAAACCTTATTTATGGAATAGTTAAATAATTTTTAATTAATGTTTCTCTTGGCCAGTTTTGGAATGAAATTGAAATATATGCTGTTTTTCACTGTACTCTATATTTGTTGTTTGACTTCTTCAGGTATCACAAGGACATTCTTGTTTTGGAAAAAATAATTAGCACTTTTTACTGTGCATATAATATAAGGCCAGTTTTGTGGATTAATCACATTTAATTGTGAAATAAATTTTGCTAAATATAATTTAGCAAATAAATATAAATATAATCCCTAAATATAATTTAAAGAAATAACTGAACATTTTGGGGATTTGTCTTTAGGAGAAAATGTGATATGATGAAGAGACTACTGGACATTTAGTTAGTCACGGTCTTGAATCCCACTTTTTACTTAATACCTGGTCTTAGGCAAATCACTAAAGCTGATGCCCATCAGTTGGGGAATGGCTGAACAGGTTGTGGTATATGAATGTAATGGAATACTATTGTACTATAAGAAATGATGAACAGGCTGACTTCAGAAAAACCTGGAAAGACTTGTATGGTCTGATGCTAAGTAAAGTGAGCAGAACCGGAAGAACGTTGTGCAAGGACTAATATTGATAGACTTAACCCTTCTCGGCAATACAATGATCTAAGACATCTCCAAAGGCCTCATGACAGAAAATGCTATCCACATCCAAAGAAAGAACTGTGGGATTTGAATGCAGATCGAAGCATACTATTTGCTGTTTTTTTTTCTTCTGTAGTGATTTGTTTCCTCTTTCTGGTGGTTCCTTCTGTTAGTTCTAATTCTTACAACATCACTGATGTGAAAATATGTTTAATAAGAATGTATATGTATAACCTATATCAGATTGTTCGCCGTCTTGGGGAGGGAGGGGGAGAAAAATTTAAAACTCAAAAGTTTATGGAAGTGATTGTTGATAATTCAAAGTAAATTAATTTAAAAAAAGAATCTATATGAAAACAAAAATAATCACTAAAGCTGTCTGAGTCTTAGCTTCTTCATCTATGAAATGGGGCTTTTGTCTTGTTGCTCCCTTTTTCATGGCTCTTCATTGGTTCTCTAGTGCCTAGAGGCTCAAGACCAAACTTTTTCCTAGTGCTTTAGGTCCTGTATAATGTGGTTTCATCTGATCTATTTTAGTTAATTTCCCAAAGTTCCCAATCATGAATCATGTGCTTTTCAGGTCATTCTCTTTGGCGTTATTCTTCAAGATTAACAAAACTAAATGTTCCAGTTTGCTGCCTTTCTTCCTGTTACTTTCATTTTTGGAATGCTATTTTCCTTTTTTTCCCCAACTATACATGTTCTATTTATTTCTCAGAGTCCATCATAAGTCCCTCCTTTATTTGAAATCTCCTGTGATAACTCCATCCCACAATGAGCTCTTTGTTTTGTGAACTGTTTCATGTATATTTACTGTTTTGTGTAATTAGCGGTTTATTGTGTAGTGTTGTGGTAATATCTGCATCATTTTTTTAACCTAGATTATAAATTTCTCTGGTGTAGTGACAGTTGCTTATACTATTTTGGGGCTTACACCTTACTTCTCACACATGCAGCAGAGAAGCAGCGTAGCATAGTAGGGAAAGAGCTGGTTTCGGAGTCAGGAACACTGGGGTTCAAGTGTGACCTCTCACCCACATGGCTGGGGAGTCGTTGAGCAAGGCCCTTAATCTCTCACTGCTCTGATCAATTCTCTAAGATTGTAATTTACAAAGAAGTTGCCGACCTACATTGGTAAGGGGATTTTCTTCACCTGAGAATTCCGTGTAACAGTGAAATGATCAGTTCGTTCCCTATTCTAGTTATATGTACTTAGACACACACATACATATGCCTTTATATATATACATATATATACATATACAGGATAGTAATAGGGATCATACCTATGATTTCACTTGTATAAGGAATTTCCTGGTTAGGAAACTTCCGTTACCAATGCAGGTATAAAGTGTGTATATGAGAGAGAGAGAGAGAGAGAGAGAGAGAGAGAGAGAGAGAGAGAGAGAGAGAGAGAGAGAGAGAGAGAGAGAGAGAGAGAGAGAGAGAGAGAGAGAGAGAGAATGTGTGTGTGTGTGTGTGTGTGTGTGTGTGTATACACCTATGATTTCATTAATGTAGAGATCACTTTCTACTAGTACAAATAAACAACTGCTGTAAAACTTAGTCTTAGACTTACCTTGGGGGCTCACAGTGGTTTAGTGACTTGCCCAGGGTTATGTATTTAGGGTCACATCTTTCTCTAGTCTTCAGCCACTCACTATATGCATGCTTCTTCCCTACTCTCTTCAGACATGCCCACGTTTCCCACATCCTTTAAAAAAAAAACAATTCTCCAAAAAAACCCACTTCATTAGATCCACCCATCTCCTTCCCTCAAGCTATTGTCCTGTGTCTTTTCTCATCCAAACTCCTAGAAGAAGCCATTTGCACTGGATGCCTTTACTTCCTCTATGTTGATTCTTCAGCCCTTTGCTTCCTGGATTTGGAACTCATCACACAGCTGAAATAGCTTCATCCAAGGTTACCAGTGATATCTCTCACATTTAGCAAATCTGGTTGTTTTTTCTCCATCCCCTTCCTACCCGACCCCTTTGTTGCATTTGACACAGTAGACCTTCCTCTTCTCTCCAGGTTTTCATGGTACTCTCCCTGACTCTTGTACTACCTGGTGGACCACTACTTAGGCTTCTCTAACATGCTTCTTAGCTATGGGTGTTCCCCAAGGCACTGAGTTGCGTCCTCTTCTGTTATCTCCACTCTCTGTCTGGGTGTCTTCATCTGCTCCTGGGACCTAATTCTCATTTCTGTGCAGGTGGCTATCAAATCTGTATATCTAGCCCCAGTCTCTCTGCTTAGCTCCAGTTCCACATCACCCATTCATTACCTATTGGACATTTCAAACTTGTTGTCCTGGAGACATCTCAGATTTAGTGGTTATCAGTCATCAAGCACCTATTAAGCACTTACTGTGTGCTAGGCACTGGCCCTGGAGAGACAAAGAAAGGAAGAAATGTGGACTCTTCCCCTAAGGAGTTAACGTTCTGGGTGGTGGAAAACACATACAAATAACTGTATACATGAAAGATGTATACAGTATAAATGGAAAGCACTTCTACAGAGAAGGTACCAGCAGTAGGGGAGTTGGGGAGGATGAACAGGGAAAGCCTCCTACAGAAGATGGGATTTGAGATGTCTTGAAGGAAGATGGGCAGCCAGGAGTCAGAGGGAGAGAGGGAGCGTATTCTAGGCTTGTTGTTCAGACAGTTGGGAGATGGAGTATTGTGTGTGAAGAATGCCAAGGAGCCAGCATAGCTGTATGATAATAATGGATGTGGAGGGGAGGAAAGACTGGAAAGGTACAAAGGAGCCAATTTGGGAAGGGTTTTTTTTTCAGTGCCAAACAGGGAATTTTATATCAGATCCTAGAGGTAATTGAGAGCCACTAGAGTTTATGAAGTAGTGAGTGGTGGTGGTGGTGGTGGTGGTGATAATGTGGTCAAACTTGAGCTTCAGGAGAATCATTTTGGCAGCTGAATAGAGGCTGAGTTGCAGTGGGAAGAGACGTAAGGCAGGGAGCCTAATTAGAAGGCCATTAGAGTAGTGCAGGTGTGAGGTGATGAGGACTGGACCCAAGGTGGCACCTGGGTCCTGGAGAAAATACAGCTCCAGCACCACCTTCTCTACAAAGCCTTTCCTCATCTCCTTCTACCCTCCTCTTTTCCCGCTGGAGGTTATCAATCCCCTTCTTATACAAGCTAGTGAATGAGTGATAGCCCTTCTAGCTCTGCTTTCTGTGAACTTTCGAACTAAGGAAGTGGCTGGCCCCCCTCACCCCCCCATGAAATGATAGCTCTTAGACTTGAACTGTTCTTCTCTTTGGAGAAGGAAGACACTAATTTCAGTGCTCTTTAGAGATATCCTAAAACAGCTTATACACTATAGTTATCACCTCTCATCCCCAGTCAGCCTTTCACTTAAAAGTAACACCAACTATAATCATTACAGGAACTGCTTAGCATTTATGCCCAATTATTGTGCCTGGTCAATTACAGCTAGTAGGTAGAAAGGGAGCATTCCAACCTAGATCCTTCACCTCTACACCCACAGCTCATTCATGTATAATTCTATTTATGTTGTTTTTTGGCAAAAATAAAACACTGCAGTATAGCAGAAAGTATGTTATAATACAAGTTAGGAGACCTAAATTCTAATCTCAACCCTGCTACTGACTAGCAGTGTATGCTTCTGTAAGTAACTTTAAAATTTAATTATTTCTGAGATTCCTTTCACCTCTATCATTTTGTAAGACTTTGAGACAATGATTTTATTTTAGACAACTTTTAAAGAAAGTTTCTCGTTTCATTTGGTACTTGTAGATATTCTCTAAAAAACTTCTGCTGCCACTTGGCTTGTTCTGAATGGGTTTTGATTTTAGTTTATTTCTCTACAGAAGTAGCTAGGGGGAGGGGAGAAAAAGGAAATAATATTGATAAGAAAATACAATGTGGATACTAGGACTGTTTCTTAAGATAAGATTTGTATTTCCGTGAGTATTTGAAAAGTAGTCACTCATTCCTTTTTTGTGACTTACTCCTATAAATTACAATGTTCCTCCTTAACTGGAAGGAAACAAGCGAAAGCACAGTGAGTCCTTAGCTAAAATATTGTTGTCGTTTTTGTAGCAGACAAAGAAGAAGGGCATTGACTAAACTGCAGTGTACTCTCCTTAAAGTTATTGAAGATATGATGTCACTCAGTTAAGTGCTACTGAGATTTTATCTTTTCTAAGTAGCCCTTTTTGAATCAGTCTTTGTAGAGCTGACAAGAGTCCTTGCCTTGAAATCACATGTGTTGTCCATATATGGTCTTTATTGGTACCTTATACTTCAGAAAAAATACTTCAGAAGGAACTATCTTATTTTGGCTTTTTGGATTAGCAGGGTTGGAATTTGGCTTTTTATAATTTTATTCATAAATTCATAATTTTACTCATGTCAGTGCAATTAGAATGTAAATTTGGTGAGATTAGGACCAAATTTCTCAGATATTGTGCTGCATGTAGCATGTATGCTATAAAGTTTGGGGTATTATTGCAGATGAAAGGAAAAAAAATCATAAATTTTTATTTAACATAAATATAAATTTTACTCATCCAGCATACATAGAATGGTAAGTATAGTATTCACAAAATAAATAAAATTTACCTTTTACACATATGCAGTAACCTCAAAATCCTTGAACTAGCAAAGATCTCAATGAAAATAGCTGCTCTTGGCAAAGGGCGCTGCACCTGTGGGAGTCTCTTGATTCTCTTCCAGTGTTGCCAACTTAGCATTCAATGCACTATTCCTCCTTATAGCAAAGAGTACTTTGTTTTCCTAGTGTTTGCTCTTCCATGAGCAAAGAAAGGTTGAGAACCATTGGATTAGGACTCTCCTAGTCTTTGTTACTCCATTTTGTATATATGTATTGTCTTGGGTGTTAGAAGATCTTTATTCTTTTTTTTTTTTAATTTTTTTTTTAGGCAATTGGGGTTAAGTGACTTGCCCAGGGTCTCACACAGCTAGTAAGTGAGTGTTTTGTCTGAGGCCAGATTTGAACTCAGGTCCTCCTGACTTCAGGGCCAGTGCTCTATGCACTGCACCACCTAGCTGCCCCAGAAGATCTTTATTCTAGTCCCACCCCAGCTATTGGGTACTTGAGTATGCCTGGACAAGTCAGTTAGCTTCCCTGGGCCTTACTTTTCTGATTTCTGAGGTTTCTTCCAGCTTTGTCCAACATTTTATAAGTCTATGAGGTAATTACTTTAATTCTCTTCCCACCCCCCTTTACTCCAAGAATATGCCATAAGCAAAATATATACTTAATAAATTAGAAGTAAAGTTTTTTTTTAGTTTTGCTGATTACAGTATTTAAAGAGGAACATTTTCATTAATAAAAAGGTAAAAATATTTCTCAGAGATTTGAAAAAACTACAACAACCTCTTCACGCTTCTGCCTTTACCCTCTTTTTTTTTCTTTTAAATCCAAGTATAGTTTCTTAACAGAAATTCACTAAATAGAGCTTCAGATATTACTTAATTTTTTGTTGTTGTTTAGAATAACCTACTCCTAAGCTTCAGGTTCGGGATTCTTTTTGCTGACATCTTGTGCCTTGTCTTTTACCTGTTTCTGCTACACTCTGGAGTGCCAAGAAAATCATCGTATTATAGCTAAACTCTCTCATTCAGTGTCCAACAACTATTCTCACTCACCACATTTACTAAAATCTAACAACCCTAAATGAGGATATGGCTATCAGAGAAATTGAGTCATCAGTTGAAAAGAGGCAGGCATAATGGTATAAAATGGATTTAAGTCCCATCTGTCTCTCTTCAATGACCCCATCTGTAAAGTGAAAGTTGGAATGTATAATTTATGGGGTTTGTTCCAGATCTATAATTCTTTGACCCTATGTTATTAAGCAGAGAACGGAATAGTCAATAAAGTCACAGCAAATTTTGTTATCACGCATTAGCAACTTAAGAAAAAACCACATATGCCAACAGACATTTGAGAGGGGTTTCCATTGTGAAAGTCTCTGTGTCTGATCTTAACTGTCTCTTACTTTGAGTCTTAAGAGAATTGTCTGAGGCACTGATAGGTTAAATGTGTGGAACTGTTTTGGCATAGCTAGTTTGTGTCAACAGAAGCAGGACTTGAACTCATGTCTTAGTAACTCTTGGACCAGCCCTTTATCTTCTGCCTTGCTGTTTCTCATTTTGACTATAGTAGTAGTAGTAGGAGGAGGAGGAGGAGGAAGAGTAGTAGTAGTAGTAGTAGTAGTAGTAGTAGTAGTAGTAGTAGTAGTAATAATAGCAAAACACTGTACAGATATTATTTTATCCTCACAGCAACTCTGAGAGGTAGGTACTATCATTATCCCAGTTTTACAGATGAGGGTATTTTGAACATAATTATTTTTGAGTTATCTTTTTTGTAGATATGATGTTAATGTTTTGTGTAGGTGTGTGTTGAATGTGTGTCAGTGGACCAATAGTTTTTAATTGGATTGTATTTTTTAATTTTATAATGGAAGTTAACAAAAAGACAAAATTTACTTGGCAGAAATTTTCTTTTCAATACAACTGAAATTCCTCTTTTCCATTCAGTAATACCTATGAATGAGTATCTTAGAGGTTCTACTAAAATTAGGTGCATTGTGCTCCCAAATTATTTTGCTTATTTTGCACCTGAAACTGTGAACTCAGAAGCAAAAAATAAAATAAAAGTTAGTGGAATGAATTTATTTAGTGATTATCTCAGTGTTTAGACAAGTCCTGATTATTGTCATGGGGTTTTAAATAAAACTTGATTTAATAATTTCCTTTAAAGTTTATTGAAATTTTATTTTTGAATTGAATCATTTCTGTGTTTTCTAATTTTCAAAGAAAATTACAGTAATGGATTTGAATTATGTATCTAGTACTATTGTTCAAAATTATTTTCTTTTTCTAGACCAAGCTTCTGAAATTCAAGTGACAATGATGCTCACTGAAAGCTGTAAGCTCCGAGGTCTTCACCACAGGTGAGAAGAAATTCCTTTTCGTGTGATTTTTTAGTAGATACTGAATTTTTAAGGGATGTCATAGAACCTTGAAAACATCAGGACAAAAAAAAAATAGTTTTAAAAATGTGCCTAGAGGGGGCAGCTAGATGGCACAGTGGATAGAGCACCGGCCCTGGATTCAGGAGGACCTGAGTTCAAATCCGGCCTCAGACACATAACACATACTAGCTGTGTGACCCTGGGCAAGTCACTTAACCCCATTGCCTAGCGCCCCCCCAAAAAAAAAATGTGGCTAGAGAGGCATTATGACATAATACAAAGAAATGTTTAATTCAGAATCCAAAGCCTGGGTTTGAATCATGTTGTGATTGGATAATCTTAGCTTCTCTTATCCATCTGTAAAATGGGAATAATACAATTTATCTTATAGAATTATTGAGAGAAATATGTTTTGTTAACCTTAAACTGAGATATTGTTATTTTAAAATTATCTTTTTATAGGTTAATATAAAAGACCTATAGATCTTCTTTGTCAGGGAATGTTGCATTATAAGAAGTCAGGGATATATGAAATATATAGTAGCAAGTGTAGTGTAATGGAAACAGTACTGAATTTAGAATAAGGAGACCTGTTTTTGACTCCCACCCTGCTATCAGTACACTTCTCCTCGCTGTGCTCACTTGCCTCCCCTGTAAAAAGAAAGGGTTGGACTAGATCCATGAGGCCCCTTTCAACTGTATAGCTATGGTTCTGTGGTATATTCGGGTATGTTGAACATGTCTTTGTCAAATTGGTGGAAAATTTGCAAACCAAAAAAAAAGTATAATGAAAATGTGACTGCCCTCCTGGGAATGCTAAACAATGTTTGTGAATTTCTGCTAAAGAGGATAGGAAGTAATGGGCCCACCAAAGCTAATTAATATCCTAGTTTCAAAAAACAAACAAAAAAACAAAAAACAAACCCAAACCAATAACAAAAATTAGAGAATGAATGTGTTATTGATTAGCTTTGTAGAGGTGGTGTTCAGCATCGAAAAGAAAATATTCTAATCCAGGCTTAGCTACTGACTTGCTGACTTGCTAAGAGAGCCTATTATGAGCCTGCATGAGCTAAGAAAGCCTGAACTACAAATCCTGTGATTTTGCTTATAACTTACTGTGATTTTTTTGCACTGGATAACATGTTGGTTTTACAGTCACTTAACTTCTCTCAGCCTCATTTTCTTCATGGAACTGTAAAATGAGGACAATAATAGCACATACTTCACAGCTGAAGACTTTTAGCTCAACTCCTCTTTACTATACCCACTCCCTCATTAATTGTTCACTAATCAGGATTGATTTTCATCTATCAGGGGCATTCCCCTTTTATAAAATTATATTAAGGCATTCAGTATCTCCATTAGGGATCTTGGCCATCAATTTATTGATTATCAACTAGCCTGATTAATGAATTGATTATTAAGTACCCAGAAACTCTGCCTCTCATCTGTATTATCACATGTAAGCTAATAAATGAGTACTGATAGTCTATAAAGCTGCCTTGTTCTTTTCAATAAAGAAAATATCTTTTCTCTTTTCCTTATAGAACCCCCCCATTTCTCCCTGATATATATCTAATAATTGGTTTCATTCCATATGTCTAATGTTTTGATTATACTATTAAATCACTTTATGACCCTTGTTAATGTAATTAGACATGCTATTGATGGGTATGTCAAAAACTATAGCAAATATGTACTAGGATATATGTAAATGAAAAGGTAAAGAGACCAAAAGGCTTTAATAAAATAACCAGCTCATATTTCTGCAGTATGCATGCACATTTTTATAGATTATAAGACTGTCTTCTTCCTAGTTTAGTTGATTGATAGATTGGTTGGTTGAGGTATACTTTCAGTATATGTTAACCCATAGTAGTGGAAAAGTCCACTGTTGCTTTCAATAAGAAACAGTATGTAACATCAGCTAAAACAATTACAGATGGGAAAAAATTGAGGCTAAAATTGAGCATATGTTATTTAATCTATATTTCTCTGTTTTCCCAGTGCTAATAATACTCTGTACTCCAATTCAATTTAGTAAGTATTTCTTAAGTATCTTCTATAAAGTAGCCATTATGCTCTGCACCAGAAATATGAGACAAAAGGAATTTGGAAGGGTTCCCATAGTGGATGGCACAGGAGCTAGAGATTCTAAGAGGTAGTGGTGAATAAAGATTGTATTACAGACACAGGGGTGTCTGTGCAAGACATTGTAAGCTTGCTGATGTGACTGAAATGGAAAATGCAAGTAGTTAAAGTCTGGAAAGATTATACATGGTTTTGTGGGAATTGAGAGGGTTAGAACAGCAAGTGGTAGTGGGAATTGAGTGAACAACACTGACTCCATCTTGTGACTCAGTTCTAGAGCTAGCTCAGTTCCCTTTCTATTCAATTATGGGTCTAGTCCAATTTCTGTCTTGTGAGGAAACTTTATTCAGTTATAGAAATTGTGAGAAAACTTTATTGAATTGTTTTGAACCTAGCTCTGGATGTCTGGGAAGATGGACCACCTCTACTTGCTGCTTAGAGACCATTAAATAAAGACCGAAGTTATGCTGACCAGAAACCCTGTCAGATCCAAAGGTTGATACAAAGATTTCTCTTACAGTTACACAACCCATATGTCTGGGTTGCTGGCCTTGTACTGGTCAATCAGTTATTATTTCCGTGTTCCTTTGATTGACTACAGATCTTGTGGATGGGGGATAGAAGGGGGAGTGGGACACCTCTTTATGATTTCAAGGAATTGCACATGTTTGCTTTCCCCTTCGCAACTTGGAAAGTCCCTAATCTTTCCTCCAGTTAGAAATCAGATTACCTAATTTTATGTACTGGTTAATTGTTTTCTTTTAATTAATTGGTCTTATTTGATTAATTGTTTTTAATGAATACAAATTTGTCTCTCCCAGTGTTTGGGGTCCAACTCTAAGCTGAGAAAGTCCGGTCCCAATTTCTTATATAGTCAGCATGCGTTGCTTAATAAATTAAGATGCTTGAACCTTTATTTCCTCAGTCATTCCATCTTTCATCCGCTACAGCTTTTAGTGCTTGGTGGAGGATTTTGTATATCTTAACTGCCATAGGGAGCCACTGAAGCTTTTTGACCAGGGGATTACCAAGGTCAGACCTCTGCCTTAGGAAGATTATCTTATTAAATCTGCATATTGGAGAAGAGAGAAATAGGAATCAGGGAGATCCTTCAAGAGGATATTGAAGTAGTTCAGAAGAGAAGTGATGAGAATCTGAACTAGGATGGTGGCCATGTGAATGAGAAGGAGAGGGACATGAGAGATGTGGAGCTATAATTGATAAGACATGGAAACTGATAGGATATAGGGATGAGGAGGTTATGAAACTGTGTGGCTAGAAGATTGGTGGCTCCCTCAACAGAAGTAGGAAAGGTTGCAGGATATGTGGACTTAGGGGCAAAGATAATTGGAGAGAATTCTTATCTAGCTAGCTGCTATCTGGCTGTCATGTGTGTATGTATGTATGTGTATATCTAGAGAGTGCATACAGAACTTTCAGTAGACTTCTGATTTACTTTCAATTAAAACTAATTAGTATACTTTTTTTATACAGATTAAAAAAATGAAGCCATTATTGAGTGATTACGTAAAGAGCTTTCTCAAAGATTTCTCTCAAAGCTTGGTAATAGCTTTGAGAGAAGCCTAAACTACTTCAGTCCCATTCCAATGCACCTCCTGCTACAAGTCATTGCCCCTCTCAAAGCAGTCATTTCACTTTTATTGTTTCTTGGTAATGCTACTGTTTTTCTAAACTTGACAGTTTCATTCTTCCTTAATGAATGAACTTAAAGACAGAGATACTAAGTGCAAAAAAGCATTCCTTGCATTAAAAGTGCTGCATATAATGTATTTGCATCTTTTGGTTACTTATGTAAAAGACAAAAATGATCTAAAAGATCCCAGTGCATAAAATTTTGAGAGCTATTTTTATTCTTCTAGGTTAACATCTGCTTTAATACTTTTTAATTTCATGCCCCCATTTCCAAGGGATAATAGTCTTAAATTCCTGTTTGCTTCTTCTGTACTTAAATAGAGTTTACTCCTGACCAGTAACATACTTTGTTTTAAATGATTTGAATATATTTACAGATCAAACTGTTTACAGTCAGATACAATATCAATTCATAAAAACTTAGTACTTATCACTGTACCAAAAACTAATCATCTCCAAGCTGAATGTATTGAAAAACTTTCAAAATATGGAAGTCACTAAAAACGTGCTATGACATGCTGTGACATGTTATAACGTGCTAACAACATGTTATAACATGCAGCAACACGCCAACAGCATGGCGTAACATGCTACAAAGTGGTATAACATGGTATGATAAGTACAGTGCAGTGTAGCATAATACGCTAACAACATGACACGGCACATTATAACGTGCTAACAACAGGCTGTGACATGCTAACAACATGCTGTGACATGCTAACACCATGATGTAGCATGCTACAATGTGACATAACATGGTAGTATGGTATAGTATATGATACAGTACAGTGTAGCATAGTATAACATGCTAACATCATGACACACTATAACATGTTAACACCATTCTATGATGTGCCAACAACATGATACAACTGTGCTAACAACATGTTATAGCATGCTAATAACATGCCAAATACCTTAAAGGCAAGTTTTTTAAATTACAAGAAAACATCCTATCAGCAGCATGTCATTGATGTGGTTTTTGCCGAAGCAATTTTGTATAGGTGGCCGAATTTCTTATCACCACTCCCAGCTTTTTATAGTTTCTTATTTCTATTCTTTAGCAGCAAAAATTACCTTGTTTGACTGGATTGTGGATTTTGTGAAGATAGGGGATATATAATACAACAGGAAAGATGGTTTGGAGCCTACTTATGAGAGGTTTAAATGCCAGAGTTCATATTTGGTCCTGAAGGGAATAGGGAACCTCAAGAGTTTTGGTGGGAGAGTGATATGATCCTACCTTCACTATAGGAAATGAAGGATGTATTAAAATGAAGAGAGTCTTGAGGTAGGGAGACCAATTAGGAGATTGTTGTAATAGTCCGAGCAAGAGATGGTGAGAGCTTGAAACTAGAGTAGTGAGAGTGGAGGGAAGAAGAAGGATGTGAGAGATGTTACAGGCATAAAAATGACAAGATATGGTAGGCTCAGTGGAATGAAATGAAAGGAGACAAAAATGTTACTGAAGTTTCATAATTGGATGTTTGAGGGAATGGTGATGTCTTTAAAAGAAATGGGGAGGTTTGGCAGAGGAATGAATTTTGAGAGAAAAAGGTATTCATTTGGTCATGTTGAATTTGAAGAATGTTGAGGACATCCTGTTCAAAATGTCCAAATGATAATTGATGTGAGGCTAGAGCCAAAATAAAGGAGGCTAGAGCTAGATCTGTTGATCTGGGGGTCATCTGTATAGAAATGATAATCAAGTCCTTGGAAACTGATAAAAGAGGCTCATTAAGGAAAAGGTATAGAGAGAAGAGGACCTAAGGCCATAGAATATACTTACAGTTAGTGGGCAAGGGATGGATGAGGCTTAAGACCATGAAACTGTAGAAGGAGCAGACTGATTAGGGAGACAACTGTTAGAGAGAATAGTGTCACAAAAAGCTAATCAGGAAAGAATATCCAGGAAGAGAGGATGGTCAACAGTGTCAAGAAGGATAAGGCTTGAGAATAGTCCATCTAATTTGGTAATTAAGAAATCATGGTAACTTTGGAGTGAGAAAAAGGAAAGTTTCGTGGAGAACATAACATTTAGACTAGTCTTTTGGAGGATACAGTAAGATTTCAATGGGTGAAGTAAGGGGGAAAGCATTCTAGTAGAGGGAAGAACACAAGAGACACAGAGATAGGGATATGCTAATTGTGGTTGGGAAGCAGGGAACATAGTCCATCTTGGCTATGGTATAGAAGAAAAATTTTTTGATAAGACTGGAAGGATAGGTTGGGTCTATTTGAATGCTACATAGTTTGGACTTTATTTGATGTTCAAGGGGTAAGCCATTGAAGGATTTTGAGCAAGTTAGTGAGAAGATGTGCTTTATGAAGATTATTACTCTGTTACCTGCCCTGAGCCCTGGTAATGTATGTTTTACTTAGTATGAGCAGACAAAGATTGGTTTGGAGGCAGAGAAAGAGTTAATTAGAATTAGGGGTGCTTAATACTTGTTGATCAAATAATGCCTTGACTATCTATTGAACCCATCAGGTAGCAGCAAAGATCAGTGCCATTCTGTTCCGTGTGCTACAAAATTGTTTGGTATGAGAACCAAAACTTTAATGGGGATGCATGTCTGAAGGAAGTCAGTTTTGTACAACAACTAGTGATTTGGAATTAAAATTATGGTATTTGCATGAAAAAAGAAAAATGGTAAAACATCTATTTAAAGACATCTACTATCAGCCAGGCCTTCCTATTTCAATTTCCAGATAACAGGCAAATTAGATTTAGAAAACTGTTTCTAAAATAGCCCCTTTTGGTCCACATTCAAAATTTAATTCTTACAGTAGCATTAAAAGGCAGTGTGTCTTCGAGAGTAGAGGGCCAACTTTGGAATCCAGGAAATCTGGGTTCAAGTTCTGACTGAGATGTACTGCTTGTGAGACTAGGAGCAGGCAAACTACTTAACCTTTCAGTTGTCCACTCAATTCTCTTAAGATTATAAGTTAAGGACAAATTGCTTAACTGTACCATGGAGGGAGTTTCCATATTTTATAGATGAGGAAACAGGTTTGGAGAAAAATAGCTTGTATAAGCTAGCAGGTAGCAAGTATTCAACCCCAAATCTTCTGGCTCAAGTTCATTTCTCTTCCAGTTACATCAGGCTGTTGTTCAAGAAAATCAATTTGCAAGATAATGAGGGAGAAATTCTACTGTTTAGCTGAGGTGTTTTATTTTAAGGAATGGCTTAAATTCCATATTTTAAAGCCTGTTTTCAATACTGTATCTGTTTATAGTCATAATACTTTTTTTCAGATTGTTTTTGCCTTACTTTTATCCCATTTGTTAAAATAGATAACTGAGGTTTTGGATTTTACTTGTTTTTCTCCTTCCTATTTTGTGTCCATTTTGTAGAAATCTGCTTCCTATCACTCATGTTTGTATAGAAGAAGGAGAAAAACCCATGGTGTTATTGCCATATATGAACTGGGGAAACCTTAAATTGTTCTTACGACAGTGCAAATTAGTAGAGGCCAACAATCCTCAGGTAAGAGAAACTTGCCCAATACCAGTAATGTCTTTTATTTATGAATAATTTATGTTAACATCCTTGGAAGAGGTGAAAAAATACTTATAAATGTAGAATAATTAATGGGAAATCAAAAGCATTGAAGAAAGAAGATAAAAACCTGGCAGGCTGAAGGAAAATGAATTATGATTCCTCTGACTTGACCGGAATGTTTACCCTCCCCCCAAAAAACTGTTGCTGATTTTGCTGAATTTATTTCCAAAGTACATTTATTCATTGTAGTTTAAAACCCTTTAACACATTGGCAATAATTTTTATAACATTTCTGTGAAAATGTTACCTTTTTCCCTTTGTTACAGATAAGGATACAGAGTTCAGAGTTCCTTGCTCAAGATTACAAACGTAATTGCTTATGACCGTAGTTTGAGTTGTATTAGAAAGTTAGATTACAGTCTTTATACGATAGAGCATAAAAAAATTATAGATAGATGTACTTATCTGTATCATAGGTTTATATACATATAAAAAGTGTGTAGATGGACAGCTTTCTATAATATAATTGGATTTATTTATATGCATATTTATACACATGTTTAGGGAATTATGTACATATTTATGGATTTATAGACACATTTATATACACATATACATATATATGTATATATCTAGATATATGTACATCTATCTATCTACATATTGTTTTTAGCCCTACTTGTGTTGTTCTAAGATGAACTGTTAGTTGTTTGATCTACTCACACTGAGAGCCAGTTTTTGATAACAGTCTGCAGTGAGCTCAGGAGAACTCTGAAGTTTTGTTAATAGAGAGATCTTGTAGCACCTTGAAAACATTTTAACAGTATATTTCTTAGAGAGTTGTAAATCTTCCATCTTCTCTCCCATTATCCTCAAAGTCAAAGTGATCATTTGACTCATTTCTGATGCAGTTTATAAACCGGAAGAAGATATCTGTTTAAATACTTTTAACAATCGAAATATATTACCTAGTGTAATGAAATTTATAGTCAAGGTCTAGCTTCTAGAAATGAGTCTGTAGGTGGAAAGAAATATTTAGATCTGGAGTAATATGAAGGGAGGAAGGCACGAGTTGTACTGTAGGTATTTTATTTTGATTATTGACATTACCATTGTGAATCACAGGCAATTTCCCAGCAAGACTTAGTACATATGGCTATTCAGATTGCCTGTGGAATGAGCTATTTGGCAAGAAGAGAGGTCATTCACAAAGATCTGGCTGCTAGAAACTGTGTGTAAGTACTATGCTGTTGTCATCAATTAATAATTAATATTCCCTGGATTTGTGACATATACTACAAAGGTATATTTAAATGATAACCATGATTCGTCTTTTTATTGTCTCCTTTTTTGTTTTCAGCATTGATGATACACTTCAGGTAAAGATCACTGACAATGCCTTATCTAGAGACTTATTCCCCATGGATTATCACTGTCTAGGGGACAATGAAAATAGACCAGTTCGATGGATGGCCCTTGAAAGTCTGGTTAATAATGAGTTCTCCAGTGCTAGTGATGTGGTAAGTTCTGGTACTTCCAGGTATTGATAGAACAAGGAAAAAATGACCTTCTCTTAAGTGCATTCATTTTTTTTATAGAATGCCTGGTGACCAATAACTAAAGAAAACAAATATACTTTATTGTTAGTTAAGCCATCTAATAAAGAGAAATGGTGGAACAGAGTCAGAAGTCATTTATATTTGTTTTGAAATATTTTGCATTGGTTTTTTTTCCTATTATATTTTACCTTCGTGGTTCTCTTGTTTGAAAGAATAATGAAATGAATTTCTAGTTCCTAAATGTGTGAAAAGTACTCAGCTAGGTAGTAAATAGGGAGCTTGAAAGTCTAGTGGGGGATTGAATCTATTGGAATAATTCAGAGACTTTTTTTTTAATAGATCATATATTATTAGAGCCGGAAGATGTCCAGCCCTATTTCATAGAGAACCTTGTCTACGCAATGGAAATGCATAATATAATCATTCATATTCCATGAAACTAGTGTACTTTCTTCATGTATGCAGAGAGCAGTGGAGCCTTTGGTCTATTTTTTAAGCGTCGAGTGTAAACATTTATTACTAGTTGAAGCAGTGTGGTTTAATGGGAAAAAACTGGACTTAGGAGAGGCTTGGATTCAGTTTTTACTTCCAACACTTTCCACCTTTGTGACTTGTACAAGTGACAACTTCTGTGAGTCCTGGTTTCTTTATCTTTTTTTTTGCTTTTTTTTGGTGAGGCAATGAGGTTAAGTGACTTGCCCAAGGTCACACAGCTAATAAGTGTTAAGTGTCTGAGGCTGAATTTGAACTCAGGTCCTTCTGACTCCAAGGCCAGAGCTCTATTCACTGCGCCGCCTAACTGCCCCTGGTTTCTTTATCTGCAGAATGAAAATAACAGTATGTCTGTGTCTGCCTCTCAGGATTCTAATGAATATTTAATATGATACTAGATGCAAATGATGTACAAAGGTTAAGTTTTTAGCCAGTTACACAAAGAGCTGAACTGAGGTCAGCAAAACATTCAATAACCTAGACCACTTGAACAAACAGAATACACTTAGCTTTTTAGCTAACTTCTCACCATATCTGTCCATAACGGAAAATATACTTTACACAGAGAATTATATAAAACTGAATATTTGTGTTTCTTTTGGTGGAGCTAAAAAAAAGTGTAGAGTTGATAAGTAAATAGCAGTATTGGTTATTGCCGACTCCTGATACACAAACTCACTTGAACTATTAGTAACAGTTCAATTCACAACGCATAGTCTAGTTGGGTAGACGTTATTAACATATAACATGCTGGAATTAGAGCACAATATGTGATGCAATGTTGTCTCTTGAGAGGTCAGGAATGAGAAGAGGTAAGCAAGCTGTAGTAGTATGATTTAAAGGGGACCTATAAAGGATGGGTAGGACTGGGACTGTGAGAAAGAGACAGCAAGGCATTCTGAGGGAAGGAAAGAACTTCTTATATTCAAAGTGGGTAAAGAGATCTGCCTGACTGAAATGGACAGTATGGGTTGGAGAATAGTAGCAAGTAAAATTAGATAGGAAGAATAGACTCAGATTATGTGGGATTTTGAATTCCAGGCTGGAGTTTGAGTTGCATTTGAAATGCATTGAAAAGTTATTGTAGATGATTGTATGAGATGGTAAAGTGAGGGAGAAGGGAAGCAGCTTTGTATAGTAAGAAGATGTCTGATCTGGGAGTCAGGAGAACTGGGTTGTGGTTCCCCACTAACTGCCTGTGTCAGTTTTGACAAACCCCCTTATCTTTCTTGGCCTCATTTTCCTTAAATATTAAATGCTGGATTAGAGCACACAACCTCTGTTAGTCCCTTTCCCTCTGTGTCTTTATGAATGGACTTTACAAAAGAGAGAGACTGGAGCCAAGTAACCCAGCTAGGATGTTATTGCTATAACTTAGACATAGGGCCTGAATAGAATGATGACAGTGTGTGTGTGGCAAAGAGAACTTGAATTTTTGAGGAAAAATTACTAATGGAAGGCATTTGTGGTTAGGGATTTTCAGTCCAAGTTGTTGACAGAAATTGTTGACATTGTTGACAGAAATGGGGAATTTGGGGAGGTAGTTTATATTTTAAACATGTATTTTAGGTGATGGTACATCCACAAACAGAGCTTTCATAGAAGGAACTTTGAAATATGAAGTTGAAAATAAAGATTTGAGAAATATTATTGTTAAAGTGGACTCTGCAGTATGGAAAATGGATGGACTCTGCCAAGAAATGTGGCAAGAGAAAGCTGATTCCATTCTTATTGGATAGTTTCTTTATCAATCAAATCAGGACTCTTGTACTCTTCTTCTCTATCCTAATAAACAAAAGTTGAAGAAAAAGAACTCTTATTTAGGTTATTAGAATACCATCTGTGCTGTTACATTTTAACATGAATCTAAACTGCCTTTTCTGCTCAGATTTTTTTCTCTTAGAAAGACTATGTCACGTTGTTAGATTGTCAAAGGAATATACAATTCAAGCTATATTACTCATTGCAAAAATGGTGGTTGCAGTCCTATTCACTATAATCTTTGCATTTAGGAGGGTAGTAGAGTGTGAATTTTCAATAGAGCAATTTATGATTCTTCATATTGTCATGGGTTGTGACTGATTGTTCTGACTCTTCAGTCTGGTCGCATAATTAGGTCACTTATGACTTATGATGCAACTTGTCAGAGGCCTCAAAATTGAATGTCCATATATATGTGTACTACAGAAGAGGCATCATTTCAAGTTTCTGTTAGATTTTAGGACCAAGATTTGGAATGTTAGAGTTTATGATGGTTAAAACAAAAGTACAGTTTTAAATTTGTTTTTGTTGTATCTTTTGTTAATTGAGTATTTATATTTTACCTTTTTAGAAGGATGTTTAGCCATTTTATTATGATCAGTAATTATCAGAGGTGTCTATTTCAAGAATTCTTAGATCTTGTACAAGTTGCCTAAATGTTTTGACAGTAAGGAATGGATATCTGTCATAGTGTTAACTTTGTTTCTTTTTGTATTTTATATGCAGTTTAAAGAATCGCCTTTTACTTTTTGTAGCATATATTTCTCAGGAGACCAATGTGTTCTTCTGTACTTCTTGCCATAGGTGATATGTAGGCAGAAGGACAATGCTACATAATAGCGAGTAAAAAAATTTATTATCTTAGTATTAACAGTGCCTCAAGAACTTCTCTGTAACAATTGAATTTGATTATAATAGCTTCTCTGACACTTGATAGCTAAATATATTATTGTTCCTCTTCTGCTCTGAAAAGTCAACATTGAAATTTTGGTGAAGCAGATTAAATTTTATAAGCATTCTTCATTTCTTTCATAAGCAAATAGTTTGCTGTCTCAAACATTGAAAGGTAGAATGTAGACTGCACCTTCCAAAACTATGCTGTTCTCCTGTCATTCTTAAAATTTACTGCCAAAGAGCCTATTAAGCACAACTATTGTATCAAAATAATACTGAGAATACTTTATAGGATTTCTTTTTAATTAGAGTTACAACTGCTTAGTCGATGTATAGGCTTGGATGATATTCAAACACTGTTCAATTTCTTATGAGCTGAAACTTTGCGTAATTATGGAAATATATGTTAACTTTTTACCTTTCTAAACATTCTGTCTTTCTAAACTATTTCCATTTAGTTTTTCACTTCTAAATGTCTATTATTGTATATTTTCATTGAATGTATGGTGTGCTTAAACAATCTGCCTAGTTGGAAAGGTGAACAATCAGAATTATTCCCTTTTTTATAGTTAATTTAAGTGGTAACCTAGCTACTCATTTTCATGATAAATATTTTGTTAACTTGAAAGAATTATGTCTTCTGAAAGATTAGATCTTTTTCTAAGTTTTATTTTTATTCCTTTTATTATTTAACATTAATCATTTCCCAGTGTACCTTACTCCCCACCTTTTCCTTGTGACAAAGAAAAGCAATTGAGCTAAATTGACCAACATAGTAACTATTACTCTGCCCTCTCTAAGGAGAGGAGGGAAATGGCTTTCATTATCTAGCATTAGAGGTACATTTTTAATATTGGAAGTTGAAAATGCATGCAGTTATTTCAGTGCTCTTTATTGTTTCCTGTATTCTTTGATGGCTTTTGCTTATTACTTGTTAAGTCTCCCATAAATCACATTGCTTCTGCCCAAATGGGGATTTTGCAATTCTTTATATACACACGAAGTGTTTCATGATTGCTTTTGTAAGAATATTAGCATTTTTTGTTATAAGAATAAAATACCACTGCTATAAATTGTGCTTTCATATCTTTTTAGTGGAGGCATTAATTATTTGAAGGGTGGGTGACCTTGCAGATAATACTCCAGAGTACTGGAGAAGAACACCTATAAAATTAATCTCAATTTTTCTCAATTAGTGAACTTCGATCAGAAATATGTGAAACTCCTATTTGAGTATTTTCTTTTTGCTTTCTTTCAAAATAACATCACTCTAAAGGCATCCTTAGTAATTTCTGGATATTGTTTTTACTTAATTTATTATTATTAAATGTGGGTCACTGCATGAAGATCTCATGGAAATATATATTATTTTGTCTTTTTATGTGAATACACCTAAATTATAAAAGCTTTGAGTTATTTAATGATAATTTTTAGTAGCTAGTATAATCTTTCATATGTAAGCAGACCTTGCCTTAGGGATTCGGGGTTCTGAAAATTAAGAAAATACTGTCAAGTAATTTTTAATATTATATCTGTTCTTTCTTTAAAATGAGAAATTTGCTTTCTTTTGGGAAAAGTTAACCTACTTCCAGAAATGAACAGTTTACTTCCTATTGGTCAGTTTACTGTTTCTATTTTCACTATTCATTCTGTCCTTCTGGTTGGATCTTTTAATCCATAGACAAATTAGTTCAAAGGACCTTATGTTGTGAACCTTTCTTCATTATTTCACTTCCTTCAGGGTCTTCTCATTCTACTACATTTCTGTCAGATACCACCTTCTTCAATCACGAGTGTTAGGATGGAGCATTTTCAAAACATCTTACAATGGGAAAAAAGGGGCCATTGTGTCAAACTTGAGTGATGGCTTAGTAACCATCCAATACTGGCTCCTCTGTCTCTCCTAATCCGCAGACCCAGAGGACAAATTCATAACAGAAGTGGCCTCTTTCTCAGTTATGTCTGACTGTCTGTTACCTGGAATAATACTGGATGGACCTCCTGACTTCAGCAAAGGCTCCTAAGACACAGGCTACTGAGGTAAGCACTGGCCCTCAGGACGGTACCTCCAACTTAACTGCCCTAAATGGGGTACTGATTCTCTTCTAAAAAGAGTCTCTGGAGGTATAAAAATTATTTGAGTATATCAACCTATTCTCTCTACCATCTTTCTTCATTAAGTACTTAAGGTAGTTTTGTACTCTCTCTTTAAGTCCCTCTCCACAAATAACTGAGACCCCACATTGACGATTAAACATATATGAATGTCTTAAAGATCACTTAAAGTTATTCTTTCCTCATTCTTGAAATATGAAGCTTAGCAAAATTTCTTGGGACTTTTCTTATCTCAGAAACAGGTCCTTTAAAGACTTTATTTTATTGCTTTAATTTCTTATTCCTTTCTTCATCATTTTTTCTTTCAAAACAAAATGTTTGACCTGACCTTTTTTGATTTTTTCTTCATCCTTCTTACTTCAACTACTCAGGCTATTTTCTACCATAATTATAAACTGTGATTCTCAATATTTAAAAAACTGCTTTTTATTCTTGTTCTTGTGTTCACTTATAGTTTTTTTCATCCCTTTACCCTTGCATTTATAAGTGAAGAAGAAATGCTAGAAGGTGAAAAGGTATACTTGTGCTTTCTGACTTTAGAAATAAAAAAATATTTGGAGAGAAATTTCCATCAGACAATTATCTATGTATCTACAAAATTAGGCATAAAGAAAAATCTTATATTCCAACACATTTTGTTCCTTTGGGAACTATCTTCTGTGTTTCACTCATCTCTTCTAGGTTATATACAGGAAGGTGCCTCCATGACAGAATTCTTTACATGTTTGTTTTCAGTGATAAAGATGATGAGAACTAACTACAGTTTGTGGCTGCAAGTTGCACAAGATTCACAGGGGTAGAAAATAGTATTCTTTTGTATTTAAAGGAAAGTTACAAAAGATAAACCAGAACTGGAAGTCACCAATCCCTCCAGTTAATTAGTTATGACTGTAAGTCGATTTATCTGAGTTTTATATTCCCATGTTGTTCATTATTGAAAT
Organism: Phascolarctos cinereus; assembly: GCF_003287225.1. Taxonomy (NCBI): domain Eukaryota; kingdom Metazoa; phylum Chordata; class Mammalia; order Diprotodontia; family Phascolarctidae; genus Phascolarctos; species Phascolarctos cinereus. The sequence continues at coordinate 121,622,422 of NW_027556098.1, read as the reverse complement.
ATTGATATCTGTTTTTAATGTGGAAGGCAGCAGCACAAGCATGTTAATGTTTAGCATACATATTACATTTTATATTCCTTTTTGGACTATATCAGTTTTATTAGAATTATGAAGTAATAGGATCATAGGATTATAGATTTAGAGCTGGAAGGGAGCTTAGAGGACCTTATATCCAGCCTTCTCATTTCACAGATGAAGAAACTGAGACCCAGAGAGGGAAAGTGACGTACCTAGGGTCTCAGCTAGTAAGTGCCTGAGGTAGGACTTGAACTCAGGTCTTTCAGATTAAAGTCCAGCACTGTGTTTGCTATACTGCCTAACCACTCATCTCAAAGAATGTTTAAGACTTTCCATCATTTAGGTGATAGTTAAGATAGTCACTCATATAATTATTGTGCATTTGCCCTTTAAACAAAAAATAATAGCTGCTTGTCTATCTTTGCATAATTAAAATCGTCATATTAATATATGCATAGTTATTATTGAAAAGGCTTAGAAAATATTCAGTTTGAAGGTTAATGTATTCTTTAGAATTATGGGGCATTTACACATAAATGTTAGGTATTTAGGAACTGTTTTACTCTTGTGAAGCCTGTAGTTTCTGTGTATTAGGAAAGCTAATCTGAAAGTTCCTAGATAATGAATTGTTCAGTATTACTATTGTTTTATTGGACTTTAACTTCCATTATTAGACATATTCAGTTACAGTATTTAAGCCTTTTAAAGGAAACTCTTCCACTAATGGTAGTTGATTTCTTAGTAGGGAAGGGTAATCTTAATTCTCACATTTATCTATATTTCTTGGCATTTGACTGAAAGACATTTAAAACTGGCGCCATAAATTTTTTTAGTTGAGTAATTTGATAACTATGTTGCTAAAAGGGATAACCCAGCTACTCTTGGTTCTTGGCTTCATTTTTCCGTATCTCCTAAATATGAATATTACCTAAGGTCAGGGCTTGCTAGCTTGTTCTTCTCTTCTATAGGATGACCCTTGGAGGTTTCATTTATCTACTTCTGAGTCGGTACTTTCAACCCTATCTTGAACTGCAGTGCTATATCTCTAATTGCCTGCTAGATATTGCCACTGTCACTTCAAATTCACCGTGTCCAAATTGAAAGGAAACATATTTCCTCCTGGTTGCTCTCTGGACTTGCCCATTTTTGTCAGTTATTCAAACTTGAAAACTTATTTGTCTTTGATTCCATCCATCCAGTCACCAAGTCATATCAGTTCTTTCTAAGGAATGTCTTTTGAATGCATTCCTTCCTTCCTAGTCTTGTAATTCACCTGAAGCCAGTCCAGACTCTCATTATTGCAAAGCTCAGTGATTATAATGATCACGAAATTGGTCTTTTAACTTCCAATCCCTCCCTCCCTCTTTACTCCATCTTATATTACCATATAAATCTTTATGAAGTGCCACATTGCACATAATAGCTAACATTTTTATAGTGCTGTAAACTTTGCAGTATACTATACATAAATGATCCTTATTTGATAACATGTTATACACTGCTTGAAAATCCTCAGTGGTTTCTCATTGTCTACAGAGAAAGTCTGAACTCCTTAGTGTGGAGTTAAAGGCACTTCATCGTCTATATACTTGTGTCCCTATATACCTTTCCAGCCTTACCACTTCCTACATGCTATTATACAAATGCTCTCAATTAAGCTGGTATTCTTATTCTTATTTGCTTATAGTGTTGTCCCTGCCTGGAATACCTTTTTCCTTTCTCAGTGCTTGGGTTTCCTTTAAGACAGAGCAATAATGATAATAATAATAGCCAATGCTTATAGATAGCCCTTTAAGATTTGCAAAATGTTCCGCTTGTTATTTCATTAGATCCTCACAACAACCCTGTGAGATAGATATTATTATTATTATGCCCATTTTTCACATGAAGAAATTGAGGCTTAGAGAGGTTAAGTGACTTGCCCAGGGTCAAGCAGTAATTGGCTGAAGCAAGATTTCACCTCTTCCAGTTTACAAAAGTACTGTGGAATATCATGTGTACCATTAGCATATGTTACCTAGTATTCTTGTTTATCTTTTAATGTATAGGTCCCCCTCCTCAGTTTACTTTGCCAACACATACCCCAAGGTGTGGTGTAGGGGACTAAAATCAATTTGTTTTGGTAATGATGATTTTGCTTGGCACTATTCATAACAGCTCCAGTATTGTTTCAGAAACTCAAAGAAATAAGATTACCTTTAACTCCTCCTTGTCCTTAGAGTTCTACACTCTTCCTTTTTAAAGCCCACCCACCTCCTTCCCTCACCCATAATTTTGTTAGTCCCTGCATTTTACTAGGTCTTTGTGAGGAATGACTTTTAGATTCAGCCTTCTTACCCTATGTCCATAGTCACCACCTCATTCAAATCCTGGAAAACTTGTGCTTAGATCCCAATAGTCCTGGTGTCCTTGACATTCCATTCTTCTCTGCACATCTCTAACAGATTAATTGTCTAAAATGACATTTTTATCAGTTCACTATTAGGGTAAAAAACTAACAGTGATTCCCTCTTTCCTAAATCTAGGCATTTCCTTTTGACATCACATGTCTTCATTTTGATAAAACTTTTTCTCTGTTCAGCCTCATCTCTCACCATTTTGTAATGAAAGTCACTTGCTTTTTTGTCAGGCTTATCTCTTTATCATCATTGTTATAGGATATACCATTCTTAATTTTTTTTTCTTTTTGGTGAGGCAATTGGGATTCAGTGAGGATATACCATTCTTAATAGTATGTGTCTTTGTTCATGGAACTTTTCTCTCTCTGCCAATTTAAATGTTATGGTTTTTTCTTTTTCCCCAAAGCCTAACTCAAGGTACACCTATTTGAAGTTTTCCCTGACTAATCAAAGCTTGTAGTTTCCACTAGTTGGAATTTCTTCAACACTTAAGTAAGCAATATGTACTTTACTCTTATTTATTGAACAGATAATAACTGTTTGCCTATAACATGCAAGACACAGTATATAATTAAGGGAGCATTCAGGTAAAGATAAAACATAGCCCTTGCTGTCAATGAGCTTATAGAGAGATGGACACATACACAAATGTTTCTTAAACAAATTAGTACCTTCAGCCAGGTACAAGTGAAATAATGTGAGTTCAGAGGATGAAAGACTTACTTGCAGTTGAAAGAGCTTTATGGGAGGAGGTGGCATTTAAGCTGAGCCTTAGGTGGAACTAGGAGAAAGAAAAGTTTAGGTAGAAGAAATGACATGACCAAAGACATTCGTGCAAGATGTGTTTGGTGAATAGTCAGTGTCAATTTTAGTAAGAGGGTCTGTGTAGGGGAGTGGTGGGACATAAAGCTAGAAGGGTTAGGGGCAGGTCAGGAAGTACATGAGCTCTTCTTGAGGAGTTTGGGTTTTTTCTAGTGGGGACCAGGTAAACATTGAAGGCTTTTGAGCAAGAGAATGTCAAGATTATGACGTTAGAAATTTTGATTTGGCAAACGATATCTAGTTTTTCAGATTTATTTCATATTACTCACCATCACACACTCAATATTACAGCAAAACTGGCCTGTTTGCTGTTCCCAGAACTCAAAACATTCCACCTCCCACCTCCATCCCTTTCCATAGCCTATACCTCATACCTGGAAGGCTCTTTTGCCTCATAGACTCCTTAATTTCCTTCCTTTTCCTATTAGAACCTTTCCTAATTCGTCTAATTGTTAGTGCTTTTATCTGCCTTACATTATATATTTATTTGTAACTTGTGGTCCCTGATAGAATCAATCAGTCAATAAACATTAAGCACCTACTGTGTGCCAAGTTCAGTGCTAAGGGCTGAGGATATAAAAAGAGGCAAAAGACAGTCCCTGCTCTCAAGGAGCTTATACTATAATGGGGGAGGCAACGTGCAAACAAATATATGCAAAGCAAACCATGTATGTGACAGGAAATAATTTTAAAAGGGAAGACACTAGAATTAATAGGGCTTGGGGAAGGCTTCCTGTAGAAGATGGGATTTTAATTGGTGAAGCCAGAGAGGTCTGTAGTCAGGACCAAGTAAGGAGAATGTTTTAGACATTATGAGAACCACCAGAGAAAATGCCCAGAGCTGAGAGATGGAGTATCTTATTCATGGAAAAACCAGAAGGCCAATGTCACTGGATCGTAGAATATATATTGGAGAGTAAGGTGTAAGTAGACTGGACAGGTAAGAGGAAGGTTAGGTTATAAAGGGCTTTGAATGCCAAACACAGCATTTTGTATTTCTTCCTGGAGGCAATAGGGAGCTACCAGAGTTTGTTGAGTGGAGGATTGTGCTTTAGGAAAATCACTTTGTTGGCTGAAAGAAGCATGGATTGGAGTTGGGGAAGACTTGAAGCAGGCCAAATCCCCCTGTAGCTAGCATGATAGTCAGGGTGTGAGGTGCCGAGGGCCTGCGTTAGAGCACAGAGTTGGGGGGTGGTGCGTGTCGGAGGAGAGAAGGGGCCTACGTACAATATATTGCAAAGGTAAAATCAACAGGCCTTGTAAATTTTGTGAGCACCAAGACCATTGTTTCATTTTTTCTTGGTATTCCCAGCCCCTAGCACACTGCCTTACTGGTAGGTATGTAATTAAGAGAAGAAGAAAAAAACCAAACTAATGAATTGGATTCTTTCCAGTCTTTGCTTGAAAACCTCACATGAGGCAGACCCTACTCTCTCCCAAGGTAACTGATTCCATGTTTGGTTTACTCTGGTTGTTATAAGTTTCTCCTTATATCCTTTTTTAAAATCTACCTTTTTTTCCCCCTCCTATTTCTGCCATCTGGGTCCAAGCAGAACAAGTCTAATTCCTCTTCTGCATGACAGCCCTTTAAGTCCTTGAAGTCAGCTCTCATGTCCCAACTATCTTCTTTAGGTTCAGCATTCCTATATCCTCTTAATTGAGTCTCATGTGGCTTTATCTCAGGGTCCTTCACCATCTTGGTTGCATTACTTTGGATGCTCTCTAGCTTGTCATTGTCTTTTGTCAGGATTACAGGTGTGGTCTGACCAAAGTAAGATATAGTTTAACTTTCTCCTCCTGGAGATGTCCTAGACCTCTCAGTGCAGGGATCAGAGAGATCCCTGCCAGCTTCAGAGTCATGAAGGCCTGGGTTCAAGGCCTGCCTGGGACATATCCTGACTGTGTGATCCTGTGCAGCTCTCTCAGGGTATAAGGTGCAGAGAAGTTGCTGTTTCTCATTCCAGACACTCCTTCTCCTACCTCCATGCCTTCTTTCATCACCTGGGCTTAGAAAGTTCTCTCACTTTGCCTCTGCATCTTGTTTCCCTGGCTTTTTTAAAGATTCAACACGTGTCACTTTCTGCAGAAGGTCTTTTCCAGTTCTACTAATTGCTAATGCCTTCGCTTCTGTGATTACCTTACAGCTACTCTATATATATCTTGTAGGTACCTTGTTATTTTCATATTTGCCTCCCCATTAGAATTTGAACTCCTAGATCTCAGGGACTGATTTTGCTTTTCATTCCCTGTGCTTAGCACAATGCCATGTAGTAAGCACGTAATAGATGCTGGCTGACTGACTGACCTGTATTAGAAGACGGAGTTTTCTCATCTGAGAGTTCCCAATGTCAGTGAAATCATAGATCTACTCTATATTCCTATTCCTAAGATGCCATCACCTTTTGATTTATAGTGTATTTTTAGCCTATTAAAATCCCTAAATCTTTTTCGATAAACTGTTGACTTCCATCATCATGATTTACTTACGATATTGAAATCTAAGTGCAAGACTTTATAATTCATCTCATTTAATTTAATTTTATTAGATTCAGCCCAGTGTTTTAGCCTATCAGTCTTTTAATCTCTCCTTCATAGCTCTACCATGTAAAAATCTGATAAGCATTACTACACCTATAGCTTTATCCAGGTCATCAATTAAAAAAAAATGTTAATCAGAATAAGATCAAGCACAGTGCCTGGGAAAAGTACTCTTGACTTTTTTTCCAAGTTGATGTCGGACCATCAGCCCCTTTGAATTTTGCCTTCTGACCAGTTTTCAGCCAGCCTAACTGTAATATCAATTCCATCTTGTCTGTTTGATGAAAAACTTTGTCAAGTATTCAAATACTTTGTAAAAGATAAATGAAGCTGGTCTACGATGACCTGTTTTTGACCATGATGAGACTTGATGATCACTGCTTCCGTTTCTGGGTCTTTACTAACTATCCCTTTCCTGATATTTTCTAGAATTTTGCTAGGAATTGAAGTCATATTTACTGGCCTATAGTTTGCAGATTCTGTTCTCTTCCTTTTTCGAAAATTGAGATAATATTTGCCCTACTCTATTCCTTTGACACTTCTCTCACTTGTTACTGTTTTTCATAGATTACTGAAATTGTTTCAACCATCACATCTGCCTGTTCTTTCAGCAACCTGGGAGGTGTAGTTCATTCAGGCCTGGTGAACTGAACTTATCAAGGGCAGCTAGGTGTTCTCTTTCTATTACCTTGTCTTGGGCATCATCTTCTTATTTTTAGCTGTTATTTTTATTCTGTCCTTTCTAGACCAAAGATCATTTTCCATGGCAGAGAAAACAGGAACAGCCTAAGAGTCAAGCAGTTGTAACATCTACTCTTAACAACAGTTTTATATCCCTTGAGGCATCTAGGTGGTACAGTGGATAGTGCACTGGGCCTGGAATCAAGAAGACCTAAATTCAAGACCTTTATTAACTCTGTGATCCTGGGCAAGTCATTTAACTTCTGTTTGCCTCAGTTTGCTCAACTGTAAAATGGGAATAACAGCACCTGCCTCCTAGGATTGTTGTGAGGATCAAATGAGATAATATTTGTAGAAAGCTTAGCAGAGTGCCTGGCACATAATAGGTGCTATATAAATGCTTATTCCTTTCTCCTTTCCCCTTGTTTGAGCCTACTCTTTTTCCGAAATTTATAAAATAATAAATTTTTGTTGTCATTACCTTTCTTGACCAATTCCAGCTCATTCTAAATGTTAGTGTTTGTGAAACTATTTTGACAGGATTGTTCATAGTACCTATGCTTTTAAATTCATCCTCCATCATTGGCCCTTGCTTCCATATTCTCTGTATGTCTTTTAAAAACATAAGCTGGTTAATTCTTGAATCCATATTAAGTCACCTTAATCTTAGTACTTTCCCTCTGAAACTACCCCCACTTGATCCTTTATATCTCTTGTTTCTACATAGTTGTTTGTATGTTGTGAGCTTAGCTTAGCTTAGCTTCATCCGTAAAATGGGGATAATAATTCCAACTTAGACTGTGAGCTTCTTGAGAGCAAGGAATATTTTTTGCCTTTCTTTGTATCCCCAGTGCTCAATACAGTGCCTGGAGCATTGTAAGTGCATAGTAAATACTAGTTGACTGGACTGACTGATTAAAACAGTTCCTCTTTTCCTCATCATCAGAATTGTTTGTTTTTGTACTTTCAAAATTTCTCTCTTGAGAGCTTTCAACACTTCCTGGGCTGACTTCCATTGTAGGTCTATGGGATCCTTTCCCCAAAATTCTTTGAAGTATTCTCAATTAAAATTTAAGGTACATTCCGTCACTTTGACCTCCTGTGTTATAAATTATTAGATGAAGATGGAATGATTACTTTTTCCCAAAGTTTCCATCGTTTTTAACTCAGCAACTGGTTCTTCATTGGTATCCATCAGCTTCAGAATAGATGATAATATAAATAATAAAAACAACCAGCATTTATATAGTACTGTAGTGTTTACAGAGTACTTTAAATATCATCTCATTCTATCCTCACAACAAACACATTGTGAGCTAGGTATATTTATTATCCCCATTTTACAGGTGAAGAAACTGAATCTGAGAGACTGAGTGATTTACCCAGGGTTACATAGGTAATAAGTGTCTTGAGTTAGGATTTGAACTGAGGTTTTCCTGACTCCAAATCTAGCACAGACTCCAAATCTGTATCTACTATGCCACAAAGTTCTTGTTAATTCCTCTACCATTTGAAGGATGAATTATCATTAAGGCAAGTAAAAAGTTATTAGCTAATCTGATTATTCAGCAAATTTCCAGATTATTGACACTATTATATCTTTTTTCTTTGCTAGACTTGTATCTGGGTGCTTTGTACTTTATGCCAGTGATGACATTGTTTATGTTTCCACCTTTGTTGAGTTTCACCCCAAAACTCTACACTTTGCTTTTCTAGTCTTGTCCCTGGATTTCCTCACATTTAATATATCTTCTTAAGATACAGTGGTGCTCTACCTCTTCCACTCTACCATACTGCATCTCATTTCTTTTGAATAAGTCAGATCCTTGCAGAATATTCCAGTTATGGCTCCCATTCCACCAAGTCTCAGTGATATTCCTACAGTGACAAATTTGCTTCCTTGCATTAGGATCTCTAGTCCACTTTGCTTATTACCTACACTTTTTTTGTGTCCAGATATAGGAAGTTATGAATTCATTTCTGTCTCCTTTAACACTTGGGCATGTCTCTTTCTTCCCACATTGCAGCTTCTCTCTATGATTAAAATACGTCGGGAGTTTTCTACCTCAACCTTTCTTTTGCAGTTTAATGACTTTTTTTATTTAGGTTTGCCGCCTTCTCAAGGAGGCTTGTCCTAATTCCCCAAGGTGTTATTACATTTCCCAAGGCATTGTATATTTTGTGTATGTCCGGTATTTACATCTGTGAATGTATCATATTAGAATTTAAGCTTCTTGAAAACAAAGACTCTCATTCTTATATTTGTTTTCTGAGCACCTAGGACAGTGTCTGGCTCATAATAGGTGCTTGTCAAAGAATGAAGGCATACTTGAGCATAGATAACATTTACTTAACCATGGCAAGAAAACCAAAACATCACCTGCTATGTACAGATTGCCTCTTAGTTCCCATACTCTAGCCATGGTTTTTGGAAGCAGAATTCACTTACTCACTTTTAAGATCTTTTTAGTCTAGTTTCCAGTCTAATTATCCTACTGACGTTGCTCTCTCCAAGATATCCATTGACCTCTTCTTTACTAAATCTGTTGTTCTTTCTCAGTCCTCATCCACTTAACCATTCTCCTGAATTTAACACTGTTGGCCATGCCCTCTTCTTGGGTACGAGCTCTTTGTATGATTCCTGTGATACTCTTCTCTCCTGGTCCTACTTCTCACTGTGTCATCACTCCTTGGTTCTCTTCTTGCTCTGTAAGTGTGGATATTCTCTTAGGCTCTGTATTAGGCTGCCTACTCTTTATCTGATCCATCCTTTGGTTGTTTCCTGTTTCCATGTGTTCAGTGATCATTTTGTTGCACCTCCTCCTGCACCCATCTCTGTCTCTGTCTCCTATTCTCTCACTGTCTCTCTGTCTCTCTCTCTCTCCTGTTCTCTCTGTCTCTCTCCTGTTCTGTCTCTGTCATATTCTCTGTCTCTGTCATATTCTCTCCCATTCTCTGTCTCTCTCTCTGTTACTTACACACACACACACACACACACACACACACCCTTAAGTCCTAATGTCTTTTTTGACCTCCAGCTCTACATTTCCATCTCCTTCCTTGCACATCTGGACATTGCACCAGCACTTCACATTCAGGATGTTTAAGATTGAACTCATCATTTTCCCCTCAAAAAAGATCTGCCCTTATTTTAAAAAAGGCCAGGGCATTGTGCTATGCCTCAGGGACCAAGAAAGAAACATCAAAATAGTTCCTGGCCTTAAGGAGCTTATGTTCTAGTGAAGGATACAAGCACATGAACAGAAAGTTCCCTCCTTCTGTTTATTGGCACCACCATCTTCCTAATTACCCAGTTATGAAAACTTCAAATTAGATTTGGTTTCTTCTCTCCACCACATTCAAAAATAACAAGAGGATGGATAGAGAAAAAAGCTAGAGCCTCCATTTGGGGAACATTTATTTGAACCTTGGCTAAATTTTTTCCCCAGGCTCTTCAGGGCCTCATTTAGGTACCACTTCTTCAGAAAGTGTTCTGATTTCCCTCTTCTCTTTATTACCCAGCTGAAACTAATTTCTTTCTACTTTTGCTTCTTATACCAGCTTGTATAGACCTCCTCCTTTGCCATTATAAAATTATTTATCTCATTTATATTTATGTAAGTTTCCTATTACTAACATTAGGTTGTAAGCTCCTTGAAGGCAGGCATTGTGTGACTTTTTGTTTTCTGAACTCTTTGTATCCCAGTACCTACTTTTATCACTTTGTATCACAATGTCTTGTGCATATTAGCTTCAGAATTAGGATCAAGGGGAAGCCAATGTCTTCCCTTAACAAACTGGAAAAACTACATGGACATATAGGAAAAGGGACCATTATGTAATTCTCACTTCAGAATTGAGACTCTGCCAGTTTTGAGTTGCAATTTGGGAGATAAGTGAGATTGTCATTGAAATGACCAGAAGAAAGAGTAAGCTTGAGCAGATATGTCTAAAACTAATCTGATATGTTAAATTGGAATATAAAATTTAACACAGAAATAAAATCAAAAAGTGACAGTTTATATATCATTTTCATTGAATTGTATAACTTAGAGTCACTTAGAAGTTGTAGATCGTGATTATTTGATAAGTCTTAATTCTATAGGCAGTTAAAAATTATAATAGTGTGTTGTAAATACACAGAAATTCTTTTAGCTAACAAGAAAGAAGGGCCTGCAGACTGAAGACAGGTCTAAGATGCAAGCTCTATGGTATAGATAAGAACTTTTGAGAAAGCAGTTTTTGTCTCTGGAATCCAAAAATCAAACAGCATACCTAATAATAATCCATTTTTATTTCTTCTTACTATGTGGTTTAATATTTATGACATATCTTAAGTGAACCCAGTCCATTAGCATATTCATGTTATTTCTTGACCTCTGTGTGTGTATTATTATTAAAAACATTAAATTGGGAGTCAGAAGATAAGAAGTCCTGGCTCCCTGCTTTACACGGTGTAAAACCATGGGCAAGTTACTTCTTAGAACCTGTTTTCTTAACCTGTCAAATTAAAATAATAACTGTCCTGACTATATTACAAGTGTTATGGATCCAATGGGATAATGTTTGTGAATACACTAGAAATACAAGATGGTGATACTATCATAATTTGAGTGGATATGACCAGTCAGTGCTTTATGAGCAGATGAAAATATTTTTGGCCTTTTTTAGATTTGTCATTAACTTTTATTTGGCCCTCTCTAATCTTAAACTGACTAGACTACTTTAGCCACCAGGCAATTTCTTCTTAGCTATTCTCCAGACTCCTCTCTGCTACCTTCAAGATATGTATTCTTCATTCTAATAATTAGTGATGCAGTGTGAAAATTTGATTTTGTACCTGTCTTGATGTTAAATTGAATTACAACCAAAATACAATATTTGCTTTTGTTTTTTTGTTTTTGCTTTTTGGTGAGGCAAGCGTGGTTAAGTGACTTGTGCAGGGTCACACAGCTAGTAAGTGTAAGGTTGGATTTGATCTCAAGTTCTCCTGACTCCAAAGCCAGAGCTCTATCCACTGCGCCTCCTAGCTGTCCTCAAAATACAATATTTGGACACAGGGTTTGACATTTTAAAATTTTAGTACCAATGTCTCTATTTCTCTTGGTGGTTTTTTTTTGTTTGTTTTTGTGAGGCAATTGGAGTTATGTGACCTGCCCAGGGTCACACAGCTAGTGAATGTTAGTCTATTTTTAAGGAGTCCTTGGCCTCCTGGACACTCCACTCCAGCTTGCTCTAGAGATGTTAGATTCTAGAACTGGGGATAGACTTTGTCCCAGAGTTCACTAGTTTAGTGATGTCTTCTTGAACTTACCTTTGGCGACTTCTGGGAAGAGGAGGCTGGACTATTAGCCATCTTGAGCTACTAGGAACAACAGCAGGCGAGGTTGAGTGGTGTGTCCATTTTAGATGCCTGCTGTTCCCCTCTGCTCTCCCTGTAAGATTAGTAGGCGGCTGTGGCAAGAGAATTGTGGGGCACCAGTGATGGCTGAAAGGGAGAATTGGTAAGAATGCATGATCAAAGAATGGATAAGTCCCTAAGTGCCCCTCAGGAGGGTTCCATAATAATTCATGCATATGTATGTATGTATGTATATATTTATGTATTTGTATATATAATATATATGCATGTATATAGATATAAATATATACCCGCATACACACTATTTAGGCTAAGCCCTTGAGGCAAACTCAAGCCCAGGCAAGACCAGCCTCCCCTAGGGTGCTTATACTCCATGGGACAATTCTATTGTGAGTGAGGTTCCTATCTATTCCTTAGGCACTGCAGCTTTTCTTCACTGCTTTAATGTGGAACACCCATTCTTGTTACACTGTTAAAAACAAAACCATCCAAAACTACATGATTATAGGTACGCAAAAAGCCTTTGACAAAATACAACAGTCATTTATGGAGAGGAGAGACCCCTCCCTAGAAAGTTTTGAAATAGAAAGATCATTTAAAAAAATACACATATGCACTCACATTATATATGACTGAGGAACACTAGAAGCAGTGAAATAAGAGAAAGTAAAGGTAAAAACATAGTCAAAGATTATCCCTATTTGCTGATGTGATGGTTTACTTAGAAATCCTTAAAGAGTAAGAAGATAAATTGAGACAACTTAAGTAAAGAGCAAGATGCAGAGTAAATGCATAAAAATCAACAGTGCTTCTATGTAACAATACAAGATCTAAAAAGAAATTACAGGTTCCATTCAAAATGACTACCAAAAGCACAAGCTGTCTAAGAGACAGTCTTCCAAGATAACATAAGATTTTAAAGATTGAATTTAAAATACTCTAGACAACAAAATAATGGCTTACATGTTTGAAACATTCAGTGCTCCTGGCTTGACACACTAATACAATAAAATTGGTGTTACCAAAATTAATTTACAGATTAAATGCTAAGACAGTCATGGTCCTGAGGAGATGCTTTATAGAGCTAGACAAACTAATAACATCTGTTTAGAGGAATACATGTTTTATAATCTGAAAGGAAATAAGGAAAAGAAATGGAAATGAAAGGAGAAATAGAACTTCTAGACTTCACATATTTTAAAGCAGTAGTTAATCAAGACTATTTGGTAGTATGTTAAAAAAAAATAGGAAAATTACATCAGTGTAACCAACTAAATATGAAAGAATCAGAAACATTTTAATTCAGTAACCTAGCTTTCAATAAAATGGTACATGAGTAACTTGAGTAAGTACTTCCTATTTGACAAGAACTTCTGGGAAAGCTGAAAAGCAGTTTGACCAAAATTAGTTTTAGACTAATAGCTTACATTATATGTGACAATAATCTGAAAATGTTTACCTGGCCTGCACATTCAGGGTCACACCATAGAAACTTTAGAAGAAAACCAGTGCAGATGCCTTTTGTATTATGACTCTGGTGAGAACTCTTAACCAAATAAGGAATTGTGCCAGTCACCAAAATTAAAATAAATAATGCTTATTACTTGAAGTTGAAAAGCTTTTTGCATAAACAAAATCAATGAATTAGGATAAGAAGGAAAGCTATCAACTGAGGAAAAAAGTCTTTGCATTAGATAGCTCTGATAAAGGCCTGATATCCAAGCTGTATATGAAACTAACACAAATATACAAGGGCCAAGATCCATTCCCCAATAAACAGTCAGAAAAGATATAGTTCTCAAAAGAATTTCAAACTGTTAATAACCATATGAATACTGTCCAGATAACTAATAACAAGTGCATTCAAATCAAAAGAACTCTGAAGTTTCATCTCACACCCAGCAAACTGACCAAGATAAGAAAATGGGGAAGGAAATAAGCATTTAATGAATGCCTACTATGTACTAGGTATTGTGGTAATAGTTTTACAAATATTTATCTCATTTAGTCCTCACAACAACCGTTAAGGGTAAGTGATAGTATGATCCTCATTTTATAGTTGAGGAAACTTAGAGGCAGACAGAGGTTAAGTGACACAGGGTTATACAGGTAGGCCGTGTCTGTGACTGTATTTGAACTTCAGTCTTCCTGACTCCAGGCAAGGTGCTGTATCCATTGTACCACCTAACTGCCATTGAAGAGGTTATGGAAAGACAGGCACGCTATTATATTGTTCTTGGTGTTGTCGAATTGGTCCAAACATTCTAGAAAGCAATTTTAAATTATACTAAGAAAGTAAATGAAATGCCCATACTTTCTGATCTAGAGATCCTGCTGTTACCTATAATACCCTGAGTATGTCAAAAATAGAAAAAGCCCCACATACACCAAAATTTTATAACAGCTCTTTTCGTAGTACCAAAGAACTGGGGCTGGGAGGGGGGGGAGAATAGTGCATGTCTATCAGATGGGAAATGGCTAAATAAATTGCTGCCCTCATGCGTCTTACCATCTAGTAGAGTGGTGAAATACATATACAAATAGGTATAATAAAAAAATAATACAAGCTCAGTATAGAGTTAGAGTATTATGTGTGTCTTGAGAAGGGAAAGATTAGACAAGGATTCTGAGAAGGCATCGTGAAGTAGGCAGCATTTGAGTTGACCTTTAAAGGACTAGAAGAATTTGGGTAGATGTGAAGGAGAATGGGATGGGGAAAACATTGAAAGGAATATTTGACATGTTTGAGGAACTGAAAGTAGTCCAGTTTGGCTAGAATGTGGAACATAAGGATAGTAGTAGTATGAGATCAGTCTGGAAAGGTAGAGGAGCATTAGATTATAAGGACTTTGCCACACTAAGGAATTTTAACATTATCTGACAGATAATCCTAACCCTGCTGCTATTTATTTTCTCTGAGACATTGACCCTCTCTAGGCTTCTCATCTGTAAAATAAGGGGCTTGGATCAAATTTAGGGTCGTTTCCATCTCTTAAATCTTATGATCTTAAAGTGGAGAGCCATTGAAGAGTTTTGAGCAGGAGTGATATGACCAGATTTGTGCACAATAATAGCTGATACAGTATATAGAGCTTTATGCTTTATAGAGGCCTTTACATACATTGCTTCATGCAGCGTTTTATTATCCTGTTTTATAAGGAAGATTAATCTGACAGTCATGTGAAGAAGCAATTAGAGGGCAGAGATAGGAAGATTGGAAAGTTGGTTTATATTGTTAATATATAGTCTTCATTTCATAGGTGCACAAAAGTGTTTTATAAAAACCGTAGAGAAATCCAAGAAAGTATATGTGGGTATCCATCAAAAAAGCATTATCATATATCCTTGGTTGCTGTTTTCATAAATTTGAACTATATTTTTCCTTATCCTTGTTTAGTATAATTTCCATGGTTGGCAAGTCTTGAATATGGGGAGTCTTAAATCCCTGTTTACATTCAGTTTTTATTCTGTTTTCTGAAATGTGTGAGATTATTGCATACAAGCAACTCAGTGAAGTAACTGGATTTTTCCAAGAGGACTACTTCTATCAATATAGTCTTTAAACAGCTTTTCCACTGAGCAAAAGTAATTATCGAGGACCAGTAATAATAATAACCCAAACATATATAGCAGTTTAACTACTGTCCTCCACCATTTGGTTGACTCATGATGTGGAGTAATCCAGGGATCTAAAAGGACTGTCCTAGCAAAACAAACAGGTCCTATTCTATTAAGTTTTGGAATAGCTACAGTCTCTATTGATAGAGGGAATATCCAAACTGACAAATTTACAGACCTTTTCATTATTGAAGTAAAATAAGTTCAATTTCTATCAGATGTTTATAGTATTAACTCTGCTTTCTAAATTGAGTGAGTTCTTTGAAAATCACCATGTAATTGCTTTGTAATGATATTTTAAATCATTTTTAAGTCTTTAATAAGAATTGTCAGTCACTTAATGTAAAGAAGTTATAGTTTCTTTTCAGTAATGAATAATGTAGCAACTTTTGGGAACACTGGAAACTTGGGCTATGTAGGTTTAGAAATCTTATTGGCACACAGGTAGTGAATAATATAGCTTTGATTTGGACCCAGATTGGGGATGAACTGCAAAGATTTTACCTGGCACTCCAGGGGGAAAAATAAATGCATAACTGCTTTAAAGTTTAATCCTCATTATTAACATTTTCTCATTCGCTTTCTTAAGTATAGACAATCAAATAATGATAAGATACAACAAACTTTGAGGTGTAGATGTAAAGCAGTTCTTAGAGGAATGATCACTTATATTCACAAAAGAGAAAGAAAGGATTAGTGAATTGACCATGCAATTAAAACAAAACAAAACAGACAACTAGAAAACTAATAAACTGTCCCAGAACAAACAACAAAGAGATTTTGAAAACTGGTAAATAAAGAGAAACTAGATAAAGAAACAAAATTGAAAATAAAAAACAGCATTTTCTAAGTGCAGTTAGAAAGCAAGACTGTGAATTTATGCATTTCTGGGCACTCATAGAGGATAAAAGGGATTAAAAAATCATGATTCCTGGTAGATAAGGCCTAATTTGTAAGACATGAGATGCCAAATGAATTTGGCACAAGAATAGGCGTGGCCTTCTCGTTGTATTGGGGCAATTAAATGTCACAGTGGATAGACATATATGTGTATGTATATGTGTGCATGTATGCAGCTAAGTAGTGCAGTGAATAGAGTGCCTGGCCTGGCGTCAGAAAGACTCATCTTTGTGAGTTCAAATTGGCCTCAGACATTTACTAGCTGTGTGACCCTGGGCAAGTCACTTAACTTTGCTTCAGTTTCCTCTCTATAAAATGAGCTGGAGGAGGAAATGGCAAATCACTCCAGTATCTTTGCCAAGAAAACCCCCAATGGGTTCATGAAGAGTTGAAAAATGACTTAGAAAATCTCATTGTATCATGTGCCCTTTTAGTTTTGATTAATCTGGCTCATAATAAGCTAGCAGTTATAGAACACTTAAAATTTGCAAAGTACTTTGTATAAAGTGTACACATAGGTGGATATGTGTATGTGTATATCTGTATATATGTCAAATAAGAGTTGAATAGTTCATCCTTCTTACTAACATCCATTATCATTATATCAACATTCTGAGCAGCAGTGGCCCCATAGTTTTTTGTTTGTTTGCTTTTAAGGGCAACTAATGTATGTTTTACATAGTCAACATATTTCCTCCAAATAGTCTAAGTTAATGAGCTCTTATAGTAGCAATGATTTCTTAGTAATGTATACTGACTATATATGTGGCAAAGGTCTTAATGCAAGGAAAATCATAGGGGAAAGCAATTCAGAGTTTATTCCCAAGATAAACATTCAAAGTAAGATACTCCCATAATTCCTGTCACCTTAAGGCATATAGATACTTGTGTTCAAATGAAATATTTCATATCTATGTAGCATTTTTTAGTTTATAAAAACACTTCTTTACAACTCTGTGAGATAGGTAGTGTAAATATTTCCATTTTACTGATGAAGAAACTGAAGCTCAGAGGGTTTTTGATTTGGCCACCAGGACATAGCTAGTGAGTATTGGAGTCAAGTCTCAAAGCCATGTCTTAGAACTGGACCTCCAATGCTTTTTCCATTACATCACAATGCATTTATTAAACACAACGTTTTTATTTCTTCTAACCTAGGAAAATAAAATTTTTTGACCAAACAAGGGATAGAGAGCATTAAAGAAAAAAATAAACAATTTCAGCTACATAAAATTTTGAAAACCTTTTGCACAGGCAAGATCAGTGCAGCTAAGATAAGAAAAGAAACTGTCAGATGGAGAAAAAAAAATCTTTGAATCATGTATCTCTTCTTAATGTGACTAATATCCAAGATACACAATGGGAATTACCACCTTGTTATGTGACTAAAAGGATATGAACAGTTTTCAGAAGAATTTTAAACCATCATCAGTATGAAACATTTCTCCAATCACAGCAAAGGAAATGGAAATGACTGAAATTTCGTCTTATGTCCAGCAAACTGACAAAAATGACCCCCCAAAATAGTTAATTTTGGAGGGAATGTGCATATTGGAATGTGTACACCGGCCCTCCAAGTGGGCCTGTGCAACCTTCTGGAAAAACACTTTGGAGTTACACAAGAAGAACCACTAAACTTCATTCACTTTGATGTCCCACTAGTAAGCATGTACTGCATGGAGGTTAGAGACAAAGAAAGGCTCCATATATATCAAAATATTCATAGCTATGTTTTGTGGTATCAAAAAACTGGGAATGGTAGATTCCCATGGATTGGAGATTGGCTGAACTAATTTGGCATATGAAATGGAATAATGGGAATATTATTGTAAAAAATTACAAATATACGATATTCAGAGAACCATGTGGAGATTAGCATGAACTTATGCAGTTGAGTAACCAGTAAAACAATATATGTAATGATTGCAATAATGTAGATGAACACTAAAAGCCAAACTGAGTAACTGTAATGAGCAATCATGGCCTCAGAAAAGAGATGAAGAAACACCTTCCTCTCAGTGTGAAAAGGGGGGCAGAAGAAAAGCAGGGGACAGCTGTGGATGCAGAATATTGCATGTCCTGTCAGATATGATTACTTTGATTTGCTTAATCATTTTTGTTTGTTACAATGGCCTGAAGGTGGGTGGGGTATATTCAGAAGTGACTTATGTAAAAAAATGTGTATTAATAAAACTAATTCAGAAGAAAAAGAAATTGATTTGAAAAATGATAAGTGATGCATATTTTATTTAACAGTTAAATTGATTTTTCATAAGTTACCATTAGTAGAATCTTGGCAGATGTCACTATTATTGAAAAAATGTGCTTTTTTGTTTTTTTTTTCTCTTCAGTGGGCATTTGGAGTAACACTATGGGAACTAATGACTCTGGGCCAGACCCCTTATGTGGATATTGACCCATTTGAGATGGCTGCTTATCTAAAAGATGGCTACCGAATAGCTCAACCAATCAACTGCCCTGATGAATTGTAAGTTTCAGCATTTTGGGAGAAATAAAAGTTCAATCTTATTTCATTGACTAATAAATATTTCTTATGAAATAGAAAATCCTGATCAGAATTTTTCTATTTAGTGAGAAAACTTCTGTCATGTAAATTATTTTTTCATAGTGGATTAGAGATTTTAAGAAACCGTGCCTTTCAGATGACTGGGTTAAAAGCTAGAACAAATCCATTTATTTCTTAATGTACCTGATTTTAGCCTAAGAGAATAATTTACACAGTGTATCTGACTGAATAGATGTATATTATTCTGTTTATAGTAATAGCTATACATTATTTGAAGGACATTCTAAAGATTTCCATCAAAAGCAATTACATATTAAGTATAGATAGATAAACATCTATCTATATATATATCTATATATCTATATATAATTTATTTCATACTTAATGGATTTTTAAAAATTCTTGTATATCTGAACTCACTGTGTCCCAGTCACATGAATATAATATGGTATATAAGCTCCTTGAGAATAAGGATTGTTTCACTCTTCATTTGTATCTCTAGCATAATGCCTGGCTCATTGTTGGCATTTAGTAAATACTTGATTGATTAATTGAATGGTATGAAGGTTTTAAGCACATGAGTTAATAGAGTTGTTCAATCGTTAGCATTTTAATCTCGTGAACAAAATTAACCATAAATTTGGGGAACATAATGCCTATGACATTGTTGTCTCACAAGGGACCCAACTTAAATAGTAATTTGTAATCTCAGCTCACCCTTTTAAAAAATGTCTTCACATTTAAGAGGGACAGCCTAGGTAGTACAGTTGATGGAGTGTGCCAGGCCTGGAGTCAAGAAGACCTGAGTTCAAATTTGGCCTTAGATACTAGTTATGTGGCCCTGGGCAAGTCACTTCACCCTGTTTACTCTCAATTTCCTCATCTGTAAAATGAGCTGGAGAAGGAAATGGCAAACCACTCCAATATTTCTAGTAGTTTCTTTTAGCCCACTTTCTGTGATCTTGGGTTTAAATCCTGACTCCTACAGTTGTGAGCCAAGACTCAGTTTCTTCATTTTTATTGATGGATTAGCCTAGATAACATCCAGGGATCCTCCCAGCTCTAAATCCTGTGATTCTGTTCTGCTAACTTGCCTCAGTGGACTAATGCAAATCAGAATAAGCATGATGTAAATTAAAAGGTTACTACGAGGAATTTAAATTCTTATTAATTGGATAACTAATAAAGAACCCAAAGAATAGATAATAAAAAATATCTTCCCTCAAAGTTAAGAAACTACTTTGAAAGAATGTCATTGTGAATGTGTTGTCTGATGCATTCACTATGTTGAATATTTTTGCTTGATAAGTTTTTCTGGGTCACAAGGAGGAGGGGAGAGTTCAACCTAGTAGTAATATGAAGACAGAATGCATAATTAAAATGTATCTTTTTAAAAATAATCATGAGTGTTTTTTAAAAAATCAGTTTAGTACATATAACCATTGATATGCCAAACACTTCATTTTATCTGTTGGTTGAATTTCCTGCCCTACTAGTTCTTTTAAATTAGTAAAATTGACTCATTTAAAATTTTTCTTCCTCTCACTGCCCATACTCATTTTTTTGATGCTCCTAAGGTGTCCCCCCCTTTTTAAAATAATTAATTATTTTTAATTTTCAACATTCACTTCCATAAAATTTTGAGTTTTAAATTTTCTCCCCTTCTCTCTCCTCCCCCCTCCCCAAGACAGCATGCAATCTGATATAGGCTCTACTTATAAATTCATATTAAGTATATTTTCCCATTAGTCATGTTGTAAAGAAGTATTAGAACTGATGGGAGGAGCCACAAGAATGAAGCAATAAAAACAACAAGAGAGAAGGAGAGTAAATAGTATGCTTCCATCTACATTCAGACTCCATAGTTCATTCTTTGGATGGGGATAGTATTTTCCATCCTGAGTCTTTCGGAGTTGTCTTAGATCCTTGGATTGCTGAGAAGGGCTAAGTCTATCAAAGTCAGTCATCGCACATTGTGGCTGTTACTGTGTACAACATTCTCGTAGTTCTGCTCATTTCACTCAGCATCAGTTCATATAAGTGTTTCCAGGTTTTTCTGAGGTCTGCCTGCTCATCAATTCTTATAGCACAATAATATTCCATTACATTCATGTACTACAACCATTCCCCAATTGATGGTCATCCTCTCAGTTTCCAATTTTTTGCCACCACAGAACTGCTATAAATATTTTTGTACCTGTGGGTCACTTTCCCGTTTTTGTGACCTCTTTGGGGTACAGACCTAGAAGTAGTATTGATGGGTCAAAGGGTATGCACAGGTTTTTTTTTTTTTGGTTTTTTTGTTGTTTTAGGCAATGGGGTTAAGTGACTTGCCCAGGGTCACACAGCTAGTAAGTGTTATGTGTCTGAGGCCGGATTTGAACTCAGGTCGTCCTGAATCCAGAGCCAGTGCTCTATCCACTGCATCACCTCGCTGCCCCTGGTATGCACATTTTTATAGCCCTTTGGGCATAGTTCCAAAGTGCTCTCCAGAATGGTTGGATCAGTTCACAATGCCACTAACAACCCATTAGTCTCCCAATTTTCCCACATCTTCTCCAACATCATTTTCCCATTTTGTCATGTTAGCCAATCTGATAGGTGTGATGTGGTACCTCAAAGTTATTTTGATTTGCATTTCTCTAATCAATAGCGATTTAGAGTATTTTTTCACATGACTATAGATAGCTTTAATTTCTTCCTCTGAAAACTGCCTGTTCATATCCTTTGACCATTTATCAATTGCAGAATGACTTGTATTCATATAAATTTGACTCAGTTCTCTATATATTTTAGAAACAAGGCCTTTGTCAGAGACACTGGTTGTAAAAGTTCTTTCCCAGTTTTCTGCTTCCCTCCTAATCTTGGTTGCATTGGCTTTGTTTGTGCAAAAACTTTTCAATTTAATGTAATCAAAATTATCTATTTTGTATTTCATAATGTTCTCTATCTCTTGTTTGGTCATAAATTTTTCCCTTCTCCATAGATCTGATAGGTAAACTATTCTCAGTCTTTAAATCATGTGCCTATTTTGACTCTGCCTTGGTATAGGGTGTAAGATATTGGTCTGTCATACTATCCTTCAGTTTTCCCAGCAGTTTTTGTTAAATAGTGATTTCTTATCCCAGAAGCTGGAGTCTTTGGATTTATCAAATAGTAGATCACTATAGTCATTAATTGTTGTGTCTTACATACCTAACCTATTCCACTGATCCACCCACTCTATTTCTTAGCCAGTAACAAATAGTTTTGATGATTGCTGCTTTATAATATAATTTAAGGTCTGGTACAGCTAGGCCACCTTCCCTTGCGTTTCTTTTCATTAGTTCCTTTCATATTCTGGACCTTTTGTTCTTCCTGATGAATTTTATTATTGTTTTTTCTAGCTGTACATACTCATTTTTTGATAGAGCTAATAATTAGTAGTGAAATAATCAAAAAGAGCAAAAAAAAGTTTTTTAAGAGCAGTTAGTTAACTTAGAGATAATGAACAGCTAAATTGTCAGCTAACCTCTAGTATATTTTTAAAAATTAATTGATTGTTGCCTTTTTATTAAGAACAAGATTCATTCCTATTTTACTTTGTTTTTTTCCAATAATAATTTTTTTGCCAATAATTTTTGCCAATAATTATTTTTTTCCCCTCTTTGTCCCCCTTACAGATTTGCTGTGATGGCCTGTTGCTGGGCACTAGACCCTGAGGAAAGACCCAAATTCCAGCAACTTGTGCAGTGTCTCACTGAATTTCATGCAGCTCTTGGAGCCTATGTTTGAATCCTCTGGCATAAATTCCACAATGGAGCACCAATGATTCACTTTGGACTCAGTTATAAACACTACGTGTATAAGCAACGCCAATGGAAGAAGATACTTCTTCTAAAACACTGTGCCTTAGAATGCTTTAGTAGCGTGAAGGTTTTTTAAACAGACATCTTGATAATGTTGAGTATTTTCTAGATATCACTTTTTACTAAGTTGAACTGAGAGAATTTTTCCAAAAATTTTTTATAAAAATAGAACTGCAATGGACTTGAGGTGTAGGATGGATGGATGAACATTCTTTAAAAAAGAAAAAAAAACACCTAAAACCCATGTTTTTAAAAAAATTTAAACTCAAATGTTTGGAATAGCTATTTTCATATTAATTGTTTTTATTTTGGCTTCATCAAAATAATAGTAAATGATTCAATATGATTTTTAAATTGTATTTCCATCAATAATTTTGACAACACTTCTTCAAGATGAAATATTTCTGTTCAGAAAAAAAGGAGTAATTTAAAAGTAATGCTTTCTTGTTTACCTTGCTTATACATGATAAAGTAAAATTGAAGATAGGTAAACAGAAAAAGTTTGAACTGAATTTCTTTAAAATATTTTAATGCCTTCAGAGAGGCACAGGAGAAGCCCTTGCATGGAAAATTTTCATCCTGAATTTCTGTGTGGCAAATCTTTCTATTGAAAGGTGTCTTTCCTTTTTTTTTTTTAAATTTCAATTTTTTTTTCCAGAGGCAGGAGCTAAGGTAATTATTGCTTGAAATGGGCTTAAATCAGCTTTGTAGATGGCCATGTGCCTGGGACCAGTAATTATTTCTGTCAGGCCAGTAGTAAACAACGATTTTATTTATTTTGCTGTCTGGATACTACAGATAGTAAGGTCCTTAAAAGCACAATCACATCTCCACATTTGGTAAACTCTCCTAGGAATGGCACCTGGTATAGTGCTGTGCACAGAGTTGGTGCTCAGAGAATTGTGGGCAACATTGTAGGCTGGTAAATTTCATGTTCATCTTCAAGGCTGGGTTAAGTATATAATTTTGTTTCTCAAAACACTTGAAAAATTAAAGAATTGTTTTATAGTCTAATATTATTGAAACTCTAAACATGGTAAATGTGGTGTGCATTTCCCCATCTTTTATTACTGTTTGACCCCCAATTTTAGAGGTATTTGGACATGAAAAAGCTAGAAGAATACTTTACTGTGGTTACTCCTTCCACCAATGCAGATTTCAACCCTTCCATAAATTAGTAGATAATTTCAAAAGTTGCTGTGACCAAAGTTTAGAAATACATTTGTTTTATTCTATATGAATGTTAAATCTAGAACACAAAGCCTCAATAAATCTTTCAACACTACTAAATCACCTACTTCTAAACAAAAATTATTCATACCCTTTACCAGTTTACTTATTGTTATGAGCTGATACACATCTAGACATTTCCTAGCTAAATAATTAAGGGATGTGTACACATATGTGGTCATTTGATTGGCCTAAGCACATAATGAATGTGCTGTCTGTGCAGTCATTAATTTCATTGTCAGTTTTGTCTTTTAAAAAACAACTACGTCATACACAAACTGGTGTTTTTATTACCCCACCCCACTTCAGTTATCAGTTTCTAAACCTTTCCTTATATGTAGTTGAAGGCAGCTGTCATATTGATCTATGTATGCTAAATAGGGAGAGGTAGAGACAGCCAGATGATTTGTATGCCATGGCTTGGCCATTCTTAAAGAGATATATGCTTTAAAAAAGTGTCTATGGTTGTAGACTATATCCCTAACCTGGTCCAATCATATGGCAAATGCTTACTCAGTATGACTAAGGGAGTCAGGTATAAGATTGTGGAAAGATTATTCCCAGCCCCAGTACCACATCTGGGTCAGCAGCTTAATAACATATCTTATTGATAGTGATTCCATTAAGATCATCTTTGTATACAAAGCACATTTGTGATTAAAGCATGCAAGCCCCTGAATGGTTAATTTTGTTCATCTCTGTTCTTAAACAATTGATAAATTATGCTCCTATTTTAATTAAAATTTTTGGACTTGGCCACACCATGTTTTCTTTGTAGGCATGGTCTGGCCTAAGTCTAGTATCCCATTCAGGATATGATTAAATCATTAATAAGAAACAATGCATTCAGCAGCCCTGTGAAGGCAAAATAGTCCAGAAGTGTTCTGCAAGCTACTAGATCAGATTATCCTTAATTTTTGATTTTAAGGAATTTTATTTTAAATCACAAGCTAAATGCTATTATAATACAATACGTGAGACAACTGTTTTCCATTATGTGGCTAGAAATCATATTTTCAGTTTATAGGAGCTTCAGAGAAAACAATTGACACATAGCTTATTCAACAAATAAATTTAACAAATATTAAATGTCTTCTCCCTGCAAAGCATTATGTCCACTATGGGAGATAACTATATAAAAAATATACCACATTCCCTTGAAGTAGGGGGATAGGATACTTAGATAAAATACAGCAAATTTCTAGCCTTCATTACAGTGTAATTGGGAGAATGAGATTTGTTTAAGGCAGACTATGAAAAATGTAAGGGAGAGGTCCAACAAGCATTATAGGAAGTTTGAGGGACAAAGCACCTCCTCCCAGGGACATCAGGAAAGGTTTTGTGTAGAAGGCAGCAGCTGAGGTGGCTCTTGAAGCCACAGAGGGATTTCATCTGTTAGAGGTTGGGAGGTGGGGATAACAGTTCTATCGTGAGTCAACTAATGAAATGTTCTGAAGCAGTAGGGACATGACCTGTGCATACATAACTTTACTCAACCTTTTGTCTTCGATTCTGGTGTCTCTGTATTTTGTTTTAATAGCTAACATTCATAGACTTAACTCATTTGAAATTTATCACAACCTTGAGGTGGGTGTTATTATTATCCCTGTTTTACAGATAGAAAAGTTGAGGTACAGACAAGTTGCATGACTTCCCCAGGGTCACTGAGTTCATAAGTATCTCAGACAAGATTCAGACTGCTCAGGTCTTCCTCACTCCAGGTGTCTAGGCTCTATCCTCTATACCACCTTGCTGCCTTGGGAGTTTATCTTGTTTTTTTTGGCAGAGCTCTTTTGTTTGAGGTAGAGAGAAAAGCTAAGAAGTATCTGCTTCTTTTCTTCCTCTCTGGGAGTTCTTTTGTTGACCATGACTTAGATGGTCATGGATGAGCACTAGACTATATATCACATGAACCAACTAGCATTTGTTAAGTACTTACTGTGTGCCAGGTACGAGGTGCTGAGGTTACAAAGAGAAAAAAATAAAGCAGTCCCTACCCGCAGGAAGCTCTGTTGGAGAAAACAGTCACAAAATGGATATGAAGTCAAAACCAGATAATTGCTCATGGGCAAAGAAGTGACCTGTTCAGGTCCACCTGTGCTTTAAGAATATTCCCTCCAGTAGCCACGTGAAGGGTGGATCAAAGACAGGAGAGAGTTAGGGCAGGCAGACGCTGAGGAAACATCAGTCTAAGCAAGAAGGGATAAGGATTTGAATTGGGTCTTGACCATGTTAGTGGGAGAGGAAAAGGGAATAATAGGAAACACACACACAGGCACACAGAGAGAGAAAAGGAAAATGAGAAAGACTGAGGGAGAGAGTATTGGTGAACTTTGGTGTCTGAAACGATGGCGGTGCCCTGAATAGAAATGGGAATATTTACTTTATAGAACTCTATATATGACCATAGCAACCAAAAAGCATAATTACATTGGGCTGTCATCCAGAATACAGAATTCTTATAGATAATCCTTCATCATGTTGATACTCATCAAAATGGACTTTTTATCTGTATTCCAAGGGCAATATGGTTATTGCCATATTGAATATTACCATATTCTTTTATTCTATTTATTCTATCTAGGGAATACATTTTCTCTGTAGACCTGTAAGGATGCTCCTTTTTATTACCGTATTACGGATGCACCTAGTATAAAGCTATTCTGTTTGAAATCATCTTGATTACAAAGCTTACAGTAGTTGTAGTTAAATGCATAGGAATAAGGGAGTATGTGTAAATCTTTACTAAAATGGACACCTGTCTTACACTGTTTTGTCTAAACTGAACAAAATAGGATTTGGCATGTAGATCACATCCCCATATCAGGTTAACTTTGTAAATTATTCTCTTTAGTTTAAAAGGTCAGAAACGATGACAAAAAAGGTCACTGTTACCTCTATATTTAGACTTCTGTGGGGGGAAAATTGAAACAAAGCAACTGTTTGTCAACATACTTCTTGTGGGAAGTACTTTTTTTTCTCATTGAGGAAGGGCCACAATGCCAGGGCAGTGTTGGGTGAACCATTGTCTTAGAGTCAGAAGACCAGGATCAGAATTCTGGCTGCAACACTTACTAAGTCACAGTGTCTCTGAGGCTTAGTTCGGTAATCAATAAAACTGCATTACCTACCTCATGGGAAAGTGCTTTATGCCCTCTTAAGCATATGTCAATGTGAATGGTAGTTATTATAAAGCTTCTAGAAGGGCCTAGGCCATCTTTAGCCACTATTCTGTCTTAAATGTAGAAAGACTGGGCTCTGGACCACAGAAGAATAATGTTCCAAGGATTTATGGGATGTTTTTCTCTCCTAGATATGAGAACGTTGTCTTTAAAAAATAGAAGCAGGTTCATTGTGCATGAGAAGATACTCATCATTCTTTGGTGTATTGTACAGCCTGATGATTTTGATCATAGCTTACATTTGATGAGACAGTCTGATACAGAATGGAAATCGTAGGTAATTACTAAATGTTACACTACACTCTGTCAATAGTATTTCCTGGAAGTTTAGATATGCCACTGTGATGTTTGCCATCATTTTATAAGTGAGGATTTCCTGGCCATTATTCATCATGTTATTTACTTTCTCTTGCCTTAATGGTCCAAACAATTAGGCCTCAGTAACCGAGAGAGAGATAAATAAGCATGCTTTTCCACTTGCTTTTGTCTTTGGAAAAATATAAACATAACTATTACATGTATTTAAAGGAAATTATATAGAGTATATGATTTAGAGCAAAATTTTAGCAACTACAAATACCTAGGTAAAGGTCATAGATCTTAAACATGGAAGGAGCCTCAAAAGATGATGATAACAGATCAAGTGTATAGCATTCACAGCATGCTAAGAGTTGGAAGGGACCTCAGAAACCATCATCCAACTTAAAAAAAGACAAGATTTCCATGTTCATCCAGCCTTTGCTTGAAGGCCTCCCTAATTCACTACCACCCAACGTACCTTGTTCCATTTTTTAGATAGCTGTAATACAAAGCAAAACATACCTTAACTCCTCTTTCCCATGACAGCTTTTCAAATCCTTGAGAATGGAAACTATTCATACGGTTTTTTTTGTACAAGCTAAACAGCCTCATCTCCTTCTTTGGACCCTCATGGTATGCATTTTCTTGAGACTTTCAACCATCCTCATTGCCCGCCTCTAGACACTTCCTAAAATGTAACACTCAAAATTGAACAGAGTGCTCCAGATGCAATCTGACCAGAGTATATAGCCAGACTTATTACTTTCCCAATCCTGAACACTAAACCTCTGTTAATACAGCCTAATATTGCGTTAGCTTTTTTTTTTCTATTAGCATGACACATTTCATGTTAAGCTTGAAGTCCACTAAAATCCTAGATCTTTTTCATAGGAATTATTTTTCAGACATGTATCCCCTATCTAGTACAGTTGTATTTTTAACCCAAGTATAAAGCTAAATAGTTTAATGTCCCTATTAAATTTCATTTTACTAGATTATTCTAGCTTATTAAGACCTTTTTTTTTTTTTATTCTGGTTATAGCTTAGCTGTCCTTAATTAATGCCATATGTAAATTTGACAGACATGCCATGTATACCTTGATCCCAATTATTTGGTTTAAAAAAAATAAAGTTATAGCAACAAAGTTGTTCACCAGTAGAGATATCTCCAATTTGACATCAAGTTGACAGATAATGACTGTATCAGTAGGTCTTACTCAACCTGTTTCTTTTTTTAAAAATTTTATTAATTTATTTTGATTTATCAACAATCACTTCCATATGCTTTTGAGTTGAAAATTTTTCTCCCCTTCCTCCCCCCCACCCTCCTCAAGATGGTGCACAATCTGATATAGGCTTTACATCTACATACCCATTAAGCATATTTTCGCACTAGTGAAGTTGTAAGTAAAAATTAAAACCAATAGGAGAAACCATCAGAAAGATGAAACAAAACTCAACAGAAGGTAAAAATAAGTGATAGCGATTCGACTTCCATAGTTCTTTCTTTGGATATGGACAGCATTTTCCATCCCGAGGCCTCTGGAGATGTCTTAGATCCTCGTAATGCTGAGAAGGGTTCAGTTTAACAATCTTAGTCATGCATAACATGGCTGTTATTGTGTACAAAGTCTTCTTGGTTCTGCTCACTTCACTCAGCATCAGACCATATAAGTCTTTCCAGGTTTTTCTGAAGTCAGCCTGTTCATCATTTCTTATAGCACAATAGTATTCCATTACATTCATATACCACAACTTGCTCAGCCATTCCCCAATTGATGGGCATCCTCTCAATTTCCAATTCTTTGCCACCACAAAAAGAGCTGCTATGAATATTTTTGTACATGTGGGTCCTTTTCCCATTTGTTTGATCTCTTTGGGATATAGCCCTAGAAGTGCTATTGCTGGATCAAAGGGTATGCACATTTTTGTAGCCCTTTGGGCATAGTTCCAAATTGTTCTCCAAAATGGTTGGATCATTTCACAACTCCACAACAATGTATTAGTGTTCCAATTTTCCCACTCTCCAACATTTATCATTTTCCTGTTTTGTCATGTTGGCCAATCTGATAGGTGTGATGTGGTACCTCAGAGTTGTTTTGATTTGCATTTCTCTAATCAATAATGATTTAGAGCATTTTTTCATATGACTATAGATGGCTTTAATTTCTTCATCTGAGAACTGTCTGTTCATATCCTTTGACCATTTATCAATTGGGGAATGGCTTGTGTTCTTA
The DNA here is from genome assembly GCF_003287225.1 of Phascolarctos cinereus. Classification (NCBI taxonomy): domain Eukaryota; kingdom Metazoa; phylum Chordata; class Mammalia; order Diprotodontia; family Phascolarctidae; genus Phascolarctos; species Phascolarctos cinereus. The sequence continues at coordinate 121,592,760 of NW_027556098.1, read as the reverse complement.
TAAATTTGTCTTAATTCTCTATATATTTTAGAAATGAGGCCTTTATCAGAGAGACTGGTTGTAAAAATTCTTTCCCAATTTTCTACCTTCCTTCTAATCTTAGTTGCATTGGCTTTGTTTGTGCAAAAACTTTTCAATTTAATGTAATCAAAATTATCCATTTTGCTTTTCATAATGTTCTCTATCTCCTGTTTGGTCATGAATTCTTCTGTTCTCCATAGATCTGATAGGTAAACTATTCCTTGTTCTCCCAGTTTACTTATGGTATCAGCCTTTATATCTAAGTCATGAACCCATTTTGACTTTATTTTGGTATATGGTGTGAGATTTGGGTCTATGCCTAGTTTCTGCCATACTCTTTTCCAGTTTTCCCAGCAGTTTTTTTCAAAGAGTGGGTTCTTATCCCAGAAGCTGGGGTCTTTGGGTTTATCAAATAATAGATTACTATAGTCATTGACTACTGTGTCTTGCATATTTAACCTATTCCACTGATCCACCTCCCTATTTCTTAGCCAGTACCAAGCAGTTTTGATGATTGCTGCTTTATAATACAATTTAAGATCTGGAATTGCTAGGCCACCTTCCCCTGCATTTCTTTTCATTAGTTCCTTTGATATTCTGGACCTTTTGTTTTTCCAAATGAATCTTGTTATTATTTTTCTAACTCTATAAAATAATTTTTTGGTAGTTTGATTGGTATGGCACTGAATAAGTAAATTAGCTTAGGTAGGATTGTCATTTTTATTATATTAGCTCGGCCTACCCATGAGCAACTGATGTTTTTCCAATTATTTAGATCTGATTTTATTTGTGTGAAAAGTGTTTTGTAATTGTGTTCATAGAGTTCCTGGGTTTGTTTCAGGAGGTAGACTCCTAAATATTTTATAATGTCTACAGTAAGTTTAAATGGGATTTCTCTTTCTATCTCTTGCTGTTGGGCTTTGTTGGTAATATATAGAAATGCTGATGATTTATGTGGGTTTATTTTATAGCCTGCAACTTTGCTAAAGTTGTTTATTATTTCAAGTAGTTTTTTACTTGATTCTCTAGGATTCTCTAAGTATATCATCATGTCATCTGCAAAGAGTGATAGCTTTGTTTCTTCTTTGCCTATTCTAATGCCTTCAATTTCTTTTTCTTCTCTTATTGCTAAAGCTAAGGTTTCCAGTACAATATTGAATAACAGTGGTGATAATGGACATCCTTGTTTCACCCCCGATCTTATTGGAAATGCTTCTAGCCTGTCCCCATTACATATAATGCTTGCTGAAGGTTTTAGATAAATGCTATTTATTATTTTAAGGAAGACTCCATTTATACCTATGCTTTCTAGTGTTTTTAATAGGAATGGGTGTTGTATTTTATCAAAAGCTTTTTCTGCATCTATTGAGATGATCATGTGGTTTCTGTTGGTTTTGTTGTTGATATGCTCAATGATGCTGATAGTTTTCCTAATATTGAACCAACCCTGCATTCCTGGTATAAATCCTACCTGGTCATAGTGTATTATTCTTGTGATAAGTTGCTGCAATCTACTTGCTAGTATTTTGTTTAAAATTTTTGCATCTATATTCATTAGAGAAATTGGTCTATAATTTTCTTTCTCTATTTTGACTCTTCCTGGTTTAGGTATCAACACCATATTTGTATCATAAAAAGAATTTGGTAAGACTCCTTCTTCACCTATTTTCCCAAATAGTCTATATAGTATTGGAATTAATTATTCTTTAAATGTTTGATAGAATTCGCATGTAGTATATTATTCCCTTCTTGAGCCAAATCTGATGAGAGCAAAGTTCAAACAATGCTTGCCCCCCTCCTTTTCCCTCTGCTGTAATAGGATTTTGTGTCTTTTCCTGTAATGTAATTTACCCTTGTCTGCCTCCTCCTTTCTCAGTACATTTTCTAAAATCAGACTACTCCACTTACTTGGAGCCATTTAACCCACTTGATTAGATTTTTTTTTTGTCATTACATCAAAGTCAACTAATATCCACCCCCTTTATGTATACTCCTTTATCATGGTGTAATAACAATACAGTTCTCAAGAGTTGCAAGTGTCATCTTCCCTTGTAGGGATATAAACAGTCTGCCCTTATTAACAACATTTTGTATCTTTCTGTCTCATTTACCTTTTTATGTCTTTCTTGAATCTTGTACTTGAAGATCAAATTTTTTGTTGAGCTCTGGTCTTTTTATGAGGAAGGTTTGGAAGTCCCCTATTTTGTTGAATATCCATCTCCTCCCTTGAAAAATCATGCTCATTTTTGCAGGGTAGTTGATCCTTGGCTACAATCCAAGCTCCTTTGCCTTTTGGAATATCATGTTCCAGGCCCTGCAATCTTTTAATGTAGAAGCTGCAAGGTCCTGTGTAATCCTGACTGTGGTTCCATGATATTTAAATTGCTTCTTTGTGGATGCTTGCAGCACCTTCTCTTTCATCTGGTAATTTTGGAATTTTGCTGTTATATTCCTTGGCGTTGTCAATTTGGGATCTCTTTCAGGTGGTGAGCGGTGTATTCTTTCTATGATTATTTTACCTTCTGGTTCTAGGACTTCAGGGCAGTTTTCCTTTATGATTTCCTGAAAGATACTGTCCAGGCTCCTTTTTTCATCATGATTTTCAGGTAGCCCAATAATTTTTAAATTGTCTCTCTTGGATTGATTTTCCAGGTCAGTTGTTTTACTGATGAGATATTTTATGTTTTCATCCATTTTTTCATTTTTTTGTTTCTGTTTGACTAATTCTTGCTCTCTCATAGAGTCATTAGTTTCCATTTGTCCAATTTTAGTTTTTAACAGATTGTTTTCTTCTGTTTTTGTACTTCCTTCTTCAGTTAGCCAATTGTATTTTTTAAGGGATTTGTTTTCTTCAGTGTACTTTTTTTGCAGTTTGCCAGTTGTGTTTTTTAGGGGCTTGTTTTCTTCAGTGTATTTTTTTTCAAATTGGCCAATTGCATTTTTTAAGGACTCTTGTACCTCTCTCATTAGACTTTTAAAATCCTTCTTGAGCTCTTCTTAGAAGGCTTTTTGGGCTTCAAACCAGTTCATATTCCCTTTTGATGTTGCAGATGTGGATTTGTTGACAATGTTGTCCCCTTCAGAATTTCTGTCTTGATCTCCACTCTTCTCATAATATGAATCTATGGTACGTTTCTTTTTACTCATGGTTTCTTTATTCGCTGGCCTTGAAAGAGATTGAGCTCTCCTGCTGGGGAACAGAGGTCACTGACCCAAGCTTCTTGTGGTGGGAGCCTAGGTCTTGGTCACTGGCTTTGTGTGCTGGGGCCTCTTATGTTGGCAATTAGAGGCTGTAGGATTCTGGCAGCTTACCTCGTGTTGGGCTGGAATCAGCAAGGCTGGAACTTTCAGGCAATTCTAGGTTGCCTGCTTTTCCTTTCCTTTAGCTTTCTTCAGCTCCTTTTAGATGGGTGCTGCAGGGTGTTTAATCTGCCTGGGGCCCCTTGCAATGCTGCCTCCCTCATTTCTGCTAATGCACTGGGAGATTCCTTTGCAGCAGAGTGCCAAGGCACCTGGTGGTTTTCTGAGCTGGTTTCCACCGGTTCTCTTGCCCTCACTGAGGTGCTCAGAGGTCCAGGTGTTGGTGTTTGCTGGCTCTACCACCTGGGCTTCAGGATTTACTCCTGGTTGGCAGTTGGAGGCTGTAGGGTTCTGACAGCTTACCTGGTGTTGGGCTGGAATCAGCAAGGCTGGGACTTTAGGAAGACTTTAGGTTGCTTTCTTCAGCTCCTTTCAGATGAATGCTGCAGGGTGCTTATCTGCCTGGGGCCTTTTGTAGTGCTGCTTCCCTTATTTTTGCTGAGGCACTGGGAGACCTGTTTGCTGGGCTGCTGTGCTGCTGTTCCCCATCTTTCTTCTAGTTCACCTGTTTCAGGGTTTTTTTTTTCCCCCTGGGGTGATATTTTCTGGGTTTTCAGAGGTTGATAGGGGAGGGTGAGAGCGACTACCTTTTTACTCTGCCATCTTGGCTCCCAGAAGCGGAAGTCTCAACCTGTTTCTGATAGTCCAATATTGTTTAGTTGCCTCTGTCCCAAACGTGAAGACTTCCCCAGGCAGAATGGGTGGATAAGAACAATTTGTTTCAATGGCCACAAAAGCCTGTGAAGCAGGCTGTGGAACTCTTAGAGCTTGGTCAGACATCAAAGATGCCAAGACCATCTACTGCATCCTAGACCATCACCAGTTGTCCTGAGTTTTATCTTGCCACTGGACTTCAATGATTCTGGGAGAGTGAGGCTGACGACCTTGTAGAACTCTGCCTCACTTAAATCCAATTCATATTTGAGTCAAGACATTACCCCCATGATGTCATTGGTCCTCTTCAAAATGAAGGACAAACAGGAGTTGGCTTCTATCCATTTAGTCCACAAGTATTTTGGAAATCCAGACATACTGTGGTGTTTACCTGATCTACCAATGGTGCCCCTGACAAAAAATGGAAGGGAAGCATGACCTTTTTTGATTAGCTTATGCTGACTCTTAGTAATCATTGTTTTTAAAACCATGCCTTCAATAATATGCACAAGAGTTTTGCAAGGAACTGGCAATCGATTTTTTTGAAAGTGAAAACCTAGTGATCAAAAACATTTATAAAGCACTGACTGTGTGCTGCATGTAAAATGACAAAAATGATTCCCTGCCCTTCCTCTATTGGGAGAAATAAGAAAATACACAAGTAAGATTTTCAGGGAATATGAGGACAGGAGGTGTGCTAGCTGCTGGAAGATCAGCAAAACAATGTAGAAGCTGTTGACTCAGCGAAGTTTTTCAGAAAATAAAGGATTCTAATAGGAAATGAGAGGAGAATGTATTCCCATCGCATGGAAAAACCAGAATTGATACTAGAGATGAAACATTATGTGTGAAGAACAGCAAGAAAGCCAGTATGATTGGACTATAGCATGCAGGAAGGAAAATTATAATAAAGTTGGGTAGCTAGGTGGAGCAGGGATAGGGTGCCAGGCCTGGAGTCAGAAGACATCTTTGTGAATTCAAATCTGGCCTCAGACCACTAGCTGGGTGCCCCTAGGCAAGTCATAGCCTTGTTTGCCTTAGTTCCCTCATCTGTAAAATAAGCTGGAGAAGGAAATAGCAGACCATTCCAAATTACTCCAGTTGGACACGACTGATACAATGGAATAACAAAAGTTGGAAAAGGTAGGTTGGGACCAGGTTATGAAAGAATATCTAGAATAGGGAACTTCCCTTCATTGCTTCTTCCATCTTCAACAAATAAAATTGCCCTTCAGGCCCACACATTTTTTTTTCTCATCCTTTGTTGTTCAGGAATAGGTATGCTACAGGAAATGCCTCCATAATTGACATTCCCCATCACCTCATAGTCTCTCTTTGAGCTAGGTTTGTGAGTTGCTTCTACATCCTACCAGTTTGGTCTGTGGCATATTCCCACAATAACATTGCTTCTGTTGCTCCTTCCATTGATTATCAAGTGTTTTCTGCAGCTTTGCTTTCCCCATGACCTTGTAGTCTGTGGATTCATACATATGAATGTATTTAATATGCAGTGTACCTCTCCTTGACTTCTAACTCATGGGTGGTGAACTTCTTTTGGTGGTGAAAATCTGAGTTCATCAGACACTGGCAACCATCCTGCAACACCCAGACTATGCCTCCACTTCCATCACCAACACATTGCCCAAGTTCAGCTCTAAATAAGATTAAAGTGTAATTGAGTTGCCCTGGTGAAGTTGGTGCTATATCTACTCTGGCTCCCAAAATTGGTCCCCTGGGCCTGTCTACAAAAAAGGTTAGTGATCATATCACCATAAGGCAAGTGGTGACTAGAAATGGGTAAGGAACTCTGTGAAACACCATTGGGAACAGACAGGTCCAGATTGAGTATTGTGTCTTATGCATCAGCCTCGGTCATCAAGTCCCTGAAAGAACTTCCCTGAGAGAAAGAAGTAGAAAAATGCTGTCCTTAATGAGATTATCGACATTGCTCAAGGGAAAAAGCAGTCATCCATAGCAAAGAGATCTCTCTGGAATCATCAGAGTCCCATAGGCCAACCTGGTCTGTGGGATGCAATGGTAGTCATTGTCATGATGTCATTGATGACATCAGTAGTGGTACTGTGGAATGTCCAGCTGGTTAAGAACCACAGAGAGATTGTGATAATAAAAGACTATTTGATAACAGATGGTCATTTCATTTCTCGGAACAGAATGGGAGAAAATACCAAAGGTTTTGAAATGAGGGGAGAATGGGGAGGTCACTACATGTGACCTCACTTTTCTTATTAGACATACTCCATCTCTGCCCAAGAGCTTTATTTTGAGCTGTGGCCCAAATATTGTCAGATTCTGCATTTTTAGCCACTTCTCAAATCTTCTGAAACCTCTGCTTTCAGCTGGCAGCAGTAAATGAAAATGTTAAATATGGTCTTCAGTTTCTTGCTTATTACTTCAAAATCGTTAGTAGAGCTGTCTAGGTTCTAGGTTGGGGTAGAATCCCCAGCAATGGGTAATGATCATCAACTCTGAGAAGATCTTCCATCTCATCCTTCATACACACCTGAAGTACACAATACACCACCTTATTCATGGCAGTTTCACCTATGGCTATCTCAGTATCTCTCAATTACCAATCACAAGTCCTCTCTCCCTCTTTTACTAGACAGCTCCTTGCCTTTTAGCACATGTGGATGCTCATTCTTCTTTGGAATGCAAAAAGCTACTTCTTCCTTATAGGATTCAACTCTTCTACTCTATTAGAAGAGCTTTCATAATTCGTAAGGTTTAGTGGTCCTTATTGTCCTCTCTCCCCTGTCATGTTCTTCCCCTCCATGCTGCTGATAAGTTTGTGATTCTCCTCTTCCCTGGTTAGGTTGTGTCTTATTTTATTTGAAACATTTCTCCAGGTTTTTTTTCAACTCTTCTTTAGTAAGCAGACCAATTTGCATCTTGTGTGCATCAAGCTGTCACTTGCCAGACAGAAACACAAAAGAGAGAACTCACCCATCGTACACTCTTTGTTCTAGGTAAGTTGAACTACTAGCTGACCTTCATGCTCAGCATGCCATTTCTTACCTCTATGAATTCTGCAGGTCATATTAAATGTCTGGAATACATTTACTTTTCATTTCTGCCTGGCAAAATGTTTCTCTTCCTTCAAGGTTGAGATACCATTTCCTCTGATTTGCCTCTGCTTGAAAGTGATCTCTTCATCAATTTTTCCTAGAGTATTTTCTCTGGATCTCTCCCTTACCCTCATCATAGACACCTGGAAAAAATAAAAATGCATAATAACCTAGATTATAATATATACATATAGTTGAATGGGTAGCCTGTTGAGTTAGTCTATCTGTGGGTGTATATACATATGTATGTATATCTTAGGCACTGTAAATGGGCAAAAGCTAAGAGGGAGAGATTGACCAGGATTTCACTTGGAAAATAGCACAGCATTTTAAAAAATCCCAATTATTGATATAAACTCTCATCTTTTTAACATCAATTTCCTCACAATATTTTTTATCAGGATACAAATCTCAGATAAATCAAAATTGTAGGTATCCCAGTTGTCAATGGAAATACATACAATGGGTAGGATGTGACTTATTACCAACAAAACTTTTGTACGAAAAAGGAGACTAAAAAGACATTATGACCAGAAAAGCAGGTAGAAAATTCATGTGACAGTGGAGTATGACTACCCAAGTGTTGTTGTTGGTCTTAATTTTCTCATTAGATGTATTCCATCCCTGTCCAGGAGCTCATTTATCCATGAAATTAAAAAAAAATGTTGAGTTAGTCAGCAACTTGTTTTTGGAAGTCCTTTTCTTCCCATCATGGAGTGCTCAAGAGATTCCTTTTAGGCATGATATAGCTTCCTTGCTGTGCCTTTTTGGAGCCATGAATTTAGGGTTAAGTAATGCTTGCAGATACTGATGTCAGCTCATCAGGAGACAACTCCAGGACACCACTGAGAAGATGGGAAGTCCAAAATCCTCCCAAGGCTTTGAAACTTGTAAGGTCCTCCTCTGGCCGAAGTGGGATGGGGGTCTCATATCAGGGGACCAAGGTTGAAATGGAAGTAGTCTTTTCTCCCTACCCCAAGCAACTTCTCCTTTTCAAGGGGTTCAGCTAGAATATGTTCTCCTTTTTCACTGTAGGCTGGAATCCTAATCCCCCTAGGATAGAAACTTGTGACAATGTTTCTTCAGCAAATCTGAACATGATTCCTATGCAACGTTCCACTTCCAGAGACTTTTTGCATTTAGTGCTTTTAAACTTTTAACCTAAAGCCTATAATTTCACCTGGTTAAGGTACCAGGGCATCTTTGGCAGCTAGGTCATGCCGTGGACAGAGTGTTGGACCTGGAGTCAAGAAGCTCTGAGTTCAAACCCTTACCTATCTCAGACACTTACTGTATGACTGGGACCAATGTACTTAACCTTAGTTTCTTTATCTGTAAAATGAGGATAATAATACCTACCTCCTAGGTTTGTTGTGAGGCTCAGTTGAGATAGTATTTGTAAAGTGCTTTGCAGACCTTTATATAAATGCTAGCTACTGTTATTAACTATTATTACATTAAGTAGAGTGGGGCAACTTGATTGATTTACTCACCCCACCCTTACGTAAATCTACTCCATTCTTCCTTTTTCTAACTCCCCTACTTAAAAAAGAAGTTCCTTTTTGATGAGCATGGTGTCCCATAGTGAAATATTCCCAGGGCTTGAATAACATGAAAAAGATTAGGAAATCATTAATGTCTTTCTTATAAATAAGTGTGTTCTGTATTCATAGCCTATAAACTCAGCTATGATAGCACTCAGGTTCATTTTAGTTCTTTAAGTAACAGTCATCAATTGTGTATATTGTGTCTCCTCCCAGCCCTATGTTACAGTGATACGGGGGGAAAAGTCACCAACCTTTAAGCTACCACTCTCTAAACCACCACCCTCTTTCCTCCATAGATCAAGGTAAGCCAAACGATTGAGTTTTGCCCAGCAGAATTTCATTCCAGCTTCCTTTCTCCTCCTCAGAGTGGTACCCAAAGTTACCCACATATATTGACTCATGTTTACATTTATCTGTATATCCCCCATACCTGTCATAGTGTTGTGCACCTAAGGGGCTCTTCATAAGTGCTTATTGAATTCAATTATAACTCTGGATCAAGTCCTCAAAACTTCTCACATGGCCTTTTATAATAGCTTCCTAATTCATCTTTGGGCTCTGGTCTCTCAATCCAGTTCTCACACCAAATGTTAAGGCTGCCATAATCTTCCTAGTATGGAATGTCCTAAGTTCTGTTCATGCTACTTCCCTTCTCAAGAGTCTTCAATGGCTCACTATTGCCAGTAGTACAGCACCTTTAGGCTGGCATTTAAAGTCCTTCACAATGGGCCCCAACCTACCTTTGAAAGCTCATTCATACTCTGTTCCTTTAGTCTGTCCCTTACATTCTACGTTCTAGCCAAAATAGACAACTGGCTGTTTCCTAATTTTACTGTATTTTCTCCTTCCTCTGTGTATTTGTAAAGGCCAAGTACCCTTGCCTGGAAACAATACCTTCCATATTGGAATCCTTTTCTTCCTTTGGGACTTTGATTGGATGCCTCCTCTTCCTTGAAACCTTTTCAGACCTCTCCAAATAGAAAGGGATCTCTTGTACCTCGAGTATTCTTGGAGCACTTTGTCATTTTTTCCATCTTGTCTAATCATATTCTGTTTTTTTTTGTCATATTTGTGTCATATATTCCTTATTAGGTTATAAATTCTTTGAAGCCAGAGACTGTTGGTTTTTCATCTTTTTTTTTTTTTGTATCTCCAGGGCCTGTCATCATGCTTTGTGGCCTGAGTAGTTAAGTTTTAGAATTGCCTTTGACTCAGAGAGATTGAGTGGAGCTTACTCTCTAAGCTAGAACATTTCAGGGGTGGGATTTGAACCCAGAGTTTCCTGGCTTCATGTCCAGCACCCTATCCTTTATGACTTTTTGTTTGGAACATAGCAGGTACTTTGAAAATATTTGTTGAATATGTGAATCAATTAATCAGTTGGTGTCAACTGCTGCAAAGCCAAGTCTATTCCACCCCTTCTTTGTGCAATTGATTTTTTCAAAGATCAATGAAATTTAATTTTTTTTCGGAAAGGCAAATGGAGAGGTTGGTAAAAATAAGCTACAACATATTACCAAGGAAAAATTAAGCAGGAGAAGTGATATAAGGGATAGCATCAGAGAGATATATGACCAGGAAATAAGAGTGAGTAATAACCACATAGACAGACTATGTGGTCCATTAGTATTCATGTAATGTCAAGAAATGTAAGTAAGAGGCCACTACCAGCACCCTGGATAGTTCCCCAGAAAGGGTTTATGAGAGGATGTGAAGAAGAGACACACAGGATGAAAAGGTATAGATGGGTTGCAATCTGCATCTCTGGGAAAACTGGATATAAGCAGATGACCTTTAGAGGAGGGAGGGAGGCTAAGAAGGCAGGTACCAGTTCTAGGGAACCCACAGCCTCAGAAATCAGCTGAGGAACCCTGTTGATTATAGACCACAGTTTCCTTTTTAACTCCTAAAGTGATGGTGAAGCCTATCCCTAAGGAAAACCAGCCCTAGCACAAAGGCCCAGCTTCATTCCACATCTGACTTGGAGCAGTTTCAGACCATGCTTCAGGTTTCTGAAGGCTGGAGTGTTCCCCTTAGCTGTATAGACATCTCCATGCTGGGGGCTATTGAGGCCCCAACAGGGAAGTCCAATCTCTATTCTTGATCAATCCTGTGGGCATAGCATTAGCCATCGCCTTCTGCCTCTTTTGGATTAGACATCTGTCCTTAGAGTGGCCAGCAAGGAAATGAGTGGCAGAGCAAACAGTCAGGTTGTGGGGGTGTCTCGTGGGAGCTGTCTTTTCTGGGTACATAGTTGTTTTGAGTTCAGTCCTTCTCAGCAACAAGCCCTCCCATACCTGGTGGCTGTGCCTGCACACAGCCTCTACCTTGGCCTGTTCCAGATGCAGGAGTTCCCTCTGCCTGTTCCACAGTCCTCAGCATCTGTCTTGTTCTGTCACCACCACCACCACTGTCACCGCCATCTTTTTTGAGTTGCAATGGGAACTTACAGGTTCTAGGTGCAGACTGCATGTAATCTGTCCCATTGACAGAACTGATGCAGCTGATTTGTGCAAACCTAAATGCAAGACTTTTACTTAGTTGCTGTTACTTTGCTTTTTGTTGTTTTTTACTCATGATTCCAGTTTATTGAAGTAATTTCCAAACTTGATCTTGGCATGTTAATTTTATGCTAGTTTATTTCTTTTATTAGGCATTTGGGGTTAAGTGACTTGCCCAGGGTCACACAGCTAGTAAGTGGCTGAGTTCAGATTTGAACTCAGGTCCTTCTGACTCCAGGACTGGTGCTCTATCCACTGCGCCACCTAGCTGCCCCTTGATTTTGGCATCTGTAGCACCAACTTTTTGTCATCTGTCAACTGATAAATACACTTCTTATATCTTTATCTGTGTCATACACTGTTAGAGCTCAAAGAAACTTTAGAGAATGTCTAAGTCCTTCATTTTGCAGATGGAGAATTGAAACTTTTGAGGTTAAATAACTTGCCTAAAATTGGTTGCAGAGATACTAACTAATGCAACTAACACAGAGACACAGGTCTCTCAATTTCCAGGTTATTATATTTTTCACACTATATCCCAAACAAGTCACTGATAAATTTCAAAAGGCCAAAATCAAGAAGAAAATCCACTGGCATGGCCCTGGAGCTCTCTTCAGGTTGACATTATCATTAATCTGCATTATCTGGGCAAGTTGTTATCTGAATTTCTATTTAGTTTGGAAGTAGTTTTACCTATTGAAGGTACGGCCCGAATCAGCAAGCATATATTAATGACCTACTCTGTCCTAGTTACTGTGCTCGGCACTGAGGACCCAAATAAGAAGAGAAAACAATTTCTGCCTTCAAGGAACTTCTGTTATCCTGGGGGAAATAATACGTACATGGATAAGTAAATATTACGCGTGCGCGCACACACACACACACACATACACACACACACACACACACACACACCCCACCCAAATAAATACACATCATTCAAAGTGTCCCAAAAGTCAATTAAAACTGTAATAAGAATAAGACTTCTGAGACAACATATTTATGTATATTTGTACATACATGGACATATGCACCCATATACATATATACGTATACTACATGTTTATATACATGTGTGTGTGTGTGTGTGTAAATATATATCACATAGATAGATGGATGGATGGGTAGATAAATAGATGGGAGTGGGGCCGAAAATGGGAGAATCAGGAAAAGTCTCTTGTAAGAGGGAGTACTGGAGCTGGGTCTTGTGAAGTGAATTATGGTTCCCAAAAGGTGGAGATGAGAAGAAAAGGAATTAATTCCAGGCACTGGGGATAGGCAAAGGCTTGGAGATGGGAACATCAAATAGGTCAGTTTGACCAGAATGTAAAGTGAGTGAAGGGAAGCAGGCAACCTTAGAAAGATAGTCCTGGTATTAAAAATGCATCTTGTTTGAATCTCCCTGACACCCCCTTCCCACCCCCCTTCTGGTCAGTTTAGTAAGTAAATTCACAAGTAGATGGTAGAAAGGTTGCTAAGGGGATCCTGAAAGTCATGTACAAACCATCCCCAAAATCAAGAGCATAATTTACAAATTGCATTATATATTAACCAAAATTCACATCCTGGTAATTAATATGTGTCAAATCAGGGGAAACAATCTAGGTGCTGCTTGTCAAAGGTTTCTGGTTCTATGCTATATAAATTGAAGACAAAATCTGGACCTCCACAGCTCCAGATGAGCAGAACATCAAAAAGACGCTGTTAACTTCAGGCTGATGCTGTTGAAGTTTTACTAATAACTTTGAGATGACTTGGATGTGTTAATGAGCTAACCCCAAGGTGGTACAGATAAGGAGCTGGTCTGTCTCCTCAAAAAACCCTTTAAAACTATGACCTCAGATGCCTGCCCTTTGACCCCTGTTCTCCCCCCATTGGGGCTGTGCTGCTTAGTGCTTCCAGTTCTCATCCATGGTTACAAGAGGGATGCTCTGTGCCCCTGTCCTCCTCATCCTTTTCTCCATGCTTGCCTCCTTTCACCATCTCATCCCCTGTTCCCATGCTATCTGCCTTTATAGCTCTTTCACTGCACCTTCTGGCTTAAAGTCCACCCCATTTCCCACTGCTGATTGTGAGTACCCAAAGAACAGAGTGTGTCTGCCCCCATTTCATAATTTAATACTTATAATAATGTATAATTATATGCAATATATAGATTTATAATAGTAATAATTTCATAAACTAATGATGAACTCAAGCCTAAATGCTGCAGCCAGCCAAAAACATTTGCATTTTGTCCTAGAGGCAATATAGATGCTCAGAACTTGTTTATCCTTCGTTCTCGAAGAAGACCGATGACATCACAGGGTGATGTCTCAACTTGTGCATGAATTGGATTTAAATGAGGCAAAGTTGTGTAAAAATGTCAGCCTCACTCTCTGTTCCAGAGTCATCAAGTCCAGTGGCAGAACAAAAGTCAAGATGACTTATGATGGCCCAGGATTCAGTGGATGACCTTGGCAGCTATAGCAGGTGCTGGGCAGTGCTTTAGATATTAGGACAATATTTGTCCAGTGCCCCAGCAGCTTCTTGAACAATGGTGTGACATAGTTGGACCTGTCCCAGAAAATCAGACTTCTACCCCTAAACCATTTTTAAAATTTGAAAACAATGTTAACCTATTTTTAAATAATAATTTGTATTGGAGTATTATTGGGGAATTCCTCTGAACCTTTGTGTAACTCATATATACATTCTGAAGGTGGCTATAAAACCCTTGAGAGTAGCTCAGTAGATTCGTGGACACAGTGCTGGGCCTGGAGTCAGGAAAACTCCTCTTCTTTTTAAAAAATAAATAATTTTTAGTTTTCAACATTCACTTCCATAAGATTTTGAGTTTTACATTTTCTCCCCCTTCCTCCTCTCCCCCTCCCTAGGATAAATGTGATCTGATATAGGATCTACTTATGCATTCGTATTAAACATATTTTCACATTAGTCATGATGTAAAGAAGAATTAGAACTAATGGAAAGAACCATGGGAAAGGAGAAACAAAACAAAACAACAAAAGAAAAGGAGCTCTAATAGTATGCTTCCATCTGCATTCGGACTCCATCGTTCTTCTCTGGACGTGGATAACATTTTCTGTCATGAGTCTTTTGGAATTATCTTGGATCATTGCCTTGCTGAGAAAAGCTAAGTCTATCAAAGTCAGTCGTCACACAATGTGGCTATTACTGTGTACAATGTTCTCCTGGTTCTGCTCATTTCACTCAGCATCAGACCATATAAGTCTTTCCAGGTTTTTCAGAAGTCTGCCTGCTCATCATTTCTTATAGCACAGTAGTATTCCATTACATCCATATACCACAACTTGTTCAGCCATTCAACAATTGATGGTCATCCTCTCAATTTCCAATTTTTTTGCCACCACAGAAAGAGCTGCTATAAATATTTTTGTACACGTGGGTCATTTCCCCATTTTTGTGATCTCTTTGGGATACAGACCTAGAAGTGGTATTGCTGGGTCAAAGGGTATGCACAGTTTTATAGCCCTTTGGCATAGTTCCAAATTGCTCTCCAGAATGGTTAGATCAGTTCACAACTCCACCAACAATGCATTAGTGTTCCAGTGTTCCCACATCTTGCCCAACATTTATCATTTTCCTGTTTTGTCATGTTGGCCAATCTGATAGGTGTGACATGGTACCTCAGAGTTGTTTTGATTTGCATTTCTCTAATAGTTTTTTAGAACATTTTTTCATATGATCTATTCATATATCATATAGATAGCTTTAATTTCTTCCTCTGAAAACTGCCTGTTCGTATTCTTTGACCATTTATCAAATAGAGGACTCCTCTTCCTGAATTCAAATCTGGCCTCAGACACTAGGTAGGTGACCCTGGGCAAAGTAAAATGAGCTGGAGAAGCAATGGCAAACCACTCTAGTACCTTTGCCAAGAAAAACCCAAATGGGATCGTGAAGAGTCTTACGTGACCAAAAAACAACTGAACAACAAATAAACAGTTGAAGTTTCAGAAAGAGAGGCTAGGCCTTGAGTAAGTAGGTTTGCCTTGGGAAAGAAAGAATTCTTTGCATTCTGTCTTCAGTGATGCTGAGTCAACTTCCTAGCTGACTAGCACTGCTTGCTTTGTCTTCCTGGGTAATCATTCTGTTAATGCAACACAATCCGGCCCATCTTTCCAGCTCCTGGAGCAGATTAGGTACACATGTGATTTGTCAGTCGTGCATTAGACAATATTTACAATGGCATCAAATCAACTGGAATGAGAAATCCAAGCTGTAATTATTTCATAGTACTCTCTTTTTATTGTCACTTTGTATCTCCCATTCCAGTACCTGCAGCAAATTGGCTACTATGCAATGCGCCAGATAAAGGTCTTTTTTTTTTCCAGCTCTAATGAGACAGTGGTGAAAGGCTCATGGGAAAATGAGGTGGAGGAGAGTGGCAAGAGAGAGAATATGAACAATGAAAGCCTAAGAATAGATCAACCTAGTATACTGGAATGTTGGATAATCTTCATAAATTGGGATCTGTCAACAATGTGCTTTTTGAAAATACAAACACAAGCTTGGCTTTGGCAGAGGCTATGAAAGGAAAGGGTACCAAAGCTAGAGTTTTCTCCCAGTCAGGATGGCAACCAGTTCATTGAGGTTCTGCCTTTAATCTCACCTTCCAGTGGTGATTGTGGAGGAGGTGTCCCAGCACCATTAGATGGCAATTATTAAACAAGTGACTGAGGGATTTAGTACTGCCTTATTTATCTTGCTTGGTGGGATTTGCACAGACCCAGTCTCTGCTCATTTGGGGGATGAGTCACTTGAGGAGGACATTCCAGATATGGGGATGGACATAGCAGGAAAATGGAAGCAGACAGAAAATGACTTTGAGTGGATAGAGATGACACATGGCCTAGGGACAGTGGTGCCCCGCAAAGGGTCACTTCTGAACGCAGACTGGGTTCAGCTCTTGGGGAGCCTGATTACTAAGAGAGGCTTTTCTCAAACTCTTTGGCTGATTATGCCCTTGCCCTAGGAATTCCAGGGAAATTTTCTTTTAAAAAAATCTCTAAGTATGGCTTCTATTTCCCGAGAAAGGTTTTGTGAGATACATTTTAGAAAGTTATTCAAGGTCCAAAGTAGATCAGGTTATTGTTGTACTCCTGTTTCAGTTGTGTCTGATTCTTAGCCATCCCATTTGGGGTTTTCTTGGCAAAGATACTGGAGTGGTTTGCCATTTCCTTTGCCAGGTCATTTTACAGATGAGGAAACCGAAGCAAGAAGGGTTAAGTGACTTGCCCTCGGTCACATAGCTAGTCGGTGTCCCAGGCTGACTTTGAACTCAGGTCTTTCTGACTCCAGGCCTGGTACCCTATCTACTGAGCCATCTAGCTGCCTCAGAGGTATAGCTATAGATCAGGTATAGGACAGCTATTTATTTCCCCTACTAAAAGAAATGTTTTTTTTAAAAAGACTCATAAACGCACATTGATAAACACTTAAAACATGAAAAAGCAATCTGTCCCTCCTAATATACTTACCTGGGACATTGATACTTAAAACATGAAGCACTTTGTGGGACTACTAAATAGGTATCTAAAAAAATATTTATTTACTAAATAAAATTATTCACTCTTTCAAGGCCATACTGGCCTTCCTTTGTTGTGTCTCCCCCCCCCCCCACCAATTGGGTCATGTGTGAAAATGTGTGGGAGTTTGTGAACAAGTGAGTAGGGTTTGGAAGAGTGTGACGTCGTTAGGTTAGCATGATCTGGTACTCCTTCATGTCACTCTCATGTCATGTAGTTTACGTCATCTTGGCTTCCAACCCACCCTCAACCCCAGCCTCCTTCCACAGCATATCTTTTCTGGGTGACCCTGTCCAGAAACCATGTGTCAAGGATCAAGATCCTTGATGTCTGGGTATGATCCATGATCCATGATCCATGCTTTGGTTCTGTACTACTCAATCTAATCCAACAAGCATTTATTAAGAGCCTACTATGAGCAATGTGCTATGACACAAAGCAGAACAAAAAGGAGTCCCTGCCCTCAAGGATCTTACATTCTACTACAGTATGCACACAGAAAAGTAAATAAAGAACAATATAATTTGAGAAGAGAACCCTACCGACTATGGGGATTGGAAAAGGGGTATCTGAGTTTAGTCTTGAAGGAGGCTAAAGATTGTAAGTTGTGGAGAGGAGGAGGAAATGTGTTCCACATGTGCAGGACAAACACAGAGCCAGCTGATCGATGCCCAAGGCAGGGAACAGCAAGTTGCCCAATTTGGCTGAAATTTAGAGAAGGGGAGTAATGTGAAATAAGGTTGGAAAAAGAGTCTGGAAACAGGCCACGAATGGCTTTAACAAGCAAGCTGAGTGGAAAGAAAAGCTGGTCGATGAAATGTTTAAAAGCCAGGCTGAGGAGTTTGCATTTGTATTTCACCTGAAGGCAAAAGGGAACCACGGAAGACTCGAGCAGGGAAGTGAGATGCTCTGGTCTGTATTTGAGGAAGATAATTTTGGCGTTTGTATGGACAATTGATTGGAAAAGAATGATATCAGAAGTCAAGTGACCACCTACAACACACCAGATATGAGGCCCTGAGATAGTCTGGTGGTCATATGAGTAGGGAGAGACAATTGTCAACAAGGTAGAGGCAGAATTGGCAAAACTTGGCAACTGATTGGAACTGAAGAACAGTGGAAACAGAAAGTTGAGAAAGCCTCTAAGGTCAGAGACCTGTGTGACCGGAGGGTGGTGGTAGCCTCAACAGACCCAGGGAAGTTCGGACTAGGGTGTGTTTGGAGGTAAGTTAATGAGTTTCATTTCCAAATGTGAGTTTGAGAGGCCTACACAATATCTCTATTGTTATATATGTCATTAATTAACTCTTTTCCATCTTTATTCAAGAGTTGGAACAAGGAATTGGTTTCTATCGAAACAAGAAGAATTTGGGTGAGCTACTCAAGAGTTATTCATTTCTGGGATAGCATATGGAGGCAGGCTGAACAATCTCTTTCCCCTAGAGGTCTTTCAAGTGCGGCTGTAGTCCTACATTTTTGGAATAAATTAGGCGTGGTTCTTCCGAGAGACAGAGTGCTCTCAAGCTTATTTCTAGCTCAAGTTTGTTATGAGTTGGGCAGGTTTAGCTGTGACTTAGAACACCTGGCACATCTGCATTCCTATTTCCATTTCCCTAAAAGACAACTCAGTTTGAACAGTTTTTCTTGTTTGTTTTGGTTGGGTTTCATCTATCTATCTATCTATCTATCTATCTATCTATCTATCTATCTATCTATCTATCTGTCTATCTGTTCATTCATCTCTTTATTCATTTATCTCTTTTCTAGTTATCTACTCATTCATTTATCTTTATCTATTCATTCATCTCTTTATTAATTTATCTCTTTTCTAGTTATCTACTCATTCATTTATCTTTATTTATCTATCTATTCATTCATCTCTATTCATTTATCTCTTTTCTAGTTATCTACTCATTCATTTATCTTTGTTCATCTATCTATCCATCTATCATCTATCTATCTATCTATCTATCTATCTATCTATCTATCTATCTATCTATCTATCTATCTATCTTTTTGGTTATTTATGAGAGCAGATGGACATATGCCCCAAGGAATCAAAGACAAAAGGTCTCATATGAACCAAAGTAGTCATGGTGACACTTTTTGTGGAAGAATTGGAAACAGGATGGAAAGGTGCCCACAAACTTCTTGCTGTTGTTCAGTCATTTTCAGTCATATCCAATTCTTTCTGACCCTACTTGGGGTTTTCTTGGCAAAGATAGGGAGTAGTTTGTCATTTCCTTCTCCAGCTCATTTTACAGATGAGAAGAGGCACATAGGACTTGCCCAGGGTCACACAGCTAGTAAATGTCTGAGGCTGGATTTGAAGATGAGTCTCCCTGACTCCAGGCCTGGCACTCTCTCCATTGTGCCATCTAGCTGTCCAACATCAACTAGAGAAGGGCTGAAGTGCTGGATTTGGAGTCAGGAAGATCTGAATTCGAATCCTGGTTCAGATACTTACTAGCTATGTAACCCTGACTGAGCAAATTACTTTAAATTTTTCAGCCTCAGTTTCCTCATCTGTAAAATTGGGCATAATAATAACACCCACCTTGAATGGTTGTGAGGATAAAATGGATTATGTTTATAAAGTGCTTTGCAAGCCTTAAAGAAGTATGTACTATATAGTGTTATGTGCTCTATAAAACACTATATAATATGAATATTTATTATTATTATTATTATATTTCAGTAGAACTCTGGAATCTTATATGTCCTAAGGCAGAGGTTTTATCCTCTTTTGTGTGTCATGGATTCCTCTGGCAGTCTGGCAAAGCCTGTGGATCCCTTTCAGAATAATATTTTTTATTTTTTATTTTTAGGCAGTTGGGGTTAAGTGACTTGCCCAGGGTCACACAGCTAGTAAGTGTCTAATGTTTGTTCTGAGGTCAGATTTGAACTCAGGTCCTCCTGACTCCAGGGCCAGTGCTTAGGATAATGTTTTTAAATACACGAAATAGGATACGTGGGATTACAAAGAGAACCGATGATGCTGAAATACAATTTACATATTTCTGTATCTATATATAAATATATGTATATGTTGTGTGTATGTATGTATGTGTGTATGTGTGTGTATATATATATATACTCAAAGTTCACTGATCTCAGGATAAGAATCTGTGCCAAGAGTTGGAGAACGAGAAAGACATACTGGGGTATTGGCCTCCCCAGCCCAGGCCTCCTCTTTGCCTCCATCTCCAAGGGTTGCCATTCCCGCCCTTTCTGCATTCCACCATCCCAGGGCTACAACCTTCATTGTCCAGAGGCTCCATAAACATCTCTTTCTCTCTCCGCTTTCATAGAAATGCAAAGGGTAAACCTCCTCTTTCCTCTAACTTTAAGAATCTCCATTGGCATCCATGGGCTACCTACCACTCTAGCCAGAGAGAGGAAGTATGATTTGATAGAGAGAGGCATGGATATGGATTTAGAAGACCTGGGGTTTAGTTGCAATGCTGTCACCCACTAAACCAGAGGTTCCTAACTTAGGCGTCTGTGAAGTTGTTTTTTAAAATAGTTTGATAACTGTATTTCAATAGAATTTGTTTCCTTTGTAATCCCATATGTTTTATTTTACACATTTAAAAAATATTTTGAGAAGTGACTCCTAGGTTTCACCAGACTACCAGAAGGGTCCATGGCATAAAAATTGTTGAGGACTCCTGCACTAAATGGATAAGCTTAGGCAAATTTCTTAACTTCCCCCAAACTCAGTTTTTTCATCTATAAAGTGAAAATGATAATGCTAGTCAGAGGGCTGTTATGAGGATTTAGTAAGATCATGGATGAGAATCTGCTTTCTGAACTGTAATGTACTGCACAAATTCAAATCTTTACAATACAATTTAGTATTATTATCCGAGCCCATCAGTTATCCTTTCTGAAGAAGGGCGCCAAAAAAGGCTGAAACCCTGGACATTCCTTACTTATTAAACTTTTACTGGAAAAGCCTATCACCTTTCCTGTCAGAGATTATATTTCCTTGAAAACAAACACTTCTGACTTTCCTTTCCCAGAAGGGTAAAAAGTGCAGGTTGTCTGTTTTTATGAAAAGCTGTATTTCAAGAGACTAGTATGTGAAAGATGAAGGACATTTTGCTCTCAGGATTCTAAGAGGCTATTGGTCTAGGCAAAAGTGCAGGTGGACTGGAATGGCTTTAAAATATATTTTTGTTGCCTGACGATGCCCTATGTATGGCCAAGTCCACTAACCATCGTTTGCCCACCCAACTGGAGCCTGACTCTATATCCTCTTAGACCCAGAAAGGGAAGTCGGGGTGGCCACATGAAGAATCCCCACAATCTCTTCCTTCTCTGAATTCCATTAATTACTGCTTCCCCAAATTGGCACCAGTAGAATATGAACTCATCATCCTTTCTACAATTAAGGATTTCCCTTCATCTCCTGGCACAATTTGATTCCTTGGCCTTTCATCCAAATGCACTTTTTCCAAGAACTTTCTTCTGGAGGATGTTTCCACTTTGGTGGAAAGCCACTTCCTTTGGGGAAGAAGAGCATTTCTCCTGATCCCTGCCCTGCTCCCAAATGAAGGGAAATAGATCATGGAAGGAAACATAATCACTTTCAGTAAAAGCATTAATCTGCTGAGTATTCTGAGGTTTCCTAGGCTCAGATTGTGCAGGAAATTGTTCCTGCTTATATTCACTGAAAAAATATTTCTAATCTTTTAGCAAGGCGAAAGAGAGGAAACATTTGCAACATCTGATTAATAGCTAAAAAAAAGAGAAAAAACAGGCCGAACAAGCAACCACACCAAACTTGGAGTTTCCCCATCACATCTTTCGTGTTTGGCAACACTCAGCTTCTGTCCCAGGAGGAGAAATTGATTTGGATTGGCAAAACTAAATCTGACCTCTCTGTTTCTTTTTGATAGTTATCGTGTCTTAGTCCTTTGTTTGAGAATGATAAAGTGGGAGAAAATTCTCAGATGCTGTTTGTAAAATCAGTTGCTGGCAGCATTTTGCTGTGAGCATGACTTTCCTATGATTCTGGGACGGGTTCGTTCATTCACTCATAAACATTTATTAAGCACTGCTAAGTACAAGGTAATGCATTCACGTGATTGGGGGGTATAAAGTGGGAGTTAGTCACAGCTCCTGCTCTCATGGAGCTTACAATCTAGTTGGCAGCTGGGCATGGCTTCTAAATAATTCTTTTGCACACCTTAAGTATTCAATGTGACAAACCAGGTTGATTTGGTGACTTGTACTCCCCTTAGCTATGAGAGGATGAATGATTCTTGATTAAGTTCTGACCTCTCTTATTTATTCCACAGACACATATTGAGCACCAACAGAGGACACTGCTAGGCATGAAGCATTCTCTACCTGTATGATCCCTTACTTTTCATGGCTGCCCATCTCTGTCCCCAGCTTCAGATTTCCCCCAGAGCTCTCATTAGAGCCTCCAGAGCTGTTCTTAGCTTCTTCTAATTTGGGCCCATTGTTTCTGGGGTAACAAATAGCCCAGCTTTTGTTGCCTTGGTTTCCCTGGGATGTGCTCTTTCTGTATTTCAGCAGTCAAAGAAAAGACGGGCCTGATGACACCCCAGCAAAGAGGATGGGGTGCTGGGCCTTGGTTCTCAAAGGACCCAGAAGCCTCTCTGAATCTCAGACAGGAGCATGGCTCCCAGGTCAAGGTACTTTTTTCTCTGATGAATGATGGGGTATAGTTGCCTGCAGAGTTACGGGGCCACCTTCTGTATCTGTACTGAAGACCTGCTCCTTCTTCATTATGACATTCCAAAAGGAAAATATATTTCAGCCCAGTCCCCAGGCCTACCTTCAGCTTTGTAAATACCCACAAGGCAGGAATAGCATCAATCCTTAGAAATACACTAGATTGACTGCCTGGCTCCTTTGTGCCTGCTCCGCTTAGGGATACAGTGGTGGGGAACCTGCGGCCTCAAGGCCATATGTGGCCCTCTAGGTCCTCAAGGGTGGCCGTTTGAAGCCAAGTTTTACAGAACAAATCCTTTTATTAAGGGGATTTGTTCTGTGAAGTTTGGATTCAGTCAAAAGGCCACCCTTGAGGACCTAGAAGGCCACATGTGGCCTCGGGACCATCCTCACCAGTGGTAGACCATACTTGCCCAGTCTGTCTCTTAGTAGTATGATGTCTTCATAGACCCCATAAAATAAAATGGTCTTGCCTGTCTCTAAAGACCGTTCAGGAAGAAATCATTTTTCTTATTGTTTCTCTTACTGGGACACCTAGAGAAGGAGTCAAGAGATGAAATTTGCCCCACAGACTTGTTCTTGACACATTAGTTATCTTTTTGGTTTAAATCTGGCTACCCTGAATATAGGCCAGAAATCTAAAATGAAGGCTTTTTTTTTTTTTGGGCTAGGCAGTGGGGTTAAGTGACTTGCCTAGGGTCACATAGCTAGTGAGTGTTATGTGTCTGAGGCTGGATTTGAATTCAGGTCCTCCTAACTCCGGGGCCAGTGCTCTATCCACTGCACCACCCAGCTGCCCCAAATGAGGGCTTTTCAAGAGGGAAAATGACCCTACATGGGAGAAAACTTTTTTTTTTCTTCAAAATTAAATCTGTTGGGATAAGGAGCTCAAGTTGGTACTCTTTCTTTATCTGATAGTTTTAGTGCATTAAAAGGCTAAGTTACTCACCTAGGGCCACATAGTCAGCCAGGATACATCAGCAATAGAATTTGAACCCGGGCCTTCTCTTTTGAGGCTGGATCTCTTGACCCTACACCCTATTGGCCTGTGCAACAGAGAGATGCAAGGGGTCATAGCAAGTTAAAGAGAAGCCAGGAAAGTGGGGGAGATGACAGCAACAACAACAGCTAGCATTTATGTAAAACTTGAAGGTTTGCAAAGCACCTCACATATGTTATTTCATTTGATTCTGACAACAGCCCACAACAGCTCTGTGAGGTAGGAGCTGTTATCCTGTTTTACAGATGACTAAGCTGAGGCAGACGAAGGTTTTGTTTTTGTTTTTGTTTTTAGTGAGTTGCCCAGGGTCTCACAGCTAGTAAGTATCTGAGGGAAGATTCAAACTCAGATCTTCCTGACTCCCAGTCTAACACTCTGCCCCGTCTATTCCTATTCAGAACAGGACATTGGAATTCTCACAGCTGAGGAGACTAACACAGATAGAGATCTTACCCTGGATTGCCTTCTTCCTTCTCTCATTCCAAGCCCTCTCTGAAGTGCCAGTCCTTGGGCTGAGCTCCCCAGCCCTGCTCTCCCCTGGCCCCCTAGCAGCAGCCTCCTGCTTTCCAGGAGAAGTTCATTTTGTGATGTCAAGGCACCATCATTATGATGAGGACCAAGGAGGGACCAAGGAAGGAGTTGGACTCGAGTCCCAATTTTCAAACCTTGCCTAGAGGCTGACCAATGCCTTGCCTCGGCTCTGTCTGTCAGCGCCTCCATTTCAATCCTACCTCAACCTCAACACCCACTCCATCCTTCCCACCACAAAGTTTCCTGGAATTGAGTGAACTAAGTTGGCAAGTCCAGCCCCGTGGGAGGAAAGCAACACTGTGGGAAGTGGACCATGACCCTTTATTAAATTTCAAAGCCATGGAGAGAGTTAAAAAAAAAAACAACCCAGAAACAACAGTTCTAACAAAGAATCCTTAGACTAGAGGGGATCTAGAGAAGTCATCTAGTCCAGCCCCCTGTCCTTATGCTATATAATATGTATAATCCTCTTTTTTAAAAAGTTAATTTAAAACTAATTTATTAACAAATTTTGTTTTTACATTCACTTTATTTTGCAACATGATCCTCTACCTCTCCCACTCAGAGAGCCATCCTTTGTGTAACACAACTCCCAACCAAGTTGGATGGAGTCCGGTTAACACTTGTTTATTTATTCATTTTTTGGTGTGACTTGCCCAGAGTCACACAGCTAGTGAGTATTATGTGTCTGAGGCCAGATTTGAACTCAGGTCCTCCTGACTTCAGGGCCAGTGCTCTATCCACTGCACCACCTAGCTGCCCCCCAGTTAACACTTGGAACAAAGAAGAGTTATGAGAAGGCACCTCCCTCACTTCCTTACAAAGGTGGGAAACTATGGGTGTGGGATACTGCATATAATGTCATACTTTTTGGTGTGTTGCTATATTCATTAGGAAATGTAGATGACATTAAAATAAAAAGAACCAATAAAAATTCACTAAAAAAATAATTTAAAAGGATTGAGAAAGAGAAAAGCAGTTGAGGAAAATTAATCAATACATCAATCAAATCCAAACATATATTTAGTGATCCATGTTTATAGTTTCTCATCCCCGCAAAAAAGAAAAAAAAGAGGGAGGTGACTTCCAGGTCACCTAACCAACAAGATAGAAAACTAGATATTTTCTCTAATCCCTCTGACATCTTAAACCTCTCCAAAACAGAAATTATGTGCCAAAGATAAAGTAACTTTAGCTGTTTCCGTGGTCTAGGACACCCAGAATCCAAAAGAAGGTTAAAAAAATCTACGAACTAATACCTAATTCAAGCTCACTCAGTAGCTACTCCCCTACCACCCACCATACTCTCAGCAACAAAGCTACAGTAGCCAATTGACCCACGGGCTTGTAATAAATTCCAGCCCTATACCCTGATATACACAAGCCCCCTTCTACTTTCCAGTGCCCAGAAATCCAGGTTCCAAACTGCAGAAATTTGCTGAGGCCATGGCAGACAGCACCACAGCATCATTCTGTGCGGCAACAGAGAATGGCCAGAGTGGAGGAATGGGGCGAGCCACTTGTCTGGGCTTGTAATAGAGCTAACTCTATGCCCTGATCCCTGCCTCCTCCGAATGCCAGAAGAACCAAACTCCAAACCACAGAAATTTGCCCATGCTACAATACTACCAGCATGGCATGCCCTGTACTGTCGTGCCAGAGAACCAAGAAACAGAGGGAATGGGACAGGACAGTATGTGTGAGGGAGGAGGTTGATATTCCACTAAACTTAAGAAAAAGAACCCAGTATCTAGCTAGGGCCAATTCTGTCACCCCAGCCATAACTTGGAGCAGAGACTTAGTCTAGTGAATGGCATATTTCTCAATGTGGGAGGCAGGTGAGATATTATGAGATCTATCACCTAGGGAAACCACCATCAGAGGGGAGGGAGCCAGAAAGTGAGCAATAGAAAAAAAAATAAAGGGGAGGGAGGAGATTGAAATTACCAAAGATCTGAGGAGTAATAAAATTCAAAGACCTTGAACACAAGCAGATAAACAAATAGGAAAACATTAATAGCAGAAAGAAACATTTCCTCCAGATCTAGTAAACTAGTAGGCATCTCCTGCAAAGCAAAGGAAATACCTAATGAGGCAGGGGACTCTGTGGATTTTGAGGAAAACATGGAACCACAACATGCTGTTCTACAACGATTTGAAAGAGAAATGAGAATTGTGAGAGCAGAATTTATGGCATACATAGCAAGAATAATTGGCAAAAGAGAAAAAATCTTGCATTTTCAGTAGAGAGAGGGGAGAGAGAGAGAGAAGGAGGAGGAGGAAGAAGAAGAAGAAGGAGGAGGAGGAGGAGGAGGAGGAGGAAGGAAAACTGATTGGGAATGCAAATGGGTGATGCCTATTGATTTGTGTATAAATTAGATTTAAGTGAGGCAGTGCACAAAGTTATCAGCCTCACTCTCTTTTTCAGAATCATTATAATCCAGTGGCAGGACAGAGTCAAGACAACTGGTCAAGATGCAGTAGATGACCGTGGTGCCTTTGATGTCTAACCAAGCTCTAAGTGCTCAATAGCACCTGCTTTAGCTGCCTTCATGGCCATTGGAACAAATTATTCTTATTTGCCCATTCCACCAGGGAAAATCTTCACATGCTTGGGGTAAACATACCCCCTAACTCACCGAAGGGTTTGAGAGGCCTCGGTTACCTTCAACCTGGTTTAGCCCGTCTGCCAAAACAGTCTGAATAACACAAGACTATCCTGTACCCACCAGAAAATGCAGGAGTGAATGGAATACTGCATTCTTCCATGCAAATCTAAACTTAACCATAAATGAAAAAAAGATGGATGTTCAATAATAAAGAGGCATTCAAAGTATTCTTAGAAAGAAAACCAAACCTTGAGAGATAATTTTTTCTTCTGGAATTCCCCAAATAACAGAAATGCAGAAGGGATAAGCAGCTAAGGACAACAACAGAGTGAAGATAGAGAGACCAGTAAGAGACTTTTTTTTTCTAAATATACACAAGGAGACAGGACTGAAGGTGGAAATCAGATGGAGGTGATGGTGGAGAGGCAGTCCTGGGGCACTGTGGACTGAACCTTGTGGCACCCCTTTTATTCGTGAACCAATATTTTTCATGAGACAAAATTACAAAATGGGAAGTTAAATGGAAGAGGCAGAGGGAGGGAGAGGGAGGAAGAGGATAGAAGAGAAAGTATGACATGCCTTAATCAAATTGAAGGGAAGTGACTCTTGTAGTTTCTCAGGAGGAGGAGAGCCTACAGGGGAGCTAGCAAAGAGGCAAGGGGAGGGATTGAAAAGGGGAAGAAGGGGAAGAGGGAGGACTTGTTTTGGTGATGAGAGGGGGTTCCACTGACAAACAATGATCCTAGACAATTCCAAAAGACTCGTGATGGAAAATGCTCTTCACCTCCAGAGAAAGAACTGATGGAGTGTGAAGTAGATGGAAGCATACTATTTTCACCTTCTTTGGTTTTTTTGGTGGTCTTTTTCTTTTGTTCTGTTTTTTTCTTTCACAACATGACTAATGAGGAAATATGTTTAATATGATTGCACATATATAACCTGTATCAGATTGCTTGCTTTCTTGGAAAGGGGAAAGGGAGGGAGAAAAATTTGGAACTCAAAATCTTATAAAAAATGAATGTTGAAAATTGTCTTCACATGTAATTGGAAAAAATAAAATAGATTTACATTAGAAAAAAACCTTAAAGTCTGGGGGAAAAAACAATAATCCCTGACTTCCATCAGAGCAGAGCTCAGGCTTCATCTCCCACATGAGGCCTTACCTAATCTCCTCCAAAATTATTATTAAATTTAATTTGTATATACTTTATACTGACTTATCTGTGTATATGTTGTTTCCCCTCCATAATAAAAATGTAAGCTGTTTGAGAGGAGGGACGATTTTTTTTTTTTTGCTTAGTGGCAAAAAGACCATTGGATGGGAACTACAGGGCTGCAGATTTTAGCTCAACATGAGAGAGAACTTCCTCGTGATTGGAGGTGACTGAAGGCGAAGAACAGGTTGCTTTTAGGAGATGGCAGCGCTCCCTCACTGGAGACATTCAAATAGAAACTGAACGAATACTTCTAGGATCTTATGTCTGGACCTGGAAGGGGCCTTAGAAACCATTTAGTCCAATCTCTCATTTTACAGAGAGGCTGAGAGGGAGGTGAAGTGATTTGCCCAATGGCACACTAATAAGTGACAGAAGTGAGATTTGAGCCTAGATTCTCTGACTCCAGAGGCCAATGACCTTTCCCTTAGGTTTGTCATAAACAAGATCTATGCTTCACGTAGAAACTAGATGCCCCTCGAGGTACCACAGTGCCTGGAACATAGTAGGCACTTAATAAATGTTTGCTGAATTATTACCTGCGAAGGTTCCGTGATTCCGTGATTCTAAATTGTCCTATGTTAACTTAGTTCAGTGTGGATCCTGGTGAAAAGAAGTCAGTTGATAGAGACATCATGGTAGACCCCTAGTATGGGAGATGCTCTGTGTGTGTGTGTGTGTGTGTGTGTGTGTGTGTGTGTGTGTGTGTGTGTAAGCAAAAGGATGATAGAGGTGTGCTAGCTCTAATTACTTATAGAGCTGATTTTAAATTTCAATGTGAACATTTATACCTTAGAAATCATCAGAGTGTTAATAATGCAAATTAAACTTGAAAGTATGTGTCCATACATGTTTTTCTTCCAGAGAGTTTGGTTGTTAAACATTTACAAGCACACCCCTGGAATAAGCAAAGGCATATCCAGCATGGGCAGAAGCACAGCGTATCCCGGGGGATCCTGGTCTCTCTTGAGTGCCAGAAAAAGGAAGAGGCATGAGAGAAAAAGGTCTAAAATGAAAAGATTTGTTAAAACTCATATGAGGTTTCTAGTCAGGCAGCACAAGGGATATAGATGCATTGGTCGTTAGAAGAGTGAGGGCTGAGAATAGATGGGGATGAGAGGTTGGGGACTGGTAGCTGGGAAGGAAGTGGTATCTATCTAGTCAGCCAGTGAAGGAGGAAGCATAGTAAATCAGGCAGACCTGGGTTTTCATCTCACCTCACTGATGTCCCACCTGTGGCCTGGGAAAACTATTTAATCTCTATTTTCCTCATTCTCCTCATCTGTACAATTAGGGGGTTTTCCTCAATTCACACTGACTTTCATTCTATCTCTTATTCTATGCTCTGATGATGCTGACTCTGCATCCCAGGATTGTAGGTTTTGGATTCGATACTTGGTTCTGATTCTGGGATTAAATTGTTCTGTGATTCTGAGGTGTCCTAAGAAACAGAGGTGGGGAAGGGCTGCCATTATTTGGTTTTACTTTTGTAGATTTGGTTCTCAAAAGTTTTATTTCAGTTCTCAAATTTTTTCTTGCCATTTTGGTGGGCTGCCACCAGGTGGTGACAGTGTGCCATGCCCACCATGTGTGCAAGGAATCGTGACTAAAGAACTTTAATGGTGACTGATGAAATTTTGGGGACTGAACCATATAATTTCCACTCCTTTTCTAAAAATGAAAAACAACCCTTTCTATTAAGAGTTAGACTTAGGCAAATATTCAATAAATAAATGATTTAGGATAATGCATTTAGAGCAAACTTTTAAAATTTCCTTAACTTTTTCTTTAACAATCAAAACCATAAAATTTTCAGGATTGGAGAAATCTCAAGATCTTCTAGTCCAGTCTCCTATCCACTGCAAGGATCTTTTCTACAGTATCCTGACAAGTGGCCATCTAATCAAAAGAGATCAAATAATAATTGTAAAGCACTTATAAGCTCTGTATAAATGTCAGCTATTACTATGACTATAATTATTATTAGTAGTAGAAGTAGCATCTGGTTACTAATGGAATACTTGGTTTGTTTTTTTTTCAGCCAAAGACAAGGTTTATTAAAGATCTGCCATATTAGCCAGGGTCTTAAGGAATCTGAGCATCTGTGAACTATTGGCTAGATTGTAAAAATCTGAGCAGTAGCTAGATTATAAGAATCAGAGCACTGGCTAGATTTTAGGAATCTGAGCCTGATGGAACACTTCTAAGGTCCAGGGGGCCGTTCTGCTGCTGGGTGAGTCAAGTTATTAGGAAGTTCTTTCTTATACTAAGATAAGTCTAATTCTTTTTCATCATGAAAATCTTTCAGATGTTGGAGGTTAGTTGTGATGTCTCTGTCTCCTTCTTCCAAATACTCTCAATTCCTTCAACTATTCCTTGTGTATGATAATTTCAGGGCCCCACCCTAGCTTGATCATTCTCTTCTGGATGCTATTTTAAAAAAAAATCTCACTCTTGAAACACAGTGTCCAGAAGAAACACCGTATACTGGATATGAGCTGACCATCACAGAGTATGGTGGGATCTTCATTTTTTGTGCTGTGGACATTTTTATTGCAGGCTACATTTTCATTACCTGTTTTAACAGTTGAATCACATCGTTGGTCCATATTCATCTGTTCATTCATTAAACACGTGTTTACTGAATGCCTACATTATGCATTTAAGCCCCTCCTGTGCCCTTAAGCAACATAAAATCCAGAGAAAGTGAACACCAAAGTCTATAATGCAGGGCAGAATAGGTTATGTGCTGTTAACTGTAATGTCATGGAAGAACACTGGACAAGGAGTTCAGGAAGCTGAGTTAAACCAAGTTTGTAAACTTGACGGAGCTATCTTCTTTGAGCCTCAGTTTCTTCATTTATAAAATGAAAGAGTTGGACAATAGTTAACCTTGAAGATGAAGATTGAATGAATAATAATAGTAGTAATAACCCTAGCTAGCATTTATATAGCAGCTACTATGTGCAAAGTGCTTTACAAATATTATCTCATTTGATCTTTACAGCAACTCTGGAAGGTAGATGCTGTTATTATCCCCATTTTGCAGTTGAGAAGACTGGGGCAAGCAAGGTTCAGTGACTTGCTGAGGATCACACAGTTAATGGTGCCTGAAGATACATTTGAACTCAGTTTTTCTGACATCAGGAAAGAACTCTATCCACTGAGCCACCTACTTGCCTCTAATACTAAAAGCAAACTAGATGACTTTGGAGGTGTCTACCTCCTTTAAGATTCCATAATTCCATGATTCTAAGGCTGTCCTTTTTTAATTGTGGGAAATGGCCTCCATTGACCAGTTTGATGTGGATTCTGGTGAAAGAATTGCCTTTGAGGATTGGAAAAAGGAGAGATTACATCTAATTGGCTGATTAGAGAAAGATCCACAAAAAGGTGGCATTAAGTTAGGTAATGAAGGATAAGTGGAGTTTCAGTAGGCAGAGATTTTTTTGGAACAGCTTGGGCAAAGTTGCAGAGGTAGGAAAGAAAAAGGTCTGTGAGAATCAGTGAATGGTCCAATTGGGTCAAGCATTAAAGTACTTGCATTGAGAGATACATGGACACATAAGCAACACAAGGCCTCGCACATAGCATTTTTGATTGTAGAGGGTCTTGAATGGCAGGCAAAGAAATTTAAACTTAATAAATAATAGGGAGCCGTTGAAGATTTTCCAGGAGGGGAATGACATTATCCAAATGATCCAAGAAGTACTTTAGGAAGATTAATCAGAATCTAACAATGTATAGGTTGGATTGGGGTAAAAGAGGAGAGATAGAGCTCAGATTTGATTGAAGTGGAAAGCACAAAGGTCAAGAAGGATGAAGACAGACAGGATAATAGCTCAAGAGAGTAGAGGTAGGTAGATAAGGTTTTCTGTTTTTTTTCAAATGACAAAAGAAACCTGAACAAGCAAGAAAAGGAGCTAGGAGAGAGGAAAAGACTGAGAGAGAGAAGGAGTGATGCAGAAAAGTCCGTGAGGAGGCTGTAAAGAAGGCTCAAGACCACAAGATGTGAAGATTAGTCTTGGGCATGAGATAAGAGGAGAGAGAGACAGAGACAGAGAGTGAGTGAGTGAGAGAGAGAGAGAGAAAGAGACAGACACACACAGAAACAGAGAGACAGAGACAGAGAGAAGAAGGAAAAGAGACAGAAAGAGACATAAAGACAGAGAGAAAGGAAGGAAGAAAAGGAGAGAGAGAAAGAGAGAAAGGAAGGAAAGAAGGGAGAAAGAAAGCATTAAGAGAGAAAGGGAAGGAAGAAAGAAAGAAAGAGAAGAAAGGAAAGTAAGTGAAGAGAGCAAAAAGAAATGAAAGAAAGAAAAGGAGGGAATGAAAGGAGGGAGGAATGAAAGAAAAAAAGGATGAGTGAAGATACATCTCAGAATAGTAAGAGGTTCTATCATCTGATGATAATGAGAGGAATTTAGACTCATTTGAAAAGTTTTCTTCCTATCTCCTTATGTATCTTGGGCTCCTATTCCTTTTTTTTTTCTTTTGCCTTTTGTAGAAGGCATGTGCACTTTATTTTTAAAAATACTTATGTATGTATATGTGTATATATGCATATGTGTGTGTGTGTGTGTGTGTGTATAATTTGTTACATTTGAGTTCCAAGCTGTTTCCCTTCCTGTCTTCCAACCCTGAACTAGAGAAGGCCACCATTTGACACAGACATATATGTGAAACCATACCGTACATACTTCCACATACCCTTTCTTTCTCTGGAGGTGCATAGTGTCTTCCTTCATGTAAGTCCTTCATAGTTGACATGAATATTCATATAACTCAGAATAGCTTAGTCATTCACATTTACTATTAGAACAATATTGCTGCTTATGTATACAATGTTCTCTTGGTTCTGCTTATTTCACTCTTTGTTATTTCACGCAAGGCTTTCCATGTTTTTCTAAAAACCAACCAGCCCGTCATTTCTTACAACATAGTAGTATTCCATTACATTCATATACCCCAACTTATTCAGTCGTGCCCAATTAATGAGTATCCCCTCAATTTCCAGTTCTTTGCTACCACAAAGACAGCTACTTTAACTATTTTATAATATATAAGTTCTTTTCCTTCTCCCTGATCATCTTGGGAAACAGACCTAATAGTGGTATTTCTAGGTCAAAGGGCATACAGTTTTATAACTCTTTGGGCATAATTCCAGATTGTTCTCCAAAATGGTTGGATCAGTTCACAGTTCTACCAGCACTGTCCAAATTTTTCCACATCCGCCCCCAATACTTGTTATTTTCCCTTTCTATTATTTTAGCCAATCTCATATGTGTGAGATGATATCTCAAAGTTGTTTTAATTTGTATTTCTCTGATCAATAATGATTTAGAGCATTTTTTCATATGAATATATATAACTTTGATTTCAACCCCAAAAAACTGCTTGTTCATATCTTTTGACCATTTATCAACTGGGGAATGACTCATATTCTTATAAATTTGACAGATTTTTCTATGTATTTGAGAATATTGTACATTGAGAAATTGTCTATAAAATTTCCACTCCCACCCCTAATTTTCGCCTTTCTTTCTTATCTTGGCTATATAGGTTTTATTTGTACACCACTTTTAAAATTTAATGTAATTAAGATTATCAGCTTTATATCTCACAATGCCCTCTCTTGTTTGTTCATAAATTCTTCTCCTGTCCATAATACATACACTTAAAAATGGGCTGCTTTTCTGCTGTGACTCTTCTCTTCATGTCACAGAAATTGTTTTCTATATTATCTAATCCAGTTGCTCCATTTTTTTTCTGCTTCCATCAAAATTCAGTTTAAAGCCCTGAGTCTCCTTTCACATTTTTTTCTCTTTGCTTCATTATGAACTGAGTTTCAAGGGGAAGGAGTGGGCACTGATCCCTTTTTTAATCTCCCTAAAGCAGGAGAGACATACTACAAATCATATCCCGTCAGCAAATAAATGTTTTCCGTGAAACAAGAAAATGTATAAGCAGATAGCAAAATTTATATACCCTTAGACCTAAAATAGATAAGTCTTTCAGGCAAACAAGAACCTGGGTATGGCTAAGCTTCATGAGGAAAGCATTCTGAGCCACCATGCCCTTGTCTGACTTCAAGTGGAATGGCATCAGAGAGCCAGAGGGCGACCTCTCTCTGAGGCCCCTCTGTGAGGTACGGAGGACAGAGTGCTGGACTTGGAATCACAAAGATCTAGGACTGATTATTGCCTCAGATGCTTACTGGCTGTGTGACCTTCTTTCTCTTCATCTCCACTTTCTCATCAGCAGAATGGGAACACTAATAGCCCCTCCCTCACAAGTGTTGTAAGAATCAAATGAGATAAAATGTATCAAGTACTTTGCAAACTGTTACTGGGTTGTGCCGACTCTTGGTGATCCCATTTGAGGTTTTCTTGGCTAAGAGAGTAGAATGGTTTTTCATTTCCTTCTCCAGCTTATTTTACAGATGAAGAAACTGAGGCAAATAGGGTTAAGTGACTGGCTTAGGGTCACACTACTGGCAAGTGTCTGAGGGCAGATTTGGACTCAAGTCTACTTGAATCCAAGCTTGGTGCTGCATCCGCTGCACCAACTAACTGCCCTCACAAACTTTAAAGCTCTACGCAGATGTTAGGTATTAAAAATTATTGTTATCATCAACTCCTCGAGTCTTGTTTATTGTTATTATAATCTGGTACACTCACTCACTCACACACACACACACACACACACACACACACACACACACATCCTCCATGGGGAACATCTCTTACAACAAGATAGTGTGTTGTCTAAGGGATGACAGTTTGACAGTGATCCTGATATTACCAGCTCTGCTGTACAGCTGGCGCACACATGTTAATTAACTTTTTTAAAAAAAATAATACTTCTTTGTTTTTCTCTGTCTCTGTCTCTCCCTTTACACACACAGACACAGACACACACTTCTTTCTTTAACCTGACTTGGATCACATTAAACATTCCAAGGAAGGCTGGCAGTGATGGGGTGCTGTGTGCCTGTGTTTGGATGCTTGTGCTTGTACTTGGACCCCAATTTCCCCCTAGTCTCAGGAATACTGTCTCTGACAATCACTCCCCAGCCCAAGGACACTGTGCCTAGCAATTACTCCTGCGTGGACCCTGGCAAGACCCTTATCTCTCTTCCTGGTGCAGCTACACAAAGCTGGGTGAGAGAGTGCTGGGCTGCTCAGGCCACAGCCCTCAGATCATGTCTCTGGAAGCCTCCCAATTCCTTAGTAAGTTCCTCTCTTGTGAGAAAACTTTCCCTTGTTGCAGAGTATTCTCTCATCAAGACACAGAGAAAGGGGTACCTTGCCCAGCCCAAGGAGTTTTGTCCTTGGCTGGCTCAAGGACTCTTCCTTCTGCTAGACTCTCAAGATCCATGCCTCTGTCATCTCCCTCCCTGTCTGGTATATTCCCTATACTTTCCCATCCATAGCTCCCAAAGACACCTGGACCTTTGGATTACCTAATTGGTATCCCTGGCATTCCTTTCCCATGCCCTTTTCCATACAAACCCTAGCTCCATCCCCAGTCTCTTGCAGGTTCCTTAAGAGTCCTTGCCTGCTGAAAAGTGTAACAATAAATCTTTGCCACCTTGACTTAAAGAATGCTTGAGTCTGTGAATTCATTCCAGATGCCCCGGCCTGTACTCCAGTCTTTGAGGGGTCTCAACCTCTCAGACAGCAACAGCAGCAGGGTATTGTGAGCATGGATTGGACGAATTCTCCCCCACCCTGTTTTAAGACTTATGCCAATATGCAAGTAAAAAGGGTAATAACAGTAACCAGACCCTATTCCTCCATTTTATCTCAATAATAGACGATGATAATGGACTTGGTTCAAGTACATAGTATTATATGATGGGATGAAAGAATGTTTTTATTGATCAGAGCAGATTAATATGACTGTAATAAAAAAATTAAATTATACCTTGTGTTCTTTCCCCTCTAACTCCACTTCCTTCTATAGCCTGGGGCTCTACTGTATGGGGAAGGATTGTTGTTTTGATGCTGACCTTTGTTCTGGCATTTGAATACTACTAATAACCAATGAAAAAGGCTGAAAGAGAGGCAAGTGGTGAAACAGACAGTTTAGCTTGAGATCTTGTATGTAAAGAACCATTAAACCATTAAGGGCTCTGCGCCCCAACAATGTGGAATTTCATCAATGTGGATATTATTTCTACAGATACAGATCAAAATTACTCCATTTCTTTAGTAGACATGTATCCATGTTGGGAAGGGAGCAGAGAGAGTAGAAAGTTGTCTATATATAGACTCCCAAGTTCCCACAATGCATGTATCGAAGAGAACCTTAACTTATTGGTGAAAATTCTCTTTGGACTACACCTCCCAGAAGTCAAGGCCTGAGCTATGCCATGTGGTAGAATCATCTAGTAAACACTCATTGCCTCAATGCTATTTAAAAAGTTACAAAGGTGTGTGAAACAAAGTAGAATAAGAGATATAAAGGAAAGTTATACAATATCCAGGCCATACCACAGCTAGCATGACCAGCAGAAGTGACTGAGGGTTCAGCATATCCCAGAGGACTGTTCTGAGAGAGGTCAGTGTGTCTTAGACTGCAACACTGAGAGAAGTCCATTGCAACTGCTGTACCAAGACCAATCAGTTCTACTAGTTGCCCTTCCTATAGGTTGGTGCTTCCAAGACTGAGGCTACATGTTTCCCTACTACCTTTTTATGAATGAATCAACTCATTCCTCTTCCTCTATGTTGAGGAGACAGGGATTTATTGGTAATCAACCAGCATTCCTAGTAGGTTCTTGAAGGCTGTAGCCATTTAAGAATGGTTACTAAGAACTTTAATAATGGGTCCAATTCCTTGTTAATGCCCTGCATTGTTTCTTTAAGCATCTTTGCTTTGAATTCCTATGTCATCTGGCTTGGCCTGGTATAGATACATTAGTAGACTCCCAGAGTTATGAATTTGGATAGAATACCATGAATCTACATATAGTTGAGATAAAGGGCACATTGATGGGGGCTCAGGCTACAAAGAGTTTAATGAATTGCTGTGACAAAAAAAAAATGTTATCACCTACTGACCTAGTAGCTTCTGGTAATGTGATTCTTAAAGCTTGTTGAGGTAGACTTGTCCTCACATGATCCATTGTAGTATACTACATCAAACATTTTCAGCCTTGTAAGACCAATAAGAGTTCACAGTCCAGTGGCATTACCTGAAAAAAACCAGGGTCACTTTCACACCTTGATAATGCATTAAAGGGCTTTAGTGGAAACATTATTATTATCTCATTCTAATCTTTTCCATTGGAGGAGTTCAGATAGAAACAATTCTGGACAAAATCACTATGTCCTATGATTTGTTTGAATTTAATGATCTATGTATTAATTCACACATGGATAAAATGGCTGCTTTTTGTAATAAAAAATTTAAAAGTAGATGCAAGCTTGTTTCATTAAGGTTCATTAAAAATTTCTTTCAGACAACTCCATCCCCAGATTGGAATATGCTATATTCCTCAACCTGCACCCACATAGTTTTGATTTCTTCTGCTAAGTCTCTATATTTCAAAAGCTTTTCATGTCATGCAGTTTGAAGATTATGAATATTTGATAGAACAACATTCATTAAAATATTCTTAAATTTTCTGTGGCTTAGTTCTCTGATTCCAAATGTCATATCTGGGCAACTATAGGCAATAGTTCTTTCTGTGATAATTCTCTGGTTCCAATTTAGTTTATTTGTTGGATTTTCAATAATATTTTGGGGTCTCTATTTATAATATTCTGATGTTGTTGTTGTTGTTTGAACATGTCATATGGATCAGAAATGAAACAGCAGAGAAGAGTACTAGTCAGGGCTTATCTATAGCCTTTTACCAAATCATCTTCCCTTGGATCTTCTAATTACCATCATCATAAAGTATTGTCGAGCTCCCGCAGATGTAATCTCTTCCAATCTCTCCCTTCCACACTTATTCTGTATATTGTCTTTATAGTCCTCAGTGGGTCAAATGTTTTTATTTATTCAAAATTACCTCCTTCTGTATCTCTTGAACCCCACAAGTCCTATGTCATTTCTCTTACTTCTTGACAAGATAATAATGTATGTTAACAAAGTGCGTTCAGAACTTGTATAAAATGCTTTCCTCACACTTATCCTGTAAGATAATAACATGCAAGTATTATTTCCATTTTATAGCTGAAGAGACTGAAGCTATGTGACTTGCCAATAGTAATGTAACTCAGAAGTTTTGGAGCTAGAATTCAAACTCATATCTTCTATATCCAAGACCAGTTGACCTTCCATTATGCCATAGATTCAGAGAGGAAGAAAGAAAGCCTAACATGGTGTAAAGAGCATTGGGTTCAGAGTATGATGCCCTGTGTTTTAATCTCACACACTGATTAGACATGTATTCCTGGGCAAGTCACTTCTAACCTCTCTGAGCCTCAGGCAAGAGGATAAGACTAACAAAGTGGGAAGTTCTTGATATCTTAACATAATACAGTCAAAATGGGTATAGGGAATGGGACAGCCTCAGTAGAAGATCTTGATTACCTTGCATAAAAATAACGATGTTTCCTAAGTATTTTGGGGAGAACTGGCTAAATACTGATATAACCTAACATATAAATAATTTGTATCCTGATACATGCTGATACATTGATATGTTTGGGAAAAGTTAATGGAGCAGAGCCCATAGACCCAGGTATTTCACCACAGGCAGGGCAGAGTCAACAGCAGCAGTGTGAAACTTCCTTGTGGGGAAAAAAACCAAACTTCCTTGGAGGAAAGGAGAGAATTGAGTTGGAGCACAGCCAAGGAGTCTTGAGATATT
The DNA here is from genome assembly GCF_003287225.1 of Phascolarctos cinereus. NCBI lineage: Eukaryota > Metazoa > Chordata > Mammalia > Diprotodontia > Phascolarctidae > Phascolarctos > Phascolarctos cinereus. Next base: position 121,554,148 of record NW_027556098.1, on the reverse strand, counting down.
CAATGTTACACCCCCAAAATTGCTGCCATATCAGATGCATACCTTTCCAGTTAGGAAAGAAGGTTGACATTTAACTTGGTTCAGGGAGTTTAGTATAGCTAGTTCACTGGTCAGTTATGGGAATGCCAATCAACCAATCAATCACTAAGCATTCATTAAGCACCTACTATATGCCAGGCACTGTGCTGGTTCTAGGGATACAAAGATAAAATTGAAATAATCCACCTAGTCAAAAAGCTTGCATGCTACTAAGAGGGCACAGAATACTCAAATAAATATGGAAGGTTTTTTTTAATGCAGCATTGACAGAATGAGACGCAAACAACTGAGAGAAATCAGAAAGGGCATCTTGAAAACGGTGCCACTAAAGCTGAATCTTTAAGGGATCTAGGAGTTCCAAGAGGTGGAGGTGCGAAGGAATACATTCCAGATATGGAGAATAAGATGGGCGTTTGCACAAAGGTGGGAGATAGAATATCAATGGAATGTTTTCCAGGCAGAGTCTCTGACTCCGAACTTTCTTCTTGATCTCTGCAGCACAAGCTTTGCAAGTTGTCTACTTTCACATATCACATAATTTCCCCCTTCTATAATGGATTATTGTTCAAATTCACTTTGAGCTTGTGTATTGTAAAGGGCAGGTGGGGGGGGGGGGGAGGGGGCAGGGTCATGAGAGAGAAAGACAAACTGCTGGTGGCAGCCATAGCTCCACAGGGTATTCAGAAATGCCTCAACTCTCTAAATTGGATGGATGCCAATGGGGATGTTATCAAGAGCAAAGTGGGACCTTTCGTGTCAGAAAACAAAACAAAACAAAAACAAAACCAGAAACAAAGATGATGCCCATTGATTGGGAAGTAGCTGAACAAATCATGATCTATGAACATAAGGAATGCTGCTGTACTGTGTGGAAATTCAGAGAAATGGGGAAACATTTGTGTCGACCAAGGAAGAGAACCAAAAGAACTATAGTTAGGTTCCAGTTAGTGCGAATGAGTCCCCTGGAGTGGTCTCATCATTCAACTTCATACTACATATGTCCATTGGTATGGAACCAATAGCCATATTTTACATAATTATAACTTGAATAGTGCAAAGTCAAAAACATGCAACTGCTTCAGGGGACTCATAATTTGCACTAATTGGACCTGAGTACAAAAAGACTATAATCATTTAAATTAAAACAGCACCAAAAAGGCAGCTGAATAATGAGTTGCCATGACTAATCTTGGTTCTGTGAGACAGATGATGAAATATACTTCCTTCCTCTTGAGAGAGAAGTGGGGAACTACAGATGTGGAATGTTGCATATACTGGCAAGTGTGGATGTTTTGACAGTTGTTTTGCTTAACAGTATGTCTTTGTTGCAAGAGGTAGTTCAGTGAGGAGGGGTAGATAAGGAAATGATTTGCTATCAGTTTAAAAATGCAGTAATAAAACATTAAAAAGGCAAAACAAAACAAAGAAAGAATAGAATGAGAGAGACCTGAGTGGGCAGAATTATCACCCAGTTCCCATGGAAATCTGGAGCCCAGTTTCATCACATCCTGTCATATTAGTAACAGGCAGAGGAGAAAAAGCTAGATGGCTAGACATCATATATACATATATACATATATATATATGCATATTGTATATATGTGTATGTTTATATACATAAATATGTATACATATATACATGCATATGCACATATAATATGTACACATGTGTGTGTATACATCTACACATACACATCATGCCTGGAGAGAGTAGGTATTTAAGCCAGCATTACACACTGCCTTCAGGGCTGCTCTGCCTATGTTTGACAAGAGTCTCAGAGCGAGTGAGTACACTGAAGGTAACTTCTGAGAAGCTTTCAATGGTTCAGTTGTGGCCACTGGGATTTCCTCCTTTTGTCTCTCAGTGTTGTAACTGGTGGCCCTGGCTATTGTCCCTCTGAGTAAGGCAGTCATGACCTTGAGTGCCATTTCTACATTCTCCTGGGTGTCTTATATGGTCCCATAGCTGGGCGCTGGGCTGCTCCAGAATCGGGACACTGAGTACATTTTAAAAGCTATCTGAATAGTAATGGTAATAATGGATCCTGAAAATTTGGCCCAATAGCTAGATATCTCACCCTCCATGCCTAAGCTAAGCCATAGGAACATAGATTTAGAGCTGTCAGAGATCATAGAGGTCACCTAATCCAGTTCCCTCATTTTGTAGATGAGAAAATTGAGCCTATAGAGGGGAACTGATTTCCCTTAAATTACCCAGGCAGGAAGTAGGAAAACCAGAAGTTGAAACTACGTCCTCTGATTTCAAGTCCAGTACTCTTCCCACTGAATTATGCCACCTTCTTCACTAGGAAAGTTTTCCCTGGGGTGGGTCACTAAAACATGTCAGATATAATATACTGGCATAGCATAGTGGATCAAATTCTGAACTTAGAGGGGAAGGGAATAAGCATTTATATAGCACCTACCATGTGCCATGCACTATGTTAGTAGTTTTACAAATATTATATCATTTGATCCTTAAGACAGCCCTATGAGGTAGGTGCTGCTATTATCACCATTTTACTGTTGAGGAAACTAAGGCAAATAGGTTAGGTGACTTCTCTAGGGTTACACAGCTGGTATCTGAGGCTGGATATGAACTCAGGTCTTTCTGATTCCAGGCTCAACACTCTACCCACTATGTCACCTCACTGTCTCTGTACTCTACTTTCAATTAGGAAAGCCTGGCTTGGAATCCAACCATTAACACTTATGAGCTATGTCACCCTGGACAAGTCATTTAAATTCTCTAAGGCTACATGACCTTGATACAAGGGGACTTCAACAAGAAAGTAGCCACTGGGGAGGAACATAAAAACTAATTTGGCTCAGGCTCAAAAAATGAAAAGGCAGAGGCTTAGATTCCCCATATTTGCATGTCATGGTGACTAAAGAGTGTCTTTAGGAAATGAATTGGAAGGAACAGGGCAGGGTGACTATGAAATAATATTATAGTAATGAAGCCAATTCCACAAACATTTGAAACTCAGTTTCATCATCTGCAAAGTGGGGATAATAATAGCACCTAATTAACAGGAAGCAAATATAATAATATCTGTAAAATGCTTTGTGAATTTTAAATGTCTATTTAAACATTTATTATTATTTTATGTTGGCTATGCATTAATTTTTTTTACATTCTTAGTTATGTGTTTGCCAACTTGTACATCAGCTTCTCCCTCTTCTCTGACCCCTTCCCTTTACCCTTTATCTCCTGGTCCCTTCAAACCCGAAAAAACAACTCTTGAATCTGTCTTCTGCTCTCCACTCATGGCCACTGCCCTGTTTTAGGCTGTCACCACTTCTCAACTGAAGGATTCCAACAGCTTCCTTCCTCAGTGGTCCCTTTGCTTCCAGTCTCTCCTTTCTCTAATATATCCTTTACACAAATACCATATCGATATTCCTAAAGCATATGTTATTTGAACCAAGAAACTCCAAAGATTCCCAACTGCTTCTGGGAAAAAAAAATACAGATTCCAAAAATTCTTCCCAAACTGGCTCCAGCCTTGCTTTCCAGGCTTGTTGTACTCTTCTTCACACATACACAATCAAAATGGAGGTCCCTGTATGCAGCATTCCACCTACCATCTCCATGCTTTTCTATAAGCTGTCCTCCATGCCTGGAATGTACCTCCTCCTTGCTTCTTCTGTCCAGTAAAACCTTCATGCTGCCCTAAAAATCTTCTTTTGCTCAGGTTACTAGTTAACCTCCTCTATGAAGGAGCTGAGATCTAGTGAATGAAGGGAGACCAGAGAAACTCAGGCATCTGAAGAGGCCATTTGGAATGTAGAGAAAGCCCTTCACAATCTAGCTCCAACTGAGCCTTCTGGATTGATTCCTCATAACTCCCCCTCAAGCACCCCGTATCCCAGTCAAATAGTCCTTTTTACTATTTCTCAGACATGACATTCTACCTCTGGCCTTAGTGCTCACTAGACTGTGTGACCAGAATGTTCCTCCTTCTCATTTCCACCTCTTAAAATCCTCCTTTTAGGGGTGGCTAGGTGGTGCAGTATATAGAGCTCTGGGCTTGGAGTCAGGAGTTCAATTCTGGCCTCAGACACTTGACACTTACTATATGTGTGGCCCTGGGCAAGTCACTTAACCCCAATTGCCTTACCAAAATAATAATAATAATAATAATAATCCTCCTTTTAAAGCTCAACTCAAGTGCAACCTCCTACACAAGACATTTCCTGATGCCTCCAGTTGCCAGCACTAAAGCTCTCACCCCAAATATCCTTTGTGTTTTGCATTGACCTGTCTGTGGACATGATGTCTCTTCTCAGCAGAATGTGCCTTCTTAGGGGCAGGGACCGGTGGTGGGGTGGTTGCTGTTTGTCTTTGTCTCTCTATTGCCTAGCACATAATAAATGCATTTTGAATTTAATTGAATTGGGGAGTAATGCATAAGACAGTTGGAAGATATTTCAGGTCCTCACACAGATCAGGTCTCTATCTTGATTTTAGCTATGGAACAGGAAACCACTGACCAGCCATGCTCTGTGGATGCCTTGCTACCCTATTCATAGCATGATGGGGTTTTTTTTAATCTGGAATTTAACAAATGAGGAAACTGAGGTCCAGATTTGCCCAGGGTCTTACAGCGAGTAGGTAGCAAAGGTAGGATTTGAACACAAGTCCTTTGACTCCAAATGCTGTGTTGTTTCTACCTTCTTATGGCATTGAAGTGAATCCAAATAATGCATTCCAACAATCCAGACCATGAGTCCTTATTTCAATTCAATAGGTAGAGCTATTCATTAAATGAATGGGCCCAGCCCATGCTAAAACTGTGGAAAACAGAAGAAATATTAAGAGGTGGTTCCCTTTCCCAGTTGATAAATGGTCAAAGGATATGAACAGGCACTTTTCAGATGAAGAAATTATATAGTCACATGAAAAAATGCTCTAAATCACTATTGATTAGAGAAATGCAAATCAAAACAACTCTGAGGTATACCTCACACCTATCAGATTGGCTAACATGACAGACAAAAGAAATGATAAATGTTGGAGTGGATGTGGGAAAATTGGGACACTAATGCATTGTTGGTGGAATTGTGAAATGATGCAAGCATTCTGGAGAGCAATTTGGAACTATACTCAAAGGGCTACAAAATAGGGTATACCCCTTGATCCAGCAATACCAGTACAAGGTCTATCCAAAAGAGATCATAAAAAATGGAAAAGGACCTACATGTACAAAAATATTTGTAATAGCTGTTTTTGTGCAGATTGAAGCATACTATTTTCACCTCCTTTATTTTTTCATGTTTTTTTTCTTTTGTTCTATTTCTTCTTTCACAACATGACTAATAAGAAAATATGGTTTATGTGATTGTACATATATAACCTATATCAAATTGCTTACTCTCTTACAGAGGGGTGAGAGGAGAAGTAGAGAGGAAATTTGGAACTTGGAATTTTGTAAAAGAAAAAAAGAATGTTAAAAATTGTCTTTACATATAATTAGAAAAAATAAAATACTATTTAAAAGAAAAAAAAGAGGTGGTTCCTTCAGTCAAAAAGCTGACAGACTAATTGAGGTAATAAATTATTAACTGAAGTAACTAATGCCCACAGAGCTATTAAAGAACAGTCATGTAATGCCATGCAGCCAAACCCCATATAACCTAGTGTCAAAATGTTTAGAAAAGACCCAGGTGCTATGGTGGTCAGGAACAGAAGAGATTCATCAATCAAATGTTTCTTAAATAACCCAACAACCTGATGCAATGTATAGAGTGCTGGGCCTGGAGTCAGACAGACCTGAGTTCAAATCCAGCCTAGTTGTTTGACTTAGGGCAAGCAACTTAACCCCTGTCTGCCTCAGTGTCCTCAACTGTAAAATGGGGATAGTAATAGCCTCAACCTCATCAAATGAGATAACATTCCTAAAGTGCTTAGTGCAATGCCTGACACATAGTAGGCACTTAATAAATGCTTATTTCCTTTATTTTTTCCTATTATGGGCATAACACCATGTATAGGGTAGATAGCTGTGAATAGCTGGGTGGCTTACTACTACTACTACTACTACTAGTAATAGAAGTAGTATTGCTGTTATTATTATTGTTGTTCATATTACTAGAAAAATGTATGGCATGCTCCCTTATGGAACATGGCAAACTCCCATGCACTTTCCTTAGCCCTGCTCATGAGTCTCTCTATGCCTTTAAGATGCAGATCAGGTACCATCTTCTGCATAAAGCTTTTCCTGATCCCCCAGTTGCTAGTGCCCTCTCTCTCAAATTAACTTGAATTTAACTCGTGTGTGCGTGTGTGTATTTATTAATCTTAAATAATATTTATGTTCTCTATATTTTCATATGTGTTTGTTGTCTACTCATTAGAACATAAACTCAGTGAAAATAGGGATTGTCTCATTCTTTGTGTTTGTATCCCCAGCACCTACAACAGTGCCTGGCACATAGTAGGTGCTTAATGAATACTTGCTGATTGACTGAGAGAGCTCATTCGGGTAGAAAATGAGTCAATACCCTCTCCAATTCATCTTTCACCTCATTGTCTGAGTAATGGTTCCAATGTACCTCTATGATCATATTACTCCTCTCCTCAAAAATCTCAGTAGCTCTCTATTATCTACCAAAAAAGTGTAAATTCCTGATCCTAATTTTTAAAGGGAAAGCTAGGTGGAATAGTAGATAAGAGTGGAGTCAGGAAGACTCCTCTTCCTGAGTTCAAATCTGGCCTCAGACACTTACTAGCTGTGTAACCCTGGGCAAGTCACTTAACCCTTTTGCCTCAGTTTCCTTATCTGTCAAATGAGCTGGAGAAGGAAAAGGCAAACCACTCCAGTATCTTTACCAAGAAAACCTCAAATGGAGTCATGAAGAGTTAGATATGACTGACATGACTAAACAAAGTATTTGAGGCCCTCCACAATCTGGCTTTAAACTGCCTTTTCAGTCTTCTCTCAGATTGTATATTCTAGTCAAACTGGACCGGAAGCATCAGATAGTGGAGATCAGTGATGGCAAGAGGAAGTTCTAGGCCCTGAAAGGTCTGAGAGAGAGACAGATAGACACTTCTATATGAGAACTAAGGTAAGAGCTTAGAAACAGGAAGGAACAAGATGAGAGTACATCCTTTACCTGTTGACTAAACTGGTCCTAGAGTTTGAGGTAAGCTTGAGCCTAAAGGAAGGGGTTTACATGTCCCCAGAGATGGGGACTGGAGCAATACAGGAGTCAGACTGGGCATTTCACATCCATGATAAGGTAGTATGAATAAATTTGCAATAATGAGACCTTCTCTGTAAAATCTGGCAGCAAGAGTCACCTAGTTGAAATGGGTATATGATATGACTAATTAGATTGCATGTATTTTCTCTCCCTAGCCTTTCCAGGAAAATCTGGCATAGAACTGTATACTTTTGACATGCTTCTCCCCTGAGTTAATCTCTCTTTTACCAAAGAGTAATTAATAAGTCTAAAAGAGGTGACCCATAGCTAGGCAGCAAGCCCCTTTAAAAATATTTGGTAGTTCTGGTGGATTGTAAGGGCAAAAGTATGACTTGGATGCCAAAAAAGGATAATGTAATCCTAGGCTGCTTTAATAGAAGCCTTGTGACCGGGGAAGGAGAAGGTACCCACATTGTATTCTACCTTGTTCAGATCACAGATGAAGCATTGTATTCAACTGTGAGCATTGCATTCAGTAGTGATTTTGACAAACTGAAGTGTGTTCCAAGGAGAGTGATCAAAATGTTGATAGGACTTAAAGATCATGCCATACCAGGACCAATAGAAAGACCTGGGGACATTTGGATTAGGTAAGAGAAGTGGTAAAGAGTCGGATGAGATTGTAGTTTTTAGCTTTTGAATGGGTTGTCTTGTGGAAACAGGATTCAATTTATTTTATGTGATCCTAGGAGACAGAATTAGGGTTGATTCTCCATGACCAAGAGAACATGGGATGACCACTTGTTGGGAGTGGAGATGGGATTCCTGTTCAGGTCTGGGTTTGACTCGATGATCTGGAGACGGGAGATAGAGCGTCAAGTGTGAGGAACAGCAAGTAAGCCACTGTAGCCAGGTCTTTGCATGTGGAGAGGGGGATAAAGTGAAAGAAGCCTGGAAAGGTAGGGAGGACCCAGGTATGAAGAGATTTATGTGCCAATATATTTGATCCTGCTTAATAGGGAGCCGTGGGGGTTTATAGAGCAGGGAAAGTGACATGGTCAGAAAGTGAGCAGCAGAGGAATATAAGGAAAAAAGATGGAAATTACCAAAGATCTCAGTCAGAAGAAAACTCTGTTACAGACTTTTGGCACAAACAGATAAACAAACAGGAAATGTATTAACAACAGAAGGGACTATGGCTTACAAATCATCTAAATATCTGAATAAATATTGTAAGACAAAAGAAAATGAATCCATATTTGATGAGACAGAGGAGTCTTTGGCGTCCCAAGAAAGCGTGGAACCAGCGGGATGTTTCTGAATGGTTTGAGAGACAAGAATTATAAAAGCAGAATTTGTGGCTTGCACGCAGAAAAAATTGGTAGAATAGAAAAATTTATATCCACCGTGGCAAGCCTCACCAAAGGAACAAAAGAGAGAACAATGGATTAAGAATGCAATTACACAGAATTAAAGGACAGTCTGGAAGAGAAGAAAAAAGCAATAAAACTAAATGAAAATATTATCTCTATACAAGTAAAACATGTTAATCCTGAAAACAGGATACATAGAGACAAGTTGATTATAGGTCTCCCAGGACGATATGGCAAGTAAAAAACCTGAATACAACACAAGAAATAATACAAGAGAACTGTCCAGAATTTCTGAATGCAGAAAACAAAATGTCAATTGAAAATAACTACAGATTTCCTCTAAGGGAAAAAACCCTAAGCAACAAACTACAAGACAGATAGTAGTTAAATTAAATAACTCCAGTGACAAACAACAATCTCTGCTGGCAACCAGGAGTAAAACCTTCATATATAAGTGAAAGAAAATGAAAAAACAAAAAACAAAAACTCAAGACTATTCTGCATCTACCAGATACCACAGAAGGTAATGGAATAATATATTAGAAAGTACAAAGGAGGGCAAGATGCAACCCAAATCTAAGCCTAAACATTAATGAAAAAAAAAGTGTACATTCATTAAAAAAGAGGCATTTGTAGAATTTCCACAAAGAAAACTAAGCAGGAACAAATTATTTGCTTTGCAGAAGTCTATCACAATAGTACAGGCAAAAATGATGAGGGCTTGAATTAGGGTGGTGACTAAGTAGAAAGAAGGTAAGGTATATAACGGATGTTGTGAAAGTAGAACTGATAAGATTTCACAATATATCATTAGAGAAATTTCAGCAGATCTATTCAATGTCATTTCTACTTGGTGTCCTTTTTCTCATTTCATTTACAGATACTCTCAGGATGATCTGGCTTAGCTGTATAGCACACCAAGTTTTCAGGTTCATAAAATTTATAACTAGAAGGAACAGTATAAGTCATTGAATCCAAACTTTTTATTTTGCAGATGAAGAAACTGAGGCATAGAATGGGAAAGTGACTTATTACAGGTAGTAAGTAGCAGAACCGAGACTCAAAATTTGGGTGATCTTATTTTAAATACATTCGTATTTTCCTCATACCATATTGCCTTTTTAGATATGCAGCTTTCTTTTATCTGCAACTCCTTTATGTTGTTTCTTGAGCAAATGCTACTCATAATCTTCTCTTATTCTCTTCTTTCCTGGGTTCACCATAATACCTTCTGATTGCTTAATACACCAAAAGCCCTTGTGTCTTCTGTGGTCACGATAAAACAGCTTTTGATTTAAATGGTAGTTCCTCTGGAAACTAAAAATTCAATCAGAAGTAGAGAGTATTTGTGACCCTTTATGCTAATGGTTTAGCATCGCTTACACAATCACTATCTGGTATCATAATTTCAACTCCAGATACCCAGGGACCTATTTCTCAGTACCTGGTCCTTGATGACATCATGGCAGTTGTTTTCTTACTCCCTTAAATATATGAATGTAGAGGGAGAAAAAACTCGCTCTGTGAGTTTGAGCTAACCATAGACTTTGGTTAGCTTTAGCTACAAGTCATTCTTGCTTCACTCTATGGATGTGTATGTGTACGTAGACTCACAACCTCTCTTCCTATGTAGGATAGGATGACTTCCTGACAGGAGGGTGTTAGTAATGGGTAGGAAGAATAAGGATGAGACTTCTGAGGGCGGGGCTAATAGAACCTCAGGATCTCAGGGTTAGGAGGGACCTGAGAAGTCATGTAGTACAACCTTTACCTTAGTTGTGCATCTCATCCACCTTCAATAATAATAATAGCTAGTATTTATATAGTGCTCTTAAAGAGCTTTGCATGTACTATCTCATTTGATATGGCAATCTAGATTAGTGAGATGGCACATTGAATAAAACACTAGACCTGGAGTCAGGATACCTGAATTAAAATCCAGGCTCATTTACTAGCCATGCCTCTCTGCCTCAGTTTCCTCATCCACAAAATGGACAGAACAATAACACCTACTTCCCAAGGTTGTTGTGAGGAAAAAATGAGATAGTATTTGCAAAACACTTCATAAAACTTAGTGCTCTAGCAAAACACTTCATAAAACTTAGTGCTCTATATATTCTACCTATCATGATACTCATTTTGCAAATGAGGAAACTGAGGATTAGAGATCAAGAGACTTGTTCAGGGTCACATACCTACTAAGTATTAGAGCCAGGATTCAAACCCAAGTCTTTTCTGGCTCTGAGTCCAATGCTCCATCTACTGTGCCATGCTGCCTGTATAACTCCACTCTATATAGTTATATATCTATATGTCTATTGAAATATGCTGTTCTATTGTACACAGTAACAGCAATATTGTAATGATGATCAAATGTGAAAGACTTAGCTACTCTGATCAAGACAATGATGCAAGACAATTCAAAGGACCCATGATGAAAACTGCTATCTATCTTCAGAGAAAGAACTGATGAACTCTAAATTTAGATTGAAACATACTTTTGAAAACTTTTTTTATTTTTCTTGTTTTATTTTTGTTTGTATCTTCTTTTCCAACATGGCTAACATGGAAATATGTTTTGCATGACTTAACATGTATAATCAACATCAAATTGCTTACCTTCTCGAGGAAGGGGGAGAGGGAGAGAGAGAATTTGGAACTCAAAAAATTTTTAGATGATTATTGCAAAATTTTTACATGTAATTGGGAAATATTTAATGAAATAAAGAAAGATGCTTTTTGAAAAAAAATATGCTACTCCATTGTATCTCAAGTTAACAAGCAGTTGTAGGAAAGGAAAGTTAGGGGTTTTTAAAAATCATTGCCACTGGTACCTCATGACCTTTCATTCTCCTTTCATCATTCTTCCTTTCACAGATAGTCAGATGAGGTTGTCTCATCTACTACTCAATCAAAATCTAGGTAGTTGTCATCTACAGATCCCCCAGGGCACTCCTCTTCCTTTCTCAATGACTTCAGTATTGGTTCACAATTTGTTTCTCCTTCCTAATTCCTGCACTCATATGAGTGGACTCCAACATGCATATAGGATTTAGAGGGGTAGTCTCTCCTTCAAACACTCTAACCACTGAGTTCCTCAGCCTACTCACTTCCCATGACCTACTTCTCTAACCCACCCCAGCTACCCACAAAAATTGTAACACCCTTGATCTAACAATAGCACTCCATGTTCAAGAATTCAAGAATGCTCTTATCTGACCATTATATATTGACTTTGCCTACACCATGACCTCTAATCCCTCAACCCTTCTGTTCTCTCCCAGGCCAACACCCCTGTACTCGTCACTCTCTCCTTTTTCCCCATCTTGAAGATTTAGTGAACCAGTTCAACTCTACATTGTCCTCTTCTCTTGAATCCCTGGCCCCCTTATCATATGGCCAATTGTGCCCTGCCTCAGCCTTGGAAGATTTCACTCCTATACATGTGCTGCTGAATGAAGATGGAAAGAAATCACACAATCATTCTGACTGGATCCACTAGAAATTTATGTACACAACCTCAGCTAGGTCCCCACTGCTACCAGGTAATCCTTCAATGCCTCTTTTATCTATTCATTATCTCACTCTCCATGGAGGATTTTCCAAGCTGTTTTATCATCCTCAAACCTCCCAAGTCTCCTGTTCTCCCCACCTTCTCAGCTGATAACCTTGCCTCACATTTTACAGAAACATTTAGGGAGTTTGTGTGAGCTCCCTCTTCTCTCCTTTTCCTCAACTCCTATTACTCAAGTTCCTTCTGCTCTTATCTTTTCCTTTATCCCTGTGTCACATGAAGAGGTGGACTTATTCCTTATCAAGGCAAACCCCTCTATTTGCACAAGCCATCCCATTCTGTTCCATCTTGTCCAACAAATTGCCTGCTCCGTTATCCCTACTTTATCACTTATCTTTAATCTCTCCTTGTCTATTGGCTCCTTCCCAATTACCTTTAAATGTGCCCATGTCTCCTTCATCTTCAAAAAACCCTTACTTGATTCTTCCATCCTTACCAATTATCATTTAAATCTTTTCTGCCCTTTGTGGCTAAACTTGAAAAGACTGCCCCTACTTCCTTCCCTCTCATTCTCTTTTTAACTCTACACTCTGGCTTCTGACATCATCATTCCACTGAAACTTCTCTCTTGAAAGGTACCAATGATTTCTTAATTACCAAATCCAATGGCTTGTAATCAATGTTCATTCTTCCTGACCTCTCTGCAACTTTTGACATTGTTGATCATTCTCTTCCCTCTAGATTTCCAGGACACTACTGTCTCCTGGTTCTCCTTCTACCTATCAGATTACTCCTTCTCTGTCTCCTTTGCTGGATCCTCGTCCAGGTCATGCCCTCATAAGCATCCCACAAAGCTCTAACCTGGGACCTCTTCTTTTTTCCCTCTATATTACTTCACCTGGTGATCTTATCAGCTCTCATGGATTTAATTACCATCTCTCTATGCTAATGGTATAAGTTTTCTGCTGACCTTCCATCTTCCATCTCCAGCTACCTTTTGGACATCTTGAACTGGATGTCCAGCAGACAACTAAAACTCAACATGTCCAAAACTGAACTCATTATCTTTTCCCCAAGACCCTCCCCTACCACTTAAGTTCCTTATTACTGTCCAGTGCACCATCATCCTCCCAGTCCCACAGGCTCACAACCTAGGTATCACCCTGGACTCCTCATTATCTCTCACTCTTCATATCCAATCTGTTGCCCAGGCCTGTTGATTTCACCTTTGTAACATTTCTCAGATATGCTCCTTTCTCTCCTCTGACACTGCTTCCACTCTGATACAGATCCTTATTACCTCATGTCTGGACTATTGTAAGAGCCTTCTGCCTTCCACAAGTCTCTCCTCACTCCAATCCACTCTCCAATCAGCCACTAAAGTGATTTTCCTAAAGTGCAAATCTGACCATATCACATCCTTATTTGACAAAATCCAGTGCTTCCCTAGCTCCTCTTGGATTAAATACAAAATCTTATATTTGGCATTTGAAGCCCTTCATAACCTACCCCTCCATGCACACCTTTTCAGTCTTCCTACACCTTACTCCCTGCCACATATCACCTCCCCAGTCCTAGACACTGTCTTCTTTTAAGCACCTTATCATCCTATTAATTGATTCTATTGAGATTGTAGCCTACTAAAATCCTTGGACTGCTTTAAAGAAAATATTATCTAGCCCAAGGGATCTTAATCTTTTTTACATTATTGATCCCTTTGGTGAAATCTGGTGAATTCTATGGACTCCTCAAAAGAATGTTTTTAAATGCATAAAATCAAATAATAAGGGAAACAATATTGAAACACAATGATCAAAATACTCCAAGTTCCTAGTCCATGGACTATGGGAGTCCCTAAGGGTCCATGGGGGATGCTGACAGGTCTCTGGACTCCAGTTTAAAAATCCCTGGTGTCGTTATATGTTCTCTATTCTCGATATCATTGGTGGAACTAATTTTTTTTAACTGAGCATAGGACTTTATTTATCTCTTTAATTTTGTTTTATTGTATTTAATCCTTTGATCTATTTCACTGAGATCTTTTTGTGGATCCTGTTGTCACTCAACATGTTGGCTATCAGTCTTCCCAACTCTGTGTCATCTGCAAGTTTGATAAGAATGCTATTGAAGCCTTTCAGTGAGTTCATTTATTAAAATGCCAAACAGCAGAACATCAAAGATAGATCTTTGGGACACTCCAGTAGAAACTGACTTTCAAGTTGATATGAATATCCTTTTGGGTCAGCCACTCATCCACTTTTGCATCCATCTAATTTTAACACATTTTTCCATCTTGTCAAAAAAAATAGCATAAGACCTTGTTAAGAATATAATTATAGAGAGTATTTCAAAAGCAGGGGCTGGTTCATTTTTGTGCTTGAATCCCTAAAACCCAGTACAATGCCTGGCACCATAATAGATGAATAATAAATACTTGTGGATTGATTGTCAAATACTTTGCTGAAATCTACACAAACAACCTCTATAGCATTCCCCATTTAGCTGTTTGGTAATCCTTTTAGAAAAGGAAATGAGGTTAGCCTGACACGATATGTTCTTGAAGCCATGCTGGCTCTAGTAGTCTGTCAGACTCCTTGCTCCCTTTTGGCTATGACTCTCCCTTTCCAGATTTTGACACCATGACTCAGCTGCCTACTCACTCTGGAATATCCTTCTGCCATGCTGGTGAATTCCTTCTGCAGGGCTCCATTTTGGGGAGGCTTCATCCCCCTCTTGGCTGTGCTTCTGATTCACTGGGTTTCACCATTATACCCTTTCCAGTTACCTTCTCTCCTCCCCCTTTCTCCACCTTTTCAGCTCCTTTTTTAGATTTCTTCCCCATTGAGAACATAAACTCCTTAAGGACAGAGATTGTATTCCTTTTTGCTTTTATCTGTATCTCCAATGCTTGTCTCTTAAAAATTCTTGTTGCCTGCCTTGCCTCCCTGGTCCTTGGCTTGCCCATCCCACTGTCCTCCATTTTTTTTTTGAAAAACATCTGCCCTTCTCTGATCTTACAGCACCTGTCCTATTTTCTGTAATCTTATAAAGATCACTGACAGTGTCTCAGCAGTCACCATTACCCCTCAGACCTTTATAGACAGCCCAGGACCCTAAATCCAAGAACCTTAAGAATAACTTTGCTTCCAGCCCAGTACCCGCAGCCATCACTGTGGGAAGCAACCCATGTAGAGATGCAGGCTGGCAACTAACTGCTCCTGCAGGTGCAGCATCCATAGCTACTGAAGAAGAAGAGAATAAAGTTCTCTGTACTAAAGTCTTTGACACTGTCAAAGGGTTCTACATTAGGAACTGACATCATTTTATCAATGGCAATGATATTATAGGAGGGCATCATTATCTTCTCTGCTGCAACCCTAAGAACTTTCTGTCTTGCAATGGAAACTTTTCATATGTGTCGTCTCCGCCATTGGAATGCGAGCTCCTGGAGAGTAGAGAATGTTTTACTTTTCTGTCTGTATCCCCCTTAGCCCAGTGCTTTGCACATAGTAAGTGCTTAATAGATGCTTCATTCATTTTTATTTACCACCTCTTTTAGTACTTTTCAAAGTAGTTCTTCCAGGATAAGTGACTTGAACTCATAAAGGGCAACTAAATTCTCCTCTAAACAATGTGTGATTCTTTTTTAAAAAATCATTCATTTTAAACAAATACAAAATGAGAAAAGAAAAAAAACATTTCCATGTGCACAGTAGAACATGAGAGAATTCAATATAAAACAATACATTTCCATTTCAAGAAAACCTAGATAATAAATACTACACATTGTTTTCAAAGCTACCCAGCCTTTTCATGCTTCCTTCTAGGTTTTCTTTTGTTCTCTGCCGTGCACTTTTTATTTTGCTTTTTCTTCCACCTTTCCCCCCTCGCCCTAGAGAAGGCTACAATTAAACATGAATATATATGTATATACATATATGTACACATACACATATACATATCTATAAACATACACACAAATATACACACATATACATATGTGTAAGACCATACTATGCATATTTCTATTGGTCAGTTCTTTTCCTGGTGGTGCGTTGCATCTTCCTTCATAGGTCTAAGTCTTTCCATGTTTTTCTAAATCAACCAGCCCATCATTTCTTACATACACGTATGATTCTTAATGACTTCTCTTACGTCTTCTGCCATTGGCAGTATAAAAGAGGGTCCCACAGAACTTAATGCCATTTGGTATTTTTCTTTGTTTGGTGGGTTACCAAGGACCAAAAATTCAGCACCATTTAGTGACCCTTCTACTGGGATGCATTTCTGTGCACTTAGGAAGGCTGGTCCTTGGATTGTAGACTCAGGCTGTCCCAGGGACCATTCTCAAAGTCTTCCCAACTTGGTAGAACTTTCCTGAATTTGCACTCCTTTATTCCAGCCTTTCAGGACCTATTGTCCCTTCTGCTATGATAAAGCAGCAGAGTAGGACTTTGGTAGAAGGTTTTTTTCCCCAAAACTACCTGTTTAAAAAAAGACCTTTTAGTTGCACTTCCAATTCATTGCCAGGTTCAGCTTATTCTGAGTTTTAATGCTCCCACTGTTATTATTGAATCATGCCACACTTCCTCCCATAATTTAGACTTCTTTTACCTTTTACCTTTTCATCCCCAGTGCTTAGCACAGTGCTTTACACATAGTAGGTGCTTAATAGATTCTTATTGTTTGATTGACTTTCTAAAGTGTTGCCTCTTGCAGTAAATGACTAGAAGCAAAGTGAATGCCCATGAATGGAATGGAATGTTATTGCAAAGTAAGAAAACACAAATAGGACAAATTTGGGGAACTGTGGGAAGATTTGTGTGAACTGATAACAGAGCAAAATAAAGAGAACACAAGAAAAGCATTTGTAATGGTTAAAGTGATGTCAATGAAAAGAAGATGAAAAGGAAGTTAGACTCTGAGTAATGGAAAAAAAAACAATGAAAGCCCTGAAGAAATAATGAAACATACCTTCTTCCCCATGCATTTGTCATAAGACAAGTCCTCTGCTTTGGATGTTTTTGCTTAATTGTTTTTCTTTGTCACGAGAGGGGGTTCAACTTGGAAGAGGTGGGTAGGAAAGTGACTATGATGTAAAAACAAAGGACATCAGTAAAATCAATTAAAAATAAAATAAAGTGCTGTCTCAGAGTGAATGAAGGCAAGTAGATCTTTCAGCAGTATTCTGGGACCTTAGTCTTGCTTCAGGAACTGTTTTCAGAAATGAAGCTGAATTTCATGTGTGTACATGTGTGTATGTACATGTATGCATATATACATAATGTGTTTGTATACATATACATGTGTACATGTGTATAAATATTTTTGGTTTTGTTTTTGTTTTTTGATCTAGACAACGGGGTTAAGAGACTTGCCCAGGGTTACACAGCTAGTAAGTGTTATGTGTCTGAGGCTGGATTTGAACTCAGGTCCTCCTGACTCCAGGGCCAGTGCTCTATCCACTGTGCCACCTAGCTGCCCCTATAAATATATTTTTGTTGTTCAGTCATTTCAATTGTATCTGATTCTTTGTGACCCCATCTGGGGTTTTCTTGACAGAGATAATGGAGTGATTTGACATTTCCTTCTTCATCTCATTTTACAGACAAGGAAACTGAGGCAAACAGGGTTAAGTGACTTGCCCAGGCTCACACAGCTAGTAAGTGTGTGGAGAGGCCAGATTTGAACTTATGAGTTTTATTGATTTCAGGCCAAGTGTTCTATCTGGTCTGCCACCTAGCTGCCCCATACAAATATATACATATATGTATGTATACTTAAATATGTATATACATATACACACATAAACATGTACACACATAGGCAACCTATTCCATCTCTCATGAAGAATAGGTCCCTTTAGCTCATTTCTCTATCAGTTAAGTGATATCAAATATCTATATTGAATCTCTATTCTCATTAGTAAGATTGTAAGCTCCTTGAAGGCAAGGACTTTTTAAAAAAATTTATATCCACAGTACTCAGCACAGTGCCTGGCACATAACAGGTGTTTGATAAATGTTAATTGAATTGAATTGAATTGCTGTTCTATGTCTCTCCTTACCTGAATATATTGAGTTGCTAAGAATGAAACTATAAACTTCATAAAATAGACATTGTGACCTTTCTTGGCTGCCTAAATGGTTCAGGCCAAGACTGGAAAGTGGGAGGAAGAAGGATTCTTACACAGAAGCAGGGACCTAAAACTGGAAGGAGCCTCAGAAACTGTCCAGTCCAAACCCTTCCTTTTAAAGATGAAGAAACTGAAGCCCAAGGAAGTCAAGGGAATTGTCCAAAGTGATGCAGGTAGTAACTGTTAGAGGCAAAACTTGAACCAGTGTCCTTTGAGTACAGTCAGTTTTGGTTTTTTTCCCCATTCTTTGCTAAGCAGTACAGAATTGAGAACTGGAAAATTAGCTCTTCCTGTTAGGGAAAGAGAATGTTGGCCTTCAAATGAGATAAAGGAGTTTAAGTACTTTTCAAACCTTGATGGTTATATAAATGCCAAGTGTCATTATTATTTTTGTTATTCTATTAATTAGCCTATAATCAACAAGCCTCTGGTCTAAGGATGACTTCATACCATGAGCCATCTACTAACACTCCTGAACTCAAGTAGTGTTTATCAAGTGATACAAGTCTGGTGCTGGTAAATTTTTAACAGCTAGGCTCTCCAAGGAGTAAAACAGAACAAAACTATGCACATATTTTTAAGTTTGATCTGCACCATTAGCACTTTCTTCGGTCTAGACAATCAACAAAACAATAAATCAAGCCCTGATCTGTAGCAATTAATTTCTTAGGTGTAAACTCTCACATTGAAAATTTCACAATAGGTTATCAGCAAGCCAGTTAGAGCTGGCTCCAGCACACCCCTGCTTTGCAGTCTCCTTTTGGTTCCTCCTCATTAGGCTAACTAGTTGCAGTGACTAAGTATTGAGCTGCTTTCCCTGAGGATGGAGAGGTGGGTCCTTAATAGGAATTACAAAATGATTCAGTCACAAGGATATGAGTGGCTGGATAGGAATCCTGACCCATTCAAGCAAACTGGTATTCCAGACTCCTGACGTAGGGAATCCTGGGTTCTGGGCAAGGGTGTTGTCACTGCTCCAGGCATGGAGTTTTTGGACTTTGCTTTCTTTTAACTACTCTAAAATATATCTCGAGAGCACCAGGGCTGAACCCTTGTAAGGGTAAATTGGAAGTCATTTCAAGTGTATGTGTCTCTCACATTCTGGTCTTTTAGGACATGTTTGGAATCAGGAGGCAAGGAAGTGAGAAAGTAAGAGGAAGCCCTATATCTCAGGGCTATAAATTTCTTGTGAAATTGAAAATTTGATGAAGGAAAACAAATAGTGAATGTCAAGGAGAAATGGAGGATCTAAATTTCCTCATCCTCATCATCCTGGACACTTAGTGTATTGACTTCACATGAATTTCTTCTTAATCATCACAATAACTCTACCGCAATTTTACAGAAACTGAGGTTCAGAGAGGTTAATTGTTTTACCCATGGTTAGTCAATGAGAAAGTGTCAGAAGTAGGATTGTAACTCAGGTTTTCCTATCTCCATGTGCAGTGTTGGAACCAAGCAATGAGCCTCAATCATAGATAGCTAAGCACTGAATTAATTAAAGCTAACACTTATGTAGACCTTTAAGGTTTACAAAGCACTTAACCATTACCATCCATCTTATTTTATCTTCACAACAACCCTGGGAGGTAGAGGCTATTGTTATCCCCATTTTACACTTGAGAAAACTGAGGCAGACAAAGTATCTTTCCCAAAGTATCCCTGCTAGTAAGTATCTAAGGCTACATTTGAACTCAGGTCTTGCTGAATATCCGGGTCTAGTGCTCTATTCACTTCACTACCTAGCTACTTAGGGATGAAGAAGCCTGTTATCAAATAAAATTGTTTCATTGTACAGTTTTGGGCCAGTATGCTCACCTCCCTAAATGTCATACTCTTCTGTATTAAATGGGAAGGAGTTAGTTCAGCAGGCCTGCTCTGTATGGAGCTAAAAGAAAAAGGAAGAGGGAACTTGAACTAGAAAGCCATGATGGGAAGAACTAGAGAGATTTCCTAGGTCTTTGCTTTAGAGATCCCTTCAGAATCCTGGGGAGGAAGCCCAAATCAGGCTGTAGGAAGCAGCTTTCCTGGGTCCTAATGTCATGGAGAAAAAAGAAGCCCTTTGATAAACAATGGACTCTGATGAGATACTAAGGCATACCTCCTAGAAACCTTCCCTTACACTTCATTGGGTTCCTCTTAATCCTATACTCCCTGGTGTGGACCAGCCCAAAACATCTCACCCAAATAACTGTGGGATCTTGGGCAATCACTGTTCCTCTCAGTCTTGTTTTCCTCCTTTGTTAAAAAGAGCTGATTGGACAATGATTTGTGAGGTTTCTTCAAACTCTAAATCATATGGTTCTGTGTCTTTTACATTTTGGGGTTTGAGACCTCAAATGGTCTTGATTATTTGGGTTTTTTTTGTGGATTCATTATAGTTGGTTACTATTTTTCTTATAATGTTATTCCATAACACTCAGATATAGTTTGACCAGAAGAGAATTCAAGGAAGCAAAGATCTCTCTTGTTCTGAACTGGGTTTTTTGTTTTGTTTTGTTTTGTTTTGTTTTGTGTTTTTGGTCCAGATCAATGAAGTCCTGGTGAGGAAAGTCCCTCTACCAATGCAGTTTTCCAACTGATTTATGCAGCTTAAAGTCTTAGAAAGTTGCTGTGGGTCCTAACAGGTTAATATAGGTACACAGATATGGTAATATGTCAGACCCAGAATTTGAACCCACGTTGTTCTGAATGCAAGGCCATCTCTCTATCTACAGCATCTTTGTCAGGCAAGAATGCTTCTTTAAGTTACAGAATCAGTTGACTAATCGAAGGTATAACCTAGGTGTGAATGAAGCCTAGATTCTCAAATCAATCACATGCCTCTTATTGATTGATTAATTCAATAGAGAATATAAAACTCAATGAGCTTACATTCTTTGGGGATGGAGAAAGGGAGTGATGCCAAATGTATATAGAGCAGTAAATATTTAGTAATTTGAGAAGATAGAGAGCACAAAAAAACTTGGTGGATGGGGAGGGTCAAGGAAGGTTCCATTGAAAATGTAGCTCCTAAACTGAGCTTTGAAGAAAGATAAGAATTCTAAGAGGCAGAGTTAAAAAGGGATTGAATTGTAAGTATGGAGGAAGATGTGCAAGGAATAGGTGAAGGATGAGTTTGGAGAACTGCTAGTATTCCAAACTGACTAGGAGTCAGTTGTGTGAAGAGGAGGAAAATGAAATAAACCTCAAAGAGTAAATTGGATCCAGATTTAAATTATGACAGGCTAAGGTATTTGTATTTTATCTGGTGGTAAGGAACCCCATAAGTTTCTTGTCAGCATGAACTAAGGTGGTCAAACCTGTTGCTTAGAAAGATTGTTTTGGCAGTGATATATAGGCAGGATTGAAGAGGAACAGAAAATGCAAGCAAAGAGACCTATTAGGAGGTTATTATGAAAGTTCTAGAAGAGAGGAAAAGAGCCTGGGATAGTGGCTATCTGAGTGGAAAGAAGGGGACAGATTGGAAGAGAAAGCTATTTTGGAACTGTAAGAATTGGTGACTGGCTGGATATGGAGAATGAGGGGAAGAGGAGAGTCAGCGGTGGCAGGGAAGATGGTAGTAACTCAATAGAAAGAATAATAGAAAAAGTTTAAAAGAAAGTGAAGTTCAGGGGAAAAGATAATGAATTCAATTTTGGACAGATTGAGCTTCTGTTGTTAATGTGACATTTTGGTGGAGATGCTCAGTACACAGTGAGATGAGACTGAAGTTCAGAAGACATTAGAGCAGAATATATAGATATGAGAATCATCTGTACGGAAATAATGGAACCCTTAGTTACTGATGGGTTTATGAAGGGGAACAATGTACAGAGATTGTGAAGATGGCTCTAGAAAGTGGCTTGGGGGATGATCAAGCTTAGAGGGTGAAAAATAGAGGTAGTTAGTGGTGCAGTGGATAAAGCACTGGGCATGAAATCAGGAAGACTCATCTTCGTGAGGTCAAATCCAGGCTTAGACACTTACTAGCTGTATGACCCTGGGCAAGTGACTCCACCCTGTTTGCCTCAGTTTCCTCAACTGTAAAATGAGCTAGAGAAGGAAATGGCAAATTACTGTAGTATCTCTGCCAAGAAAACCCCAAATGAGGTCATGGAGAGCTGGATACAACTGAACCACAATAAAAGTGAAGATCTAGAAGAGAAATAAATAAATGACTCTTGATTGGTCAATGGCTGGGCAAATTGTAGTATATGAATATAATGGAATATTATCATACCACAAGAAAAGGTGGATGTGAAGAATTCAGAGAAATTTGGGAAGACTTTTTTATGAATTGATACAGAGCAAAGTAACTAGAACCAGAAAAAAATGGTTTATATGAAGACCATGGCAAACAACATTGAAAGACTTCACAACATGGGTCCAAACTCAACTTCAGAGGATGGACAAAGCGTCATATTTCCCAACTTCCTCTTGGCAGAGAAATAGTAGACTATATGTGGAGAGGGAGGCTAACGTCTTCAGACTCCACTTTTGTTTAACTATATTTATGATTGTATGTAAGCGAGCTGGTTTAATGATACAGGTGATGAAATTTGAAGATGATGATGAACTTGGAGGTCAGTGTGCTTGATACATGTACACACACATACACATATATACATATACACATACAGATATGCATACACACGTATGTATTACACACATATGAAAAATACACAGACATACATATTATTCATGAATTCTAATCTGGCCTTCGATATTTACAAGCTGTGTGACCTTGGGCAAATCACTTAACCCTGTTTGCCTTAGTTTCCTCATTTGTAAAATGAGCTAGAGAAGGAAATGGCAAACTATTCCAGGATCTCTGCCTAGAAAATCCCAAGTGGGGTCACAAAAAGTTGGACATGACTGAAATGACTGAAAAAAAAAACTACAACAACAAAATACACACATGTATGTATATACATTCACACACATATACATATATACATATGTGTGTCTCTGTGTGTGTGTGTGTGTATTTCAATTTCATTCAGTTCAGTTCCATTCTGTTCATCAAACATACAATGCTCCCTCTCCTATCTTCAAGCATTACAAAAGCTGATGCTAATGCCTGGAATTGGCTTTCTCCTTACTTTCTCCTCTTGGAAACCACAATTCCCTTCCAAATTCAGCTCAAGTATTTCCTTATTTGTGAACCCTTTTCTGGTCCCTCAGCTGCTAATTTGTCCTCTCCCTAGACTAGCTCACTTATATTTTGTATATGTTCCATATGCATTGATATTTATACATACTGTCTCCTCCTTAGAAAAGAAGCTCCTCCAGAGCAAGCCCTGTTTTGCTTTTGCCTCTATAACCCCAGTACTTTGAATATAGTAAACACTTCATAAATGTGTGTTGATTGATTGAGCACCTACTTGATTGAGGGAACTAGGCTAAACCCAAATATACGAAAGTGAAGAGGACAGATCATCTTCTTTCAAGGGCTCAAAACATAGTAGGAACATGGGCAAAGTTCACAAATAACTCTAGTACAAGGAGAACATATTATAGATGAGGGCCAACTTGGCATTGGATTACAGAGGAAGAGGTAATTACTTTGATGGGGGAGGAAGAGAACAGGGAAGACTTCGTTGATGATATATCACCTGAACTGAACCTTGAAGGATGGTTAGGATTTCAGCAAATAGATCAAATACTATTCCAAGTAGGAGTAATAGTTTGATCAAAGAGAGAGGCAGGCAAGGAAAAGGCATAAGGCAATGAAGTGATGGAAAAAGGAAAAATGACAGAGATACACAGAAACATAGAAAGACAAAGATAAAGAATATGAGATTCTGGGAAGGTAGGGATCCATTGAATCAATAAATCAATCACCCTACCCCACTTAAAAGTGACAGATAAGAACACCTTAATTTAGTCAATGAATCAGAAGTATGAACTACATGTAAAAAAGATCAAGACATCAACCAATTGAATGGATAATTTAATCAGTTGAATTGAATCAGTCAATCAGAGGTGCAAAAAAATCTTTAAAGCCATTACATGAAATGGAGTAAAACTATACAGGACGTATTTAAAGTAGCTGAAGAAACCCAGTTATGCCCTGTAAGTATTCTACATAAAATATTCAGCTGGGTTTAGAATCAAACATTATTCTAGTGTCTAGCAAGTGAGTGTTGGAAGCAATCCCAGTCAGCTTCCTGGGAGGGAAATTGAGGGTGGGAGAAAGAACTCCTTCCCCACCTCACCTTTTTGACCAGAGGATGACCTTGTGAACTTTGAAGGATTGGAGGATTTGGAGTTCTGGACTTTTCATTGGAATCCTAACAGCATCCCTGGAATAGCATATCGGCAGTCTGCGCTGGGCACCAAGGGCAAACTAGAAACACTGAGAAAAGGTAGCTTTGGGACTCTGTAAGAAGCCCAGCCTAAAACGCTTCAGCAGTTGTAAGTTGTACCTTTCGACACTTCTGCTCTATGTTCGATCTCTCTTTCCTCTGAGCTCTATGTTTACTGATGGAAGAGTATGTCACAGTCCTTTTTTTTTTTTTGTGGTGGTGGGTGATGGGGGATATTTCACCAACTGTTTGAACTATGTTTTGTTCTTCTGGGAGCCCCATAATCCTTAAGTTGTCTCTACACATTCTGTTTTTGAGATCAATATGTTTGGGTCCTATGGGTATCACATTTTCTTTTAATGTTATTTTTTTTCTTCTCCTCTTCCAGATTGTCCTTCACTTCTGTATATTTCATTCCTAATCAGTTATTCTCTTGTTTCTTTGATGAGACTTGCCACCATGGATTCAAGTTTTTTTCTATTCTGCCGATTATTTTTGCTGTGCAGGCCATAAATTCTGATTTCACAATTCTTATTTCACTTTTAGGCCATTCAAGAACTGAATGCTGTGGTTTTAGGCTGTCTTGGGAATCCAGATGATCCAGTTGTTGATTCATTTTCCTTTGTCTTGACATTTATTCATAGATGCTTGAATTCTTTTACCTGCTCTGTATCTGCTGTTAATAAATTCCTTTTGGTTTATCTACATATGCTCATCATCTTTAACTGAGTTTTCTTCTTCCTGAGATCTTTGGTAATTTCTGTCTTTTCCCCTTAATTTCCCCTACTGTTCCCTTTCTGACTCTCTCCACTTTGATGGTGGTTTCCCTGAGGGCTAGATCTCAAAGCAACTCAGCTTACTCTCACTGTGGCAATTTATAGTTCACAAGACTTGGTCTCTACCCCAAATGATTTCTAATCCCAACTAGCCCCAGATGGATGCTAGCTTCTTCCCATCAGGCTTAGTGGAATGCTACACAAACACACGTGTGTCTTATCCCCTTTTTCTTCTATTCCTCCATTCTCTTGGTGAGCAAATTTCTGCTGTTTGAAACTCCATGGCACTGGGAGGAGGAAGATGGTCAGAGTATAGGGTTGAATTCTGTTGTAAGCACATGGTTTAGCTTATGCAGCTTTGCTGCCAAGAACTTGGTGGATGGTGGGGGAGGAAGTGCTGAGTGAGTGTATTAAGAGTTAGGTATTCTCTGTTGTCAGTTCATGAAATTTTTTACATTGTTTTGATTCTTGGTATTCTAGACCATGGAGACAACTGAAATTGTTTCATACATTTGAATTATTTCCTCTTTTGGAAAGACTTGAGAGGTTGTAAGGATTGAAAAAAATGTCTAGTCCTCCATCTTGTTGGAAGTCATGTTTCTTTGAAACACTATTCCCATGCCCCAAACTAGCCCAATAACCATCTCAGGGGACATTCCAGTCATTTAAATTCCATCTGCTTTGGTTTCTTCATCTGTGAAATAGGAACATCATTACCTGCTCTATGTCATGAGGTTTGTAAAGATCTAAGAAGAGGATATATATGGAACCATCTGGGATTATAGGATTTAAAGCTGAAAGCAGATTGAGACTTAGGACAAGTGGCTTACCTAATGTAACATAGATAGTATATAGCAGAAATAGAGTGTGAGTTCCTAAAATGTAGGATTTGTTTCATTTTTTGTATCTTATATGCCTAACACAGTGTCTGGTACATAGTAGGCACTTAATAAATGTTTTGTTGATTGATTGGTTTAAACCTAGGTTCTTTGGTTCCAAATCTAAGTCTCTTTCTAATTCCTCTTTACTTTATACAGCATAAAATACTATACAAGTATGAGATGCTATTATTGTCCCAGCTCATCCTGGGCGTCTTTCCAGGAGACACTACCCAGACTCCCTGTGGTCATGGGGATAGGGAAAGCACAGGGAATGAAGAGTGAGCAGGGGACACTTTTGCTATTCCATTCAACTTCTCAGTTCCCAGTGGGCTTTATTGCTACATCTCTGTCTTTATGCATTCAACAAGAAAGATAGATGTGCTAATCTCTTCTGATATTCAAGGAAGGATGAAGGGAATAGAATTAATTTTTTTTTAATGAAACTGAGCTAGGTGTCTTTCTTGCATCTATCTCTCAAGCACTTAAAATACATATAAGACTCAACTTAAGCAAGACTAATATGTGAAAATTTTATCTACAGTTTTTAAAAAATAGGGCTCTACCCTTCTGGCAGAGAGTAAGCATACAATAAATGCCTTATCTTTCTAGTAAATGGTTTATCTATCTAATAAATGCCTTATCTGTCATTAACATTTATTACAGAATGCCTTTGAATGGTAATATTCTGCTTTGATTTTTAGTTATTAATTGTCAATGAAATCGACTATTGCAACAACAGATGCAAGTGGTGGAGGAACAGAGCTGAGACCTTGTGCCAATTGTAACCTGTAAAATCTCCGCCTGCGCCAGAATTAGAGGATGGGAACGTTTAGGTGAGCTCATGGCTGGAGAGTAATGCTGGCATACAGATGTCCAGCTGGTCTTCCTTTGGTGCTATCCCTGGACAATGTTTGGAGGAGCGTGAGAGGAATCAGGTAAATAAGGTTTAGAGGAGCAGTGAGTCCACTTAATTGTGATAGTCTGGTGTCCTCCTGCCTTTCCTTCTGTGTTTTCTATGGTAACTGACTGCCAAGGTCTCCTGGGAGAGGTAGGCAGGAGCCAGAGTGACATTTGTCTTCCCTTGGTATCTGTGTGTGTGGGTCCTCTGTTATTCCAGAGCTTGGATACAGAAGATGGCAAAACAGGAGATCTGAGCAGTGATGCTAAGCATCAGAGATTCACCCGAGAGCTGTTAATCTCATTCTCATTGGCTGAGTTCAGCATCCCCATTCCTAGACAAGGCACCAGTGGTAGGTAATAAATGACAAATTCTTCATGGGTGAGGATCACTGTGTTTTATCATCTTTATTTCTCCCACCAATTTTAACGAGTTCCTTCTGCATAGTAGGCACTTAATAAAGGCTGAATTCATGTTTAATTCACAACTCATTCTAGAAGTAAAAACCATTGATTTAAATGAGCTGTCTGGATAATCTGTAGATTTACATTTCTCATGTTTCCAAGTTCCACATGCAGCTATGAAAAATCAAGGGATGGTTCTTATTATGAACATACATCAAATTTGACAAGTATCTATTAAGCTCCTGCCATGTGAAAACCATAGCAATAGGTCTTGGAGGAAATACAAAGATTGGTCAAGCATTGTGAATTTTTATTTTTGCTTTGTCTGATGGAATGATTCTAATTTCTTCTTCTTTTGGAATCACCTGTTGTGTAGTAAGTCCTCTTCAGACTTTAAAACAAAACAAAGCAAACAAAAAAATAAGACAGGGCATGGTGTCTAGGTGTCTACCTTATGTTCATTACAGACCAATAGATGATATATAAACAATCAATCAATAACATTTATTAGGGATCTACTATGTTTTAGGCCCTATGTTAGCATGTCACTGACACATGGTAAATGCACCAAATGTGACTTGAGGTCTCAAGGAGAGGTCATTACCGACTCAAGGGGATGGGGTGGGAATCAGGGAAGTCTTCATGAAGTAAGTGACATTAGAGCTTGAAAGGTGGGTAGGATTTCAAAAACGCTAGGGCAAGGGCATAAAGGGGAAGTGAAAAGGCTTTGGAGGCCTTGGGAATGGTCTGAACAAAGGTCTGTAATAATATCTACATCATTCTGAAATTATTATTATTTTCATCTGCCATATCAGCACCAGCAAGATGGCCTTGTGGGACACCATTGTGGGGGATTGTTCTCAGGCAGAACTTTGTGTGGAGAAGCCATTGGCATTTGAATAAACATGATCACTCACTCCCAGGAGGAAATCCTGTCACACATTTGTTCTTCAGTCACATCTAAAGCATTTCAGACATTCTTCCAGAAGAATAGTGTCTGAGATTAGATCAGTAGCCTGTGTGCCTGGCCATCCCCAGCCCAGTGGGAGGCTTGTCCTGATCTCATGCATAACAATACCATTGGCTTCATCCCAGTCCCCTGGACACCCCGTCCTTGTCCTTGGGATGCAATGGCTTTACTGTGACATCAGACACTTGCCCTCCCCTCATCAGACACTCTTCCCACTGCAGGAAAGAATGGCAGGAAAAGCAGACAAAAAAAAAAAGCAGAAGCATAGGGAAGATGGAAGTGATAGTTTTGTGTTGTTCAAGACTGGATGAAGGGAATAAGATAGAGTCATTTTGTGGTAACCATCTACTAGGTCAGGGATGGGGAACCTGTGGCCTTGAGGCCACACGTGACCTTCTAGGTCCTAGGGTGTGGTCTTTTGACTAAGTCCAAGTTTTACAGAACAAATCCTTTTATTAAAGTATTTATTATTAAATTATTAACAAATTGAATTATTAATTATATATGCAATTATGTAACAGAATATAAATAAATTAAATTATATTATTTTTAAAAACTTTTACTTTAAGTAAAGCCAATCAACTCAGAGATAAATTTTATCAAAGATAAAACTGGGATGATTACTTATTTCTGTATTCTTTTCTTCGCATAAAGATACAGCACAGGGCATCTTCAAATACCAAGCTGCTATTCAAAAATGCTAAAGTGCTTAATTGTTGTTTTATTCTGGCTCAACACAGATGATTGAGATGCCTTAAGGCCCCCCAGAGAATTTCTAGTAATAATCTGTGCATTTGAACTATTGTTGTGGTGCTGGTGGTGGTAGTTTTTCTTTTTGTTTTCGAAGAGGACCAATGACATCAGGAAGGTGATGTCTTGACTCATAAGCGAATTGGGTTTAAGTGAGGACAAGCTGTTCAAAGTCATCAGCCTCACTCTCTCCTACAGAGCCATCTGAGTTCAGTGGCAAGATAGGTCAGGACAAATGGAGACCTTGTCCTTTTTAATCTAAAGTCTTTCCCAGGTCTCAGTTTGTCTGAGGCAACCCCCATTTAGTGATTAGATCTAGGTAAGAAATGAGGCAAAAGATGGCTAAGGTTGACTTCCCAAAAGAATCATTCTGGGAGGGGAAAAACCTCAGGGTTTTTGATCAGAAAAGAAACCACATTTGAACTATAATACAGTAGGAAGAGGTAAGTTCCAAAGCTAATGAAGCTCTTACTTAGGCAAGTTTTTGTCTTATGAGCGATAGACTTGGCCTATGGTTTTCTTATTAGCACATTTAAATTATTATGATTCATTTTACAAATGTTTGCATTATGTACAACTTTTTAGAGGTATGCTTTCTGTATGAAACAAGATTCACCTCCCTTGAGGAGTGTTGGCTCTTTCTAAGGTCACTTGTGATCTCTTTGTTGTTAAATCCCCAAGCCTTTTACCAGTTCTTACCCTTTTTGACCTCTCTGTAGCAGCTGACCACCCCCACCATCTGGATATTCTCTCATTCTTGGGTTTTGGGGACATTGCTTTCTCCTGTGCTCCTCTTCCATGACCATCTCTCAGTCTCCCTTAAGGGATGGTCATTGAATTAATATCCCCTACTCATATCCTCAGGCCCATATTCCAGGACTCTGCCTTAGGCCCTCTTCTCTCCCTGCTCTCTCTAGGTAATCTCATTAGCTCCTGTAGGTTCAAAATCTACGAATCTAGCCTTCATTACTCTCCTGAACTCCATCCACACTGACAACACCTCCATCTGGATGTCTGATTGGTACCTCCAACTCAAAAACAGAACTCATTATCTTTCCCCCTAAAATCATCTTTCCCAACTTCCCCATCTCCATTCACAGCCTAGCAGCATCTTTGACTTTTAGTCTCATTTACCTTCCATATTTAATTGAATCAGTTATTGAGTTTTGTCAGTTGTCCCTCCGTAACAGCTCTAGCATCTGTCCCCTTGTAAATCACAAACCACCTGAGTTCATACCCTCAGCACCTCTTACTTGGACTTTTACAATAATCTCCAAATTGTTCTGCCTAACCCCTAGTTCCACCCTCCCATCCCCATCCATCCTCCACATTGGTGCCAAAGTGATCTTCCTAAATTATGTGTCTAATCCCATCCCTCCCCTTCCCAAGAAGCTCCTTATTGCTTTTAGGATCAGACAGAATCCTCTACTTGGCATTTAAAGCCCTTTGCCATCTGTCTTCACCCTCTCTTTCCAGAAGAACTCCACATTACTCCTCCTCACATGTGCTACTCTTAACCAGGCTGACTGGGGGCAGCTAGGTGGTGCAGCAGATAGAGCACTGGCCCTGGATTCAGGAGGACCTGAGTTCAAATCTGGCCTCAGACCAAACACTTGATACTTACTAGCTGTGTGACCCTGGCAAGTCACTTAACCCCAATTGCCTAAAAAAAAAAAAGGATTTACATTAGGGACTGCTAGGTGGTGCAGTAGATAGAGCACTGGCCCTGGATTCAGGAGGACCTGAGTTCAAATCTGGCCTTAGACACATAACACTTACTAGCTGTGTGACCCTGGGCAAGTCACTTAACCCCGTTTCCTAGCCAAACCAAAAAAACCAAAAAACAAAAAACAAAACAACCAGACTGACTCACTTGTGTTCCCCATATAGCACTATTTCCATCACACCCTTGATATTTCAGCCAAACTGTACTATTATTTATTCCCCACTCAAGTATTGTCCTCTGCTATGTCTATAAGTCAACTAGAATCTATTAAGCACCTACTATGTTCCAGGTGCTGTGTTATGTGTTGGGGATACAAAGAAAGCCCAAAGGAGCTCACATTCTAATGGGGGACCCTCCAATCAAGTCTTGCCCTGTTGCTGTACTTTTGTGTACTGCTTAGCTGAAATCTCCTTTATGAAGTCTTCCCTGTTTTTCCAGGTGAGGAGTGATCCTACCCTCCCCAATTCTCTTAGGCTACTCTTATCTCCCCTGGGCACTCACCACCTTCTTGTGTTACAGTCTTGGGTGTCTGTACCTTATTCCCCTATGAGGTCACAAGATCCTTTAGAAGAAAAGGTACGGTGGTGACACTTTTTTTGTTGTTGTTTCCATTTTTGTATCCCTGGCCTCTAGCACAGAATCTTCCCTGGAATTGTAGCATGCTCAGTGCTAGAAAGTGACAGCTAGGTGGTACGGTGGATAGAGTGCCAGGCCTGGAGTCAGGAAGATCAGAGTTCAAATCTGACCCCAGACACTTACTAGCTGTGCGATCCAGGGCAAGTCACTTAACCCTTATTTCCCTCGGTTCTTTATCTGTAAAATGGGGACCCACTGAAGAAGGAAATGGTAAACCACTCTGGTATCTTTGCCAATAAAACGTTATGGACTTTGTCCATGGAGTCATGAAGAGACACATGACTGACCCACAACGACAAGGGCTAGGAAAGATGTCATTGGTTGTCTTAGCTGGACTCCCTTAATTAACATATAAGGAAATTGAAATCTGGAGAGGGGAAATGACTATTTGTGGAATGGAGTTGAATGCATTCTTGTTCACCCACCCTAGGCCAGGGGCTTGTTCTTTTTCTCAGCTCCTAACTCCTTTTTTGCACTTATCACATTCAAACTTGTTTCATGGTTATTTGTGCACTTATTTCATCACCCCATTAGAGGATAAATTCTGTAAGGGCAGAGATTATGTTTTACTGGTCTTTCTCTCTGCTAGTACCTGGTATTATGACTTTTATATATAGTAGGTACCTACCGCCTCTCAGCTAGACTATTGCAGTTGTCTCTTAATTGGCCTCCCTGACTCAAGTCTGTTCCTTTTCTCATCTACCCTTCACAAATTGGCTGAAGTGCTTTTCCTAAGCCCTTGTCTGACCATGCCATTCCCTTATTCAGTAAACCTCAATGGCTCCCTATTTCCTTGAGAATCAAATACAAACTCCTCTGCTTAGCAGTTAAAGCCCTTCACAATAGATTTCTAAGCTATATACATTTCCAGCATTACTATATGTCACTCCTCTTCATGCATTCTTCAGTCCATCCAAGCTGGCCTACTTGTAGTTACTCATACAAAATATTCCATCTCTCGCCTCCTTCCCTTTGCACAGGTTCCTCCCTGTTCCTGGAATGCACTCCCTTGCCACCATCTGTCTCTTTAGAATTCTACATTCCTCCAAAGCCCAGCTCAAGTACCTTCTTTCACATGAGATTTTTCCTGATTCTCCCAGCCTACCCCAAGTACATAGTCTTGGAGGTGCATTAGTCAGAGGAAATAGCATTTGGAAGGAGTAAGGATATCACTTTCTCTACCCATAGAAGGATGGAGGAGGTGATAATACTGAGAATTGTTGAAGATTCGAGTTGATAGAGTAAGCACCTGTCAACAGAAT
This sequence comes from Phascolarctos cinereus, assembly GCF_003287225.1. Lineage (NCBI taxonomy): Eukaryota > Metazoa > Chordata > Mammalia > Diprotodontia > Phascolarctidae > Phascolarctos > Phascolarctos cinereus. Next base: position 121,521,341 of record NW_027556098.1, on the reverse strand, counting down.
TTTTTTGGTGAACTGTGAGGCTGTGTGATTTGCTGTAAATGCAGGAGTTTGGAAAGGGATATGGCTGATACTTTAGGAGAGAATTTTGCTTAGAATTCTGGTGATCTGATTAGCAAAGCATGTCGGCTATGAGTCACACTTTGCTAGACATAGAAATAGCCCTATTAAACAGAATCTGTCTTACCAAGGTTCTAATGCCATTGTGTCTAGAACGTCTGGCAAGCCACTATAATTTGAGTGCCTTATAATACATCACAGATTTAGAGGTAAGCCGGGTCTCAGAGGTCAACTAGTCCAACTTCTCTCCTCTTATAGAAGAGGAAAGTGAGACCCAAAGACCTCAAGTGTCTTCAGGATCTCACATTCACTTATTCAAAAAACATTTAGTAAGTGCTCACTGTGTGGAAGGCAATGCAATAGGTACAGAGATATAAAGATGCAACAAAGAATTCATGTTCAGCTCTTAAGGAGTTTGCCTTTTTCTTAAGGAAAACAATATTTACACAGAGAAGTAAGTTGAAGATAATTGGAAGGATAAAGTGCCAGGTCTGGAGTGAGGAAGACCCATCTTCCTGAGTTCAAATCTGGCCTGAGACACTAACTAGCTGTATGATCCTGATCAAGTCACTTAACTCTGTTTGCCTCAGTTTTCTCATCTATCAAATGAGCTGGAGAAGGAAATGGCAAATCATTCCAGTATTTTTGCCAAGAAAACCCCAAATGGGGAGAGTCCGGACATAACTGAAATGACTGAACAATAGCACCAATAATTAGCAATGTCAGTCAACAAGCATTTATTAAATACCTACTATTACCAAGCACTGTGCTAGGTACTGGGAATGTGAAGGCAAAAAGGAGACAATCTTCGCCGTCATGGAACTTAGGACTTATCAAGGGGTTGGGAAAGGTGGGGGAGTCAATATAAGTACATATCAAGTCTATGCCAAATAAATGCGGAGTAATTTTGGAAAGGTAGCCCTAGTAGCTGGGGTGGGGGGAGACAGAGGGTGGGAATCAAGAAAGGTCTCGTGTAGAAGGCAGCATTTTAGTTGACCTTTGAAGAAAACCAGGGATTCTAAGAGGAAGAAGAATGGAAGGAATGCATTCCAGGAATGTGAGACGTTCTGTACAAAGGCAAGGAGGTGGGAAAGGGAACAGGGCATATCAGGAACAAGAAGGAAAAGCTTCACGTGGGATATGACCCTTAAATGAGTCAAAATCAAGTCCTCTGAACTAGGAGAGAAAGACTGGGAGTATCAAATGAGATGCTTTGAAGGATGAACAAAGACACTCCCTCCGCTGACACATGTCACAGTCTACTCATAGCATTTTATTCTTTTATATGTCCTTCTAATAAATCCACCCAGAAGCTTACCTCTAGTTATTTTGATGATTATTTCTTTTTTGGTTACCAGTGCAATGCTCAGGTTCTATGATATTCATCTGTCCAACTTTCTTTTTAGGCTCTAAATGACCTTGATAATGCCTTATGTCAATTTTCAGCAAAGAAGTGCAGTCATGTGTTGTGGGTCCAACCATGTTACCTTCCTATCAGTAAACTCCAATAGCTCTTTATCCACTCCTGGATCAAATACAAAATCTTCTTTCATTCAACAATCCTTCATAATCCAATCCTTGACTTCTCTCCCCTCACTCCTTTCCAATCTTCTTACATCCTACTCCCCAATACGTGTTCTTCAATCCAGTGACACAGGCCTCCTGGCTGCTCCCTATTTATCCTGTACATAGCTTGTTTATACATACTGGTTTTCTTCTTATCACCCCCCTTAGATTGTGAGCTCCCTGAAGCCAGGGACTATCTTTGCCTCTTTTTGTACCCTCAATGTTTAGCACTAGTGCCTGGTACACAGTAGGTGCTTAACAGACATTTATTGACTATTGTAAACTGCAAAATAGATGTCCAATATCATAATTAGGCAAAACAAACCAGTCTTCAGAGGCTTAAACATGCAAGGTGCATGAAGGCTAATGGAAGACAGATATTATCTTATTGTCTTTGATTTATGGAAGAATATTTGAGTCAAGAAGTATGGATTGTAGTCCCAGGTCTGCTGGTTACTCTTTTTGCAACTTCGGGCAATTCTCTTCCCTTTCTGGGACTCAGTTGAGAGAAAATGAGAGAATTTCTTCTTAAGTTCACTGATGATAATAATAATTTACATTTATATATGCACAAAAGGCTTTACAAGTATTATCTTATTCAGGCCTCATGATAACCCTCTGAGGCAAGGTATGAGATACAGATGAGGAAACTGAAACTCAGAGATGTAAAGTGAGCTATCTGTGATCCATGGTCAGTAAGTGTTAGAGGTAGTATTGGAAACCAAAGCTTCCCTACTCTGTCTAGCATTCAGCAGAATGATGCTTCTTATGTTAGAAGACATAGGTGGATAATCCAGGTCACTTGAGTAAGTCAGTCAATCAAGCAACATTAGTAAATACCAACTACATTTCAGGCACCATACTAGGGATCTGTCTGTCCCTCCCCTTCTCACACAATGCGATCGATGAAAATATTTTTGAAATATTTTCGGTCCCACTCTATAATCTGGACATCCTCTTCACAGTATAACCCTCCCTTCACACTTCCTATAATGCATTTTAAAGAATTATATATTTTGGGGGCAGTTAGGTGGTACAGTGGCTAGAGCACTGGCTCTGGAGTCAGGAGGACCTGAGTTCAAATCTGGCCTCAGACACATTAAAAATCACTAGCTGTGTGACTCTGGGAAAGTCTCTTAACCTCAATTTCTTCACTAAAAAAATTGGATATTTTTATCTTCTGTGTTTTTCTTAACTACTTACTCTACCACTGCATTGCAAATTTCTTGTAAGATTGGCGTGACTTGGCATTTTCTAAGTGTCAAATGACCACAAACAGCCTCAGAGCTTCTCCTTTGATCAAAAATAGATTCTATTATAGTACATTTTCCATGAAAAAAGAAAAAAGAAGCAAACAAACCCAACCACCAGACTTGAATGTCACTCCTCTCTGACTATCTTTGTTCAGCATGATGTGGTAGGAAATTAGTAGACTTTGCTCCAAATTCTAGTTTTGTCCCTTACTAGTTGGGTGACCTTGGGCAAAACACTTCACTTTTCTGTTCCCTCCACTTCCCTCTTCTGTAAAATGAGGGCGATGATATATTATGTCACAGTCTGATGACTGTGAGATCCTTGAGAGTGGGACTTTTTTTTTGTTTTTGTTTTTGCCTTTCTTTGAATCCCCAAAACTTAGCACAGTGCCTGGGAGACAGGAGATACTTAATAAATTCTAGTTGGCTGACTGCCTCTTATAACTAGCATTTATATAGCACTTTAAGATTTGTCAAGTGCTGTGAAAATATTATCTCATTGTATCCTCATAACAACCCTGGGAAGTAGGTGCTATTATTATCCCTATTTTCCAGATGAGGAAACTGAGGCAGACAGTGGTTATGATTTGCCAAGGGTCACATAGATAGCAAGCGTCAAATTAGATCATGCTTGTAATGCCCTATGAAGATGTGAAATACTATTCTTCTTCAGGCCTAAAACCACATGACCTTGATGACCATACATAATTGTCCAAATTTATTAAAAATTATCTCTTTCTAAATTACTGACATGTGCCCCAGGCCCTCTTAGTAAGTATGACTCTATTCTCTCTGCCCTTCAACTGTCCATTTGAAGTTTAGGCTTGATTGTTTTAAGAGACAGTAGATAAAGGCCTTAAGTTTCCCCAATTTCTAATTTCTTCATTCTCTATTAATGGAAAAGGCAAGCTTGTTTAATGACAATCCTTTGGGAAGGTTGGCTTTCTGTTTATTTGACAAAAAGAAACTATTACAATATTTGTTGCAGAGGCAACTAGGTGCGTGTAGGAGGCACAGTACTAGGAATCAGATGAGGCTCGGGTTCAAATTTGGGTGACCCTTCCTAGCGATGGCTTCTAGGTAAATCACTTCAATTCTGATGAGCCCCCTCATTTATAAGGACAATAACACCTGATCACAGAGCTTTTTGAGGATCAGATGAGATAATATATTCATAGTGCTTTGTAAACCTTGAACTCTCAACTAGATATGAAGCATGCAAGGATTACTGTCTTAGGCATTGGGGGAAATTTGAAGTTGAGATAACATAGCACAGTGAGTGTAGTGGATGGAATGCAGAATTTAGAGTCACCAAGACCTAAGTAGGAATCTTGCCTCAGATAGTATTGGCTGTGTGACCCTAGGCAAGTCACTTAGACAAATTCTCCTCCCCTCCCCTCCCCTCCCCTCCTCTCCTCTCCTCTCCTCTCTCTTTCTCTCTCTCCCTCTCCCTCTCCCTCTCTTTCTCTCTTTCTCTCTCTCCCTCTCCCTCTCTTTCTCCCTATCCCTCTCCCTCTCCTTCCTTCTGTCCCTTAAAGAGAAGTAGCATGGCCTGATGAACAGGTAATGCTGTTCCTGGATTTTGGGAAAAACCACCTCAGTCACTCACAAATGATGGGACTGTGATCTAATGAGATGATATTTGTAACGTGCTTAGCACAATGCCTGGCACACAGTAAATACACACACACACACACACACACGTGTGTGTATGTGTGTATATATGTGTATATGTGTGTATGTGTGTGTATGTATATATGTGTGTATGTATATATGTATATATATATATATACATAATGTTTATGTGTGTCTCTGTGTGTGTCTATGTTCTTTTTATTTATTTATAACCTATATCAAATTGCTTACTGTCTTAGGGAGGAAGGAGCTGAGAGAGAGAGGGTGAAAATCTGAAATTTAAAAAATTGTTTAAATAATGTTAAAATTTATCTTTAATTGTAATTGGAAAAAATAAAATACTATTAAAAAAAGAAATATATATTTAGGTAGAATACATCTGTGAAGCTTCCCGGTGCTTGGCAGAGCTCCTGACATATTTCTGAAAGGGCTCCTTCCGATATTAAGTATGATGTTTTGCCAAGAATACACAGGCCTAGGCTATGTGCCAAGGGACCATTGTACAAACAAGGCTATGACCAATTAAAAGTTTCAAAGATCTCAAAGTAAAGCTGAAGAAAGATGGGAATGGGGTGCGTAGTGCGAAGAGAGGACATCCCCTCCCTGCTTAGTAGGCTGGAGAGCTCCCAATGGAGACTGAGAAATGAGGTTCAGAGCTAGCCGCGGGTAGGAGATTATGAAGTGACTGTGATGCACATTCAGACTTGGCTGCCTTTCCTTCAATGTACAATGAAGAGGTTGTACTGGATGGCCTCTGAGGTCCCTTCCAGATCTAGGTCTGCATCATTCTGTTGATAGACATAGTGCTACAGGAAGAAGTTCAAGGACACAACTATCTCCTCCCCAAGGGACTGAGGTGGCCCATATTGGGGAGTAATGGGGTGGGAGGGAGGCAGTCGTGCCTCACCCTTCCTATGCTACAAAATGTGAATCACTGAATAAAACTGGAACCAAGGACACGTAATTTGTACAAATGGCATTTCTTCCTTGCTTTAGGCCCTCTAGTTCACTCTATGTATTGCATACTTTGCAGGGGTAGGGGAGGGAGCAAACATTTATTAAGCACCTACTATGTGCTAGGCACTGTGCTAAGTGCTTTACAAATATTATTTCATTTGATCCTCTCAACAACCCTGGGAGGCAGGTGCTATTAATACCTTTATTTTGTTGTTGTTGTTAAGTCATTTTTCAGTTACGTCCTACTCTCTGTGACCCCATTTGAGGTTTTCTTGGCAAAAATACTGGAGTATTTTCCATCTCCAGTTCATTTTACAGATGAAGAACTGAGGCAGACAGGGTTAAGTGACTTGCCCAGGGCACACAGCTAGTGTCGGAGGTTGGATTTGAACTCAGGTCTTTCTGATTCTGGGCCGCCCTCTACCACTATACCACCAAGCTGCCTCAGAATAATAGTTACTAGTATTTATATAACACTTTAAGGTTTGCAGTGCATTTTAGATGCATTATTTTATTTGTCCCTCACAACCCAGTGAAGTAGGTACTATTATTATTCCCATTTTATAGATAAGGAAACTGAGAGTAAAAGATAATTTAAACTCAGCTTAACCAATTCCAAATCCAGAACTCTATCTGCTGAGCCACTTACAAAAACGTGCATTTGGGTTGCTTCACTGCCTGCTCTCTTTGTCTCAGACTGGCCGGGGGAAACGAGGTAGCACATTTAACAGCTCTTAGAAGGTCAACCCAGTCCAGACCAACAGCCCAGTCCCAGATGGCCTAATGATTGCAATTATCTCCTGGGTTAGGAAAAAAGGGAACTGAAAGTTCCAGTCTAAGGTGAGCCAACTCCAGCTGTCTCTGAAGGCTCTCCAAGTATGAACTGGTCAGTTAAGGCTAAACACAGGGGCTGGTGGCATTTCGTTGGAATTGGGGGCTGTGTTCATGGATATTCATTCATTCTTGGTGAAGATCAGAGGTTTGTGAATGAATGGGGAAAAAATTACATCTTTATTTCACTAACCTTTGCTACTTTCATAATACTAGGAATTTTTTTTTATGAATTTTAAGAATATGATTCTAAGAAAGGGTCCACAGGCTTCACTAGACAGCCAGAGGTGTCCATGACTCAAAAATGGTAAAGAATCCCTGCCCTAGATGTCTCCACCTGCATGTCTCTCCTCCCTCTGGAGGCAAAGGGTCTTGATTTAACCTGATGGTGTAAAAAAATCAAATGAGAGCAGAGAAGCCAAATGTCACTCCATTTATTCACTTTGACTCTCTTGTGAGGAAGGAGACTTAACAAACACTGGGTTTGGAGGGTGCTGTCATCATTTTGCGCTCATTTAGGAGGCTACCCTAAATTGATTCAGTCATTAGTGAGTGTTTATGTGCATGTGTGAGTGACAAAGGAGAGTGAGGCTTGAGTCAGGAGACTCCCTTTTCAAGAGGGTTGGTTTAGCAATAGTGATATTTCCCTAATGTATAATATGCATACTTGGCCTCAAGACTGGAACTAAGGTCAAGAATAGTATTTCCATTTCTGAGCTACAAATGGAATCGTATACAGATGTAACAAGATGTTTCCCAGGAATATAGGTCCAATCACTAGAAGGAACCTTAGAGGTCATTTAGTCTGGCTTCCCATTTTAGAGATAAGGAACTGAGGACCAGGGAGGTTAAGCCATGCAGCAAAGGTCATGCAGATGTTGGGATTTAAGCTCAGGTTCTGTGATTCTAAGTTGAGGGTTTGTTCTACTACACCACAATTTTTGATCTTTCCTCAGATTCATCTTTCACTTCCAAACAGTCAGCACATTCCACCATTTTTCTTTTCTATCAAAATGCCTTTCATATCTGCCCCCTCCTTTCCATTTTCCCCCTTCTAATACCCTACTTGGTTGGCCTCTTTGCCCCCAGGATGACTCCCTGTCATTTGGTGCCCTTAACCTTTGCAGATTAACCTTCCAAAGATATCACCTGCTTCATGTTGATTCCCTGACTCAAAAGCCTCCCCATTTCCTATTGAATTGGAGTTGGGTCATTGGTGAACATTAACGAAGAGTTTGATGTTGTCCAAGAAGAGTAAATTAAAAGTATCTTCAATGAATTGTACCTCTCATAGGTTAAAATAATGTATCTTCCACTTGTATAACCTTTACAACTTACAAATCACTTTCACATTCCTTATCGCACTTGATTCTCACAATCTCTCTATTGGTATTAGTATCCTTATTTTTACAGGTAAGAAAATCAAGACTTAAAGATAGTAGATGATTTGCTCCCAGGCACATGGTTAATAAATAGCCGTACTAGACATTGAGCCTTTGTCCGCCCCAAACCCAAGGGCTCTTTCCACTATACCCCATAGCTTAGGAAGGTGGACAAAAGGCCTTTATCAAAACTGAAGAGTCCATCTTTGCCTGAAAATGCTGGTCAATGTATTTTATTAACCTATTTTTATTAAGACTTATTATTAAGTGCTTACCATCTGCCAGACACTGTACTAGGCACTGAGGATACACACACACACACACACACACACACACACACACACACACACCAGTTCCTGAACTCAAGGAGATCACATTCTACTGTCAGTAGAAGGCAAGGGTGACATGCTCACCTACCTCCCTCCATATTTTTCTCTTCCAGTCACATGTCCACTTGCTCCCCTTCACTTGTGAGCTCAATCCCCGTCAAGGTCACTCTACTTCTGGTCCATGCAAGGGCTGATTGGATGTAGTCCTTAATTAATTACTTATTTGTTTGTTTTAAAAGATTTATTGACGCATTTTGTTTTTATTTCACATCCATGCCTAAACATGCCTTTCCATAGGATCGTAGGTCTAGGGCTTTAAAGGAACTCAGATGCCATCTACTCCCTCCTCCCCTTCATTTTACTGATAAGACAATTGAGGCCCAGGGAGACCAAATAAATTGCCCAGAGTCACACAGGTGGTAAATAGTGGAGGAGAGCTCAGAAGACCTCAGAAGGTCCTCTGATTCTAGAGTGTGTGTTCCTTCCACTGTGCTTCCCCGCTTCCTTTACCCATAGAGCTTCTCTTATAACAAAGGTTTGTTAAAATGAAAACAAAAGTTCAGCAATACTCAGCAATCCATTAACCACTTTGTATGACAGCATTTTGTGTCCTGGTTTTGCCAGCTCAGCCTCTTTGTGCCTGTGTTTCAGTGTCCTGATGCAGGCTTTCCCAGCCTAACTCCTTGTCCTTTCCTTCCTTAGGCACCTAACCTGGTTTCTTGATCCCCCTCCCCTCTGCCCTCCAACCCACTCTCTGATCTAACGGGCCTCTTTGGAACCTCTTAACCACTGTACTGAGGACAGCTAGGTGGTGCAGTGGATAGAGCACTGAGCTTATCTTTGTAAGTTCAAATCTGGCCTCAGACACTTACTAGCTGTGTGATCCTGGGCAGGTTTGCCTCAGTTTTCTCACCTGTAAAATGATCTGGAGAAGTAAACTGCAAACCACTCTAGTATTTCTGCCAAGAAAATCCCAAGTAGGATCATGAAGAGTTGAACACAACTGAACAACAAGAAATCTCATACAATAAATATTCATTGATAGGGCAGCTAGGTGGTACAGGTGATAGAGCACTGACCCTGGAGTCAGGAGGACCTGAGTTCAAATCCAGCCTCAAACACAAGACACTAGCTGTGTGACCCCAAGCAAGTTACTTAACCCCATTGCCTCACTAAACAAACAAACAAATAAATGTTCATTGAATGCCTACTATATAAAAAGCAACTTGGAGAATACAAAGACAGATAAAATTCAACTCTCAACGAGGGTAAAATAAAATGAAGGAGACAATGCAATTAACTCTAAAACAAGAAAGGTAAGAAAATAAAGGAGGAAAACATCTTATCTCATTAGAAAGGCCAAGGAAAGCTTCAAGAAGGAGGCAGTACATAAGGTAAGTCTTTAAAGATTGGAAGGATTTCAGTAAGTAGAGATGGGGGAAGAAAGAATAACTTGAAAAAAGGCAAAAAGGTGAAAGGTATGTTTGGGGAACAACCAATAACAGAGCTTGGCTAGAATTTAGGGTATATTTAAGTGAAGACTAGGAGATAAGGCTGGGAAAAGAGTTGAAACCAAATGGTGGGAAGCCTTGAATGTTCGGATATGACATTTAAGCTTAATTTTCTAGGCAATGGAGAGCCTTTGCAAATTTTTGATCAGAAGAGTGATATGATAAGACCTGTTATTTAGGACATTAGATGTGGAAACTGCATGTGTCATGGATTGGGAGAGACTGAATGCGGGGAGATCATTTAGGAGGTGACTTCAATAGTCTGGCAAGAGATAAGGAAGGACCTGAACTAAAAAGGAGATAACTGGAAAGAAAAGGAAGAAATTGATGCAAGGGAAGGACTAGTGGTAGCTGATTTGAATTCGTGAGTCAAAGGACAGGGAAGAGTGTCAATGTTGGCTCTGAAGTTTGAATGCTGAATAACTGGGAGAATTATAGTGCTATTGAAAGAGAGACAGAAAGAGGGAGGGAGGGGGAGAGAGAGAGAGGGGGGAAGAGAGAGAGAGAGAGAGAGAGAGAGAGAGAGAGAGAGAGAGAGAGAGAGAGAGAGAGAGAGTGAGTCAAGGGGAAGGACTGATTTAAGCATGTGGAATGGTTGACCTACTGTGTTCGTCTAATCTCTTTCCTAACCAGGCTCCTTGTCCTGGTGCCATTCCCCTCTCCTATGCCATCCATTGTCCTCCCAATCAATCCTAGGGTAGATGCTGGCAAGGACCACTTTATTTTAAGCTCTTCACTCTCTCAGCCTTGACAAACAAGGATTTCTAGTCATCCATGGAATGTGGAATGACCGTTTCAATCCCACATAATCTCTCAGGGGAGTGCCATATTTCAGGCATTGCCTGTGACATGACTCTGTACCTGGGAGCTTATCACATTTCTTCTTGGGGGCATTTTTTTCTTTAAGGAGTTATCTTTCTTTCTCTCTTAAAAAAATAGACTTGTGATTTCATTGGTGCAAAAAACTCCTAGTTAGGGAATTCCTTCTATCAGTGAAGGTCAGGAACAGTTCTATGTTTTACAATCTTTTTAAAAAATTTTAATTTATTTTGAAATGAATATTTATTTTCTCTCCCTCCCACTGCCTCCTCAATTTAAAGAAAGAAAAACCCTTCTAACAAATATATATAGTCAAGCCAAACAATTCCCATATTGTCTCTATCCCAAAATCTATGTCTCATTGAAACTTCTTATTTTAGAGAACTACTTGAAACACTAGGAGGTCATATGACTTGCCCAAGATCACACAACAAGGTGTCAGAAGTGGAACTTGAACAGTGCCTTTCTTGAGAGTAGGGATCATGATACACACATATACATACATATGTAGATATGTAGTTGTGTATGTATATGTATGTGTGTATTTGTATATATGTTATATGTATGTGTATGGATGACTATATACATATATATGTATATCTGTTTTCATCCTCATAGTACTTAGAGCTTTGTACCATTTGTTGAATGAACGAGTGAATTCTGAATTTCTACTTCTTTATCCTTGGTGTTATTTTTTTAAATCAATCTGTACTCTTCTGTTTTTGTACCATATCATATTAACATCTTTACATTCCCTATTTTCCTTATCCTTCCCATTCTCATTTCCTTTACTCTTTCTTTAGAAGTCACAGTTCCTGAGCACAATTTCACAGTCCCCTCTCCAGGGGGAGAGTTCCTGGATCAGGAATATTCCAATTAAATTTGCTTCTCCCTCTGACGACCACGGAGCCAGACTGGTCTTCCCTTAAGGATAGTTTTCTATCAGACTAAGGAAGTTTCTGTCCCTGTGCACTCACCCCTATTAATCTCCTGTGTGCCTGTTCCGGCTCAGCCCAAGAATGGTATTCCCCTTTGGATGAAGGTGAGAACATTTGCTCATTCCAACCTGCCAATTTTTAAGCTGTTGTTTGACAGACTCTGACGTCAGGCACATGGCTTGGACAGCTTTTTGAAAGGCATGTCTCCACATAACTATAGAAGGAAAAAGACTCTTGGAGAGAAACAAAGGAAGAGAGGATAAAGAGGGGGGAGAGAAAAGGAATTGGGGGGTAGGATAAAGAAAAAAAGAGCTGGGGAAGAGGAAGGAGATTAGAAACAGAGAAGTATATGTGGAGGGGAGTAGTCGGCATAATCCCACCAACTGGTCTTGGAAGAGATCCCCATTTCCCCAAGACTGGAATGAATCCAACTGGCACTTATTCACCACCTACACCTTCTTCAAACCCATGCACTATGAATGCTTCCTTCCTCCCCCAGTAAGGACTTCCGCAGTATTGGTGGCCTAGGGCTCTGGGGGTGTTTGTAGCGGTGTCTGAGTTACTTCTGGTTTTATAGTCTTTCCAACCACCCTCCCCCTTTCTGAACCCATCCTGCAGGATTGCAGGGATTACCTGCTCTGTGAGGTTAAGGAAAGAACTCAGAGAAAGGAAGAGAAAGAAAAAAAGAGAAAGGAGGAGAGAAAGATGGGAGCAGAGATGTTGATTAAGAAGAGAAAGAATGAATGAGTAGAATAGAGAAGAATGAAGAAAAAGGGGCAGCTAGGTGGCACAGTGAATAGAACACCGGCCCTGGAATCAGGAGGACCTGAGTTCAAATCTGGCCCCAGACACTTACTAGCTATGTGACTCTGGACACTTAACCCCAATTGCCGAGAGAGAGAGAGAGAGAGAGAGAGAGAGAGAGAGAGAGAGAGAGAGAGAGAGAAAGAAAGAAAGAAGGTACAAAGTGGTTAGCAAGAAATAGGAGATTTCTCATAATTGTGGTGCATGAGCAGAGGAGAATACAAGAGGGAGGGAGCTGGAATCTGATGAGTCTCACTCACATTGGAAATGGACGAAGGATTATTGAACGCACATGGACACATATACAAACAACCATTTTGGTGTAGAAATACATCAAATTCAACAGGGAAACAGAGGGAAGAGGAGGAAGTAGTTGAGGGAGAATAATCCTGGGAAGGGATAGTTCCAAGGGAGAGGAGGGAAGAAAAGAGAGAAGGAAGGGGAGAGGAGAAAAAAAGAGAGGAGAGGAGAAATGAATCTAAGGGGGGGGAGCTCATCATTTGGGGAATGGCAAACCTGTGCAAATCCGCAAATCTATTAAGTTACTTGCCCAGGGTCATACAGCTCCTAAATATCTGAAAATGGGAACCTTTGTCCCTCTCTAATTCTGGGACTCTTCTCCTATTTTTCCAAGATTTTTTCTTCAAGGTTCAGTGACAGCGGTTCAGAAATCACATCTTCTGATTCTTTCTATTCTTAGCATAGTTGTACTAAATTTGGTTACTTGAATTATATGAGGTCTATTAGCTGCTCCTACCACTTTACTTATTTTGGGTTTCAACCATTCCTCCCCAGCTCAAAGATCATTTTCCTTGAATCAAAGTGAGAGTTGAGTGATTCTGTCTTTTCTCCATGATCTATTATCATCTTGCAAACCACCCTGAGTAGTGGTCATTCCATTTCTCTCATCTTGATTTTCCTCTTGTTCTCAATATAGGAACAATAGCTCTTGTCTCTTCCTACCGCTCTAAACTAATTTTGAGCTTTTGTCCTCCAGATGCCCTTCTTACGTGCTGTGCCAATATTTTGGATTCATCTTTAGTTACTTGTCCTTGCTTCCATTTTCTCTACATGTAGTTCAAAAATTATTTTAGAGTTCTCTGTTTCTTCTTATTACTCTCTTGAGACAGGTCTTCTTCATTGCCTGAATTCTGTTGCATTTATGTTATCAGCATTTTGTTCTTTAAGAGCATCTTCTTGAGCCAATTTCTTCTGAATATTTTAGGTGCCGGGATTCTACCTACCCTTTCTCTGAACTCTTTGAAATCCCTTCCCAAAAATGTAGTGTCGATGACAGATTATGCCCAGGTATCCTCTCCATCTCTAACATGAACTCCGAATTAGAGTGATCACTTCCTTATAAGGTTTTCATCGTTTGTAAGTAAGCAACCAGTTTTTCCTTACTGGTCAGAATCAGGTCTAGAGTAGCAATGCTGCTCATCTTTTCCTCTACCTTCTGAAGACTGAAATGAATATCAATACATATTAAGGATTTATTATGTGCTCTGCTCTTGGCAGAGAGCAAATGTCTAGATAGCTGATTTCCCCCTTTGTTGTTACATTATACTTATGTACCAGATTTGTGATCTGCTTCCTGATTCAATCTTATTCAACAAACATTTATTACATATTTACTATGTGCAAGGCCCAAGAGCTAGACTTGAAATATGTTTGTTTAGAGGGAGACAATATAGATATGTACAGAGAAAAAAAACAACATAAGGCATAATGTGCTAAATTAGAAGTCAGAAGGACATCTAGGTGGAGGTATCTGGCAGGGAAGAACTACATCTCAGAAGAGTGCTTAGGTCTAGAAATATAAACTTTGAAATCATCTGAATTGAGGTGAGATTTGAAGTTAAGGAAAAATATGTAATTTGGAGAAAGAATGGTAGGTGGGCAGAAGACAGCATTTAAGGAAGGGAAGGAACATAATAGAGTATATGAAAAATTTGAAACAGACAGTCGAAAGAATATTTCCTAGTGACCAAAAATCAAATGAATGAGGTTTGGATATGAAACTTTTTTCAAATCATTGACAAATACTCAGTGAAAAATAATTGACCTCCTCAATAACCAGAGTCTCCAAATTGATTTCTGCTCAATGATGTTAAATTTTTTATGGTCTGCCCCATGGGAGAAACCTATCTTATTCTTCCTAACCCTGCTCACAAGGCTTTTATTGCATTTAAAATAACTTGTCACTGTGAATTAGGATTCTTAGTCCTTTTTTGTATATATCATACACTATGGAGTCATTACAAATTCAATATTCTTTTATCTTCTAAGGCACTATTGTAACTAAGCAAAGATAGGCTCATATAGAACCCCTCCCCTTTTTCTGGTGACAAAAAGGCCCCGGTTATCTTCAAAGGAGCCAGGGGACCATTGTTGCCTCTACCACATGTCCCCAACTCCTGCTGGCCACTGTTTTTCCTGAAATGCACATCCCACATTCTCACATCTCACTAAGACCATTTTCAGGTAGACAACTATTCTAAAGAAGAATCAGGTATTGGACTAACAGCCTTGTAATTAACTATCTTGCATTTATTTTGTAATTATTCTATATTCAGGAGTTAGCTGTTACCAAGAGCCAATTGTTAAATTTTTAGTATTAGCATTTACACCTCAAAAATCTTCAAAATCTATACTTTGGGGCATTATTTGTAGTTTTGTTGATTGTTTAGACTTATGAGAGTGTTAATAATACATATTAAATTTAAAAGTATGTTGGGTATACATTTCCCACCCAGAGAGCCAGATTGTGTCCCACTCTTTGTAACCCCACTTGGGGTTTTCTTGGCAAAGGTGCTAAAGTGGTTTGCCATTTTCTTCTCCAGCTCATTTGAGAGATGACTTGCCCAGGGTCCCCCAGCTAGTTAGTGTCTGAAGCCAAATTTGAACTCAGGAAGATGAGTCTTCCTGACTCCAGGTCTGATGCTCTGTGCACTATGGTGCCACCTAGCTGCCTATGGGCTAATTATTATAATTAACACATTATATATTAAAGTTAATTAATATAATTAATCATTATAACCTAGCTGTTAATTATTTACGAGCACATCCCTGTTTATAATCCTATTGCCTCAGTTCTTTATCTGTAAAATGAGCTGGAGAAGAAATGGCAAACCCCAAAGTAGGGTGGGTCACAAAGAATTAGATGTAACTGAAACGACCTAAACTCTTAGAAGAACTTCAATGTCCTCACCTATAACATGGGAGAAATTTTGTACTGCCAACTTTAAAGGATTGTTGTAAAGCTTTAAGCACCATACAAATAAATTATTGTTATTGTTGTTGTTATTATCTCATTCTCGTCTTGCTCGATGGAGTGCAAACAGACACAATCCTAGGACAAATCATATATTATTATTTTATATTTAACGTTCAATCAACTATGCAGAAAAGAACTGCTTTTTGTAGCTGAATAAAAGGATTAGAACCCAAACTTATCCACCATGGTCTTATTGGAAGCATCCTAGATTTTCCTTTTGCAGATGGCACCACAGAGATTTTGCACCCTTCCTCCTGTTTCCAAATGGTTTTGTTCCCTGAGCTAGGTCTCTATATTTTGACAGTTTTTCATTGGTGTAGCTTGCAGATTATGAACAGCTAGGTTGCACAGCTAGAAAGTGTCTTGAGGCCACATTTGAACTCAAATAGATGAATCTTTCTGACTCCAGGCCCTGCACTCTATCCTCTGCACCGCCATGCAAAATATATCCTGTCAAAGCATTTGCCGTCTAAAAATGGTGAGAAAAATGACACAGAAAGGAAAAGAGATGTTTTCCCAGAGAGTAGCAACATCAATCTAAAATGTGGCTTTTTAGTTTTGTGGATCAGCGTTATGCTGGGTGATTGTGAACAACAGTTTAATCTGTGATAAAGGTGTATTTCTAGTACAATTTGTTGGTTGAGTTTTCAAAGTTATTTTGAAGTCTGTTCTTATAGTATGGGAAATTTTGACCTGTTTATCATTGTTGTTGTTGTTGCTATTATTATTACCTCTGTGGTCCTCCCAACTCTGGGATTCTGCCTTATTTATTTCCATTACTCAATAGCTGAACCCTCCAGTTCCAAGGAAGCTATTTTGATGATAACTTACTGATTGCCTTGTTCTGTTCCAGCTGTGCTCAGAGGTAGGGGGCAGACTAGATGTTCCAAATCTGCCTGTGAAGTCTAGGGAGAGTCAGATTCCATAGGCTATAGTTTATTTATCTCTGTTAGGCAACACCATCCTGCCACTCAGGTATGTGAGCTCAGTGTCATCCTTAACTCTTTCCTGTCCCTCTCCATCCCACTCCAATCCCTCCCCAAGTCCTGTCAATTCTAGCTCCCTGATTTCTTTTGCATTTGTCGCCTCTTTCAGAGCACTCTAGTCGGGTCCTTGTTACTTCTCATTTGGACTATTTTTAAAGAGTTAATCGACGCCTCTTGTTTTTTGACATTGAGGTTCTGTCCCGAGACATCCTGTCCCACAGACTCTTTCCTTGTAGCAAAGTAAGCCAAAGCAAAGCTGCCTGACGCCATTGGTGATTCTGATAGCACAAGCAAAGCTTTGCCTCTATTGTCCTCTATCTTCCCACTGAGGAGAGGAATGTCTGTCCTCCACCACCCCGGCATTTACTCTGAGATCAGTGTGGTAATAATAATAACTAACATTTACACAGTGCTTTAAATACTTTGCATACTTGATCGTCACAATAACCCTGCCTTATTGATTTCCATTGTCCAGTACTAGAACCTTCTGCACCCCACCCCCACCCCCAGGGAAGCTGTTTGTTGTTGCTGTTGTTTTTTGGTGAGGCAATGGGGTTAAGTGACTTGCCCAGGGTCACACAGCTAGTTAAGTGTCAATTGTCTGAGGACAGATTTGAACTCAGGTCCTCTTGACTCCAGGGCCGGTGCTCTATGCACTGTGCCACCTAGCTGCCCCAGGAAGCTGTTTTTATGGATGACTTGGGGCAGGTTATATTATTGTGCTCATTTTACAGATAAGGAACAGAAACTCACGCAGTTTAAATGACTTGTCCAGGGGCACGCAGCTAAAAATAAATGTACGTGGTAGGATTTCAACTCTTGTCTTCCTGACCCAGATTCTAGCCCCCTATCCCCTCTACCACCTTGTTAAGATTTATTGATGTTATTTCAGCTATGGTGTTTATTGTTTTCTTGGATGATATGGTGGAGGGAAAGAGGTTCTCATTTCTTTGTTCTCCATCAGTTCTAAGAGGAGTCCTCCCGCTGCTCTTAGTTGCCCAGACCCATTGTTGGGGCAGCAAGGTGGTGCAATGGATGGAGTGCCAGCCTAGAGTCAAGAAGACATCTCTTTCTGATTTCAAACCCGGCCTCAGACACTTACTAGCTGTGTGACCCTGAGCCTGTCATTTTACCCTGTTTGCCTCAGTTTCTTCATCTGTAAAATGAGCTGGGGAAGGAAATCACAAACCACTGTGGTATCATGGCCAAGAAAACCCCAAATGGGGTCACTAAGAGCTGGACGTGACTGAACAATGAAATGGCAAGATGCTAGTCCACTACTTTCATATGCCATGGATTGTTCTGTTATTCCCCATCGCTTGGACCACAGTAATAGCTTTTATTGGGTCTCCCGGCCTTCCATCTATCCTTCAGGCAACTCATCTAGGTCACAGCTGCCAGATTAATCTTTCTAATGCTTAGCCCTGATTGATCATGTCACTCTCTAGTTCAAAACATCATTGACTATAGAGAATAAAATCGAAGCTCAGCTGGACATTTACGATCTTCCACATTATGACTCCAACATATCTCTTTCTAGCCTTGTTTCCTTCAGTTGCTCCTGGCATATTCTATTCTCCAAGGAAACTGTGGTCCATTTAAGTTATTCTTCTTACCATTTCCAGACCACATCTTCTGCTTTCCCATTTCCAAGCTTTTGTTTATCGAGGAGTGGGGAACCTGCCGCCTTGAGGCCACATGGGACCCTCTAGGTCCCCAAGTGCAGCTCTTCGACTTAATTCAAATTTCGCAGAACAAATCTTCTTAATAAAAGGATTTGTTCTATAAAACTTGGACTTAGTCAAAGGGCCACATCAAAGGACCTAGAAGGCCGTGTGTGGCCTTGAGGCCACAGGTCCCCCACCCTGGCTTATACTGTTCCCTTTGCCCAGAATGCCCCCTGCTTTATCTCTGTCAACATCCTACTCAGCTGTCAAGGTCCTGCTCAGATCCCATCTCTTTCATACTTCTTTTCCATTTTTCTTCCATTCAATTTGTGTTGTTGATCTTTGTGCCAGTCTAACTAACCCTATTAGATGATAAGCTTCAGGAGGGCAGGGTCTTAGCAAATGCTTGTTGAATTGCTACCATCAGCCTACAAACCTGGTCGGGAGTGAGACTCCTCTCCTTCTCTGCCTCCCTTTTGTTGTTCAGTTGTGTCCAACTCTTCATGACACCATTTGGGGTTTTCTTGGCAACATATTGGAGTAGTTTGCCATTTCTTTCTCCAGCTCAGGAAATTGAGGCAAACAAGGTTAAGTAACTTGCCCATGGTCCCACAGCTATTAAGTGCCTGAGACTAGTTTTGAACTCTGGAAGATGAATCTTCCAGATTCCAGGTCCAGCACTCTGTCCACTGTCCCCCAGCTGCCCCTTTACCAGACTGTATATTGCTCTTCATGACTTTGTGTTCTCTACTTCAAGTCAGTTCAAGAATCATTTATAATTAACCCTACTATGAGCAAGGCCCTGGGCTTCAAAGAGCCTGTTAATTTTAACTAGCTTTTTCCAAGTATAGCAAGGTGGGGGGTATGTGGAGGGTAGGGTGTAGTAGTAGACAGAGAGCCAGCCTCTGCCTTCCAGAACCACAGTTTTGTGGTTCCTGCTCTGGCTGTGACCATTAACAAGGAGACAGACAGCCTGTTCCTGAAAAGGGACATTGCCAGTTCTGGCCTGGAGCAAAAAGAACATCCCCATTGCTGAGATGGCAGAAAAAAGTCTCCCCTACTGACCTGAAAATGTCAGGAATTTCCACTTGTGCTGGGGTATGCAGCATGTGTTCTTGGAGGGCAGGGCCTGCTTCCCTTTTCGTTTTGTATTCTTAGCCCCTAGCTTAGTGCTGAACCAATAGTGAGCTATTTAATAAGATGCTTGTTGGATTTTATTGAATTGTACTGGGTCCTTTGGGTCTTTAAAGCACCAAACTGTGATTTTCCTAGAACTATGAAAATGTAAAGGTGATCTGGGAGGTGTTAAACATTAAGATGTTATCAGTCATTAACCGTCAGACCATGCTCTGAAAGAGCAAGGTCCAGAGGAGATGGGATGGGACATAGGACTGGTGTGTTTTGAGGAAGAAGGGTGCCGGGGATGTGTTTGGAGCATGGAAGGAGAGCTGTGCAGGGAGAAACCCCAAGAAACACAATGAGGGCACAGGATCCCTATGAGGTTAGAGTTTGGGGGAGATCTCCTAATTCCCAATCTAATGGTCATCCCCAATAATAGTATCTGCTAGAGAAGGGTGCTTAACCTGGGGTCCATAACTTTTGAAAAATATACACATTTTGATAACTGTGTTTTCATATAGTTAGTTTCTTTTGTAATTCTCTGTATGTAACTTGATACATTTAGAAACATTATTTTGAGAAGAGGCCCATAGATTTCACCAGATTGTCAAAGGGGTCCACCACATAAAGTAAGTTTAAGAACCCCTGATGTAGGAGGTAGGAGAAGGAGGAGTCACTGAGGTTTATTCTGAGGAGGTTTCACGTGGAAGAATTATAAATTAAACCTAAACGTGAACTATGCAAGCTGGAAGGGGTCTTAGAGTTTACCCAGTCCTACTCTCTAATTTTTATGAACGGGGAAACTAAGTCCCATAGGAGAAAAAAAAATCTAATATGGAAAAGCTATTTTAACCTCTAAAGAAATTAATTCACGCTATTCCCAGGGAGGTCAAAAACTGAAGCTGAAGCTTCAATCCTTTGTCCACATGATGAGAAGACAAGGACTCATTGGAAAAGACCCTGGTGTTGGGAAAGATTGAAGGCAAAAGGAGAAGGGGATGGCAGAGGATGAGATGGATAGATAGTGTCATGGAAACAATAAACCATGAACTTGGACAGACTTTGACAGATGATAGAGGATGGAAAGGGCCTGGCCTGCTGTGGTCTGTGTGGCCATGCAGAGTCAGACACAAAGGACATTTTAGCCCCTCAGAAAAGGTTACTGAAGTGATCATTGTAACATTGGGGGCTGAAAGGGGCCTCAGAGATAATCTAGTCAACACTCCTCATTTTACAGACAAGGAAACGGAGGCCCAGAGAGGTTAAATGATTTGTTCAAGGTGGCACAGCTAGTCAGGGGCAGTACTAGGTCCAAGACTCGGCTCTGACTCCCTGACCTGTTTTCACCATCCCCTCCCTCCCTACCCAACCTCTCCTATTCAGGTTATAGGGATGGGCAATGGAATAAGTAAGGAGTGGGTGGAAAATATAATTTCTCCAAGCTTCCAAGTTATGTTCACAAGAAGGGCAGTAGCAAATAGGACAAAGGGAACAGCAAGCAGCACTTTGCAGAAGCTCCCAGTGGATTTAGTTGTGCCTGAATGAGCTTTAATCCTATTGAAAGAATAATCACTCATTAGAAGGACAAATCCATTTTTCCTTGCTAGCTCTAAAACTGGAAGCAAGGCACATGGGCCTTGGGGGGCTTGCTGGGTGGGAAATCTATTTTAAGTCTGGGCTCAGCAGTTGCCCATAAGCCGACTGCTCACTGCACCAGAGTGCATTTCCAATACACTGCCTTTATTTTGCCTAACACACATCAGTTCTCAATTTTCTCCTGAGTTCTCCGGGGAAATAATTTGCACTTAAAATCTTTGATGCTTTTGTTGGCTGACACAACAGCTGTCCAATCATTTTACATGTTTGTCCAAGCAAACACAGGAATTCTTTAGGGCAGTGTTCCCTATCCTCCTGGCTTTGTTTGCCAACCTAGGGAAGACTACCATCCTTGGTTAATTAAATGTTCTATTTTTCCTAAAGGTCACTGCAAAGCTTCCATTCCAAGATCTATAGACACCTAAACTACTTGCCTCTTTGTTGCTGGATGCTCACAATGCTTGATATGGCTTGCCTTGGCAACTTATTAGAGGAAATCAGTCTCCTGGGACACTCAGTGTTATAATCTCCTATTTTCTGATAAAAAGAATAGGCTTAGAGAATTGTCCCAGGCTACACAGCAAAACGGTTTCACAGAAAACATTTAGAAACCCTGACTTTGGAAACCACTTTCTTGTTTCCTTACAGGGCTTCCTAGAAAATCTTAGCATCTGGCTCTATACTGAGTTCGTTTTAAACTATAATAGTATCTATGTGTTATTATTTTTATTTATTTTGTTAAATATTTCCCAGTTCCATTTCAATCTAGTTCCTGCTGCACTGGGGAGTGTCATGGGCCGCCATGATGCTTGCTAGTTGGATAATTCTGAATTAGTCCTATTCTTACTTGGTGCATAGATTCCCTCTATGGCAAAGAATGGAAGAAGGAAGGAAATTGAGCACCTACTGTGTGCCATGAACTTTGCTAAGCACTTTATAAATATTATCTCATTTGATCCTTACAACAACCCTGGGAGGTAGGTGCTATTACTCCACCATTTTACAATTGAGGAAACAGGCAGAGAGAGGGCAGCTAGGTGGTGCCATAGCACATAGAATGCTGGGCCTGGAGTCAGGAAAACTCAACTTCCTGAGTTCAAATCTCACCTCAGACACTCATAGCTGTGTGACACTGGGCAAGTCACTTCCCAGTGTTTTACTTCAGCTTCCTCATCTGTAAAATGAGCTGGAGAAGGATATGGCAAACCTCTCCAGTACCTTTACCAAGAAAGAACAATAAGGCTCCATTGAAAATGACTGAATAACAAAGGCATAGAGAAGTTAACTGACAGATAGCAGAGTCTTCCAGACTCTAGACCCAGTGATCTTTCTACTGAACCAACTAGCTGTCTCAAGGGGTCACCTAGTCTATAACTAAAAAATTTGTAGGGATAGAGAGCCGGCCACACATTGGAATCTTCCCCATTAACTAGTTATGTGACCAGGGGATCATCATTAACTCTCTCTGAATCACAATTTCCTTGTCTGTAAAAAGAGGGATAATACCTGCCGGCCTTTCTCCCAGAGTTGATGAGGGAACAAATAAGATAATGATGATGAGATCCTTTGTAAAACTTCAAACTCTCTCTTAATGTCTGCTACTATTATTGCCGCCTGAGGCAATCCATTTGATCTTTGGACGGCTCTAATTATTGAAAAGTTATTTATTACATGGAGATTGTTATTTCCAAGGGCCCACTTTTGGGTTGTGGAATGCGCTTAGTTTTTGAAAGGTCAGCTATGCAGCTCTTGGGCTGAGTCCATGACATAGAGCACTACGGCTCACATCTCTTTTTTGATGTCAAAATTCTGGAGAAGTTCTGGATTCAGGTATGGATCCCCAGAGATGACTGCAGAATAGTCTCTAGGCCATGACATGGGGACTTCTGACTGCCTTTCTCCAGCGCTACCCATAAAGAAGCTGTCCTGGTCTTGTTACCTCAGCTGGTCCATTGGACCCCTCAAAGCCTGAGGGTTCAAATAAACAATCCATTTAATAAAAACATATACCTACATCCCCAGGGAAAAGCAGTTCCCAAGGTGGTTAAAAAAATTCAGGAAGATGAAAGCTTGGGCAAAGAGATTACACTCAGTCTGAAGGGAGATTCCGGTAGGGAGGTGGGGAATGGGAATGGGGAAGGAGGAAGTTTGATTTTCTAGAGCTTAAGAGCCTGAAAACCACAAAACATCCTAAAAAACTACTTTTATAGTCTTCTTGCTCAAAGGGCTCACTTATGGGGGGGAGGGTCTTAGGTCAATCCACCTGGGGGCAAAGCAAATTCAAACTTCCTCAGGTTTGTACCCAAACTTCCTCACTATGAGCAAGTCCCAGCTAGTGATAATTGAAAAAGAAAAAAGGAAAACTCAGTCCAGATGTTGTTGTGGAAGTATATGTGGGCATGAACTCAGGTCTCCCCAGTTCCAACAGTATCCTGGCCCACAGCACAAATACAGGGGAAAATGCTAAGGAATCCCTAATCACCACAACCAGTTTCTCTGAGGACCAGACTTCTGAGGAAAAAAAAATTCTGAATTAGCTTCAGAAGTCCATTTCCTTTTCTATTCCCCTTTCCTCTAGATGTACAGAGCTTTTATGTAGTTCTCTACCTTTTCCTGTTAGGGATGGGGTAGGAAGGATCTAATTAATTCATTGACAATGAATTTGTTTTGCTTGACTATGCATATTTGTTACAAGGTTTTTGGTTTTCTTTTTCAGTGGGAAGAATGGAGGGAGGGAGATAAGACAGATTTTTATGAATTGAAAAAAATTAAATAAGAGTAATTGGCTTTCTTATATCTGAATTAGGATGTAAGGGAAAGCTACCCCCAGGCGAAGTGGAAGCATTAGCTTTTGCTTTCCAACTCAGTGCCTGGCCAGTCATAAATGCTTGCTGGATTGGGAAAAAAAATCATTCCCATTGAGATGTCATAAAGGTAATTTGTGATACCCCTAATGCATGATTCCCTTTCTAGGAAAATTCACATTTAGAGAACAGAGGAATCCAGAGAGGTCAGTCCGTCAATTAGACAATCAACAAGCACTGAAGTGACTGCTATGTGCCAAACATTGTGCATGGTGCTGGAAATACTAAACACACACACACACACACACACACACACACACACACACACAAATACACAGGCACATATGTATATACATATACACATATAGATATATACATACACATATACATGTGTGCATATGTATATACATATAAATGCACACACACACACGTATATATCAGTCCCTGCCCTCTGCTTAACCCAGAAGAATAAATAACTGATGGTAGAATTTGAGACATCAATGGGGAAACGATCTTCCAACCTTCCCAGTGACTCCCTGGTGTCAACAACCAGAAGGCTGAGATGTGCTTTGTTTCTATTTCATGTTGGTATGTAAACTGGGTTTGGGATGATGGGATGGTTCTTTGAAAGGAAAAAACAAAACCCTCCCTTTTCTACTGGATTCCATTCCTGCATGAGCAACAATTTAGAGCAAGGTATTCCAGAAGAGGCAGGAAGATGACCTTTTATGGAAATCACTCAAAAATCACTTTTGCTTTTTGAAATAACTTATTCATCCCCTCTTCTCAATCACTTTCTGTTCCTATTGGTAACCAGAAAATTTTATATTGCAGGAAATTTTTTTCTTCTTACCTTGGGAGGCCCACATGCAGAAATGAGATGCTAAGGCTATTAAAGCATGATGGCAGAAGTGTAATGAAAAGAATGTTGGATCAGGATTTAGAAGACCAGGATTTGAATCTCCTTACCTGTTTGACCTTGGGCAAATCTATAAAATGACAGGGTCACCTTAACTTCTTTTACAACTCTAAACCTATCCTTCTGTGAGGATCACAGGAGAAAGGAGGATCACCAGAGTCTAAGAAACAATGGCTCCTGACCTGCGGAAGTAGATATGCTTGTATCCCAAGGATTCATCTTGTGCATTCCTCTCTTGCACAGATAACAGAATGTGAGAGCTGGAGTTAGAGATTTGTCAGTCCAGCCTTCACATCTGATAAATGAGGGAATTTAGGCCATAACTAAGTAACTAATCCCAAACATGAACACTTACCCTTACTGTGAATATTTCCACAGAAAACCATTTAACCTTAATTAGATCCAGTATTGATGAAAACCAATTGTCAAGTGGAATGTAAGCTCAAGAGCTGTTTTGCTTATGTCTTTGTATTTCCAGAACCTAGAACATAGAAGGTGTTTAATAAACATTTATTGAATGAAGGAAGTCCTTATTAGATCCAGACTTAATAAATGCAAATTCCTCATGCTTTATTATGTCCTCAATGATTTCATAGGGTCAGTGATTTAAAATAGGAAGGTCACGGAAACACTCCTCATCCTTTAGGTTTGTGGATGATGAAACCGATCTTGAAAAAGGTTAAAAGACTCGCCCATTATCACAAATCTAGGAAGCGTCTCAGGCAGGATTGTCCTGATTGTCCAGTACTCTATCCACTACTACAACATGCTGCTTCTCTGGGAATTGTTGTTCCATCTTTTGTTTTTGAAGAGAACTAATGATATTATGGGCAATGTCTTCATTTGCTCATCAATTGGATTTAAGAGAGGCAGAGTTGCCTTATTCTCTCGTGCAGAGTCACTGAAGGCCAGTGGCAAGACAAAAGTCAAGACAACTGATAGTGACCAGGGATGCAGTGGATGACCTGGGCATTTTTGATGTCTGACCAAACTCTAGGCTCGTCACAGCACCCGCTTCAGTCACCTTCATGGCCATAAGAACAAACCGTTTTCATCTGCTATTGGAACTAATTATTCTCATTGGAACTAATTGTTCTGCAGTATGGCGGGAGGGGAGTCTTGACATGATTGAGGCAGAAATCCTCTTAAGTCACCCACAGGTTTGAAGCCTGTTGGTTACCCTCCAACTGGTTTAAACCATCTACCAAGATGGTTTACTGGGGTGTGGCCACTGCACACGCTTACAGCTTCTTGGAACCACAGGTGAGAGTTGGGTGAAGGTGGACACCAAAGGTGGGTGAGCAATCCTGAAAAGGGCTCGGCAAGCATCACACCAGAGATGCCAGTCCAACAGGACTGTTGCCAGGCCAGCAGGAGTACAGCTGGTTACCATCCCAAAGAATGCTTTTTTTTCCCCCAGTGATTAAGTTACCTTCAGCTGCCTCTTTTTCAGGCTAGATAATCCAGAAAACTTTCACTTTCAAATTTAATCCAACCAATATTTATTAAATGTCTTCTATGTACAGATCAGTAAGCCGCAGCAGATCAAAGACCTTGGAGTAAAGAAGAACGGTGTTCAAGTCTAGCCTCTGATTCTTATTCACTGTGTGACCCTGGACAAATCACTTAACCTTCTCAGTGCTCCAGGCTAAAGGTATCAAACAGGCAGCCTACCACTGAACCTAATTTAAAAATAACTGGGAAATATTTAACAAAATAAATAAAAATACCATAAAACAAAAAAATAGCATTACATTTTAAAACTAAGTTAACATGAAGCTTGCAGGGATCCTTATGTAGGTTTTCATGTTCTCCATTTCTAACTGAGTTTGATATCACTGCTCTAGGCATTGGCAGAGGGAATCTCCTCACCCAGGAATTCCCTACACCAATGCAATCTTAGGTCCTGATTTCCAGCTTTAGTAGTTCAAGGTCTGTAACTTCATTGGGGGTTAGGGGGTGTAGTCAGACAAAAGCATTTGTTAAGCACCTACTATGTGCCAGGCACTGTGCTAAGTTCTGGGCATACAAAGAAAGGCAAAAAGCGTCCCTGCCCTCCAAGAGCTCACCATCTGATGGGGGTAGTCAGGGGATGATATTGTGTCTGGCAAAACAGATTATAATCGCTCTTGTTATTTAGTAAATGACCTTTAAGAGTTGCCATGGCTAAAAAATGTTTCTCTGCATGGCCGACCTGGTGATGAACCCCATAAACTTAACTAGGCTCCTCTTTGGACTGAAGCCACATGGTCTATTGGGCTCATGCTTGAAATCTTGGTAGGAACTGCCAGAGCCTTTGAAAGCCCAAGGCCATCTCCATACCACCGTAGGTACTGGAGGACAGTGTTCGGGGAGGCCATACATTTTTCACTAGGATATAAAACACGCTGATAAGGCTTTGAGAGGTGAAAACACTTCTTATTTTCCAATGCTTTCAGGAGCTTTGTGACTTTCCTCTGAACTGCATCCAGGTTCTCCTTGTTCAGGTGATAACCCAAGCACAGACCAAAGGAACATCCAAAAACAACTGAAAAATTTCCCATAACATTCCTGGCTCAGACCAAATCCTGGGAATAATATGGAGTCTTTGGTTTTCAAGTGCTTTGTAGCAAGTCACCATCTTTCTCCACATAGAAAAGAACCAGTGTTTCCTCTGTTTCTATTCTTGCTGGTTGACCTTGATGGTAGGGGCCTTCCTCTCTTCATTAAGGAATGTCTCCCTGGGAGGATGTAACTGTGAGAAGAGTCAAAGCTCTCGGGACAGGCTCTGAAGGAAAGCCACACCTCTCTCATTTACGCAGATACCACACCCTGGGTCATTATTCACCCCCAACACATGCCCACACCCAAACCAATCCCTAATCTGTTCATATTGCTTTATAAGTGTTTCAGGATTGGAAAGAATGAACAATGCCTCTAATCACTGTCATCAGGTTAAAAAGAGACAAAGATTGGGTATGCTCTTGGCTTTGTTCAAATATTATTTTTAAAGAAGTCGAAATCCTGGCCAAGTGATTTATTTTCATTGTCTCTACTAGGATATACACAGGCAGGCTTTTCTTGGGCTCTCTGGACTATAGTCTAAGGGGGCCATTCACAGCAAACCATCCAGCAAAAAAGGATATTTTTAGCATTCACAGGGTACATGGCACCATAATAAGATCTCACAATCCACAGAAAAGTCTGATCTTAAAGATTTTATAATTTGCCCCAAAGACAAGTCAGACAAAAATGTAATCAGTAGTAGGGAGTTGGGGAAGGAAAAGGCTGTATTGGAGAAGAAGTTGGGTGAATTGGGGGAAGGCTAGTCAACCTATCCTGGAATTTCCACGTCAAGAACTGACAGTATCAAAAGGTGTCCTGGTCATTGGTGCTACTATTTGAGATTGTGGGGCTTTATTTGGCTCTTGTGACTGCAAGGCCTAAGACTTGGGGGACTCATAGTCCCCTGCAAGGAAATCTGGGAAAATGTACATGTGGTCCCTCCATTTGACTGAGACTGACTCCTCTTTGCAAGAACACAGTTCACAATATTATGGAAGAAAGTTTGATTAAAAGGAGGAAAATGAAACAAGACCCCTTGGACAAATGACTGACTATCACTCCCCCCAAATAAATATAAATTCACATTCAAAATATTAATTCTGCTCTAGAGGAGGGCTCCCCTCCCCAAGTCTTAGCCTGGTGTTCTCTAATGGTTTAAATGGGGGTAATTTGGTGTTTGCTATTGTTCTTTCTGCATATTTTACTAGTTTATTAATCAAGGTGAGGCTAGGTGTTGAGTGTTCTCCAATCTTTATGCCCACCCATCTTCCCATGCAAAAAGAGGACAAGAATCATCCAACTCCAACTCTTCTCTGTATCTTCTCTCCTTTTTTTGTCCTGTCTCTACCAATGGCTACTATAACTACAATAATACCACCACTGCTAATAGGAGCTGGCATTTACAGAACACTTTAAATGTTGCCTGGCAAAATGTTTACATACAATATCTTACTGGATCCCCGCTCATCACCATACAAATCTCCCAGTTTCTCAAAGGGGAAAGTGAGAGGGAAGAATGAGTCTCATCATGAATTGCTTGGCTATGGCAGGGGTAGGGAGGCATGTATATATGGTGGGTTGGGCAGGGTGGAAAGAGGGATCTGTTTATAGAAGGAGATGATGAGTCAGGTGGCAGTGCTATATATCCAACTATCTCCCTGTTCCTAAAACCCAAGATATCGTGTTCACTTCTGGACAACGCATTTTAGGAAAGTTATTAACAAAACTACAATGAATCCAGAGGAATGTGGACAAAATTGAAAGAGATTTGAGGGTATCCCACATGAGAATCTGATGAAGCAACTTAGGAAGTTTTGTCTGCATAGGAGAAAGCCATGGGGGAGCATGATATCTGCCTTCAGGTATCTGAAGGCATCTCTCATGTGGGAGAGGGATTATTAGACTTTTCCTCTGTGGCCCCAGAAGAGCAGAGTAAGTTACAAAGGAAGCAGATTTTTGACTCAGTGTAAGGAAGAACTCTCTACATATTGGAGTTCTGTTTAAAAGTAGAATGAGGCTCCTTAGAAGTGAGCTCCTCATAATTAGTAGAGTCTGGATCCCCACCTTTCATTGATCATATAGATAGAATCTATGCTTAGAGATAGAAGAGACCAGGTGACTTCTGAGACCCCCTTGTGTACTGAGCTTCTATTTTCATGACTAAGGGGCTACAGTGCTTTAGGGAATCACGCTAGAGGTTAGAGGCTTTGAGACTAACCTCTCAAGTTTTTATTGTTGTTCAGTCAGTTTTCAGTTGTGTCAGACTCTTTGAGACTTTATTTGGGGTTTTATTGGCAAAGATATTGGAGTGGTTTGCCATTTCCTTCTCCAACTCATTTTGTAAGAGGTAGCCGAGGCAAACGGGGTTAAGCGACTTGCCCAGGGTCACACAGCTACGAAGTGCCTGAGGCCAGATTTGAACTCTGAACGATGAATTTTCCTGACTCCAGGCCCAGCTGTGGACTGTGCACTATGACCACCCAGCTGCCCTAGAGCAATTTACTAAAGCTCAAACCAGTGTTAATCTTTCTCTGAGGGATTATTTGATTGGGTTTTAGTGGAAAGGTGATATTTAAGAACTGAAAATAAAGAATGAGATTTCCCTTAGAGAAGCATTCCCTATTAGAAGATAAACTCCTTGAGGGCAGGGACTACTTCACTTTTGCATCTTCCTCAGTGTCTAGCACAGTATATGGCACATAGTAGGTTCTTAATAAATATTTGATGAGTTAAACTGAATTTCCCCAAAAAATGTTCCCATGAAATTTTTACTGGTTTGAAAAGCTTTTGTTCTATGATGTGCTTACTTTGTAAAACCTTAAAAAATTATAAAACTGACCTTTTCTTTCTTTTTCTCCTCTACCTTCTCCTCTTTCTCTTGTTCCTCCTTTTCCTCTTCTCTTCTTTTTTCCCCTCCTTCTTTCTCCTCCTTTCCCTTCTTTCTCTTTTCCCTTCTCTTTCTCTTGCTCCTCCTTTTTCTCCTTCTCCTTCTCCTCTCTTATTTCCCCCCCTCCTTCTTTCTTCTCCTTTTCTTTCCCTTTTCCCTTCTTTCCTTTCTTTTTTTGGATTCTATTCCTTCCATCTCAGCTTCTTCATTCCATGTCTACTAGTCTCTACACTCTACCCCTTTCCAGAAGCACTCCATATAGAGTTTTAAGAGAACTAAGTACTATGAGGTCAAGAACTTAGATATTTTTCTGGTCTGCAATTTAGTTTGGGTTGGAACAGGAAAACCTAGGTGGAGACAGGAAGACCTCTCCATATCCCCTTTAGAAAAGAAAAAAATAACACTACCTTATATGAACCAAAATTCAAGTGCAGCCAGCCTTTCATTTAGCAATTAACATTACCTAAGAGATATATAGACATCACAGTTCACCAACCATTTTCAAATATATCTTTTCATTTGATCCTTATGACAAACAAGTGAGAGAGGCTAGGCAAATGATAGTTATAGAATTAGGGATGTGGGATGTTTGAGTTGGAAGGTATCTTCAAATCTTATCTGGTCTAAACTTTAAATATCATCTAGCCCCCTCACCATTTTTGCAAATGGGAAAAATGAGGCCTAGAGAAGTTCAGTGACTTCACTGAGGTTACACAGCTAGTTAGAATCAGGGATGGGACCAGAACTCAGGTCTTGTGACTTCATGATATTGTCCATCCCACTATCCTACCTCTCCAATAGGACAGAAAGACTCCTTCCTACACAGCTTGATTTCAGGGAATACACAAAGCCTCACCCTGTCCCAAAATCTTTTGACATATGTTTAACTGTCATTGAATTGTCTTTTGATTCTGCCTGCCTTAAAATTGTCCTTATTACAACCAGTTTTTTGGAATTAGATGCCTTGAAACAAGGGAATTCCTTTCCCCAGATGGGCATGTTTGTTAAAATATGTGGCTGTTACCTGGGATGACCGAGAAGACTGCTGGATTCTCTTTAGTCTTCTTACATTAGCTTAGATTATCCAGTTTTTGCTCCAGAAGGCACGAAGAGCCTGACCTATGAGATAAGGAGATGCAAGTAGCTAAAGTTAGACAGAGGGGTGATGTGGGCTTGGCACCATGGGTAAGGTCTGTGTGGCAGTATGGGGCTGGAGTAGGGAGCGGAGCAGAGGGGCTGGGCTGCAGAAAGTATGTGCAGAGAATGGAGTACATCAGAAAGAAGTGCTTAGAGAAAGGGTTGGGCAAAAACATGGGATGCAGAGCAATCAAATTGGGAAGAAGTGTGTTTAACAATTTTCCTCAGTGACGTCCCAGGTGAAAGGCCGCCATTATGCCTCTCCTTACTTTTGAGAGAATTGCTGACAGAGAATTACCGTAAGGCATCATAGATTAAAATCATTTGAATCACCTCCATTCTAGCCCTTTTGCACAATACAAACATAAAATGGAGTATTAGAACGAGAAGGGACTGTTGTTATTGTTTAGTCATTCAGTCATGTCTGACTATCCATGACCCTGTGGACAATTTCATAGAGATACAATCCATGAGGTTTTCTTGGCAATGGTGCTGGAGTGGGGTTTGCCATTTCCTTCTCCAGCTCATTTTACAGATGAGGAAACTGAGGCAAACAGGGTGAAGTGACTTGCCCAGGTCACACAACTAGTAAGTGTTTGAAGCCAGATTTGAACTCAGGTCCTCCTGACTCCAGGCCCAGCACTCTATCCACTGCTCCACCTGTTCAGGGATTCTTAACCTCTTTTTGTGTCATGTACTCCTACTGGCAATCTGGTAATGCTTATGGCCCCTTTCTAAGAATGCTACTGTTAAATAAAAAAATAAATAAATAAAATAAGTAGAATTATATAAAGAAAACCAATTATATTGAAATGTGGTTAGCTGATTTAAAAAAAAATCAAGTTCATAGACCCGAGGTTATGAACCCCTCAATTTTCAGGTGGAGAAGAGATCACAGGATTTGGAATAAAAGGACTTGAGTTCAAATCCTGGTTTTGAATACCGTTTGACCTTAGGTGACACTTAAACTCTCTCAGTTACAGTTTCCTCATCTATAAAATGAGGTTGTTGAGCCAAATGATATCCAAAGGTCTTTTCCAGATCTGAATCTACAATCTTAGGATGATTGGTGTCCCAGAGAGAAAATGACAGTTCCTTAGAAGAAGGGGTGTCCTAGTAAATGTTTAACAATGGGCTTTCTGAAAAGGTGTGATAAACATTTAAGTTTAATCTGCAGTATTACATTTTATCTATCACTTTCTTGTATGATCAACAACAACAAAAAACAAATCAAGACCTGATTTGTAGCCAGATTTCTGAGATCTTCACATTGATAATTTAACAATAGGCTTTTTGCAAACTGTTCTGGCAGGTTCCAGCACACCCCTACTTAGAGATCTGAGAAGGGGCAAAGGCTAGAAGAAGCTCAAGGAGAATGAGGTGGTTATGGGAATGAGGTGGTGTTTCCTTATTTGTAAAATGAGGGAGTTGGACAATCTCAGATGACCTCTAAGGTGTCTTCTAACTCGATAGATTGTAGGATTCTAATAACTGGCCAAGGGGCAACCTCTGAGATTTTGGCTTTTCTCTGTGATTTGGCTTTTTGTGGCTGGGTGGGGGTGGGTGTCCTTATTCCAGTCACATGAAGTCACAAATCCAGTTATTTCCCTTAATCCTTTTCTTTTGGCAACTTGCAAGGGAAAATTCTTGGCTCTTCTTGGAAAGAGTTGGGAGAATCCCCAGTGCTACGGGGCCAATATCTCCTTTTCCCATCAAAGGAGCTCTAAGTCTCCTGTCTGGACACGCACTGTTGGCAGGGCTGATGGCTGTTTGGGGAGAATTACTGTCTTTGACTCCAAGTGTGGGGAAATCATCGATCAGCAGATGTGGGATGCTGGGGCCATAGGAGGACACAAGTTTGGGAATGCCCAACTCCTCAAATCAGTAAATCACTTCCTACCTATGTAAATCATTAAAGAGTAATGCAGTAGACATTCCTAAAGTAGAATATCATTCTCATTCCCGACAATCAGGAAAGACAATGAAAAGCAAAATTTCTTCTCTCTGTTTGGATTCTCAGCAATGGTGACACTGGTCTCATCCTACCCTTATTCCTTTCTTACCTCTAGAGCCCCATCAACTCTCCTCAGTCTCTTTTGGGAACAGAGCCATTGCTTTAAAGTGATTTAGTCTGCAATTATTAAAAATGTGAAATTAAATCCCTTTTACAAAGTTCTAAAGTCTTGTCCTGAGGTCAAGCTTGTTTCATTTTTTTTTCTTTTGCAAAGTCTAAAAAAATTAAAAAGGGAAGAAACAGAAGAAAACAAGACATTGCTTGGCAAATATTTTTTTAAAAGCTACTTAAAAGGAGGAAAGTAATCTTTGAAAATCTAGATCATGCTAAAATATTGCAAGTCTTGGCCTATTCTCATTGAACTGCTGCATGGGATACACTATATACCTCTTTCCATACATTATCTCATTTGATCCTCACAACATTCCTATGAGGTAGAAGTGCTATTAATGCTATTTTACAGATGAAGAAACTGAGTCTGGGGGAAGTGATTTCCCTGGGGTCATACCCAGTGAGTATCTGAGGATGAATTTGTATCCAAATCTTCCTGACTCTAAGTTCATCATTCTATTCATGGCTCTATTCTAAATATGATTATGGGCTGTACATAGACCACCCAAGCCAAAGTCCCCCTGTTGACCATCATCACTCCCTTCATAGCCATCCATAGGGATGGTTGGAATAAACATTTTTTCTTAAGTACCTTACAAATATCAACTCATTTGATCCTTACCACCACCCTGGGAGGTAGGTGCCATGATTATCCTCATTGAAGTGACTGGAGGCAGACAGAGGTTAAGTGTCTTGCCCAGGGCCACACAGCAAGCTGCTCAGTGTCTGCTGAATTTGAACTCAGGTCCTCCTGACTCCAGGCCCAGCACTCTATCCACTTCACCCCCTAGCTGCCACTAGGCAGTTGACATCAGTATCAACCCCATCTCAATCTCAACTCTCCATTGTTCCTATCCTCTCTACCTTTCCATTTTGTCTGCTGGTATTCCTGTTCTTTAGCTAACAATCACCCTTCATGTTAGACCCGTGCCCTCACTCCAGAATTTACTTGTAGATATCTTGTGTTGATTTACATATTTATACCTTTTCCCTCCTGTATCCCTGGAATAGAATATAAACTTCAAGAGGAAAGGTAGTTTGGTTTTGTCTTTGTCTGCTTCCTAGCACAGTGCCTAGCTCATATGTTTGTGCAATTGAACTGAGTTGCCTTATCGAAGCCTAGGTTGTCTTTTGAGTCGAGCTCAATAGGATTTCCTCCTCATTAAGGAAAATAGGAGATCACAAAGTCCATTCTTATTTAATAAAACGATCCTGGACTTACTCCTGCCCTTCCCCCTCCCCCACCACTTTCAGGTCTATGAGCACAGGTTATTTCCGGCCCAGCTTTGCTGGAGTTGCTTCAGAATTCTACCCCGAGTCTTCATGGATTTGCGGGAAATAAAAGGGAAGGCTGTGGGAAGACAGAAATGAGAGGGGTTTATTTGCTGTAAATGAGGCAGTTCTATGGTTGGCTGTTTCCATTAGGCATTTCAGACTCAAAGGGATAACTGCTTGACAGAATAAAGGAGCCATAATGTATAGACCTCTCTCACTCAGTGCAGCTATTCAATTGGAACCAAACCTTCTCAGTGAAGTATTGGGGACCTTTTCTTTTTCTCCTCCTGCTTCCCCTCTCAATGAATCAGGACATTGCCTATCAGAAGCAGGAAAGCAAGCAGACTCCAGGGTCTGTCGCCTCTAATGGATCTGTGTAGTTCAAACCAGAATGGTCCTTCTCAGACAAGCTCCAGAGGGGGATTAGTGACTGTCTTATGGGGCTTGAATTCCTTTACAAATCCCTTTCATTTTCTTTTGTCAATGGAAAAATCATCTAGGAGGACATAGAGTGGAGTTTGTCAATGCTGAGCATGCCTGGGATGGGAGCTCCCGGTTTAGGCCCGATGACCCTCTGAAGCCAGCTGGAAGGTCTGGAAAATCTGAATCGGTCACGCTACCAAGGACCCGGGTCTGCCTGTCCACCTGCTCCTGCTGATAAGTAAGTACAGCTTTACTTAATTGGAATCAGATTCCATGGAGGTGTTTTTGTTTGGGTGTGGTTTTTTGTTTGTTTGTTTTTGTTTTAGTTTTTTGTGTTCTCCTTTTAGGAGAAGAAAGCCAATCAAAAGAAAACAAAGAGTTTTCTTGGGATTTCATTTGAGAACAGAAAAAGTAAAAACATGCATACACACACACACACACACACACACACACACACACACACACACCCCTTCCAGAGAGCTTCCTGGAGATCACCACATAATCAACCTTCTATACCTACATCTCTAGCGCTGAAAAAAAAATGCTTCTGTTATTCAAAATGATGACCTTGTGGGCAAAACAAATTCAGTCATCCTCACCCCACTGTATCTAAGAGTGCTGGGTTTCCAAGTATAGTAAGGCAGCTAGGTGGTACAAAGGATATAGAGTTAGCCCTGGGGAATAAGAAAATCTGAGTTCAGATTCTGCTTCAGACACATGCAAGCTGCGATGCCTGCTGAGCAGGTCACTTAAACTCTTTCACTGTTTCCTCTTCTATAAAATGGAGAGCACCTGTCTCCCAGGGTTGTTGTGAGGATCCTATGAAACAACATAAATATAGCACTCTGCAAACCTTAAAATGCTATGTGGATGTTTGCTATTATTATTACAAAGGTAAATCTGTTTTATAAAGATTGCCAGTGATCAATATGGAAGGAAATAGGACAATGTAGTGGAAAGAGCACTGAATTTGAAGTCAAAGGGCCTGTGGCCCAGCTCTGCTTCTAAGTCATTTTTAAGCAAGTCACAGTTTCTTACTAAGCCTCAGTATCCTTATGTAAAAAATGGGCCTGGGGAAGGTGTCAGGTTCAATGAGCTATTAAGTTTCTTTTAATTATAAATTTTATATTCCAAAGAAACAAAGAGAGTTTTCTAATTAATCCCCAGGAAATGAGAAATTCAAGTAACCAAATATACTCGGCTGATACAGTTTGACAATCTACAAATGGTCAAAAGGGGTATAAAGGAGTTAGTTCCACTCCACCCCAACTCAATCTGCTTCCCCTCCCTCTCCCCCACCCTCAGCAATGGCCTCCCAAGGGCAGAGTACAGAAAGGTCAGTCCCTCCTAGAGAATAAACAACAGTATCTCTTCCCACAGCCCAAGGGCAGGAGTTGTAAAGCCAAGGGGGCAGGAAGGGTCAGAGTCAAACAGGCTGCCTGCACTTGTTTGGGGGGAGGGGAAGGGGGTGTGTGTACGTGTGCATGAGCACATTTGTGTGGATGAATATGCATACAGGTGTGTAACATATGCATGAATTGGTGGCCTCCTAATAGCTAAGCAGTCAAAACTTGTTTCCAGTGAAGTAGTAACTATCCCCTGGAAAGGTACAGTGCCCCCAAGAGACCACACCAATGGATGAATGTGGATGGATACAATCGCCTCTCTCCCTCCAGGCAACAGGGCTGACTTAACATGAGGTGAAAGCAGAGACGAAGGGAAGGGTGAACCATCATATGGTTCTGACTTGCATTTCAAGGGGCAGGATAGTGACAGCCGGCCTCGCCACTTGTCATTCTGGTTTAGTAACTTGCCCTGCCCTTCATGAAAGGAATGAGAGTGGTTAGTTTCAATTTTATTTCCAGATCCTTTCGCTTTCACATTTTCTATGGTGAACCAAATAAGGAAGAGGTTGAATATGTTGGAACATCACAACTTTTCATCACCATTCAGCCTCCTTCAGTATGATTTTTCACTGGAAGAGTTCAATATCAATTCTTGTATGAGAACTCATACAAGATACAATGAATTTCCAACACTTGAGAAGGGTTTTGTATTGATGCCCTCTTGCAGAGAAATTTTATTAGCAAGTGAGCTCCTGAGGCCAAGGACTGTTTTTGTCTTTCATTATAGCCCTTACCACAGATGCATAATGAGCACTTAATAAATGCTTGTTGGCTGACTGTGATTTAGAAGAAGGAAGAACACTGGTTCTGGTGTCAGGAGCCCAGGATTTGCATTCCGGTTTTTGCCAATTAATCACTGTATAACCTTGGGCATGCTACTATCTCTTCTGTAAAACAGAGGATAATACATGTTCTTGCCTACCTAACAAAGTAGATATGAGGGTCAGATTAACATATGTAAATGACACATGTAATAAATGTAAGATGAAAGGCAGCATGGCTCACGGGCTAGAGAGCATTCTTTAGAGTCAGAAAAGCCTGGGTTCATAGTTCTGCCTCTGATATGTATTATTTGTGTGACCTTGGACATATCTCAGTCTCTCAGAGCTCCAGGCTAGAGGCTAAAGACTCACTGGTCACAAGACTAGGGAGGTCTTGAACTAATGATATTAATCATAAATATTATTTTTAATATGAAGTGCTTTTGAAATTTGAAATTGCTACATAAATAAGTCAATATTATGTATCATTACCTATAAATTATTATTATATTATCTCAATAACTTCAAAATTAATGAATCAAGCAACCTCACACTTTCTGAAGGAACAGGCTGTGGCTTCCACAGCCTGTTAAAATGTTAGAACTCTACAGGAATTTAGAGACAACCTAGCTCACCCCTCTCATTTT
This sequence comes from Phascolarctos cinereus, assembly GCF_003287225.1. Taxonomy (NCBI): domain Eukaryota; kingdom Metazoa; phylum Chordata; class Mammalia; order Diprotodontia; family Phascolarctidae; genus Phascolarctos; species Phascolarctos cinereus. The sequence goes on along the minus strand of NW_027556098.1, from coordinate 121,483,686 downwards.
ACAGAGGAGAAAACTGAGGCACAATGAGAAGTGGTAGAGATTAGACTAACCGTCCAGTTCTACGGTGCTCTGCCTGAGGTAACAGAGCAGGTTAGGATCAAACCTGAGAATAGAAACTTTATATACATATACATAACCACATGTATGTACATGTGTGCACTCATAGGACTGGATCTGGGATTTCATTAGTATAGGGGCTCTGTGATGAGGAAACTCCCTCTATCAACAACTCAGCTTGTCCTAGAGAACTGTCCAGAGGACTGAAAAGTTGTGACTTGCCTAGGGACACACAGCCAGGATGTATCATAAGCAGGACCTAAACCCGATTCTTCTTGGCTTCAAAGACTACTCTATTATGCCATGCTGCTTCTAAAATAGAATAGATACGTATGTACATATATAGAACATATATGTATATATATATATATATGTCACATCAGTTGGCATGGTTGGTAGAGAATTAGTCTTAGAATCAGATAGATCTGAGTTCAAGTCCTGACACATACAAGGTATGTGACCTGGGGTAAGTCATTGAACTTCTTAGTCCCTAGCCATCTCTACAAGACTATCCTCCACTTAGCCCATTCTCCAGTCAACTGTCAAATAAATCTTCCTAAAGCACGAGTCTGATTGTGTCACCACAGCCCTCCTCACCTTCTTCAATAAATCAGTGGCTCCCTATCACCTCCAGGATCAACTGCAAAACGCTGTTTTCGACATTCAAAGCCCTTCCTAACCTGGCCCTCTCCTACATTTCCAGTCTTCTTATACCTTACTACCCCCTCCCTCCCCATGTAGACGTGACTCAGTGAATAGAGTGCTAGGCCTGGAATTAGGAAGATCTGAGTCCAAATTTGGCCTTGGACCTTGGCAAGTCATTTAACATCATTTACCTCAGTTTCTTCAACTGTAAAATGGGGTTATTAATGGTACCTACCTCATGAAGCCATTGTGAGTATCAAATGAGATATTTGTTTAAAAAAAAAAGCACTTAGCACAGTGCCTGGCACATAGTAGGCATTATATAAATACTTATTTCCTTCACTCCCGTATACTTTGCAATCCAATGACGCTGGATTCTCTGTTATTTTTCACACAAGACACTATCTCCTGACTCCATGAATTTTCCTCATTCCTGAAATATAAATTTTAAGGCTTCTTCTAAGCTATGGATTCTTAACCTAGAGTCCATGAATTTTTTAAAACATATTTCAATAATTCTATTTCATTATAATTGGTTCTTTTGTAATTCTGTGGGTTCTGTTTTATGTGTTTAATCACACTATTCCAAGAAGCTTATAGGCTTAACTCTTTGTGACCCCATTTAGGGTTTTCTTGGTAAAGATACTGGAATGGTTTATCATTCCCTACTCTAGCTCATTTAACAGATGAGGAAACTGAGGCAAACAGGGTTAAGTGACTTGCCCAGGGTCACACAGTTAGTAAGTGTCTGAGGACAGATTTGAACTCAGGTCTTCTTGATTCCAGGCCTAACACTTGATTCACTGCACCACTTAGCTGCCAGTGAGGGTCTAGGTATTCTTTTTTTTTTTTAATCATTTTAATTAATTTATTTTGAATTATCAACTATCACTTAACATATAAGTATTTTGAGTATTTCTTTTTGGCTAGACAATGGAGTTAAGTGATTTGTCCAGGGTCACACAGCTAGTAAGTGTCAAGTGTCTGAGGTCAGATTTGAACTCAGATCCTCCTGACTCCAGGGCCTGTGTTCTATCCACTGTGACACCTAGCTGCCCCAAGGGTCCAGGTATTCTTAACACAAAAGGATAAGAACTCTTATTCTAAGTAAGGCCTGATTACTTGAGTATGGATTGGCCTTAAGCCACTATCTTAAGAAATTTCATAGCCTCCTCTTGGAGATTAACACTACTGGCATTCTTCCAGTTTCCTAAGTTTGAAACTTTGGAGTCATCCTTGACTTTTCCATTTCCATTATCCTTTGTGTTTAATCAGTCACAGCATCCTGCCAGCTCCTCCTTCAAAATGTCTAATGCTCTTGATGATGTGGCGCCAATCTACCTTTCCAGCTTTGTAATAGTGAACTCCCTTTCCCAGCCTCTAAGGTCAAATCAGATGCCACTATAGTTTAAGGCCTTATTTGCTCCAACCTGTGGAACTCATTGTGGCAAGGGATAGAGTGTTGCACTTGGAATTCGAAAGATCTGGATTTAAATAGTCTCTCTGATACTCACTATGTGACCCCTGGGCAAGTCACCTGACCTCAGTTTCCTTATCTATAAAGTAGTACATTATTATAATAGTAATACTCCTAGTATTTGCCTCACAGAGTTGTTACTAGGCTCCAGTGAGGTAATATGTACAATGCTTTCTTTATATTGACCTAAATATCAGCTGCTCTTATTAATCAATCAATCAATACACATTTATGAAGCACCTACTATGTGCAAGGCATTGTGCTAAGTGAATCCTCCAAAGGAGGGAGAAGGAAGGAAGGAAGGAAGGAAGGAAGGAAGGAAGGAAGGAAGGAAGGAAAGAAAGAAGGAAGGGACTGAAAAGGGGAAATGAGCACCTACCTTTAAAAATAAGGTAAAATGGATGGGTGGGGGAGACTGGACAAGATGATCTTTTAGGTGCCTCCTGGCTCTAAAGTTCTCAGCCTTGATGGTGTGTGTGTGTGGAGGGTGGATATGGTAAGTTTCCACAGTGCCAGTCATTCCTTGTAGATATCTGGAATAGCTTCAAGTAGTTCTGTTCCTCTGGGTGAAACTCAGTGGCTAGGACATTTAATATTTGCTTTGTTGAGTGATCCAGCCATGGCTCTCTCCACCCTCCCTAGTGGCCAGCTGGATGGATTCTTCAGAGTGAAGGAGAGTTTGTTTTAAATACTCTAGCTGCTGAGAGGCAGCACTGAAAAGGTGAGGAGCTTGTCTAGCAGAAGTCCCCTAGTTAAGTGGCATCTGAGAACCTGAGAAAGTTGAGCACCTGGAAACAAAGATTGCATAAAAGAGAGAGATCTCAGTGCAGTCTGACTGAGGCCAAGATTCTTTCACAGATCCTCCAGCAGGGATAGATTATCCCATAACGTGCTCTATGGGTCTTAAAGCATGGCTGCTTTTAGCAACTAAACCTAGTCTAGGCTTTTCTGAAATACACTGCTGCTCATTTTATTCCAGTGTTTACCAAAGCACTTATCGAATTTCCATCAGCCATCGCCCAAGGAAACCCAACTCCCATCTCACCAACTTCTCTAGTACACATGGACACACACACATACGCCACAATTCACATCAACAATAATTCCCTTGTGTACCCCTTTCATCCTGTTTACATATAATCAGCTTAGGTCAGCTCTCAGAAATGCCACAGACATTTGGAAAATGGAGAGAGGTAAAGTCAAACACCCTTGTCATGTGGAGAGTGTAGCAGAGGGGTTCTTAACATAGGAATCTATGAACTTTTAAAATAGATAGATAGATAGATGATAGATAGATAAATTATATTTGAACATAATTGCTTTCCTTTGTTGTCTTGGGCATTTTATTTTATGCATTTATAAACCTTCTTTTGACCAGGTGTGGTGGTGGACACCTGTAATCCATGTTACTGGAGCAGCTAAGGCTGGTGTATCATGTGAACTCAGAAGTTCTGAGTTGCAATCTGGCTAAAGCCAATCGGGTGTCTGTGTCAAGTCCAACACTAATATGGCAGGCCCCAGGGAGTGAGAGGCCACTAGGCTGCCTAAAGAAGGGCATACCAACTCAGGTCAGAAAAAAGGCAGGTCAAAACTTTCATTGAGATTGGTAGGATTCATGAGTGGCCTTGGCACTTCTAGCCTGGACCAGATTGGGAGACCCAGTCTCAAAAAACAAACAAAAAAAATTAAAACAAGACAAAATCAATTATTCCATAAGCAGTTATTCCAAACAGACTGTTAGAAGGGTCCATGACACAAAGAAAATTTAGAACCTCCTGGTGTAGAGGAAGTAGCTGATGCAAGCTGGTGGCTTAGAGATTCCGCTCCATAGGAGTCCATTGTTCCTTATATAAGCTGATCTCTGTCCTTGTTTATATACATTAAAATGTGTTTTCATTCCACTTCCTTTTCAAGCCTGGAATCTTTCATGTGGGGGAAACCCTACTGACCTAATCTGGAAGTGGCTGCCACTAAATTGGCTCCAGGATTAACAAAGGAAACTAAAAAAGCCATAGAACCATAACTGATTAAGAAAGCAAGCCTTCATATCCTCTTCAAACAACCATAGAGATGAACATACCACAGGGCAAAGGAATGTCCAGTTTTTAACTCCCAGAATTTTAGATATGGCAGGGACCTTGAAGAGCATTTTGTCCAATACTCATCTGAAGTGGATTCTCCTCTATTACATCCCTCATGAGTAAGCATCCAGAGTCTAAAACAAACAAACAAAGAAAAGCCTTTCAATGAGGAGAAACAGTTTGAACTTGGAATCAGGGAGGCTTGTGTTCAAATCCTACCTCTGACATTTACTATATGATCATGGACAACTCACTCTGCCTCAGTTTCCTCAATTATAAAATGAGGAAGTCCGTATCCTGTGGTGTTGTTGGAAGGGGTTAAATTTAAATTGAATGCAGCAGGGTGCCCCGAAAGTCTTGGGGCATTTTTAAGCTTTAACAATTTTAATCTAATAGCATCCCAAAAGTCTTAGGGCAGTGTTAACTTTAGTAAATCTTAAGACAGTTTTAGGCTTTTGGAATCTGAGACTTTTGGGACACCCTGCATGTCAAGTACTTTACAACCTTTAAAATGCTATATGTTAGTGATCGTGATTATGATGGTGTCAGGATCTGTGATCTTATTGGTACCAAAATTCCTGGTGAGGAAACTCCCTCTACCCATACAGATCTACTACTGTTATGTAACTTACAATTTTGGAGAGGTGTTTGGAGAGAAGTTAAGCAAGGTTACACAGCCAGTATGATTCAAACATGGGATTTGAATCCAGCTCTCCTGACTTAGAATCTAGCTCGGTCCACTACAGCACACTGCCTCTATGAGGATTGATTGATGGATTGATGGGGAGGGGAAGGAGAGGTGGGGAGCAGCATAATTAGAAGAAGCATTAGTTGGAAAAAAGAAAACCTGGGTTTCAGTCCTGGCTCTAAAATGTAACAGCTGGGTGACCCTGACCAAGGCATTTTATAAGATTCCTTATACATAAAAGGAGGACAAGATTATTTACACTAATTACCTTCCAAGGTGATTATAAGGAAAACGTTTTGAAAACCTAAAGTGTTAGAGTAAGCATAATCAAATAAAGACTGGCATTGCTACTGGAAAAGCATCATCTTCAATTTTCCTGTGATTCCCTTCACCCAACCTGTGACTTCCCAGACCAAAACACCCAGCCTGGACCATCATTCTCCTTTATGTTTTTTTCCCGCAAGAGACAGGCAGCCGGGCATAGTTGTGGATAGAGAGTTGGCCTCAAAGCCATCAAGACCTGGATTTATGGGGCAGCTAGGTGACACAGTAGATAGAACTCTGGCCTTGGAATCAGGAGGACTTGAGTTCAAATCCAGCCTCAGCTGTATGACCCTGGGCAAGTCACTTAACCCTGATTACCTAAGAGGAAAAAAGACCTGTGTTCAAATCCTGCCTTTGTAACAAGCTATCTGAGTGACCCAAATCAAATCATATAAACTCTTAGAACTCTCTAAGACTTTACAGAACCAGAAAAGGTACTATTTAAATTGGCAGAGGGGAAATTTTCTCAGAAGGGAGTACATATTTATGCATTGATCTTTTCCCTTCTTCTGCTGCAAACAGCAAAATCTTATTCTTTTTTTTTTTAAAGTGTCTCTCTTCCCATTGGCTCTCCTCTTTTGACTCATGATCCCTTTCTCTCGTTTATTGCACCTTTCCCTTTGAGGTTTGACTTATTACTTCCTTTTTCTCTCCTGCTTTTATCTGGTTATATAATTCTTCACCCTCCTTTTCCCCCTCTCAGTCAAGTAGATCCCCTTTTCCTCTCTTCTCCTTCACCCATCATTAGTTTCTAAGATTTCATTTTTGTGACCTTTTCCCAAATGGATTTCTCTGTCGCTCCTCATTATCCATCCTCTTTTTGTGTCTACTCCAGATCCTCGTTCTCTGATTCATGACGCCTATTATTGCCTAGTATCTTTTTTTTTTCTTTATTCTTCATGCAATTAAAGCTCCTGAGATACTGATTTTAGACTCTCCCCTCTAGGTGGTTTCTGCCACTGCCTTGTAAGCTTGCCTAATGGATTCCCCCATTCCATTGTCCCTCAATGCCAAAACAACGCCAATTATTGCAGGCATCAGAGAGGACACTGACCCGCGGTAGAGGCCCTTCCCCACGATGTCACTGCTTATGCACCTAGCCACTAATATATATTCCTCCCCTCCCCTAGTTACCTTTCTTTCCTTATTTGCCTTAAAATCTCTCCTCCCTCTGGCCATGCTATCCCATTCCTTAAAATGCTAGTTGCATCCAGTGTTCCAACTACCCCCTTCCTGATCTAGGATGAATAGCCTTTTTTTAAGCACCAAATGCCCCAGGCCACACCAAGTGCAAGGTCTGAATCTTCCTTCACGGATCATCTCTCTCCACATAGTAGCATTCATCAGTAGAACCCTCTTCTACCACCAAAGTAAAGCATCCTTCCTTTCCTCCCTTTTCAATCCTTCTTCCCTCCTCCCCACCCATTCCCTTGTAGGTTCTTCTCTTTCTGAGACCACAAGGGTCACCTTTCCCTCACTGCTGTCCCTTAATTTGACCCTGGTACATAATATATTCCTTTCTATCCCCCTGCTCCTCAACCTCCCTTTTGTGTACTCTCCCATGTTGTAATGCAGTCCCACAAAAAAACAAAACAAAACATTGATTCACCTATAGGCAGGGTGTCATAAAGTTCTTTTCATAATGTCCCATGTCAGCCTCTTAACTCTTACCTCTACCAGACTTCTGCCTTCACCCCTGTCTCCTTACGTATATTTAGAAAGAAATTTCTTACTGGTCTCTCTGTTGTCACTCTGTTACTGTTGCTGTCCTTGATTGCTAGATTTATTCCCTCCTGCAATTCTGCTGTTCGGGGTGTTTGAGAAGCGAGTAATCTCTTCAGTTCTGGTTTTCTTTCTAAAATGTTTCAAATACCTTTTATTATTGAATATTCATCTTCTTTTCATGCATGGTTGAGCTCAGATTTACAAGACTGGTTGGTCAGCCTGTGCTACATGCTGAGCTCCATTGCTCTTTGGAACACATTATTCCATTCCCTCCTCCATTTCCTGGTGGGTGAAGAATAGTCTTGTTATTTGAATATCCTTTCCTTTATATTTGGAGGTCTTTCTCTTGATGGCTTGAAAAGCTTGTTGTTTTCGAATTGAATCATTAAATTTGCAGCCTTGGTTGTTTTGTCTTGTTTCTGGAGGCGATCTGTGAATTCTTTTGATTGGTATTTCATTTTCTATGTTAAGGAGTTCTGGACAGTGTTGTTCTTGTTCTTGTTTTTGTTCCTCTTCTTCTTCTTTTCATTATAGCATTAAGATTTTTTTTTGTCCTATCATGTTCTGGGAGATCTATGATCCTTAGATTATCTCTGTACATCCTGTGTTTGAGATCAATATGTTTTGCTTGCATAGTGATTATATCTACTTTCAATGTTAGTGGTTTTTTGCTTTTCTTCTTCTAGATTATCTTTCACGTCTGTGTATTTGCATTCCCAATCTATTATTGCTCTCTCATTTGTTTCTTTGGTAAGGCTTGACATTGTAGATTCTAATTTTTCTATTCTGCCAATTATTTTTGCTGTTCAGGGCATAAATTCTACTCTTGTATTTCTCGTTTCTTTTTTAAATCACTCAAGAACAGTGTATTATGATTCTATGGTCTTCTCACATTCCACAGGGTCCTCTGTCTCATCAAATGTTGGATCATTTTCTTTTGTTTTGCAGTATTTATTCATAGATGCCTGAACTCATTTACTAGATCTGGAGGCCATATTTCCTTATGTTGTTAATGTTTTCCCTGTTGATTTATCTGTATATGTTCAAGGTCTTTGAGTTTTCTTCTTCCTGAAATCTTTGGTAATTTCAGTCTTTATTTCTCCTATTTTACTTTCTGACTCCCTCCCCTCTGACTGTGGTTTCCTTAGGGGTTGGATCTCAAAATTTCTCAGCCTCCTCCCATCCTGGACAATTCACAATTCCTCAGCCTGGGTCTGTGCCCAAACTGCCTTTTGGGTAATCTGAACTAGCCCCAGCCAAATGCCATGACCTTTCCTTCTAGCTTGGTGGAGTGCTGCCTCCACTCGTTTGGTCTGATACCCTGCCCCACTCCCTCTGTTCCTTAGTTCTTTGGTCCACCACCAGCAGTTGGGAGCTTTCCAGCACTGGTGCTATGGGTTTGACTGGCTTGGCACTGGCTCTGCAGGTGCTATGGGATAAGGAATAAGCATTTTTATAGAGCCTACTATGTGCCAGATGTTGTGCTAAGAACTTTTCCAAACATTACCTCATTTGATTCTCACAACAACCCTGCGAGGTAGGTATTATTATTATCCACATTTTACAGTTGAGAAAACTGAGGCAGACCAAAGTTAAATGATTTGCCCAAGGTCATACAGTTAGTATGGCAGGCTATGTTTGAACTCAAGTCTTCCTGACTCCAGGCTTAGCGCTCCATCCGCTGCACCACCTACATTCCTGTAATACAAGTCAGTACCATATAACAATAAAATCACAAGTTCCTATTTTTCTCTCCCTCTCCCCAGTAAGAATATTAGCTTCTTGAGGGAAAGAATGCTTCATTTTTGTGTTTGCATCTCCAGTCTGTAACACAAAATAAGCACTTAATAAATGCTTTTTCCTTCACCCATCATCTGTCCATCCTTTCATTTATCCTGAGGCAGTCCATTTCATTCTTCAGCTGTGCTCACCGTCATAATCTGGTTCCACATATCAAGCTGAAATCTCCCTCTTTACAATTTCTATAGATTGCTCTTATCTCATCTCTCTGGGTCAATCTGAGCATGTTCAATTCCTCTTCTGAAGGTTGTTTTGTTGGTGTTCAGTTATTTCCAACTTTTTGTGACCCCCCCTTTTTTTTTTGGTAAAATATACCGGAGTGGTTTTGCCATTTCCTTCTATAGCTCACTTTACAGATGAGGAAACTGAGGCAAACAGGGTTAACTGATTTGCCTACAGTCATCCAGTTATTAAGTTTCCAAGACCATATTTGAATTCATGAAGATAGGTCTAGTGCTCTGTCCATTGTGCCTCCTAGCTGCCCCAAAATGTTAAGTTATTTATTCATGTGCAGCTCTCTGTGACCCTATGGACCTCTGTCATGGAGTTTTGGGGTTGTTTGGGTTTTTTTTAAAGATACTACAATAGTTTGCCATTTCCTTTTCCAGTGTATTGCCCATCCACAGGCAAAGGCTAAGTGACTTGCCCAAAGTCACACAGCTAGGAAATTTCTGAGGCTGGATTTGAACTCAGATCCTCCTGACTCTGAGCCCAATATACTCTATCCACTGCACAACCTAGCCGTTTTCCAAAAGAAAGCCCCATAAATATGTGAAGACAACTCACATGTCTTCTAATTGAGTCTTCTGTTGTGCTAGCTAAACCCCAATAAATCCTCTTATGCAATGGTTTCTCTTGTGTTGTTGACAGGTCTCTTCTGAATAATTTTTCAATTTGTCAATGTCCTTTCCAATGTGGTACTAAGAGCACACTGGTTCTGATATGGACTGACCAGGACAGAATACAGTAGCACTATCAACATCTCCATCCTGGACATTTAGCTTCCTTAGGTTTTTTTGGCTTCATATCACAGAACTGACACATATTGATCTTGAAGCTCACTAAAAATTCCAGGTCTTCTTCAAAGGAATGGTGACTTATTCCTGTCTTTCCTATACTTGTACAATTGATTTTTTGTATCTTAGTGTAAGACTCAACAATTACCCATTTTACATTTCACCATATTATGTTTCACCCAATATTCTATCTAACGTGTCAACTATTGAACAATGTACTAGCTATACTCCCAGCTATGTGTCACATGCATTTTTGATAAGCCTGTCATCTACCTTTCAACCAGGTCACTAATTTTAAAATGTTGAACAGAGCTAAGGACTGATCCCTGGGGGCACGCCACTAGAGACCACCCACATCTCTCCATTTTTGTGTCCAAATCAATAAGCATTTATTAAGCACTTCCAATGTGTTAAATGATAGTGCTTGCTGAGAGGATGCTTGTACATTTTGTGTGCAGATGGACAATTTTTGTCCAACCTGAAGTAGCCTCCCAAGCTCCTATTTGACTGATCAGCCACATTTGAACACATTGTACCTTGACCCCAGCATCATGATGTCGTTAGTCCTCTTTGAGTACAAAGAACCAGCAACAATAACATGTCAGGCACTGTGCTAAGCACTGGAGATATAAAAAAGGTCAAGAAACTCCCATTATAATTGCGGAGACAATATGCAAGCAATTATGTAAAACCAAGATACATACATATGTATGTATATATACACATATACATACATGTATATAAACACACATGTATATGTATATATGTGCATACACACACATTTTACACACACACACACACACAATCTCAGTGGGAAGGTACTAAGATTAAGGAGGATGAGGAAAAGCTTCTTGCAGATGGTGGGATTTTAGCTAGGACTTGAAGGAAGCTGGGAAGCCAAGACGTAGAGAAGAAGAGGGAGAGCATTCCAGGCATGATGGACAGTTAGCGAAAATGGCGAGAGTCTGTCTAGACTAGTGGCACTGGATCACAGCCGTTCAGTCAACAAATACTTATGAAATGCCAACTATATAGCAGGCACTGTGCTAAACCCTGCAGATTAAAAAGAGCAAAAGAGTTCCTACCCTCAAGGAGCTTATTATCTAAAAAGAAGAAAACAATCAAATATATATACAAAATAAGCTCTATGCACTGGATAAATAGGAAATAATTAAGAAAGGGAAAGCACCAGAATTAAAAGGAGTTAGGAAAGGCTTCCTGTAGAAGATGGGATTTTGGATAGGACTTAAAGGAAGGTAGAATGTATATATAGGGGGAAGGGGAGTAAGTTGTAGGAAGACTGAAAAGATAAGAAAGGGCCAGGTTATGAATGGCTTTAAAAGCCAAACAGAAGATTTTATATTGGATCCTGGAAGTAACAGGGAGCCATTAGAGTTTTTTGAAAAAGGGTATGACATGGTCATACCTGTGCTTTAGGCACAGCTGAGTAAAGGATAAACTGAGATAGGGAGAAATTTTGCCAAATATTTTGCTGAAATCATGTCATGATGACTGCACCATCTCCCTAATCCTCCACTTCAGTAAATTTGTCCAAAAAATGTAATAAACGTGATAGGAAGTGAGATTTCATTTGATAGTTAACATTCTCCCTTCCCACCCAATGCTTGGCAACGCTAATATTTGTCATTAGTAGACCTAATAATAATAACACCCTAGTTAGAAATCAGGCAAACAATTCAACATCCACGTTAACCATGGAAGAAAAATGACATATAAAATCACCCTGTATCAGATTATCCAAGATTTATTTTTAAATAAAGTTTCCTGGCAGAGAGTTTCTTTACTAAACTGAAATGAAAAAAATCAAAGGATTGGACCAAAAAAAATTTTTTTTGACTGATGCATTTTATTTTCTTTTACCTGGAAGCTCTGTATTTGGGTTATGACATTCCTGTTTGTTTTCATGTGGAGGTTCCTTTGCAGAAGTAATCAATGATTTCTTTCTATTTTCTTCTCTTTGCTCTCTAGTTCTAAGATATCTGGGAAATTTTCATTCATGATTTCTTGAAATATGATATCACAGCTCTTTTTTGGGGGAGGGAAATCATGGTTTTCAGGTAGTCTTATAATTTTTACATTATCTTACTTGACCTGTTTTCCAGATCAAGTGTTTTTGATAATATAGCTTACCTTTTCCTCTGTTTTTTTTAACCTCTTGATTTTATTTTAATATTTCTTATTGTCTTGCAGAGTCACTGACTTCTATTTTGCCTATTCTAATTTTCAGGGGGTTAATTCTGGGTAAGATTTACCACTGGCTGTTCTAAGGTATTAATTCTCCTTGTTATTTTTTCTCCATACTTGCTACATTTTATATCTCTTGTTTCATTTCTCCTAAATGCTCTTATAGCCCTTTAAGCCATGACTTTCTTTTCTCTGAGTCTTTACTTGGACTCATAGTTGAATTGTTCTCTTCTTCTGGATTTACTCCTTGGACTTCTCTCAGACCAATCTTGGTCTGTTTATTCATGTCTTCATCTGTTTACTCATATGTCCAGCCTTAAGTTCTGTATTGGAGGATTGCGCTTAGGTCAAATTCCAATAGCATAATCCTGAATGGCATGGGTGGGTAGGCCTACCTTGAATTTGCATTCCATGTCTCTGGTGAGGCCCTTCCTTCTGCAGGAATCATCTAACCTTGTCTCCTGCTGTTGCTCGGGCCCTTACTGTCTGGATGCTGATCTGGCCCTGTCTCCCACAGTGGCCAGGGTCCTAGATTGTCCCTTGTTGGGAGCTGTTCTGGCCTTGTCTCCAATAGTGGTTGGGCCCCAGGATCACCTGGAGCTGGCTGCTACTCTGGCCCTGTTTCTTACAGTAGCTATGGCCTCAGGACCACCTTGAACTGGCCCTTTGTCCTGGTGTGGTACTGAGTTGCTTCACACTTTGCCACCTGCCCTGTCTTGTCTCCAATCAGGGCTTCTTAAGGAGGGTTGGACCATGAGGTGATCATCACTCTCTTTTCCTTTTCCCATTCTTTTGTCCCCCATATACAGTCACTAAGTTCTATCCATTCTTCCTTTGAAATGTCTTTCATACTTAACCCTTCTACCATCCTCCTATGACTAGTTTAGACTAGGCCTTCATTAGTATATAGTCTTCAATTAGTTTAGTAGACTGGGAAAATTTTTTTTATTGTGAACTTAATTATCAACAAAAAAATTTCAATTTATGAAGAATAGCAAGAAAGAAGATTATATATAAAAAAAACCTCACTGTCAACTTTTGTTCCATCTAATTTGAATGAATCACTTTGGGAAAGGGGAGAAGAAGGCCAAGGGATTAGGACATGATACCAATTCCCTCTCATTAAAGGCCCCCTCCTTTCTTGACTCACACATATGGTCTAACTGATTCCAGTCACAAGGTAGCCTAGCTTCTAACAGGAAGAGCTTGGCTCCCTTCTCTTTGACCTGTTATGTCCCCATACTAGCAACCCAGGAAGGAAAATTGTTTAGGTTGTGGCTCATGAAAAAAGGCACTCAATTCATAATATGAATCAGGTACTGGAAAGGAATTTATTCCCTACACACAACATAAATGCTAAAAGATATAAAAGTCTCACAATAGACACTGATAGAATAACTTAAAATTAAGTAATCTAATATATGACTGTTGTAAAAGAGACTGATACTTCAGCCTCAGCAAAGCATAAAACAGTTCGTGGGGCCATAAACCGTGGTCACATTTCATCTCACTTCTGCACTGCGCAAGTAATTCTTAGCCATCCTCTTGCCAATGGTCATCTTCTTTGGTGAAGAAACTCCCCTTGCCACCTGTCAGTCACCTGGGCCAGATGGATGTCCAGACTTTGCAAACCCACAAAATCTCTTCCAATTCTGAACACATCCATCTTAAGGTTGATGTCCAATCACCATTTCTAGAAAGAAAACATAAAGTTGGAAAAGCAGCCAAGACCCAGGCACAAGCAGGCCTGGTGGAATTCCCTACTCTAGCTGTCACATGAGAATGGTTGTCATGATCCTGGGGTGGAGAGGGCCAGGCGATTTCCCCAGCCCTCACTGGAAGCCTCAGGGTTGCATGGTGCCTCCTGGAGACTTAAAGGAAGAGACTAAGCCTCAAAGGTCATTGCTTCTTAGAAATCCACTGAGCCATCGCCTCAATGGCTCAGCTGTCAATGGTGGGTCACTCTGTCATCTCATGGTTCATCTCATGGTTCTTCTCATGGTTCCTATGCCCTTCAGCTCCAAGTCACATACATGGGGGCATCATACCCAACATGCCTAGATGCCAAACTAATACATGGCCAGAATCAGGAAAAGTATCTCTGCTGGGCACCTGTTACATACATTTAAAAAAATATATGTATAATTTAAAGAAGTAGTAATAAACATTCTGTTTACATTTCCTCCTACAGTTTTTGTTTTCTTCTGTGCATTTTAAAAAGTGTTTTATTGAAGGAGAATCAGAGAAGGCTTAGTGAAGGATCATAGAGATCATAGGCACTAGAATTGGAAGGTACCTCAGGAAGGAAGGAAGGAAGGAAACAAGCATTTAAGTGCCTACTATGTGCCAGGCACATAATTAAGTCCTTTATAAATATTATCTAGTTTAATCTGAAGTGACTTGCCCAGAGGCACACAGCTAGTGTCTGGGGCTGGATTTGAACTAATCTTCTGAGGGGCAGCTAGGTGGTGCAGTGGATAGAGCACTGGCCCTGGAGTCAGGAGGACCTGAGTTCAAATCCAACCTCAGACACTTGACACTTACTAGCTGTGTGACCTTGGGCAAGTCACGTCACCCCAGTGCCTAGCCCCCCCCAAAAAATGAATTTATCTTCCTGACTTGAGACCCAATGCTCTGTCCCCTGTGCCACCTAACTGCCCCTAGTCCTCATTTTATTTTTTAAAATACATTTATTCATTTATTTTTATGTGCATTTATTATCTGTCCACCATGCAATCTCCCCTTTCTCTCCCCATTGAACAACAACCTCCCACTTTGGCCATGCCTAAAATCTCTCTCTCTTTCTCTGTCTTCTCTCTTTCTCTTCTCTCTCTCTCCTCATCCTCCTCCTCCTTCTCTCCTTTTTTCCTCTCTCTCTTTCTTATTTTAACTTCATTACTTTTCTATCAGGAAGTGAGGGGTGTGTAAGGAGATTGAAGCCCAGGGAGGTTTAGTGATTCACACAAGTAATACTGGACAAAAGTTGGATTTGAATTTAATTCCTCTGAGTCAGTGTCCTTTTCACTGTAATGTTTGAGTACAGTCCTGAAGGATGGGTAGGATTTTAATAGTTTCAGATGAGGGAGTTATGGGAAGTGAGGATGAGGAGAAGAAAGATACCAGGCACACAGAACAGTTAGTCAATAAAAATATTTATTAAGCACCCACTATATGTCAGGTAAAATGCTAAGTGCTGCAGATACAAAGAGAGGCAAAAAACAGTCCTTGCCCTCATGGAGCTCACAGTCTAATGGGGGAGACAACAAGCAGACAAATATATAAAAACAAGCTACACACAAGATAAAAAAAATAATTAAAAGAAAGAAGATACTAGAATTAAGAGAGCTCAGAAAGGCTTCCTGGGGGATGTTAACTGGGACTCAAGGAACCAGGAGATGGAGATGAGGTGGGAGAACATTGCAGACACTGGAGACAGCCAGAAGAAATTCCTGGAGCTAAGAGATGGAGTGTCTTGTTTGTGGAACATCCAGGAGGCCAATGTCACTTGGTTGAAGAGTGCATGGTGGGAAGGAAGGTGTAAGAAGGCTGGAGAGGTAGGAGGGGGCTAGGTTATGAAGGGCTTTGAATGTCAGCGGATTTTGTATTTGATCTTAGAGGTGATAGAGAGCCACTAGAATGGGTTGAGTAGGGAGGTGTTATGGCCAGACCTGTGCTTTAGGAAAGTCACTTTGGAAGCTGAATGGAGGATGGATTGGAGTGGGGAGACGCCTGAGGCAGGCAGACCCATCAGCAGGTTATTGTAGTAATCCAGGTGTAAGGTGATGAGGGCCTGCACGAGAGTGGTGGCAGTGTCAGAGGAGAGAAGGGAACATACTCAAGAGATGTTGCAAAAGTAAAATCGACAAGCTTTGGCAATAAATTAAATATGGGAGATGAGAGATAGTGAAGAATCCAGGATGACTCCTAGGTTATGAACCTGAGGGACTGAAAGGATGCTGTTGCCTTTTACAGTGATAGGGAAATCAGGATGAGAGGAAAGATAACAAGTTCCATTTTGGACATGCTGAGTTTAAGATGTCTACTGGACATCCAGTCTGAGATGTCTGAAAGGCAGTAGCTGATGTGAGATTGGTCAGGAGAGAGATTGGGGAGCATTGGTAGATTTGAGAATCATCAGCATAAGGATGGTAATTAAATCCATGGGAGCTGATGAAATCACTAAGTGAAGTAGAAGGAGAAGAGAAGATAGTGCAGGACAGAACCCCAAGTTCTGGTTAGAGAGGGTGATCTGGAGGAGGCTCCAGCAAAGGAGACTGAGAAGGGGCAGTCTGATAGGTAGGATGAGAATCAAGTATCCCAAAAACTTAGAGAGAAGAGAATATCAAGGGGGAAAGGTTGATAGTGTCAAAGCCTCCAGAGAACAAAGATTGAGAAAAAGCCATTATTTTGGCTAAGACACCACTCACTGGTAACTTTGGAGAGAGAAGTTTCAGTGGAATGATGAAGTTGGAAGCCAGACTGTAACAGAATGCATGAAGAGAGGAAAAAAAGCATATACAATAAAAATATTCTATTTTGGCCACTATATAAAGTAGGTAGGGGTTGGTACTGAATATAAATAATCAAAGTAGGTTGAAGAGCCTTGAATGCCGGGTTTAGGAGTTTCAACTTTATCTTCCCTACAACAGTGAATGGGGAAAACAAAGTGCTGAACTATTCCCTACAGAGTACCTGGTACAGGGCCACACCTCCAGAGGTGTTCAGTACTTGTTTACAGAATGACAGGGAACTGAGTTGTTGTCTGACATTTCTATGACTCAGATATGCATAGGTTATAGCACAGGAAGTCGTAGTAATCAAAGGCTCAAATCATAGCCTCTGTGGACTTCTGTATAGGCTATAGGGATTTGCAAATATAAAGAGACAGAAAGAGATTTTTCTGCCTAAGAAAGGATATATTTTCTTATTGGACTTAGGAAGTGATGAAATCAAAGGGGTGTGGGCCCATAGGGCAGGGCTTGAAAAGCTGAATAGATATCAAAAAAACATAATTGCTTAGCACAGACTCTCAGGTTAATGTGTAATCCTCAGTACTGACCAGTGCTTAAATCAATAAAAGAAAGGATGATATATACTGGAAGGGCATTTTCTTTAGACAGGTGGAAGCATCCCTTTATTTAAAATCCCTTTATTTAAAAATTTAAAATCTCTTTATTTAAAATATATATTTTTAAAAATGTGTGCATGTCTGCACGCACATACACACACACACACACACACTAACATATACATACCTATTTCTGTATATATGCACTCCCTCAGGGCGGCAGCCAGCCTGGCCCTACCTTAGGCCTGTAACTTCTCTCTTTCTCATTCTAATGACCAAGTACCATGTTAACACTATTTGTACCATAGTCAGCCCTTGGGGCTTGAGCCCATCTGATGTTTTGTAGCTCTATTAAAGTTGTCCTAAAGGGGGAATACACACACACAAATTATTACCTATACATATATGCATATACATAGACACATATATGTGTCAAGTCAAACAAGCTGGGGTGGAGAGGGAGAAGAGAAAGGAAGGAAGAAGGGAAGAAGGAGCCTGGAAAAAAGGAAAGGAGGCAAGTTCTTTCATATTTTCAAAATATTTATGGGAGTACTTTTTGTGGTAGCAAAATAGAGTAGAAGTTCATCAACTGGGCAATCTCTAAGTAAATTGTGTTACATGAACACATCCCCTTTAATCTACTTCCCCAGCTTGCAGGGGAAACCAATCAACATGTCAGTTCTCTATCAGATATGTCATACCTTTAGTCCTCTACTTCCACGAGGAGGAAAGTACATTTTTTTTTCAGAGCAAAGCTTGATGTTATAACTACATAGCATTTAGTTACTCCCCCCTTTACATTGTTGCAGTTACTGCATGTATTGTTTTCTCCATTTGCCTTATTGCAATCTGCATCAGTATATATGTCTTCCCAAGCTTCTCTGAATTCTTCATATTTGTTGTTTCTTACATGATTAATATTCCATTACCTTTATATGTAGTATGGGGGATACCCCTGATCCACTCACTGATTCCTCACCCCAGCCCAGTCGATGAAATCACAGAAGATGATGGACAGGTAAGAGAGACAAGGAGTTAGGATCTTAAAAGATATGTAAAGAAGTGCTTTAGATTTTATTATCTCTTTATGGCAAGTGAAGAAGTTATTGAAGTTGAACTAGAAAACAGAGGGTATTTAGGCATTGGTTAACCAAAAGACGAGCTTTGCCTGTCAGGAAGGGAGGAAAGGAGGAAGAAAGAGAGAGAAAGAGAAAGGAAGAGAGAGTGGGAAGGAAGGAAGGAAGGAAGGAAGGAGCATATTCAGACATGTTGCAAAAGTAAAATCAGCAAGCTTTGGCAACAAATTAGACATAAGAGATAGTGAGGAATCTAGGATGGCTCCTAGGTTATGAGCGTGGGGGACTGAAAGGATACTGTTGCCCTCTACAGTGATAGGGACATCAGGAGAGGAGAGAGTAGTTTTGGGGGAAAGATAAAAAGTTCCATTTTGGACATGTTCAGTTTAAGATGACTACTGGACATCCAGTTTGAGATGTCTGAAAAGCAGTTGGAGATGTAAGACTGGAAATCAGGAGAGAGATTGGAGTAGGATGGGTAGATTTGAGAATCATTAGCATAGAGATGGTAATTAAATCCATGGGAGGGAGGGAGGGAGGGAGAGAAGGAAGGATAAAGGGAGAAAGGAAGAGTGGGAAAGAGGGAGAGAGAGATGGAAGGAGAAAGGGAAGAAGGGAGGGAGGGAAAGAAGGATGGAGAAAAGGAAGAAGAGAGGGAGGGAGGGAAGAGATATGGGGAGGGATGGAAGGAAAGAGAGGGAAAAAGAGAGAGGAAGCAAGAGATTGAAATATAGAGAAATATAGACGAGAGAGGTAGTATTTAGGTAATTCATGGTCTTTCCCTCCTAATGTCATAACAGTACCTACAGTCAGACTGAGCTCTGTGTCTTCACTTCCATCATACTCTCCAACTGTTTTTAGCCAAAGTGAAAAAAAATTCCTAGATCGAGCTTGGGACAGAAACTGAGGTAGAATTCTAATTAGGAGTTGGATAATTCAGAGGTACTGAGGCCTTCAAAGCATGGATGTTTTGTGGAAGAAAATGGACAGCCAGATTAGTAAGAGTAAGCTCTAAATGAGTATTACCATAGTCCACTTCAGATCCATCTATCAATAAGCATTTATTAAGCACCTACAATGTTTCAGGAACTGTGGGAGGCAAGGGGAAGAGAAAGACAAAAATGGAACAGACCCTGCCCTTATGGGGCTGACATATGGGGGAGACAACACATACATATATAAGAATATTCAGAATAAATACAACATAAACACAAAGTATTTAAAGTCAGGAAAGGCTTGGTGTAGAAGTTGGTACTTGAGATGTATCTTGAAGGAAAAGAAAGGTTCATTGAGGTGCAGATGAGGTGGGGATGCATTCTAAGCATGGGGGAACAGAGAGATGGGAGATGGAGCACCATGCATGAGGAACAGACTCAACGCTCAGCCTATTAGAAGTGAAAATTTTAAAGGCAAAATATGAACAAAAAAGTTTATGTTTGATTAAATAATGTTTCTTTTTTTTCCTCTTCTTCTTCCTGTGTAGAAGCACTGGGTGGAGCTACTGTATAGTGATTATAAAATGTTGCAGAAGGGATGGGGCTCGGTGCCAGATGATTTGATCTCCAATTGAGGTTCTGCCATCAGTTAGCTTTGTGACCCTTGGAGAGTCACTTCTTTTTGATGGGCCTCCATTTATGATCTCTAAAGAATCTCCTAGCTTTAAGATTCTATGATTGCATTTGAGGCATTCGGGAAAGACACTTTTCTTTCACTTCAAAGAAGAAAGTGAGGGAAATTGGTATAGAAATGTTTTCAGGTATAGGTACTAATAATATCAACAACAATAATGATAATTAGCATTTACATAGCTCTAAGTGCCAGATACTGTGCTAAGCACATTACAAATATTATTTCATTTGGTACTTGCAACAACCTTGGGAAAGAGTTGATATCCTTATCTCCAGGTCAGGAAGAGCTGGTTTTGAATCCAGCTTCAGACTCTTAGGAGCTTTGTGGGCCTAGTCAATTCACATCCCCTCTATGAATCTCACTTTCCTTATCTGTGAAAAGAAGAGGTTGGATTCAATGACCTCTAAGATCCCATTCTGTTCTGAATCTGCGATTTTATGAGGAGAGATGTCCTTCCCATTAGACTTTTCTGTGGGGTGGGGGGAGAAACAGAAGTTTGAAAACTCCTGGCTAAGTAAAATGGTCCCTTCCCCAATCTCCAGTGGATTCACAATTCCTTAAACTCCATTGGCAAAGGTTGGCTAGGGGCAAGTGGCTTCACTGGGCAATGACTGTCTCCTCTTCCCACCCCAGCTCAGTCACTGTGGTATGATTTTAGCTTGTGTGGGTAGTTTAGTATGCCCCTCTGTGAAATGAAAGGACCTCCCCTTGTCTTCAGTTGTGCTGTTTCTGACACAATGGGAACTAGCTCTTTCTGTTATTTAGGGAGCTTGCACTTAACAGAATTTTAGAATAGTGGAGCTAGGAGGGACTTCAGGAATAATCTACCCCCACTCCTTTGTACTATGTTAGGTGGTATGCTACATACAGATGAGGAAACTTGAGATCCAGGAAATGGAAGTGACTTATTTAGGGTAACAAAGCTACTAAATGTCAAAGCAGTCACTTACACTCATATAGTAGATTCTATTTGGGACAGCTATGGTGTGGTGGATAGAGTACTGGACTTGGAAGCATAAAGACTCATCGTCCTGGGTTCAAATCTGACCTCAGACACTTACTAGCTGTGTGACCTTGGGGAAGACACTTAACCTTATTTGCCTCAGTTTCCTCACTGTAAAATGAGCTGGGGAAGGAAATGGTAAGCCACTCCAGTAACTTTGCCAAGAAAATTCCAAATGGGCTCACCAAGAGTCAGACACAACTGAAATGACTGAAGAACAACAAAAAAGTTCTATTTGAGGTGCCTTCCATTATTCCTTTCTACCTACCTATATCTTTGACAAATAGTCACTCAGTTTCTCATAGAAGAGCTCTGGTAATGGGGAACTTACTGCCTCTCAAGGAGAAAATTCTCTGTTAAGACAAAATCTTCCCTTTTTAAATTTCCACTCTGGTCATAGTTCCATTCTCTGAAGTTATATAGAATACATCTAATATTACTG
The DNA here is from genome assembly GCF_003287225.1 of Phascolarctos cinereus. NCBI lineage: Eukaryota > Metazoa > Chordata > Mammalia > Diprotodontia > Phascolarctidae > Phascolarctos > Phascolarctos cinereus. Next base: position 121,462,450 of record NW_027556098.1, on the reverse strand, counting down.
CCTTAAGACTACCCATCAAATATCTAAAGACAACTCTCCTTTTCAACTGTTTTAGCCTGGGGCTGACTCAGGATGATCCAATGGTTCAATTTGAGATTGGAATAAAATGAGACACTCATAGATTATCTAACATTTGACAAAAGGTTTACTTAACAGTTGCATGGAAAGGATATTCCATAAGGATAGAGCACTGGTTCAGGAAGACACTATTTTCTTCATTTCTGCACAGAAACACATCTGGTCAGAAAGGAGGGCTGTGTTAGTGCACAGAGCAGTGGAACATCCAAGGGGTCAGGGGTCCCGACTCCTCATGGGCTAGACTTTCCATGCCTCAGGCAACTGAGAAACTGTATCAATAGCTACAGCCTTAGCCCCTTGGACCAATTAAGTCTCAAGGATAGTTTCCTTGACTTTTTATCCTGTATAAGATGTTTTGCTCATAGCATGCCCCCCCCCAGTCTTCTCTAGGGTACATACTCAGTTCTTTAAATGTCATGGCATCAAGACTCCTCCTCTATCCCTCCTCTTTTGTTGAGCTAAAGTCTCACTGAGAGTCATCTTGAGCAAAGATTGGTAGTCACTGGACTCGAATCACCAACTTTGAGGGGGAAGGGATCTCACAGGCCTTCTAGTCCAACATTTTCATTTTACAGGTGAGGAAACTGAGGTTCAGGGAGGTAAATGATTGTTGAAGGTGACACAGGCAGTGTCCAAGAAAAGGCAGGATTATGAATCCAGAGTCTATGTCCTTTTGACTGCATCAATAGGGCAGAGCAGAGAAGGCAATGTAGGTCTACATTGGTAAGAGAAAAAGATCACTCAACTGATGTGTTCAAGGGAAAATATAAGTGAATAGTAGGCAAACAAGTAGGCAACAGATGCTAGAGAGCAAAGATGGTAAATGTCAAAGCATTCAACTCCATGAATTTTAATGGAGGCTAGCTGAGGGGAAGGGAAGCTGAGTCTCATCCATAGAACAAAGGGAAAGAAATACTGAATATGAAAAGTGAAAGAAGAAAAGAACTAGAGGGTCATGGTTAAGTCATTCAGCTACCACTAATGAGGGTAGATGAGAGATGGCAGCAAGAGAGTGAGCAGGTACTGGGATGGATAGAAGGCTCCAGAGAAGCCCCTAAAGAGAAGAGACAATGGGACAAATAGGTAAAGGATTGTCAGAGCAAGAAGAGAACAAAAGGCAAAAGGATAATAGTAGAGAGCAAACAATCCTCTACTCAAAAAGTCCTGCTTTGATGGGTGGCCTATGGAGGTTACCCTGGATTCTCAAAAGAGAGCTCAGTGGAATGCAAGCTCTGGAAAGTCCTACCAAGATAGAGCTTCGAGTATAGACCTGGTGATGAGTCTGTCCAAGCTACAGTTTAGTTGAATTTTTTTATTTGATTGTATTTTATTTCTTCCAATTACATGTAAAGACAGTTTTCAACATTTCTGAAAGATTTTGAGTTCCAAATTTTTCTCTCTCTCTCCTTCACCACTCCAAGACAACAAGCAATCTGATATAGGTTATATATGTATATACATATACATATATATATATATATATATATATATATATATATATATACATTTCCACATAGTCATGTTATGAAAGAAGAAATAGAACAAAAGGAAAAGATCATGAAAGAAACAAAAAAGTGAGAATAATATGATGCAATCTGCCATTAGTTCTTTCTCTGGTTATGGGTAGCCTTTTTCATCATGAGTCTTTTGGAATTATCTTGGATCATCATATTGCTGAGAAGAGCTAAATCAATCATAGCTGATCATCACACAATATTACTGTTACTATGTACAATGTCCTCTTGGTTCTGCTCACTTCATTCAGCATCAGTTCATATAAGTCTTTCCAGGTTTTTCTGAAATCTGCCTGCTCATCGTTTCCTAAAGCACAATAGTATTGCATTATATTCATACACCAGAATTTGTTCAGTCATTCCCCAATTGATAGCCTCTGAAGAGGATTATTGATGGCCACCAAGTGATGGAAGATTTTAGCCTCAATGATTTATGAATACTATTAACCAAGATACTCAAGAGGCATAGGGACTGGCTTGGATGGAAGAAGTACCCACTAGGATGAAATAACTGATCTCATGAAGTGTGAGTCTAAGTGTAGATACATACATGAGAAAAGGAGATCACAATGACTCGCATTTACATCCTTCCCTTATGTAAGAAAGTCTTCTGATCCCCATTTTACAGATGAGGAAGGCTATGCTCAGAGTAGGGGAAGTAGCCTGTCAAGGATCATACAGCACCACACCCCAAGATTCAAACCCACATGCCTGACCAAGTTTATTGCTCTTTCAGAGCTCATTGCCAGAGAATGGTAGAACAGAAAGGGACTTCAGCTTGGAGGCTCCAAACCTTCATCCTTTGACCCTAAATCCAGCATTCTTTCCATTGGATCCCTCCATAGTCCAGCACTTCCATTTTAAGGTGGAGAAAGACTTCATGATTAGTTATGAACAATGAATATAAAAGCCTATTATACAAGATATTGAAAGGGCTACTGGGATTGTCTAACCAGGCTCAAAGCTATTTCTCCCCACATATCTTCTTAGAGTAGTAAGGGACCCCAAAAATCATCACGTGTCCCTTTCCTTCTACCAAGGTTATGGACAGAATGTGCTGTCCATGGTGTTCAAAGGCAATGATACTGACATGCCATCCAGAAGGAACAAGCCCTTGAGTTGGTCATCTTCCTCCCTCCCCCCAGTTTAAAAAGAATTTACTTTTTTATTATGAACTTAGCAAATGTTAACAAGCACAAACAAAAAAAAGGAAATAGTGAACTTTTATTCTTTTTAAAAATGTGCATAAAATTCAATAAGGTAGTCATAAAATTGCCTATTTTTAATTTTCTTTTGAACTTCTTTTTGTTTTCTTCTATGTCTTTTAAATGTTTTATATGCTTTCTTCTTCTTTTTTTTCCCCACTTCAAACATTTCCTGCTCACTTCCTCTCCTGCTCCCCAGCCGGAAGTCTTCCCCACCACATTAGCTATATCTGAAAATGTAGGTCTGATTCCACAGCTCCAGTCCATTACAATTCTGCCAAGAAGGGGAAGCAAGCCTTGTTAGCAGTCTTCAGAGGTCATGATTGGTCTTAATGAGAATTCTGAAGTTTTTCAAAGTTGTCTTCCATTATGGTATTGTGGTCAAGGTATCCACTGTTCTCTGGTTTTGCCTTGAGCTCATTTCCCAAGAATGTGGTAGAAACTGGTCTTTAACTGGGCCCTTCTCTTCTCTGATCCATACTGATCACCATGAATTCTGTGGTATAGCAGCAGCCTGTTCACAATGAGCAAAAGTAACTGCCCCCTTTAAACAATCAAACCTAAGACCATTAAAACAACCATCCCCACATCTAATCCTTAAATTGGTAGAAATAAATCAATATTTTAAAAATATTCCTTAAAATGAACACTCCCTTAAGAGTAAAAAATGAAGTGGTATCATTTTCTTTCTTTAAAATTCTAAATTTTAATACAAAAAGAGTATTTCCATATACATAGCTATACACAAAATGAAGATTGCATATACAACTGTGAATCTCTATTTCATATTGCTTGCTTTTTTGGAAAAGACCCAAGTTATACACAGTGGTATCATTTTCCCACTCTAAGAGGAGGCAGTTATTGAACAAGGACATTGGAAATAAGAGAACACCAAAGGGAAAAATAGTTGCCAGTTTTATAGGGCATCTTTCATCTTCTGGCTACTTGGAGTTGGGATAGGCAGGAAATACAATTCGAAGAATGTTTCTTAAGTGCTCACCGTGTGCAAACTACTGGGGCTTTGAAGATAAAAACTAAATACTATCGACCTTGTTCTCAAGGAACTTACCTGCTATTGAAAGAGATGGAAGAGAGGCTCTAATTCCTGAAAAAATGGTAGGAAGGTGATATTCAAACACCTTAGCAAGGAGAGATGGAGAGTAATAGAGAGCTGACCTTAAATCCAGGAAGATCTGGATTAATGTCCTGCCTCTGACACATATTGGACAAATCAATTTACCTCTCAATGGCCTAGGAAACTGTGTAAGGCCATAATTAACAGAGCAGACGCTCACTTTGTGGAGGCATATGTGTTGCCCATGTAGATTATATATTTCCATACCAATCTAGATGAGGCTCACAGGGAAGCATGAGTAGATGTCCCTAGACCCTTCTCCTACAAGGAGAGGAAGCAGTAGACTGGGGCAAGAAGTTGGTGACTCTCCTCTTCTCAGAGAGAGGGGAGTATTAGCCTAGAGATATATCTATCCTCCTCCCTAAATACTACTAGTCTAAGAGAATTAAGGATGCTTGGAATATCCCCATTAAGGGATAACAATTACAAGCACAGTTAGAACCCAAACCTTATTTGCCCTTTGTTGTTGTTCAGTCATTTTAGTCTTGTCCAACTCTTCGTGACCCCATTTGGGGTTTTCTTGGCAAAGATACTGGCTTGCCATTTCCTTCGCCATCTCATTTTACAGATGAGGAGCTGAAGCAAACAGGGTTAAGTGACTTACCCAGGGTCATACAGCTATATCTGAGGTCATATTTGAACTCAAGTCTTCTTGACTCCAGGCCCAGAGCTCTATTCACTACGCCCCCTAGCTTCTTCTGAACACTCGACAAATATTTACCGAAGTCTTATGCTAGGTTTTCATGGATCCAAAGATGATGCATAATACCATACCTTCCCTCAGGGATTTTATGATCTAGTAGGAGAGCGAAGATACAAATAATAGCTACATAAATAACTACAGCATAAGGATGGAGAGATAGACAGTCAGACAGACAGACAGAGACAGAGAGAGACACATAGAGAGAGAGAGGGAGAGACAGAGAGAGAGAGAATGAGAGAGAGAGAGAGAGAGAGGGAGAGGGAGAGAGAGGAGAGACAGAGAACCTTGTGGTGCAATAAACAAAGAGGCAGGAAAGATGTGGTTCAAGCCTGACCTCTGCTAGCATGACCCTGGACAAACTCATTCAGACTCTTAGTCTTTTAGGCAATTATGAGACAATAAGCTTCAGAGACAGTGCAAAACTACATTGGTAAAGGGAGTTCTCCCATTGGTGAGTTTCCTAAATCAATGAAATCACAAGTTTAGTCCCTATTCCCTATAAGGGTAAAGGAATGGAATAGTTTGGGGCAGTCATTGAACTACAGGAATGCAGAAAAGAGAGAACCTAGTGTATCCTGAGGCAGTGAGGGAACTGATCTCCTCTCCCAAGGTGAGAAAGAGGCACAGACTGATTTTCTACTCCAACTCTTTGGAGGATGTTTCCTCATCTGTACATCAGGGTTTTCTCTGTGGCAGGCTATATGAGAAGGGGTGGAAAGGGCCACGTCCTCCAGTGGTCAGTGGCCTGATGGGAAGCTTCTTGAGAACAAGGACCATTTGATTTCATCTTTGAGCCTCCATCATTCGCAAGGTACAGGATGCTGGGCAGCTTCCTAGAGTGGCTGAATGGAAAGAGCATCAGTCAGAGAACCTGGGTTCAAATCCTGCCTCTGACGCTCAAGACCCATTTGACTTTTGAAAAGTCACTCAGCATCCCTGGGCTCCAGTTTTTTTCATTTGTAAAATGAAGCACTGGCTTGGAATCAGAAGACTCCTCTTCCTGAGGTCAAATCCAGCCTCAGACACTTATTAGCTGTGTGACCTTGGGAAAGTCACTTAACCCTGTTAGCCTCAGTTTCCCCATCTGTAAAATGAGCTAGAGAAGGAAATCGCAAACCACTCTAGTATCTTTGCCAAGAAAACCCCAATGGGGTCATGAAGAGTCAGACGTGACTGAAATGACTGAACAGCAACAGGAGGGGAATAATGACATTTTTACCGCTTACCTCACCTGATTGAAAATAAATAAATATCACCCAATTGATCAACAAACATTTTTAAAAAGGCCTACTGTATCTCTACTGTGCTAGGCACTGGGAGAAACAAGTATAAAGAAGGAAACAGTCCTATTTGGAAGGAGCTAACATTCTAATGGAGGAGGAGACAACAAATACACAAACCAGTATATGAAGAATAAATATAAAGTAAATAAATGCAAACATATACAAAACAATTAAATATAAAGTAGTTTGAGAGACAGTGCTCATAGTTGATGGTATCAAGAAAGGCTCTTCCGGATGATGATATAGGAAACTACTATTTTTTTAAACTGAATTTCGTTGGTCTAGTGCAGTGGCGTCAAATAGTAATGGAGTCACCAACCTGTACAAAAGGATCCTTGCAGGTGCATATTGACTTAGAAAATCACATACTAACATTATCTATGTTTTATTATATTTTTGTGTATTTTGCTAAATATTTCCCAATTACACTTTAATCTGGTTCAGGCACCATTTGGGAGTAGTTATAGTTGTTGTTGAGCCATTTCAGTTGTGTCCTACTCTTTGTGACTCTATTTGGGGTTTTCTTGGCAAACATACTGGAATGGTTTGCCATTTTCTTCTCCAGCTCATTTTATAGACGAGGAAACTGAGGTAAACAGGGTGAAGTGACTTGCCCAAGGTCACACACCTAGTGAGTGTCTGAGGCCAGATTTGACATCAGAAAGATGAGTCTTCCTGATTCCAAGCCCAGTGCTCTATCCACTACGCCACCTAGCGGCCACTTGGCAGTGTTGGGGGTCTGCAGTGCTGCCCATGGAAACCCCAGTGAGGAAATTACTTTTACCAATGTAAATCAGCACCTGCTCTGAGAGTTACTTGTGGCCCTGAAAGGGTCAGCATCTTGTTAGCCTCCTAAAGCCAATATGTGTCTGAGGCAGGGCTTGACCCTGCTTCCAACTCTCTCTCTCTCCATTATGCCATCCGATGCTTCTAGCAGCTCTACGACTTGTTATATGTGTAAGAAATAGAATCTATTATCTTTGTAAGTGCAGGGAGACAAGAAAGTTTTTCCACCCAAAGCCACAGTACTGGCACCAGACAAAGGCTGGGAGGTTTTTCTCCTGACAGATGGACATGATAAAGGCAGGGATGCAGTGCAGGTGTACAGGGAACAGCCTCCTATGCTCAGCTGTGGCTCTGGTCCAAGTATTTCTTATCCTCATCCCAAACAAGCTAAAAAAAAAAGGGGGTCTTGGTTAGAAATAACAACAGTCCTTCAAAATTATTATGTCTTTTTTTTTTCCAGAATAGCTGAAGAAATGACTTTGTGACATTGAGAGTTACTGAGAACCTGTTGGGGAAAATCATAGGATCTTATATTTAACTTAGTTCAATCCCATCATGTTAGAGGGGAGGAAACACGGGCTTAGAGAGGTTGTTACTTTCCCAAGGTGACAAAAGCTGTAAGGGGAAGTCAGCATTTGAACCCCTGTGTCCCTACCAAAAACTTTTTAACACTCCACACCACATTACTGGTAGTGGTGATGAAATCTTCTACCCAGGTGATCTTCAGAAGGTAGGGTTACTTCTCAACTGCCTTGTCTAGATTCAGGTCTGCTCTATAGCCTTAAATGGTCTTTCTGGAGCTAGGGTTCTTATAGATAGCTTTGGTAGTTTGACGAAACCTATCATCCCCTTATTTCAATGATTTTTTAAATTAATTTATTTTGATTTATCAACAATCACTTCCATATGCTTTTCAGTTGAAAATTTTTCTCCCCCTTCCTCCCCCCCACCCTCCCCAAGACTGCGCACAATCTGATATAGGCTTTACATTTACATACCCATTAAACATATTTTCACATCAGTGAAGTTGTAAGTAAAAATTAAAACCAATACGAGGAACCATCAGAAAGATGAAACAAAACTCAACAGATAGTAAAAATAAGTGATAGCGATTCGACTTCCATAGTTCTTTCTTTGGATGTGGACAGCATTTTCCATCCCGAGGCCTCTGGAGATATCTTAGATCCTCGTAAAGCTGAGAAGGGTTCAGTTTAACAATCTCAGTCATTGCATAATGTTGCTGTTATTGTGTACAAAGTCCTCTTGGTTCTGCTCACTTCACTCAGCATCAGACCATATAAGTCTTTCCAGGTTTTTCTGAAGTCAGCCTGTTCATCATTTCTTATAGCACAATAGTATTCCATTACATTCATATACCACAACTTGCTCAGCCATTCCCCAATTGATGGGCATCCTCTCAATTTCCAATTCTTTGCCACCACAAAAAGAGCTGCTATGAATATTTTTGTACATGTGGGTCCTTTTCCCATTTGTTTGATCTCTTTGGGATATAGCCCTAGAAGTGCTATTGCTGGATCAAAGGGTATGCACATTTTTGTAGCCCTTTGGGCATAGTTCCAAATTGTTCTCCAAAATGGTTGGATCATTTCACAACTCCACCAACAATGTATTAGTGTTCCAATTTTCCCACACTTCTCCAACATTTATCATTTTCCTGTTTTGTCATGTTGGCCAATCTGATAGGTGTGATGTGGTACCTCAGAGTTGTTTTGATTTGCATTTCTCTAATCAATAACAATTTAGAGCATTTTTTCATATGACTATAGATGGCTTTAATTTCTTCATCTGAGAACTCTGTTCATATCCTTTGACCATTTATCAATTGGGGAATGGCTTGTGTTCTTATAAATTTGTCTTAATTCTCTATATATTTTAGAAATGAGGCCTTTATCAGAGAGACTGGTTGTAAAAATTCTTTCCCAATTTTCTACCTTCCTTCTAATCTTAGTTGCATTGGCTTTGTTTGTGCAAAAACTTTTCAATTTAATGTAATCAAATATATCCATTTTGCTTTTCATAATGTTCTCTATCTCCTGTTTGGTCATGAATTCTTCTGTTCTCCCTAGATCTGATAGGTAAACTATTCCTTGTTCTCCCAGTTTACTTATGGTATCAGCCTTTATATCTAAGTCATGAACCCATTTTGACTTTATTTTGGTATATGGTGTGAGATTTGGGTCTATGCCTAGTTTCTGCCATACTTTTTCCACTTTTCCCAGCAGTTTTTTTCAAAGAGTGGGTTCTTATCCCAGAAGCTGGGGTCTTTGGGTTTATCAAATAATAGATTACTATAGTCATTGACTACTGTGTCTTGCATATTTAACCTATTCCACTGATCCACCTCCCTTTTCTTAGCCAGTACCAAGCAGTTTTGATGATTGCTGCTTTATAATACAATTTAAGATCTGGAATTGCTAGGCCACCTTCCCCTGCATTTCTTTTCATTAGTTCCTTTGATATTCTGGACCTTTTGTTTTTCCAAATGAATCTTGTTATTATTTTTTCTAACTCTATAAAATAATTTTTGGTAGTTTGATTGGTATGGCACTGAATAAGTAAATTAGCTTAGGTAGGATTGTCATTTTTATTATATTAGCTCGGCCTACCCATGAGCAACTGATGTTTTTCCAATTATTTAGATCTGATTTTATTTGTGTGAAAAGTGTTTTGTAATTGTGTTCATAGAGTTCCTGGGTTTGTTTCAGGAGGTAGACTCCTAAATATTTTATAATGTCTACAGTAAGTTTAAATGGGATTTCTCTTTCTATCTCTTGCTGTTGGGCTTTGTTGATAATATATAGAAATGCTGATGATTTATGTGGGTTTATTTTATAGCCTGCAACTTTGCTAAAGTTGTTTATTATTTCAAGTAGTTTTTTACTTGATTCTCTAGGATTCTCTAAGTATATCATCATGTCATCTGCAAAGAGTGATAGCTTTGTTTCTTCTTTGCCTATTCTAATGCCTTCAATTTCTTTTTCTTCTCTTATTGCTAAAGCTAAGGTTTCCAGTACAATATTAAATAACAGTGGTGATAATGGACATCCTTGTTTCACCCCCGATCTATTGGAAATGCTTCTAGCCTGTCCCCATTCAATGATGTTTTTAAATAATGGAAAGAAATACTAAATTTCAGTTAAAGAATAGTGAAAATCATGATACAATTTTCCCCATCCAAGTTTATGGACCTCCTGAAATCTATTCACAGACTCCTTGTCTATGGACCCCATGTTAAGAACTATTTACCTAGAGTCTACTCTTCAAGAACAAAGGACAAACAACGAAAGTTTTTAGCTTCTCATTTGTGAATTTATGAAGGCAATTGAGATTTCTCTAGACAGTGCCTTTTGGAAGATGCCAGTTTCTCAATCAAGTAAAAGTTTATCTTATAGCCAGAAAGCTGATGGAAATGTTTGCTAGACTGGCTTAGCGTGTTCCTCCCTTCCCCCCGCCCCATTAAATAAAAAAGAATTCAAGCACTGAGGCCTAAAAAAATCACAAATGAACTTGCTCAATCCTTTCTATTTGCTTTTAGGTTTAAATACACATAGACATAGAGAAAGAAAGAGACAGAAAAAAAAGGGAGACAGACTCAGAAAGATGGAGAGAAAGAAGGGGGAAGAAATATAGATGTTGAAAAGCTGGGGTGTTTTATTAATAAATTGTAGTTTGTTTTTTCTTTGCCCAGAAAAATGCCGCTGGAAGAGAATGAGAGGAGCAGAGTGGGGAGGAGGCTGAATGTGTTTCAGGAGAGAAACCTGTGTGGGACATGGAGATGCCTAGGGAAATAAATTGAAGACTGGATTTTTAAATTGCAATAATTTTTTTCCTTAAGATTTTCTTGTCCTTAAAATATTTTTTTTCTCTCCTTTGTGGTCAGTACCTTAATAGCCAAAACACTGGAGAAGAAATAAACATTCTGACTGTAGCTTTGTAAAAAAAAAAAGTATTAGAGGCTTGTGAGCCAGCAGCTAGGCTAGCCGTTCTGTTTTCATTTGTCTTCCCAGCTCTGCTCCCAATGTGAGGCTGCAGGCCCTCCAAGGGCCGTCTGACATTTTACAAAATATTCAAATTTAATTCTGGCTCCTTTTCAAAACCCTCAAATTTACCCCCTCCCTTGCTTGCATCTATTCTCTAGATCTTTCTTACCCCCACACCGTTCTCTCGTGGGCACAGAACAGTTCAAATATAAATCAGCGTTCTGCACAAACAAAAGCCCAGTGAGATCTCAGAAAGAGACTATCTCCGGAACTTTAAAAATGCAGATTTGCTGCAAGTGAAAACAAGCAGAGACGAAAGCAAGTAAATCTCTGTAAGTCCCGGCTGGGGAGGGGTGAGGGCTCATTCTTACCTGTTTGAGGAGCAATCTCCCTGGCCCCCCATTGCCTCTCTCCTCCCTCTTACCAATTTGTCACTTTTGAATGAAAAAATAAAAAATAAGCTACATACATGAAAGTATGTATAAACCAAACTCGAATCAGCGCTCTCTTCCTCCCCCACCCCCCGCTTCCGTACCTTACTCTTCCCATACAGAGAGGTGTTCGCTGTTTCCCCCCTGCTAAAACCCAGCTCCTGAGCCCTGATTTCCCTGTTCTGTGGGAGAAAAGGAAACTCCTTTGCCTCAGTCTCCAGAGGTTAGAACTAGATGACAGAAACTGAGTCACACCTGCTTGGGAGTGGGAGGGGCGTGTGAGTCCCCAGGGATGGGTGCCGAAGTGATTCTCTGCGCCTTTAAAGTTCCTTTACACACAAAGAGAAAGAGGGAGGAGGAAAAGTTTCATCATCAGCCTCAGAGTCCTGACTTATAAAAACTTTAACCTCACTCTCACTCACTCACTCAGGCAATCCAATAACTCTCACACACTTGGACAGCGTTCATTTCTGACTTAGCCGCGAAACTCCTGGCCAGCGGAAGACGGCCACTTTACTATTGTCTCCCTCCTCCCCTATCCCCACTGAGAGCCGAGTGGACTCTGTGCTCTTCCCGGGACTAGCAATCTAACTGATTTTGAAGCGAGGGGACCAGCAGCAGGAGAGAGAGGGTAGATAGGAGGGGGGACTCGTCAGTCCATAAGCTCTGTCCAAGGACTTTTTCCCGTGTCCCTAAGCCTGAGGATGGAACTCTTACCTGAGCAGAACAAACCCCGGGGCGGGAACACTCTTGCCAGCTGTCAGCGGACCATCTTCAGCAACATTAAGGTGAGGGCGCGCTACCTTTCCATTCTTAACTCTCCAGCGGGTCCCGGGATCCAGGGACAGTTAACATATGCTTAAGCTTCTCTTTAAAAAAATGAAGTTAAGCTGTATCTTTTGGCCAACAGCTGCAGAGAGAGTAGCTCTGAGGGCCTTGTGTGGAGGCCTGCCACCCAGGCAGTGACGAAATTTGGTTTTTATTGTTTGTTAAATGGTAATCAAATGGTATTCGAGTGTTTCCACTTTGTGTGTGCGCTCACGTGCATTTCTTCGGGTGCTGCAATTGGAGGGAAAGCAGTGTGGTACAGTGATTCTGCAGTCACAGATCCTGGGTTCGAATCTGACCTCTGTTTCTTGGAACCCGTGCGACTTCGCTTCACCTTTCTTGTCCCCAATTTCTTCTACTGCAAATTGAGGGGTTTGGACTAGAAGGCGTCTGAGGTCCGTTGCACAGCTGTGAGCCCATGAAAACGGTGGACAACAGTTCATTCTGCAAGTGTCCCCCGGACAGAGAATGACATTTAGTTAGTATTTGACAAAAATAAAAGGCCACTTCTTCACTGGTACAATTAGTAATTAACTGCTAATAGCAATTTCATTCTTGAAAATATTTGGAAACTTCCCTCCTCTATTTGCCTGGGTAAGGAGCTACTGTGTCGAACATAGACTTAACCTAAGACAACATTGATATGTTAATCAGTTTTGCTGAACTGCCTTTCCTTCCTTCCTTCCTTCCTTCCTTCCTTCCTTCCTTCCTTCCTTCCTTCCTTCCTTCCTTCCTTCCTTCCTTCCTTCCTTCCTTCCTTCCTTCCTTCCCTTTTTCATTCTTTTCTTTACTTTTTTTTTTCAAAACAAAGCGTAGCCCCCTGGGGTGGGGAAGGGTGAGGGAGTATATTCTGAAAGTATAGTTATCTAAAAACAAAAGCTATCAATTTAAAAAAAAAATTAAAGAAAGCAAATGATAACATCTGGGTTTGCCTGTGAGATTTCCAAGTATTTTAAGGAATGTGTTTATAATTTCCAATTAGTTAATACCCGTTTTCAGTCGGGAGAGAGTTTAAAAAATCCTTTGAAGTCACTTGAGACTTTCTCTGATCATTATTGTTGACACTAGGGATACATTCATTTTCATACATCCTTTGCTTATCTCTTTAATAGAGGCTGTGTTCTCCCTGGTACCTTCCTCCCTTTCCAGCCTTCCAGTTGTCAGCCTTTCCATTGTTGAGAATTTCCTCTTATCAGATTGTGACCATGTTTAGGAAACACTTTAACTCTTCCCTTGCATCATTTAGAACTTAGCCACAATAGAATTAGCTGTTCAGAAATTTGGAACTTTGGGAAATATGTATTGCAGGTGCTTCTATTTTCCTGCTAAAGATGGGAGGTAAATGATGAGGAAAACCCCAAGAGAGTAGATAAACCCAGAAGAGGCATGCTTCTGTTTCCCTAGGGAAAACAGACAGGTGAGGGATGTTCCCTTTAATAGGTGTCTTCTCATGGATTGTGTAGTCACTCTTCCAAGACAACTTTCCACTAATGAATGATCATCTTCTCCTGCCAATTTTTGTCTTTCAGAGCAAAGATGGCAAACAGACACAGGTATTCCTTTGGGAGAAAATAATTTGATTCACTTCAACAAACATTTATTAAGCTCTAACAATGTGGCAGAAACTGTGCTAGACACTCATGCTATAAAGACAAAAATGGAAACAGTCACTGCTCTAAAAGAGCCTTCCTTTTACTGGTGGAGATATAAATGTGTGTAGATAAGTAAGCATAGAATATATACAAAGATTGGGCGAGGGAAGGGGAGAGAAGGGGAGAAATGATAGTGACACCTGAGGCAGGGATCAGGAAATGCCCTGGGCAGGAGGTAACACTGGAGTTAAGCTTTAAGGGGCTATAAGGGCTCCAAGGAGAGGGAGAAAAGCTTTTTACTTATTGCAGGGGGTGGGAATAACATACCATTATTTTTATAGTTGGGAAAATAAAAGCATAAAGAAGGGATTCCATCCCTTAATAAGATTAAAAATAGACCTGTACAAAGAGAGCTAGAACTAGAATCCAGCTCATGTACCACAGGACTTTAGTCCAAAAGCTTAGCACACTCCTTAAATGGAAACCAGCCTATCCTTCTGGGGAACAGGATGAGGATGAAGATTCAGATTGTGCTTCACGTATAAATTAGAGAAGTTATGCAAAGCACATTGAATGACGCTGGGCAGGACAATCAACCTACTTTAAGAAGAAAATGAAACTAATTGCACAATGGCAAATTATGAGAATTTTATTTTGCTAATGGTCAGAAAAGGATCCTGGGGCCATAGAGAACCTTACTCCATACTATTAAACAGAAAATGCAATAAGACTTTTGAAACAAATGTGATTGGGGGGAACAGTGAATAAAAAAAGATGAAAGAAAGCATGGAAAAACTCTGAGATAATCCTCCAACTCTATTCAGGATTTGTGCCTAGTTTCCTGGCTCCACAATTTAAATGGGATTTGGAAAGAGCTCAGAGGAGATCAGTGGAAATGCTAAGGTTTGAAAATTAGAGGGGAAAGGTTAAAGAATTTGGGATTACATATTTTTTTAAATTCATTTATTCATTTTTAGTTTTCAACATTCACTTCTATAAGCTTTTGAGTTTTTAATTTTCTCCCCCTCCCTCCTCTCCTCCCTTCCCAAGATGGCTCACAATCTGATATAGGCTGTACATATACATTCCTATTAAACATATTTTAACATTAGTCATGTTGCAAAGAAGAATTAGAACCAAAGGGGAAAACCACAAGAAAAAAGAAACAGAGAGAGAAAGAGAGAGAGAGGAGAGAGAGAAGAGAGAGAGAGAGAGAGAGAGAGAGAGAGAGAGAGAGAGAGAGAATATAGCATGCTTCAATCTGCATTCAGACTCCATGGTTCTTTCTTTGGATGTGGATAGCGTTTTCCATCAGGAGTCTTTTGGAGTTAGTTGTCTTAGATCCTTGTATTGCTGAGAAGGGTTAAGTCTATCAATATTAGTCATTGTACAACATGGCTGTTACTGTGTACAACATTCTTCTGGTTCTGCTCACTTCACTCAGCATCAGACCATGTAAGTCTCCAGGTTTTTCTGGAGTCCGTCTGCTCATCATTTCTTATAGCACAATAGTATTCTATTACATTCATATACTACAACTTGCTCAGCCATTCCCCAATTGATGGGCATCTCCTCAATTTCCAATTCTTTGCCACCACAGAAAGAGCTGCTATAAATATTTTTGTACATGTGGGTCCTTTTCATATTTTTATGATCTCTTTGGTATTCAGTCCTAGAAGTACAATTGCTGGGTCAAAGGGTATGCACAGTTTTATAGCCCTTTGGGCATAGTTCCAAATAGATGTCCAAAGTGGTTGAATCAGTTCACAACTCCACCAACAACGCATTAGTGTTACAATTTTCCCACATCTCCAACATTTATTATTTTCCTGTTTTGTTATGTTAGCCAATCTGATAGGTATGATTTTGATTTGCATTTCTCTAATCAATAGTGATTTAGAGCATTTTTTCATATGAATATAGATAGCTTCAATTTCTTCCTCTGAAAACTGCCTATTCATATCTTTCGACCATTTGTGGGATTATATATCTTGACAAAGAGAAAGTTAAGGTGTGAATTTGTAAGAGGTGAGCATATTTACTTTTTTGTTATTGAGAGGGCAGTTCTAATAGGAATTTCTTAAGCTGAAGTAGGATAGATTTTGGTTAGATATTGAATATGGAAAAACATTGCTGACTGTGAGGGTTCTTTAACTCTGGAATAGGAAATCTCTATTCCCTAGGAATGGAAAGGCAATGTAGTATATATTCATTGTAGTGTTTTGAGTGCTGGACTTGGAGTCAGTACTGGACCAGAGTTTGAATGCTGTTTCAGACACTTACTAGTTTTGCCACCCCAGCTCCTAAGTTGTCACTGAACTTTTTTTTGGGCCTTGGTTTTCTCAAATGTAAAATGGGGACAATAATTGTATCTGCCTCACAGAGTTATTTTAAGGCTCACTTGAATTAATTTGTGGAAATTACTTTCAAACCCTAAAGCACTCATATAAAACCAAAAAGTTTAGGAAACCTCTTTCCTTGAAAGTCTCCAAAAGTAAGATTGTCCATATTACTGTCGCTGAAGCCTGAATGGAGTCATGGCAAAGAGTCATGTAAGTCTTTCAAGTTCTTTAATTCCAGTATTTTCTCTCATTTCACAGCTTTCATCCTCTAAATCATTTGTTACCTTTATTATAGTATAGTGGGGCAGCTAAGTGGTTCAGTGTATAGAGTGCTGGGCCTAGAAAGAAGACTCATCTTCCTGAGTTCAGATTTGGCCTCAGGCATTTATTAGCTGTGTGACCCTGGGCAAGTCACTTAACATTGTTTGCCTCAGTTTCCTTGTCTGTAAAATGAGTTGGAGAAATGGCCAGCCACTTCAGGATCTCTGTCAAGAAAACCTCAAATAAGGGCAGCTAGGTGGCACAGTGGATAGAGCGCTGGCCCTGGAGTCAGGAGGATCTGAGTTCAAATCTGGACTCATATACATAACACTAGCTGTGTGACCCTGGGCAAGTCACTTAACCCCATTGCCTAGCCAAAAAAAAAACCCCAAAACACAAAAAGAAAACCCCAAATAGGGTCAGACATGACTGAAATGAATGAAAAACTATGTATTTGTCATGTTTTCTTTATGGGGTAGCTAGGTGGCACAATGAGTAGAGCCAGGCCTGAGGTCAGGAAGACTCATCTTTCTGAGCTCAAATATGACCTCAGACACTTACTAGCTGTGTGACCCCAGGCAAGTCACTTAAAACTTCAGTTTGCCTCAGTTTCCTTATCTGTAAAATGAGCTGGAGAAGGAAATGGCAAACCACTCCAGTATCTCTGCCAAGGAAACCCCAAATGGGGTCACAAAGAGTCGGACATGACTGAAATGACTCAACAACCACAAATTATAATTCAGATTATTATCATTTATCAAATGTAAATCACACATGACCCTATATTTATTTCAAGACAAATACAGTGTCATTTCCATTTGAGTAAGTTGATGTATAAAAAGTCAATCAATCAATCATAGAGCAAAGAAGTCTATAGATAAAAGATAAATCAACAAATCTTTACTGAGCATTTGCAACACGCCTTACACATCTCTGGATGCCATGGGGATTCAATAATGGCTTATGTTTCTAGCTAGACTTTTAGACATACTCTAAGACAGAGTCCCTGTCTACAAAGAACTTAAAATTTAGAGCAGGGGTGTAGGACCAGCAGCCTTGAGGCCACATATGGCCTTCTAGGTCCTTGAGTGCAGCCTTTTGACTGAGTCTAAGTTTTATAGAACAAATCCTTTTATTAAGAAGATTTGTTCTGTGAAGTTTGGATTCAGTCAAAGGGGTGCACTTGAGGACCTAGAGGGCCACATGTAACTTCAAGGCCACAGGTTCTTCTCCTCTGATCTAGATTAAGAGACAGAAGACCTGGGTCCTAACCTTTGCTTCATTGCTCATAACCTGTTTGCCTTTGGACAGATTATTTCACTTCCCTCACCTGCAAAATGGAAGTGATATCTGCTGTGTCTTATACCAGGGTCATTTTAAGAATCAAGTGAAAGAATGCATACAAGGGCTTTGAACACTGTGGGGTAAGACGTGTTATTATTGGTACATTACTGCAAGCTTGAAGAGGACACAATTTCAGGAGCATCAGTCCCTCTCATTGCATGTCATAGAATCATGTAGAGTTACATAAGAGCTCAGAGGCTATGTGATCCAACCGCTTCATTTTGCAGAAGAGGCCACTGAGTCCCAGGAAGTTTAAATGATTTGACCAAAGTCACACAGGCAGTAAACATCAAAGTTGGGATCTGAACCCAAGACCATGTTTTAGATAACCAGCTATATTAAAGTAGGGTATGGATGATAGCTATTGTAAAGTTCCCTTTGACTCTAAAATTCTGTGATTCTGTTTTCCTGACACCCAAGTTTATGGGGAGAGGAGACCACA
The DNA here is from genome assembly GCF_003287225.1 of Phascolarctos cinereus. Taxonomy (NCBI): domain Eukaryota; kingdom Metazoa; phylum Chordata; class Mammalia; order Diprotodontia; family Phascolarctidae; genus Phascolarctos; species Phascolarctos cinereus. The sequence continues at coordinate 121,444,505 of NW_027556098.1, read as the reverse complement.
GGGCATCTGAGGTAGGCTTAGGTTCCAAGCCCAGCTCTTAGATTGAGAATTTGAAGACGTGGATTCATGTGTGTATCCTGGGAGAAGTTAGTTCTGATGGTATACTTTGCCCTTTGACCACTTAGCACCTCCCAAAACTAGGCCACAATTTTCTTGTCTGTCTCATGTATGGGAATAGGAGATCATCTTTTGAGGAAGTGATCATGGGCTATTCCTTCTGGACTCCTATTTCTCCACTCCCAGTCTACCTGAAACAACCATTCAGATTAAATTTGCCTTCAGGGACAGATAAATGGGAGCAATGTGATTCTGGATTCCCTGCCCCCTTTTTAACCTCCTCCCCTCTCTCCTTGTCCCCAAAACAAATCATCCTCATGCAATTTGCAGTGTAGCCTTAGTTACACCTCTCTGAACCAAAAAATGAGAAGGCCAGACTGCATAATCTTTCAGATCTGTATCTGTGACACACTAGGATTAAGAACTCATAAGTTTAGAGCCAGACAGGGCATTCAAAGCCATTGAGTCCAATGCTTTCATTTTACAGATAAGGAAAGTGAGGGAGAGATTAAGTGACTTATCGAGGGTCACAGAGCTAATAAGTATTTGAAGAATGATTAAGTCACATGACTTCTTGACCCTAGGTCCACTACATCCTCCTGCCTCTCAATTTTATGCCTCCCTCATGGTGGAAAGGGGGAATAATAGCTCATGAGAATACTCCCCAAGAGCTTCAGGACTAACAGGTCTGCCAGCTACTTAACAAGAAACAGTGAGCACCTCCATTAATGACCTTAGCAGAAGCTGAAATAACAGAAAAGGCTGTGTAGGATCGAAATAGACAATGTAGATAAAGTGCTTCACCAACCTTAAAGCACTGTACAAACATTAGCTAATAGCTAGCATTTATGTAGCACTTTGCAAATATTATCTGATTTATTCCTCATAACACACTGGAAAGTAGTTAACAATTATCTCACTTTGCAGATTAGGAAGCTGAGGCAGACAGAGATTAAATGACCAGCCTGCCGGCATTGTCCTCAGTTGCCCCTGTGTGGGGTGACTGCTCTCCCTCACTTCAGCCTGGCACCACTGCTGCCCTTCTCCTTCCTTCCTTCCTCTTCTACAGCTTCCTAGTTATTAGGCATCAGCCCTCCTTGCTGCATAACTCTTGCTCTTGACATCACAATGGGCTTGCCCTGGTCAGAGTTCTCTAGTCTTTCAAAACTGTGCTTCTCATAATATTACATTGTATAACTTGTTCTGCTCCTGCTCACTTTCTTCTGTATCAGTGCATCAGGGCCTTCCCAGTTTCTTCTGAAACTGGGCATTTTGTCATTTCTCATGGCACAATAATAGCCCATTATATTAATACACCATAATTTGTTAACCATTCCCCAATAGGAGGATATCCCTTTCATTTCCAAATTTTTACTACTATGAAAAGAGCTGCTATAAATATTTTTGTTCATAGGAGTCTTTTTCTTCTTTCTCTAATTTCGTTGGGTATAAGCAGCTAAGTGGTGCAATGGATAGAGTACTGGACCTGGAGTCAGGAAGACTTTAATTCAAAACCAGCCTCAGACACTTACTAGCAGTGTGACCCTGGGCAAGTCACTGAGCCTCTGTTTCCTCTGTAAAACTGTGATAGTAACAGCACCTAGCTCACAGGATTGTTGTGAGGATCGAACGAGGTATTTTTTAAAAAGTGTTTGGCACATAGTAGATGCTATATAAATGCTTCTTCCCTTCTTTTTCTCTTTGCCTAAGCACTCAGAATGCAAATACAAGTAAGCCATACAATCACTGCCCACAAGGAGCTTATATTATAATGGGAGAACAAAACATATGAAGGGGAGCTGAATTCTAGCACAAAGGCATCCCATGAGGCTGAGGTGGCCTGGGTGTGGAGGGAGGCCTAGTTATTTGAAAGGTAAAGTAAAAACTTATGAGTTGCTGGACCAAAGGGAGAAGTCCAAGGTTCCAGTGGGAGGAAGATGAGGGCAGACTAGATTTTGGCCGGAGCATGCCCTTCATAGACTGCAGAAGAAATGCAATCCAGCTGCTTCTGATTTTCCATTTTCTTTTGGCCCAATTTGGTGGTAACATCCAGAAAATCAGAGATCTCTGTAGGGGGAGGGGCTGCCATCTGTACAGCTTTAACTCAGAGGTAATTGCAACGGAAGAATAGACTACTGCCAGGAGAATTCAACTCACCCAATTATTATGAGCATTGGCTTTTAAAAATCTATCTGGTTTTTCTTGGATTCTCCCCATGGTTCATTTCTTCCTTGCCAAGGATGTTAGTCACCTTTGCTTTTTGGATGGTGAAGAAAGTAACTCCATACTCTTTAGGTTTGGATGTGTTTAACACATAGTAGCTACTTAATAAATATTTTTTGGTTGAATGAATGAATGAATGATCAGTAATGATCTTATATTTGGCTGGAGTGGAGCTTTCATATTAAAATAAGTTTTCATATTAACTAATAGTGAAGTTGGTCTTTTGAATCATTCCTATGTAGAGACGTGGGTATGAGGGATGAGACCAGGAAAGGATGATGGCCTCTTTTCCTTGAGGGAGTGCATGTGTGTGGAAGTGTTTATGGACTGCTAGAATCTAGCAGAGGCAGTTTGGTCTGCTCTGGTGGGAGGCGGCAAATCTGCAACAGATGCCTCTTATGGAACACCACATAGCCAAAGACAAACAGCCCAAAGGGAACACAGGATTTGAGGATGTTCATGGGATACACGATCCTGGTCAGGAAAATAAATTCTAATCCTGCCTCTCATTTGCAAGTCAACTGAATTCTCCAGGAAGCATTTTTTATGGAACTTTCATAAAAGTGTGATAGCAATGTATGCTACCTTCCTCTATAAAGGAGTTGTGAGGATGGATAAGACCATATAAGTGGATTATAGTACTCTGAAAAAGAGCTGCTATTATGTATCACAAGATATAGAGCTTTAGAAATCATTAGTCTCCCCCTCCATGCCCATTTGACAGATGAAAAAATTGAGGCCTAAACTGGTACAGTGATTCTTCAAAAGTCACAGATGATAACAGTAGCAGAATGAGGATTTGAATTATGGTTTTTGGATTCCCAATTCAGTGTTCCTTCCACTACGACTTTGGTGATGTTACAGTATCCTAGTTAATACCTGCATTATTAGTTATGTGTTATTCTTTCTATCCAAGGGAAAGGGATGAGAATAGGCATTATATGGTGCCTACTATGTGCCAGGCACTGTGCTAAGCATTTTAAAAAAACAAATATTATCCCATCTGATCCTCAAAACAACCCTGCAAGATAGGAACTGTTATTATTCCTATTTTACAGTTGAAGAAACTGAGTCAAATAGAGCTTAAGTGACTTGCCCAGTCAGTCACACAGCTATTAAGTATCTGAAGCAGGATTTGAATTCAAGTCTTCCTAGCTCCAGGCCTAATGCACTGTGCTACCTAGATGCCTAAGCGCCATCTAGGCAGGACCATCTGTCCTTGACCTTCTTAAAACCTTAATCCATCAATCACAAACCTATCTGCTTTATTACTCCATTTTACTCATATCAACTTCCAAGGCTGAAGGAATTGGGACTGCTTCTCTTGGAGAAGAGAAGACTGAGTATCGGAAAGGCTAGAGAAGATGGTATAGCCAGCTGCACTCTCTCTTCTTGGATAGAGAATGAGAGAATCATTGTGCACACAGCATCATTACCTGGGATAAACTTCCAGAAAATGAAAGGTGTTCAACACTCAGACTTCCAAAGAAAATTATGGACTCACTTCCCTAGGAAGAAGCTAAACCTTTATCTGTCTGAGAAAGAGATGATCCTACCCAGAGGCAGGAGAACATACCAAAAGAACCACTGAAACTTTCTTCTAAGCTAGGAATTGTCTGATTCATTAATAGTAGAAGCTCATGTTTGTATATCTCTTTAGAAGGAGTTTTCCTCAAAACAACCTGGAAGGGCAGCTAGGTGGAACAATGGATAGAGTACTGGCCCTGGAGACAGGAGGAGCTGAGTTCAAATCCACGAATAACCCTTACTAGCTGTGTGACTTTGGGCAAGTCACTTAACCCCAATTGCCTCACCCCTCAAACCCCCCCCCCCAACAACAAAACCAACCTGGTGACGTAGATGTTCAAAATTTTCCTTATTTCTTAGATGATGAAAATTGGTTGGGGGGGTGATGCAGAGGGGTGGTAGAGAATTGAAAGTGTTACGCATACTGTCACACAGTTAGTAAATGGTGAACCTGGTATTCTGACTTATCCTCTCCTGGATCGCTACCACTGGAGGGGCTTTCGTAGCTTGATGAAGCTATGAGCTATGCTGTGCAGGATTATCCAAGACGGACAGGTCATAGTGGAGAGTTCTGACAAAAGGTGATCCACTGAAGAAGGAAATGGAAACTACTCCAGCATCTTTGCCAAGAAACCCCCATGGATAGCACTAAGATGATAAAAGAGGTGACATCAGAAGATGAGCCCCTCAGGTCAGACAGTGTCCAATACACAGACTCCTGGGGAAGACTGGAGGACAACTATGAGTAGTTCCAGTACTAATGAAGTGGCTGGGCCAAAGCTGAAAGGAAGCTCAGCTGTGGAAGTGTCTGCTTGGCAAAAGGAAAAGGGGGCAGCAGAGGATGGGATGGATAGATAGTGTCATGGAAACAACGAACATGGACTTGGACAGACCTCAAGAGATAGCAGAGGATAAAAGGGTATGATGTTCTATGGTTCATGGGGTCATGAAGAGTTGAACACAGATGAACTGAACAGCAATTTCTGACTCAAAACAACTGATTTAGGAGGTGGCTGTTAACTACGAAATTTTGGAGCTGCTAAGTAAATAAGTTGTCCGTCACAAAATGATCAGTTTGTGACCAAAAACAACTTAAACAATTATGCTCAGAAAGAGACCAAAGATGGTATATTGGAAGGAACACTTTGGAGTCAGTAGACCTAGGTTCTATCAGATTGGCTCATGTGACAGAAAAGGAACATGACAAATGCTCAAAGGGATGTGGAAAAACTGGGACACCAATACACTGTTGGTGGAGTTGTTAACAGATCCAACCATTCTGGAGAGCAATTTGGAACTATGCCCAAAGGGCTTTCCAACTCTGCATACCCTTTGACCCAGCAATTCTACTACTAGGTCTGTATCCTAGTGCAAAAATCCTCATAGCTGCTCTTTTTGTGGTGGCAAAAAACTGGAAATTGAAGCGACGCCCATTAACTAGGGAATGGCTGAACAAGTTGCGGTATACAATTGTGATGGAATATTATTGCGCTTATAAGAAATGGTGAGCACGATGCTTTCAGAAAAACGTGGAATGGCTTACATGAACTGATGTAAAGTGAGGTGAGCATGATGATATTAAGTGACAGCAATATTGTATGATGATCATCTGTGAATGATTTAGCTATTCTCAGTAATACAGCGATCCAAGACAAATAAAAAGGATTTAGACTTATGATGAAAAATACTATCCACCTCCAGAGAAAGAACTGATAGAGTCTGAATGCAGATCAAAGCAGACTTTTTAAACTTTCTTTATTTTCTTGGAGTTTTTTGTTTGTTTTCTTTTGCAACATGGCTAATGTGGAAATATGTTTTGCATGACTGCACATGTATAGTCTATATCAAATTGCTTGCCTTCTCAAGAAAGGGAGAGGAACATGAGAGAGTGAGAGACTTTGGAACCCAATATTTGAAAAAGTGAATGTTGAAATTATTTTTACATGTAATTGAGAAAAAATAAAATAAAATTTTTAAAAAGCAGACAGGCTCATCTTGGACCTGCTACTTAAGTGCTTCTGGGGGGCCTTATGAATATCCCCTAAACCCTCTGGATCTCTGGTTCCTTGTCTGCAAAAATAGGGAGATTGGACTAAGTGGTTTTTCTGGCTCTGAATCCTAAGATCAGGTTCATTAAGGTCTTAAGCTTGGATCTGTGCCTTGCTAGGAGAGATTAGTGAGAGGGTTTGATCATAGTTTCCTCTCTTCAATCCCCACCTCCCTCTACCTCAATGTAAGGGAAACTTTTATTTCCTGGGTGTGTTATGTATCCTGCTTTTGGGATGGATTAAGTGTATCCTAAAGGCCTGGAGAGGGAAGAATAAAGTAGATGGAATCTCTGGAGCTCTTTTAGCTGAGGATTCTGGGGTTCTGTAGATGAGTTGAATGGAAACGCTGCAGATTTGCAGTTTTCCTAATCCCTTTTTTCCTGTACTTAAATGGGATGGAGTTATTTGTAGAATAAACTGGAGATTCCCTTTAATGTATATTGACAGAGAATACTTGGAAGGAAGGATAAGGCTTGGACTTATGATTTCATTGTATAGGGAATTACCAGATGAGAAAACTCCCTCTACCAATTCAGGCTGGTACCTTCTCTGTAACTTATAGTCTCGCCTAGAGAACTGAGACGTTGAGTGAATTTACCAGGATCACTGGTATCCAGAGCAGGAGCCCTGCCTCTGACTTGACTAGGTTTTCTTGGCTCTGAGACTGGCTCTTTGTCCACTACCCTGCATTGCCTCTCAGTTAGGAAAGGAGGGAGGGAGGGAAGGAAGAAGGGAAGAAGGAAGAAAGGAAGCAAGGAAGGAAAGAAGGAAGACATGAAGGAAGGGAGAGAAGGAGAGAAGGAGGAAGGGAGAAAGAGAAGGAGGGAGGGAAGCTGGAAGGGAGGAAGAGGGGACAAAGGAATGAAGGAAGGAAAGGAAGGAGGGAGGGAGGAAAGAACTGGATATTTGCAAACCTTTTTTTTTTAAATGGCACTTTCTAATTTAAGTTGCTTGAGGGTAAATACCAGGTCTTATTTATCCTTTATATCTCCCTCTGTACATGGTAGGGACTCAATAAATGTTTAATGAATGATATCGAATACTTTTTTTGATGTTGCATAAATGTTTATCTTGGCCTATGGGACTTCAAATAATAGGCTGGCCCTACTGTCTACTTTTGTCAAATATAGAGCTGCCTACTTGGTAACATGAGATTGGTTCTCCTCTTGCAGAAAAAAGTATATCTCTACTGGCTTTCTGGTAGTGTTGAAAATACTCATGTTATTGGATTTAACCTTTGCATTAAGATAGTTTTCCCAAACTCTGCCCTGGAGATACTTGATTTTCTAGACAATGGGAATTCTATGGGGAAATGTTGTTGCTAGCCATTTGCTCTCGATAAAATTTTAAATTTTGTTGAAATTAAAGAAATGTGTGGGTAAAAATGAAGATGGGCTGATCTCTTGGCAACAGCAAGGGATTATTGTTGGACAGCCTGAATGTTGCTTCAGTATAATTAGGATGTTGACATAAATTGGGGAAAGCCCCCAACAAGTCAGGTAGACCTAACAATGGGGAATTTGGGGAAGCAGAGCATGAATGAGAGTTGCCCAGGATGGGTGGGTATGGCGAGGCTATGATCTGCATCATTAGACAGAGTACTTACATTATGGGATCACAGAGCCATTTAAGTATAAAAAACAAAATTGCACCAAAACACTTATTATGGATGACATTTTTCAAAGTTTTTCAAAGGTTTTATTTCCTCTTTTTTTTTTGGTGCCTAATTTTCCCTAGTCTCTTTTATTTTAAGGACATTGAATACCACCAGACCCACCCATGCTCACCCCAACCCCACCCCAGTATTTGTGGGTTCTGTCAAGCCCTGAAATGTTCCATGACCAAATTAGTTTTTAGAAATGTTGGACTAAGACACCAAAATCCTTTGGTGAAATAAGTCTGGTAGAATTGCATTTAACCACATTCAGATCTTAGATGTGAATTAGTTTGTCAGATGAGGTATTAAGGAAGGCAACGAATTGTGAGGAATTGAGATTTTATTCATCATGGCTGAGGAGAGTGAGAAGAGGGGTCAGGAAATGTCTAGAGTTCAGGTACTGGTCTCCAACCCTTTTAGGGCACCAAAATGGGGGAATCAGGGCAGCCAGGGTACTGTATGAAGGTAATAAAGATCTTGGAGAAGGGGATCTTGGAGAGGGGTGGCCAAAGGGAAGGTTTGCTCTTGTTGAGTTGTTTCAGTCCTGTCCAACTCTTCATGACCTCATTTGTGGTTTTCTTGGCAAAAATACAAGAGAGGTTTGCCATTTTCCTTCTCCAGCTTATTTTATAGATAAGGAACTAAGGCAAAGAGGGTTAAGTGCCTTGCTCAGGATCACACAGCTAGTAAGTGAATGAGGCTGGATTTGAACTCAGGTCCTCCTGTCTCCATATCTAGTGTTCTATCCACTGTATCACCTAGCTGCCCTCAAAGAAAAGGGAGAGGCACAGAAAGTGATTCTGGTGATAAATTTTATTTTCTCCCTACTTGCTTCCTTAATATTTCTTTTTAGCTGGATTCTTATTTCTAAAACTCAAAAATAGAACTTATATTGTGTATTGAAGGTCAACCCCTGTATTGTAGAGTCATTCTAGGCTTAGCTACTAACTATTGTGGCCTTGGGCAAATTATTCAGTGTCTTTGAACCATAGTTTCTTCCACTGCAGAATAAAATGTTTGAACTCTAAGGTTCTTTCTAGATCTTAACTTAAAAAAAAAAGTAATGTATATGTTTAGAGAAACATGGTTTCCAGTATAGATTGCTGGGATTCAAACAGGGGGGCTCATGTTTAAATACTCCTCAGATATTTTTGTTGTTGAGCCAATTCAGTCATGTTGGACTCCTTGTGACTCAGTTTGGGGTTTTCTTGGCAAAGCTACTGGAGTGGTTTGTCATTTCCTTCTCCAGCTCATTTTACAGATGAGGAAACTGAGGCAAACAGAGTTAAGTGACTTACCCAGGGTATCACAGCTAGTAAGTGTCTGAGGCCAGATTTGAACTTATGAAGATGAGTCTTCCTGGCTTCAGGTCTATTTCTCTAACCACTCTGCCACCTAACTGCCCTCTCTTCAGATACCTAGGGGCTTTGTGACCCTGGACAAATAACTTAACCTCTGGAGGGGGGGGGGGCTCAGGAAGTTTCCTAGCATTTGCCAAATAAGTCAAAGATCACTTCCTCCCTGTGTTGATGAAATTGCAGATTCTTCCCATCATATTTCCTAATTTTTATGAACTTTAAACAGTAAAGCCAATTAAACTTATCTACGTATTAATTAAATTTCTAAAACAGAGAATTTAACCATACATTATCTAATTAAATTTTATTTAAACAAATAACATGCTCTATGTCTTGCTTTCTATTATTTAATCTTTTCTACAAGTGATACCTTTATGTAGAGGACGGTCATTTTGAAGAATTTCTTGCCTTAGTTCCCACTTGAAGTACAGTGGAGTGTACTTCTGGAGTACGCTGGAAGTGTATAACTGGAGTGACGTGTGGACTTACCTCACGTAAGGATGCCTCAGCCAATAGCATTTTGCAATAACTTCACCGAACAATAGAATTTGAGTGCATTATTGATATATTTAAAGGTGCCATAACCACACCCCAGAGTAAAGCCGAAGAACCCACTGCAACATCATCTGACAGTTTGCCCATTGACAGCAATATCACTAGAGAGCTAACTGCTCCTGACACTCCCATAAAGTCACCTTGTTTTTGCTGAATATAACAAAAGTGGGGTCATGCCTGCTTGGTTTAAGAGGAAGGGGCTTAGAGCTGGTGTGATGGAACATGCCTGTAATTTCAGCTCACCAAGGAGGCTGGTGGATCTCTTGAGAATGCAGTGGCTAAGACAAATGGGTACCCACACCAAGTCTGGCATTAATATGGTGAGCTCCCGAGAATGGAGGCCCATCAGGTTTCCTAAGGAAGGGCCAATCACCTATGTCCAAAACAGAATAGGTCAAAACTTCCATGTAGATCAGTTGGGGGGAGAGAGAGAGAGAGAGAGAGAGAGAGAGAGAGAGAGAGACAGAGACAGAAAGACACAGAGAAATAGACAGAGACAGAGAGAACAGAATAGAGAGAGAAAGAGAGAACAGGAGAGACAGAGAGAGAGAGACAGAGAGAGAGACACACAGACAGACAGACAGACAGACAGAGAAATTGAGTATTCCAGGACAGAGTCTGGGGAAAGATGTTCATTGAAAGACATTTTTTTGGTTTTTCTATTTCTCTGCTCCTTCCCAAACTCCTTATTTCCCTACTGAGACCTCAAAGTGCAGTTACTATTTGGGACTTGAGGTTTCAACTCCAAAAATGGTCCAGATCTTGCTTAGTAAATAAGCTACCCCCTAGGAAATCAGATGATTGAGGCAGAACATATAAATAACTACTATATTAGGGCAGTCTTAGAAATAGCATTTTCTGCTCCTTCAAGAGGGTCCTTCTTGTCTTTTGCCTACATTATCTCCCCTTCCCCTCTTCTCTATAATCCTCTCTTCCCTTCCCCTCCTCTTCTTCTTCCTTCCTCTCTCCCCTCCCTTCCCATCCCCTCTCCTCTGGCTTTCCTCTCTTCTCTCTTCTCTTCTCCTCTCCCCTCCTCTCTTACTCTATTGTCTCCTCCTCCCCTCCTCTTTCTTCTTCCCCCGCTTCTCTACCCTTTGCTACTCTCCTCCCCTCTTCCCTCTGTCTCTTTCTCATTCTATCTTTCTTTTTAAGGATGGATTTTTCAAATGTGGTTTATGACCTTGGATAATCCCTTCAATTCTGTGAGTCTCAGTTGTCTCATCTGTAAAATAAGAGGGTTACACTTGACAATCTCTTATGTGTCTTCTAACTCTAGTGCTTAATGAGAGGTAGTATGATAGGAAATGGCAGGAAACAAGTAGCTAAGGGAATCTGGCCCTACCTGCTGTTTTCTTTGTTTCCTACTTTCACCTGTTTTACCTCCTTACTTTCTTACAAGGACTCTAAATCTGCCATCTCACCTCCTACTTACCACCCCCTTGCCCTATTTCTGGCTCCATCCCTCCCCTGAAACTGTTATGTCCAAGATGACTAGTGACTCCCTTATCAACAGATCCAATGGACATTTTCTTTGTTTTTTCATTAAAATGGATTTTGCCAGTTTACCAAAATTTACTTTCTCTCACTCCCGCCTATTTCTCCCTTATTGGAAAAGAAAGATAAAAGCATTGTGACAAATGTGTATTGTCATTTCCAGTCATTTAGTCATATCTGACTCTTCATGACTCCATTTGGGGTTTTCTTGGCAAAGATACTGGGATGATTTGCTATTTCCTTCTCTAGCTCATTTTACAGATGAGGAAACTGAGGCAAACAGGGGTAAGTGACATGGGTCACCCAGCTACTAAGTGTCTGAGGCCAGATTTAAACTTAGGTCTTCCTGACTTCAGGCTTTATGCTCTATCCACAGAGCCCCCTAGCTGCCCAATGTTTTCTCAGAACAAATAAATTCAAGTGCTGCATGCAAACTCTCCCTTGCCTTGAGCATTTCCATTAATGGAAGCTTTACTGTATTTCTCTATCATAGTTGGAGAGCACAGAGGTTATTAGAATATCTATCTAGTGACAATCCTGTACAACCTACCCTTTTTTGAGGGGGTTGAGAGGGAAATAGTAAGCAGATACATTTGTTGTGTTCACAGCTGAACCCTATATCCTGAGGCTAATGTAATCTCTGGCACAGAAGTTTTTGTCTTCCTGAATTGGCATCTTACGTCTTTACCAAGACATGGTTATCATGTGTTATCACCAAATGCCCCTGACATTATGGTAACTTGCACAGGCAGCTGGGTTGAGGTAGTTCAGCCTTGTACCCTATCAATGTCCAATCTCACCTGCTCTCTGGTCTTTGTTTCAGGACATCTGGACCCTAGAGTGGGGGAGAAACTGGCATTTGGGGGGAAAATTGTAGGATCTTGGGTGAAATCAGTGCCCCAGAGCACTGGATTTTCAAAAAAAATTGTCATGTTTAATTTTGCTGTCCTGGCAGTTCCTCTGAGTTATTAAAAGAACAAACTCCCGTAACTTTGATGTTGGAGTGTGAGAGGGAGAGGCAAGGAGGTTAGAATCATAAAATAGTTACAAAAACAGACTTAAAAATATTAAGGGCAGAAAAAGTTGGAAAAATCACTGATTTAAAGAAACGAAGAAAGCTAAATAAATGATCTATTATTGCTATTCAAACAATGATTTGGGTGTGTTTGTGTGTATATCTGTTCAGAGTTAGAGCAGATCAGAACTTCCTGTTTTTTAAAACTCTGGTTTCTTATTAAGGAAGGATCAGAGATCAGATATTTGCATACCTCTTGTAATATCTTCCAAAGTGTTTTCAACTTTATTTTTCTTTGTTTCTTGGGTTGAAAGGAAAAAAAAAAAAGATGGGTTGTCCTCTAGTGAGAGTGAGGACTTTTTGGGGCGTTCCAATTTGTCTTCACGCAATATGAAAGAAAACTAAACGAAGCCCCTGCCAACTCACTGGGTGGATCCTCTGTAGGGGTTTAATAGGAGGAAATGCCCAACAGTCACATAAGATGGATAGGCATGGATGGGTCACTCTCTGCACCACTGGTGGGAATACCAACATCAATGAGATCCTTTGGAGAAGACTGGAGAATTTCAAGTTTTGTGATCTCATTGATCACTATGGTCCTTTCCAGTTCTAAATCTCATGATCCTCTATTATCCCTAGGAGATGGGTAGGGGAGGTAATACACTTCAGTCATTATATGAGAACTCTGAGGTTTAGCGAGTTTGTGACTTACCCTAGATTATATAATAATAATGATAATAAATTATAGCTAACATTTATGTACCAGGCACCAGACTAAGCACTTCACAATTATTTTCTCATTTGATCCTCACAACAACCCTGGAAGGTAGGTGCTATTATTATCCTCAATTTACAGATGAGGAAACTGAGGCAAACAGAGGTTAAGTGACTTGTCCAGGATCATGTAGCTAGTGTCTGAGGTCTCGGGTCTTCCTGACTTCAGGCCCAGCACTCTATCCACTTCACCACCTAGCTACCCCTACATAAGCTAACATTTCTATAATGTAAAGCATTTTTACACACGTTCTCTCATTTGATTATCAAACAATCCTGGGGTATAGCTGCTATTATTATACCCATTTTATACATGATAAGACTGAGGCTATAAAAGAATAAGTGACTTGCTCATGGGGTCATAAGGCTAGTAAGTTTGTGAGGAAGGATTCAAAATCAGATCTTCCTGATTCCAAATCTAACGCTATCCACTGTACCGCCAGCAATAAAACTCAGATTTCTCTACTTCCAGTTGCATGCCCTTGGTAACGGACACCACTCCATGGGTGCCTCCACCCCCTCCCCCACCTTCCACATATTGTTTCCCTGTTTCTGTTTCCTCTGCATCAGTTCATGTAAATCTTCCCAAGCTTTTCCGAATTCTTTATATTCATTATTTTTACAGCTCAGTAATATTCCATTACATTCATATCCCACAGTTTGTTTAGCTGTGACTGTCACTATTTTTAAAAGCTTAACTTCAGTCTGAAATGAGGATTGCTGGCAGCTGGCGGTGATATTGTTTGGGGCTCTCTGGAACCTGGAGAGAACGGCCTGTAATGGGGTGAGGTCATGCTTCCGAGGTGCTACATTTTAAGCGTCTCATCTTGCTTCTAGGAAAGACTGTGCCCCTGCCATCCTACCCCCACCCCCCACTTAGAGGTCCATGTTCTCTGCATTCAATCAAACAGCTTTTCCCTCTCTCTACTTTCCCTCTCCCCTAAGTTTGTAGCTTTCTCTGTGTTGTGAGGAAAGCCTTTGTGAGCCTTGAAGCATTATATAAATAAGAGTCGTTATTATAGTTTTCACTATGTTAAACTTGCCAAAATCATGAGACTGGAAGGTGTCTGGGGTGAGGACTGATGCTATCCCTCCCCTCCTATCCCTCCCCTTCTTCCAGGCAGGACTTTGATTTTCTTTGGGAAGGAGAAGGGTGTTAGCTTGGGACAGATTGAAATTAAGCTTTTAAAGACAGTGACAATCATGGCTAGCCTTTCTTTTGTTAATATACCCTTCCTGATGCTAACATATTCTTCCTAGAATTACTGTAGTATTATAACCAACCCACAGTGCATTAAATTTAGTTATTCTTGTTCAGTAGTTTTTCAGTCATGTCCAACTCTCGGTGACCCCATTTGGGGTTTTCTTGGCAAAGATCCTGGAGTGGTTTGCCATTTCCTTCTCCAGATCATTCTACAGATGAGGAAACTGAGGCAAACAGGGTGAAGTGACTTGCCCAGGGTCACACAGCTACTAAGTGTCTGAGCCCAGATTTGAACTCAAGAAGATGAGTTTTTCTGACTCTGGGCCCTGCACTCTATGCACTGCACCGCCATACAAAATATGTGCTGTCAAAGCATTTGCTGTCAGTAAATAGTGAGAAAGATGACACAGAAAGTAAAGGGATATTTTCCCATAGAACAAATGAGTTTGATTAGGATTTTCCCAAGAACCACTTTTAGGACTTGTGATGTTGTTAAGAGGGTCACCCCTGAACTTGCATGAACAATCCTAGACTCTCAGAGTTGAAGGAGACCTCAGAGATAGCCATCTATTTCCACCTCTATCCAGACATCTACCCTCTGACCTCAACTCAGCCTCCCCTTGGGGACCTCATTGATGGGGAACATCCCAAAGAAGTGGCATGTTTTAGTCTGGTGGGGAGTTTTTCCTTCTATTAAGCCTTTCCCAATAACTTCCTCCCGGTGGAACTAGGTTGCCCTCAGGGGCCAAACAGAACAAAGTCATACCCCTTTCTACCTGACAAACCCTCAAGTATTTAGATGTAGCTTCCTCTGGGGCAGAGACAGTTTTGTTTATGTCTTAGGACACAGCCTGGCAGAGAATAAATTTTTGTTGAATTGAGCTGAATTTAAAGATGATCACATCTTCCCTTGAGTCTTCTGCAAACTAAACATCTTAGTTCTTTCCACCAATCCTCCTGTGACATATTTTTGAGTTCCCTCATCATCTTAGTGATGCCTCTCTGGAGCAATGTTGTTGTTCAGTTTTTTTTTCCAGTCCTGTCAGACTCTTAGTGACCCCCATTTGGGGTTTTCTTGACAAAGATACTGGAGTGGTTTCCCATTTCCTTCTCCAGCTCATTTGACACATGAGGAAAACGGTCAAGTGACTTGCCCAGGGCCACACAGCTAGTAAGCATCTGGGGTCAAATTTGAGCTCAGCTCTTCCTGATTCCAGGCTGACTGCAACACCTAGCTGCTCTGGAGCAGTATCCTTCCTTACACTTGACACCCAGAACTACATAAAATATTCTAGCTGTTCCTAGAGCAGGGTGCCCTCCTTTAGTGCTTGAAATTCATGCCTTCAGACAGGTTCAGATCTTGTTAACTGGAGGGCGTATTTAACAAGCTTTATCCTGCCAAACCTATTTAAAGGGGATTCGTTTCCAATCCTGGAAGACATAAAGTTGTCAAGTACAATAAACTACACTCACTGCAGAGTTCATTATATATTTCTGTAAAGATGTAGTTGCAGCCAAAACAGAAAAAAAAGTCAAAGCAGTAGGACTTCCATTGGCGTAGTGGAAACAATCCTGAGGTTTAATCTCAGCTTTGTAACCTATTAGTTGTGTGACCTTGGGAAAGTCATTTTCCCTTTCTAGGCTTTCCTTTCTCCTCTGTGAAATAGGGAAGCTGGACTAGACCTCTAAAAGCCCGTTCAGTTCTAAATCCTATCGTCCTTTGAGATGTGGATTATGCTTTTGGGTGGTTAAAATTTCTTGGCCTGCCTCCTGACTATGACATTATCAACGCCCTGTGTGGCTTTTAAAAAAGAGAAAGGGGAGGGGAGGAAATACCTAAATGAGCTACCTCTTTACTTTGTTTTTTCTAATTAATTTTTTTTAATGAACAAACAACTATCTTTCCTTTCTCTTTCTTCCAGAAAAAAAGAAGAAAAAGAAAAAATCCTTTAAATGACTTTGTATAGTCTTTTCATTTACTTATTTGCATACATGTTGGTAGAAAGCAAGCTTATGGAGAACTGGGATCATTATGTTACTGTCCTTGTTTCCTCTATCTAATGCAGTGCCTGGCACCTAAATGATGCATCATCAGTATTTGTTCAGTTGAATTAATTAACCCTAAACCACTTATCTGGTGGTTAGAAAAGGCCCTGATGGACTGGGACAAGATCTTGCTAAATGTCTACTAGAGGTTCAGGTCTCAGACATCCAGATCTGGGGACTCTGGCAAGTCTTGAGGCCAGCAGGAAGACACCATTTTCCTTCCTGGGTGGGGAGGTTAATTGGTGAATTGAATGAGGGGTGTCTGGAAAGAAAAGGGGAAGGAAGTTCTGCCAGCTCAGTGAACCCTCCTTCCCCAACTCCCCACCCCCAGGATGTAATGCTTACCTCCATTCCTGCACACTTTAAAAAATTTCTCAAACAATGGGCTGTCCCCCATCCAGACTAAGATTCACCTCCTGATTAGAGAATCTTCATTATGCAAGATTACCTTTTTTTTATTCAAATGACCATACCCTTTTGACCTTTGGCCTTTGTGGCCTACTACTGGGGCCGCCAAGAGGGCTGATGACAAGGTGAATGAGCTCAGGTCTGTGCGCCCAGGACCCAAAGTTGTGTAAGAAAAAAGTATTTACTTAGCTAAGATTAGCTAATCTTCCACGGCCCTCAAAGATGTTAATTGCCAACTTCATCCAGAAGGTTTGGAGCCTGAGTTTACCATTTGCAATAGTGTTTGGTGTAGCCTTCTGAAATTGCTTTCAAAAAGCAAAACATGAAGCAATTCTGGGAGTGATCGCCACTGGAAAACTGGAGAAAAATTAACAAGTAATTGTTTACACAGCTTCCTTCCCTGAAACAGCTTAACTTGTTGGGTAGAGAGGAGGTGAGACCAGGTAAGGAGTTCATTGTATGGATCAAGTTTTTCAAAAACTGTTAGGCAAAGGAAGATCAGACTTTGAGCCCAGGGCCACTCTGCAAATTCCAGAGAAAAATGCTGTACTCTTGGGCCACATCTAATAGATTTTTAGCCTCAGAGACAATCAGAGCTGAAAGAGACTTTAGAGATAGAGTCCAGCCCCTCATTTGACTAGTTTGGAAAATGAGACCGAAGGAGAGCAGGTGACATGTTCTACATTCCCCAGCTATGTTCCCTATCTTAGCCTACATTCCAGTACCCAGCCCTCTGGATAAGGAAGGATTTGCTTTCCAGGTTTGGCTGGTACTTGACTTTCTTTGTGGAGTACTGCAGTCCCAGATAGCTCTTAGAAAGCAGGGAAGATGAGTTCTCTCTTCCTGTCCACTGTCCACTGTCCAATATCCTCCCTACCCTGAGTCATTTTATGGACTTATGGGTGGAAAACCCAAGAAAAAAGAAATTTTAAAAAACAAACAAGAACACTATGTGATTTTGACAGCCTAAGGAGAGGAAAAAGGAATCAGTGAATCTAAGGAGGCTTTAAAAATTGACTATAGAGAGTAGGTTGGTAGAACCATGGAAAATGTGGGACTTAAGGTTGGAAGCCTAATTTTGAATCATACTTCAGATGTGTACTACCAGTGTGACTCTGAGCAAATCACTTACATTACCTCAGCTGCATTTTCTTCATCTATAAAATGGGATAATAGCAGCACCTACCCCATATGAGGTAACACATTGTAAAATGCTTTGCAATTCTTGAGATGCTATTTATCTTTTAAATATATTTAGTACACTAGTTATTTTTTTTAATAACCACAGGCATTCTAGAGTTACTTGCTCTGTGGGATACTAAAGTTTATTGTTGTTTTTTTACACAATAATATCTATCATAGCGGTTTAGCTGGCCACTGTGAAGAAAACCTGGATTCAAGTCTTGCCTCTGACCCAAAATGACTGTGTAACCTTAAACAAATCACTTAACTTCTCAATGCCCCCAGACTACTCTCTAAGACCAGCAGTTGGGAACCTGCAGGCTCGAGGCCACATGCCGCCTTCTAGCCCCTTGGGTTCAGCCTTTTGACTGAGCCCAAGTTTTACAGAACAAATCCTTTTATTAAGAAGATTTGTTTTGTGAAGTTTGGAGTCAGTCAAAGGGCCGCACTTGAGGACCTGGGGGCCACATGTGGCCTCAATGTGACGGTTCCCCACCCCTGCTCTAAGACTATAAGTTGCCAAATTGTGTTGATCTGCTTTGGTTGAAGGCACTTCTTCCCTGGGATACTCCCCTCCCCAAATTTTATTTTTATAATCACTATAATGGCAGGCAGCTAGATGATTCAGTGGATAGAGCACCTGGGCCTGGAGTCAGGAAGACCCAAGTTCAAATCCAGCATCAGATACTCACTAGCTTGTTACCCTGGGCAAGTCACTTAACTTCAGTTTGCTTTACTAGACTGGAGAAAGAAATGGCAAACCATTCCGATATCTTTGCCAAGAAAACCCCATGGACAGTATAGTCCACAGACTCATGAAGAGTCAGACGTGACTGAACAACAAAAATATAATGGAGATGGGGAGATGAGATTGGTATCCTGCCCTTCTTGTGTGGCTCAAATGAGATAATGAATATGTCAGTTTCGGCAAACTACAGAATCTTTATTTAAGTAAAAGGATTATTATGATATTTGTTTTTAGTTTGCTGAATGCTTTCAGCCATAATTGCATTTAATCTTCACAACCCTGTGAGGCAGGCAAGGTAGATATTCCCTTTCCCTTTTGCAGATGAGAAAACTGAGGCTCAGAGAGGTGAGATGGATTGGTAACTTTGACATCATAAGGTTAGTAAGCTGCAGAGGCCTGGTCTTCTGATCTCTCTCCACTATCCCACATTGTCTCTTGTAGTCTTGCAGTTCACATCTGGAGCCCTGATGTTGTCCTGTTATCTATAGAGTAAAAGGAAGCTCATTAACTGGTATGAGAAATGATGTGTGTTAAATGCTGGTTTAGCAGGACATCATAAATTAGGAATTCAGGCGCCTTGGTTAATGAAAGGTCTGTGAGAAGGGCTTAGTTTAGCATAACCAACAGAGGACCATTATAGAATTTCTGGGAAGGAAAAATCCTATGTCTATGGTCTATGATAAGAAGCAAAAACCAACATCTGGAAACAGGTCAATACTGAAACTCGGGAGATAGATAGGACCAGGAGAAAAAAATAGAAGGAGCAGACTTTTCAGAGCATGAAGACAAAGTACTCTGTCAGTCTCAGGAAAAAGGAGGGTCAATATGGTGGGACAGCAGAGTAGAGGGACATTTGTGTAAAGATGAGACCTGTCTAGATACTAGAATTATTGTTATGGTTAATAATGATAATTATTAAGAATAACATTATTCTGTTAATAACGATAATGAAAATAGTAACGATTATGATAACTAGCACTTTACAAGTATGATCTCATTTTATCCTCTTGACGGTCCTGGGAGGAAGGTGCTATTATTATTCCCATTTTATGAATGAGGAAAATGCATTTGATGGAGATTAATCACTTAAATGAGGCTGGATTTGAGCTCAGGTCTTCCTGACTCTAAGCCCAGCAGCCTATCCACTATCCCACCTAACAGGGGAAACTGCGTTTGCTTGTATGTATGTATGTATGTATGTATGCGTATATGTCTTTGTTGAGCAGAGGTGGCTAAAAGCATTGTAATCAGTTCCAGGTCACTTTGAAGTTGGAAAATGTTCTGGGAGGACTAGTAGATGTTATTTCTCATGGTATTAATAACTCAGAGATAAATAGTGAAGGTAAACAAAAGAAATCCCAGAAGTGTCCTTAATTTTTCCTGGTGTCTACTGCTGACTTTATTTCCTGTGCTTAGAATAGACATTTTATGGTAGAGAAAGGGACCTTTATAGCCAAATGACCCTTCCAGTCAATCTAGGAGATTAGCATCAGGTGATACTCGTTTTCCTGACCCCTGAGGTAAAGAGCTGGAGCTCTAAAGGGTGTGGGAACTGGGGAAGTATGGCTTTATTTTTCATTTTATTTTATTGATAAAACAAGCACACACACACACACACACACACACACACACACACACACACACACACACACACACACACACACACACACACACACACACACACACACACACACACACACACACACACACCCTATTTTCCTGCGTTGAAAAGGACAAAAATGGACATGTGGTTACCTGGTACCTTGGCATTTCCACAAAACACTTTCCATTCCCCTGCCCAGGCTGGAACATAGGGATGCTATCTACTCTTACCAGGAATGGTGCCCAGAGATTTTAGTAAAATTGATCATTTCTGTCTTCTTCCTGCCAAATTGATTCTTTTTATGTATCTTCCTACTTCATCCCATAATTTCTCTAGCTCCAAGCAGGCTGCTCGGCATATGTTTTTGTCTTTCCCTTTGCTACCCTTCTTCTCTTAAAGGAATTAATTTTATTTTTTATGAACTTGACAAGCATCAATAAACACAAATGTTTCCATATACAAAGAACAGAACAAAAGCATTACATATGAAACCAGGAATATGTTGCTTACAACTTGTTTAAAAATGATATATATATTATTCATTCATTCATTTATTCATTTACCTATTTGTTTATTGTATTTGACATGGTAATACCAACACTGTCCCACTTGTCTGTATTTCATTCTGAGCTTTTTTCTGTTTTCTTTGTGTGTGTGTGTGTGTGTGTGTGTGTGTGTGTGCTTTAATATTCTCACTGACACTTTTTCCTTTCCTTTTTTGGGGGGTAGAGGGCATCAATATCACTATTTCTCCTACTCTTCCACCTCTTCCTTCTTCCACAAAAAAGGCTTACCTTATAAAAAAATAAATATAGTTAAGCAAAACAAAACCACATGCTGGCCCTGTCTGAAAAAAAATATGTCTCATTCTGTACCTCTACTTTATCACCTCACTGAGAAGAAGTGAGAAGCAGGATTTATCATCCGGCCCCTGGAGTGGTGATGGGTCATGGATCATTGCTTCCTGTACAACATTGTAGTCATTGTGTAAATTGTTCTCCTGGTTCTACTGACCTTACTCTGTATCAGTTCATACAAGTCTTCTCAGGTTTCTCTGAATGTATCCTTAGTTATCATTTCTTATGACTTAATCATATTCAGCTACAATCATAAGCCATAATTTGTTTAAGCCATGCCCAAGTGATGAGCCCTCCCTTACTTTCAGTTCTTTCCACGACAAGATGTGCTGGTATGGCTATTTGGGGGATTTTTCCTTTCTTTCTTTCTTTCTTTCTTTCTTTTTTTTTGGTGATATATGACTGGTAGTGGTATCACTGAGTCAAAGTATGCATGGAATAGTGACCTTTTGGATGCAGCTTCAAATTACCCTCCAGACAGGGCAGCTAGGTGGCATAGTGGATAGAGCCCTGGTCCGGACATCAGAAGGACCTGAGTTCAGATTTGGTCTCAGACCAGATACTTGACACTTACTAGCTGTGTGACCCTGGGCAAGTCATTTAACCCCAATTGCCTTGCCAAAAAAAAAAATAGTAAAAAAAAATTACTCTCCAGACTGTCTGGACCAATTCATCGCTCTATGAATCGTGTATTGGTTTGCCCATCTGCCTGTAGCCCCTCCAATACCAACGTTCTGTCTTTTGTTACCTTTGTCACCTCACTGGATCTGTAGTGAACCCTCAGAATTTTAAAATTTTTCATTTCTTTCATTATGAGTGATTTGAATCCATATTTCATGTGGTTCTTAATAGTTTACAATTAATTTTTTGCTAACTGTTCATATCTCCTGGGGAGTGACTCTTGGTCTTAACTTGTGTCAATTCCTTATCTTTCCTGGCTATCAATATCCTTGTGGTTGCACTTTTCTCCCAGTCATATTTGTGAAAGATACCTTCATATATTTTCCTCGCTTTTTTTCTTATGATGTGACCTTTTATAATTGAATATTCATTTGGAACTTTTGTTGTGTCATATTTCATGTTCAACTCTTCATGACCCCATTTTGGGGTTTCCTTGGCAAAGATACTAGAATGTTTTGCCATTTCCTTCTCTAGTTCATTTTACAGGTGAGGAAACTGAGGCAAATAGGGTTAAGTGATTTGTCCAAGGTCATACAACTAGTAAGTGTCTGAGGCTGGATTTGAACTCATGAAGATGAATCTTCCTAATTCCAAGTCCAGTGCTCTACCCACTGTGCCACCTAACTGGAATTTATTGTGTTATATACAGATATACATACATATATATGCATATATATATGTGTGTGTGTGTGTGTGGGTGTGTGTGTGTGTGTGTGTGTGTGTGTGTGCATATGTATATATACTGGTCTGAACGTACCTTTTTTTTTTTTAACCAAAGTGCTTTCCAATTCTCCCAGAAGTTTTTGTCAAAAGGGAGCCCTTACCCAAGTAATTCGTATTTTCAAATTTATTGAACACTTATTTTTTGGGTTTGATTGTTTCAGATTCTGGCTTGTCTAGTCTTTTCTACTGATCTACCTTTCTAATTTTTTACCCAATATTTACTAGCTTTTATGATTATTGATCTATAATATAATTTGATGTCTATTCTATTCCCTTTTTGTTCTTATCCCCCCCATTCATTTTTTCCCTTCAGTTTCTAGACTTTTTCATCTTCCAAATAAATTTTGTTATTATTTTGCCTAAAAAGTAATTCCTTGGTAGTTAAACTGGTATGGCACTAAATCAGTAAGTTAATTTAGGTAACATCATCATTTTTACCATATTGACTAGCCCAACCGTAAACAAAGAATGTTCTTCAAACTGGTTAAATTTTTGAAGTATTTTGTAATTGTATTTATATAGCTTGAGTGTGTCATGATAGATTGACTCCCAGATATTTTATTTACTTTGTAGTAACTTTGAATGAAATTTCTATTTCTATTTTCCTCCTAGATTTTGTTGGCTATCTAGAAATGCTGATGCTTTGGGGGATTTATTTTGGGCTCTGCTACTTTACTAAAGATCTAAATTGTCTCAAGCGGTTTTTATGCTGGGGTTTCCTAAGAAAGTATTATACCCACTGTTGACACTATGTTCAGAAAGGGATGAAGCTAGTCCCTTCCTTGCCAGTTGTTGCTCAGTCATTCTGACTCTTTATGACACCATTTGGGGTTTTCTTGGCAAAAACATTGGAGTGGTTTGCCATTTCCTTCTCCAGCTCATTTTATAGATGAAGAAATCAAGGCAAACAGGTTTAAGTGATTTGCCCAGGGTCACATAGTGACTAAGTGTTTGAAGCCAGATTTGAACTCAGGAAGATGAGTCTTCCTGACTCCAGGCCAGGTGCTCTATCCATTGCACCACCTCTTTGCCAATACTTACATCTTTAATTTCTTTTTCTTGTCTTACTGCTATTGCTTCCATTTCTAGAATTAAGTGAAGTAAATAAGTCAATAGGTTATTTAACAAGAACTTACTATGTTCCAAGCACTGTTCTAAGTAAGTACTGGAAATAGAAAGAGAGAGAGAGAGACAGACAGAGAGAGAGAGGAAGAAAAGAAGGAAGGAAGGAAGAAAGAAAGAAAGAAAGAAAGAAAGAAAGAAAGAAAGAACCAAAGGAAGGAAGGAAGGAAGAAAGAACCAAAGGAAGGAAGGAAGAAAAAGATCAGAGTCTCTGATCCCAAGGAGCTCACATTCCAGTGAGTGGAGGAAACAACATCCAAACAGCTCTATAGACCCAAGCTATATACAGATCAAATGGGAGATGATCTCAAAGGGAAGGTACTAGGACTTGGGGGTGGGGTGGAGCCAGACTAGGAAGGTGGGATTTTAGCAGAGACTTGAAGGATACCAGGGAAGCCATTAGAGTGGGGAGTGGGGGCATCCTACTTTTACTGACCTCCTACTCTTATATCAACCTCTGTGGGAGAGCACTAGGAGAATGGAGGACAGAACAAGGAAAGATGGGAGAGGGAAAGAAGGAAGTTAGGTAAAGCTGAGAAAGGTCAAACAGATGTCAAAAGAAAACAGAAGCACGCCACCACATCCATGGACCCCATATAGTCTTCTTTTTTCTCTCTTCTCTTTTTTCTCTAGCTTTCATTTTTGAGTGGAGAGATTGTCAGATATGAATAAAAGCAATGGTATTTTTCTAAAAACATGTGTTACTGATAAGAATTAAATGGGTAGGGTGTTAGGGGAGGAGCAGACAATTCTGAAAAATTGGAGAAAAAATTGTTATATATTACCATATTGGCCTGACTGTATTGACTGCACTTTCTCTTCAAATCTGACATTTAAAAATCTAAATATGATCTATAATCTCCTATATTGTAGATGCATGCAATAAAGATGAAAATATTTACTCAATGAAAAAATTTACTCAATATTGAGTAAAAATCATTACAGATGAGCAGAAAGAAATGAAAAAATACTTTCACAATAATTTTTAAAAATTATGGTAAGTATATAATTTTCAGTGTCTTTTTCTGCCTATACGTAGGTTTTTTAAAATTTCAAATCTCATTTTTGAGATATGGCTTATATTCAGATGAATAAAATATCTTTGGATTCGAAGATGACCTTCCACAGTCCAGTCTCATTTTGTAGTTTTGTTTCTCAGCCTTCTAACGTGCTGTCATGTCATTGTATGTCACAGTTATTGTGTGTGTTTCATCCCTATATTGGACTATAAGCACTGTGAGAGGGCCCATACAGTAGGCCCTTAGTAATTGTTTGTTAAATTGCTATAGTGATGGAAGATGAAAAAGAAAATATGGGAGCTATTGGTTTTAGATAGATATAATTTACCCTTATTAAAGAAAGGTTCATTTATCCTCATGCTTTTTAATTTTTTTTTAACAAAAACCAGTATTGTATTTCACCAAAAATACTTTTCTGTATCTATTGATATAATCATGTGATTTTTATTATTTTTGTTATTAGCAATTGTTCTGTTTGTGATTTTCCTAATATTAAACCAACTTTGCATCCTTGGAATAAATCCAATTTGGCCTATAATCTTTTTCATATGTTGCTGAATCCTCTTTTGCTAGCATTTTTTTTCAATATTGTACCAAAATTCATTAGGAATATTGGTCTATAATTTTCAGTCTCTGCTTTTTCATAAGTCAACAATAACAAGCATTAATTAAAAATCTACTGTATGCCAGAAAATGTGATATTTAATGGGAATACAGACATAAGCAGAAAGAAAGGCAGTTCTGCCTCTAGGAGCTTATATTCTAATAGAGGAAGACACATAAAAAGAAAGAAGAGAGGGGAAGAGCTACCAATGTGATGGCATGGTAGAGAAAGTCCAGAGTGCATCCCAGAGTGAATGAAGACATGGCTGACCTGGGTGTTTTCCTTGAAACGGAGACTCTGGGTGGATCCAGCTAATCAGAGAAAGACTATAAGGGTTTTCACACATGTCTAACCTCTGTACTGTTGTTTCCTTTTAGAATCTTCCTGCCCTGCTCTGCCTATTCATTTGCTACTTATCCATGCCAATTTCAAAATCTGCTTCCTCTCTAAAGTCTTCTCTGTCCTTCTCTGACCACCAGATTTCAAATCAGAGGATGTGGGTTCAAATCTAAGCTCTTATACTTACTATCTGTATGTTTCCTTGCAAAACTCTCATTTCTTTTTTTTTTTGAGCATCAGTTTCCTCAACCATAAAATGAGGGGATTGAATGAATTGATCTCCAAGGATTTTTCCCATTTCTAAATGCTATAATTCATTCTGATTCCCACTGGGGACATAAATCCTTAAGTATTCAGCATCTATCATATGTTGCTTTGTATTGTATCATTGTAGTTATTTTTGCCAAATATGATTCTCTAATCCAGACTGCTATATCTTAGAAACTAGGGCTTACCCCATTTCTTTGTATGTATCCTAGCACATAGTACAGAGCTTGAATATTATGTAATAGGCTCTCAATAAATATTTGTTGGCGATGACTTCCTTAGCTCATAGTGTAGATGAAGGTGAATATCTTTGTAGCCTTTCTGTTAAAACCAGGGAGGCTCTCCTTGGCTCTGTCATTAATTATATGTGTGACCTTGGACAAGTCATTAAACTCTCTGGGCTTCAGATTTTTCTGCCATAAAATGAGAATGTTGGATTAGATGACCTCTGGGGTTCCTTCAAGCTCTAAATCTGTTTCTAATATCCTGCTGTACATCTAGTGCCCGATAGAGTCATCTTAGACTCTTGTCTCTTCATCTTCCATATCTATCTAGCCATTTTCTATCTGTCCTATCTCTACAACACCTTTCCCATCTATCCCTTCCTTTCCACTTACACAGCTACCAGCCTAATTCAAGTCCTTCTCACCAATTACTTGGTGTTGGTGGGGTGAGGGGGTCTGACACCAGTCCAGGTTCTAGTTTGAGACAAAATAAGTCGCTGAACAATTAATAAAAGCAGATTTACTTTGTCCTAACGTATTAAGGATATGCAACCAGGGGACAGGGTCACTTAGTTCCTGGGAACATGGTCCCTCTGTCTCCATATGGCCTCTTGACTCTAGGAGAGAAGGCAAAGTAACTCACTGATCTCTTCTGGACTTACTCATAACACCCTGACATCATGGCAAAATCCACTTCCTCAGATAAGTCCAATCAGCAATGATTTATGAAGTGCTTATTATGAGCCAGGTACTGTTATTGTATTTGGAAATGGAGAGACAAATCCCCTGCCTTCAAGGTGCTTACATTCTACTGAGAGTGAAATAGCATGGACACAGATAAGTAAATATGAAACATATGTCACGCTAATATAAGGTAATTGAGGTGAGACTCTACTAGCTGAGGGGAATTCTGAAAGACTTCCTGTTGTTTATAAATGAGATAGAAATGATTTGCTACTGAAGTTGAGAATTGTCTCAGTACTGTATGAAAGCTATTCATTAGCATCGATAGTCAAGGACCTGGGATTTTGTAGTTATGGGGACTCTTTCCACCAACCAATCTCTAATATCAGTTTTAGATAATTATAGGAATCATCTACTATGTGCCGGGCACTTTACAAATGCTATCTTACTTGATCTTCATGACAACCCTGAGAGGTAGGTGCTATTATTACTCCCATTTTGCAGTTAAAGAAATTGAGGTTAAAGAAAACAGAGGTTAAATGACTTGCAAGGTCATGTAGCTAATTAAGTGTATGTTTCCTTAGGGTGTATGAGGTATTCAGAGAGGATTAGCATCTCTAGTGTGAGGGTTTGCTGAGCCCTTTTCAGGGCTGCTCATCCACCTTTGGTGTCAACCTTCACCTAACTCTCACTTTTGACTCCAAGAAGCTGTAGCAGGTGAAGTGGCCACACCCCAGTAAAATCGTCTCTGCATATGGGCTAAACCAGGTTGAGGGTAACTGACAGACTTTAAATCCATTGTGAGTTAAGATGGTGTCTTCCTTAAGCCTGGGTGGATGGGCAGATGAAGACAACTTATTCCAATGGCCATGAAGGTGGACGTGGAGTGCTTAGAGCTTGGTCAGACATTGAAGTTGCCAAGGTCATCCACTGCATCCTGAGCTGTCATTGGTTGTCATGATTTTTATCTTGCCACTGGATTTTGATGACTCTAGAAGAGAGAGTAAGGTTGACGGCTTTGTATAATTCTGCTGCACTTCAATCTAATTCACACATGAGTCAGGACATCACATATGATGTTACTGGTGCAAGTCAAGACATCATCTCATGATGTCATTGATCTTCTTTGAAAAGAAAGACAAACAGCAACTAGTTATGTGTCTGAGGCCGGATTTGAACTCAAGTTTTCCTGACTTGAGAGCCAATGTTCTACCCACTGCACTACCAGCTGCGTTGGGTTCTTAGAGAAGCTTGAGACTTAGAGTACTTAAGTGACTTGCCCTTACCTTTGGAAGTGTCAGAAGCAAGGGCCACATTTGAACTCAGGTCTTCCTGACTCCAAAGTCTAGCACTAGTTTTAGAGATTAGTCTGAGGCTCAGAGAGATTAAGTTATTCTCCTTTGGCCACAGAGATATTACGTGTCAGAGGTGGTGATTCAAACCCAGACTTTTCTGATCCTAGAACTAGCACACTATCGACTATACCTGGTTGCCCTTCTGTTTATGAGAAAATGTAAGAAATGACTAAAGAGGAACACTTGAGGTGCTCAAATAGTCATTATTGAGGGGAAGTAGATTTCTCCTATGCCAGAAACTTCCCATCTTTCTATTATGTGATGCTTTATGGAGAGGAGTCATAGGCTGATAGAGTTTCAGAGAAACTTAGACACGATCTAGACCAATCCTCTCATTTCATAGATGATAAGAATGAGGGGAAGGGACTTGCCTAAGGTCACAGAGCTGGTTAATTCGCTAGCAGGGAAGAAAGACATCTAGTTCAATTTATGTAAATGTATTTTGGTAAATACTAATTTATAATGGTTGGGGCATTAACTGGAAGACTCATGGTATGATTGCTGATGAGTTTGAACCCAATCTTCTGGGGAGATCATTGCATAAGAAAATAGGAGAAAATTAGAAGGGAGTCAGGAAGCCAGAGGAGAGGGGCAAGCAATGACAAGTGAGTGGATTGGGCAGGTCAGAAAAGTGTAGGGGTTTGGATTCAATCTGGGGTTTGGATATTAGGGCCCTGAATTGAAGCTGGGGCAGAATCTGGGGACTCAAAAAGAAGGGAGATTATTTCCTTGGTGACCAGGGTGACCCAGAGGAGTAAAGGTTGGGGCTAGATGAGACTAGGAAATAGGGACAGAAGGCATTTTTCCTGGAAGACAAGGCAGAGGGAACCTGGGCCAGGAGGAGCTGATTTTGGGCATCTGACAGAGCAATTCAGAGTTAAAGAGATCTCATGGACCCTTTATGACTGGAAGGAATCTTAGCTATCATCCCTTCCTTCTTAGAGACTGAGGAAATGGAGTCCTACAAAAAAAGAAGCAGCTTGCCTAGTGTTGAACAGTGCTTTTAAATAGTTAAACATCAAGAACCTTTAAGAACCATGCCTTAGAGATCATCTAATCCAATGCTTTCTTATTTTGTACCTGAAAACAATTGAGGTCCAGAGAGTTGGGGTGACTTGTCCAAAGTCACACAGTGAATTAGGGTCAAACTGTGGTCCAGAACTTTGTTCTCTTGAAACTCATCTTAAGAGTTAAGTTTTTAAGATTTGCCTAAGCTCGATAAGGCTGAATTCTGAGGGTGAATCTTTATCTCATTGACTTTCCACTTAGTAAAATGGAAAGAAACTGGTTTTGGAGTCAGAAGACCTGTGATGATGGAGCAAGTTGCTTAAATTTTCTGAGTACTTTATAAATGTCATTTCAATTTCAATAGTTCACCCATGAAATAAGAATATTATTAATTATGGTATTTACCTCTTAAAGTGGTTGTAAGAAAAGTGTTTTGCAAGCCTTAAATGCCATTTAAATCTAAGTGTGTACACTGAAATTCCTCACCCTGGAGTCTCACTCATACTTTGCATTCTACAAGATTAGCCTGAATGTGGTAGTGCTGATGGCTCACAAGTGAGGAGAATTACCATCATGCCAGCCAGCTTCCTTGCATCTGCCTATGGGAAAGTTTTTCTTCCCCAAAGGCAAAATTCAATTCTACAAGCATTTATTAAACACCTATTTTGGACCCAGATGACTCTGGGGAAGAGAGTGAGGCTGATGACTTTGCACAGTCCTGCCTCACTTAAATCCAATTCATTTGCAAGTCAAGACCACCCTCCTGATGTTATTGGACCTCTCTGAGAATGAAGGATAAACAACAATCTATGGGCTAGGCACTGTATTGAGCACTGGGGCTACAAAGACAAATATGAAATAGTCCCTGCCTTCAAGGAGTTTCTATTTTATCAAAGGAAACAGCATATATATATATATATATAAATAAGAGAATATAAAATATGTTCCAAGACACCACAAAGTAATTGGAGGGGGTTAGCAATGGAAGGTATTGGGACAGATTTCTTCTATCTGGTGGGATGAAGCTGAGATTTTCAGGAAGCTAGAGATCTTCCAAGGTGGAGAGGAGGAGGGAGTGCATTCTAAGTATGAAGGATGGAGGATGGAATGTTGGGCATGGGAAGTGACAAACAAACCAGTTTGGTTGCAACATAGAATACGTGAAAGAGAGAAGTGTATGCAATAAGCCTGGAGAGATAGATTGTAGCTAGATTGTGAAGGGTTTTAAAAGCCACATGGAGAAGCTTATATTTTGTCATGGAGGCAATAGATTACCCCCTGAAACAGGGATGAGACCTCGTTGGACCTGTGTTTTAGGAATATCAATTAGATATCAGGGTGGAGGGTAGGTTGAAGATGCTAATGACTGTAGGAAGGAAGACTGCTTCAAGGGCCATCCTAATAATTCAGATGCCACTTCCTCCATGAAGTTCTCCCTGTACTTTTGGTAAAAATAATCTCCCCCACTCAGACTTTCTTAAAGTACTTTGCTGGGACTCTCCTTGGCTCCTAGAACATCCTACCTTATAGCACAGTTATTTTTGTGCATTTCTTATGCCCCCTGTTACATTGTAATAATGATGATAAAATATATAATATGATAATATTACAGTTATCTGTGTGCCTTTCCCATATCCCTTGTTGTATAGTAGCAAAAACAATAATGGTATATGTAATAATAATAATAATATCATAGTTATCTGTATGCATTTCCCACATCCCCTGTCATATTGTAATAACAATGATAATTGATGATGATGATACATGGCATTCACATAGCTTTTTGAGGTATGCTAAGTTCTACATATGTTATTTGATTTGGTTCTTACAACAAGCCAATGTGGTAGTCATTATAGGTATTCTTATCTCCATATTATAGATAAAGAAACTGAGGCTCATGATGCCTTCTGCAGGTGACCTTTTTAGAGTCTCTGTCTCACCTCTGCTCCTAGCTATTAGTGCCTCTCCCACTTAGTTTACCTTCCATCTACTCTCTATGTACCTTGCATGTATTTATGTATTTATATTGTCTCTCCCATTAGTATATAAGCTTCTTGAGGATAGACTGTTTTTGCTTTTTCTTTGTAGCCTTAATGCTTAATACAGTACCTGGTAGATATTAAATATATGCTTAATGAATGTTCATGGACTGATTGGCCATGATCACACAGTTAGTAAATACTGAAGGCAGGATTTGAACCTAGGTCTCGCCTGTCTCTCATATTCCGTTCTCTTTTTTTTTACTCTATTCTGCTTCCATACTGTTTCTGTATATACAAGTGTTCTTAACTTTGTTTGTGGAGTGGTCTCCTTGGCAATCTGGTGAAGCCTAGGGACTGCTTCTTAGAGTAACGTTTTTAAATGAATAAAATACTTAGCATTACGAAGGAAACTAATTATGTTGAAATACAGTTATAAAATATTTTTTAAAAAGAAGTTCAGGGCCCCATATTTATATGCTTTTTTTGAGGATAAGGACTGAGCCATTTTTTAAAAAATCCATCGGCTTTTCCATCTCCTTTTCTTCTGTTTCTCACTTAGCGCAAGGCTTTGCACATAGTAGGAACTTAATACATACGTGCTTGCTTAATTGAATTGAATTGACTTAGTTGAACTGAAGTCAAAGAAAGATACAAGTGACTGAAGGCCAAAGCAGGGAATCACTTGTTAGGGAGCCATATGAGCCAAAGCTAACAAATATTTGTGGGGAATCTCTTCTGTACAAAGCTATGTGCTGGGGAGTGGGAGGGGATGGGGAGGGATCTGGGGACACGTACTGTAAATGGTGTGGGAAGAAATGCAAAGTCAGCTAGGCAAATTAAAGTCCAAAAGGGGTAGAGAAGATAAGCCTGGGAGTGGGGGTGGGAGGGAAGAAGAGATTAGAGGCTGTCTTCTGTCAGGGACAGTCTGGTTAGCTTCCAAGCCAAAAATGAAGATAAATTTAGAGCATGATAGGGAACCAACCAGGTGAAGGTTTAAGGGAAGGGCTGTTCTGTCTAAGGCAGTATGTGCTCTATCAACCCTTCACTTTCCAAAGCACTTTGTCTGACCCACTGAATCTGCTCACCCAGAAGATGCTTCAGGAACCAAAAAAGGGCTCCTATTTAGACCAAAATATGTTCATCAAATGCCCACTTCAGAGTTAATTTGCAGAAGATATGAATTAAACCTCTGTTATGAATGTGTGACATACTGGCAAGACCCAAGGGCCATGAATCAGGTAACCAACCTACTGCTCTGGTCCCAGCATTGCTATATGACCTTGGGTGAATCTGTTAATTTCTCTGAGTTTCCATTTCCTCATCTGTAAAATGGGAATAATATTATCTTTGTGTCATTAGTAATAATGTTTATCAACACAGTAGATTGAGATCCAGCCTTAGAGTCAGAAAGACCTGGGTTCAAGTCTGGCCTCTAATGCATATTAGCTATGTGCCCAAGGAAATGTTGCTTAATCACTTAGTGACCCCACACAGCTCTTGAAAACAAGAAGTTACAGACATCTGTGATTGCAAAGGAGAGTTATACACAAATCAAGAAAATCACAGGTCCAGACACCCTTTCCCTACCTTCATTCCCCTCCCCCCCAAGAAACAACTTCAGAGTACATCTGTAAGAGGCAGTGTGGCCCAGTGTAAAACGTGTTAGACTTCGAGTCAGGAGGACCTGGGTTCAGACTTTGATAACCACTAATTGTGTGACTTGTACATTGAAAATTTAATTAACAATTAATTAATTGCAAACCAATTAACCTTTGAGTCTCCATTAACTCACATGTATAGTAATATTGATAAGACCTATCTTACAAGTCTGTCAAAATCGCAAGAGATAATGTCTGTGCAGTGCTTTGTAAACCTAAAAGTGCAATATAAATTATTATTACTCTGTATTTTGACAATTTAGAGAGTATCTGCCATCCATGGTTTGCTTACCAGCGGAGAAAGAAAACCAGGCAGCATTAAGTGACTTTCCTGTGAGCCACACATCAAGCCAATGACAGCCCCCAGCATAGACTTTTCTGACTTTTTTTTTTAATGAGAGACAAAAGACTAGAGGGAGAAGATCCATTTTGTGCTCAGGTTACCCAGAATTATAGAGTTTCAGAAGTGAAAGGAACCTGAGGGATTGTCTTGTCTAAACCCACCACTCTACAGTGACTCAGTGATACAAGATGCATGCAGCCAAGTAGAGACAGCCCTGGGGGTTAGAACCCTGAATCTTCTAGCTCCTTGTTCATGATTTTCCCCACTCTGCCAATGTTGAGTCTAATCTCAGTCCACTGCAGACATAAACTCTATAGGAAGGAAGGAAGGAAGGAAGGAAGGAAGGAAGGAAGGAAGGAAGGAAGGAAGGAAGGAAGGAAAGAAGGAAGGAAGGAAGGAAGGAAGGAAGAAAAGAAGCATTCATTAAGCATCTACAATGTGCCAGGTGGGATAGCTAGTTGGCACAGTGGTTAGAGTGCTGGGTCTGGGGTCAGGAAGACCTGAGTTCAAATCCAGCCTCAGACACTTACTAGCTGTGTGATCCTGGGCAAGTCACTTAACCCTGTTTGCCTCAGTTTCCTCATTTGTAGAATGAGCTGGAGAAGGAAGTGGCAAACTATTCTAGTATCTTTGCAAAGAAAACCCCAAATGGGGTCACAAAGAGTCAGACACAACTGAACAACTACAATACGTGTCAGGCACTGTGCTAAGTGCTTTACAAGTATTATCTCATTTGATCCTTACAACAACCCTGGGAAGTAGGTACTAGTATTTTCTTCATTTTACAGTTGAGGAAATTGAAGTAGACAGTCCAGCTAATAATTATCTGAGGTTGGATTTGAACTAAGATCTTCCTAACTCCAGGACTGCTTTCTATCCACTGTTCCACCTAGCTACATCTAGAGGCAGAAAGTAAGCTGACCATTGAAGTTAACATTTTTTCTATGGTGGAGACAATAAAAACTGAGTATTTGGTCAAATTTTTATTTCTTCCCTTGCAAACATGTTATCCTGCAAACGATAAAGGTCTACGAGAGTTGGCAGGCAGAGTTGAGTGTGAAAGCTTTCCCCAGGGCTGGTTTCTCTATTTTAGAGTCAAGTGCGGCTTGGAAGAGAGTCAACTGTCTTGTGTAAACAGCTCATGGTTATGAATGCCCAGGCTCTCTGAAGGGAAATGTCAAGGTGATTAAGAAGGGATCATGGAAAGTATCTCTCTCTGTAGCAGTGCATGTCTCTGCATGTGAGCATGTCTGTGGCTTGGGGGGACCCCGGTCTGGCGTCTACTTTTTCGAAAAATGTTTTCCCCAGAGATCACTGTGACCTCAATAGAAACTTTGAAAATAGGAAAAAGGTTAGGAAGAAATTACGAGTGAATTGAGAAAAGCATCCAGATTCAATCTGGCCAAAACGGACCAACTATTGTGTACCATTGGTCACACTACTTCTTTGTCTGGGATTCCCTACTCTTCATCCCCCCCCCACCTACCCCTTCTTTTTTTTTAAATCACTCTATGGCCTCTTGAAGTCTTCTCTGTTTTCCAGTGACCAGCTCAAATACCATCTCCTTAATCAATCAACAAGTATTTATCATGCATCTACTGCTGTGCCAGGTGCTAGAAATACAAACCACAGAAATTAAGTGGTACCTGACCTCATGGAACTTACATTCTATCTTGGGAGGGAAAATGAGCATAGAAAAGTAAATATGGAATATGCACAAGATAATGTTGGGAGGGGCATTAACATCTGGGAGATCAGGAAAGGCTTTCTATACTAGAAGATGATGCCTGAACAGAGTTTAGAACAAGGGTGGGGAACCTAGGGATGTAAGCCGTATGGTACATAAAGTTTGTAGAGCTCTTACTGTGCCTTTCTTGTTCTGATTTTTCTGAATGTTCATTTGTTTGTTTGTTTTTCTGACTGGCTTATCTTTTTTCCTTCTGGAGTCATGCAGATAAGCCCTAAACATCTCTCCTTGGTCCTCTTTTCAATTATCAAATGAAATAATATTTGTAAAGCACATGGCAGAGAGCCTGGCATGTAGTAGGCATTTAATAAACGCCTGTTCCCTTCTCCTCTCCGCCCCCCCTCCCCAATCCTTGATCTCATCTCATTTTTTTTGAGGAGGACAAGTGGGGTTAAGTGATTTGCCCAGAGTCACACAGCTAGTAATTGTCAAGTGTTTGAGGCTGGATTTGAACTCAGGTCCTCCTGACTCCAGGGCCAGTGCTCTATCTACTGAGCCACCTAGCTGCCCCAATCTCACCAACTCTTAAAACTTCCTCATGAATGGTTGGGGCAAGGTGACCTCTAAGGCCCCTTTCCTCTCAAAATCTATAATCCTAGTATTATTCATGCTAGTACCTGGCACTTTGTTCCTTTCTGCGCCCCAGACCAATATCTCCTAATGCAGGCTAGACATATCAATTTGATTCAACACTAGGTGTTTACTGTGTGTAAAGTATGATGGTATTGGGAGATAAGGTTTAGATAAGATAGAGTCTTCACCTTCATGAACCTGGATGTTTGTTTCACCAGCAGTTCTAACTGAACGTGCTCAGAGGGTTGTTAGGCACCTCTGTTTAATGTGGTCTCTAGTTCTGTCCATGGTACCATCAATCTCCTGATAACTGAGTCACTCATCCTTGACTTCTACCCTCCCTCTTCCATATTCGGTAGTTTGGTTTTTAAAGTCCTTCATAACCTAGCCCCTACCTACCTACTCAGTATTCTTGCACATTACATTCTTGCCCTTACCCTTATCCCCATATCCTCTTCGATGCAGTAACACTGGTCTTTTGCTATTGGTTGCGAAAGACATTCCATCTTCTGACTGTGCTTTTCCACTGACTCTGTCCTATGCCTGAAATGCTCTCCTTCCTCATCTCTGCCTTCTGGCTTCCTTCAAGTCTTAGCTAAAATCCCACCTTCTACAAGAACCTTTTCCCGATCCTCCTTAATTCTAGTGCCTTCCCTCTGCTGACTCTTTCCAACTGATCCTGTTTGTAGCTTGTTTGTACATCATTGTTTGCATGTTTCCCATTAGACTGTGAACTCCTGGAGGGAAGGGACTGGGTTTTTTTTTTCCTGCCCTGCTTTTTGTATCTCTAGCACTTAGCACAGTGCTTAGAGCATAGTAGGCACTTAAAAAATGCTGTTGACTCATTAAGGTAGCATGGCATAGTGCATAGAAGCCTGACCTTGCAGCCAGTATGGCTGGGTCCACATCCCCCTTCTGACATATTGTGACCCTCAGTAAATGACTTAATCTCTGAGTGTTCCAGCGAACTCTCTAAAACTACAGGTTACAGAGAAAGCCTGCAGTGGAAAAAAGCTTCCTCAGTGTCTACGCTGATGAAATCAGAGGTCTGATTCTCACTCTTATATTAAATTTAATACAAAAGTAACGAAACTGCCAAGCTTGTCTATGTCTCCTCAGATTCATTTTGCTTTCTTCTGTATATTTTAAATGTTTCATTGATGTTCTTTTCTTTCTTTTTTTGTATCGCTATCATTACCTCTTCACTCCCCCTAACAATATTCCCCCCAAATGAAAGCTTTCCCTTATGACAGATAAATATAGTCAAGCAAAATAAATTCACACATGAAAATACATGTCTCATTCTGCAAATCTTATCCATCACCTTTCTTCCAAGATAGGGGCAATAAGATGCTTAGCATTTGTCTCCAGGAAAGATTGAAGATAAGTATGATAGTTTACCTATTTATATATGTAGAATTTTAAATTAATGAGTTGCTTTTCTGAGCCATGAATGTATACATACATATATATATATATATACACACATATACATATATGTATGATCACATACACATGTTTATATGACTTATAGTTCACTTAAGCTCCTTAAGAGTAGGAACTGTTTATATTACCACCACCTAGTAAAGTACTTTGTATGTGGTAGGCCTGAAATAAATAATTCATCAAATGATTACAAACTACTTACATAGTTTGAAATTAACCCAATTGCCCTTTTGGGTGCATCCATGTACCTTACTTTAAAAATGACTCATACCACCTGAGATTCCCCAAATTCCATCAGTTGGCAATGTTACTCTCGTAAAGAAGTGGGACCTTCAGGAATTTTTATAATAGTATTTGAACATATAATTTTCACAAAAGTGACACTTTTGTGTCATTTCATTTCTTCTCTTGAGTGCTAGAGATACAGAGCAAAAGCAGTTCCTGTCCTCAGGGATCTTACATTCTAGTTGTGACACAACTTACATATAAATGGATAACATCAAGTGAGATTAGAGACACTCAAGTTTAAGTGGTCCAAAGGGGGAAGATCCCATTATGAATTACCAAAATAGGTCTTAGGTCTGAGGTTAGTCAATTAATCAGTCCATCAATAAATATCTATGAAGCCAGCATTTGCTTTGTGTCAAGTTCAGTGCTTAATAAAGGGGTGTGTGGGATGCTCAGGGAGGAGTAGCGCCTCTGGTGTGAGGCCTCACTGGGCCCTTTTCAGGGCTACTCATCCACCTTTGGTATCCACCTTTACCCAACTCTCACCAGTGGCTCCAAGAAACTGTAACACGAGCAGCAGCCACACCCCAGGAAAACTGACTTGGCAGACAGGCTCAGCCAGGTTGAGGGGAACCAACAGGCATCAAACCCCTTGGTGAGTTAGGGGAGCTTCTGCCCCAAGTTTGTGAAAACTTCCCTTGGTAGAATGAGCAGATGAAAACAGTTTGTTCCAATAGCTGTGAAGGCAGCTGAAGCAGGTGCTGTGGAACGCCTAGGGCTTGGTCAGGCATTGAAGATGCCTAGGCCATCCACCGCGTCCTGAGCCATGACCAGTCATCTTGACTTTTGTTCTGCCACTGGACTTCGTTGACTCTGGAAGGCACAGCGAGGCTGACAACTTCATGCAACTCTCTTCACTTGAATCCAGTTCATTTGAGTCAAAACATCACCTCTTGATGTCATTGATCCTCTTCAAAATGAAGGACAAAACATTAATAGGGATACAATAAACACACACACACACACACACACACGTATGTATATATGTATGTATGCACACATACACATATACATACATCCATATATACATATATGTAACTAGATGCACACGAGATACACAGACTGGATGGAATGCAACCTTCGAAATGAAAGACACTACAAACTGGGGGAACCCAGAAGGACTCTTGCAAAAAGAGGCATTTGGCCGAGTCTTGAAGGAAGCCAGGGATTCTCAGAGATGGAGGTGAGGAGGGAAAGCATTCCAGACTTGGGGAAATGGGAAAGGATGGAGGGAGGGGAGAGTCAGTGTAAAGGCAAGATCAAAAAGGGGAAATGTGATTGGGGAGTGGGGTGGGGTAGGGTGGGGTGAGGGACCCAGGGAAAAATTGGAACCAGCAAGAGATCAGCTTGAGAGAGATAGAACAGAACTCAAGATCACTTGGCTCAACCTCTTGCCCTGCAGGCAGAGCTGTGCTTAAATTTTTCCAGAGAAAGGTGTGGGTCCTATTTTTAGGGTTCTTCAGTAGCCTAACCCAGTTTTCTACTCAATCAGATTTCACAAGCAAAGCCCTAGACAGATTGTTCTGATTTGGATGTTTTCAAGGCCAAAATAGGACCTGCTCTTATCAAAGGCCCCTAATGATTATTATTAGTACTGCTTCTGCAGCTCACTTTGATCCTAAATGTGCAGCTCGGGATCTCTGGGCTTTATCTTGGGTTCCGTTCTTCCTGTGTTGGGCAAATATTTGATTTCCTGTATAGTGCCTTAAAAGAGCTTTCTACCTTGAGAGTGAAAGGGGCACAGTGTGGATCCTAAGTCACCTCACCAAGAAAATAAGGGGAAAGGACCTGGCTTATTATAGATCAAAAGGTCCTGCAGGGTGATCTCTTCCAGCAGAGGACTTCCTTCCCTTCTCTGTCTAAGATGGGAGTGGGGACAGAAGCCAGTGTCTCCTCCCTCTCAAATAGTCTCTCAAAAATCCACCCCAAGAAGGGTCATCCCCATAGTTCTTCTTTCTCCAGTGTGACTCTCCACATTGTTCTAACTTTTTAAAATAAGATGAAGAAATCTCCACAGAAAGTTACTCTCTCCTTGTCACCTGAACACGCCTTTCAACCAGTGTATAATGCATGTTCGTATGTTTGCATGCATATATGTATACATGTATTGGCATATCTATGGATGTATATTTATGTCTATGCATGTAACTATTTATATGTCTATGCATTTATCCATCCATGTATGAATATATGTACATATGTATGTATGTATTCATCTGTCTGGCTATTTTTCCATATATTTATTTATCTAGCTAATCATTCATCTATCCAGGTGTGTGCTGGAACCAGCTCTAGGGTTTCAGGGAACAGATTGTTAAATTTTCAGTATGAACACTTATAATTCAGAAACCAGCAAATGATACAAATAAAGGCTTGATTTGTTGTTTTGTTCTAGACTTAAGAAAGTGATGGAAAAATGTGGATAATGCTGGTTAAACTTAAAAGAGTATCTTGTATACATTTTCCCCTTGAAAGCCAATTGTTAAACATCAACCAATATACTGCTTGATGTATCTATCTTATTTATCTATGAATGTATGTAAGTATACATTGATAAACGTATCTATTTTTGTATCTATATATTTCTTCTCTTCTCTCTGTCTCAGTCTCTCTGTCGATTTTGCTCTATCTGGGCTAATTAGGTGGTACAATGGACAGTGTTGGACTTGAGTCAGAAAGATCTGGGTTTGAATCTGGCCTCAGACACTTAATAGCTTCGTGACTGAGCAAATCACTTAACTTCTCTTAGCTTCACTTTCTTCATCTATAAAATGCAGATGATAATAATAAAATCTTAAAGGGTTGTTGAAAGGATCTAGTGAGGTAACATGTAAAGTGCTATGCAAACTTCAAAGTGCTATATTAATGCTGTCTATTGATCCATATGCCTCTCTCTTTGTCTCTGTCTCTCTCTCTGTCTCTCTGCTCTCTCTCCAAGCATTTATTAAGGGCTTATTATGTGCCATGCGTCATGTTAAATCCTAGGGATAAAAAGAAAGGCAAAAACAATTCTTGCCTTTAAGAAGCTTACCTTTCAATGGAGGAGACAACATGTGAATAAATGGGTATATGCAAGATATACAGACACACCTTACTATTGTTCTAATGAGTTGACAATCAGAGTAAATGATGGGGATTGGAGCCACTGATCAAAAGAAGCATACACTAAATACTGTGGAGGTTAATGGAGCTGGCAAGAGCTGAGTCTTTAATGGAGCTCCCTTTGCCAGGCCAGACCTCCTGTGTTTGAGATGTATTGACGAGGTGAGAAAATGTGGTTTACTGAATGGGAAGGACAGAACCCTGAATCCTATTCTTAGTTCGGTCATTTATTCACTCCAAAAGGACGAGCTTGTCCTAGGCTATTTTATGTGTTCATTATTCTAGCCAAAAGGGGGCTCCTAATCTACATCTCTTTAGTAGAACCATCTAGAGAAAAAAAGGATTTGCCTATCTTTAGCAGAAGGATGTAGGGTTAGATATGAACATTACTTTATTAAAAACTGGATTCATTTCTTCAGAGACATTTTGCAATATTCCTCCCTAGAGATGTTTAAAACTAGGAAATACCCTAATCAGTCTAGGATTAGATACAGTTCTGTCTAGTGGTAGGGGGAAGGACTAGATGGTCCAAATGACCTTCCTTTGTCCTTTCCAGTCTATTAATTTTCAAAGGATTAATCTGATAATGCAAGCAACTTCTTTGACCTCCTAGATGAAAGAAATGCTAAGCAAATCAAAAGCATATACAGTGTTATCATTCAGGTTTCATGAGGGCTAAAAGGAGGAGGGAAGATAATTAGAAGGGAGTATATGATTTGGGGAAGGGATCCGGGGAATGATGTTAGAGATGACATAAAGATTCTTGTTGTCCTCGGATGAAACATTCACATAGAATTGTTCCATCGACATAGTATGTTTTGTAAATCTTCAAAGACTCCTGTTCAGGATGGCTGCTGCCTGGTGACTTCTCCAAATGGAGCAACTCACTAGATGTGTTCACCAGGCCCCTGTATCTCAAGGTATAAAAGCACTAGTAGTCTCCCTGACTTGGAAAAAAAGGAGCTGTGCCCAGAGGCATCTGCTGAAGTAAGGCCTTCGGGAACAGCCAAAGTCCCTTTTTTCCTGGAGTGGGAGTTTGAATATCCACTAGCTACCAATTCTCCAGGTATTGCCCCTTCTACAGCCTCTAAGCATGAATAGGTACAAAGGTCCCAAACCTTGATTTGCATACCAGGTCTTAGAGGCTCCTATTTCCCTCCCCCTATTGCATAGATCTGCTTGACCCAGATAAGAACCCTACTAAAAAACAAAAAAACACCACTGGACTTTATCAGTTCTGCCTGACTGCCTTCTTGTTTTGAGTATTTCCCCCTCCATAAAGCTGGCTTGTTTCACTTTCTCTCTGCTGATTTCCATCCGGTGCTACGTTCTACCTTGCAGTACTACATGTCTTCCTTGTACTTGTTGTTATTTGGCCTCCATTCTGGAAGAGGACCAATGCCATCAGCAGGGTGATGTCTTGACTTGCAAGTGAATTGGATTTCAGTGAGGCAGGGCTGTGCAAAGTCATCAGCCTCGCTGATTCCTCCAAGTCATCAGAGTCCAGTGGCAAGACATAAGTCAAGATGACTGGAAATGGCCCCAGAGGCAGTAGGAGACTTTGGCCTTTTTAGGATAAGGTTTTTCACAGGTCTCAGTTTGTTTGAGGAAACACCCATTCAGTGATTAAAGGCTAGGTAAGAATTGAGGCAAAAGAAGGCCTAATTTGCCTTCACAAAAGAATCAGTCTGGGAGGGAAAACCCTCAGAGTTTCTGTCCAGAATAGAAATAATCGCTATTTACACTCACTCTGAGCCATCAAAACCCAAACAATGAGACACAAGGTCACTTGGCTTTTCTGCTGCCTAGCTATCTTTCCTTTTTAATTTGTTCATCAAAGAGGACCAATGACATCATGGGAGGATGGTTCAACTTATGAATTGGATTAAAGGGAATCCTCAGACTCTTCTCTCTTCCAGTCATCAAACTCCAGTGGCAAGTCAAGATGACTGGCTCTCCTATACCACGCACTCTCTCCAATCCGCCTCATTAGTGTTCTCAGAACATTAACAAAGGCCTAATTCAGGGCATGAGGCTGGTTTGAGACCCATTTGTCTTGTGGGTGTTTCTTCCATTCTTGGTCAACATCAGTCCCTCAGTCAACCAGCTAATGAACAAAGCTTTGTTGGGTGCCTGCTATGTTCTTAGCCTGACTGAGGGATAGGGATGTGACAGCCTTTACTTTATAATTATACACCTGAAGATTCAGCTGTCATAAGCTAATCAAAAGTAGATACTTAAGAAATGTTGGGCTGTTAGGGATAGTATGCACAGTGGGGAAAAAGCACTGAATCTGGAGTATTGTGTTCATTTCTGGGTGCCACTAATAAGCCTGACAGCATCTAGAGAAGTACCACCAGAATGGAGAAGGGCCTTTAGTCCATGGCATGGGAGGGTTAGTCAAAGGAACTGATACAGCTTAGAGAAGATTAAAGATGTGCAAGTTTGTGTTGGGAGTGGGGGTAGGGTGGGGAGGAGGAAGTCCATAATAATTGTCAGTATTGAATTGAAGACTTGCCATATGTAAGAGGGATTAAACTTTCTGCTTGGTCCCAAGGGCAGCTAGGTGGTGAAGTAGATAAAGCACTGGGCTTGGAATCAGGAAGACTCCTCTTCCTGAGTTCATATCTGGTCTCAGACACTTAGTAGCTATGTGATCCTGGGTAAGTCACTTAACTCTGCTTGCCTCAGTTTCCTCCTCCATAAAATGAGCTGGAGAAGGAAATGTCAAACTGCTCTAGTATCTTTGCCAAGGAAAACCCCAAATGGGGTTGCAAAGAGTCAGACACAATTGAAAAATGACTCAACAACAATAACAAAGTGCCTAGAGTCACACAGTTAATAATGTCTGGTCTGAGACTCAAAATCAGGTCTATTGACTCCAACATTAATAATAATAAAACTTGCGTCCATATAGTGTTTTATGGTCTTTAAAGTGCTTTGCACTCTTTCAACTACACACTTTTGAACTTAATAATACTAAGTAATATTTATAATATTTATACTGCTTTAAAACTTAGGAAGTACTCTATATACATTATTTCATTTGATCCACATAACAACCCTGTAAGGAGGACAAGATGAATAAAGGATAGATGATAGTTTAATTAGAAAGATCTAGAATTGGGGGTCAGCTAGGTAGTGCAGTGGACAGAGCACTGGCCCTGGATTCAGGAGGACCTGAGTTCAAATCCGGCTTCAGACACATAACACTTACTTGCTGTGTGACCCTGGGCAAGTCACTTAATCCCCATTGCCCAACGAAAAACAAACAAACAAAAAACAAAAAAAAAAAGATCTAGAATTGGTTGAACAACCATATCTGAAAGATGTTGAGTAATAGATCAATGTCAGTCTTGAAGCAAGGTGGCTTGCTTCAAGTTTCTCTCTTGGTCGCTTGTCTAATTCAACATTTTTTTCCCAATAACTTGAATGAAACATAGGAAGCATGTTTATCAAACTTGCAGTTGACATATCTTGAAGAGCTTGCTAGTATACTAGATGACAGAATTGGGTTTTCAAGAGTTTGATAAGCTAGAATTATGGGCCAGATTTAATTCAATGAAATGTAAATATAGAATACTTCATTTTGATTAATTTAAAAATCTACTGCATGAGTACATGGTAGGAAAAATATGTCCAGAAGAAATCATATGAAAAAGACCTTGTGTGTGTTTGTATGGTTTTTTTTTGTTGTTGTTGTTTTAGTAATCTGCATGTTCAATGAATTGGAAGGGATGTGGCAAGTAAATAAACCAAAAACAAAAAAAACTGAAAACAACTAATGTATCTCAGGCTTCATTAAATATAGCGTGCAGGATATGGGAGTTGGTTGTGTCACTATATTTAGCGAGGTCAGATGCTATCTGGGTGATTGTGTTCTGTTCTAGAAACCAATTTTTAAGGTCATTGCCAAGTGGATGCATATCCAGCCAGCATGATTAGGGGAACAAAGCTATACCAAATAAAGAACAGTTAAAAAAACTAGGTATGCTTATCTGGAGAAGAGAAAGCTTCGAGGTTGGTGTATAATCACTGTCCTTAAATATTTGTAAGATTGATTTTTTTCAAGGAGATTAGGTTTCAGTCTTCTTGGTGCTAGAAAGGACAAATAGGATCAATGAGTAGAAGTTATACAAAGGTGGATTTCAATGAAATAGAAAGAGAAACTTCCTAGCAATTAGATTAGTCGAGAATTGTAAAGGGCTTCCATGATCACTGGAGACTGCATGACTGCTTTTTTAAAAAATTCAATTCAATTTTGATTTTTTTCAATTAATGAAAATCTACCTTCCACCTTCTCCCTCCTCCACTGAGAGAGAAAAAGTAACCCCTGTTCCAAACACATACAGTCAAGCAAAGAAATTCCCCAATGGCCTCATCCAGACAAAATATATCTCAGTCTACCCTGAGTCCATCTTCCGCTATCAGAAAGCATGTAGCATGCTTCATCATGAATCTACTGGAATCATGGCCAGTCATTACATTGATCAGAGTTCTAAAAATCTTTCAAAGTTGTTTGTCTTTACCATATTATTGTCATTGGATAAATTGTTATTCTGATTTTGCTCACTTGCCTCTGCATCAGTTCATACAAGCCATCCTAAGTTTCTCTGAAATTGTCCCCTTTGTCATTTCTTACAGTACAATAGTATTCTATCACATGTACCATAACTTGTTCAGCCTTTCCCCAGTTGATGGGTATCCCTTCAGCTTCCAACTG
This sequence comes from Phascolarctos cinereus, assembly GCF_003287225.1. NCBI lineage: Eukaryota > Metazoa > Chordata > Mammalia > Diprotodontia > Phascolarctidae > Phascolarctos > Phascolarctos cinereus. The sequence goes on along the minus strand of NW_027556098.1, from coordinate 121,399,861 downwards.
CGTGACTTCTTGTGAAGGGTGTTGTAGAAGGAATTCATGCTTCAGGCCTAAGATGGGCCAGGTGAACGCTGCCAACTCTTAAGATAATTTTCTTTGAATAAAGATCCTGGACTTCAAACCACCTTTACACCAAAAGCTCTTCCACCTTTCACAGGCAATGGTGGCTTTTTCCCACCTCAATCACAACTATTCGTCTATACACTTAATTAGGCTTTTTGAGTCAGTTGTAGGATTACTTTAATTTTTGTCTTTCTAGTCTCTTTGTCAGATAGGAATACTAGAATTGTAGGCACCAGAACTGGAAGGGACCTTAAAGATCATCTATTTCTTTTTTTGTTTGTTCATTTTGTTTTGTTTTGTTTTTGTTTTTGATGAGGCAGTCAGGGTTAAGTGACTTGCCAAGGGTCACATAGCCAGTAAGTGTCAAGTGTCTGGGTCCTCCTGACTCCAAGGCTGGAGCTTTAACCACTGTGCTACCTACCTGCCCCAAGATCACGTATTTCAACTTTTCATTTTCCAGAAGGGTAAGCTGAAGCAGAGAGAGATAAGAAACGACTTAGTTAAATCACTTAGGTAGTAAGTAGCAGAACCAGAATTCATACACAAGCTGTTGTTGTTGTTCAGTTGTGTCCAACTATTCCTGACTCCATTTCTTGACAAAGATACTAGAATGGTTTGCCATTTCCTTCTGCAGCATATTTTAAGCATGAGAAGACAAAGGCAAACAGGGTTAAGTACTTGCCCAGGGTCATATAGCTAGTAAATGTCTGAGGCCAGATTTGAACTCAGGTCTTCTTGACTTCAGGCTCAGAGCTCAGATCTGTTGTACCACCAAGCTGCCCTAGGTGCAAGCTATCTGACCCCAAATCTAGGGTTTTTATATTGCAGAATACTCTGCCATATCTTCTGTCTGCTTATGATCAAATCATAAAGAAAGATTACACCCATGAGTGCATCTACAAGCTAAAGAGTAGTTATTAAAAAAAAAAACCCACTGTCTCTAGGTCCTGGGTCCAGGGTCAAATCCTGCTCCTGAAATATACTGATGTTACATTAGACAAGTCATTTAACTTCCATGAGCCTCAGTTTCCTCATCTGGAAAATGGAGGAGTTGGGCTAGGTGACCTCTGGAACCCCATCCAGTTCTAGGTCAATGATTCAGACTCTTAACAAAATATATTTATTTATTAAATTCAATTTTATTTTATTTTCAGTTCTGAATTCTCTCTTTCCCACCTCCTCCTCCACTGAGAATGTAAGAAAAACAGAACTCATTACAAACGTGTAGTCAAGCAAAAAAGAAAAAATCCTAAATTCCTGCATTCCTAAAAAAAAAAAATATGCCTCAAGCCTCAATCTGTGCTTGGAGTCCCTCAGCTTGCTGTTGGCGGTAGGCAGCGTGTTTTCCTCACGAGTTCTCTGGCATCATGGTTGGTCACTGCACTGTTCAGAGTTCCGAAGTCAGAGCTGTTTGTCTTTACAATGTTGTCATATAGGAATTTTTCCCCCTCTGCTCACTTCCCTTTGTCAGCCTCTCTTACATTTGTTATTTTTTACTTTTCTAGTCTTTGCCAATCAGATGGATATGAGGTCTTTCTCAGAGTTTTTTAAATGTTCATTTTTCTAATTGTTAGTGATTTGAAGCTTTTTTCATATGGTTGTTCATCTTTCTCTCCTTTGTTGACAGCCTGTTTATGTTTGTTGACCATTTGCCTGCTGGGAAATATCTCTTGTTCTTATCCATAGTGTTCCAAAAGTCTTGAATCTAATTTAAGCTTTACCGTTGCTCAGTTGTTTCAATCGTGTCCAACACTTAATGACTCCATTTGGGGTTTTCTTGGCAGAGATACTGGAGTGGTTTGCCATTTTTCCTTCTTCCAACTCATTTTACAGGTAAGGAAACTGAGGCAAATAAGGTTAAGTGACTTGTCCAAGACACAACTTATAAGTGTCTGAGGCCAAGTTTGAACTCAGGGAGTTGTATCTTCCTGACGTAAGCCTTGGCACTCTCTCCGATGGACCACCTAGCTGCCCACACTCTGGCTCTCATTGATTGGCCAACAATGGGTCCCAGGACAATCCCTTCTTGGTCATTGTTTGGGCCCTGATTGGCTCAGAATGAATGTAAATAGCAGTTGTTACTATTTTGGCCAGAAACCCTTGAAGGTCTTCCCCTCCCAGATCCATTTTTTTTTTGACTAGGTAAAGAGGCTGTTCTCTGCCTTGTTTCTTATTAAGCCTTAATCATTGGATGGATATTGCCTTGGTCAAATTGAGACCTCTTAAAGACCTTAGCTTGAAAAGGACAAGGTTCCCCACTTCATCCTGAGCTGTCCCCAATTGTCCAGATCTATGACTGTCCGTGGGACCCAGATGGTTCCAGAGGAGAAAATGAGGCTGGTGACTTTACACAGCCCTCCCTCACTTACATCCAATTCACTTTCATGTCATGGTAACACTTCTCTGATGTCATGGTCCTCTTTGAGATAAAAGGATAAACAACAACAACAAAAATAGCTTAAAACCACTTAAATTATCTTAAACTATTTAAGCTTTCATTGCTTAAAACTGCACTAAGGCTTTTGGAACACATGTATTTGAATCAGTTCCTTATATTTCTTGTATATGAGAACTTTATCAGAGAAACTTGCTGCAAATATTTTTTTCTCAGGTAACTGTTTCCTTTCTACTTTGGACTACTTTGGTTTCGTTTGTACAGAAAAGAAAACTTTAAAATTGTATATAATGAAATTACCCATTTTATCTTTTTTGATCCTTGTCCCTTGTTATGTTAGATCATGAAATGGAAAGAGAGATTCTCATAAAGGAAGGATTTGACAGTGTTCCATTGCTCCTGAGAGGCTGAGGAGGGTAAAGCTGAGATAAGGGCATTTGCTGGACTTAGACGGAGGTTAAACTTTACCTAGTAAAGAGCATTTTCAGGAGAGTGATGGAAACTCAAACCAGAGGAAATGAGCAGAAGAAACAGAGGCAGCAGACATCAACAACTTGTTAGAGAGGTGTGGTCTTGAAAGGAAAGAGGAAGACCAGACAAGACTAGTAAAGGATGTTTTTTTGTTTGTTTTTAAGATGAAGGAGATCGTGCTTGTTTGAAGGCAGAGAGGAAGGAGAGATCAAAGATGTTTGAGAGGGAAGGAATAAAAACTGCTCTAAAAAATACTTATTGATATCATTTGAAGGACTAGGGCAGGGATGGGGAAACTTTGGCCTTGAGGCCGCATGTAGCCCTTTAGGTCCTCAAGTGCAGCCCTTTGACTGAATCCCAAGGAATTTGCTCTGTGAAGTTTGGATTCAGTCAAAGGGCCACACATGAGGACCTAGAGGGCCACATGTGGTCTCAAGGCCACAGGTTCCCCACTCCTGGGCTAGAGATTCCAGGTGGGGAATAATTTTTTAAATTTAAAATTAAAAGGATTCTAAGCACCTAATCTCTTTTGGCCTCAGTTCCTCATCTCTAAAATGAGGGGGCAGATTTTAAGAGAGTATAGGTGGAAGATTTAGTTTTAGAGAAAGGACACCTCTTTCCTTCTGAGAGGGCAGGAAGATAAATGGTTAAATGTCAATGGAGCAGAAGAATGTTGGTCCTGGAAGGGAACTAATAAATTATCTGATATAATCCTTTCATTTTATCAGTAAGTAAACTAAGACCCAAAGTTGCCGGTGATTTGCCCAAAGGTCCTTTCCTTGAAGATGGAAATAAATAAGGGAGTTTTACACCCAGATGTGGCCCAATCCTGCATGGCTCCATCTTTCTTTGGCTGCTAAGAAGCAGTGTACAAAGCAAAGGGTTAGAGTTGTGAAGGATCACACACCAGGGCTTTGTGGAATGCAGATCAATTTAGGGATGAGAGAGTATGTGCTCTAGTGAATAGATTTCTGACCTTGAAATCATTGTGTTGTTCTCAATTGTGTCTGACTCTTTGTGACCCCATTTGGAGTTTTCTTGGCAAAGATACTGGAGTGTTTTGCCATTTCCTTCTCCAGCTCATTGTACAGATGAAGAAACTGAGGCAAATGGGGGTAAGTGACTTACCCAGGGTCACATAGCTAGTAAGTGTCTGCGGCCAGATTTGAACTTAGGAAGATGAGTCTTTTAGGCCCAGCCCTCTAATCATGAAGACCTGTGTTCAAATTCCACCTCAGACACTTATTTGTGGTATCATCTGTATAAGTCACCCAATCTTTCTTGGCCTCAGTTCCTTATCTCTAAAATGATTGGGCTGACCTCAATGACTTTTAAGGTCCTTTCAGACTTTAAGTCTATAATCCTCTGAGGATGGAGAAGGCCACATTGAAGTAGTCAAATGGGCAACTGGGTGAAGCCAGGAGGTCTGAGTGACTGGAGGTCCCATTGAAAGTTAACAATACCAGGCTAGTATGTGGAATCAGAGATATGACAGATGAGGAACATTGAATTAATGTCTTCAGAGGTACCCTTCAATTCAGCCTACATAAGAGTAATCTTCTTTAATGCATTATTATTGTTCTTGTTCAGTTGTTTCTGACTCTTCATGATGCCATTTGGAGTTTTCTTGGCAAAGATAATGGAGGGGTTTGCCATTTCCTTCTCCAGCTCATTTTACAGATAAGGAAACTAAAGCAAACAGGGTTAAGTGACTTCAGTAGGGTCACACAGGGAGTAAATGTCTGAGGCTGGTTTTGAACTCTTCCTGCCTCTAGGCCCAGTGCTCTATCCACTGTACCACCTTGCTGCCCTTTAATGTATAGCTTTGATCAAGTCATTTCCCTTTTAGAGCCATGGCATAGGGATCACCAGTCCAGGGGTGGAGAACTTGTGGCCTTGAGGCCACATGAGGCCTTCTAGGTCCTCAGGTACAACCTTTTGACTGAGTCCAAGTTTTACAGAAAAAAATCCTTTTATTAAGGAGATTTGTTCTGTGATGTTTAGATTAAATCAAAGGGCCACACTTGAGGACCTAGAGGGCCACAGGTAGCTTCAAGGCCATAGGTTCCCCACCCCTGACAGTCTAGCCTCCTCATTTTCTACTTGACATCCAGAGAAGAGACATAGCTAGCCCAAGTTCACATAGGTAGTAAGTGAGAAAGCTCGAATTTGAATTGAAAGCTAGAACAGGTCTTCTGATTCTAAATACAGTGCCCTTCCCATATCACCAGATGGGGAGCACATGCTGGAGAAAAGGTCCTTTCTCTTGTATGTAGGCAACCAGTTCCAACAGAAATGGCCTGATGAATGTGGGCCCACATTCAAGCAGGCCTGGCTTATAGCATCTTAGGAGACTTATTCCCCAAAGGCTGAGAACAGGGCTTCTTCATTTCAGGAATTACTTCACAAAATCATTTTAGGGACCCAGGAATAAGTTAATGACATAGTATAGACATAGGATAGTGACATATGAAGTTGGTGACTTATTCTTTTTGCTGGCCAACCACTAACATGCATATACCCCATCCATCTTTGCCTTCCTTCTTTCACTCTCAGCTGCATGCTGACCACCACCCCCTTTCCATCTTAGCTAGAGATGTACCAGAGCCCCACTCTATTCTTTTTGTTTGTTTGTTTGTTTGGTGAGGCAATTGGGGTTAAGTGACTTGCCCAGAGTCACACAGCTAAGAGAGTATTGTATGTCTGAGGCTGGATTTGAACTCAGGTCCTCCCTACTCCAGGGCTGGTGCTCCATCCACTGCACCACCTAGCTGCTCCTCCCCACTCTATTCTAATCCTTGAACCCACTCTCTTCTTGGTACAGGACCATCTATTCTATCATTATTCCCCAATGACCTCTGGGCTTTGGCATCTACCCTGCAATATTCCCCACCTGAGCACCACCTGGTCTTTCCATCTGCCATGACCTGACAATGAATTCTTCATTATGAGTTGTTTCCCTCAATTAGAATGGGAGCTCCTTGAGGGTAAAGACTGTCTCAATTTCCTATTTGTACCCCAGCACTTAGCATAGGTGGGGAACCTGTGGCCTCGAGGCTACATAAGGTCCTCAAGTGTGGCCCTTTACTGTGAAGTTTGGATTTAGTCAAAGGGCCTCACTTGAGGACCTCAAGGGCCACGTGGCCTTGAGGCCACAGGTTCCCCACCCCTGGCATAGTACTTCATAGCAAGCACTTAATAAGTAATTTCCATTTTCCATTTCATTCTTAAAACGTCCCATAATTCTATCTCCTCTAGAAACTTTCCCATCATTAAATGAAGGTAATTTGTGGAATATTACTACTGTTTATCCACCCAGTAACTCTGATTTCCACTACCAAAATACAGCAATCCCAATTCTGCTGTTCTTCCCTCCTCCTTTCTGCCCTTGTTCTCCCCCTGCCCCCAAAAGCTAATCTCTAGGGTGGTAATGGGTTCGATCTCCATTTTGAACAATGCTAGGTACATAGCAGACCCTCAGGTAATACTTGTTGATTGAGTGATTTCTCGATATAGGATTCTCCTACCCCATGTAAAACATAAAAAAATATTGTTTTGATGCATATAATTCCAGGTAATCTACAGAAAGAATGATAAAAAATCTTTGCCAAGAAGATCAGACCTTCCCTGTGACTGGCACTGCTGTGCCAGGAAAATGGCTTCAAAACTCTTGGAGCTGGTGCATGTCTTTTCACTTGCCCTTCCTTGCCCCCAAACCACATTCCTGCTTCCCAGCTGTCTTACCAAGTTGGTGCCTGGGGATTTCAGGTGCTGCCAAGTTTATGGTAGCCCTGGAATTTATCAAGACCTGAAGAGAGCTAGGTTGCCTCACCTTGCCCAAAGAGCGAAGGTTCCAGGCTGGGAGGGAAAGCCATCCAGGGAATCTCAAGGAGGGGTGGGAGGTGTTGGGAAAAGTAGGACTTCTGGTCTTTACTGTAAACGTCAAGACATCAGAGTCATTTCTAAACAATGTTGGTACATGATGTACCTTTCAGTAAAAGAATCTGGGACATGCAATTCTCTCTCACTCCACCTACTTTAACCACAAAGTTCTAGTAAACTCGATTGTTAGTCGTTTGTTAATTCAGGATTAGTCCAATGATCTGAATGGAGTAGGAGTAGGATAATTAGAATTGAATTTAAGGTCTGAGAGGAAAGGAGAAGGGAAGAGAGGGAAGAAAAAGGAAGATAAAGAGGAAGAAAGGAAAGAAAAAAAGGAAGATAAGAAAGTGAAGAAAGATAAATCATAATGAAAAGAACTCATAGTAGAAGGGTTCTGGGGAAAAAGACACATTCTTATTCCAGAGATCCCATTGGTATGAATATACCCCAAGGAGGGTCATCAAGGGAAAGCAAGGTCCCAGATAGAGAAAAATGTTCATAGTTGCACTTTTTGTGTTAGCAAAGAGTTAAAAACAAAGTAGACGCTCATTGATTAAGGAATGACTGAGCGAATTGTGGTACAAGAATGTAATGGCATATTACTGTTCTGTAAGAAATAATGAAAGTGAGTAATTCAGAGAAACATAGGAAGACTTACAAAATGCTGTGAAGTAAACAGAAACAGGGAAATATGATGTACAATAAATACAAGAAAGCAAATGGAAAGAACAACAAAATAATGAAACTAAATGTATAAAAGAAGCAGCTAGGTGACACAAGGGATAGAATACTGGGCTTGGAGTCAGGAAGACCCGAGTTCAAATCCTGCTTCAGACTCTTAATGTCACTTAACCTCTCTATGCCTCAGTTTCCTCATCTATAAAATGAGAAGGTTGGCTCTCATGGATTCTTTTTTTTTTCTCTCAGTAGAAACAGAAGTTTTATTCTAGCAAGTCTCGAGAGAGAGAATTGGGCATCACCTACCCAGGGTGGACTGGAGTAGGGAGGCCTCTCATGGATTCTAAGGTCCTTCTCAGCTCTATATTTATATCCTATGCCAATTATAATAATCAAACAGCCCAGAAGAGTTAAGACAATGAACCTTTCTCCTTTCTTTGTGGAAGTGGAGGGACTACAGTTGGGAAAATGTTACATATACAGTCAGAATAGTTAATATGTTTGGTAGCTTTTGCTTAACTGCTTTTTCCCTCTCTTTTTATATTGTCATTTGGAAATGAAGGTTGTTTAAAAATTAAGACAAATTTAAAGGTACTGTTGATACATAAGTGAATTAGTTCAACCATTCTAGAAAACATTTTGGGATCATGTAAGAAAAATTCCTAAATGGTTCCTCCTCCTGGGACAATATCCCAAGAAGGTTATTGACAGCAAGAAAAGAGTCATACGTATAAAAATACTTATAACATCATTAGCTGTGCTAACTAAAACCAGAAACCAAATGTTGTTGAGTTATTTCCTAGTGACCTCATTTGGGGTTTTCTTGAATACTCCAGTGGTTTGCCATGTCCTTCTCCAGCTCATTTTACAGATGAGGAAACTGAGGTAAACAGGGTTAAGTGACTTGCCCAGAATCACACAGCTAGTAAGTGTCTGGGGCCAAATTTGAACTTGGGAAGATGTCTTCCTAACTCCATGCCCAGCACTCTATCCACCATACCACTTAGCTGCCCTGGAAACTAAATACATGCCCAATAATTGGGAAATAGCTGAATAAATTACAGCATATGGATGTAATGAAATATTATTATACATAGGGAATGATGAATATGAAAATGCAAGGAAACATTGCAAAGATACATGAAATGATGCAGACTGAGGAAAGCAGAGCTAAATGAATAGTACACACACAATGACTCCAACAATGGATATAGAACTTGAACTTTGTTATTATGTTTTCTCATTCTATAAAGTAATCTTTTGCTACTTTTGGACTCATCCTACCTGTTAGCAATGAATATTTCTCCATTTATTTTTATGCCTGTCTTTATTTCTGTAGACAGTGGCTTGTAGTTGTATTTATATGCCTCTTGTGTATATCTTGGCAGGTAGACTCCTAAGGGTTTCATACAACCTGTAGTTCTTTTCAAATGCATTTGTCTATCTCTTCCTGCTAAGTTTTATTGATATTGTATGGAAATGTTGATGATTTTTGTATTTATTTTATATCCTGCAATTTTGCTGAAGTTTAATTGTTTCAATTAGTTTTCAGTTGACTCTTTAGGGCTCATTAAATACAACTTGGAGAAAAGTCTTAGTCCTGAGTTCAAAATGTTTCTGTTGCCTGACACAGTAGAATGTCTTCACAGTGGGTTTTCTGACATTAGCTTTATTGAAGAATACGTGGAAATGGGAGAAATTAGCAGCATCCAAATGCCCTTAAGTAGTCAGAGCTACTTTCATTTATTCATTCCTGTACTGGTCTTGAAATCAGTCCAGTTTCAGTCTTGTAATTGTGTGATACAGAGCTGAGTCACACACCTGTTGGTGGGGAAAATGGTGGACTTATGGTTTAGATACAATTCAACAGGATTCCTCAGTAGTCAAAGTTCCCTGTCTGTATAATCCCCAGTGCTAGCCATTAATTCTTTAGGTTTCAGAATTGGCCAGCACAGGATAGCCAAAAGGATGTGGTTTAAATAGGTCCCTTGGTGCTAAAAGAATCCCCGGTCTGTGTAGTGTATACTCCCTCTCTAGGGGTGTTTAGGGAAGACTAGCACCTCTGGTGTGAGAGCTGCTGAGCCCTTTTCAGGGCTGCTTATCCATCTTTGGTGTCCACTTGACTCATCCAACTCTCACCTGTGGCTCCAGGAAGCTGTAGCATGCTCAGAAGCCACAATCTGGCTGTTTCAGCAGATGGACTAAACCAGATTGAGGGTAACTGAGGAGTTTCAAACCCATCAGTGAGTTGGGGGGGGTGTCTACTCCAAGCAAGTGAAGGCTTCCCCCTTGGTGGAATGGGTAAATTAGAACAATTTCTTCCAATGGCCATAAAGTCAGCTGAAGGAGGTGCTGTGGAGTGCTTAGAGCTTGGTTAGACATCGAAGATGCCAAGGTCATCCACTGCATCCTGGATCATCACCAGTGATCTTGACTTTTGTCCTGCCACTGGACTTTGATGACTCTGAAAGACAGAATAAAGCCAATGACTGTGCAACTCTGCCCCCCTTAAATCTAATTTATCCATGAGTCAAAAGACATCACCTAGTGATGTCATTTTGGTCCTCTTTGAGACTGAAGGACAGCCAACTCCCTCTCTAATAACCATATATTTATTCTGTATAGTATTATGGTTTCTCAGCATTGTAGACAGCTGGGCTCTGAGTCACCAATTCTAATGAAAGTCAAGCCCCTCAGGCCATAAACACAGAAGTGTTATCTTGTGTGGGACTTCCTATCTGTGGAGTGGTCAGGTTCCCTGCAAGGATTTACATCCACACATTCTCTCTTTCCTCTGAAATACATTCGTACCGCATATTCCCTCTTTCTTTGTTTACGTGTGTCTCAGTCTCTCTCTCTCTGGGTGTCTCTCATTCTCTGTTTCTCTGTCTTTGTCTCTTTCTCACTCTGTCTCTGTCTCTATCTCTGCTCAATTCTGTTGTCCATTAACTACCCTTACCCTGCTAGACAAAGAATTGTGTCTGTGAGGTTCTGGAACCCAGAGACTATTAGAGTGTCAAAGCTCAGAAGCTCCCCACCCATAATGATGGTTATACTTTTGTTTTCTCATCCCATTTCCTGATATGAACTGCCCCTCCCTCACCACAGGATACACATACTTTCCCACATTCACTCAATTACTATTCCAAAGACACTGCTTCCTTACAACAGCTCCCGTTTTCCTTCTAGGGTCAAGAAGGTTTTATTGGAATGAAGGGAGAGCCTTGTCTTTTGGCTCATATTCTTGGACTGGCCTGAGAGGCTGCCTCTTTCCTTATGTTTCAGAGGGGCTGATCCAGCCAAGTTCTGTACAGAAATTAATGAATATTTATTAAGCACTTATTATGTGCCAAGTACTGGAGGTAGAACTAGAACTCAAGACAGCTGCTGTTCTTAAGAAACTCATTTTACTATGGGGAGACAACACATAGAGGAGATTTCAGTTACAAGTCAGGTGGAAAGGCCCCATGGTCCATAGGGTATAGTAGCAAAACAGATGTTAATAATGCCTCTTCTTTAATGTCTTTTAACTGAAAAAATCACATCTATTTCTGATGTTAGAGCATTTAAGAGTGCCAAGGACTTTGGTGGTGAGAACTTATATGCACGGGGAAGACCTGAAATGGAAGGAGTCTTGGGAAGGGGTTACCTGATGTCTCATCAGAAGGAGGAAAGTGGGCTACTACGGTTCTGAGATGGAAAAGTAGACCTTATAATCTATCAGCAAAAAGAGTGTTTTTAAAGCTAGCATTTATATAGTGATTTAAAATTTACAGAGTGCTCTTTACTAATATTATCTTATCCTGGAAGGTAAGAGCTATTATTATACCCATTTTACAGAAGATGAAACTGAGGCAGACAGAAACTGAAAGTGACTTGCCTAGAGTCACACAGCTATTAATTGCCTGAGTCAGGATTTGAACTTCAGGTCTTCCTGACTCTAGGCCCAGCACTCTATTGACTGTCCTACCAAGCTGCCTCTAAGAAATTCTCAGCTCTCATGTGGATGCTGGATATGGGCTAGGTATGGCTGAAATAGGAACAAAAGAGTGGGATGTTGGCCTCTGTAACATCTCTTCTATTGTGGCCACCACCAGGGTCCTAGGAAAAAATCCAGGGCATCTGGATTTCTATTGAGTCTCCATCCGTCTGGCCAGAATACATACCCCTTTCCCTAAGGTCATCTCTTCACCTGGGTGCCCACTGTCCTGTTCCCCTGTGCATCTCCAGGTCCTTCTGAACTTTAGAAGTCACTGAGTCCAACCCTTTAATTTTACAGATGAGGCAACTTGGGCCCAAATAAGTTAAATGACTTGCCCAAGGTCACACAAGTAGTATATAGCAGAGCTGAAATTTGGACCAGTGTTAAGAATAAGAGGAACACAGAGATAAATCCAAGATTAATCAGATTTGCTTTAATCCCAGTATACAGTGGAAAGGAGGTTGAGTGAATTATTGGTACAAAGATATTGATAGAAGCTCTCTTTGTGGTATCAACGCCCCCCCCAACAAACTGGAAATTAAGGGATGCCATCAATTGGGAAATGAGCAAACACACCATGGTATATAAATGTGATGGAATACTACATGCTGAGATAAATGAGGAAGGTGATTTCAAAGAGACATGGAAAGACTTACATGAACTGAGACAGAGTAAGATGAGCAAAACCAGAACAATTTATACTGTAATATCAATATTGTAAAAACAAACAACTTTGAAGACATAATCACCATCCATGATTCCATGAATCAATGCTGAAACATGCCTCTTGAAAGAGAGGTGATGTGTTTAGAGTACAGAATGAGTCATATTTTTTGAACATAGCCCCTGAGAAAATTTGTCTTCCTTGACTATGCATAATTGTTAAAAGGAATCTTTTTCTTTTTCCTTCCTTCCTTCCTTCCTTCCTTCCTTCCTTCCTTCCTTCCTTCCTTCCTTCCTTCCTTCGTTCCTTCCTTCCTTCCTTCCTTCCTTCCTTCCTTCTTTCTCTTTCCTTCCTTCTTTCTTCCTTCCTAACCTTTTTTCCTTTCTTTCTTTTATTCTTTCTTTCCTTCTTTTCTCTTTATTCCTTCTCTCTCTTTCTTTCCTTCCTTATTTTCTTTCTCCCTCTTTCCTTCCCATCTTCCTCCCTCCCTCCCTACTTCCTTCTTTCCTTCCTTCCTTTTTCTTCCTTCCTTCCTTCCTTCCTTCCTTCCTTCCTTCCTTCCTTCCTTCCTTCCTTCCTTCCTTCCTTCCTTCCTTATTTCTGGAAGAATAATGGGGGTGATAGGAGGGAAAAATAGATTTTTGTAAATTAAAAAATAAGATATAATAAAAATTATTTTTAAAAAAAGTTAATACCCCTAATATGGAGGAAAATAAGAGAGTGAGGTAGCAACATGGTGAAAGTACCTTAAAACAAACTGCTTTGAAATTGTTTGGGCCTTATGAAGGTCATACTAGGTTGCACAGTGGATATAGCACTGGGACTGGAGTGAGGAAGACCTGAGTTCAAATCTGCCCTCACTTACTAGCTGGGCAAGTCACTTAACCTCAGTTTATCTCAATTTCTTCAACTATAAAATGGGGATAATAACAGCCCCTGTTTTCCAGAGTTGTAAGGATCAAATGAGATATTTGTAAAGGCTTAGTACAGTGCCTGGAGTGTATTAGGCACTGTATAAATGCTATTCCCCTCCTTCCCCCTTCATGGGATAGAAATTGTTTTCTGTCCTCCTACCTGACAGGAATGGCCACTTGTGAAGGCATGTCAGGCATGTCTAGGAGCCCGGAACTGGCCATTCCAAGCCCTGATTTTGTCCGGGTGGGAGAGGTAACATGGAATCTTGGCTTTGGCTCTATTATTTGGAATAAGGAATATTGAAGAGGAGTGAGGCTAAGCTTTGGAATGAAAAGAACATGAGAATGTAGCACTAATTAGTTCATTTGAGATTCCAGTTCTGTAATAACTGAAAGAGAATGTCAGATTACAAAATAGAATCGCTTTCCCATCTTCTCCCACATACACTCCTTTCCTTGGAGGATTAATATTACCCAAGGGATCACTGAGTGGTGATTTGGACCCTCTAAATCAGGGGTTCTTAACTTGGACTTGGTATTCTTTAAAAATATTTTGGTAGCTGTTTCAATATAATAGGTTTCCTTTAAAAATCTATATATTTTATCTTATGCAGGTTACCTTTATAAATCCACGTATTTTTAACTTATGCATTTAAAAACACAATTCTTACAAGGGGTCCTTAGGCTTCAGCAAATTTCCAAAGGGATTCAAGGCACAAAAAGGGTTAAGTACTCTTGCTCTAGTGCTCAGTATGTGATAGGATGGGAATAATACTGCCCCTAACATAAATGGAGCTTGGAGAATCAGTTTGGGGATCTGAGACTTCCAGGAGGAATAAATGTGGTGTTTTAGCCTTAGATTCCAGAAGTTATCTCATCTCTAGCCTAATTACTCACCTAACCTTATGGAACCTTGTTAGAGTTTATTCTAGTCTAGAAATGTAGCCAGAGATCCAAGGAAGGCACAGACGAAATGAAATATTATTGTTATTCTTTTACTAAAGTGTACATATTTTAAACCTTTTATCAAAATATAAATAGGCACTTAGAGTTTGATGTATTTTATTTTTTATTAATTTTTTGTTGAGATTTGTTGTATGTTATTTAAAAAAAGATTTGCTTTTTAAATAAAATAGTAACTGAATATCTACTGTCTTCTTATAGAACTTCAACTCTGCTGGCTTTTCTTTGTGGGTTGATGGTGATTTTAGTTTTTCTTCTCTGTGTCTATCTAAGATCAGACCCAGAATACTTGGGCAAAGGCCCTTCTGCTGACTTTTGGGATGGAACAGTAGATATCACAGAATGTGGGACCTTGAAGGGACTTGAAAGGTCCCTTAAACTAGTCCCACTTCTTACAGGTGAGGAAGATCAAACACAGAAGGATTAAATACCCATGATCACACAGAGAGTTATTGGGGGAGCCTAGAGCAGGCCTCTGAGGGCAGGTCTCTGTCCATGGTGGGTGAGGAAGCCCAGAGCCAGAGGAGGCTGGAGATGGAAGTGACTAACCGGCTGTTGTGTGTTCCATCTCTGACAGGTGTTTGTGCTTTGTCATGGGCTCCTACAATTGTGTCAGCTCCTCTACAGCGCCTACTTCAAGAGCAGTCTCACCACCATCGAGAAGCGCTTTGGCCTCTCCAGCTCCTCTTCTGGCTTCATCTCCAGTTTAAATGAGGTAAGTGCTCACCTGTCCTGGACCTACTGGTCAAGGAGCTGAGCAGGAGGGACTTGGGTATGGGGGACTCAAATCGTGACTCTGCCCTACTGCCCGATGAATGGAGATTTCCCAATTTTTGTCCCAAGTTTTTTTCCCCCTAAGTTCTAGAAAGATATGTCAGTTTTTTGAGGCTATGAATCTTTCTTTAGTTACTGGGAGTTTCTTTGAATGGCTGAAACACCAAGTACCTTTGAAAAGTGAAGAGAAATGTGGGCAGGCTGGGTTCTGGAGTTCTAGGTCAAGGGTTATTTCATTTTTACTGTTTTCTTTTTAGATGTTTTATTGGTGTTGCTTTCTCTTTTCACATCATTATCACTTCCAGTGATTCCCTGCTCCTTTGTTGTTGTTCAGTATTTTCAGTCATGTCTGACTCCTCATGATTCCATTTAAGGATTTTCTTGGCCAGGATACTGAAGTGGTTTTCCACTTCCTTCTCCAGCTTATTTCACAGATGAGGAAACCGAGGTAAACAGAGTTAAGTGACTTGCCCAGGGTCACACAGCTAGTAAGCGTCTGAAGCCAGATTTGAACTCAGGCAGATGAGTCTTTTAGACCCAGCACTTTATCTATTGAGCCACCTCGCTGGCCAAGCACTATATAAATGTTAGCTAGTGTTATGTATCTATTTCTAGAAATGTGTCCTCTATTAAAATGTAAGCTACTTGAAAGCAGGAATTGTTTTTTCATTTCTTTGTATCCCCACAGTGCTTACCACATACTAAGTACCAGCAGATACTTGTAGATGTATGTATTGATTCACCTCAGAAGTAAGACCTTTTTTGGGTACACATAAGGAGATCTTTCATTTTGGATCGTATAAGCCTGGGTGGGTCCGATCTCACACATGCTGCTCTCTGCTCTCATCCACAGATCAGCAATGCTATCCTTATCATCTTCATCAGTTACTTTGGTAGCCGTGTCCACCGGCCCCGGGTCATCGGTATTGGGGGCCTCCTGTTGGCTACAGGTGCTTTCCTTCTCACCCTCCCACACTTCCTCTCAGAGCCCTACCAGTATTCCTCTGTCACTGGGGGTAAGTAACTTTCCCCTTCAAACTCCCAAATCTATCCCAAAAGATGTGCAATGCCCATCTCCTGCAGAGGCAAGCTGTAGTCCCACCAGAGCAGGGAGAATCCTCTTCCTTTCTTAAAGAGAAACAGATTTTTTAAAAGATTTATTTCAGATACAGAAAATGCATAGGCAAGCCAATCAACAGAAGACTGAATACCAACTCGAGCTTCTTCATAAGCTGACTTTTTTATTCTTCCCCCCCCACTTAATAGTATTTTATTTTTTCCAATTATATATATAGTTTTCAATATTCACTTTTATAAGGTTTTGAGTTACAAATCCTCCCCCCCTCCCCAAGATGACAAGCAATCTGATATAAGCTATACATGTACAATCATATTAAACATATTTCCACATTAGTCATGTTGTGAAAGGAGAATCAGAACAAAAGGGAAAACCCACAAGAAAGAAAAAAAAAAGCAAATAGTATGCTTCGATCTGCATTCAGACTCCATAGTTCTTTCTCTGGGTATGGATAACATTTTCCATCATGAGTCTTTTGGAATTGTCTTAGATCATTGTATTGCTGAGAAGAGCTATGACTTTTTTATTCTTTCAGGCTCTAGATTTATCTTGTATAGTGAAAAGGGTAAAAGTTTAGAGAAGGTATTCTAAACCTTGTTTTAAAAAATATTTTGATCTAATGGTAATCATCTCTAAGGCAGGGTGGGGAGAGGGGGAAAACATGTAAAAACTACACAGCAGAGAATAAAAGAAAATTTAGAAGGAAGTATAGAAAGCAGAGCGGCTTTGAAAACAATGTGCAAATTTCTCAAATAAAAAGTAAACTGCATGAAATGTAAATTCATGGTTTTATAGTGAATAATCTTTTTATGTTGTTTTATGTGCATGGAAATGTTCTGGTTTTTTTGCTTTCATGTATTTAAGTTCTATATGAATAAAAAAAGAAAAAAATTGATAACTGTATTACAGTTGCTTTCCTTTGTAATCCTATGTGTTTTGTTTTGTGCATTTAAAATCATTATTCTGTGGAGTCCATAGGCTTTACTAAACTTCCAAAGCAGCCTATTATAAAGGAAAAGGTCAAGAACTTCTAGTGTAGAAGATATAGAGTTGGTCTCAATGTCAGGAAGAACTGCCTGTGTGACCCTTGAGCAAGTGGCATAAGCTCTCTGTGCTCTAAGCAGCTCTCTACAGCTGTAAGTTGCTGAAAAGATGCATTAGTAGGAGTTTTTTCACTAGGGAGTCCTCTATACCATTGAAATCACAGTCCTTATCCCTATTCCCTAATACAAAAAAAAAAGCTGACTTTGGAGTCACAGGGATCTATTAGTTAGCCAGGCCATCCTTTCTGAGATTCAGTTTCCTCATCTATAAAGTGAGAATAATCATGCTTCTGCTGTCTACCATTGAGGCAGTGCAGTATGGTGAGGAGAGTCCATGCTTGTAATCAGGAAAACGTGAATTTAAATCCTGTCTCTGCCTCAATTTACTGATCTGTAAGAGAAGGATTGGATTTGATGGTCTCTATGGTCCCTTCCAGCTCCAAAGCTCCCATCCTGTAACTGAGTATATGACCTGCATTCTATCTGCCTGCAAAAGCTGTTGTGTAACAAGGATGTAGGATTATAGATTTGGAGCTGGAAAGGACCTCAGATGTCAATTTAGTCCAACATCCTAATTTTATAAGTGAGGAAAATGAGACCCAAGGAGACTAAGTGAGTTGCCCAAGGTCACACAGTTAATAAATAATAAGAGAATAAGCATTTACATAACACATACTATGTGCCAGGTACTGGGCTAAGCGATTTATAAGTATCACAGTATTTGATCCTTACAATAATCCTGAAAGGTAAGTGCTATTATCATCCTCGTTTTACAGTTGAGGAATCAGAGGCTAAGTGACATACCCAATGACACACGGCTAGTGGAGTCTGAGGCTGGATTTGAACTCAGGTATTCCTGACTCCATGTCTAGTGTTCTGTCCACTGCACCATGTAATGGAGATAACATTTGAACCTAGGTCTTTTGACTCTTTTAGACTTAAAGCCCTATGTAAATGTGAACTATTGTTTCTGTTCCCGGTGTTCTTTGATGTCGAGATTATTTGTTAGCGTCCCCAATAAAAGAGAACTAAAACCTAAAGGCAGCTCATGGCTTAGTGGATGGAGCACCAGGCCTGCAGTCAGTAAGACCGGAGTTCAAATCCAGCCTCAGACACTTCCTAGCTGTGACTGTGGGCAAGTTACTTCATCCTGTTTGCCTCAGTTTCCTCATCTGTCAAATGAGCTGGAGAAGAAAATGGCAAAACACTCTAGTATCTCTGCCAAGAAAACCCCAGATGAGGTCACAAAGGGTTGGATATGATTGGAACAACTGAACAACAATGAAGCCTAAATCAGTCTGTCTTGATTCATTGAGACTGGTTTAGTGGGGAAGACACTGAAACTATTGGCTGATAAGATGAAGCAATTGATTTGTTCCTTGTTTCTGGGTATTCTGCTGTCTGCTCATGCTGACCTCATTCCTCCTTGATTTTCAATAAAAGTGTTTGTTGCCCTGTCATGCTCGAGATGAAGCCTAGAAACCCATAAAAGAGATTAAGTCAAGTCTATAGAGCTAGATGATATTAACTCAGAGCAAAGTTCAGAACTGTATGGAATATGTGGTCATGTGAGTTCAGGTTTCATTCCTGATTCTCTAGCTAACTGGCTGAATGGCCTCAGGCAAGTTATTTTCCTCCTTCCTTTGCTAATTTGTTAAATGATGGTGTTAGAACCCATCATGTCTTCAGAGTACTGCTAGTAAGGCATTCCTCAGCAGAGAGGTGGGGGTCTAGGGGTCTGATAGAAGGTATACACTTGAAGGTGTGGTCAATGTGTTGATTTGTTTTGCTTGACTATACTTATGTCTTGTAAAGAAGGGTTCTAGATGGGGAGGAGAAATAGCATTGGGAATTGACCATGATGTAGAAAAAAAAGAGCATCAATAAAACACTTAAAAAGAAAAAAAATCTCTAAGGTTCCTTCCAAATGTCAAATCCTATTCTGTCCTGAGGAAAAGAGCCTTTTACACAGGTTAAGAATAGTCACCAGAACAGTGAGTATGGGCTTAGACCGAGCAACTTAGAAGAAAAATGGTGGTGTAGTAAATTAGAAATGGAAGTAGTAAATTAAAAATGGGGTTGGTTTCAAAGGCTTTGGGTTTGGCCCTAACCTTTCCCCCTAATTACCCACTTGCTCTTGGCAAGTGACTTGACTGACTCTGGGCCTCAGTTCTTATCTGTAAAATGAGTGGGTTGGACCAGATGACTTCTGATGGCCCTTGAGGCTCTAGATCTATGATTGAACAATTAGATGACCTTTAAGGGCCTCTGTAGCTTTAGATCTATTGTCCAATGGCCTCAGGTCTTGTAGAATATCAGGGCATTGATCACAGAACACACCAGTATTCAGCTACGACCAAGGTCTTAGACTCCTCCACAGCAAACAGTGCATGGCGTGTGTTCCTCCTAGGACAAGACTGTAGAACTGTGTATCGATCTAAGATGTTAGCCCTGAAGAGAGATATCTAACCGTGAGAGATGATCTAGCCCAAACACTTTGTTTTATGGGTAATGGAACTGAGGCCTGGACATGTGTACTGATGGGTATTTAAAGAAGCAAGATTCCATCTCAGTCAGTCAATGAACATTGATTATCTATTGTGTGCCAGGCACTGTGCTAAGCTCTTGGGATATAAAAAAGGCAAAAGACAGTGCCTGCGCTCAAGGAACCCACAGTTTAATGGGGGAGACAACATGTAAATAACTATATATAAAATTGGAGATAATCAAAAAGGGAGGGATTAAAATTGAAAGGGATTGGGAAAGACTTCCTGCAGAAGTTGGGATTTGAGCTGAGACTTGAAGGAAGCCGGGAGGTGGAGATGAGGAGAAAGAGCATTCCGGGCCAGTGACAATGGTCAGAAAACAGGAGATGGAATGTGTTGTCCAAGGAACAGCAAGAAGGCCGGCACTACCAGACTGAGTATGTGGAGTGGGGTGGAAGATGTAAGAGGACTGGAAAAGTCGGGAGCAAGGTAGGTTATGAAAGGCTTTGAATGCCAAACAGAAGATCATATATTTGATCCTGAAGGTGACAGCGAGCCACTGGAGTTCACTGAGTAAGGGAGTGATGTGGTCAGACCTGTGCTTTAGGAAGATTGCTTTGGTAGCTGAGTGGAGGATGGCCTAGAACAGGAAGTTCTCACTGTTATCCTTAGGCTTGTGTACCTTCAGGGAAGGGCCAATGAGAATGCTTCCCCAGAGTGTGCTAGCATACTTGGCCCATGCTCTGGGCATTCCTGTGGCATGGTGTGTGAGTCTCGGGGGAGGCCCCAATGCAGACCACAGACTTTTAGTAGGCAGGCTTCAGGATCTGCTGTGCTCTCAAGAATTCATCATCTGATGCTCCCCTTTCTGTTGATCATCCTTTCAGAAGTGGGCTCGGCTGCTCCTCAGGTGTTAGCCCTTTACCTGTCTGGCCCATGTTTGAAGCCTTTTCAGCTTGACTGGACCTGCCTAAGACCTTGTGCTTTGTTGGCATAGCCTTTAAGACCCCAGGGACAGAGCTGGGCTCTAGAGGGGAGAGGAAAAAATATAGATCTCATTCCCTTCTTGGCAGGAGTGCAGGACTACAGGTGTGGAAATGCTATATATGGTGTGCAACACAGAATAGATGGGTTGGTTAGCTTTGGTGAATTGCTTTTCCCCCTTTCTTCTTTATTTGTTACAAGGGATATTGAACCAGGTAAGGGAAGGGGAAGGATATCTTCAGTAATGAAGGTGATCTAGAAACCAAAGATGGGGGATAGGGACAGGAACTAGGCCTAGGATTTCATTAGTTTTAGAAGCTCCTGAGACACCCTCCACCAATGTAGGTTGGCACCTTCTCTGTAGCTAAAAGACTTAAGGAGTTGCCTAAAGCACTGAGATTATTAATAACTTACCCATGGTCACACAGGAAAATGTAAGATATCAATACTTATTATTATTGGGGCAGCTAGGTGACCAGTGGATAGAGTGCCAGACCCAGAGTCAGAAAGACTCATCTTCCTGAGTTCAAATCCAGCCTCAGACACTCACTGTGTGACCAGGGGTAGGTCACTTAACCCTGTTTGCCTCAGTTTCTTCATCTGTGAAATGAGCTGCAGAAGGAAATGGCAAACTACTCCCGTATCTTTGCCAACAAAACCTTGAATGGGGTTATGAAGACTTGACTGAACTACAGCAACATTATCATTATTATAACCCAGTTTATAATATATATCATGTCATATCGTATTGTATCATATTATAATAACATAATTCAGATTTCACACCAAACTGAAACATTAGATGATGACTTTAAGGGAAATACTATGGTATAGGAAGCCATTTTCTTTAGGGGAAATAATTTTTTTATAAGAGAATCTGAGGGATGGGCTGTCACTTATGTGAATAGCAGGTGTAGAAGGCTAGGCATATCCCATAATTTTAATTCAGGAAAGAATGTTGATATATGGAGAAACTAATTGACGTAAGAATGAAATTAAGTTAGTTTCTTTCTGTTATAGGATGAAGTAAGCTGTCGGATCCTAGATTTAGTTTACGTATAAGGAAGCTAAGGCTCAGAGAGGTTAGGTAACTTGAACAAAGTCACACAGGTGGTGGGAGTGAGGATTAGAACCCAGGACCTCTGACTCCAATTCCAGTGTTCTTTCTGCTGCACCAAAGAAAGCTTTCAATAAGGATCCAGAGGAAGCCTTCAAAATGCAAAGGGATAGAGTGTTCAAGGAAGGTGATGCCTTGGAACTCTGGCCTGCCTAGCAGCCCATAACAACTGAATATCCACTGGAGAATAAAGGTGGATGAAACCTTCTTTTTCTCTGAATTGCTGTATCTGACCTCCTCCTTCTCCTCCTTTTTCCCTTTCTCCTTCTCCTCCTCCCCCTCCTTCTAACTCTTCTTCTTAGCATCATCATTATTATTACTATTAAATTAAATTATTTAATAAATAGTTAATGACATTAATCAATCAGAATAATAGCTAGCATTTATACAGGGTTTTAAGGTTTGCGAAGCACTTT
This sequence comes from Phascolarctos cinereus, assembly GCF_003287225.1. Lineage (NCBI taxonomy): Eukaryota > Metazoa > Chordata > Mammalia > Diprotodontia > Phascolarctidae > Phascolarctos > Phascolarctos cinereus. The sequence continues at coordinate 121,377,954 of NW_027556098.1, read as the reverse complement.
ACATATATTATCTCATTTGGTCTTCATAACAACCCTGTGAAGTGGATGCTATTATTATCCCCATCTTACAGATGAGAAAACTGAGACTAAGAGATGTTAAATGACTTGCCCCAATCATGCAGCTTGTAAGTGTCTAAGGCAGGATTGGAACTCAGGACTGACTCCTAATTCTGTCCACTAAAGGACATGCTAATGTTCTTCAAGTTATTAGAAGCCTGAAGTAAGGCCAGTGAGGACCCATTCTGCCAGGTGGCTGGATGTGTCAGTTTCAGTCACACACCACCACACCTCCCTGCCCTGCCAATTCCATTTTAATTTGATCTGGGTTCCTGGGTTGTAATGGGCCCACATCATTTTTCTCATTTTCATTCCAATGCATAATCTCTGCAGGGAAGGGCATCTGAAAACAATTACTTGGCTTCTCATCCAAGAATGGTATATTTACAAGGTCTTCAGGCCCACCCAGGAGGGAGATTCTCTACATTTTATGTCTTAGATCTCTTCTTGCTCTGAACTAAGCTTCCCAACCCTACAGGAGGGTTTTGGGAGGTGGTGAAAGCAGGCATGGCCTTCTCCTCCAGGTTTCACTGAGGAACCACAGGTTAAAAAGGCTGGGTCTAGGTTGGTTTGTATCAAATGTTATGTAATTCTAACAACAGGGTAGGTTAGTCTTCCTCAGTTGAAGAAGAGTTATTCCTAAGAACAAAAGCTGTGGGTAGCAGCTGGACCACCCCCAGAGGGTATTCAGGATTTCAGTCTAGAGTAGGGGTTCTTTTTTAAAAATTTAATTTAACATTTTATTTTTTCCCGATTACATGTAAAAACAATTTTAAAATTATTTTTTTCAAATTTTGAGTTCCAAATTCTCTCCCTCTCTCTCCTCCCCCTCATTGAGAAGGTAAGCAATTTGACATAGATTATACATGTGTAGTCATGCCAAACACATTTCCGTGTAAGTCATGCTGTGAAAAAAAAAACACAGACAAAAACCCTCAAGAAAAATAAAGTAAAGAAAAAGAATCTTCAATCTGCATTCAGGCTCCATCAGTTATTTTTCTGGAGATGAACAGCACCTTTCATCATAAGTCCTTTGGAACTGTCTTGGATCATTGTATTGCTGAGAAGAGCTAAGTCAATGACAACTGATTATCACACAAGATTGCTGTTCTCATGGTTCTGCTCATTTTACTTTGCATCAGTTCATGTAAGTCTTTCCAGGTTATTCTGAGAGCATCCTTAGAGCAGGGATTAACTTTTTGTGTGTATCCTAGTCCCCTTTGGTAGTCTGGTGAAACCAATGCCCCTTATCAGAATAACGTTTCTAAGTGTATAAAATAAAATACACAGAATTACAAAGGAAATTAATTATATTGAAATATAGTTATCCATTAAAAAACAAACAAACAAAAAACCAAGCAAACAAACAAAAAACAAGGGAATGGATCCTACACTAAGATTTCCTGATGTGAAGCATTCTCTGGTTTCTTGAAATTTGGGAGAGGAGAAAGGAAAGGGCAGTGACCAACTGTGGGGTCTACTGAAGTGGACAGTAGGGTTCACAGAAAATCCACTCAAAAGAGAGTTTATACAGAATGCCACCCATCTCCAGAAGCCAACCATGGCAATATCTGATAGGAGTGCTGCTTTGTGAGGTCAACAACTGCCATTGACAGAATGTTTTACATTCTATCAATAGTGGGAAAAACACTCCAATGTAGGCATATTGAAAGAGTTAAAAAGAGCCCTCTCCATTTTACTGATATGGCTACCAAGGCTCAGAGATATAAAAGATAGTTACACCTTGAACTTATACCTTTTAAGCCCACCGCACAGCATTCTTATGGGGAAAGTTTTTTTTATAAAATCATAAAATATTATATTAATACAAGTTATTATTGTTGTCACTACCTTGTTAATGCTTCCTTTATTATTTTTTTGAGGCAATTGGAGTTAAGTGACTTGTCCAGGGTCACCAATAAGTATCTGAGACCAGATTTGACCTCAGGTCCTCCTGACTCCATGCCTGGTGCTTTAGCTACTGCGTCACCTAGCTAGCTGCCCCCACTAGTCTCTTAAAGGATGAGATGATGCCTTCTCTAAAGGAGCACAGGTCTGGAATGAACTGTGGAATCAAATATTTTCAAAATATCAATTGAAAGAAACACTGGTCATGACCTAACAAGTTTGCTTATTTAACAAATTTGATTCAACAAACATTTATCAAAGGCCCACCTTGTGCAAAGACTCTCTGCTTATACATTGTCTCTCTTGTCTTTCTACCATCTGGTAATAAGGAGAATGGCTTAAATATCACAATACCTTTCTCTTCTCTGGCTAGACCAAGATCTTCCTTTCACATATTTTGTTTTTTCTTTCTTTTTTTGGTGAGGCAATTGGGGTTGAGTGACTTACCCAAAGTCACACAGCTAGTAAGTGTGAAGTCTCTGAGGCCGGATTTGAACTCAGATCCTCCTGACTCTACAGCCAGAGCTCTATCCACTGAGCCACCTAGCTGCCCCATTCCTTTGTTTTTAACTGACCTGTGCCTTCATCAGTTTAGAGAACTGGTGTGGAAACTGCCTATCCAAAATCAGCACCTCAGTTGCCACGCAGACTCTTAGAGAATTGCCTAGAGCACTGAGAATCTGTGATTGCCCAGGTGCACATAGCCTTTGGTGGACAGCTAGGTGACACAGTGGATGGAGTGCATGGCCTTGAGTCAGAAAGGTTCATCTTCCTGAGCTCAAATCTGGCTTCCCCAGATACTTACTAGCTGTGTGACCGTGGGCAAGTCACTGAACAGTGTTTGCCTCAGTTTCCTCATCTATCAAATGAGCTGGAGAAGGAAATGGCAAATTATTCCAGTATCTTGGCCCAGAAAACCCCAAATGGGGTCACAAAGAGTTGGACACAACTGAAAAATGACTGAACAACAGCATAGCCCTGCTGATTCTGAGAAAGGACTTAAACTCAGATTTTCCTGACCTCACAGCACACAGTACTCTGTCTGTTAAGCCAAGCTGTCTCTCCCATTTCATCTGAACATCTTTAAGTGCTCCCATATTGAGGCTCAAAACTCTAGTATTCATATAACCTTCTGTAAGATGCCCAAGTAAAACATTCCATCTCCTGACTCTATCCATTTTCACCAGCCGTGCTCCATTCCTGCTGTTCTTTCCCTTCTCACTCACAAACTCCTGGCTTCCCTGACTTCCTTTAAATCTCAAATTAAAATCCCACAGCAGGTCCTATTTTTTTTTTATCTTTCTTAGTACAGGGCTTGGCACGTAGTAGGTGCTTCATAAATGCTGGCTGACTTGGCTGTCCATAGAGTCACTTGTGGCTGTGGGGATTAGAAATTTATCACTCATTAATATCACTCACAAATGTAATTATCTTTTGTTGAACTCCCATCCGTTTCCCTGAGAGGCAAAGTCACCCCAGGAGAATAAGTGGAAAAGTCATGATAACCAAATATTTAAAGGGGTGTGGACATTCCAGAAATAAGGAAGATCTTGTTTTTTTTTTTAAATAATAGTTGCTAATGTTGAAAATAAGCCAAGAAAGAAATATTTGGGAAATTTACACAGGTCCAAATCAATGGAATGACCTAGTAAAATCATGTAATGGTTTCTGAAGTGTTCCAAAGATATGAAAAAGTTTCCTTGGACAGGAAGGCAGTCAACATGATACCAGTTTATTATAGCAGATAAGAGAAAAGACTTTGAAAATTAGTTATCTGATAAGATGAGCTGTGGTCTATAAAAAAGTCTAAAGACCAAAACTTGAGGAAAATCTGCACCAAGAGACAATGGATGAGACATAGGCAGGAAGCCCTGTGAATTCGTCAAGGCTAAACAGCAGCACGCCATGCCAAAGATTTTATTTTGTAGCAAATTAAGAAATTAGGAAAGGGAAGGAACACAAGAAATGTTACTATGCAACTCAATAGCCTTTTTTCATTCATCAAGATATACATAGCGCTTAGTTTCTGGTTCCAATATTATCTGTACTAATGGCGTGTAACTTGGACTTAGATGTAGGTAGACCTGAGTTCAAATCCCACTTCAGATATTTACTAGCTGGGTGACCCTGGGCAAGTCACTTAACTGCCTTCTGCCTCAGTTTCCTTACCTATAAAATGAAGGTAATAGTAGCATCTGCCTCTCAGAGATATTGTGAGGATAAAATGAGATAATATTTGCAAAGGACTTTGTAAACTTTAAGGCACTTTATAAATGTTTACTATTATTATCATAATATCACATATGTTCTCTGGACCTCAGTTTCCCTATCTGTAAAATGAGAGCAGTTGAACCAGATGATTCAAAAGACTTTTCCATCTTTGCCTTCTTTGCTTCTGGGAGCCTGTGCCTCGCACAGATTTCTATTCTATCTGCAAAACATCCCTAGGGAAAATTATCTTAATCTTATCTGTGGAGGGAGTGAGGGAGTTGCTGGCAGCAAAATGTGTTTAATGGTGTAAGACTAGAGACACTTTGATTGGCAAAAAGTCACATAAGAAATAGGAGCATCTTCCTCAATTGATAAATGGTCAAAGGATATGAACAGGCAGTTTTCAGACGAAGAAATTAAAGCCATCTGTAGTTATATGAAAAAATGCTCTAAATTGCTATTGGTTAGAGAAATGCAAATCAAAACAACTCTGAGGTACCACCACATCACATCTATCAGATTGGCCAACATGACAAAACAGGAAAATGATACATGCTGGAGAAGATGTGGGAAAATTGGAACACTAATGCATTGTTGGTGGAGTTGTGAAGTGATCCAACTATTTTGGAGAGCAATTTGGAACTGTGCCCAAAAGCTATAAAACTGTGCATACCCTTTCACCCAGCAATAGCACTTCTAGGGCTGTATCCCAGAGAGATCATACAAATGGGAAAAGGACCCACATGTACAAAAATATTTATAGCAGCTCTTTTTGTGGTGGCAAAGAATTGGAAATTGAGAGGATACCCATCAACTGGGGAATGGCTGAGCAAGTTGTGGTTTATGAATTTAATGGAATGCTATTGTGCTGTAAGAAATGATGAATGGGCTGACTTCAGAAAAACCTAGAAAGACTTATATGGTCTGATGCTGAGTGAAGTGAGCAGAACCAGGAGAACGTTGTACACTGTAACAGTCATGTTGTGATACGACTAATATTGATAGACTTAACACTTCTCAGCAGTGCACAGATCTAAGACATCTCCAAAGGCCTCATAATGGAAAATGCTATTCACAAAGAAGAAAGAACTATGGAGTTTGAATGCAGATCGAAGCATACTATTTGCTATTTTTTTTCTTCTGTTGTGTTTTGTTTCCTCTTTCTGGTGGTTCCTCTTATTGGCTCTAATTCTTACTTACAACATCACTAATGTGAATATATGTTTAATAGGAATGTATATGTGTAGCCTATATCAAATTGCATGTTGTCTTGAGGAGGGAGATGGGGAGGGAGGGGGAGAAAAATTTGAAGCTCAGAAGCTCATAGAAGTGATTGTTGATCATTCAAAATAAACAAATTTTAAAAAAAAGAAATAGGAGCATTACTGGCCTAGAATCCATCTCCACAGATTCCCAGCACTGAGCTCATTCTATTTAAATATGTGGTTGGAATTAATAATAATTTTTTAAAATTCAATTTTATTTTCAACTCTGAATTTTTTCCCTCCCACTCCCTCACCTCCATACTGAGAAAGTAAGAAAATCAAAACCATACAAACTTGTATAGTCAAACAAGGCAAATTCCTGCTTTACCTGTGTTGGGGAAAAGAAAAGGCCATAGAATTTTTATTCTGTGTACGTTACCTCTGTCTGTAGGTGGGTAGCATAATATTAATAATAATAATGATGATGTAATAATACTCTTTCTGCTACTAGCTGACACACCTGAGGCTTTTTTTTTTAACATACTTAAAATACAGTATTTTATTTGATCCTCACAACAAACCTGTGGAGTGTTATTTTTCCTATTTTACAGGTGGAAATTGAGCCCCAGACAACTTGCCTAGGATCACAGAGATAATATGTGAAGTGGGATTTGAAACCAAGTCTTTCTGGCCCCCAAGTCCAAGGCTCTATCCAATAAGCCAACCTGTCTCTTGTAGCTCTGTTTTCAACACCAGCTGAAGCTGGAGTCACAGGAACTGAGATCAGCACCTGGCTCTGTCCCTTGCTACCTGTGTGACCTTAGACAAGTCACCTAACTCTTCTTGGCCTCAGTTTCTTCATTTGATAAATGAGAGGGTTGTACTAAATCAGTAGTTCTCAAATATGTTGCTCTCAGGACCCCATAATACTCTTAAAATTGTTGAACCACTCCCCCCCCAAAGAACTTTTGCTTAAATGGATTATATCTCATTGATGTTGACCATATTAGAAATTAAGAGAGCTTTGTATTATTATAAAAATAGTTTTGACTCCATGGACCCCCAGAAAGGTTCTTGTGGATCTCCAGTAGTCTTCATCCACACTTTGACTTTGACATACCATTCTGCTAAATGGACTCTGACATCCCTCCCAGCTCACCATAAATGGAAAAACTGTTTACCAAGCCCTATGTGCCAGGCACTGTGCTACATTCTGGGAATCCAAATACAAGCAAAAAAAAAATTCCCTGCCCTCAAGGAGCTTATATTCTGATTGGAAAAGACAATTACATAAAAAAGAACTGAGAAGCTGGTGGAAGGAGTGGGTTTTGGGGAAGTGAGGGTCTGTAGTGAGCTGTGGGTGGTGTGGATACTTCTTTAAATGGAAGGTCTGGAGAGTAACTCACCAACAGAGGATGTAATGGTAGAAGCTTTTTGGCAGCATGAGAAGGCTACTGGGGAGAGGAAAAATAGTTTAGTGAGTCATGGGCTGGGCCTAATTAGAAGTGATTTGTGATCTGTGATCCTGTTACTTTAATGGATAAAGTTGCCTATGAAATAGAAATTCAAATTGGATTAGCTCTGAGAACTGATTCATGATTTAGAGTCATAAGCCAAAAGTGCCCACAAAAATTACTCCACAAGTTCCTCTTCCCTTGACCCGTACTACATAATCATTTAAAATGGTGAGGTACTCTCTTGATCCAGAGAGCCCCACAAAATCGTGCAAGTCAAGGGGTTCAAATTTCGGGGTCCACTTCAAGAACACCCGTGAAATAGCCCAAGCTATCAAGGGCATGCATATCAGAAAAGCCACCAAGTATTTGAAAGATGTCACACTGAAGAGACAATGTGTTCCCTTCAGGCGATATAATGGTGGAGCTGGCAAGTGTGCGTAGGCTAAGCAGTGGCGTTGGACACAGGATTGTTGGCCCAAAAAGAGTGCTGAATTCTTGCTGCATATGCTTATAATGCAGAGAGTAATGCAGAACTGAAGGGTTTGGACGTGGATTCTCTTGTCATTGAGCATATCCAGGTTAACAAGGCTCCCAAAGGGCTCGTGGTTGAATGAACCCATACGTGAGTTCTCCTTGCCATATTGAGATGATATTTACTGAAAAAGAACAAATTGTTCCTAAACCAGAAGAGGAGGCTGCTCAAAAGAAAAAAGATATCTCAGAAGAAAGTGAAACAAAAGCTTATGGCATAGGAGTAGATACATTAGAATGCAAATAAAAGTGAAATGAAAACATTTGTTAAAGTAAATTTTTTTTACAGTAAATATTTTTAAAGTATTTATTTTCTTTTAAAAGTTTATCCTTACCTCAAAAAAAATTATTTCACACAAGATTATGAAGCCTTGATCTAGAATTGTCTGTGTCAAACAATCATAAGAATGCAAATCTAGAACAGGAAGGAACTTCATAGATCACCTAGTCCAATCCTCTCATTTTATAGGTATAGAGACTGTGTCCTAGGGATGCTAAGTGACTTGCCCAAGGTCACATGGGCAATACATTCAGAGACTGGATTTGAACCTAGATCTTCTGATTCTAAAGCCAATATTTTTTTCACTGAACCACACTGCCTTTGGGCATAATAACATCTGTGCTACCCAGCGTAGGTCACTATGATGAGTTCCTCTAAACAAATCTGCTTGACTCAGTCATTTGTTTAATTTTTCTTTGCTGACGTATTGTTCATTGAATTCATATGGGATGTGGTCCATGCAGGGCCTTTTGGTTCCACTTTTATATCGTACCTCTTTCCTAAGCTGACTGAAAGCATCTTTGGCAAAAACTCCCCTATGACAACAGGGAAGATATTCATCTCTTCTTCTTCCCATTTGACTTTGATTTACTGTGCTGTGTCTCCACATTTTGAAAGTTTTTGTCCCATGTAGCTTGGACATTATGAATATTTACAATGGCGATATCTATTAAAACCATGGTTCTTCAGTTTTTATGGCTCAACATTATTCTGGTCATCGTAGGCAACAGTTCCATCTATGATAGTTGTCCAGTTCTAGTATAGTTTGTTGGTTGAGTTCTCCAGAGTATTTTGAGATCCATATTTGTAATAAGGGGATTTATTATTTGTTTGTCTGTGAAAGCAAGCTAGCTTCTGACGTATGATTCTAGCCACCAACTAAGGTCTTGCTAGGCACTTGGTAGGTACTATGATTGTCATATTGATGATAATGTGATCTTGGGCTTCACTGAGAGGCCTAACTTCAAGGCATGTGGTGACAATGGGCACACGTTATTTTGCCTTGATCTATCCACATCTGGGCTATTATGTTCAGTTATGGGCACGTTTGGGGAACATTGGTAAGCTAGAGACAAACCAGAGAAGGGCCACCAGGATCATGACGGGGCTCTGGATCATATAAGAACCAGTCAAAGGAATGGGATATTTATGAAGAAGACTCAGGAGGGAGGAGGGAGACATAATTACTGTCTTGAAGTATTTAAAGGACTGTTTTGTAGTCAAGGGAATTAATTTCTAAGTGTGGACTCTGTAAATAAAATAAGGAGCAATAGGGGGAAATCACAAAGAGAAAAATTTAGGCTTAATGTCAAGAAGATAGTCATCATAATTGTTCAATCATTTCCAACTCTTCATGACCCCATTTGGGTTTGTTTGTTTTTTCAGCAAAGATACTGGTTTGCCATTTCCTTCTCCAGCTCATTTTACGGACGAGAAAACTGAGGCAAGCAGGGTGAAGTGACTTGCCCAGGGTCACACAGCCAGGAAGTGTCTGAGGCCAGATTTGAACTCAGGTCCTCCTGAACTCCAGGCCCTCCTAAACTCCAGGCCTGGCACTCTATCTACTGCACCACCCAGCAGTCGTCATAATTAGTGCTGTCCAAAAGTAAAATGGGCTACCTTAAGAAGTAGTGGGTTATGCCTTATTGGAAGTCTTCATGAAAAATCTGGGTAACTACTCGTAAAGAGGTGTCTTGTTCAAGTATGGATCGGACTCAATGGTCACTGAGGTCCCTTCCAACTCTGAGATCCTGGAATTTTTCTAATTGAATTGAGTCTATAAAAGGACTTTGCAGCAAATTGAAATGGTGCTACTCTCTGTCCAAGAAAGAAGTTCCTCCAGTGGAGCACGACCTTGTTGGGTTAGGTTTATTCAACCTCTGTAGGAGTAGGAAACAGACAGCACTGAAAAGAATTAAACACATGGATGTTATTATTAATCAAGCTGTTTCAATTGCCCACAAGGAAAGGGGAAAAAATAGCAACAATTAAAAAAAAGTTTGAGGACTTAGTGTAATTAGATTCAATGTGGAAATTTTCAAGTATGCATTTGATGAAAAAAAGATACAAAATACCAAGAAAAAAATGACAGAAAAACATCAGGTTTTCTATGGTATGTTCAACAGAAAAGGATAAAAACGAGCTTCATAAAACGTACAGGCATGAAAGAGACAGTGCTTTATCTACTTTTAAAAGACTCAAAAAAATATTCTCTAAGTAGTGTGGTATAATGGATAGAGCAGTAAACTTGGAGTCAGGAAGCCCTGGGTTCAAATCTCACTTCAGACACTTCTTAACTATGTGACCCTGGACAATTCACTTCCCATTTTTGGAAGAAGTGAAGAAGTTGGACCAAATGGTTAGTGTGGTCCCTTGTAGCTTTAAATCTATGATCTTATAAAATGAGGAAGATTCATTTTCCCAACTCTTCTCTGGGGCCAAGAGAGGTTGTCTTAATTTAGCTTCATTTTAGCATTCTTTTTCATTTCCTTAGTTGAGTCATTTTGTCTATCGTTTTCTTAGTTCTGCTGTCACTGTAATAGCAAAAAACTGGAAACAAAATGAAGTCGATTGATTGTGGAATGACTGAGCAAATTATGATATCTCAAGGGGATGGGTTATTGCTGCATCATAAGAAATGATGAAATGAGGAATTCAGAGAAACATGGGATAACTTAGGTGAAATGTATGAATTTTCCAGTGAGCTCTGACCATCCCAATCTTCCTAGTTCTGAATCACATACTACCATAAAGATTTAGATTTAGAGCTAGGAGGGATCTTGGGAGCCATTGAATCTAATCTCTCTCATTTCACAGTTGAGGAAATTGAAGTATCAACGGGTTAATTACCTTACTCAGTGTTAACTAGCTAGTAAGCATTTGAGTTGGGATTTGAACCCAGATTTTCTTGATACCAATTTCAGTGTCCTATCCATTATACTACATTGTTAGTCCCTTTTACCCAGTAAGCCTAGATCTAATTATTAGGAAAGAGAAGGGAAGAGAAGGAATCTATGGATTCCTCCATAAAAGTTGATCAATGGAAATGGTCATGGTTGGGAAGAGGATTATTGTGGCAGTGTGGGAGCAAAGAGAGTAAAGATATTTCTGGATTCTCACTTCTTACCAGATAAGATTATAAAACTTATAACTGGAAGGACTTTGATCATTATCCCATCTATCTTCCTTATTTTATAGGTGAGGAAACTGAGGTCCAGAGAACTAAAACGACACTTGCCCAAGGTCTCACAATTACTCTGAACATTGTTGGTAGTCAGTTGTGCTCAACTCTTTGTGACCCCATTTAGGGTTTTCATGGCAAAGATACTAGAGTAGTTTGCTATTTCCTTCTCTAGCTCATTTTACAAATGAGGAAACTGAAGCAAACAGGGTTAAGTGACTTGCCCGAGTCACATAGCTTCTAAGTGTCTGAGGCCGGATTTGAACTCAGGTCTTCCTGACTTCCTGTGTTCTAGCTACTGCTTCACTCAGATCATAGGTCACCTTGATTTTCTCTCCTTCCTGGAAATAATGGCTGGAGTACACTCATCATAGACTCTAGAATGCTGGTAGAGCAGAGTTCAGGGAGAAGAGGCATCACTCACCATGCTCAGGAGACTAGGTCACTGGGTGACCTAGGAAAAGTTACTTGCAGCCTCAGTTTTCTATATCTATAAATTATGTATGTGTGTGTGTGTGTGTGTGTGTGTGTGTGTGTGTGTAGGGTAATGTTTATACTATCTTCTTCACAAGTAAATCACTATGTAAATGTGAGTTCTCAGTGTTACCTGAGGACATTTGATCTTTGCCAGCATGGAGGACATATACCTGAGGATACCATTGACTACTTGGGATAATTTGTGTCTCTCAGAGAACGACATTTCAGAGAACAGGGAGAGAATTTAACACACTCAGAGTTAAAGAGGGAAAAGGAAAGCCTTCAAATACTTAGGGTCTAGAGACACCAAGGGTGAATCAACATTGTAGGTAGCCCTCCTTCAGGAAAACCCAACTTACAAATAACCCAAGTGAATCAATGGCAGAAGGGTACATACTCTCCCCTTCCCAGTCCTTTGTCATTGTCATCCTCACAAATTCCAATTTAGAATGATGCTGGTGGGGGTAGGGGGTGGCAATTGACTTAGAACTTTGCAAATGTAGAAAGTTAACTTTTGGAATGCAAATATCAAGAGTTAAGTTATTAGTACCCATATTTTCTCCCTTAAATTGAGCTAAACTTCTGTAACTTCTTCTCATCTTCTATAGTAACACAGATCAAGCCTATTCCAACTTTCACCTACCTTCAAATATTGAAGATAACAATTATGTTTCCCTCCATGTCCTCCAGGGGCAGCTAGGTGGCTCAGTGGATAGAGTGCTGGGCTTGGAGTCAGAACGACTCATCTTCCTGTCAAATCTGGCTTTAGATACTTACTAGCTGTGTGACTCTGGGCAAATCACTTAACCCTATTTGCCTCAATTTTCTCATCTGTAACATGAGCTAGAGGAGGAAATGGCAAATCAATGCCAAGAAAACCTCCAATGGGGGACATGACTGAAAAATAACTGAAATGACCGCCTTCCATTCCAATCTTTTCTTATGTGATGGTAGCTCTTAGCCTCCCACTGCACTCCAACATCCACTCTTGCACTGGGAAGATAGAACCCTACAATGTTAATACCTGAAGGAATATTAGAGATCATTTGGTTCAGTTGTTTTTAGTATTTTTTTTGATCCAGGAACCCCTTTCAGCAACAATAAAATGCTATGAACCTCTAGAGTAATTTAATGTACTACTCATAATATTTTTAAGATTTATTCACTAGGTGTTTACAGTGACTGCAATAATAACTTTTGCTCTCCAAAGCTCCAAATTAAAATTTACATTAATTAGAATCTTAAAACATAAAATTTTATTCTATTTCTAATTATGAACACTCAGTATAAAATTCTAATTTAAATGGCTACTTGTTATTTAAGGTTACATTAAAGAATTTTTAGCACAAACCACTTGGACCATCATCTAGAACCCCAAAGAGGTTCTTGAACCACTAAATGGAAACTATCAAGAATGTCTAACCCCAGATGTGGAAACTAAAACTTAAAGGGATCAAATGAATTGATCAGTGTCACACAGATACTGAGTGGCAGAACCAGATCTCAGATTTCATTTCAAATTCAGGGCTCACTTTGCTACACTGAACTTTCTGAATGCCCTAGAATTTCTTAACATCCCTTTTAAAATGTGGTGTTCAGAACCGACCTCAGTTCTCCAGATGGGATCTGTCCAGCTCAGAGAACAGTGGAACTCTAGTGCCTCTTTGATCTCTATTAATGGAGCCTTGGATTTCATTTGCCATCAAATCATATCCTTGACTCATGGAGTCTGTGACAGACTAAACCCCACCCAGATTGTTCTTATGTGAATTGCTGTCAAATTAATTTTTCCCCATTCTGGGCCTTAAAATTAGCTTTTGATTTATCAGCAATCACTTCCATAAGCTTTTGAGCTTTAAATTTTTCTCCCCCTCCCTTCCCACCTCCCTTCCCAAGACGGTGTACAATCTGATATGAGCTATGCATATACATTCCTATTAAACATATTTCCACATTAGTCATGTTGTAAGGAAGAATTAGAACCAATAGGAGGAACCACAAGAAAGAGGAAACAGGAAAACAGAATTAAAAAGCATCCAGTGCAGTGTCCAATTCTGATATAGTATTCAACGTTCTGTAACAGTTACCCTTGCCTCTCTAGAATGAAGAGGAAAGTATGTTTCCTAGAATGGTCACTGGTTTTTCAGTTAGTCAGAATTCAACTTCTTTTTAATATTCTTTCATTTATTATATAATTATTGTGAATATTGGGGGTTTTATTTTTGTTGCTCTGCTTATTTTATTCTGCATCAGTTTGTTAATTTCCTTCTTGCTGGTTTTGGTTGCTTCCAAACTTCTGAGATAATTTTGAGTCCTGATTCTGTCTTAAGCATATTAGCTATTCCCTCTCAGTTTTGTGGCAACATTCTTGGATTCACTAAATATTCCTTTGGTGTCTTCATTGAAATCATTGAAAAAATATCGAACAAGAAAGGGTCAAGGACAGAGCTCTTTCTGGGTCTATATTGATGCATTAATTGTCTTCTTATTTAACCATCTACCATTACCTTTCCAAAACACATCTTTCTTCACCATGTCAGATCATAGGGTAACAGCTCATAGGGCTAGAAGGGACCTTAGAGGTCATTGAGTTCAGGCCCCTAATTTTACAGGTGAGGAAACTGAATTCAAGGAAGTGTTTTGTTCAAGGTAAGATGAGCAGTAAATGACAAAATGGGAATTTGAGCCTTTATTCTCTAAGTACTTTCTGTGTGCCATGCTGTATCTTGTCCATAAGGATATTATGAGAGATCTTGTCAGAAACCTTGCTGGGGCAGCTAGGTGGCACACTGGGTAGAGCACCAGTTCTGGAGTCAGAAGGACCTGAGTTTAAATTTGACTACAGACACTTAGCTGTGTGACCTTGGGCAAGTCATTTAAACCTGACCACCTCCTCTCTTCCCCTCAAAAAAAAGACTTGCTCAATATAAGATTCATTGTATTTATAATTATAAACAGTTAACCTTCTGGAAAACATATGAAATAGATATACTTCCCTCATTCTAGAAAGGTAAGGGACAACTGCTACAGAATGTTGCATACATTGTCAGAATGGGTCACTGCATTCATTGCTTTTGCAAAAATTATTTTCCTTTGCTGTAAGAGAAGATTCAACCTGAAGGTGGAGAAAGAGGGAGGTTCCTAGAAATGAATATGATTTAAAAAATAAAAAATTAATAATTTTTAAAGAAAGAATTTTAAACAAACAAATGTAAACTTGTTAACAACTATAAACTTTTATTAAAAAAGAAATAAAATTAGTTCAGCATAATTTATTCCTAGAGAATCCATGCTAACTCCTAATAAGAAACACTTCTCTCTCTCTCTCCCTTTTTTTTTTTTGGTCTTTATACATTTTCTTTTCTTTTTTTAATTAGAAAGCATGTTTTTCCCGTATTCTTCTTCTCCCCATCTCCCGATAGAAAAGGAAAAAGTAACCTCCATGAGTCAAGGGTATGATTTGGCCACAAATCAAATCTACAAAACCTTTGTAACAAATAAACACAGTCAAACTAAATAAATTCCCACATCGGTCACCTCCAAAAATGTATGTTTCGTTTTGCATCTTGAGTCCATCATCTCTCTGTCAGGAGCAATCCTGTCTTTTCTAAGCATTCAGAAATGGAATCTACTCTTCTACCAGTTTTGAACATTAGACATTTGACTAATTCATCTTTTGGTAACTCTGCTACTTTTTATCAATTCTGTGTTAGAAAATGTTGATGATGATCAAGTTACCAGTACTTATGATTACCATGACTCTCTTTTTCTTTCTTATCCCACCCCTAACAAACCAGCTTTTATTAAGAAGGGAGAGATATTCCTGAGTGGGAATCAAAATTCTTTCGCCCATAGAAAAAGCAGGATATATAGCCATGAGGTGTAATTGAAATGGTATCATGAGGGCACTTTGTAAAAGTGGCTTTTCGGTGTGAGCTCCTGCTCATTACAGTGGTGTTACGGGAAAACAGTCTCTGAGTTCCAAAAGACCGACAGCTCTACGAGTAAACATTTGGAAAACAACCTGCTTGTAACTTAGGAGTTGCCCACCCTAGGTTCACTGGTGGGTGTTACTGGTATTTACAGGAAGATCTTTTGAGAGGGAAAATTTAGGAGGATTAGGAAGTGGATATTGGAGAACAAAAAACATTTTAAAATAGACTCCCAAGAGTGTTGATGCATCCAAGGCTTGGCATTTTTACCATTATAGGAGAGAGCAAAGCAGGAAGCAGCAATATCTTTTCCATATCTTCCTCATTTCATGGTGTTTATACTTTGGGACTTGAAAACTGGGAGGTTGCCATACAGCTATTTCTCCTCTCTCTCTCCCTCTCCCTCCCTTTCTCTCTCTCTCTCCCTACTTCTAAGTTCTCCATCTTGTCAAACTCTGAGAACGATACAATCACAGGGAACAGTAGCCACAGGGCAGGAGTTTGTGGGATACCAATGTGCATGGTGGGTCTCTCTATACTCTAGGAAGTCGAGGTAAGTGTGAGGGAGCACCAAGACAGGGGCAGCATGTATGCAAAATCAGTCAGTCAATAAGCTACTATGTGTCAGGCACTGTGCTAAGCACTGGGGATACAAAAAGAGGCAAAAGACAGTCCCTGCCCTCAATGAACTTACAGTCTAATGGGGGAGATGACATGCAGACAAATATATACAAAGCAAGCTATGTACAGGATAAATAGGAGGTACTTAACAGAAGGAAGTCACTAGAATTAAGAGAGGTTGAGGAAGGCTTCCAGTGGAAGGTAGGATTTTACCTGGGTCTTAAAAGAAGCCAGGGAGGTCAGTAGTCTGAGTGGAGGAGGGAGAGCATTCCAGGTATGGGAGATAGCCAGAGAAGATGCCTCGAGCCAAGAGATAGAGTGTCTTATTCATTGAACAGCCTGGACACCAGTGTCACTGGACTGAAGAAGATGTGCTGGAGAATGAAGGGGTGAGAAGATTGGAAAGGTTTGAGGGGCTAAGATATGAAGGGCTTTGAATGCCAAACACAGCATAATCAACTGCCTGTTTGACTTCTATAACATATTGAAGAATTAATTTCACCTAAGGCATCGTATGACTTTCTGCCCTATTAACAATGATAATAGCTAACATTTATATAGCACTTACTATGTGCCAGGCACTGTGCTAAGCACTTTACAATTATTATCTAATTTCATCCTCACAACAACTAGGGACTTAGGTGCTATTATTGTCCCCATTCGACAGATGAGGAAACTGAGGCAGAGAAAGATAAGTGACTTGTTCATGGTCACATAGTGTCCAAGCTTGGATTTGAACTCAGGTCTTCTTGCCTTCAGGTCTGGCACTCTACCCACTATATCACCTAGCTTCCTCAATATGTGGTATTACCTACCTCATAGTATGAGAGGTATAGCGACTAGGTTTAGAGTTGGAGGTACTATTAATAAACCTCAGGAAGACCTGGGTTCAAGACTTTTTGACATGGGCAAGTCACTTACCCTCTCAATGTCACAGGCAAGTTACAGATGAATAACTTAACTACATCAGTAGATGGGGGTTCCCTACACCAACCAATTGCTGAGCAAACGCTTTGTTCCTCGCTCTTTGCTTTCTCTCACCCAACATCTCTCCCTGCAGAAAGGAAGACTCATTTCTTTGCATTACACCCCAAACCTCTCTCTTTATCCTTCATCTGTGTGATCATTCTCTCTGCTATAGACCCTTCTCCTTCCTCTCTTGTTCCATGTGGCTTTCTAGACTGTTGTTCAACTTAGACAGATGGAAGACAGTGACTCAGAGAAAAGATGTGGGAGGCTGGCTAGCAACTTATTGACCTTAAGGGGACTCTGTGTAAGCTGACAGGAGCCCACTATGACCAGAGGCCCTTTCTTGTTTCCATTCTAGGTAGATGTTCATTCTTGATTTACCATCATATATGTCCGAAAACAGCAGAAGGGTCCTAGAGATTTTAACTGAAATTCAACATGTTAGGATTCACAGTGAGTCAGTGTTGACTCACTCTCAGCTAGGCGTGGGGCTGGGGGAACTGGAGGAGGGGAAAGGTCCTGGACTGTTTCACGTTAGCGTTTCACAGCTTTGTGAAAATTGGGCCTAACCCAGAGCCTAGTTTGTATTAGGCAGAGAAAGAATGTACTCTGATGAACCCAGAGCCTTCCAGAAGTCCCCTTCTGGTGAAGATGAGAAACAGATTCCCATGTTCACAGAAGGGCCTCTCGGCCCTCCCCTAAACCTTCCCCAACATGTACACAAATTGCCTTGGAAATGTCAGCCTAAGGGCACCCATTTAGGATTTTGGGAGCTCAGAAAAGCCGGGACTCCAATGACTTTTCCACAAAGTAACTGAATTGGTGGGAAGAACATTTCCAATCAGTCTTCAATGGATGGAGATGGAAATGTGTTTCTGGGGATTCTAGTGAGTCCAGATGAAGCAGTGGCCTGTGTTCTTTGCTGGAAGATGCAGGTACTGTTATCCATCAAGCCAGCTGCAATGGTGTGCCACATGCTAGTTAGCTGGGTTCCCTCCCTCCGGCTTAGACTCTCCCTGAGAAACATCACGTACATCACATACAGGGACCCTCGTAAATGTGAGAAAGGCTACTGCTACCCAGAGAAACCAGTTCCAAATTTGTCTTGAGAGGCAATTATCACCCTCTTCCCCTGCCTTCCCCACCCCCCACTCCATCCCACCTATATTAGCTAAATGGACTATATGTTTTAGCCTGGGCCTATGATTTAATAATGTAAGGTACACCCAGCGTGGAAACTCCCTCAACCAGTGAGATATCAAGAAAGTTGCTTGGGGGTACTGAGACATTAAGAGTGAGTTGCCTCCATGGTCATGTGGCTAGTATGTGTCAGAGGTGGAATTTGAACTCACTCTTCCTCACACAAAACCATTCTGATATCAACAATACTATGAGCTTTTGAACTATCTACACAGTCATACTGTGCTTTAATTTTTTTTTTCCCTCAAGGCCCTATGCATGCCAAATAACCCATTTCATGGGTGAATACCAAGCAAGAATATAAGGAAACAATGAAAACTTAAATAATTAGATTGTCCCAGATGTTGCTATTTTAAAAAAATAGTTAACTAGTAAAGCTAGAATGCCCAGGGGATGGACCTCAGTCCACAACATTTTAATATGAAATTTAATTTAATTTATGTCAACTACCATTTATTAAGGGTATCTTCTGTACTTAGCAGCTGGAGATATGAAATAGAAAACAGGCTTCTGCCCTCAAGGAGTTTACTACATAGAATGAAAAATATGCATAAAGCTCTTTAAGTGACAACATGATTACTAGCTGGGTGGCCTTGGGCAAGTCACTTAACTTCTGCCTCAGTTTTTTCATCTGTAAAATGAGGATAATAATGGCAGTCACCTTTTAGAATTGTAAGGATAAAATGAGATAATATTTAAAAGTGCCTTGCACACCTTAAAATGATGATGGTGATGAATGGCATAGGAGAGGTCAAACAGAAAGGCATGAGAAGAGTGAGAAAAGAGATCACTTTTGGCAAACAGTTTACAGAACCCTGAAAGAAGAGAAAGATTTTGTGTGTTTGGGACACAGAGGAATCTATTTCAGGTGTAAATGAGAGACCAACTTGGAGAATTGCCAGTAATGGCAGTGCAGGC
Organism: Phascolarctos cinereus; assembly: GCF_003287225.1. Taxonomy (NCBI): domain Eukaryota; kingdom Metazoa; phylum Chordata; class Mammalia; order Diprotodontia; family Phascolarctidae; genus Phascolarctos; species Phascolarctos cinereus. Next base: position 121,359,007 of record NW_027556098.1, on the reverse strand, counting down.
TGAGCATCAGATGAAGGGAAGCAGTGTAATAGAAGGCTGAAGCAGATCCCATTTCTGACACTAGATACCTGAGCACCTTTTGACCGGAGCTTTTTACTCATTGTTCAGTTGTGTCTGACTCTTCGTGATGCCATTTGGGATTTTCTTGGCAAAGATGCTAGAGTGGTTTGCCATCTCCTTCTCCAGTTCATGTTATGGAGGAGGAAACTGAAGCAAATGGGGTTAAGTGACTTGCTCAGGGTCACACAGCTAGTAAGTATCTGAGGCCAGATTTGAACTTAGGTCTTCCTGACTCCAGCCTGGTGTTCTATCCACTGTCCATCCAGAAGTCATCTAACCTTCCTGGACTTTAGTTTCTTCATCTGTAAAATAGGGAGGTTGGAGTTGCTAGGTCCTATGATCCAGCAATCCTAGATTGGTGCAAGATTGTGGAGGGCCTTGAGTGATAAGCTGAGTCTTCTGCATTTTATTCAATAGGCACTGGGGAGCCACTACAGGTTTTTTTTAGACTAATTAATTGTTTTTAGACTAATTAATTATTTATTTGTTTTCCAGAAAATTTTTTGCATTTTACAAGATTTTGAATTCCAAATTTTTTTCCTTTCCCTCCCCTCTTCTGCAAATGACAGGCAGTTTGATATAGTTTATACATGTGCTATCATGTAAAAATATTTCCACATTAGTCACAGTTGTGAAAGAAGAAACAGATTGAAACAGAAAAAAAAACACAAGAAAGAATAAAGTAAGTGAAAAAAATATGCTTTGATATGCATTCAGAGTCCATCAGTTCTTTATCTGAATATGGATACCATTTTCCTTCATGAGTCCTTTGTACTGGTCTTGGATCATTGTGTTGCTGACAAGAGCTGAGTCATTTATAGTTGATCATTACACAATGTTGCTGATACTGCGTACAGTGTTTTCCTGGTTCTGCTCATTTCACTTTGCATCAGTTTGTACAAATTTATGCAGGATTTTCTGAAATCTACTTGCGCATTATTTCTTATTGTACAATAGTATTCCATTATATTCACATACCACCACTTGTTCAGCCATTCCCCAGTTGATGGGCATCCCCTCAATTTCCAATTCTTTGCCACCACAAAAAGAGCTGCTATAAATATTTCTGTACATGTGGGTACTTTTCTCTTTTATGTGATCTCTTTGGTATACAGACCCAGTAGTGGTATTGCTGCTGTATCAAAGGGTATGTACAGTTTTATAGCCTTTTGAACGTAGCTCCAAATTGCTCTCCAGAATGGTTAGATCAGTTCACAATTTCACCAACAATGCATTAGTGTCCCAATTTTCCCACATCCTCACCAACATTCATCATTTTCCTTTGCTGTCATATTAACCAATCTGCTAGGTGTGAGGCGGTACCTCAGAGTTGTTTTAATTTGCATTTCTCTATGGGGCAGAGCCAAGATGGCAGAGTGAAAGCAGTGACTTGCTTGAGCTCTCCCCCAAACTCCTCCAAATACTCACAAAAAATGGCTCTAAACAAATTCTGATGCAGCAGAACCCACAAAAAGACAGAGTGAAACAAGTTTCCAGCCCAAGACAACCTGGATGATTGATCAGAAAGATGTATCCCGCTGGGCTGGGAGCGCAGTGTGGCGTGGGTGGGCAGGCCGCAGCAAACCTGGAGCAGGCCTCAGAGGACTAAATCGCAGGCAGCTGTGGAGGTTTCCAGACTCCTCAATCCACGAATGCCAAAGACAGCTTAGAAGGTCAGTGGGAAAAGTCTGTTTCTGTCGGTGGTCAGAGAGGAAGGCGGGGTTTCAACTCCATTCCCCAAGAGCGTGGCCCTGGGGGGGCAGGGGGCAGCTGCTTCCCAAGCTTCTGGCCCACAGACTGAGGGGGAATCCAGTGGCTGATCAGAGAGGGATTGCAGGGATCTCTTTGCCAGTGCTGAGGCAGGAATCTCTTGCTTTGCCCGTGTATGGATCTGGGTCACAGTTCTGGGCTACAGTGCTGGGGTGAGGAGGAGCACTGGTGTGGTGGAGCTTGTAGTGGCTGTGGAGAGGAACCCCTCCTCACAGTTATGGGACAGAAAGGAATACTTGTGGTCACAGGCCAGGAAAGGAGTAAACACCTCGCCCCTTATCATACCACCTTGGAAGAACTGAAAATTTACAGGTCCCTACAAGTATCTCTGAAAACTACTATACAAACCCCTGAAGCTTGGGACAGTACACTCTCCACATTGGAAGCAGACTCTTACCTTAACAAAGAGTTTAAAACTCAAGTAATTGGCTGGGATCATGAGCAAGCAGCAAAAAGAGTCAGACTATATTATCTTACTTTGGTGAAAAAGAAGATCAAAATATACAACCAGAAGAAGACAACAAATCAAAGCTCCTACATCCAAAGCCTCCAAGAAAAATATGAATCAGTCCCAGGCCTTGGAAGAGCTCAAAAGGGATTTTGAGAAGCAAGTAAGGGTAGAGGAAAAACTGGGAAGAGAAATGAGAGTGATGCAAGAAAATCATGAAAAACAAGTCAACAGCTTGCTAAAGGAGACCCAAAAAATACTGAAGAAAATAACACCTTAAAAAACAGCCTAACCCAAATGGCAAAAGAGGTCCAAAAAGCCAATGAGGAGAAAAATGCCCTAAAAAGAAAAATTGGCCAAATGGAAAAGGAAGTCCAAAAGATTACTGAAGAAAATACTTCCTTAAAAATTAGAATAGAGCAATTGGACAGTGACTTTATGAGAAATCAAGACACTGTAAAACAAATCCAAAAGAATGAAAAATTAGAAAACAATGTGAAATATCTCATTGGAAAAACAACTGACCTGGAAAATAGATCCAGGAGAGAGAATTTAAAAATTATTGGACTATCTGAAAGCCATGATCAAAAAAAGAGCCTAGACATCATCTTTCAAGAAATTATCAAGGAAAACTGCCCTGATATTTAGAACCAGAGGGCAAAATAGAAATTGAAAGAATCCACAGATCTCCTCCTGAAAGAGATCCCCAAAGGAAAACTCCTAGGAATATTGTAGCCAAATTCCAGAGTTCCCAGGTCAAGGAGAAAATATTACAAGCTGCCAGAAGGAAACAATTCAAGTACTGTGGAAACACAATCAGGATAACACAAGATTTAGCAGCTTCTACATTAAAGGACCGCAGGGCATGGAATATAATATTCCGGAGGGCAAAGGAGATAGGATTACAACCAAGAATCACCTACCCAGCAAAACTGAGTATAATCCTTCAGGGGAAAAAATGGTCATTCAGTGAAATAGAGGACTTTCAAGCATTCCTGATGAAAAGACCAGAGCTAAACAGAAAATTTGACTTTCAAATACAGGACTCCAGTGGAACATGAAGAGGTAAACAGGAAAGAGAAATCATAAGAGACTTATTAAGATTGAACTGTTTACGTTCCTGCATGGAAAGATGATATTTTTAACTCATGAGAACTTTGTCAGTATTAGGGTAGTTGAAGGAAAAAAATTGTATGTATGTGTATATAGATAGATAGATAGATAGAGGGCACAGGGTGAGTTGAAGATTAAGGGGTCATATCTGGAGAATAAAATTAAGGGATGAGAGAGGATGATACTCGGAGAAGAAAGGGAGAGGTAGAATGGGGTAAATTATCTCACAAAAAAAAAACAGAAAAGAAAAGTCTCTCACAGTGGAGGGGAAACAGGGGAAGGTGAGAGGGAATGAGGGAATCTTATTCTCATAGGATTTGGCTTAAGGAGAGAATAACATACACATTCAATTGGGTATGGAAATCTGTCTTACCCTACAGGAAAATAGGGGGAGAAGGGGACAAGAGAGCAGGGGGTGATAGAGAGGAGGGCAGATTGGGAAAGAGGGTAATCAGAAGCAAATACTTCTGAGGAGGGACAGGGTCAAAAGAAAGAATAGAATAAATGGGAGGGCAGGATAGGATTAAGGGAAATAGAGTTAGTTTTTCACAACATGTCTACTAAGGAAGTGTTTTGCATAACTGCACATGTACAACCTATATTGAGTTGCTTGCCTTTTCAATGAGGGTGGGTGGGGAGGGAGGAAGGGAGAAAATTTGGAACTCAAAGTTTTAAAAACACATGTTTTAAAAAAAATGTTTTCACATGCAACTGGGAAATAAGAAATACAGGAAATGGGGTACAGAAGTCTATCCTGCTCTACAGGAAAATAGAAGGGGAAGGGGATAAGAGAAGGGAGCAGGGAGAGATAGAAGAGAAGGCAGATCAGGGGAAGGGGTATTCAGAATGCATGCCATCTTGGGGTGGGTGGAGGGGTGAGAAATTTGGAACTCAAAAACTTGTGGAAGTGAATATTGAAAACTAAAAATAAATAAATTTATATTAAAAAAATTTGCATTTCTCTAATCAAAAGTAATGTACAGCACTTCTTCATATACCTATAGATAGCTTTGATTTCTTCATCTGAAAACTGCCTGTTCACATCCTTTGACAGTTTATCAGTTGGGTGCTGAAGGTTTTTAGATGAGGGAGTCACCTGTTAAGAACCATGTCTTGAAAAGATTTCTCTGACAAAAGAAAGAATAGACTGGAGAGGGGAGAGACTGGAATCAGGGAGACAAATTAGAAAGCTATTATTATTATTTGTTGTTGTTGTTATAAGAAACTAAGTGAGGTAACAAGGGCCAGAACTAAGACATTGGCAGTAAGAATAAAAAGGGGAGAGAGGAGTGATAGATAGAAGGGATAGGTAAAGATCCTAGGATTTAGAGCTGAAAGCTACCTAAGGATCATAGGATTGCAGATTCAGAATTGAAAGGGGTCTCTTATCTCATGGATGAAGAAATCCAGTGAAGTCAAGTTGGCTTTAAATAGCAGAACCTGCATTTGAACCCAAGTCTTCCCACTCCAAACCTGGTGTTCTTCTTGACACCAAGCTGCCTCCTGACACTGTTAAACTGCTCACTGTGTATTCGAGCTAAGGACAAAATAAAGATGCCTCCTTAAGAAAGGGATCACTGAGTCCTACTCATTTCCTGTTGGTATACCGCACCCACAGCCCAGCCTGTTCTTTTGGCCTTGATTCTCAAACCACTTCTGATGCAAAGAGGCTGTTTCTTGAGGGCAAGTGATACCCCATGGGTGATAGGAGCTCAAGCTTGTATGTTCTGCTCGGTTGGCTCTCTCCTTAACCCTGTGTCAGCACTGAGACTGGGATGGGTTTGGCAGGTTTGAAGATTGGTTTTTGTTTTGTAAATGAAGTTTGACATGAAAGCCATGGGGGGCGGGGGGAACTCATGGTAAAATGGATCCAGAGTACAAAACAGATTAGAAAAAGAAGAAATCAAAAGATTTGCATGTATTTCATTCTGGTTCCAAAATAATTTGGAAAAAAAAAACCCCAAAAATCTCCAAGAAGGAGATATCTCCCTGGATGTCTCCGGATGCTGTAGAAAGTTAGTGTTCTCTGGGCTTTTGCTTCCCTGGACTCTACCCAGCCCCAACCATTTGATATAGTCACAGGAGGATTTTTGTGGCACTGTTCCCCTCTTGCATGGACTCTTGCCCCATGGCTACAGGCCAGTGTAAAGTCTTAAAAACCTGGTCAGCATTTTTATGGATTTTCATGACCATAAAATGTCCCACAAAATTAAATTTGCAACTGCAAGTCAGCAACAGTGTTCTAATAAATGTGAATTTAGTAGAATAATGAGAGTCAGTGAAATCTAACCCCATGCACCATACCTCATAAAAAACTAAATACTATGATGCTCTCTCTCTTTCAACCGCACCCTCTGCCCCTTCCACAGAGATAGATGGGACCTCACATGTCACCAGATATAACCCTCTTATTTTATAGATGAGGTGATTTAAGGTGCTGAAAGGTTACGTGATTTGCCCAAGGTCAACAACACATGGATGGCAGAGGTAGGCTTTAGAATTCTAGTTTCCTGATTCTCTACTTCAGTGTTTGTTTCATACATTCATTCAATCATTCATTCATTCAGCCATCCACTCAATAAAGCATCAATTAATGCTCTAAACTTAGGGATAAAAGACATAGACCAGAAGATTCTTGTCCTAAAGGATTTTACATTCTATTAGGGAAAATAATTTTAACACAGATAAGCACATTTAAAATACATACAAAGTAAATATAAAGTAATTGGTGAGGAGGGAGAGCTAGCAGTTGGGGGTAAGGAAGGTATACTATTGTTCTGAACGCTTTTCTTTTATGACACTTTTGTTGTTGAGTCATTTTTTAGTTCTGTCCAACTCTTCATGAGCCCATTTGGGGTCTTCATGGCAAAGCTACTGGAGTACTTTGCCATTTCCTTCTCCAGCTCATTTTTTAGATGAGGAAACAGAGGCAAACAGGATTAAGTGACTTGCCCAGAGTCACACAGCTAGTAAGCGTCTGGAGAAACCAGATTTGGACTTGGGAAGATGACGAATCTTCCTGGCTCCATGCCCAGCAGTCTATCCATTACATCACCTAGCTACCCCATTATAATGACTATGTCTTGCATATTATACATGCGAACTGGATTGTATACATTTTTATTATCTCAATCTTCATAACCTTTTTTGAATAATAATAACTCATTTATCTAGTGCTCTAAGCTTTGCATTTCACATGCCTTATGTCATTTGATTCTCCTAACAACCATGTGAATTGGGGGCTGTTATTACCTCCGTTTTACAGATGAGAAAACTGTCTAAGAGATTTAAATGATTTGCTCAGGGTCATACAGATGGTGGATGTCTGAGACAAGATTGAAACTTAGATCTTCCTTACTACAAGTCCAATGCTCTTAGCCATTAGGGCCACTTGCTTGCCAGATGGTATCTTTATTTTAATTTTTTATATTTATTTATATACGCTTTATGTATATATATATATATATATATATATGTATATATATACATATATATACATATATATGCATATATATACATATATATTTATACATACACACACACATACACACACACACACACACACACACACACACACACACATATATATATATGTATGTATGTATTTCCATTTTAATGGTCCAAAGAGAAGATACCAACATGTTTAGTGCTTGAACTTATACCGGCTGGGCTGGGATTAATAACTAGGTTCTAAATCATAGTACCTAGTGCACACCTCCTCTCACTAGACAAGTGTGTATGTCTAAAGGCGTCTTTTTTTTAACTTCCTTGCCAATGATTTTTTAAAATCAAACATTGTAGATGCTGCTTATGTGTAGAGAACAGAGAGAATATGTGTTCGTGTGTGTGTGTATATGTGTGTTTGCGTGTGATCTGTGATCTGAAGGAAGAAAAGAAAGAAGAGAGGTGGGGAGAAGGAGAGGAGTAGGAGAAAAGGGTAGAAAAAAGGAAGGGAGGAGAGGGAAGAGGAGGAGAAATGAGGGGAGGGGGAAAAAGAGGAGAGGAAATAAAAGGAGGGGAGGGGAAGAGAAGTTGGGAGGATGGGGGAGAAGAAAAGAGAGGAGGTGGGGAGAGGAGGAGGAGAGGGAAGAGGAGGTCAGCAGGAAAGGACAGGAAGGGATAGTAGGGGAAAGCAGATGAAAGAAGACAGGAGAGGAGAAGAAAAGAGGGAATGGAGAACGAGAGGAGAAGGAGGATGGGGGGGATGGGGGAGGAGGAGAGGGGGAAGGGAGAAGAGGAGGAGGAGAAGAGAGGAGAGAAGTGCCCAGAGCCTCTATTTTTCACTTGTGACCTCTAAATGGAAAGTATTAGGAGTTTGGCAGCAATCTGCAAATTGCAGATAAAAGGCAAATGAACAAGCCATATTTCATTTGTAGGGGGAAGCCCACTTTCAAAGTCTTACCCCAAACCAAGGGGGTAGAAGACATTGATAACAAGAGTAGAGTAGGTGTGGGAAGTCTTGACAACTTTCCCAGACCATGCTAGCCCTGTGGCTTAGATTTAATGAGAACACATTGTTTTAGTCCTTTTTATAAAGATATGAACACTATCACAGACCAAACCCCCCACAAAATCTTAACCACTATTTATCTTTGCCAACATTTCCCTTCAGTGAATTGTAGACCCCATTTAGTGCCCTGACATTTCTCTACAATCCCAATTTCAAATTTCATTGAAATCTGCTAAATTACAAAAGCTGTGGTCCTAATACATTGGAAACCATTTTGTTTCAAGATGGCAAACTAAACTAATAATCAATGCTATGATGTAGCCTGTTGTCTTTTCACAGTTTATCAAATTTGGCCTCAATCAGTCAGCTCCTCCTAAAGATGAAATTAAAAATCAAACAAACAGTCATGAAGCAGGTGCAACAGGGACCTGCCTCACTTTATGTGGTCAGTTATCAGCCGAGCTGTATTTTTTGGCAAATGGATACCTGCTTGTTTACAAGGCTTGTCACATATGTAGAAGGCTTTGTCCTTTTCCTTTAAAATGGACTCCTTCCAGTATCATTTGGAACTCCTAATATATTTTGTTTCTCATTTGGTTCCATTCTAATAATAAAAAAGAGTATATACCGATACAGGCGAGATGAGGAAAAAATAAAATAAAACGGGCTCCTTCACAGAGAGCTTGGGAGATGATCAGGTCTGCCAGGAAGCCATGGAGTGCTCAGAGCTGGGTCAGGTATAGAAGTCACCGGAGTCATCCACTGCATCCCGGGTCATTGTTGGGTTTTTTGACTTTTGTCTTGCCACTGGACTTCGATGACTGGAAGAGAGTGAGGCTTACAACTTTGTGCAACTCTGCCTCACTTAAATCCAATTCACATGCAAGTCAAGACATCACCCTATTGCTCTTCTTGGAAAACAAAGGACAAACAGCAATCTCCTTTTTATCCTGTATATAACTTGTTTTTTACATAGTTGTTTTTTATGTTGTCTCCCTCATTAGGCTGCAAGTTCCTCAAGGACAGGGGCTGTCTTTTGCCTTTCTTTGTATCTCTAGAGCTTAGCTCAGTGCCTGGTGTTTAATAAACACTCGCTGCCTGACTATGCCACTTTGATTTGCATTATAGCTATTTGCACATATGCCTTATTTCTAGAGTATAAGATGCTTGAAGGCAAGCCAGTGTTTTATCCTCTACCGTGGCTAGCACAGTACTTTGACCACAGAAGGGGGTCTAATCGATGCTGAAGAGATTCAAGAACACACAGAGCTTCTTAGGATCCTAAGATTTAGAAACTGGAAGAGGGTCGGCTAGCTTATCCTTCCCATTTTACAGATGACAAAACTAAGAGCAGTAAAAATGATTTACCTGGAGGAGGCTAGGTGGCGCAGCGGATAGAGCACTGGCCCTGAAGTCAGGAGGACCTGAGTTCAAATGTGGCCTCAGATCAAACACTTGACACTTGCTAGCTGTGTGACCCTGGGCAAGTCGCTTAACCCCAACTGCCAAAAAAAAAAAAAGATTTACCCAAAGTCACAGAGATAGTAGGACCTTTCTACAAGTGGACAAGCTGGGATTTAAACCTCAATCCTCTGTTTCTAAATTCTTTACTCTTTCCATTTTATCAAGCTTCCTTCACCCTTTGGGAGACCTTATAAATGTGAATTAAATTGAATGGAATTGAATTAGATTTTAGTGGGTCACCTTATGAAACAAGGAATGGTATGTCAGTCGTTTCCATCACAATGAAGAAAAACATTTTTTTAAAAGGATAGGAAATGCAAACAAAAGCTCCTAAAAGACCACAGCCCAGAGGGGTACCATCAACAATGCTGATTGTTTAAGATGGGATCAAATTAAAAATAGAGGGGCTGATGCAGCTCTCTTCTTTCAGGTCAGACTCCTGTCAGCTGTCAGAAGGAGCCTCCAGGCTACACAGCTACTGTGGGAGGCTACACAGAAAAGACCCCCTTCTGAAATTTATTAGGATGCAGCCTCAGTTTCTTCATCTGTTAAGTGAGGGGGTTGTTTGAGATGACATCTAAGGCCTCTTGTAGGGCTAACATTCCAAGGGCCTTGTAAGGTCTTATGGACACACCTTAAGGTCATGCCTGAAAGATGCAGATGTTCGGCCCCTTCCTCTACCTTGATTACTTTGCTTTGCTTTCTCCTGGGACAGCTGGTGTGATGAAACTAGGGAAAAGAAATACCAGGAAGCTTGCCTGTACTAACCTTTTTCCTTAAGAATTTAGAGGGGAGAACAGCAATCTGTTTTGTTCTAGCCCTGCATATGGAGTACTCAGGTTTGACTCTTAGCTTTGTGACCCTGGGCAAGTCATTTCTTTGGGACTCAGTTGCCTCACCTATGAAAACTGGAGATAATGAACCCTGTCTCCCAAGATTCTATGAAGAAAGTCATTTTTAAATCTTAAGGTACCCTATGTGTATTTTTGTGCTAATGATGGCCCTAGTCAAGGTATAATATATTATATAATATTATATATACGTATATATGTGCATATATGTATGTGTATATACACACATATATTATATAATATATACATACATAAAATATGTGTGTATATTGTATATAGGTGTACTTGTATTATATATAAATATGTGTATTTGTAAATATATATACACATATATTATATATTTACATATATAAAATATATTTATATATTTTGGTATATATATTGTGCGTAGCTATACATGTGCATATATCACTTATATTATATTGTATTATATTATATAAATATGTATGTGTTTATATATACATATATTATACAATATATACACACAAAATATATGTGTATATATTATATGTAGATATACAGGTGTGTATGTATATATACCGCCTATATTATGTTATGCATACATAAATACGTGTATATGTATTGTATATATACACACATATATAATATATACATATCTAAAACATTGCGTATATGTATGTTTGTATGTGTACATATGTGTGTATACATACAAATGTATTATATAACATAATATATACTATACAAAATATGTGTGTATATGTGCATGTGTATATACCTATATATACACAAACACATGTATTTATATATAACATATACTATAGATGTGTGTCACATACATACACACACACATGACCTCCCTGACACCAGGGCCAGAGGTCCTAGTCCCTTTCCCCTGTGGGCTGAAGTCACCTTCTCACAAGGCTCGGCTCATGGCCTCTCCCGCAAAGCTGACAAACCCAGGACAGAAAAGCCAAATGATTTGATTGGAGATTTAGAGCCCGAAAGGACCTCACCCTCATTTTATAGATGAGGCCACTGAGGCCCAGAGATACTAAGTGACTTGCCCAGCATCCCACAGGTGTAAGTAGAAGAGGCAGCATTCAAATTTAGATCCTCTGACACCAGCTCTCGAATTCTTTCCAGGTCCCAGAGCAGAATTAGTGGAAATCCCACACTGATTCATCCAGTGCCTCCTCTGACTGGAGCTAGTCAATCAGTCAATAAGCTTCTGTTAAGTACAACCATTTCCCCAACTACTAGGGGTACAAAGGTCAAAATATGAAAGAATCCCTGCCCTTAAGAAGGTTTCATTCTATCAGGAAGACTGGCCTTGAACGTAGGTACTCTATAGTGTGTGCATTGCCTGTCGGGCCTTGTGAGGGTGATCTGATAACCCAGAGGAACAGGACGGAGCATATGCAGATAGCAACTGATTGTTGCTAATTCTAAAGGCATTCTACTAATTTGGCAGCTAGTGGTGTCACAGTAGCTAGAGCACCAGGCCTACAGTGGGGAGGATCTGAATTCAAATGCAGCCTTAGACACTTAAAGCTTGGGCAAGACACTTGACCTCTGCTTCAGTTTCCTCAGCTGTAAAATGAGCATAATAACAGCACTTGGCTTCAAAGGTGGGCCGCTAGGTGGCGCCAATAATGCACAGGGCGCCAGTCCTGTAATCAAGAAGACTCATCTTCCTGAGTTCAAAATCCAGCCTTAGACACTCACTAGCTATGTGACTCTGGGGCAAGTCACTTAACCCTATTTGCCTCAGTTTCCTCATCTGTAAAATAAGCCGGAGAAGGAAATAGCAAACCATTCCGGTGTCTTTGCCAAGAAAACCCCAAATGGGGTCACAAAGAATGACTGAAAACAACTGAACAACAATAATACCTCCAAAGGTTGATATGAGGATCAGATGAGATGGTATTTGTAAAAAGGGCTTAGTACAATGCCTGCTACATAGTAGGTACCATATAAATGCTTATTCCCTATCAATTCTTCTAGTTAGCTTCATTTTATCTACTCATGATTGGTGCATTTTTTTGAAAGTCCTTGTGGGTATTTAGTTTTTTAATCATTAATATGATAAACATGAATATTTTCACATACCAAGAATGAGAAAAAAAGAGTATTGTATATGAAACCATAATCTCTGTTACATACAATTTTTTTAAGTGTACAATAAATTTAACATTGTAGTGACAACATTGTCCTTCCTATCTGTCTCCTTCTGGTTTGCTCATGTTTGATTGGTTCTTCTATAAGAGGTTCCAGCTCCCTCTGTCCATCACAACTCCTAAGACCTGTGGGCCATCTGGCAGTCCCACTTTCTGGAGCAGTTTTGTGTGTAGCTTCAGTTTCCTGGGCCAGACAAAGATAAGAACCCAACAATGGAGTGGCAGTGCACATGCTTCCTAGTATCTTTCTTGTATGAGTCAATCTATCTGTGGGGTCTCTACATTATACTAAACCCTGTAGTTACATAACTTGATTTATGTTCCTGGAGATATAAGACAGTTTTAAAAATTATTTTTATTTCATTAGATATTTCCCAATTATACATAAAAAAATTTTAAATAATAATTTTAAAAATTTTGAGTTCCAAATTATCTCCCTCCCTTCTACCCCTCCCTTCTACCCCTCCCCACTCCTTGAGAAAGCAAGCAATTTGATTGTGATTATACATATGAGGTCAAGCAAAACATATTTCCACATTAGCCATGTTGTAAAAGAAAACACAAACAAAATAAAACAATAAAAATAAAGGTTTTTTAAAGTATGTTTCAGTTTGCATTCAGAGTTCATCAGTTTTCTCTCTGGAGATGGATAGCATTTTTCATCATGGGTCCTTTGGAATTGTCTTAGATCGTTGCCTTGATCAGAGTAACCAAGTCTTTGACAGTTGATCATCATACAATATTGCTATTACTGTGTACGGTGTTTTCTTGGTTCTACTCACTTCACTTGGCATCAGTTCATATAAGTTTTCCCAGATTTTTTCTGAAACCATCCTGCTCGACATTTCTTATAGCACAATAGCATTCTATCACAATCATATACCACATCTTGTTTAGCCATACCCCAATTGATGGTTTCCAATTCTTTGCCACCACAAGAAGGGCTGCTATAAATATTTTTTTTTAACAAATAGGTCTCCTTTCTTTATTTTAAAAAATCTCTTTGGGATACAGACCTAGTAGTGGTATTTCTGGGTCAAAGGGTTTTATAGCTGTTTGAGTACAGTTCTAAATTGTTCTCCAGAGTGGTCTAACTAGTTCACAGCTCCACCAACAGTGTATTAGTGTCCTAATTTTTCCACATCCCTCTTAGTATTCATCATTTTTCTTTTCTGTTATGTTAGTCAATCAGATATTTGTGAGGTGGTACTTCAGAGTTGTTTTGATTTGCATTTTTCTAATCAGTAGTGATTTATAACATTTTTTCATGTGACTATTGATAGCTTTGATTTCTTCTTCTGAAAACTTCCTGTTTGTATACTTTGTCCATTTATCAACTGGAGAATGGCTCTTATTTTTATAAATTTGGCTTAGTTCCCTATATATTTTTTAAAATGAGGCCTGTATCAGAGAAACTTGCACATGCCATTTTAAAAAATAATTATTTTTTTGATTAACACTTTTGTCCACTTCCCATCCCAGTACTCTCTCTCCTCAAAGAAAAACAAAATCATTGAAACAAATATGCCAAGTCAAGCAAAAAAAAAATTCCCATATTGACCTTGTCTGAAAATGTATAACATGATTTATTAATGGTATGAATATTGACTTTCTTTTGACCAAGGGAAAGAAAACAGTCATTAGAATCTCTCTTCTTCAAGGGCTAATAGTTTGTCAATATGTCTATTGCCCCTAGGGTTGACCACTTCTGAGGAGGGAGGTGCTACCAACTTTGAGGATGACTAGTGGTGGTGATATTGATGATTTGATGTGTTCTCATTGCAGGAAACAGCAGCCAATCCCAGGAGATCTGCTATAGGAATAAGCCAGACCTTATTCCAAATAAGTGTCAGAATACTTTTCGGGATCCCAGGAAGGAGACCAGTAGCATGTGGGGCATGATGGTGGTGGCTCAACTATTGGCCGGCATTGGGACAGTTCCCATTCAACCTTTTGGTATCTCCTATGTGGATGATTTCGCTGAACCAAATAACTCACCTTTATACATTTGTAAGTAGCATCCATGAAGAGGACCTCAGAATTTGAAGATGTTCAAATTGTTGTCCTGCTAAACCCTTAATTGCCTTCACAGTTTGTCTTTTAATGAGGCATTTGCTAGGTATGCTTGCTCATCTGACATCTGGGCCCTTGATAATGAGAAATCCTGGGTGATTTGCCAAAGCAACACTCCTTTACCTATAGTACTTTAGTAAAAACTCAAGCAAACTACTTAAACCTCAATTTTCCCACCTGAAAAAATGAATGAGTTGTACTAAATTATCTCTGAAGTCTATTCTAGTTCTAAGGGTCTATGAACCATGTGATGTAGACTTACCTAGAAGTAGGAAAATAAACCTAAGGACCTCCTGAGAGGTTTCTTTCAGCATCATGTTTGTAAAGTTGACAATTTTCCATGGTGTGAAGGAGGCCATGAGTTAGAAAACTCACAGGTGAAACTCCTCAATGACAGGGTCCTAGGGCTATTTTGTGACATTTCAGCCTTAGACTAGTCCAGCTTTGTGGAAATCCATGTCCTTTTCCTGCAAGTTTCATGATAACCTTAAAGATCCTGATGTTAGAAAAACCAAATGACATAGAGGATAGAGCTGGCCTTCAAGTCAATAAGGTCCAGGTTCAAGTTCTACCTGTGACACAAACTGACTGTGTGACCCTGGATTAGTCACTTAATCTCTTGGTGCTCCAACCATATCCCAAGACTATAAGTTGGCTTCAGCTAATAGAGTTTCTCACCAGAAGTTTCCTGTACCAATGAAATCATAGGTCTACTAAAAACGACCAAAAAGACTCTCATATTACCAGATAGCTGATATCTAGATGAAATACCCAATGGCCCTCCTTCATCTTTTCCCCCTTCCCTGTTTTCTGTAGTCCCCATCTTCTCCCCACTCTGACCACTTAGCTCAGTAGCTCACCTAACTCTACACTGTTGAGGAGGGCAGATGCTAACCAGATTAGTGTCATCACCAAATTACAGACACATGGACTTATTCTATTTGCCACCAGGGCTGTGCCCACTGGGATCCTTGTGGTTTCCATTTCCCATCGACATCCTCCCTGCCTGGACTTTTAAAAATGTCACAATGACTGTTCTCCCTGGCATAAGCTACCCATATTACATCAGAATGATTACATTTATATAATGGGAATTGGACTTGGGGATCAACACCACACTGGCAGCCAGTCCCTGGGCAAGTTAGACCTTGTCCTCTATTTTGCTCTATGAGAAACCATGGTGCCCATCCAAGGGAAGGAACAGAGAAGAATAAACAGCTTTAGGGAAAATTTTCCGAACTGTTCCTTTTTGTTATTTTCTCCCTTCTCATTTGAAGAACAACAGATTATGGGAGCCCAGCCCTAACAACTTAATGTTTTCAATCTCTGGAGCTAAATTGTCCTCCTCAGGGGCAGCTAGGTGGCACAGTGGATAGAGCACCAGTCCTGGAGTCAGGAATACCTGAGTTCAAATCCAGCCTCAGACACTTAACAGTTACTAGCTGTGTGACCCTGGGCAAGTCATTTAACCCCAATTGCCCACTTCAGAAAAAAAAATTGTCCTTTTCTTTATTCCTCACAGCATTCTATCTCTTATCTTCATGCCTTTGCGCTAGGTGTCCCTTATTAGAGTGCACTCTCTTCTTACCTCTGTCTCACGGAATCTTTCTCTTCCTTAAAGATTCAGCCCAAGGGCCATCTTGTGCATTACGTCTTTCCTGATCCCCCTCCAAAACTTCCTTGTCTTTATTTTGTGTGTATAAATATACAAATACATGAATTTATTAACTTTATGTTTATTCTACATATACTTTTATATATACTTGTCTTGCAAGTATATATTAGACAACATAAACATCTTGCAAGTAGGGATTGCATCACTCTTTGCACTTCTACAGTGCCTCAGGGAATAGGTACTTAATATACCTGTTGGTTGAATGAAACTAGTAATCTATTTCAAACCAATCCATCATTTATTAAAAACCTACTTTGCACAAAGCATTGTGTGAGGTGCCGAAGATATGATAATCACACAATAGCAGCAACCCTCCACTAGGAGGCAAACTTAGAGATGGGAGAACTGAATTCTAATTTCACATGAAGCAATTTCTGGGACCAGTCACTTGAGTCAATTCATTCAAGTCAACAAGCATTTTTAAGTACCTACTGTATGCCAGACACCATGTTAAGTGCTGGGTCCAAAGAAAGGCAAAAGACAGTCCCTGACCTCAAGGAGCTCACAGTCTAATGGAGGAGATGACATTCAAACAATTATGCATAAATAAGATATATACAGGAGAAATTAGAGATAAGCAATAGAAGCAAAGAATTAGTTTTAAGAGGGCTTGGGAAAGGCTTCTTGTAGAAGATGGAATTTTTAGCTGAGACTTGAAAGAAGCCAAGAGGAAGAGATGAGGTGGGAGAGAGTTCCAGGCATGAGGACAGCCAGCAAAAATGCTTAGAGATAGGATGTGGAATGCCATGTTCAAGGCATAGCAAGGAGAAATCATAGAGACCTGGGGGGATGTAAGATATGAAAAGACTTGAAAAAAAGAAAGGGGCCAAGTTATGAAGGGTTTTAAAAACCAAACAGAAGATGTTATATTTGATATTGGTAATAGATGCCCTGGAGGTTAATAAACTTATTAAAGCCTCAGTTTCCTCATCCTTAAAATAAGGACAATAATACTAGGACTACCTACCTCACAGTACTGTTATGAGAAACCCATTTGTAAAACTCAAATCACTATATAAAAATGATGGATTTGTCCTACACTGTGTTAATAATTAATATTGTCGTTCAGTCATTTTTCAGTCTCGTCCAACTCTTTGTGACTCCATTTGAGGTTTTCTTGGCAAAGATACTGGAGTGGTTTGCCATTTCCTTCTCCAGCTCATTTTACAGATGAGGAAACTGAGGCAAACAGGGTCAAGTGACTTGCCCAGGGTCACACAGCTAGGAAGTGTATGAGGCCAGATTTGAACCCAGGAAAATGAATCTTTCCTGACTCCAGGCCCAGCGCTATTCTATGGACCTTTAGAAACCACAATTTCCTCATTTGTCTGTCTTTAGGTGTGGGTCTGCTTGAAACTAGGGGAAACAGACTACATGGCCTCTTATGGTCTTATTTACTCTTGGAATTCAATGGCAATGGCTTCATGGGTGGCCAGAAGGGGAGTGTAAAGTATACCATAGATCTGAGCACGGACAGTA
The DNA here is from genome assembly GCF_003287225.1 of Phascolarctos cinereus. NCBI lineage: Eukaryota > Metazoa > Chordata > Mammalia > Diprotodontia > Phascolarctidae > Phascolarctos > Phascolarctos cinereus. Next base: position 121,341,486 of record NW_027556098.1, on the reverse strand, counting down.
CATCTGTCTGTGTGGTAAAGAAGCTAATAAGGAATGACGCACAGAAATCCCACACCTTCCTCTGGCAACTTCTCCCAGTTAAGTAATGATCAATAACTTGGGTGGCCTAGTCTCCATAGCCAAAGAAAAATGAAGGGATAAATGGAGGATTGAAAAAAAATTTTTTTGCAAAGAAAAATTTTGGTTTTTGCAAATTTAGACTTTATAACAAAAGCAAATGTTTTTCACCCAATTGATTTGAATTAGGGGTTGGGTTTGTTCTGCTTGGTCACAGACAGCAGGAATTTTAGGGAGGCAAATTTTAGCTCAACATAAGGACAAGGTTTCTTGACAATCAGCTATCCTCACGAGTAGTAATTCCTGCCCCTCCACCAGAGGCTGATTGATGCCCAGTTGGCAATGCTGCTGAGGGAGTCATGCTTAAGGTAAGCGGCTGACCTTGATGAGGCCCCTTCCAACACTGAGAGCCCATGGGATTAGGAATGATTTATTCTCTTTGTTATTGTTGATTAATTGCTTCCCTTTGGATGGAAAGGCCAAATTCTTCTCATCCGTTCTACTCCTCAGATTGGATTCTTCTGTGAAACTCTTGACTTAACACTTTCCCCTCTCTTTTCTCCAGCAATTTTATTTGCCATTGCTGTATTTGGACCAGCTTTTGGGTACCTGCTGGGGTCAGTCGTACTACAGATCTTTGTCGATTATGGAAGGGTCAACACAGGTGAGTATGGAGAGCACCAATCATCTGTAAAGCATTTCACTACACATTCACCTGAGTCACACCTTCCTCCAAACTCTAAAGAACACAAGCTAAAACAATAGTACTACCGAATATTGATATAGCCCTTTAAGATTTGAAATGACTATACACAAATCATCTTATATGACCTTTACGGCAACTTTTGGAGGTAGGTGCTATTATTACCCCCATTTCACAGATGAGGAAACTAAGCCTGGGAATGGTTAAGTGGCCCAGGGTCACACAGCTAGTGAGTATCTGAAGTCAGATGCAAACACGGGTCTTCCTGTGTCAAGGTCTCAGGGTTGAGATGGGATGCTTGAACCTTTTTCTTTTTTGCTGTCTCCAAGTCTACCTCTCTATCCAGAACACTGAGCTGCCTCTCATGTTGGAGACTATGGTGGTTACCTAGGTAATTCCAACCCCAAACCTCTCATGCTCCCCCCTCCTTAAATAGTGTATATTAAGTGCTTCACAGCCCTGCAACCTTGAGTGAATCCCTTCACCTCTCTGAACCTCAGTTTCCTCAGCTATAAAATGGGTAAGGTAAAAAACCTGCACTACCTACCCCTCAGAGCTGCTGTGAGATTCACATAAGAGGCAGCATTTATGCAGCACTTTAAGGTTTACAAGGGGCAGCTAGTTGGCACAGTGTATAGAGCCCTGGTCTTGGAATCAAGAAGAGTCATCTTAGTGAGTTCAAATCCAGCCTCAGAACATTACTCTGTGTGTGACCCTGGGCAAGTCACTTAACACTGTTTGTCTCAGTTTCCTCATCTGTAGATGAGCTGGAGAAGGAAATGCTAAACAACTCGTCACAAAGAGTCAGACATGACTGAAGCAACTGCATAACAATAAAAAAAGGTTTACAAAGTACTTTACAAATATCTCATTTAATTCCCACAACAACCCTGGGAGGTAGGTGCTATTATTACCCTCATATTACTGTTGAGAAAACTGAGGTAGACAGAGGCAAGTGACTTGCCCAGCATTACACAGTGTCTGGGGTCAGATTTGAACTCAGGTCTTCCTGACTCTAGGTCCAGTGCTCTATCCACAGAGCCACCTCTTTGCTCTAAGATAATGGATATAATGATCTTTGTGAACCATAAATCTCTATCTGGATGTAAACTAGTAAGCATTCATGATGTGGTACAAGCCCGGGAAAGTAGTCCTGCCCCTGCTTTCTGGCAGCCTGAAACAGACCACATCAATGCAGACAGGACAGCCACAAAGTCTAGATGGAAGTTGCTAGCAGCTGAAGGATTTTCTCCCCCTCCCCCCCCAAGGGGCTGTCAATCCCAAGGCTGATTTGCCTAGTTATTACAGAATTTACTGGACAGAGAGAAGTCAATCCCCTCCTGGGACTTAGAAGAGGGTAAGTATCCAATCCATACAACCTCTTCAATTAACTGGTGCTTCCCTCATTTAGTCAGAAAGCCCCCAGGCTCATTTCTCTTTGGGGCTTGACAAGAAAAAGAATTGATCTCTGTAGAAAGCAGAGAAGTCAGAACTGAGCCTCCCTGTAGCTCAGCTGATGGATGGGATTTCTGAGACCCTCCTTTCTTTCCTTCTCTCTCTCTTCCTCCCTCCTTCTTTTCTTCCCTCTCTCCCTCTCTCTTTTCTTTCCCTCTCTCCTTCTCTTCTTCCTTCTTTCCTTCTCTCTCTTCCTCCCTCCTTCTTTTCTTCCCTCTCTCTCTCCCTCCCTCTCTCTTTTCTTTCCCTCTCTCCTTCTCTCCTTCCTTCTTTCCTTCCCTCTCTCCCTACCTCCTTCTTTCCTTCCTTCTCTTCTTCCTTCTTTCCTTCTCTCTCTTCCTCCCTCCTTTCCTTCCCTCTTTCCCTCTCTCCTTTCTTTCCCTCTCTCCCTCCCTCCTTCTTTTCTTCCCTCTCTTCCTCCTTTTCTTCCTCCTTCCCTCCCTCTTTTCCTTCTTCTCTCCTTCCCTCCTCTCTTTCCTCCACTCTCTCAGGTGACTCCACCTGGGCTATTCCCAACAGAGGTGCACACAGTCAGGACTTGGGCAGCTGGAGTCTGAGGCTGGTGAAACTGGCTATGAAAGAGACCCCAGGCTCAGCTACCCTCATCGTCCCTAATGGGCCTTGCAAATGCTCCTTCTTTAGAAGAGAAGAGTGAAGGAAAGGGCAGCTATTTAGTTGTCTGCTGATGACGCACTGCCTTCCCTGGCATGGGCGGGGAGTGGATAAGAAAAGAATTCAGGGTCCCTGCCCAGGCAAAGGGTTTGTGTCCCATACACAGTGCTTCTGTATAATGCTTCAGGCCTCCAGGTGGCACAGAGCCTCAGGTTTATGAGCTGAACATGAGTTCAAAACCAGCCTCAGATAGTAATAGTGACCCTGGGCAAGCCACTTAACCTCAGTTTCCTCAGTTGTAAAATGAAGATAACAATTGCACCTACCTCCCAGGGTTATTGTGAGGATCAAATGAGTTAATACTTGAAAAACGAAAGGGCTTAGTACAGTACCTGCACATAGTAGGTGTTTAATAAAGTCTTACTTTCTTCCTTCTGAAAATCCATTGAGAGACAGTATGATTCAGTGGAAAGAGAAGTAGATTTGAATTCAGAGGTCTCAAGACCTTGATTCAAATCCTGCTTCTTACACGTATTACCCCTGTGACCAGGGGCAAATCCTTCAACCTTTCTGGGTCTTTGTTTCCTCATCTATAAAATGAAGGAGTTGAGGTAGATGACTTCTAAGGTCTGAAACTATGATGATCTTTTTCTTAGAGTGGAGACAGCTTACCTTGGGATCACAGATGCCCCTGGAAAGGGCCTGAAAGACCATCTACTCCAAGCCCCTCATTTTGCTACAGTGAGAAGTGAGCCTAGGGAGAATAAGTGATTCACTCAAGGTCATAGATGTAGTTAGTACCAGAAGGAGGATTTGAACTCAAGTCCCTGACCCCAGACTTAGTGTTCTTTCCACTGTATGTTGCTGCCTCCTCTCACAGCCTCATTTGTCCAGTCTGGGAAGCAGGATTACTTTTCTCTGTTTCATGGATCCAAAAGGCTAAACTGAGGAGATTCAGGAGCCCTTAGGAGAGAGGTTTCTTTGCTAATAAGGTAGGAAACATGAGGGTCTTAGGTGGCACAGTTGAAAGAGTACAGTACTTGGAGTCAAGATGACCTGAATTTGAATCCTGCCTCGGACACCCCCCCCCGCTGGGTGACTCTGGGCAAGTGTTTCACCTCAATTTCCTTATCTGTAAAATGGGGATAATTGTAGTACCTACCTTACAGGGTTATTGTGGGGACCAAATGAGTTACCACTTGTAAAGCACTTTACAAATCTTAAAGCATTACATAGATGTTAGTATTATAAACATCATCATCATTGTCATTGCTATTGTGGTTATTATTATTCTCTCCAGCTGCTGTGAACCTGAGCCCTGGAGATCCACGGTGGATTGGAGCCTGGTGGCTAGGCCTGCTCATCTCCTCAGGCTGCTTGGTCGTCGTATCTTTCCCATTTTTTTTCTTCCCAAGAAATATGTCCAGAGGAGAGCGGGTAAGACTCTCAGAGTCTATGACTCTCTCTCCAAGGGATTGGGGGAGAATAATGGGAGAAATTAATAAGAGAACTTAGAACTGGTTGCCATCTTATCTACCTCCCCATCCCCACTCTCTTTCAACAAACATCCTCTTCTCCCTCTCCCTTAATGGGAACAGGTGACCTGGGCAAATTACCTGGTTTACAGTTTGGGCAGCTTCAAACTGCAACATAGCGGAGACGCTCAGTGGTATAGGCACGGATGAACCTAGGCTGCTGCATGGCCTACTGACATATGAAGCTGTCAGAAATTGAGTTCATCACCTCTCTTCTCTGTTTTTCTCCCTCTCTACCCTTTTTATACACACACACACACACACACACACACACACACACACACACACACACCCCTTCTAATCTTCCCAGCAAGGAATTTTCAAGTTGAAATTCTATACCATGACCCATCAGAGACCTGAGGAACCCAGGGATGAAGGAGTAAGGAGACAGGACTGATTATTCTGGAGGGAAAAGAACAGGAATTCAGGGGGCAAGAAGTATGGAGGGTGCAAAGGTGAAGAAGGAGGAAAAGGAATAAAACCATCTACAAGAAGGAAGTTTGGGAAGTTAGGAAGTGAATGAATTTCATTCAAGAATCAGTATTTACTGAATGCCACTGGGTACTGGGGCAAAGATAAAGGAAGCATAAGCTATCGTCTAGTTGGGTAAATGACATACGGACACAAAAAACTAGAGAACATAAAAAGTGATATATGAACAAATGTAGGGCAATGTATAGTAAAAACATGACTCCCATCCCAGACCAGGAAATAGTCATCTCTACCCTATCCCCTCCCCAGTACTAAATCCCCTTACTTTCAGTATCTGCCTCTCCATCAAAACCTACCTGTGCTGATTCCCATCCCTTCAGAGCCCTGCTAAGTCAGAAGTCAGTTATTTGACTAGTTAGGGGCAGCTAGGTAGCCCAATTTATAGAGTGCTAGGCAGACCTGAATTCAAATGTAGCCTCAGATATTTATTAGCTGCATGACCCTGGGCAAGTCACATAACCTTTATTTGACTCACTTTCCTAGCCTGTAAAATGGAGATAAAAATAGTACCTACCTCCCAGGGTTGTTATGAGGATGAAATGAGATAATAATTATAAAGCACTTAGCACAGTGCCTGGTACAGAATAGACACTATGTAGAAGTTAACTATTATTAGTTATCATTATTATCTGGAGTTAGGAGAGGTCATTGTATTGTAGGGTAATACAAAAAACACTAGATAGAGCCAGAAGACCTGAGTTCTCAATCTTGCTCTGCCACTAGCTGTCTTGTTTGACCTTGGATAAGTCAACTTCTTTCTCTGGGCCTCAGTTTCTTTCTTTGTAAAATGAGTAGGTTGAGACTTTATAGATCACCTTTAAGGTCCCGTCCAGTCTCATTATAAACTAAGCTAAAATGTTAAGGATTGATAATTACAAAATATTTTCCCCACTTCCAGAGAGGCAAGACCAGTTAGAGTAAGAGATAGAATCGTGGAAAGCCAGAGCCAAAACTGACCTCAAAGATCATCTATCTGGTCCAACACCTTCACTTTGGAGAGGAAGAAAGTGAGGCATTGAGACATAAAGAGATGTTTGTCTTTGGGGCAGTATTGTTCATTATCCCTTAAGTCATATCACCCTGAAGGAAGAGCTGCCCCTGGGCATGAGGATAGCCTTAGAGTGGTGAGCCAGGCTCAGCCTGGAAGAGAGTGGTGACAGGGAGTTGGTAGAGAAGGCTCAGAAGACAGCTTGAGTTTTAGTGGATTGGGTGTGGGAAAGAGTTAGCAAATGGTCCCGCCTGGGGCACAGGGAGGATTTTGGGGAGTACTTAGAGATGAGGTTGGAAAGAGAGAGTTAGTTGATACAGGTTCTTGAGTTTTTGTCTGAGTCTAAACTTTGTCCCATTTTAAGCCACAGAGAACTCTTAAAGGTTCTTGAGAAGGGCCAATGGGATAAAAATGATATTTGGGATAGATTACTTTGTCAGTATTTTGTAGCCTGTACTAGAGCTGAAGGAAATTGGAAGCCAAAAGCCTAGGCTTTAATCCAGTCTTAGCACAGTATCTGGCACATAGCAGGCACTTAATAAATGTTTATTAAATTGAATTGAATCCTACCATAATCTAATGAGATCTTTATAGTGACTGGAAACATGGTGCAAGGGAGGAATCCAGAGGACACAATGGAAGAATTGGCAGGATTAATTAATAACATTGGGGGTAGAGAAGGGAGATAATGATAACCCCAACATCATGAGCCTAGGGCAGGGCTGAGCAGGTGGGGAAGATGGAAAGGGCTTTTTTAGAGGGGAGGTGAAGGGAGGAAAGGCAGGAGAGGTGATAGCTCCATTTTTTGACACTCAGAGTCTCATGCACCTAGAAGTCCTCTGTAAGCTTCCAGAGGTAGGAGACTAAAGAGAGGGTAAAAGGTCAGGGCTAAAGAATGGATTTGAGAGTCATCAACCCAGGTAGGTAAGCAATGAGATTGGTAAGGGGAGAGTGGAGAGAAAGCCCAAGGCAGAGCTTTGAGAAAGCTTCCAACCACCATCAAGAGGAAAACATCCCAATGAGGTGGAGGGAAGAGGCAAACAGACAGACATAGAGGGAATGAGCGAGAGAGAGAGAGAGAGAGAGAGAGAGAGAGAGAGAGAGAGAGAGAGAGAAGGAAACAGAGACAGAGAGAGAAAGACAGACAGAGACAGAGAGAAACTGAGATAGAGACGGAGCCAGAGAGATTGAGCACAAAGACTAAGATTTAGGGCAACAAAAGAGAATTCAAAATCAGTACATTTAGAACATGGCATCACAGAAGCTAAAGGATCATAAAATTTTTCCTGTGGAAAAGTAAAGCCATGACAGACAGAATAGGGTTAATGGGAGGGTATATGGTGGCAGTATATTGGAGCTGACTCACACTGGCTGGAGAGCTGATTGTTAAATTTTTATTGTAAGGATTTATACCTCTGAAGTTATCAAAGGCTATAAATCAAGGGCTGAATTTATATCTATATCTATATCTATATCTATATATATGTGTGTGTGTATGTGTGTATACACACACATATGTATATATATGTATATATATATAAATTTAATTTATAGAGAAAATGTTAATACTGCAAATTAAACTTTTAAAAAATTTTAGTGTCATGCTTTTCATAGAGCCGGTTGTTAAATATTTATGAGCACACCTCTGATTTAGGCATTAATTACATGTAAATTTGTTGTGAAATAATATGTAAACTGGCATCCTTTGACTCATCAGCTGGGTGTCTTTTGTAATTAGAGTGAGGCATTAGAATACTACCATAATAAATGTTAAGTGAAGTGAATCATAGGTTAGAATTGCTGTTTGTTTAAGGTGAACATCCTGGGTGGCCAGGAGAAATAATGTTTGGGGGCAGGGGAGCCTTAAGAAAGTGCCATCCTACCAGCCCCAGGTGGGCAGCTCTCTGGAGGAGGTCAGCAGCCCAGGGTCAACCATTAAGGACTTTCTCTTTGCTCACCAGATAACCAATGCTACAGCGGATGAGGTGAGGAAGATGGAGGAAATCAGGCCCAAAGGCTCCCTGGCAGATTTCATTAAACGTAAAAACCTCACGCTCTTTGGTTTCATTCTCTAAAGCTTTTGGTGGAAAGGCATGGGAGTAGTGGAATGTGGGATGGCAGGAGCAGTCTCCTTCCTTTGGGGATGTGGGTGGGGATGGGGACTTGAGAACTCATTGGTATAGGTTGTGGTGGAGTAAGGGCAGATGGTCTGAAAATCCCCCTCGCTCTGGTACCCCAGCTTCCTAAGCCAATAGAGTCCAGGTAGCTTAGGTAAAGGATTCTTTTCTGGAAGCTGTTTTGATTCCATAGGGAAAATTCTTCAGTAGGGAACCAGGAAACCTAGATTCAAGCCCAAACCTGCAGAGAAATTCAAATCCATCTGGCCTGCCAAAATGAGCTCAATCCATGTACCTCACACTGTCTCCTCTGCTGTTACAAAGAGCAACACCATCTACTTACTAGCTGAAGGAGGACAGATGGCTCCAGTTCCATGGGACATGTTTCTATGTCAGTTATCGATGCTATTTGTCTGTAGCCTGACTTCTTTTAAATTCAGCATAATCTAGAACATGCTAACAGATGGAATTTTTCTAGTTCTTTCAATTTTGGCTGAGTCATTGAACTGCTCAGTACCTCAGTTTCTCTTTCTTGAAAATAAGTCTGCCATTTTTAAAGAGGTAATGGCATGCTCTATGGAAGACAGAATAAGGAGGATAAAATATTCTCTGTAGGTTTTGGTTTTTTGGTGGAGGGAGGCAGGATGGTTCCTGAGAATTCTGTGATACAGGGAACTGCTGGTGAGAGAATTCCCTTCACCACAGCAGATCTCTGCTTTGTAGCTTTTCGCCTTAGAAGGTTGCTTGGGAACAGAGAGTTAAATACTATGTCCAGGGTCACACAACCAGAATGTGTCAAAGGTAAGACTTGAACCCAGGTTCTCCTGACTTTGAGGCCAGCATGCCATCTACCAGACCACACTGCCTCTGTCATCATAGTCCTTTAAAAAAAAAAATGAACCAAAACCAACAATAATAATACAATAAAAGCCAAAAAATGCTTCATTTGAGAGATTAGGATCTGCCTTAAACATGTGTTTGTTCTCAGGGTTCCCCCGCATTTTCATAAGACTTCTGATGAATCCCCTGTTTGTATTGGTGGTCCTGACCCAGTGCAGCTTCTCCTCGGTCATTGCTGGCCTCTCCACTTTCCTCAACAAATTTCTGGAGAAACAATACGGTGCCACTGCAGCCTACGCCAACTTTCTCATTGGTGAGTTCCAAAAAGTGTGGTGTCAATAACTGGGAAATGGTCCTTGAGTTTAAGGGAGGAGCTCCAGAGCAAGGGACTGATAATACATTGAAAATATGAAATGCCACAGTAAAGAAAAAAAATGAGGGTGAGGAATTTCTGAGAGGAAAGAACCATAAGTACCTCTTTCCTAGTCAGTAATCAGGAAAGGCCTGGGCCAGACAGACTCTGGGACCCCAACCCTTTCTAGTCAAAAGTCTTCAGTCTGAGAAGTTTCCTTTTCCTGCCTGGGAGGAGGTTATGAGGAGGCTTCCTCCCCACCCCAAAGCCCTCAGAGAGGCTCAGCATCCATTGGAATTCAGACGACCTTGAAGAGGGTGTGACCACTGGAACAGTCTCTGGGGAAGACGGAATATAATTTAGAACTGGTAAAACATTTTTCACTTTTTATGTCACTTTGACGTTTCTTTTGTGATTTAAAAAATTTTCTAACTTAACCGACATTAAATGTGATGAGTACTTCCATATACAAAGCAGAACAGAAAAACAGGATCATACATGAAGCCACAAATCTGATTTGTGAATAGTTTGCTTCTCTTTCTAAGCACATGATCCATTCAGCATGTTATCTCCAAAACCGTCCTTGTCTGTTTCCTACTGATCTTCATTCTGTTCTCGATTATGCATTTTAAAAACTGCCTCAATGACCATCTTCTCTTACTTTTTCCCCCCCATTTTGGTAACCTCATTGCTAGTTCCCCATTCCATGCCCAACTCCACCCCCACTGCCATTTGAAAAAAGAAAAAAAAACTCTCGTATCAGATAAGCATATTAAGCAAGCAAACAAAATCCCTACATTAGCCACGTCTAAAAATGTGTATCTCATTCTGCACCTTTCTGTCAGGCGTTGGGAAGGTAGTGTATAGAATCATCGGTCCTTTGGAATCATGGCTGGTCATCGCATTGATCAGAGTTCTTAAGTCTTCCAGTATTGTTTTTTTTTCTTCTTTACAGTGTTGTTATTGTGTGAATTGCTCTCTAGGTTCTACTCACTTTACTCTGCATCAATTCAGATCAGTCTTCCAAGGTTTGTCTGAAACCACTCCGTCATCATTTCTTACAGCATAATACACTCAGTAACATCCATCTACTATCATTCCCCGACTGACAGGCACCTTTTAGTTCTCAGTTCTTTACCACTGTGAAAAAAACTGTTCTAAATATATTTGTAAATGTAGCTCCTTCTCCTTCGGGTCAAAGGGAAGCCCACAGCTTAGTGTAATTCCAAATTGTTTTGTAGAACAGCTAGACCAAATGACTGCCTCACCTATAGTATATTAATGTTCCTCTTTTCCTACAACTCCTCCAATGAATGTCTTTTTTTGCCAATCTGATGGGGGTGAGGTAGAAACTCAGAATGGTCTTAGTTTGTATTTTTCTTATTACCAGTGATTCAATCAATCAATAAACATTTATTAAGCTCCTACTATATGTCAGGCACAATGCTAAGCCCTGGGGATACAAAGAGAAACAAAAGACAGTCCCTACTCTCAAAGGGTTTACAATCTAAAGAGGGAGACAATATGCAAACAAATATATGCAAAACAAGCTATATACAGGACAAATAGGAAAAAATTAACAGAGGTAAGGTGGTAGAATTAAGATGAGTTAGGAAAGTTTTCCTGTAAAAAATGGGATTTTAGTTGGTACTTAGCGGAAGCCAGAGAAGTAGTAAATTTGGAACATTTTTCATATGGTTGTTGATAGCTTGGATTTCTTCCTTTGAAAAACTGCCAGTTCATATCCTTTGACCATTTATCTACTGGAGAATGACATTTACTCTCGTGTATTTGAATCAGTTCCTTACATATCTTAGATATCAAATCTTTGTCAGAGAAACTTACTATAAAGATTCCCTCCCCCATTTTACTGTTCCCCTTCTAATTTTAACTGCATTAGTTTTGTTTGTACAAAACCTTTTCAGTTTTATGTAATAGAACTGATCAATTTCCTTGCCTCCCAAGAGACTCAAATCTGTCATAAACTCAGCACTTCCAAAGGCTTGAGAACACACTTGCCAAACAAATGCATCAGAGTCAGAAGACCAGTTCTGCATTTCTCTTGGCTACTTGGTAGCCATTTGGAAAAGTTGCTTTACCTCTACATGTATGTATCTTCATCTGTGAGATGAAGGAGGTAGACTCTTAGATTTAGCTCTGGATGAAATCTTGGAAGTTATCAAGGTCAACGGCTTAGTTTTATAGATGAGATAACTGAGGCCTGGATAAGATAGATGACCTTTGTAAGGGTTGAAGTAGTAAGAGCCAGAATTTTAACCCAGGACTCAAAGTTTCCCTCCAACTTGAAAATATGTGATTCTAATGCAAGTGATTTATGCTATTAAACAGTGGTTGTGCCTCTCTCTTGTTTGTCCTTGGAATTGACTGATCTATTCTTAATGTGGTGGGAAGATAATGGAGAGATACAACAAAAAAACTCCTGTCCTCAAGGAGCTTACAGTCTAAGGAGTATTGACAGGACACAATTTACCTAATACCAGTAAACAACACAAACATTTTTTAAAAATACAATAAATAATGATACCTTAACCTCTGTATAGACCAGCACTTCTTAAACGATGGGTCACTACGCCATATGGGGTCATGAAAAATTTGGCAACAGTAAAAGGTTTCTGAACTAATTAAAAATCAGACTTGTAATGAATCCAAGGTGTTTCTGGCAGCACTTACCCATGTTGCATCCGGCAGCTTCACTGCAGCCTTGGTTCTGAATACATGTCCACTTTGTACACTACAAATGCTCTCAGGCCATGCAACACCAACAGAAGCTGTTGAAATGGGAAAAAGAGTTGAAAGTGGAAAAAATTTAAGAAGCTCTAATATAGACAGCTGAACAAAAATCTATGTTAACTTAGAGGTTTCTAAAATGATTGGGGCAAGGGACCTGGTTGTTTCTCTGACTCCTCTTCACCCCTGCCTTTATCTTCTGAGGCTAAGGACCCCTCATATGACAGCTAGGGTCAAATACTGAAGCTGAAGTTTAAATACTTTGGCCACATAATGGAGAAGATAGGACTCATGGGAAGAGCTCCTGATGTTGGCAAACATAGAAGGCAAAAGGAAAAAGGGATGGCAGAGGATGAGATGGATAGACAGTGTCATGGAAACAACAAACATGAACTTGGACAGACTTTGAGAGATAGTGGGGAATTAGAAAGGTCTGGTGCGTAATGGTCTATGGGGTCGCAAAGAATCAGATATGCTTGAATGACTAAACAACAACAAAGCACAATGGATGGTGCACAAAAATTGGAGTCAGGAAAACCTGAGTTTGAATCCTGCCTCAGAAACTTACTAGCTATGTGTTTTTAGCAAGCATGTCATCTAGCCTCTCTGACCCTCAGTTTCTTCATCTTTAAAATAGCTATACTAGATTTATGATTTCCTTGGTATGAGAACTAATGGTCTTCTTGATTCTAACTTCAGCTCCCTGACCGTAGACACACCTCCTTGCCCATATTCATGTAAAAGTCATTATTGTCAACATGATTGTCGTCATTTCTCATTCACAGGTGCTGTGAACCTCCCGGCAGCTGCCTTGGGGATGCTGTTCGGGGGCATCCTTATGAAACGTTTTGTTTTTTCCATTCAAACCATCCCCCGAGTGGCTACAGTCATTCTCACCACTTCCATGATACTCTGCCTTCCCTTGTTCTTCATGGGCTGCTCTACACCAACCATTGAGGAGGTTAATGCAATAAGGTAACGTACAGTCAGAAAAAAGGAGAGCGGGAGTCTAAGGGCCATCTAGGAAGTTGGTTCTATGGTCAACGTAGTCTATTGATCTTTTCCTTCTTTCACTACAAGATAGTGGGAAGTGTAGTAGAGCATAGGAGACTTGGGCTTCAGCCACAGCTCTTTTGCCTCCTGGATGCATGACCACTGGCAAGTTACTTAACCAGCCTGAGTCTGTTTCCTCATCTGTAAAATGGGGGTAATAATGGCTTCTCTAACTACCTCACAATATTATTTTGAGGGAAGTATTTTATAAACCAAAGTGCTATAAGGCTGTAAATCATTATTATTTTATTATTATTATTGGATTTAAAGTTGGAAGGAATATTGGAGGTCATTGAGTCCAACTCCTTGATTTTATAGATGGGAAAATGAGACCCAGTGAGGTCAGGTGATTTGCACAAGGTCTTACACACAGGTGGTAAATTTATTTTCCTTATTCTTTGTTGTTTAGTAGTTTTCAGTCATGCATGACTCTTTGTGACTCAGTTCGGAGTTTTCTTGGCAGAGATACTGGAGTGGTTTGCCATTTCTTTCTCCAGCTCATTTTACAGATGAGAAAATTGAGGCATACAGGGTTAAGTGACTTGTCCAAGGTCACACAACTAGTAAGCGTCTGAGGCCAGATTTGAACTCAGGAAGATGAGTCTTCCTCTATCCACTATGCCTGCCTTACTCTTTTCTCTACTCCTTACTCTACTCTTTCCTTTTGCTTTCTCCTTTAGCTTCTAACTGTAGGTCTGCAAGATGAGCAGGGTTAAAAATAATCTGGTGGCCGTAGTGGACTATTAGCAGTCAATGTTCTGTTTTAAGCACAAAATGACTCAAAGTAGCAAACAGATTCCAGGGAAGTATTGACAGACAGAAACCAGAGAGTAATCTTTATTTGGTCTCAGCCCAGTGCTGATGAGAATAACTTTGCGTATTTGAGAAGAAATGAGACAAACAGCTTGAGACAGGCCAGAAGACATCAGTCAGACACTCAATGAAAGCAGTGATCAATTCAGCAAACATTTCTTAAGAACCGATTTAGTCATATTCTGGATTTAGTTAATGTGCCAAGTGATTCTCAGAGTGCAGTCCCTGGGATCCTGGGGGTCTTCAAGATCCTTCCTGGGGGATCTGTGTGAGACTGAAATTTCCTCATATACTTCAACTGAAACAACATGTAACAACAAATTGAATGGAGAAGCAGATATGAGAATCTGGCTATATTCTGTTTAAGCCAAACATTGAAGAGATTTATAAAAATATATAAAACAATACTGTTCTTCGCATGGATCTTTTTGGGAAAATATAGTTATTTTTCATAAAAGTATGTTTTTATGTTTCTATGTATTGGGTTTATTTCCCTTTTAATGAATTAATATGTAAACATTTTAAAAAGCTATGAGTTTTAATTTCTGCTATAGTAAAATATTGATAGATACAGTCCACATGAACAAACAAAAGATCCTTAAGAGGATCTTCAATAATTTTTAAGAGTGTAAAGAGGTCCTAAGATCCAAAGGTTTGAGAAGTGCTATTCTAACATAAGGAAGCTTGGGAGATGATCCTAGGTTAGTTTTAGGAGGATCCCTGATGTTCTCCAGGTAGAGGTGGGATTCCCAGACTTGGGAAGGTAGAGGAATGCTAATGAAGAGTGATCAGCTTAATGTTTCTTGTATTCCAAATTAAGGCAATGGTGTGGTTTGAATATTGGATTTCTAGTTGAGAAGACCTGGGTTTCAATCATGCCTCAGAAACTTTCTAGCTAGCTGTTTGACCCTGGGCAAGTCCCTTATTCTGAGCCTCAGTTTGCTCATCTGTAAAATGAAAGGTTGGACTCAGTGCCCTGAAAGGTCCTTTCCCAGACCTATATCAATGATCCTTCCCAACCCAGAGTCAGACTGACTTGGTTGGAACAAACCAGGAAACTCAGCCTCTCAGAGTTTATCTGTAACCGTGTTGTCTGAGCTCTGTCAACATTGACTTGTCCACCAGGGCACAGTCATTCAGCAACTATTAAGCATTAATTAAGTACTTACCGTGTGCCAGACAGAGGAAGCCAGGTCCCTGTGGATAGAGAGCTGGGCTTGGAGTCAAGAAGACCTGAGTTTATATCCAGCCTCAGACACTTATTAGCTGTGTGACCCTGGGGAAATCATTTAACCCTGTTTGCCTCAGTTTCTTCATCTGTAAAATGAGCTGGAGAAGGCAATGGCAAACCACTCCAGTATCTTTGCCAAGAAAACCCCAGAGGGTCCCAAAGAGTGTCCTCCTGACTGTCCCTCCTCCTTCCTGCCTGCTTAATTCTCACCAATCACAGGATTGCAGATTTAAAGCAGGAAGGGATCTCAGAGGCCATCTAATCCAACCTCCTCCTTTTACAGATGAGGAAATTGAGGCCCAGAAGGTTTAAATGACCTGCCCAAGGGTATAGAAGTGGTTTCAGAGGCAGAATTTGAATCCAGGCCCTCTGACTCGGGAGCCATTGACATTTCCCCACTATACCATGCTGCCTTTAGAAACCTAGTTCAAATGTGACCACCATGAGGAAATCTTCCTTAATTTTTCCCTCCCTGAGGCTGTCATGACCTTTCCATTATCAGGTCTCATATTTGTGGTTGTTCAGTTGTTTCAACAACAACATGTCCAACTATCTGTGACTCCATTTGGGGCTTTCTTGGCAGAGATACTGGAGTGGTTTGCTATTTCCTTCTCCAGCTCATTTTACAGATGAGGAAACTGAGACAAACAGGGTTAAGTGACTTGTCCAGCATCACACAGCTAGTAAGTGTCTGAGTCTGAATATGAACTCAGATCTTCCTGACTCCAGGCCTGGTGCTCTATCCACTGAGACACCTGGCTGCCCATCAGGACTCATATAGCATGGGCTTATTTTTTCTTCACCTTTCTTGTATGTTCATGTATTATTTCGCATTTTTAATTGTGTGTATATTGGTCGCATCTAATTAAGTAAATTACCATTTTATCTACTGCTTTGTCTTCTCCAGTGCCTAATACAGTGCTCTGTATATACATGCTTGTTGAGTTGAGTTGCATATCCCCATTTCCATGAAATTTCATGGAAATTCTGATGAAATTTCCATGAAATCTGAATATCAGGTTTCCATGGTAACCATTTGATGCAACGATGTCAAACTCAAATAGAAAATAATTACTACAGATTGCATTTTGACTTAGAAACCCACAAATTAACACTATCTATATTTCATTGCATTTTTATTTATTTTATTAAACATTTCCCAATTACATTTTGGGCAGCAAGGTGACACAATGGATACAGGAAGACTCATGTTCCTGAGTTCAAATCAGGCCTCAGACACTTACTAGCTGTGTGACCCTGAGCAAAGTCACTTACCCCTGTTTGCCTCAGTTTCTTCACTGTAAAATGAAAAAGTAATGTCAGACCACTCCAGTATCTCTGCCAAGAAAACCCCAAAGAGGATCATGAAGAGTTGGACCCAACTGAACAACAACAAATTACATTTTAGTCTGGATGGCTCACAAGGGAGTCTTGTGGGACGGGTTGGGTAGGGTGGGAGGAAGTGCATTCAGCCTTCAGACCTTGAGTTTGACACCTCTGATTTGATATGCCATGCCAGATTAGGGTAATAGTTACAGGGCATAAATTCCTCTGAGGCTTTCTAGACCCACCTTATTTAACAGATTAAGAAACTAGGCTCAGAGAGATTAAGTGATTGGCCCAAGCCCACACAGTTAGCAAGCATCAGAGATGAGATCTGAACCCAGCTCCTGTCATTCCTGAGACTGTGCTCCTTCCATACTGCTTCCCTTGTATTACGCTGCCTAATGCGATGCATTCAGTTTAGCATGTATTTATCCAGGGCTGGCCATGTGCTCAGAGCTCTTTAATGCAACCTTACAGAGAAGTCCCTACAGTTTACCATCTCACTGTCCCTGAACAGAAATATGAGGTGGGTCAAATGAATGGAATTAGCATTCTTTGTTATTTTGTCCAGAAATTCCCTGTTTCCACTGTGAACCAAGCTCTTTCCAAGCCAAATTGTTGGGCTCTACTAGTATGTTACCAAGATGGCTTGGATGCATCCCACCATCCTGGGTTTCTTTAGGCTCTTTTCACTAAGTTTTTTCACCAAGAGAAGTTGTAACTATGGTGAGGAAAGGACAGAGACTGGCTGTTTTGCACATGTGTATGTGCATGTATCTTAAGAGGTTGATGGATACAGAGTAGAGGGATACTCCCTGCTATATCCCAGCATTTCATCAAATTCATGGGACATCATGAATGGAGAAAAGTTTGGGAAATACTGGCATGTTCTCCTTACTTCGGCTGGGAGAGCAAGTGAGTAGTGATTAAATAGTAAAGCAATCATACTTCTCTATCCCCATTTACCTCCACCCTCCCCCAGAAAACAATGAATTAGCTGATAGATTACCACAGGAAATCATAGTTTCTCATTTAAAAATATGTAGAATGTACAAATCCTCATGTCCAAGATAAAAATTTGAAAATAATTTGATAGATGATAGAACATAGATGGATCGATGGATAGGAGACAGACAGATAAAGAGTAAGATAGATGATAGAAGATAAATAGGTGGATAGGAGACAGAGAAAAAGAGATAGATAAGGTAGATGACAGTAGATAGATCAATAAATAGAGTGATCAATCAGTTGATAGATAGAGGATAAATGGATGATCGAAAATAGAGAAAACAACTTCTGTCTATGGTTTGGGTTGTATACGGAAGCTACCATTTTCCCCATCAAAATCACAGTTATTTGGGACTCTGTCTCCTCCCCTATGGACCCTTGGGTGTCATATGTTTGAAGACCACAGTTCTCCAACACTGCAGAGCTATTCAGCTAGGGATAGGGTTACCCAATGGGGATATAAATATGTAGGTACCAACAAGAATGATGGAGAGATAAAGAACAAGTAGCATGCTTATTGTCCATCTATGATTTAGAGCTGGGAAAGACCCAAGAGGTCATCAGATTCAACCCCCTCCTTTTACAGATAGGGAAACTGAGATACAGAGAGGTTAACTGACTTGCCCAGTGTTACCTACCTGGTAAATGCCTGGTGTGGGATTTGAACTTGCATCTTTTCCAATTTCAAATCCAGTGTCCTTCCCAACTATGCCATGCTGCCTCTCTACATTGGACAGAGCCCAGTATGGCAACCACCCAAGATAAACAGAGACAAGGATATTAGACAGGCTGAGAACTCACAAAGGGCAAGAGGTTTTTTTTTTTTGGTAGGGGCAATGGAGAGTGAGTTGTTGGGTACTTTGTTTTGCTTTGCTCTGTTTTATGCTTTATTTCCTGTTTTATTGGCAGAACACCAAGTTCTATAAATCGGGCACCACTAGAATGTCGCAAGGAGTGCTCGTGTCCTGATTCCATCTTCCACCCCGTCTGTGGGTCCAATGGGATAGAGTACATCTCCCCCTGTCATGCTGGTTGCATGGACTTCAACATCAGCTCAATGAATTCAAAGCAAGTGGTAAGAGATAGCATGGATTCCAGGAAGTATAATGATGATGCCTTAGGTTTCTGTCAGGCTTTAGAGCTGCAAAGGCCTTTCATAGATATCATTTCATTTAATTCCCACAGTAACTCAGGATGGGACTACACCTATGATTCATTAGTAGAGGGAACTTCTCTCTCTCTTTTTAGGTAATGGGGTTAAGTGACTTGCCCAGGGTCACACAGCTAGTAAGTATCTGAAGCTGGATTTGAACTCAGGTCCTCCTGACTCCAGGGCCAGTTCTCTATCCACTCTACCATCTAGCTGTCCCCTAGCAGGCGGAACTTCTGAAGACCCAGCTACATCTACCAAGTCAGATTGGCAGATTTGCTGCAACTTCTCATCTTAGAGAGTAGCTTGGTGCCTTGGGAAAGTAAATGATTCAGCCAACGTCACACAGATAGTGTTTGTCAGAAGCAAAACTTGAATCCAGATCTTCCTGTCTCTGGGGCTGCTTTTCTATCCACTAGTACCAGTATAGCTATGGGATTTGATATGGAAGAAACTGAGGCCCAGAGAAATAAAATGGCTTTCCTAAATTTAAATAACAAGTGGAAGAATGGAAGTTTAAACCCAGTTCTATTGAGGTACAAATCCAATGCTTTTCCTACTGGCAGCTAGATGGATAGAGTGCAGTGGAGAAAGCACTAGGCCTGGAGTCAGGAAGACTTGAATTCAAAGCTGGCCTCAGACACTTAATTAGTTGTGTGACTCTGGGCAAGTCATTCAACCTTAGTTGCCTTAGTTTTCTCAAGTGTAAAATGGGGATAATAATACCACTTACCTCCTATGGTTGTTATGAGGATAAAATGAGATCATATTTGTAAAGCTCTTAGCAGAGTGTCTAGACCATAGTGGGTACTTAATAAATGTTTCCTTCCTCTCTTCTTTTCTTCCTTCTCCTTCTCCTCAATTTCCCCTCCCTCCCTTCCTTTCTTCCTTCTCTCCCTCTTTCATTTCATCTCTTCTTTCCCTCATTCCCTCTCTCTCGCCTTCATTCTCTTCTTTCCCTCCCTCCCTTCCTCTCTCCTTCCTTCTTTCCTTTTTTCTTTCCTTCCTTCTTCTCCCCCTCCCTCCCTTCCTTCTTTCCTCCCTTCCTTCCTCTTTTCCTCCTTTCTTTCTTCTCTTCCTTCTTTCCTTTCATGAGAGTGCTGCTTTTCCCTGGAGCCTTTGTCTGCCCAGCAGCCACCCTGCCAGGACATTCCCAAATGTCCTCACACTCCAACAAAATAGTGCTCAGCCCCTTGAATTGACCAGAACCCCATCAAAGCAACCTCTTAGGTATCCCTGACCTTCTAAGGCTCTGTCCATCACTGGTAGAGCCAGGTCTCTGTAGCATAAAAAGATAAGTAAAGAGTTGGTAATGGACAGATACATTTAACTCATCCAGGTCTGATTTGAGCATTGTCACTCCATTAGACTGTGAGCTCACTGAGGGCAAAGACTGTTTTTTCCCCCTTTTTTTCCTTTCTTTGTATCCCTGGCACTTAGCACGGTGCTTGGCACACAGTAGGCTCTTCATATTATTGACTTAGCTAAAAATCCACCTTTTGCCCTTATCAATACAACAGGTGAAGTGAATTCAAGGCCCAAATCCTTGGTTCGTCCAGTACTGGGATCACCAGAGAATAACTGATTCATGAAAGAATTGATACATGCATTTGCAAGTACAATGATTTCTAAACTAATAATAGACTTTGTTTTTCTTCTTTTGGTGTTTTGTCCATGTCTCAAGACCTATTTCAACTGTACCTGTATCCCCGGCGCAGCCTCTTCAGCAAAGACGGGATCTTGTCCAATCCCCTGTGCTCACTTCCTGCTTCCTACCATCTTCCTCATCTCCTTCGTCTCGTTGATTGCCTGCGTTTCCCACAACCCTCTCTACATGATGGTCTTGAGGTAAGTGAACCTGAGAGTTCTGAAGCTTGGGAAGAAAGCTTTTTGTAGGACTTTTCCTTCTCCTTGCTGGTCCTTTCTTTCCACTTATGCTTACTTTACACTTCCTCTCTTGTTTCCTCTTTTCTTTGTTTATACAAAGTTCTCCCCACCCTGAGGCAGAGGTGGATTGGGCACTGACTCTGGAGCCAACAATAATGATAATAATAATAGCTAATATGTAGTATATTTATGTTTCACAAAGCATGTTGCATATGTTAGCACATTTAATCCTCAAAAGAGCAGTGTGAGGTAGGGACTGATATTATCCCTATTTTCTTGAAGAAGAAACTGAGGCTAAAGGAAATTATAAGGAAATTGCCAGGGGTCACATAGCTAAGAAAGTGTCAGAGGCAGGATTATGAATGCAGGTCTTCATGACTCCACATCCAGGACTGTAGACCACTCTGCCACCTAGTTTCTGGGGCCTCATTTTCCTCATCTGTGAAATGGGCAGAGTTCGACTGGATGAACTTTGAGGCCTCTTCCAGCTTTGGGTCTTTGATCTTATAACAGAGATTTCAACCCAACTTTGACTTCATGAATGAGTCTTAGAGAGCTGCCTAAGATTGAGAGTAATTCAGAATTACCCATTGTCACACACTAATACATTTAAAGTAGGAGAGAAAAAAGAATTTTAAAAGAGAAAAAAATTTTTTTTAAAGTAGAAGAGATAGGATTTCAACCAGGCCTTCCTCTCTAGGTCCAGCACTTTATCTACTATATCATGTTCCCTCTCATTCCTTCTTCTCTTTGACTGTTCCTAAAGCAGAATCTCAGGGCACCATTAGTAGACTCATCTTCCTGAGCTCAAATCCAGCTTTGGACATTTACTAGCTGTGTGACCCTGGGCAAGTCACTTAACCTTGTTTGCCTCAGTTTCTTCATCTGTAAAATGAGCTGGAAAAGGAAATGGCAAACCACTCCAGTATCTTTGCCAAGAAAACCCCAAATGGAGTCAGCAAGAATCAGACATGACTGAAATTACACAACAACAAAGCAGAATCTCATCTGCTCTCCAGCCCCAGGTTTTATGATTGAGAGATGTGTGGGGTTAAGTATTCAGGAAATGAAATGAATCCTTGGCAAATAAATTAGGTGTGAAGATTCAGTTCTTGGGGAAAAAAAACAAATTGGGCAAAGTCTGAAAAAGAGATGGTGAGTGGGCAGAGGGGGAAAGGGGCAGCTGAAAGGACAGACCAAGCCATAGAGAAAGTTAGAGACGGCAGAGATGTAATCCAAACCAGAGAGGTAAAGAAAATCCAGAAATAACCCCGGTGTGAGGCCTCGTGAGCCAAACTCGTGAGAAGAATGAGCATTAAATCCCTAAGCAAGGAAATGGACAGTCCAGCCAAAGAGACAGAAAAAGCAGGGCAAAGGAGTCGGGTTTTGGTTGGCATTGAAATGCTTCTAAAATGCTGTTTTCCAGGGGATGACCCTGATGTGACCTCATCCTCGTTCAAACAATTCAGCAGCTCCTTCCCCAATGGCTTTCTTCCCTTTTTCTGCTCCTCAGCAATATTTCCAAAATAACTTTTATTGGGATTTTTTGGGTGTTTTTTTAATTTTTACCTCACTTGAATTTACCAATGTTTAGATTTTCTTCTGAACCAAAAGAGACCAGGTCTTTTTTCTTCCTGGGATGAGGAGGAACAGCAGTTTTTGAGAACGCAGTTCAGCTGTGCTACTCAGAACCTGTGTGGCCTGTCCCTTCATGTCTGTGGCCCTCAGTTTTCTCATCTGTAAAATGAGATGGTTTGGTTGACGAGGATCCCTGCGGTCCATCTGGCTCTGGCATTCTGTTCTGTGAGTCAGTAGTCTCTCCGTATGTCTTGGAAAGCTTCCAAAGTGGATAGCTTCCCCTGATTCCAGCTTGACCTTTGATTCCAGCTTCATGATCAAATTCTGCTGTACTCAGATGGAAAGCTACTTCTCTAATAATCTGCTTCTCCTTTTCAATTAAGTACAAAACCACAGCTCTTAGAACTAGAAGGGACCTCGGAGTTAATTTAGTCCATCAGAGGCAGCTAGGTGGCTCAGTTGGTGGAGCAACTGTGCCTAGCGTCAGAAAGACCTGAGTTCAAATCCAGCCTCAGATACCTATCAGCGGTGTGAGTCTGGGCAAGCCACTTAACCTCTGTCTCAGTTTCCTCATCTGTAAAATGAAGATAATAAGAGTACCTACTTTTTAGGGTTGTTGTAAGGATCAGATGAGATGATATTTGTAAAGTGCCTAGGCACTATATAAATGCTAGCCATTATTATTCTTCTTCTAACTCCTACCTTAAGCGTGACTACTCTCTACAACACCTGTGACGAGGTTAAAAGTGGGTGATTTAACTTCATTTATAAATGTGTGTGCCAGAAGTCTTAATTTGGCTTAATGTCTTAATGCACTAAGACTTTTGGAACCCCCTAGAGTGGGGTTCCAACGTGAAAGTGTTAAGGAGAAGGGGGTAATCAACAGTGTCATGGGCTTCAGAGAGGTCCAGAAGGATGAGGACTGAGAAAGGGCCATTAGATTTGGCAAATAAGGGATCGTTAATGACTTTGGAGAGTAGTTTCAGTTGTATGACAAGGTCAGAAGCCAGACTGCAAAGAGTTAAGAAACTGAGAGGAAAGGAAATAGAAGCACTAATTGTAAGTGCCTCTCTTAGGCAGTTTAGCTACAAAAGGGAGGAGAGATGAATAACAGGACCTGGTGAGGGCTTTTTGATTATGGAGGAGATGTGAGCATGTTTGTAGGTTGTAAAAAAGCAGCCAATAGGAAGAGATTGAAGATTAGTTAGAGAGTAGGGATGATGGGGCAGTTAGGTGGCACAGTGGATAGAGTGCTGGGCCTGGAGTCAGGAAGATCTGAGCTCAAATCTGGCCCCAGACCAGATTTGTCACACAGCCAGCTGCGTGACCCTGGGCAAGTCATTTCACCCTGTTTGCCTTGGTTTCCCCATCTGTCAAATGAGCTAGAGAAAGAAATGGTAAGCCATTCCAGTCTCTTTGCTAAGAAAACCCCATGAACAGTGTTGTCATGCTATTGTCTACAGTGTCACTACTGAATAAGCAACAATAACAGGGATAATGGAGCAGGGCAGTCTGCTACAGGGGAAGGGACACTCATGCATGTAAAGGGGTTTGCTTTGGCAAGGAAGATCCTGGGAGAAGGCAATGTGTGTAAGAGGTGAAATTTGAACCCACATCTTCCTGATCCCAAGGGTAACACTCTCTCTACTGCACCAGGATGCCTCTAATCTCTCAAAATTCTTGGATACCTTTAATTAAGAGACTTCATGGGGCAGCTAGGTGGTGCAGTGGATGGAGCACTGGCCCTGAAGTCAGGAAGACCTGAGTTCAAATCCAGCCTCAGACCAAACACTTGACACTTACTAGCTGTGTGACCCTGGGCAAGTCACTTAACCCCAATCACCTTCAAAGAGAGAGAGAGAGAGAGAGAGAGAGAGAGAGAGAGAGAGAGAGAGAGAGAGAGAGAGAGAGAGAGACTTTATTACCTTACTAAGCAGCCCCTCCTATTTTCATTGTTATTTTTTGACTGAACAAGTGATCCCCCTCAATGCCGGGAGAGCCAATTGAGAGACTTTTTCAGCCAGTGCAAATCAGCCCTTTTCCTGCAATTTATGGTCTTAGAACATTACTTGGGGGCCTGAGAGATTAAGTGCCTTATTCACACAGCCAGTATATATCAGAAGCAGGATCTAAACCAAAGTTTTCCTATCTCCAAAGCCAGCTGCCTATCTACTATGTCACACTGCCTCTCCTGCCTCATTTTGGAACAGCTTCATTGGCTAGAAAGTTCTTCCTTATTTTGAGTTGAAATCTATGGCCCTGCCGTGATTTCTATTCACTGAGTCTAGTTCTGCCCCCCAGAAATCTACACAAAATATTTGTAAGGCTCCTCCTCTGCTTTCCAGCCCTCCCTGACCCCAAAGAAACAAGCATACATAGGTCGTACTTAGAGATTTATCATCCCTGTTCACAAACACCGACCTTTATCCTGCTGGCCTCAGTTTCCTATCTTGCCAGAAACTCCCTTGGAGGGTAGATAGACAAGTAAAATCCCAAGTTAATCTATTTTACCATGGGTTAGCACTTCTGTAAATATTTGATGGGGGCAGGAAAGGTAAAATTAATTGTTTAAATGATGTTTGAGGATTATCTGAGGAATCCTTTTATCCTTGTCCTCCAATGACATTCATGTGCACAGGCTTAAATGAGCTTTACTTTAACTAATTCACACCGAAGATCTTCAGTTATCAAACTACAGGAGGAATCATCATGATAGGTGTCATTGCATTATACACTTGCGGTTATACAGTACCTTAAAATTAATTTAGTTTAATCTCCATATTTTCTGGAAAAGTAATGGAGGCCCAGAGACTTTAGCTGACTTTTCCAGGGTCACACAAGTAATAAGTGGTAGAGCTGGGATTCCAACCTAGATCCTCCAAATCCACTGTGCCACCTAACTGCCCCATCATCCCTACTCTCTAACTAATCTTCAATCTCTTCCTATTGGCTGCTTTTTTACAACCTACAAACATGCTCACATCTCCTCCATAATCAAAAAGCCCTCACCAGGACCTGGCTGATGAGGTTCATTCATTCATTTATTCATTCATCTGTTCATTTTTTGCATTCATTTGTTCGTAAAGTAAACAATATTACACTAAAGTAGAAATAAACAAACAAAAGAATATTAAAGACTTCCTACCCTTTTAAAGCAAGGAAAACACACAGGATTTAGGAATGGAGACAACTTCTGTGTAATCATAAACCAGGCAGTTAAAAGCTATTAGTAGGTAGGGATAGAGGTTTCTGCTTTCTTCATGACAAATATAGGTGACAAAACATTGCGGGAGCTGTTGCCCTGTTCACTGGGTAAATTGTAGATATTTAATTCTTTAAATATGAAATAGATGATTTTATATTTGATCCTAGAGGTGATAGGGAGCTACTGGAGTTGACTGAATTGGGAAAGGGGAATGACAACTTATGTTACAAAGTATTTGATGTATTCCATCTCATTAGTCCTTACCACATCTTTTTGATACAGCTAGGGCAGCTAGGTGGTGCAGTGGATGGAGTGCCAGGCCTGGAGTCAGGAAGATGTGGGTTCAAATCTGGCCTCAAACACTTCCTAGCTGTGTGACCCTGGGCAAGTCACTTACCCCTGTTTACCTCAGTTTCCTTACCTGTGAAATGAGCTGAAGAAGTAGCAAACCACTCTAGTATGTCTGCCAGGAAAACCCCAAACAGGGTCACACAGTCAGACACAACCGAACAACATTGTTCCGATCAGCTACTTTAAATAGGTTATTCTTCTCTTTCCACGCTCAGCTTCTCTCTTTTTCCCATGCACAGTCCCTCCAAGGGGGAGTCTGCCTGGACCCTGACGTGGTAAGAAAAGACTCTAGTAAAAACAATGTCCTACTGCAAAGTTCTTTGGCAGAGTTTGCTGCAGAAAGGTGAGTTCTGACTTGTGCTGAGTCAGCTCTAGACACCCAAGTGAAAGCAGCAGACCTGTGCTCTTCCAGGCCTAACTCTTGGTTTCCTCCGTAGGGTAGTGAATCAGGAAGAAAAGTCATTTGCTATAGGTGTCCAGTTCTTGCTGATGAGGCTGTTGGGTAAGTGTCTGAGTATCCCATTCATAATATATCGGTTGTTTGTTGTTTGGCCTTCCTTCTCAAAGAGGACCACGACATCAGGAAGGTGATGCCATGACTTGCAAGTGAATTGGATTTAAGTGAGGGAGGGCTGTGCAAAGTCACCAGCCTCACTTTTTCCTCTGGTGCCATCTGGGTCCAGTGGCCAGATATTGACCAGGACCACTGGAGATGGCCCAATATGTCAGTTAGTTATTAAATGCCTACTATGTGCTAGCCGAAGCATTGGGAATTGCAAAGAAAGGGAAAGGAGCTCATAGGATGCAACATGCAAACAGCTGGGTACAAAAAGATACACACATACATATATATGTATATATGTATTTATGATTAATTGGAGATGATCCTGAGGGAAGGCATTTGCATTAAGGGGATTGCTGTGATGAGTGAAAAGTCCTAGAGACATAATTTCTGGGTAATTAACAATGATTTTATTAATTATGGCTAGTGAGTAATTACTGGAAGAGAAAGACTTTTTTCCCCCCCCAAAGGTAAGACTTTAACTGATACTGGAAGGAAACCAGGGAAGCCAAGAGACAGAAATAAGGTAGGAAGGAGTTCCCAATATATGAAATCTGTAGGGAAAATGCTTGGAGTTCAGGAGATGGTATATTGTGTGTGGAGAACAGCAAGGAGGCATGGATTGCAGAGTACAATGAGGATATAAGATATAGTCATAGACATAGACATAGACATAGACATAGACATAGACATAGACATAGACATAGACATAGACATAGACACAGACATAGAGGTACTGCAATGCAGTGCAATAGAGTGCCAGACCTAGAGTCAGGAGCACCTGAGTTCAAATCTGGCCTCAGACATTTACGACTTTGTGACCCTGAGCAAGTTACTTGACCCTGTTTGCCTCAGTTTCCTCATCTGTAAAATGAGCTGGAGAAGGAAATGGAAAACTATTCCAGTATCCTTGCCAAGAAAACCCCAAATGGGATCACAAAGAATAGGACATGACTGAAAAATGACTGAACTGAATAAAATACAAGAAGCCTAAAAAGGTAGGAAGGGGCTAGCTTATGAAGAGCTTTAAAAGATTTGCAGTTTTATGTGCAATCATCTTTTTTCATTATATTATGTTATGAAAATGCTTGTTTTATTCCCTAAATTGAAAATAAAATAAACATTAAAATAAATAAATAAGAGCCAAGGAGATGGTTTTATATTTGATCTTGGAGGTAATAGGGAGTCACTGGAATTGATTGAATTGAAAGAAGAGGGTGACAGTTTGTTGTTACAATTTGTTTTTTTTAATATTTTATCTCATTAGGGCCTCACCACATCTTTTAGATGTAGCTAGGCCAGGTATTATTATCCCCATTTTTCAGATGAGTAAATTGAAGCTTCAGGGGCAGTTAGGTGGTGCAATGGATAAAGCACTGGCCCTGGAATCAGGAGGGCCTAAGTTCAAATCCTGCCTCAGACACTTGACACTTACTAGCTGGGTGACCCTGGGCAAGTCACTTAACCACATTGCCTAGCCAAAACTAACAAACAAAAAAATTGAAGCTGAGGCACCTGCCCCACGGACACACGACTATTAAGTGTAAGGTCCCTGGTTTGAACCTTTATCCCGAGGCTTTAAGTTGGATGCCCTTTCTACTATCCCATGCCGCACTCTGGAGAAAAGATGCACAGGTTGGAATGATCACAAGGGATGACGTGGACTGAACAGGAAAGTAGAAGCCAAGCTGACACTGAGTCAAAATTATAGGTAGCAGCCTAGGGTATAACTCACAACAGGGCATCGAGAGAGAAACCTCTTCATATTTCTCTGAGAAGCATTGAACAGCACATGAGAACCTCATTTATCTACCTAATAGAGTCCCCCATCCCAAGCTGGACTCTGCACCCTCTGTCTGGCTGGCTTGCTGCCAAAGCTCTC